>NC_083705.1:41691319-42941319 GCF_033118175.1 Dama dama | reverse complement strand
ACATTTTCCTCCATTACACATTCATAAGAGAATGAAGATTTTTAAAAATATCATTATGGGAATAGTTTTGGTATCATGGAACTCACACCCCACCCTGAGGACCACTGACCTAAAAGCCCTGGTACAGTGAGACCCTCCCATCATAAAGGCGACTTTGCATTTCATTAAGCAAAGGGAAGACTGGGAAGGCTACTGTTTTTTTTTGGAAGGCTACTGTTTTAACTTCAACCTGGAGATGCCTCTTCACACTCTCCTGCTTTGTCTGTGGCCTTCAGAGCTGTGGGGATCCCATGGCTTGGGCTGCCTGAAGAACCTCCAGGGCATCCCAGCTGGCCTCAGACCATCACTCCCAACCACCCCGTTCCTGCCAGACCAGGATCAGGGTCCACACTCCCAGACACAGCCAGTCCTTAGGATAACAGGGTGCCCAGAGAAAGAAACTTCTGGAGACACTGGGAAACAGACTTCTACAGGACTGGTTTTTCCTTAGACCCAGAGAACCCTTCTGCCCAAACAGCCTTTGTGCCAAACATCCTATGCAAGTGGCAAGATTCCAGGGAGGCACAGGAGAGGAGGATGAAACATACAGAGCAGGCAGCACCGACAGAGGGTAGATGAGGTCAGGAGAGGAGCAAGCCATCACCACGGACAGGAATGCTGAGGGGTCCATCTGGGCCTGGGAGCCCAAGCTTGGAGAAGCCCAAGTTCCCAGAGTCAAGGCCCAAGGCCCTGACGGCTAACAGAATAACCCATGTTCTCCCAACCATTCCATCACCCACATCTTTTCAGCTAATTGGCAGCTTTACCGAGATGGCAGCATCCCAGTGAGTCTATTACTCCCCCACTCCCATACCCACCCCCATACCCACTCCCATTCTTGTGTACGATTGTGAGGATGACTGTGGGGGCACACTCACAGTCAGGATCCACAAGCAGAGTCCACTGTCACGCCCATTCACATCTGAGCAAGCACTCTGGAGTAGGAACTGTTCAGCTCAGGTCCATCAGTTTCATATCCTCTCAGAAAGCAGACAAGACATCCTGAGAGCAAAGCAGAGACAGCTCACAAGTGTCACGGGCCGCAACCCCATCTCCTGGCAAGATGGCTGCGTGGCCTGGCACCTCCCCGCCACCCCCTTCCTTTCTCACATTTTTCTCCCACTTCTCAGGCCAGAGATCTATGAAATACTTTGTTCTGGGAACTCTTAACATTCTTGGAAAAATTAAATATCCTCACACGTTTTTAAGTTAACAATATAACATTTTTATGGCAAGTTTATATAATTGAGAAATATATAACTTCTGGCACACTGACTTTTAAAATTGTTAAATCACTCAATTAAATGCATGAAATATCTACCTTCATCTATTTGAAAAACGCATGAACAAGCTCTTTTTTAACAGTCAGAAATTTTCCATCATTTATATTCCTTGCACTCATATTTCCATCTATGTTACCTACAGAATCTTGCTTTAGTACCCTATACTTTTAAGCTTAGAAATATTTTATTGATTACCATATCATAATTCTTGGCAATAAATATGCACATAAGTTAAAGTTTTACATATTAAATTTTCTAGATTCAATCCTTGTGCTATTACTACTTCAATACTGAAAAAGTTAAAATTCCCTGCACCCATAAGATTCTACATGTTAATCAATATTCTAGATTGATTTATCATTACAATTTATACTGGTATATAGTTGAGTGAAATTAATGATTCTAAGATAAAATTTTAAAATAATAAACATAAAAAAGGAAACCATCCTTTTTAAAATATCAATTTATGTATTATAGATGAATTTTGCTCATTGCCAGAATAAGACCATAGTTTGTGGAAATTACTGGCAAAAAGAAGAGAAGCCACTGGGTCAAAGAAGTGTGGAAAAGTTGAAGCAAACAGAAAAATTGTACCCAAATTTAGAAAATGAATGTAGAATTATAACACACAATAATCTTTTGGCAAAAACTAAAGGAAATTGTTCCCCCATGTGTTTGAGTAAATAATCAAGAAAATAACCCATATAACTTTATAAAAAGCAGCCATGAAGTTAAAAGATACTTGCTCCTTGGAAGAAAAGCTATGATCAACCCAGAGAGCATATTGAAAAGCAGAGACTTTACTGTGCCTACTATGGCCCATCTAGTCAAAGCTATGGTTTTTCCAGTAGTCATGTATGAATGTGAGAGTTAGGCTATAAAGAAAGCTGAGCGCTGAAGAACTGATGCTTTTGAACTGTGGTGTTGGAAAAGACTCTTCAGAGTCCTTTGGACTGCAAGGAGATCTAACCAGTCAATCCTAAAGGAAATCTGTCCTGAATAATCATTGGAAGGACTGCTGCTGAAGCTGAAATTCCAATACTACCTGATGCAAATACTACCTGATGCAAAGAGGTGACTCATTTGAAAAGACCCTGATGCTGGGAAAGATTGAAGGCAGAAGGAGAAGGGGATGACAGAGGATGAGATGGTTGGATGGCATCACTGACTCAATGGACATGAGTTTGAGCAAGTTCCCGGAGTTGGTGATGGACAGGGAAGCCTGGCCTGCTGCAGTCCATGGTGTTGCAAAGAGTAGGACACGACTAAGCAAATGAAGTGAACAGAGCTTACTTTAATTTGAAACTGCAATCTTAATCTTTCACCTCCTCTTATTTGAAATCAAGGCAAAATATGTAATTGTAGACCCAAACACCAATATTCCATATTGATCCTTTATTTGGAGGATTTTTCTCTGCACTGCAGTGCACCTTAGTAAGACACTACCTGTGTGATAGGTTTGTGCTTATGTTCAGTTGCTCAGTCATATCCAACTCGTTGTGACACCGTGGACTGTAGCCCACCAAGCTCCTCTGTCCATGGAATTTACCCAGGCAAGAATACTGGAATGAGTTGCCATTTCCTACTACAGGGAATCTTCCCACCCCAGGGATCAAACTCCTGTCTCTTGCATCTCCTGCATTGGCAAGTGGTTTCTTTAGCTTTAATGCCACCTGGGAAGCAATAGGTAGAACTTCCTTTTGAAAAGTACCCCAGGGCCATAGTCAAAGGTGACTGCAGCTATGAAATTAAAAGACACTTGATCCTTGGTAGAAAACCTATGGCAAACCTAGACAGCATATTAAAAGCAGAGACATCACTTTGCCAACAAACGTCCATCTAGTCAAAGCTATGGTTTTTCCAGTAGTCACGTATGGATGTGAGAGTTGGACCATAAAGAAGACTGAGTGCCGAAGAATTGATGCTTTCAAACTGTGGTGCTACAGAAGACTCTTGAGAGTCCTTTGGACAGCAAGGAGATCAAACCAGTCAATCCTAAAGTAAACCAACCCTAAATATTCACTGGAAGGACTGATGCAAAGTTGAAGCTCCAGTACTTTGGTCACCTGATTCAAAGAGATGACTCATTGGAAAAGACCCTACTGTTGGAAAAGATTGGGGACAGAAGAGAAGGGGGTGACAGAAGATGAGATGGTTGAATGGCATCACGGATTCAATAGACATGAGTTTGGCAAACTCTGGGAGATAGTGAAGGACAGGGAAACCTGGTGTGCTGCCATCCATGGGGTTGCAAAGAACTGGATATGACTTAGTGACTGAACAACAATAGACACACTCAGTGGGTAAAGAATCCTCCTGCATTGCAGGAGATACAGGTGACTCAACTTGGATCCCTGGGTTGGGAAGATCCATGGAGAAAGAAATGGGAACTCATTTCAGTATTCTTGCCAGAAAAAAATAGAATGAACAGAGGAGTCTGGTGGGCTACAGTGCAATGGGTTGCAAAGAGTCAGACATGACTGAGTGACTAAGCATGCAGACAGACAGACAGACAGATAGACACACACACACAAAATGTTTTCAAGAACCAGCTCACAGCTTTTTTCAACTGAAGTATAGTTGTTGTACTATACTATAGTGAAGGATAGGGAAGTCTGGCATGCTGCAGTCCATGGGGGTCGTAAACAGTCGGACACGACTTAGCGACTGAACAACAACAAAGGTCAAAGGTAAGGTGGGAAATGAGAACTAGCAGGACACCCAGGATCTGCCCTCAGAGGCATCAGTTTTGAGAAATAACACAGAGGGAAACGGGGATCTGGAAATTCTCTTGAAATTACCCATGTCTGTGTAGTCCACGGGACTTTGCTTGCTCCTAATGGTAGGTTGTTCTGGGCACCCTCTGTGCATCATCTCTCCCTTCTGTGCACACATCCTGATGTCCATTTCCTTCAAGCCAAAGATCTCAAGCCCCCATTTCAACAGGGCATCCAGAGCCTTCTTCCGAGTTTCAGTTGCTCATTTCTTCTTCTCCTTCCTTCTCTTTCCCCATCCTCAATCATCCAGGCTCAGTCTGCATTCTCAAGGACCACGGATCTTGCTTTCTGATTGTCCCACAGTAAGATGCGCAGGTTGGTGAACTGAGATGGTCCAGATACTCCATTTACAACCGAAAGGGAAACCATTTCTAAAGGCCTTGCTCTGGTTGGTGAAGTAGGTGAGGACACTCCTGTCTTCCTACCTCCTATGATCTTTCTGCATTCTTTCCCATCTCCTAGGCCTCTCCAGTGCCTCAGAGTTTCAAGACACTATAAGCTGCAGATCCCAGAGCCCCCAACCAGAAATGCCTCCTGAATATCACCTATTTTCTACCCCCAGATCCCTCAAAAGGCTCTCTGGAGCCCAGCTTCTGGAAGGGGAGGCTTAGGAAAGGAGATGCCACTCAGTAAAACATGTTTCCTTGGCATCCTCTCATTTTCTCTCCCAAACTCCTCCCATCTCACCTCCCACACTGTGTCCTCCCTTCCCCTCCCCAATTCTCTCCCAGGCAGGTATTTTTAGGTTCAGGGGCCTCCTTTGCTGGCAAGCAAAGAAAAGGAACACCCAAGCACCTGGACTCCCTGGGGTGTCCTTGACTCAGAAACTCAAGGGCTCCTTCTTCTTTAAGCCCCCGTCTGACTGCTCAAGAAGTGTTGAGAAGTCCCTGGAAGTAGAGCTGTTAAATCAGGATGGTTGATCTGTTGAATAATTTTGTAGCTATAAAAGAATTAATTCATTTACAATCTTATCAAATTGTAGTTTATAGATTGCTTATCAAGACCATTAACCATATTACAGCATGCTATGCTGAACAAAATATTTAACGACTTCCTGGGACAACAAAGACATTCTTATGTATTGAGTGGTATGTCAGTATCATTATCCTCACTTTACATATGAGAAATAAGATGTTGGCCTAATTCACACAGTAAATATCTGATAAAGAGGAAATGTGAACTTGGGTGTTTCTTTTACCTGATTCCAAAGCCACACTTGTCTATGGTTCCCCACTGCCTCTCAGCTTCCTAGCCTGGCTTTCAGGGCCCTTAACAGTCTGGCCCTCTCATGTCTTTCCCATCTTCTTTCCCTTACATAGTTTCACACTTAGTGGCTGGTGGTGGTACTCATTCACTCAGTTGTGTCTGACTCTTTGTGGCCCCGTGGACTGTAGTCCGCCAGGCTCCTATGTCCATGGGATTTCCCAGGCAACAATACTGGAGTCAGTTGCCATTTCCTCCTCCAAGGGATCTTCCCAACTCAAGGATCGAACCTGAGTCTCTTGCATTGGCAGGCAGATTCTTTATCACTACACCACCTGGGAAGCCTTACATCCCTTCCTATACCCAGGGTATACCCAAGGTAAGAGGCAAAATATATAATAATCAACAAGGCAGACACCATCTAACAATAGATAGCTGGAAAGGCTCAAATTTCAGCCGTGCATGTGATCAACTTCCATCCCTACCCTGAGGGTGCCTGCCATCCCACTTAGAGTCATACTGTCCTCTCGACCTTGACATTCATGCCGAACCCACCCTCCATGCATTTCAGTTCTTCTTGAGAAAATCATATTCACTGGAGTTTTTAAACCTTGGATCCCCCCAAATAGGATATTTATGAGTAAGAAGGGATTCCTAAGTTGGGATAAGAGGATATGGAGAGGTGACATCACTGAACGGTGTAAGTTACTATGCCTGCTTTTCATAAATTTGTAATCTCTTCAACTACACATAGAGTAATGATAACAAGACCTATCTTGGTATCTAGTTTCGAATAGGTAGTAAATGCTTGGGGGGCAAAGGGAGGGCTGCAGGAGTTGAGATCTGAGCTGGGCCTTGAAAAATGTAGAGAATCTGGGGAGGAGGTGGAAGGTCTATTAGCGAGGGCTAAGGGTGAAGCACCAGATACAGTGCAGGGTCAGAGACAGCCTGATTCCCGTGGGCAAGACTGTCCCTCCCCACACCCCCATCTCTGTGCCACACTGAGTCAGCGCCCTTCTCTCCTTTAACTGCACCACCGTTTCCTACCACTGCTTCTCCCTTCTCAGCTCTGATGGCTGTGTACGGCAGAGACTGCTAGTCAACATGCTATCCGCCCTCCCTTTTTTTCTGGAAATAAAACTTATGCAAATCAAAACCACAATGAGGTACCATTACACGCCAGTCAGGATGGCTGCTACCCAAAAGTCTACAAGCAATAAATGCTGGAGAGGGTGTGGAGAAAAGGGAACCCTCTTACACTGTTGGTGGGAATGCAAACTAGTACAGCCGCTATGGAAAACAGTGTGGAGATTCCTTAAAAAACTGGAAATAGAACTGCCATATGACCCGGCAATCCCACTTCTGGGCATACACACTGAGGAAACCAGATCTGAAAGAGACACGTGCACCCCAATGTTCATCGCAGCACTGTTTATAATAGCCAGGACATGGAAGCAACCTAGATGCCCATCAGCAGATGAATGGATAAGGAAGCTGTGGTACATATACACCATGGAATATTACTCAGCCATTAAAAAGAATTCATTTGAACCAGTCCTAATGAGATGGATGAAGCTGGAGCCCATTATACAGAGTGAAGTAAGCCAGAAAGATAAAGAACATTACAGCATACTGACACATATATATGGAATTTAGAAAGGTGATAACGATAACCCTATATGCAGAACAGAAAAAGAGACACAGAAATACAGAACAGACTTTTGAACTCTGTGGGAGAATGTGAGGGTAGGATATTTCAAAAGAATAGCATGTATGCTATCTATGGTGAAACAGATCACCAGCCCAGGTGGGATGCACGAGACAAGTGCTCCGGCCTGGTGCACTGGGAAGACCCAGAGGAATCGGGTGGAGAGGGAGGTGGGAGGGGGGATCGGGATTGGGAATACATGTAAATCCATGGCTGATTCATATCAATGTATGACAAAACCCACTGGAAAAAAAAAATAAAAATAAAATAAAATTAAAAAAAAAAAAAAAAAAAAACTTAGTGCTGGCCAAGAGGATATAAACAGAAGTGGTGTGCACCTTCTGGAAAATGTCCTTAAAGGGAAGTGGCTTATCCCCCACGCCCACCCCCTTGTCTCCTTCCTGCCAACTGGAACGCAGAAGCTGTTGCCAAGGGTTATAGAGCTCGGGTCCCTGACAACTTGAGTGCCTGGCAGCCCTGAACTGTCCCCAGACGTCTTTTATGTGAGAAAGAAAAAAGCCACTGTTAAATTTTTTGCCCCTTGGATTTTCTTGTTTTTGTCATCTGAAACTAAATCTAACGTTCACTTTACACTCTACAATTGGCGCAGACGCCACACAAGAAAAATGACAGGGTAATTTAACAAAAGGAAGAATTATTACTCTACTTAGAAGTTAGAAATGGAAATTAAAACCAGGAGAGGCCATTTTGTCTGCTAAATTCTAAAAAAAGAAAAATGATCAAATTCAATGATGATAAGGCTTCAGGGAAATAGGTAGCCTGGTGACAGTATTATAAATTGCTACAATCCTTCTAGAAAACACTAGGCTTAGCTCACTTGCCTCAAGTAGGTTTCAGTACTATTAACCAGTGATTTGATTATTCAAATATTGGAAAATATCAATCAATGAATTCAAGAGTAAAAATTTATAAAGATGATGATAGCAGAGTTACTCTAATAGCAGAAAACCAAAACTGCCTACATAAGGTACCACAGGGGACTGGTAAATGATAACATATTAATTTGATGGAGAACCATTTAAAACAAATATAACAAATATCATAAAATAACTTGCAAGGGTACATTTAAAATAATGTTACATTTTAAAAATACTTCGGAAAACTGAATATACCTTGGGACGGCAGCTGTCAAATTACGGTTGTTTGCCCAGTCTTGTGCTTTCAATCAAGTTCAACCCATCCACACAACATCCAGCAAGAACTGAGTGTCCCAGATCTGCTCAGTGCAAATTCCTGGTTTCGCTCTGTGCGGCTACCCTTCCTGTTCTTGCAGAAATGATTCCTTCCTGTTCTTTTTTTTGAAACTGCCTTGTTCTTGAATTGGGCCTTCTATAAGGTGGTTTCGGGGGAATATCTCAGGTGGCATATCTTCTAAGAATCTTAAGGGTATTGTTCCATGGCAGCCAAACATATTCAAAATAGAGAGATGCCAGTCTTAAAAAGAATCATGGATGTGGTTTGAAGCATAGCGGACATGAGTGACAATAATAGAACACCTATGACATTTTAAAGAGAGTTGTACTCAAACACATGAAAAGATGCTCAACATCACTCATTATCAGAGAAATGCAAATCAAAACCACAATGAGGTACCATTACACGCCAGTCAGGATGGCTGCTATCCAAAAGTCTACAAGCAATAAATGCTGGAGAGGGTGTGGAGAAAAGGGAACCCTCTTACACTGTTGGTGGGAATGCAAACTAGTACAGCCACTATGGAAAACAGTGTGGAGATTCCTTAAAAAACTGGAAATAGAACTGCCATATGACCCGGCAATCCCACTTCTGGGCATACACACTGAGGAAACCAGATCTGAAAGAGACATGTGCACCCCAATGTTCATCGCAGCACTGTTTATAATAGCCAGGACATGGAAGCAACCTAGATGCCCATCAGCAGAAGAATGGATAAGGAAGCTGTGGTACATATACACCATGGAATATTACTCAGCCATTAAAAAGAATTCATTTGAATCAGTCCTAATGAGATGGATGAAACTGGAGCCCATTATACAGAGTGAAGTAAGCCAGAAAGATAAAGAACATTACAGCATACTAACACATATATATGGAATTTAGAAAGATGGTAACGATAACCCTATATGCAAAACAGAAAAAGAAACACAGAAATACAGAACAGACTTTTGAACTCTGTGGGAGAAGGTGAGGGTGGGATGTTTCAAAAGAACAGCATGTATACTATCTATGGTGAAACAGATCACCAGCCCAGGTGGGATGCATGAGACAAGTGCTCGGGCCTGGTGCACTGGGAAGACCCAGAGGAATCGGGTGGAGAGGGAGGTGGGAGGGGGGATCGGGATGGGGAATACGTGTAACTCTATGGCTGATTCATATCAATGTATGACAAAACCCACTGAAATGTTGTGAAGTAATTAGCCTCCAACTAATAAAAAAAAATTAAAAAAAAGAATAAAAGTATAATAAAATATAAAAAAAAATAAATAAAGAGAGTTGTACTAAAAGATAAAAACCATAGTAACATTCTGGACAAGACAAAACCATGGTGGTTGCCAGCATTTGTTGGGGATGAACAGGCAGAGCACAGAGGACTTTTAGAGCACTGAAAATACTCTGCATGATGCCATAATGAAGGAAGTGTATTAATATCATTATGTTGTTGTCACTCAGTCACCAAGTTGTGTCCGACTCTTTGCAACCCCTTGGGCTGCAGCACACCAAGTTTCCCTTTCCTTCACCGTCTCTGGAATCCTTCACCATCTTCCGAATCCTTCACCATCTGCCTGAATCCTGTTCAGATTCACATCCATTGAGTCAGTGATGCTATCTAACCATCTTAATACATTTGTTCAAAACCATAGAATGTACAACCCCATGAATGAACCCTATGTAACTATGGACTCTGGGTGATAAAGATGTGTCAGTGCAGGTTCAGTGGTTGTGACAAATGTACCATCTGGAGGTGGATCAGAAAACAAAGATCATGGCATCCAGTCCCATCACTTCATGGCAAGTAAATGGATAAACAGTGGAAACAATGGCAGACTTTATTTTGGGGGGGCTCCAAAATCACTGCAGATGGTGACTGCAGCCATGAAATAAAAAGACGCTTACTCCTTGGAAGAAAAGTTATGACCAACCTAGATAGCATATTAAAAAGCAGAGACATTACTTTGCCAACAAAGGTCCATCTAGTCAAGGCTATGGTTTTTCCAGTAGTCATGTATGGATGTGAGAGCTGGACTATAAAGAAAGCTGAGCACTGAAGAATTGATGCTTTTGAACTGTGGTGCTGGAGAAGACTCTTGAGAGTCCGTTGGACTGCAAGGAGATCCAACCAGTCCATCCTAAAGGAGATCAGTCCTGAATGTTTTCATTGGAAGGACTGATGTTGAAGCTGAAACTCCAATACTTTGGCCATCTGACACAAAGAGCTGACTCATTTGAAAAGACCCTGATGCTGGGAAAGATTGAAGGCGAGAGGAGAAGGGGACGACAGAGGATGAGATGGCTGGATGGCATCACCGACTCAATGGACATGAGTTTGAGTAAACTCCGGGAGCTGGTGATGGACAGGGTGGCCTGGCATGCTGCAGTCAGTGGGGTCGCAAAGAGTCAGACACGACTGAGCGACTGAACTGAACTGAACTGATGTATGGGGGACTATCCACAATTCTTTTTAAGACTGGCATCTCTCTATTTTGAGCATGATTGGCTGCCATGGAACAATACCCTTAAGATTCTTAGAAGATATGCCACCTGATAATAGAGGATTATGCTGATAATGGGGGACTATACCAGGACTATGCATGTGTGGGGGTGGGGATATATGGGAAATCTCTGCTCCACTCCCTTAATTTTGCTATGAGCTAAAAACTGCTTTAGTGAAATAAAATTGTAATAAAAAACAAACAAAACCATAGCCAGCTTGGAGTAAAAGGGTCTGAGATTTCATAAACTGCAATATAGCCCTTCCTTGGGCATCCAACTTTTTGTTTGAGTAGGAATTAGGCTCAAAAAGCTACTCAGGGGCCAACACAGGCTAATTCTTATGGAAAAGGAATGCTGTCTCAGAAGACAGAGCCAAGAGCTGGACAGAGGCGCCAGGGGCAGTGGAGAACAATGGGTTAGGAAATAACTTCCAGGGAGCAGAACTGGGTCCTGCTGTCAGAGCAGGGCAACCTGGAGACATATGCCTGGCAGGATTCCAGAATTCTTAGGCGTCAGTGTCACCATGTGCTTCCCCTTTAATTCCCTTTTTGAATGGATGCACTTACTGCAATTGTCCTGTCCCTGGCTTTCACTGCGTGTTGAGTGTGTGCACAGCATATAACTTCTCTCTTTGATTTACAGGTTTCTAGATCCAAAAGAGTCACATCCAAGAACTGCCTCATCCCCATTTTAACTAGAAATCACAAGATTCTAGACTCTGAGCCTAACACTATAGTTAAATGAGACTTTGGGGGGCCTTCAGAGGGAGAGAGTATATTTTGCACATGTTTTTGTTTTGTTTGTTCAGTTGCTAAGTTGTGTCCAACTCTTTGCGACCTCGTGGACTGTAGCACGCCAGGCTTCCCTGACCTTCACCATCTCCCGGAGTTTGCTCACATTCATGTCCATTTGAGTCAGTGACGCTATCTAAGCATCTCATTTTCTGCCACCCTCTTCTCCTTTTGCCTTTAATCTTTCACAGCATCGGGGTCTTTTCCAATGAGTTGGCTCTTCACATCAGGAGGCCAAAATGTTGGAGTTTCAGTTTCAGCATCAGTTCTTCCAATGCATATTGAGGGTTGATTTTTTTTTTTAGGATTGACTGGTTTGATTTCCTTGCAGTCCAAGGGACTCTTAAGAGTCTTCTCCAGCACCACAAAAGGGCATAAATAATTGGAATTAGGGGGAAAGCTATTGTCTGCTTTCGTAGTAATGGGTACCAAAGATTCATGCCTCCAGGTAGTCACTTCCTACCTTGACTTCAGTCATGGCCAGTGACTTGCTTTGGTCAATGGGACATCAGCAAACATAGTGCAAGCAGAGACTTGAAGAAACATTTCTTACTGGGGCTTGCCCTCTCTTGCTGCTCCTATAGAGTCCTTCTACCACCATTTGAAGAAGCCCAGGCTAACTTACAGAGGATGAAAAATCACATGGAAAGAGGCCCCAAGCTGTCCCAGCCATCTCAACTGAGGTCTTAAAGATGTGAGTGAGCCCCACTCCAGCCCAGCTGATTCAGAGTAGAAGAAACATTGAGTTATCCATAGAATCATATTTGTTGTGTTAAGCCATAAAGTTTTAAGATGGCTTTTTAACCAACTAACACAAGAAGACTCAAGCTGGGGTAAATCCAGCATATGAAAGATGGGGGAGGTAAATTTGAAGAGGAGAAATCTCTGGAAAAAATAAACGTAATGTGTGGGCAGTCTCTCAAGACAAACAAAAGCAGGTTCACTGAGGGAGATCATACTATGGTGCATGGGGAGCCAAGGAGAAGAAAATGCCAGAAGTAAAGTCCAATGGGAAAGTTGAAGATTGAAAAGTGATGATTTGGAAATCTGTGAGATTAAGAGGCAAAGTGGTGGGAGGAATGAACGGGTCAGGATGAGTGATTCAGAAATAAAGCCTTGAACAAGGGTGAACTGCAGATCTTCTTTCTATGAAGGAGCTAACCCGTGATTAGCATAGTGTGCAGTAGAAGTACAGAAACAGAATCTATGATGGTGGGACTTCCCTGGCAGTCCAATGGTTAAGACTCCACACTTCCAGAGCTTCCACTGCAGGGGGCACAGGTTTGATCCCTGGTCTGGGAACTAAGATCCCACATGCTGCATGGGTGTGGCCAAAAAAATAAGATAAAAGGATGTATGAGGGTGTGACCCAGGAATCACCATGTTTTACAAGCTCCCTGGGAATTTTTAATGTATAATTTCTTCTCAGTGACCCACCCTATATGTTAAGGAGTATTGGAAGGCGTAAACTTTGTCAAGTTCCTGTTATACCCTGCCCCAGGACAATGGATGCTCTGTAACCAAGGAAGATCAATGATTCTCCAATCTAGGTGCACATTAGAATCATCTGGGAAACCTAAAAATACATATTTCTACTATACATACTTTATTGTTTATATATATGGGGCTTCCTCAGTAGCTCAGCAAGTATAGAATCTGCCCACAGTGCAGGAGGCACATGAGATGCAGGTTCGATCCCTGGGTGGGGAAGATCCCCTGGAAAAGAAAATGGCAACCCACTCCAGTATTCTTGCCTGGAGAATCCCATGGACAGAGGAGCCTGGCAGGCTGCAGTCCATGGGGGTTACAAAGAGTCAGACACGACTGAAGAACGAAGCATGCATGCATGTATACATGAATGTCTAGGCCCTACTGCATAGGAATTCAACCTCAATCTTCAAGACAAGCATCTAGGCATCAATATTTAAATTAAAAGCTTTCCAGGTGATTACGGGTGGAGGAAGACTCTGGAAGAGATGATGTGATCCCTAAACCAAGAACCCCTCAGGTTTCTGAGAAATGAATAATAAACGTAGAATCTCACTGAATCTCCTCATTTTCATATATTTTGTGATTGATCTAAACTGCTATTAAACTCAAAGAGCAGTGTTAGGAATTTGGTGACTAATGGCTATTTCTGAGTTAAAAATGAAATAGCACTTATTTTCATGACGTAATAAAAGTCAAGTGAACAGTTTACTCAGACCATGAATCAGTGAATGCAGTTACCTGAACAGAGTCTAAATTTATCTATGAAAACATATTTTGATATATTGTTATACAGGATTTTAAGATTTGGGTAGAAACGTTTAAACTACTAAAAAAAATACTGGTTTTATAAATGAGTAGAGCGAGTCTGATGTCTGAGATAATAGAGTCATTGGGAGCCATGACAAATCAAATCTGTGGGAATGGGCAAACTTTTGGGACATCCAAACATAAAAAAAGATTAAAGGTTCCTTTAGCCTACAGGCTGCCAGAATATGGACCTTTGAGTTCGAATAGAAACTGTTATAATATGGAAATAACGTAAGTATGGAATTACAATAATTAAGGGGTCGGCAAAGGTTTTAAAGAAGGGGTGACCATGAAAACAATAGAAAGGCTACGGATTCTTTTCATATTTTAATTTTAAAAATGTTAAACTTTTCATCTTGAAATGATTTCACTCGCAAGCATGTTACAAACATAAGACAGACTTCCTGTGTACTCTTCACCCAGATTCTCTAAAAGTTAATATCTAACATAACATCTGCACAGAGATTAAAATCAGAAAATTTTCTCTAATAGATGCTGCTGCTAAGTCGCTTCAGTCGTGTCCGACTCTGTACGACCCCACAGACGGCAGCCCACCAGGCTCTGCCGTCCCTGGGATTCTCCAGGCAAGAACACAGGAGTGGGCTGCCATTTCCTTCTCCAATGCATGAAAGTGAAAAGTGAAAGTGAAGTCGCTCAGTCATGTCTGACTCTTCACAACCCCATGGACTGCAGCCTACCAGGCTCCTCTGCCCATGGGATTTTCCAGGCAAGAGTACTGGAGTGGGTTGCCATTGCTATCTTTTTTTTTTTTTTTTTTTTCTTTTTTAATTTTTATTATTATTATTTTTTTTTCCCAGTGGGTTTTGTCATACATTGATATGAATCAGCCATGGATTTACATGTATTCCCAATCCCGATCCCCCCTCCCACCTCCCTCTCCACCCGATTCCTCTGGGTCTTCCCAGTGCACCAGGCCCGAGCACTTGTCTCGTGCATCCCACTTGGGCTGGTGATCTGTTTCACCATAGATAGTATACATGCTGTTCTTTTCAAATATCCCACCCTCACATTCTCCCACAAAGTTCATTGCTATCTTATTCCAATAGCTTTCCTTTGTCTTTCATTATCTTGACATTTTGAAGTGTGTTGGTCAGTTATTTTGTACAATGGCCCTCAATTTGCGTTTGCATAATGTTTGCTCATAATTTAAACTAAGGTTATACATTTTGGGAGCAAATACTGCAGAGTAATACTATATTCATCTGAGTGCATCACAACGAGAGACATAGGATGATGACTTGGACCATTATACTGATGAAAATTTTAATCACTGAATTTAGGTGGTGCCTACCATCTTTCTCTATAATCATGCTACTGTTTTCCCCTCTGTAATTAGTTAGAAAGTTTGGGGAATATACTTTGAGATTACCTAAATATTCTATTTCTCATCATACTCTCTGCTAATGTCTTAGCATTTATTGATGACTCTTTCCTGAAACAATTCTCACTGTGGTGTTTGACAAATGTTTGACTTTAATCCTTCTACATTTATTAGTTGGAATTCTACTATACTTTTTCATCTCTATCATTTAAACGCTACCCACTCCAGTGTTCTGGCCTGCAGAATTCCATGGACTGTATAGTCCATGGGGTCGCAGAGTCGGACACGACTGAGGGACTTTCATTTTCACTTTCACTTTACATCAGTACAGTTTGTGTATTCTTACTTTATTCTATGGGTTATAATCCATGACTAATATTATTTATTTTTTTGTTTATGTTGCCCCAGATTTGATAATGAGAGCTTTTTAAAGTAGACTCCTATGCCCTTTTGACAGATTCTCATCATTCATTTTTAATATTTCCTTATATCTGACATCATGAGACATTTCCTACCCATCTTATACTTTTTTCTGCTTAGAATTAGCTACTTCTCCAAGGAACTATAGTAATTCTCATTGGATAATAGTGTTCAGAAACCAAGATCTGAGCAATTGGTGTGTTCATTGTTACTGGTATTGTGTCTAGGGCTCTCTGAAAATGGAGCTAGAAAATAAATGTGTGAACATACAGGTTAATATTTATGTCTATTTCTACATGCGTCTGCATCTACATATCAAAAGCCATGAGTCCCATGTGCAGTAACCTCCAATATTAATTCAAATTAATCCAAATACATTCAATCTAGTTTTTCTCCTTTCCTTAATTATAACTCCCTTCCCTGGCCATGAGAAACTTGGCTCTCATTTCCCATAATTTATTAACTTATTTGCTCAGTCTTCGGATAAACATTAAGTGGTTTTAGACAGCCCACATCTTTGAGTATGCAATACCTACATGCACCCATCTTCCCATACATGCATGTTTTTAAATGTTCATTCATACCTACATAAAGTACACTCATTCTGTCCCCCCAAACAGACAACTAAAGTATCATCCAATTACTACATCTAGTTCCAAGTCAGGACTTCTGAGTGATATAAAAACTTTTTTCAGTCAGTGCAGCTCTTCACGCTTAGTTTAGACAAATTTATCAATCACCAAGACATTCAGTATATAACAGTAGACAAAAAATATAGATAACTTCAATGAAAGAAGTCTCAATTATAAAAAGAGGAGAATTGGGAAAACACACACTCTCATGAACATAGACATTCACTGGCAAATAATACACAAAGGACATAATTCCCCTGGGGTGGGTATGAGACTTGAGGGTGAGAACATAACTTAGTCTAATCAGAGGGAATCTGAGGACGCTGGCTTGGAAATGGCAGTACTAAGAATTTTCTCCCTTCTTTCCAGCATCATGATCTGTGCTGATCATAGAGCATAGTGCTCTGTCAGTGGAGGAGTAGTTTAGTCAACCAATCCGGCAGCCTGTGGTTTTCTTCTCTTGGAGGCTCTTCTTCATTCATTGACATATCTAGAGAAGTTTTCCTTTCCAAGGGCTCTGTAATTTTAGCATCCCTGATTCTGTGCGTGTGACCTCAAAGAACCTGAGTCTGCCACAGCACTTCAGCTGTCAAAGACTGTGGTCGTCTGGGATTGAGATGTCTTTGGTGGCACAGTTCCTTCATAGGCTTAGGTATCATCAAGACATTTGACTGACTAGTCACTTCTGCAGGCTGGGAACCATAGACAGAGAGCCTGTCTCCAGTTGTATTTGAGCCTAGGAAGTTCTATTGTCTAACAGCAGACCTCTGTTGTATTAATATTACTATCCCCTTAGACCTTAACGTCATGGACGCTACTTTCCTCTTGGCTTCTGCTACTGGACAGTTTCTGATAATAACTTGGAGTGGAATGATTTGTTCCCTGTCCCTCATTCCATCACAGCTGCACTTGTTTGCTTCGTCAGGTGGGAACGATTTCATAGGAAGTGTTTAGGAGTGACCTAAGGGGATAGGCTTGTCTCTTGCCCCAGCTTTACCTTCTGTCTTTACTTGTATGAACCTTAACTT
The DNA here is from genome assembly GCF_033118175.1 of Dama dama. Classification (NCBI taxonomy): domain Eukaryota; kingdom Metazoa; phylum Chordata; class Mammalia; order Artiodactyla; family Cervidae; genus Dama; species Dama dama. The sequence continues at coordinate 42,924,087 of NC_083705.1, read as the reverse complement.
GGAGTCAAGTATTTGGTCTTTGTAACATTGCTGGATTCCAGGCAATTTTCTTGCCATGCAAATCCAGAGACAGCCCTCTAAGTAAAACCATACTTTCTTCTGTTGTCAGATGGGACACTTTGTCTGAAGATTGTTGCTTTATTTTAGGACCTTACTAGAATCCCAAATCCTGAATTTTTCCTGCCATTTTTCCTGATGCACTTTGTAGGCACAAGCCTGAGTCCCAACAGGCCATTGCTCTGCATCTCATCACCTCTGCTCAGGCAAGTCCACGTTTTAGGTTTGTATTTTACTGCACGCCACTCCTGGAATCAAATTCTGTATCCGTTATGAATTCTCTGGTGGAATAAACAGAAAAGCTGGTTCAAATTTGCTTAAGAAATAAAGGAATTTATTTGCTTTTGTAACTCAAGGTTCAGAGATAAGGCCAACCTCAGAGTCAGCTTACCTCCCAGTGGGATTCACCCACTGTGCTCTCTCTTCTTGTCTGCATCCTCAAGTTCTTTCCATTTTGGGGGCAAGATGGTGCCAACAATCCCTGTCTTTATAGCTTTATCCTCTGATTCTGAGAGGAAAAGTAGAGAAAGCAACTTTGATATCAAGATTGCTTGCCAAAATCCCAACTGGACTGTTTAGGTTATGTAGCTCCCTTAAACCACTGGGGAGTTGAATATGTTTGGCTTAAGTCAATCAGTACCCATCCCATGGGTGGTATGTGGTAATAACAGACATCAAATTGAAAACAACAGACTGTTATAAAGGGGAAAGAGGATTCTGGGTAGACAACTAATAATATTCCATCACCAGCCCTCTTAAACTTTCTACTAAGCCTTTTAAAAATAACTTCGTTATCTTTTTTTCCCCAAAGATAGCATTAATCTGCATTTAAAATTATCTTATTTGTTACATGTCTCTCTTTGAAGAATCTTAGTCTCCATGAGAACAGTGACCTTATCCATCTTTTTCATTTCACTTATAATTCAGTGGCTGGCATTCAGTAAATATTTGCTTAATGAATGAATGAATGCATTGTGTTTATCCTGCATCTCTGAGACCTTACAGCATAATGTCCCAAACCTCTAGGGCAGGCATACTTTATTTGAGATGCTTGGGATTAAAGCTTCACAGCTGCTAAGTGAATAGCCAAAACCTGAACTCCAGCTTGCTAATCCCACATATCGTGCATTTCTGACTATCCCAAGCTGTCCTTGTGTGCTAAAATAAGCCCTCAGAGTCTTAGCACAGCTGTGTTCAGAATACATATAGGAAATACATAAAATATCATGACAGCCAATGTCCAAATAGTAATTTGAAAGATTAAGAGGAGTCTAAAACTGGCAGGAATTGATATTTATTTTTCTGATATTAACTACCAACATGCTCTGAGTGAAAATCATATCCTGGCTAATGCCATATGAAAGGATGGGATTGATCTCATTTTCCTATGGAAATTTCCTATAAGTCACATTATAATTTTGTTTACTGCATGTTGCCTCCATTGAAGATAAATCCTTTTTATGTGATAGTCTGATCAACAGAGCAAAGAATCAATAGTAACTGACTGTTTACTATGAGCTTGGTGCTTCATTCATTCATCATCCCTTCACTCATTCATTCACATCTTTCCATTCTTATACATTTATTGAATGTTTATGTAGTACCTTTCATGTGGCAGGTGTCATGCTAAGGGAGAGAGAGAGGACAGTTAGCACAGTCTAGGGAAACATTGTAGTCCATCGATTAAGGTAACAAACTCTGGAGTCAGAAACATCTGAGTTTGACACTTGGTTCTGCTGTGACCTGTGAGATCTTAAGCATATCTTGATTACCTTATCTGTGTCTTTAATATGCCTCATTGCATGAAATTGTTCTTTGACTCACAGAGTTGTGAGGCTTGAGTGAGATAATATAAATGCTACATTTGCTGTGTCTGACACATAGTAGTTGCTCAAGTAAATGTTATTTTAAATTACTAGATGATCCCTATCCTCAAGTTGCTCATAATGATTGAAGAAAACAGACATATATGTCTTTACACTTAATTTCACACAAATTATCTTACATTAGTGTTATTTTTCCCATTTTATAAGCAAGAAAATTGAGAATTTCAATAATTTGTTCAAGGCCTCAATTAATGAGTAAATGAGGCAGATGTCAAAATTCAAAGATGCCTGTGCCCAAAGCCGTTTTCTAATTGTCTGCATGTGATATTGAGAGACAGTATTTCTAGTCCTGATTTCAGTCCAGTGGTTCTTAACCCTGAAGAGCTTTTATAAAGCACCAAATGCCAGGACTCTGGGCTTCCCATGTGGCCCTAGGGGTAAAGAATCCATCTGCCAATGCAGGAGACTTAAGAGATGTAGGTTCAATCCCTGGGTCAGGAAGATTCCCTGGAGGAAGGCATGGCAATCCACTCCAGTAATCTTTCCTGGAAAATCCCACAGACAGTGGATCATGGAGGGTTACAGTCCATGGGGTCACAAAGAGTCGGACATGACTGAAGCAACTTAGCACACACACACGCCAAGACTCTGTTGTAATTCAGTTAAATCAGAATATTAGGATAAAGGTTGATTAGGCATCAAATATTTTCAAAATCTCCCAAGTAGATTCTAATGGCTAGCCAGAATTGAGCCCTACTCAACTCTCTCAATATTCTTCCAGCCTTGACAGTCTGATCCTTCTCTGTGAAAGAATATGAAAATGTTAGTCGCTGGGTCATGTCTAACTCTTTGTGATCCCATTGACTGTAGCCCATCAGGATCCTCTGTTCATGTAATTCTCCAGGCAAGAATACTGGAGTGGGTTGCCATTTCCTTCTCCAGGGGATCTTCCCTACCCAGGGATCAAGCCTGGGTCTCCAGCATTGCAGGCAGAATCTTAACCGTCTAAGGTGCCAGGGAAGTCCTATATAAGGCATCAATTGTTAGGATGCGATCAGCCTGATGAAGCTGGGACACTTCAGGACTTTCTATGGAACTGGGGTTCCATAGTCACAACGGTGTACTTTAAGGGGAAGGCCAGTGTGGGCAGAAATCCCTTTGTCTCAGGCCATAGCCATGGGGTTATAAGACATAGCACAGTATCCACTTGGCATAAACCGGTGGCCGTGTAAGTGCTGATGAAGGACGATGGTGAGAGCTCAGTCTCCTTCAGCGGTGCGTTGACAGATCAACGGCATCCTTCATACATGCAGGAAGGAGCAGCCTGGGAAATGTCCCAAATAAATGCAGCTGCTCTTTGTTTCTGGAGAGGATGCCAATAACATTTTGTTCCTTGGGGTTCTCAAGAATGAAACTGTGTGCATAGCTATAAAAACAAACAAACCCCTAGGGATAATTATCATATTAACCAATATGTCATAGAGACATTTATTTAAGCTAATTATTTACAACTTATATTTTGAGCTATATTCTCCCAGACTTTATATTGAGATATGCAATGAAGGGAAGAAGAAGAATTTATTAGGGATATCCTCTGGGACATTTTAGTCAAAGTCAAAGCTTCTGCAGCTCCCTAAATTGGGGTCATTTCAGGAACTCATCCCAGAGTCTGGTAAATCTAACTTGCCCACTCTCTGATGTGTTCCTCTTGGCAGTTCTGTAGGATACATGGTCAGGTATCACTGTGCTTATTTCACTGAGTTGGAAACTGACACATCAAAAGGTTAAGTGATTCACTCAACGACTAGACAATGCACAGCCTCCATTCAAGCATACGTCTCTTGAGTCTAAATTCTCAGGTTATTCAGCTGAGTCAGGAGGAAATTATACTACTCAGGCACACCATAAATGAGAAACCAACCAACCAAATGAAAGCCAAGACATTCTAGTAAAAACACTGGCATTGGATTCTCATTACTTGTTACTGACAAGCTAAGGCTTTTACTACTTCACTCTCTCTGGAAACCAAGACAAATGCACCAGGTTAGTAGGTGGGACCCAGCCTCTGGTTGAGTCAGATCTTTCTCCTTTCTCTTTACCCCACTCCTGTCTCAAGTAGCGAGTGACGCTGAGACTCTGGGTATCCAGTCTCTGGCATAGGACAACTAACCCAAAAATGTTCGTTAAAGGCTGAATAAGAAAATTACCATCCATGAAAAGCTAGTTGAGAAAGAGACGTCATAGCTAAGCATGGGTGTGAGAATTCTTGAGGCCAGAAGATTTGACTCAGGCTCTGACAGAGTCTGCAACAGCAATGAAGTGTCCTGAAGTGCTTACCAGGGTACCAGACCCTGTTCTAAGCATTTTACATATATTAACCCACTTAATCTTTAAAACTCTATAAGACAGTATCTATTACTACTATAGACAGTTACTATCTATTACTACCTCCATTTTTAAAAGGAAAATAAATGAAGAATAGAGAGTTTATGTAGTTTGCTCAAGGTCACACAACTAGGAAGAGAAAGAATCAGCCTCTGAGTTTGGTGTCTTAATCACTGTGCTCCTAGTTAAAGTGTTAGTCACTTTGTTGTGTCTGACTTTTTGCGACCCCATAGACTGTAGCCCATGAGGCTACAGTCCCGTGGACAGAGGTGTCCCGTGTCCCGTGGACAGAGGTGTCCACGGGATTCTCCAGGCAAAAATACTGGAGTGGGTTGCCATGCCCTCCTCCAGGGGATCTTCCCAACTCAGGAATCAAACCCACGTCTCTTATGTCTCCTGCATTGGAGGCAGGCTTTTTTTACCACTAGCGCCACATGGGAAACTCACTCAGTTGTGTTCCAGCTGTTGCTATCCCATGGACTGTAGCCCACAGGCTCCTCTGTCCTTGGGATTTTCCAGGCAAGAATGCTGGAGTGGGTAACCATTCCCTTCTCCAGGGTTTCTTACTGACCCAGTGATTGAACACAGGTCTCCTGCATTGCAGACAAGATTCTTTACCATCTGAGCCACTAGGGAATCCCATACTGAATGCTAGGATTCTATTAAAAATGAAACTTTTCTTCAGAGAAAGACTTCCAGTCGTGCTTTAAAAATACTATATCTTCTATTTCAATAGAAAACTTGCCTTTGAGGTTTCGATTTTTATTCTGGACTATCTACACAGCTCTTAACATGAAAATCTTAGCAGGGGAAGCAGAATAGAGGAGCTCTTCAAATCCAGAACTAGACTTGATCAGTTGATCAGGGATATAGGTCTGCCAAGGCGGGTGGTGAAGAGAGGAAAGCAATCTTTTTATAAGTCAAATATAGAGACTGAGTGTCTAAAAAGTTCTCACAAATCACGGTATGCAAAGACACCTCTGTGGAATCCGTACTCAGATAACTGAAATACTGATGAGCTGGACCCTCATGGAAGGCATTCATTTTTCTCCCACCCACTGACTTCTAGCCTTCTCTGTTGGGGTCTTTCTTCCTCACATCTTGATGGGAACTCAAGCTGACCCCTTCCTTTTCCAGTCAGTCAGTTTTTGAGGGTGTCTCATTTTCAGGTAAACAGTCCAGCTGTTCTAAGCCAGCACTTCAATCTCTCACGCATTTCCAATCACCCCTCCCATCCTATTGCAGGCCTGCCCTGGGGCTTAAATACCTGCATTAAGAAAGGGAGGAGAGTATTGACCTTTTCTTATTCACCCTCTCATACCCTCTCCCCTGTTGATACTACTGCTCTTAACTCCTCAGAGGGCTTACCCAGTGGCTCAGATGGTAAAGAATCCACCTGCAATGTAGGAGACCTGGGTTCCCGTGAAGGTTCAATGTAGGTCCCTGCATTGGGAAGATCCCCTGGAGAAAGGAACGGCACCCCAATCCAGTATTCTGGCCTGGAAAATTCCATGAACAGAGGAGTCTGGCAGGCTACAGTCCATGGGATCGCAAAGAGTTGGACACGACTGAGCTACTTTCACTTCACTTAACTCCTCAGGACCAGGTAAGGGCAGGGGGCAGAGCCTTACTGACCAGCACTGTAGCATTGTGGTTGCAAGCCCTCCACATGGCAAACCTTGGCTTTTTCTTTCACTCATCCTTTCCACTAGTTCTTTGGAGACCTCCTTGCTGGAGACAGCTCCCAGAGGAGACTAATATCTCTGAGCTGGCCACTCATGACCTCTTCAGCTCCTGTGTGGCAGCTGACCCTTCAGTCTCCTTCTGCTGAGTTGTCTAGTCCCTGAGGGCAGCCACCTTGGGTGGGGTCCTTTCAAGGCAAACAGAGCCTGGCTTCCACCTGAGGTGGCCCCCTGACCCATAGATGACAGGATGATGTCTACTCTCTCCCACCACAAAATTCAGCATTATTTGCTGTCCCACCAGCCCTCCCTCTTCCCCCAAACCACTGGGCACAATTCCATCAATTTTTCCCCTTTGGACTTTCATAGGCCCTGTGACCTGCTAACTCTGGAGAACATTTGTCAAACTCTGCCCCAAATTCTTTTAAATCCATGGCAGTTTTGAGTTTCTATAGTAATTCAAGCAGCTAGTTTGGGGGTGAATGGGCAAGATTAATTCTCCCCTCCTGGCCAAAACCCTGGTATCTTCTACACTGTCTCCTACATTTAATTTGAGTAGGGGGAGGAGAAGAAATATTTTGGGCTCAGAGAAATCCTCTCTTACTAACCTTTCAGCACTGTTGTTGCCTTTTATGTGTAGGTGAAGGTGGTAATGCACTGTGGATTGCAAAACTGGTTCCAACCTCGTAGCAAGTCCTGCTGATGACCTCACATCTACTGCCCTCAGCTTTGAAGTCTGACAGTCAGGTCCATCCTACTTTTCACATCCTGCAGAGAGCTGGTCACTTCTGTAAGGTGCTTAGAGGCATTTTGGTCACCCTAAGAGTAAGCAAATTAGCACCTCAAGATGACTTCCAACATTCAATTTTAATATTTGTAAACTGAAACTTTGTTTGCTGATTTTTCTAACCATAGAATGATTACTAAAATTTCTTGAAAAGTAGGGGAAATTTTTTCTTTCTTTTAGGCATATGGAAAAGTAAGGTAGGTATAATATAGAAAAGGCAATGAAGGACCCTTAGTTCTACAAATATACCAATCACGTAACAATAAACAGGTCTTAGCAAAAGTGTGAGCAGAATGGGAGCTTTTAAAAGCAGTTCCCGCCCCCTGCACTAATGCTGAGCCACAGAAGAACTTGGATAAATAAATTCCATCTCTATTCCTGGAGAGGAAGAGAAGTATCATGAGAATATACTATTAAATGCCTAGTGAAACTTCAAATTCAAAGACATAGAAAAATATAAATCTCTCTCACATTACAGGGAGACTGATAGCTAGATGATCTCTATTCCGACAGGTTGATCTATAAGCTGTTCTTTCCATGTCATTCTTTTTTTCTTCTTACAGAGTCTGTGTGTGAATCATCACACTCTGGGTGAATCATCAAACTATATGAATGACTTACATGACTTTTAACTGGAGGAGAACAATGGCTTTAGTACCCTGATGGAGCCATCTTACCAGCCATAGATTTTCTCTCAATGTGCAGCCAAGAGTCATGCTTCCTTGTTCAGAGGGTCTGATTGTCTGATTTCATGGAAGGTTCAAGATCAGGGACCAATGAGACTCCGAAGAGCAGCAGCTGCAGATTTCCCTGAATCCCGGTCCCAACCAAGGGGAGCAGCCCTTTCCCAGGGCTGGCAGAGCCCCAGGCCCCCACATTGCCCCTGGCTCTCCACCCTCCATGGCCAGATCCCTGGACCTGAGCCTGGATGGTGGCAGGAGGCCAAGGCATATAGGAACAAACTTTCCCCCTTTCCACTCTCACAGGACATCAAGTTGGCACAAGAAGTGCCAAAGTACAAGAGATTGGCTTAATAACTGGGATTTAGTCTCTTCCTTCAAAGTAAAAATAACATGCCTTCAAATTACAACATGTTCCCTTAACAATACTGCACAGATTATTTATGGAACAGTGGTTCCAGCTATGGCACCCGGCTCAGTACCTTCCTTCTCAGTGTCTCACATGCATTAAGGCATTGGGACCTGCCACCCAGGAGGTTCTTGTTGTTTAGTCACTAAGCTGTGTCCAACTCTTTGTGACCCCCATGGACTCTAGCCCACCAGGCTCCTCTGTCCATGGGATTTCCCAGGCAAGGATACTGGAGTGGGTTGCCATTTTCTTCTCCAGGGGATCTTCCCGACCCAGGGATCAAACCCGCATCTCCTGCATTGGCAGGCGGATTCTTTACTGCTGACCCAGCAGAGAAGATCCCCCCTCCCAGGAATCGATGGCACTAATATTCTGAACCCTCTTTTAAGCCATGAATCACTCCACTGGTTGTGACTTTCTTCCAGTCACAGAGCTAATTACTCTCAGTGTCACGACTTAAAGTCAGTTTCCTTACCCTTAGAATTCTACCACCTTAATTGAGAGGAAGGCTACGTAGCACTTTTGAAAGAATGGTTTATTTTTTTCTGATTACATAAGTAATTTATATTCATCAAAAGAAAACTACAAAAAGTAAGGAAAAAAAAGAAAGAAAATTGGAAAAACATTAGGAAGCACCAGGAAACAAAGAAAAATCACCCATACTCCCTGTCACACACGATGGCTGCTTTTAACATTTGGTTGTTTGTGTAATCTCATATGTCCATTTTCCTTTAAAAATGGTTTCATATTGTGCACACTGGTTTCTTAGGAAGTTTCTTTCATTTTGTTCCCAATTATAAAGGTAATACATGCTGATCATAGAAAAACCAAAAATCACAATCATAAAGAACATCAAAACCATCCTGTAATCCCACCCACCAAGAAGTAACCATTAAAAAGCAACTTCATTGAATTTGACATTTAGAAAGCCCATAACCTTGCAACATGCCCCTAAGGCAAGAGTAAGATGTTTTCGGGAAAATGAAGAAACTAATACTTTGCCATTATCCTGATTTAGAAACGAGGCTGATTTGTCTAGAATGAATGCTTCTGCATTTCAGTCTCCTTGTTTGTATATATAAGTAAGAGTTTCCAATTAACTTCACAAGAATATCTTCAGGATCAATACTAAAACATTGGTTGAGAATCTTGAGTGTTCTGAAAGAAATCTACACTCTCCAGGCCATGAGTCACACTCATTCAGTTGGAGGTCCTCCTGCCAGGCCAGGCCACACAGAATTGGGGTCACATGAAAACAGAATAAGGTGGTTTGGCTGGAGATCACCCTCCAGTTTCATCTGGGCCAGGGAATGGAAGGAGCTGACAAAGAAGAGCAGGGTGTGCAAGATCACCGTTCCTCATGCAGTCAAAACCATCCAAATCACATCCATGTGCAGGTGCTAAAGACTTTGGGAGGGAGACAGCTCTCTTTTCCAGGGCATTTATATTGACTTTTCTCTGAAATCTTCTTATTTTTGCTATCACTCTAAATTGCCTTAAAAATAGTCATCAGCATGGGGAAGAGTGCAGCGTCTGACTTACATTCTTCCTAGGTATATGGCTGTGCTAACAAGAATTGAGTCGACACAGTGGCTTAATCAGTCAACTGGCAGCACTGAGATTGGAAGAGGAAAGTGTTTCGATGCTACAGAACAGGAAGTCTCAATGGTAACTTACAAGACAGATGGATTTTTTTATTATGGTTGCACAGAGGCCTCTAGAAGCAAGCACTCAGGTGTGTGCTAGCTTGCTAAAATAAAACAGAACCAATCAAATTGATGAAAACCTTAATCATACTCCCGATGTGTACCAACCCAGTGCTGTCTCATGTTATCCCCAGGCCGTGTGCTCCTCAAGGCCTGCTCCTTCTCCTGCAATCCTTGTGGATATAGCGAATGGCACCACTATTTACCCAATTGTCCCCAGTCCAAATTCCTCAGCATCATTCTTGAGCATTCCCCCATCCTCATTCCCCAAATCTAATTACCAAGTCTTACTGATTCCGCTTTCTAAATATGTCTCAATCCTCCACTTTTTTTTCCACCCCCAGTTTGTCCGAGCTACAGTCATCTGTTACCTGGCCCACTGCTATCGACCCCTCACTGGGGTCCTATTTCCATTCTTGTCAACCCCCAGCCACAGCAGTCCTTTGAAAACACAAATCTGACAGTGTTCCTCTTCTACCAAGAACCTTCTAGTGTTTCCCCACAGTTCTTTTAATCAAAGAGAAATTTCCATGCAGTAAAAATCACTCCCTGGAGTATATGATTATGGGGATTTTCACAGAGTGGTACAACCACCACAGCATTCAAAATATAGAACAGTTCTTTTGAGTAATTACAAATAAAACTGTTATAAAAACTCACATCGAGTCTTTTGTGTGAAAATAAGTTTTCATTTCACTTGGATGAGGTGTTTCTGGATTGTATGGTAAATGTATATTTATCTTCATAAGTAACTGTGAAGCTATTTTTCAAAGTGGCCGCACCACTTGCATCCCTATGCTGGTGGGATAAAGTCCAGACTCCACTTTAGATCTTTAGAGTCCTCTACCCCAGCTCCTGCCTGCCTCTCCATCCACAGCTCTCTCTATTACAGCCCCCCTTCCCATGTTTTATCACCCAATCTCACTCAAACTTCTTTCATTATTGTGATAAACTCTTACTAATCTCCAGGAATTCCTATATGCTCAGTCTTTTGCCCAAGATAACTGTGCATCCATCTTTACCTGAAGAACTTTTTAATCTGACCGACTTGCTGGTTTAAACATCACCTCTGCCAGGAAGCTTTCCCTGAATCTCAATTAGGATCCCCCATGTATGGATATTTCCCTCATTCACTCACTCAACAAAGGTTTGATGGATAATAACCAGGATTTAAGTTCTGTTCCAGGCACAGGGGAGAAATCAGTGAATAAAATAAATTTAAGTCCAGACTCCCTTGGAGCTGGGAGATTAGAACATTGGGTGACAGCCAGTGCTATAAAAACCTAGAGCAGAACATGTGGGATTGCTATTTTAGACAGGACAGTTGGAGGACACCTCTGAGCAGAGAACATCTCTGGGAGAAGAAGTGTGAGTGAAATAAAGAGGGAGCTTCTGAAAATAGCTGGGGAAAGATCACTCCAGGCAGAGTAAACAGCAAGGACCAAGATGTTAAGATAGGGACTTTCCTGGTGGTCCAGTGGTTAAGACTCCATGCTCCCAATGAAGGGGGCATGGGCTCCATTCCTGGTCTGGGAACTAAGATCCCGAATGCTCCAAGACATAGCAAGGAAAAGAAAAAGAAAAAATTTAAGTTAAGCAGAGACATTACTTTGTCAACAAAGGTCCATCTAGTCAAGGCTATGGTTTTTCCAGTAGTCATGTATGGATGTGAGAGTTGGACTATAAAGAAAGCTGAGCACCATATAATTGATGCTTTTGAACTATGATGTTGGAGAAGACTCTTGAGAGTCCCTTGGACTGCAAGGAGATCCAACCAGTCCATCCTAAAGGAGATCAGTTCTGGGTGTTCACTGGAAGGACTGATGCTGAAGCTGAAACTCCAATACTTTGGCCACCTGATGAGAAGAGCTGACTCATTTGAAGAAACCCTGATGCTGGGAAAGATTGAGGGCAGGAGGAGAAGGGGATGACAGGATGAGATGGCTGGATGGCATCACCAACTCAATGGACGTGGGTTTGGGTGGACTCTGGCAGTTGGTGATGGACAGGGAGGCCTGGCGTGCTGCGGTTCATGGGGTCACAAAGAGTCGGACACAACTGAGCGACTGAACTGAACTGAACTGAAGACAGAAAAGAGGTTGGCATGAGAGGCTGACAGGTTCAGGAAGCAGCCTGGAGACCCTTGATGGGAACCTAGAAAGGTAGGGAAGAGGTGAGGAAGGTGGGGCTACACCTTGGGGTGTTTGCATAACGCCCTCCATTCCAGGCAAGCATCCGCCACCCTGCACTGTTACCCCCTCTGAGGTTGCCTTCTCCTCTCAACCATGTGCTCTTTGAGGCCAGGGGTGGTGTTTGCTCTCTTCGTTACTTGTTGCAAGCTCTTACACTGTGACTCCTGCATGGTAGGTTCTTTTTTAAATTTTTTTGAAATATAGTTGGTTTACAGTGTTGTGTTAATTTCTTCTATGCAGCAAAGTGACTCAGTTATACATAGATAAAGCTTCTTCCATGATGGTTTACCACAGGATAATTAATATAGTTCCCTGTGCTATATGGCAGAACCTTATTGTTTATTCATCCTATATATAGTAGTTTGCATCTGCTGATCCCAAACTCATAATCCTTCCCTTCCCTACCCCCTCACTTGGCAACCACAAGTCTGTTCTCTATGTCTGTGAGTCTGTTTCTGTTTTGTAGATATATTTATTTGTATCATATTTCAGATTCCACACATAAGTGGTAGGTTCTTAAAAAATATTCAAATGAATGAATGAGTAGTTGGACTACTTCAGCGGCACAAAGTCTCTTGATTGAATGACAAATTCTCGAGAAGATGGCATGAGCCCATACTACCAGCAGAGAAAAGGAGGCTCAGCTTACTGAAATGACTTTTCCAGAGGCAGAGGTGAGTAACGTGGCTGGAATTCAGCTTCCTTGTGATTGTAGCTCCCTCTCACAACATCTGCACTGTCTTCCCTGAACCAAGAAGTAACAAACTCTCATACCCAAATATCGTTCTGCCCATTCTCATTCTCTACGTCTGCTGACCTTGAATCTGAAAGAATATCTCTGGACCATTCCTTAGAGGTAGCATACCAGATCTTTTTTTTATAAAGCAGCACAGGAGCTCGCAAGTTTCTTTCTTTTTTTTTTTTTTGACCCACAGAATGATTAAAAAAAACTGGGACACATGATCTTCAAAAAACAAAATTTCTTGTTTATTTTGAAGAAGTCTGAAGCTATGGCACTGCTGGCTCTGTAATGTCCATGGAAAAGCCCATGAGACTGAGGAGTGACTGTCCCTTTATGCAGAAGTACATCTCCACTTTGCCACAGCCCTCAATACTCTTTGGTGCCTTGTGTCTGGTCCATTTCAAAAGTTTCGGTTACTTGCCTGGACAAAATGTGACAAAATGTGGTTTCATGCCCCGTAGCACATGCTGCAGAGCTTCAACACTTTGGCCACCTGATGCGAAGTGCCAATTCCTTGGAAAAAACTATGCTGGCAAGTATTGAGGACAGAAGCAGAAGGGAGCGGCAGAAGATGAGATAGCATCACTGACTCAATGGACATGAGTTTCAGCAAACTCTGGGAGATAGTGGAGGACAGGGAAGCCTGGCATGCTGCAGTCCATGGGGTCGCAGAGAGTCGGACATGATTGAGAGACTGAACAACAGCAAAGCACAAGCTGTCGGATCCCACGGTGGAGGGGGTTGAGAACCAGGGCCAGTCCTCTGCGTATTCTATTTCTCTTTCCAGCACATGTAGGTGGTTGAGTTCAGAATAGGATGACTAGGTAGAGTAGGCTAAAAATCAGGAAGTCAGAAAAGAAAGGTGATGCCCCAAAGAGCTGCATGCAGCAGAAGATATTATGAGAAGGCTGCAGGGGAGTCCACATCCCTCCATCCAGCTCAGGGCGCCAGCGTTCAGGTCTTACCTGTCGATAAGCCCACGTGGTTTACAATGCCAGCTGACAGAGCCCCTGCTTCCCCCTTGACTATATAACTCAGTGCTCCAGCTGCTGTACACTGTCTAGATTACTGTTCTATCAAAGACATCAATGCATATCAAGCAGAACCGACTCAAGTCATGGTCTGGTTTGGGAGAACTCCAGAAGAGAGCTGGAAGGAATTTTCCATGCCAAGTTATGTAATCCAGGGTCTACCACAAATCCTGGCACACAGTTACTGAATAAATACTTGTTGAAGATGAATGAACCTCGTGCGAGTTACTTTTCCTCCCACTTCATCTATAAAGTGAGGGGTTTTCATTTAGCTACTCTTTAAGATGTTGTAGAGCTCAGACATCCTGTGGTTCCATGGATTTCTAAGTAGTTATAGGCAAAGTGGGGGTCAGCAATAAATACCAGGGTCTCATCCATTTCCTGGGCAGAGTAGAACAGATTTTAATGATGGCAGAAAAAGAATCAGGAAGGTTCTGACTTTCCACTTCTGAGCTGAGATAATGCTATTAGTCACAGCTGTGTTTCTCAGCCTTGGTGTCAGAGTGCGTCGATCCAGAGTTTACACTCTGCATATGAGTGAAGTTTATTGGTTAAAAATGAATTCATCAGAAATTTGCCTCCAGGACTCGAGACATGTGGCTGGAATGGGTGTGATATACAGGTGAAGCCAGCCTGCACAGGCTGGCCAGGTGACTGGGGAAGCCCGGCTGCTAGAATTTAAAGAGCCCTCCTAGGCCTCTTGCTGGATGATTTTCTTCTGTTAGCCTCCTTCAGTGTCTAAATCCCCACTATTGGTCACACCTTTGAGTTAAGACCCTGAAAGATGGAGTCCAGAAGCTCCAATATGCGAAGAGGGATTTTAAACCAAAATGTTTGCATTCATTACATTCATTACCACTTTCGAAGAGGAATTTTCTCCAACAAAACTGATGATATTTGCCATCTATTATTGAGCACTGATCCTGTCCCAAGCCCTTTACACATGATGAATGCTTCTTATTTTCATCCACACAACCCCCACTGTGACAAGTACTACATTTAGCCCTGTTTATAGGCTTGGCAAGAGCCAGAGGTCATACAAGCCTAAGTGGAGTCAAAACCGGATTCCAGATTCTCTGTCTCAGGACAGAACTGACAGACAGCGCGGTGCGCAATCTCAAGGCACAGCTGGGTCCACGTTTCCACACGTGTCCCCTTGTACAACCATCACTGAGACCGAGACAGAGAACATTCCCAGCACCCCAGGAGGCTCTTCTCCTGGGGTGTCCCCTCAACCCAGGGAGGTGGTGGCCCAGGCACACTCACGTGGAGGGAAATGATCCAAAAAAAAGAATATCGGGAGGGGGCAGGGTACTGAGGTAGCAGGAGGGAGCTGTCCCTGGGGAGAGCTGAGGGCTTGTCCCCAGGTGCCCGTGGCCCCTGCAGCACACCCAGCTACTGCCTGGCCGGCTGGGACAGCACCTCCAGAGCCCGAGGACCTAAGCGTGCAGAGATTATCGCGGGAATGCAGGTCCTGCATGTCAAGCAGTGCTGGTCTCTCCCACTGCCGGGAATCCCAGTCTCTAACAAGAAACAGAATGCTGACAAGTGGAAAGGAGATGTGTTTGCTGGCACGGAGTCCACGGGGTGGGAAGACGGGCCAATGCAGGGCTCCCACAGGAAGTTTCAAACCCACTTTATAATTCTTAGTTGAGCTATCATCAACTCTTCCCAGATCCAAGGCTGTGTTTTCACTTTGCCGTGTTTAAATCCAGCTTCTCCCTCCCATTGTCTTTCTGTCTGCCCTGCAGATCAGGATGCTAGTTTGGAATCGTATAACCTCCTCAGGCTTCTGCACAGCCCTGATTGCATCCTCTATGAGACAGCTTTTCTGCCAGCTGTCAGGTGTTGATCAGCAGCTTGTATTTGATTATTCTTACCAATAAGAATAATCTGTTCTTTAACAGTGCATCACCCTATCTCCAGATCTGAAGTCCTAAACAGTTGGCAGGCATTAAAAGACACACCTTAGGGAAACCTGGTAACTTAAACTGCAGGGCAACTGAAGATAAAGAGCTGTATATGCAGGTTTTTGCTGATGGAAAATGAGGAATGAAATTTCGCAAAAGGAGGGAAGGCTGAAGAAAGAGGGAAGGCAAGATGGCACAAAGGAGACTGAAGAGTGGTAGGAAAGAGGGAGAAGGAAAAGGGAGAAGAAGAATGAAATAAAATAAAGAGCCTGAGAGGGAGAAGGATGAAGGCGATAGTGAGAAGGTATGGAGGGAGGACACAGAAAGGGAAATATTGAGAACAAGTGGAGGAGGGAGATGGCAGATGGAGTTCAGACTTTCAGAAGGTAGGAGAGGAGTCTGTAACAAGACTCCTCTTGTTATTTTTGTTAATTGTCTACAATAACGGAGTAGCTGAACACTACCAGGCATCTAAGTCAATGGACGCTTATAGAAAATTAGATGCCAAACATGGCAAATATTAAATATTCTGCCCTGTGATGTCCCTAAATGCACTCACACTTAACAGATAATGGGGTCATTATGTAGATAGATCAGGAAATACATTTGGCCCTTGTCAGTCACATCCCATTTTACATAGCTAAGAGATTATAAAAGACGGGAGAGAGAGAGGCAAATAGAAACAGTAGGGCTCTTCTTTACAAATTCAGTTGGAGAGATTTCTTCAGCTCTAACCAGCCATGCTACACCTGGACATGCTGCATTTCCAGAACATTCCATTAAAGGAATCTGGGAAGAATGTAACGCATCTTGAAAAAATTTCTATCTAAGTCATTTAAAATTTTTGTGTCATGTTTATAGGGAGTAAAGTGTTATTTCCTCAGTCATGTCCAACTCTTTGCAATCCCATGGACTGTAGCCCCCTAAGGTCCTCTGTCCATGAAATTTTCCAGGCAAGGATACTAGAATGGATAGCCATTCCCTTCTCCAGCGGATCTTCCTGACCCAGGGATCGAACCCCAATCTGCCACATTATGGGCAGATTCTTCACTGTCGGAGCCACCAGGGAAGCCCTATAGGGAGAAAGTGAAAGTGAAAGTCGCTCGTGTCCGACTCTTTGCGACCCCATGGACTATGCAGTCCTTGGAATTCTCCAGGCCAGAATACTGGAGTGGGTAGGTTTTCCCTTCTCCAGGGTATCTTCCCGACCCAGGAATCGAACCAGGGTCTCCTGTACAAGAGGCAGATTCTTTGCCAGCTGAGCTACCAGGGAAGCCCCAATAGGGAGTAAACTCTGTTAGAACTGAGCTCCCCAGAATGGTGCATCCCTCCCCTTCTCCTCCGTGAGTTCTACAGGACTCAACTTTTCTTGTATGATTTTGCCATCAACGTTACAGAAGGCCTCGGAGATCTGCCAAATGGTGGGTCTGTTTGGTTGTTTTTGGGGGCAACAAGACATTTTACATTTTAGCATTCATTTACCTTTCAATAATGTCCCTTTTTAGTTAAAAGATTCCTACTGTTCAGAAAGTTAAAATTCTACCAATAAAGAAATTCATTTTGAAGCACATAAAAATAATGGTTCAAATGTATAATGATACTCTATTTGCATTTTTCCTACATGTGTAAGTATAGTGCTAATATCATATAAAAAATAAAATTCTGAATCTAGTTATCTAAATTTAAATCTTAGAAAATCTGTTTCAAGAAGGCATCTTAGTGAACTAGAAACACTAGAAATTAGACGCCTTTAGTTTCAGTCCTAAAAGCATGTAACTTCCTCATCCACTGAACGAGTATTATTCTTTGGGTAATTCACATATTTATTTACTCATTATTCATTCCAGAAATATTTTGTTGAACTTAGTACGTGCCAGAATCCACTAATATCTGAAGATGTGGCGAGGAAAGGCTCATTCCTGTCATCCATACTTCCTCATAAAATGTAACTACCTACCTAATTATTTCAAAACTTACTTATGTAATATCTGTCTCTCACATTAAACTATTAACCTTACAAGAGAAATGACTGGGCTATCATTCACCTTTCTCTCTTCCATCACTAACCCAAAACTTGGCACGTAGTATTTACTCAGAGGGCTTCTCTAGTGGCTCAGTGGTAAAGAACCACCCGCAAATGCAGGACATTCACATTTGATCTCTGGGTCATGAGGATCCCCTAAAGAAGAAAATGGCAACCCACTCCAGTAGTCTTGCCAGGAAATCCTAGGGACAGAGGAGACTGGAGAACTACAGTCCATGGGGCCGCGAAAGAGTCAGACACAACTTAGCGACTAAACAACATTTACTCAGCAAATATTCATCCACTGTATGCATTTATCATAAGTTGACATTTAAATAGCACTTAAATCCATTATCTCACTTAATCTTGATAACAACCCTGTGAGGTAGGTCCTCTTCTCCCCATTTGACAGTTAGGGAAACTGAGAAAAAGAGAAGTGAAGAGACTTGCCACAGGTCACATAGCATAACTGAAATTAAAATCCAGGCAGTTGTCTGGTGCTAGAATCTGTGTAAGTATCCAGTATACTCTATTGTCTATGAATGTATCAGTGAATAAATGAATTCATGAATGAATGAATGGATTTAAGTAGTTTACAGGCTCTGGACTTTAGGATCATTAATTGTGATATGAAGACATTGGACTTTTCCACCCGAAGTTTAGTACAAGTTCTTTTAACAATTTTCAGATTATCATCCAGCACCCTCCATTTGTTATTGAAAATGGACTATCTGGTGTTCAGAAATGCCTGAGACTAGAGGCCTGTATACACTCTGCTATGCTTTTGTGTTTCTATTCCCTTCACTTGAGTTGTATCATTCCCAAACCTGTTTGTGCCTTTTGTACTTACTGTAAGCACATAATTGAATTAAAAATTATGTAAATGCATAGAATATAACTGGAAAAAGAAGTAAAGATGTTGTTTCTATGAAAACTATACTGATGTAGATATGCAAGGATGAGTCCTATCTGTATGTCTGAAATTTTTTGAAATAAACAGTGAATTTACTTTCACTATTTCAGCATTTTATTTTAATGCTGAAAAGGCAAGCTAAAAGCTTTGGAAATTTTTTAAATGCAAGAAGTTTCATTTGAAAGTTGCTTCCAAATAATGTGTGGAAGAGACAATGAAGATGGTACAAGAATTGTAAAACATCCTGAAGGACTTTTCACTCAGATCCCTTTGCCTGTGGCTTTCAGTTCAGTTCAGTTGCTCAGTTGTGTCTGACTGTTTGTGACACCATGGACTGCAGCATGCCAAGCTTCCCTGTCCATCACCAACTCCCAGAGCTTGCCCAAACTTATATCCTGAGACTAGTGGCCTGTATACTCTTTGCTATGCTTTTGTGTTTCTGTTCCCTCCATTTGAGTTGTATCATTCCCAAACCTGTTTGTGCCTTTTGTACTTACTCTAAGTACATAATTGAATTAAAAATTATCAAGTTGGTGATGCCATCCAACCATCTCATCCTCTGTCACCCCCTTCTCCTCCTGCCTTCAATCTTTCCCAGCATCAGGGTCTTTTCCAATAAGTCAGTTCTTCACATCAGGTGGCCAAAGTTTTGGAGCTTAAGCTTCAGCATCAGTCCTTACAATGAATATTCAGGACTGATTTTCTTTAGGAATGACTGGTTTGATCTTCTGGCTGTCCAAGGGACTCTCAAGAGTCTTCTCCAACACCACAGTTCAAAAGCATCAATTCTTCAGCACTCAGCTTTCTTTATGGTCCAACTCTCATATCCATACATGACTACTGGAAAAACCATACATAGGTTTGATTAGAAGGACCTTTGTCAGTAAAGTAATGTCTCTGCTTTTTAATATGCTGTCTAGGTTTGTCATTGATTTTCTTCCAAGGAGCAAGCTGTCTTTTAATTTCATGGCTGCAGTCAACATCTGCAGTGATTCTGAAACCCAAGAAAGCCTATAGCTTTAGATTCTCACATAGAGAAAGCACTCAGGGACATTAGACTGTAAGGAATCTCAGTCAAGAAACCCATTTTCCTAGATATCCATTTAGACTGATGTTAAAAGGTAAGGGAATGAATGTGCATTTATACATTTTAAGATAAAATGAAGCACTTTGAAATGTGTCCCACAGGGGATAGAAGCTTGTGCCTTCATAGAAGTCCTTGAGTGTACCTAACTGAATAGCAGATAAGGGAATGGCTTATTAAAAACCCCTCTGTTTTTAATGTGCCTCTGCTAATTGAGCAAGTTGGGTTTTTTTTTTTTTCTTCTTTCTTTAATTGCATATCCTCTAAGCTTCATGTAGCCTAGGTAATCTATAACCAGACTTCTTAACCATCCCTATAGATAAGGTCTTCCACATATGGGTCTCTAGAGTAATGGGGGTGTGTGGTGGGCACGGGCTTAAGCTGTTTTTCAGAAACTGAAGTCAGCTCCTGCCCAGTTCAAACAGGTCAAAACTGGTTGGGTCCACCGACCCCAAAGCTGGGACTGCACGGGTGGCTGATGAGTGGCCTTTTGATGCCAAAGAGATAAAAACTCCACCTTCAGGTCATGCTGAGCACCTCCATTTTTGAACATGCATCCCATGAAGACACGCAGAACAATGGTTCACCTTTTTCCCACCTCCAATCCCCTTTCTTGCCTAAGACCACCTGGCTCATGTATCCCATAAGCATATCAAACCCCTCACCTCTGGGGAGGCGGATCTGAGTCTTGGCCTCCTGCCTTCTAGCCTGACTGCCTTGAGGATGAACTCTTGGTTACAAACCTGGCCCTGTTAGCTTTTGGTTTGCCCGGTTCACTAACAACTTTAGGCATGTATGTATCATTCTCTGCTGCTGCTGCTGCTGCTAAATTGTTTCAGTCGTGTCCGACTCTGTGCGACCCCATAGACGGCAGCCCACCAGGCTCCACCATCCCTTGGATTCTTCAGGCAAGAACACTGGAATGGGTTGCCATTTCCTTCTCCAATGCATGAAAGTGAAAAGTGAAAGTGAAGTCGCTCAGTTGTGTCCGACTTTTCACAACCCCATGGACTGCAGCCTACCAGGCTCCTCCGTCCATGGGATTTTCCAGGCAAGAGTATTGGAGTGGGGTGCCATTGCCTTCTCCAATATCATTATCTAGGATTCCCCTATTCAATCAACATTTGAGTAGGTGCACATGGATTGCAAGAAACTTCTTCAAAATCTTACGTTTCATCCTGAAGTGTACATGAAATTTGCACCCCATTCTGTGGTAGATATTAATACTGCTCACAAAATATTTCCAGTTCTTCTGGACACATAGTAGGATTGCACTATCCTGCCCCTCTTTGAAGATAAGTGGGGCTCTATAACATGCTTTGGCCAGTGAGGTATGTGTGGATATAACAAGGGCCATTCCAGATGTCTGTGTGTGTTTTGGGGGGGTGGTTCTCACTCGTGTCTGACTCTTTCTGACCCCATGGACTATAGCTCGCCAGGCTCCTCTGTCCATGGAATTCTCCAGGCAAGAATAATGGAGTGGGTTGTAATTCCCTTCTCCAGGGGATCTTCCCAACCCAGGGATCAAACCTGCAGCTCCTGAGCGTCTCCTGCATTGCAGACCGATTCTTTACCACTGAGCCACCGGGAAAGCCCTCTAGATGACTGTGTTAATACCTAATCGTGATTTGCTACAGTTGTCTTTTCCTCCCCTAAGACAACAGGCAAAGTTCTACAGAGAAGCTGCTCCTTCAATCCAGATCCTATAATGAAAAAATGAAACACAGGCCCCAGATGACTGTCATGGATGTGTTCCGTGAATGAGAAGTAAGTTTTTTGCTTTAAGTCACCAAGATTGGAAATTGTTTGTTACCAGAGCATAATCTGATCTATCTTGAGTAATGCATATTCCATGATGCATCTGTATTCACTTAAATTTGTAAACAATCCCCCTCCAAATCTACACTGAGCACCGCAGAGAGACACACCACCTTGATTTAGTGACTTTGTGTGCTGTCTCCACTTTTTCCCACATGACAAGCATACAATCAGAGCCTTTAGGATCCTTCAAATGCTGATGTTAGGTCATGCTGTGTTTGAGGAGAGACCAGGCACCCCATGAATGTTGTGCCTATGTCGCTTAACTAAACCAAATAAAATTAAATTAATTTGATTGAAGAGCTGTTATATCTGATTATGGAGCAATTGATTAGATTTCCATAGAGTCAATCTGATTTCATTGTTATTGTTCCAGTTGTCTTAAATGAGGGAATTGGATTGCACAGTGATCCAACTGATTGTTTTGGCAATTGGCCTGCCAAATGTTGGCCATGTAGCCAGCACCACTGTTTGACCCTGGGACAGGATGTGTAATTAATTCACTTGAATGTTGAATTCAAGCATTTTTTCCTACAAGCTGCTATGTGTCAAGTACTGTCATATACTGAAAAATATTCATCAGCTATAAATATTTAAAATGTACAATCTCCCCTGTATACACGCCACACCAAAAGGTCTAAACATTGTACAATGCTATAAACTTTGACTGGGTCAAGCTTCAATTTTAAATTTTTTGTAGGCCTTTGTTCCCTGTAGGGCTTCATTCCAACATTGCATAAGGATCAAAAATGGATTGTTCTTGCCCCTTAAAAACAACTGATTCTAATTCCATTGATTTAAAATGAAACTACTTATGCAATGCTAGAAGAATAAACTCTAGGCTTCAGGGGACCAGTGACTTGTCTACTCTATACAATACTGTGTGCACCCAAACAACGCCTGAGTTTGTTGTTAACAATATTGGATGACTACATGAATGGATAATTAACTAATGACTGAGGAGTCCCAATATTCCTTTATTTCAGTTATTTTTCAGAAGTGAAGCAATGTAACTTCTGAACATGTGAAGCAATGTAACTTCATGATTAACTGCTTTGGCTTTGCAGTTCGTTGAGTCTGAATTTGATTTCTGATTTTGCTGTTGTTGCAAGTTGCATTTTCCAAAGATGGTCACAATAATACCTCCCACTCCACATAGTCTTTTGCAATATGAGCTTGACACTCCCTCATAATGAGGTAGCCAATGTCTCCACTCTATTGAATCTGTGTGAACCTTATGACTGGTTTGAGCAATATAATTTAGCAGAAGTGATGATGCACCAGCTACAGACATAACCCTTAACTGGCTTGGCAGCTTCTGTTTCCTGCCTGTTGGAAGCCAGCCACCAGATAAAAAGCACAATCCTTGGAAACATCAAGGTTCTGATTGAATTCCTGCATGGATAATGAAAACACAAGAAGGAATACATTTTGGGAGAAAATTGGATGGATTCATTATCAAGCATGTAGAATATGCCTTGCCTTTTGGACACATCAATTTAGTAGGGAGTTGGCTGTATAGGTTTGAAACTCAAAAGAGAGATATAAGTTGGAAATATAAATTTGGAAGTCAACAGCAAGTATATGGTAACTGAAAACATGAACACAACCGAGAGTATCTTTTTATGAAAGCATATAGGATGAGAAAAGTAAGTGGTCCTGGGGCATAAATATGAGGAACAGAATTATTTAAGAAAAGGGCAGGGAAAGAACAACTGAAAAGAGATGAGGAACAGAGGTAAGAAGGGTAGGTGGAAACCCAGGAGAGTTCTATACCACAGACACTGGAAGGGGACTTCAAGGAAGGAGTAGGGGTGTCCCAGGTGATCCAGGGACTAAGACTCCACACTCTCAAAGCAGGAGGTCCAGGTTCAACCTCTGGTCAGGAGGTAAGATCTCACGTGCCTTGGGATGACTAAGCCCACACACCATGACCACAGAGCCAACGACACAGCTAGAGAAGAAGCCCATGCACCACAATTACAGGTCCTATGGGCCGCAACTAAGACCTGACTCAGCCAAATCAATAAATTAATTGAAGTATGTATTTTTTTTGAAAAAGTCTTTCTTCTTAAAAAAAGAAAAATAGTATGGAGGAAGTTCCTTGGTGGTTTAGTCGTTAGGATTTGGTGCTTTCACTTCTGTGCCCGGGTCCAACCCCTGGTAAGAGAATTAAGGTCCTACAAGCTGTGAGGTATGGCCAATAAATGAATAGATTTAAAAAAAATTATTTTTTTATTTAATGTAACAACAAATGATACCAAATTGAAAGTCCACAGACTGACTCCTCATCATCAGGCTTTCCGATGCCACGTGCCACATGAAGAGGCTCTGGAGCGTCATCGGTATTCAGCCCAAATAATCAGACTCAGTTAAGTCGTGAAACACATCAGTTTAAATGAATCTACTCTTTCTGCAAGGAGAGCTAAACATGGAGAAGCAAAGTGGGGAGAAGGAACGTTTGAAGGGCGAGCCTGCAGAAACCAGCTCCAGTGATGTGCTACAGGGCTTTGGGCTGTGAAGATGCTAAAGCAACAGATAGACTAGTGAGAAAAGAGCAGACAGACTCAGGCTGGCTTCTGCGGGGCCTCCAAGTACTCCCACAGACAGCTGAGATGGTAATGAATTCAGCAGACAGTGACTGGTGCATGAAGCTGAGGGATTGTACTTACTTGTAAAGCGTGTAAGTGATTTCTGACTAATACAAGATTTTTCAGCTACTGTAACTGGTGACAATTTCCAAAAGAGATCCAGAATTTACAAAGTCTTCCCAGTTAATATCTCTCTTCCACAACTTTCTTCCGAGAGAGGAAAAGGAATTAATGATCTCATTTCTCCTTGGGCTAAATCGTGGCAAGGCAAGGTTGAACTTAGGACTTCCCAAAGTCCTAAGCAGAAGCAATCTTAAGACTTCCACAAATTGCTAAATAATTCAGAGACGACCTCCCCAATACCCAAGTCATCTACAGTTTTTAAAGGACTCTCCCATTTCATGCTTGTGACAACCCTGGAAGGAAAACAAGGCAAGTCACTTCCATTTTACAGATGAGGAAACTCAGACACTAGGGCGTTTGACTTAACCAGTTCCTATCACTAAAAGCAGCAGAGCAAAAGTAGAATTTTCGTTTTTTCTCTCCTGGTCTTCTGGTGAATTCTGTCGGTTGAGATGAAGCACAATGTAGCTTGAACTTCCAAAGCTGGGGCTTGCACAATTACTGGGCTTACACAGTTACTGTGCCTGCAAAGTTCATGGAAAATAACCAAGAAACACATTCTGGGATAGCCTGGGACTTCAAGGTCAAGAGAAATATTCAGTGCTGTTTTAACCAAGTTGTTTGACAGCTAATTTGAGTTGCTGAGAACATGATGATATGCAAATATAGTACTGCAGTTTGATTATTAGCATTGATTATTAACAAATATTTCTTTGTAAACCAAATTTTCCCCATCTGGTATGAGGGTGGCCTGGGGGCTCAAGAGAGTATTCCTAAGAAAATGGCCAATGTGTTTGCTTTCTGTGTGTCCCCTTGAAACTAATGAGACCTCCTCCTCAAAGCTGAAATATAATGCAACGCAACTCTGAAGAACATGCAGTCATTTTTCACTACTTTCCCCCTTTCCTTTACCAGAGATCAGAGTTTTGGCATCTTTATTGTGTTATTAATTTTAGTTATGTTGTAAACACAGAGTAAGGAGGTCTTCAACGCTATGATGACTGACAGTATTTAGACAAGTCCAATTAAGTTTCTTGTGTTTGGAGAATCTTGGGAAGATAAATAAATCACTGAAACTTTCATTATGAAAACCACCACTTGGCCATGGTGGTGCTTCTCCTGGGAAAGCGATGAAGATTTACGGCGGGATGAAGGGGACAGCCAGGAAAGGAGTCCCTGCCAGGAGCTGATTCCCATCGTGGACTGAACTGACTGAAGCATCCAGTTGAACTCCAAGCATGCCCCGGTTCTCTGTCTCCTCTGACCGTCCCCCACCCCCAGCAATTTTTTTTTCTTTCTTAGTAAAGTTGTGACCTAAAGATACTTCCTTCACTTATGTAATCAGTACTGGATGGTGGTGAGGAGGCAGTGGCCAAAGTCAGTCAATTGATAATGCTTTGGCCAACACACTCAAATCCTGCTGTTTGATCCCCAGGGCCTGCCACTACCCTGTCTGCCCTTAAAGTGTCTGTCTTCCCTGGTGGCCCAGTGGTTAAAACTCCATGGTCCCAGTGCAGGCCACCCAGGTTCAATCCCTGATCAGGGAACTGGATCCCACATGCCTCAACTAAAAGATTCTGCATGCCAGACCTGGCACAGCCAAAAAAAAGTAGCGCCTGTCTTCTCTCAGGACGTCTTTGTACCCCAGGTAGAGCCTTAAGATGAGTGAAACTGAAAGGGGTTTTCTTGTTCTTTAGGAATTCCCACCTGGAGCAGTACTCAACCTTCCACGTCCCTTGTTCCTGTTCCCTCCTTGGATTGCAAGGCCATCTGTGAACAATGCTTATGAAGATCTCAGAGGTCACTGAGAAAATCAAAGAAATCTGCATGCAAACTAATTTTTAAATGTCCTTTAGGAATTACTGTTAACTTTGTTTGTTAATGCCATGGTGGTTATCTAATTTTTTAAAACGTATGCAAGTTGGACATATACTTAGAGATGAAATGGCATAATGTCTGAATTTGGTTTTAAAATAAAGGAGGAGGCTTACATCAAGAAACAAGAAAAAAAAACCAAATAAATAACCTAACTCTACACCTAAAGCAATTAGAGAAGGAAGAAATGAAGAACCCCAGGGTTAGCAGAAGGAAAGAAATCTTAAAAATCAGGGCAGAAATAAATGCAAAAGAAACTAAAGCGACCATAGCAAAAATCAACAAAGCTAAAAGCTGGTTTTTTGAAAAAATAAACAAAATTGACAAACCATTAGCAAGACTCATTAAGAAACAAAGAGAGAAGAACCAAATTAACAAAATTAGAAATGAAAATGGAGAGATCACAACAGACAACAGTGAAATACAAAGGATCATAAGAGACTCCTACCAGCAGCTCTATGCCAATAAAATGGACAACTTGGATGAAATGGACAAATTCTTAGAAAAGTATAACTTTCCAAAACTGAACCAGGAAGAAATAGAAGATCTTAACAGACCCATCACAAGCAAGGAAATTGAAACTGTAATCAAAAATCTTCCAGCAAACAAAAGCCCAGGACCAGATGGCTTCACAGCTGAGTTCTACCAAAAATTTAGAGAAGAGCTAACACCTATCTTACTCAAACTCTTCCAGAAAATTGCAGATGAAGGTAAGCTTCCAAACTCATTCTATGAGGCCACCATCACCCTAATTCCAAAACCAGACAAAGATGCCACAAAAAAAGAAAACTACAGGCCAATATCACTGATGAACATAGATGCAAAAATCCTTAACAAAATTCTAGCAAACAGAATCCAACAACATATTAAAAAAATCATACACCATGACCAAGTGGGCTTTATCCCAGGAATGCAAGGATTCTTTAATATCCGCAAATCAATCAATGTAATACACCACATTAACAAATTGAAAGATAAAAACCATATGATTATCTCAATAGATGCAGAGAAAGCCTTTGACAAAATTCAACACTCATTTATGATTAAAACTCTCCAAAAAGCAGGAATAGAAGGAACATACCTCAACATAATAAAAGCTATATATGACAAACCCACAGCAAGCATCACCCTCAATGGTGAAAAATTGAAGGCATTTCCCCTGAAATCAGGAACAAGACAAGGGTGCCCACTCTCACCACTACTATTCAACATAGTGTTGGAAGTTCTGGCCACAGCAATCAGAGCAGAAAAAGAAGTAAAAGGAATCCAGATAGGAAAAGAAGAAGTAAAACTCTCACTGTTTGCAGATGACATGATCCTCTACATAGAAAACCCTAAAGACTCTACCAGAAAATTACTAGAGCTAATCAATGAATATAGTAAAGTTGCAGGATATAAAATTAACACACAGAAATCCCTTGCATTCCTATATACTAACAATGAAAAAACAGACAGAGAAATTAAGGAAACAATACCATTCACCATTGCAACAAAAAGAATAAAATACTTAGGAGTATATCTACCTAAAGAAACAAAGGACCTATACATAGAAAACTATAAAACACTGATGAAAGAAATCAAAGAGGACACAAACAGATGGAGAAACATACCGTGTTCGTGGATTGGAAGAATTAATATTGTCAAAATGGCTATTCTACCCAAAGCAGTCTATAGATTCAATGCAATCCCTATCAAGCTACCAACGGTATTTTTCACAGAACTAGACCAAAGAATTTCACAATTTGTATGGAAATACAAAAAACCTCGAATAGCCAAAGCAATCTTGAGAAAGAAGAATGGAACTGGAGGAATCAACCTGCCTGACTTCAGACTCTACTACAAAGCCACAGTCATCAAGACAGTATGGTACTGGCACAAAGACAGAAATATAGATCAATGGAACAGAATAGAAAGCCCAGAGATAAATCCACGAACCTATGGACACCTTATCTTTGACAAAGGAGGCAAGGATATACAATGGAAAAAAGACAACCTCTTTAACAAGTGGTGCTGGGAAAACTGGTCAACCACTTGTAAAAGAATGAAACTAGAACACTTTCTAACACCATACACAAAAATAAACTCAAAATGGATTAAAGATCTAAATGTAAGACCAGAAACTATAAAACTCCTAGAGGAGAACATAGGCAAAACACTCTCCGACATAAATCACAGCAAGATCCTCTATGACCCACCTCCCAGAATATTGGAAATAAAAGCAAAACTAAACAAATGGGACCTAATGAAACTTAAAAGCTTTTGCACAACAAAGGAAACTATAAGTAAGGTGAAAAGACAGCCCTCAGATTGGGAGAAAATAATAGCAAATGAAGAAACAGACAAAGGATTAATCTCAAAAATATACAAGCAACTCCTGAAGCTCAATTCCAGAAAAATAAATGATCCAATCAAAAAATGGGCCAAAGAACTAAACAGACATTTCTCCAAAGAGGACATACAGATGGCTAACAAACACATGAAAAGATGCTCAACATCACTCATTATTAGAGAAATGCAAATCAAAACCACAATGAGGTACCATTACACGCCAGTCAGGATGGCTGCTACCCAAAAAGTCTACAAGCAATAAATGCTGGAGAGGGTGTGGAGAAAAGGGAACCCTCTTACACTGTTGGTGGGAATGCAAACTAGTACAGCCGCTATGGAGAACAGTGTGGAGATTTCTTAAAAAACTGGAAATAGAACTGCCATATGACCCAGCAATCCCACTTCTGGGCATACACACTGAGGAAACCAGATCTGAAAGAGACACGTGTACCCCAATGTTCATCGCAGCACTGTTTATAATAGCCAGGACATGGAAGCAACCTAGATGCCCATCACAGAAGAATGGATAAGGAAGCTGTGGTACATATACACCATGGAATATTACTCAGCCATTAAAAAGAATTCATTTGAACCAGTCCTAATGAGATGGATGAAACTGGAGACCCTTATACAGAGTGAAGTAAGCCAGAAAGATAAAGAACATTACAGCATACTAACACATATATATGGAATTTAGAAAGATGGTAACGATAACCCTATATGCAAAACAGAAAAAGAGACACAGAAACACAAAACAGACTTTTGAACTCTGTGGGAGAATGTGAGGGTGGGATATTTCAAAAGAACAGCATGTATACTATCTATGGTGAAACAGATCACCAGCCCAGGTGGGATGCATGAGACAAGTGCTCGGGCCTGGTGCACTGGGAAGACCCAGAGGAATCGGGTGGAGAGGGAGGTGGGAGGGGGGATCAGGATGGGGAATACGTGTAAATCTATGGCTAATTCATATCAATGTATGACAAAACCCACTGAAATGTTGTGAAGTAATTAGCCTCCAACTAATAAAAAATAAATAAATAAATGAAAATTTAAAAAAAAAAAAAGAAAGAAAATAAAGGAGGAAGGGGTAGGTCAGTCAGGATCCTATTAGGACACAGAATCCATGCCACTTATTGTTAACAGAGAATTTAACAGAAAGAAGTATTAATCAGGTCACTGGAAGGCAAAAGAGAACCTAAGATATCATTAAAGTAGCAATTGAAGGAAGTAGTTACTGCCCTAAAGCCGAGAAATAAAGGGAAGTGGTTGCGCTTGGCAACCTAAAGGCCTGACAAAAGGTCCCTACTCAGCTGGAACACAGACCTCTGAGAGGATCTGTAGTGTCTGAGCTCAAGGACGGGTGCTAAAGTCACTCCTGGTCTCCGAGTAATCTGGCAACTGGGCCTGATGCCTTTGAGGAGGGCAACAAGGCTGGTTGTGTGAATGCTGGAGAAACTGCAACTAAATACTACTGTCAGTCTGGAAAGAGACTAGTGCCTCAGGAAACGGTGGAGGTGTTGACAGGAAGCCAATAGGAAGACGCAAGTCCCTTCCTCCTCCAGCCTCAGTCTCCCTCCAGCACTGTGGCCGACAGGGAGCCAACTGGTAAAGCAGAAATGAGGTTTGAAGAGTCCCAGATTCTCAACGAGGACATGAAAGGTGGGCCTGGAGCTGAGGTAATAGCCTAACAACTAGGATGAGGGAGATACATTAAAGGAGACCGGCAAACAGAGACTAATCATCGAGACTCAGTGGTGCATCCGTGAGGGTTGACATCTTCTTCTCTATACTTCTGTATATATTCAAAACTTTTCTATAATATAAATAATATAATGAAAAAAAGGAGCTGGAAGGTTCACTTTGAAAAAACCTTCTTTTAAACAGACTCACAGACATGAAGAGCAGAGTTGTTGCCAAGACAGAGGGGAGAGGGGAAGGCATGGATTGGGAGTTTGGGATTAGCAAATGCAAGCTATTATATATATATATAATTGAATCACTTTGCTGTACCCCAGAAACTGTGTATACACAGTTTATACCACATTGTAAATCAATGATACTTCAGAAAAACAAAGAAGATTTAAACTGTTTGTATTATTATCATTTTATGGAAAATATAAAAATAACTTTAATGAAAACTAAAACAAATTAAAGATCTACCTACAATTATGTTATCCCCCCAAAAACCCAAATTTTCTATTTTTTCAACAGCATTTTCAAGCAATTTCAGACAGCATTTTCAAGATGTGGTTTATTAAGAATCTCAAACCCCAGGGGTAACTGGCCTCCTCAGTACACTGAGAGTTTTGTTTTAACCATTCTCACCTTTTCTCTATCTATAGTCAAATTTCTACTTTAAGACAGAGTAAGTTCTCAGTCTCTATCTCCATCTAAGGATATGACCTAAAGATAGATAGATGATAGACAGACTGATTGATAACTTGATAGATAGATAGATAGGTGATAGATAGATATCACTTTAACTTTTCTCCATATATCTTTTTTTTTCCTCTCATCATTCCTGCCCCCTTTTTGAATTTTCTCCAGTCTGTCTACGGGCATACTGTAATCCACAGGGTTTAGTGGAATCACAAACAAAGGCTGTAACTGGACATGACCAGTCAGCCCAAATGGCGCTCTCTGTGTCTCCCAGTTCGAGGTGGGGCATTTTATTCTTTCCAGGGTACAGGTTGCCTCTCAGGTCCAATGTGGAAAAGGTCATAACGCTGTTAGATGGCAACTGGAAGAATATGAAGGATTCTATGCAGGCTCCTACCTGTTGAATTTGAACAGTTTAATGTTTCAGAAAGATTGCTCTTGCCAGAATGCAGAGAATGGATTAAAGAGGAGCAAGATTGGAGCCAAAGAGAAGAGTCAGGATTCTAAAACAGTGACCCAGGCAAAGTGGATGATAACCTGAATAAGAAAATGGTAACAGATGGAAAGAACTGACGGGTCTGAGAATGTTAAGGAGATGGAATCAGCAGGACTTAAATATGAATGGGAAGTGGAGCAGTGAGGTAGAAAGAAAAGTCAAAAATGACATCCACACTCTCTGTTGGTGAAATCAAGTAAGTGGTGATGTTCTCATTCACTGAGAAAGAAAATTAGGGCAAAAGGTGGAGGAAGGAGATGTTGAGTTTATTTGGGGGAGACTTTATTTTTTTAAATTTTATTATTATTTTTTTATATTGTAGTGGTTTTTGCCATACACTGACATGAATCAGCCATGGGTTTACATGTGTTCCCCATCCCGATCCCCCCCACCCACCTCCCTCTCCATCCCATCCCTCTGGGTCTTCCCAGTGCACCAGCCCTGAGCACCCGTCTCATGCATCCAACCTGGGCTGGTGATCTGTTTCACCCTTGATAGTATACTTGTTTCAATGCTGTTCTTCTGAACATCCCACCCTCGCCTTCTCCCACAGAGTCTAAAAGTCTGTACATCTGTGTCTCTTTTTCTGTTTTGCATATAGGGTTATCATTACCGTCTTTTTAAATTCCATATATATGCATTAGTATACTGTATTGGTCTTTATCTTTCTGGCTTACTTCACTCTGTATAATGGGCTCCAGTTTCATCCATCTCATTAGAACTGATTCAAATGAATTCTTTTTAATGGCTGAGTAATATTCCATTGTGTATATGTACCACAGCTTCCTTATCCATTCGTCTGCTGATGGGCATCTAGGCTGCTTCCATGTCCTGGCTATTATAAACAGTGCTGCAATGAACATTAGGGTGCATGTGTCTCTTTCAGTTCTGGTTTCCTCGTTGTGTATGCCCAGGAGTGGGATTGCTGGGTCACATGGCAGTTCTATTTCCAGTTTTTTAGGGAATCTCCACACTGTTCTCCACAGTGGCTGTACTAGTTTGCATTCCCACCAACAGTGTAAGAGGGTTCCCTTTTCTCCACACCCTCTCCAGCATTTATTGCTTGTAGACTTTTGGATAGCAGCCATCCTGACTGGCGTGTAATGGTACCTCATTGAGGTTTTGATTTGCATTTCTCTGATAATAAGTGATGTTGAGCATCTTTTCATGTGTTTGTTAGATATCTGTATGTCTTCTTTGGAGAAATGTCTGTTTAGATCTTTGGCCCATTTTTTGATTGGGTCATTTATTTTTCTGGAATTGAGCTTCAGGAGTTGCTTGTATATTTTTGAGATTAATCCTTTGTCTGTTGCTTCATTTGCTATTATTTTCTCACATTCTGAAGGCTGTCTTTTCACCTTGCTTATAGTTTCCTTTGTTGTGCAAAAGCTTTTAAGTTTCATTAGGTCCCATTTTTTTATTTTTGCTTTTATTTCCAATATTCTGGGAGGTGGGTCATAGAGGATCCTGCTGTGATTTATGTCGGAGAGTGTTTTGCCTATGTTCTCCTCTAAGAGTTTTATAGTTTCTGGTCTTACATTTAGATCTTTAATCCATTTTGAGTTTATTTTTGTGTATGGTGTTAGAAAGTGTTCTAGTTTCATTCTTTTACAAGTGGTTGACCAGTTTTCCCAGCACCACTTGTTAAAGAGGTTGTCTTTTTTCCATTGTATATCCTTGCCTCCTTTGTCAAAGATAAGGTGTCCATAGGTTCGTGGATTTATCTCTGGGCTTTCTATTCTGTTCCATTGATCTATATTTCTGTCTTTGTGCCAGTACCATACTGTCTTGATGACCTTGGCTTTGTAGTAGAGCCTAGATTCAATGCAAGCCCTATCAAGCTACCAACGGTATTCTTCACAGAACTAGAACAAATAATTTCACAATTTGTATGGAAATACAAAAAACCTCGAATAGCCAAAACATTCTTGGGGGAGACTTTAATGTAACGATTCTGGGGGATATCCAGGTAGAGGAATACAACAACAGTTGGGTATATAATCAGAGAGCTCAGGTTCTGACAGATCTGGGCTGCATGCAGATAAAGATGGAGAGTCATTTTTTGCTTTTGTGATTATGTGTGTTTGTGCTTAGTCACTCAGTTATGTCAGACTCTTTGCAACCCCATGGACTGTAGCCTGCCAGGTTCCTCTGTCCATGGGACTTCCCAGGCCAGAGTAGTACAGTGGGTTGCCATTTCCTTCTCCAGGGGATCTCTCTGTCCCAGGGATCAAACCCAGGTCTCCTGAATTGCAGGTGTATTCTTCAACATCTGAGCCACCAGGGAAGCCCTTTTGTGATTTTATTTGTTTTTAATTCCACAAATGTACATAAATATAATGATTTATAAGAAATTAAACAACATATATGAATTGAAATATCTCTTGAATACTCTCTCCATATCCCAGATACTTCCTTAAAGGTATTATAGTTGTTTTCACATATATCCTTCCAGAATGCTTCCTCTGACTTTATACACATATATGAACTTACAGAACTGTGTTTTGTTGTTTTCAGTCATTCAGTTGTGTCTGACTCTTTGTGAACCCATGGACTGCAGTATGCCTGTGAACCCATGGACTGCAGTATGCCAGGCTTCCCTGTCTTTCACCATCTCTGAGAGTTTTCTCAAACTCATGTCCATTGAGTCGGTGATGCCATTCAACCATCTCATCCTCTATCATCCCCTTGTCTTCCTGCTTTCAATCTTTCCCAGCATCAGGTTCTTTTCCAATGAATTGGCTCTTTGCATCAGGTGGCCAAAGTACTGGAGCTTCAGCTTCAGCAACAGTCTTTCCAATAAACATTCAGGGTTGACTTCCTTTAGGATTGACAGGTTTGATCTCCATGTTGTCCAAGGGACTCTTAAGAATCTTCTCCAACACCACAGTTTGAAAGCATCAATTCTTCAGTGCTCAGCCTTCTTTATGGTCCAACTCACACCTGTACATGACTACTGGAAAAACCATAGTTTTGACTATACAAACCTTTGTTGGCAAACTCATGTCTTTCCTTTTTAATATGCTGTCTATGTTTGTCATAGCTTTTCTTCCAAGGAGCAAATGTCTTCTAATTTCATGGCTGCAGTCACCATCAGCAATGATTAGGCTGCCTTAGATCAGTGTCCCCAAGAATTAGACTCTAAGATGGTGACTTGCATGCAAGAGATTTAATGACAGGGAATGAATTGACAGAACAAGGCCTGTAAGGGAGTGAGGGAGTGGGGTGGGCAGAGAAACGAGTGAACTATGATGCAAATCCCGCTGATGTCTCAGCCAATCTCGTGGGGGCACTGCAGACACACCTTCAGAGTCAACCTTTAAGGCAAAGGGACTGACCCACTGTACCTTTACATTAATCAGTCACTGAGTGACAGCCACCCCTAAGGAGAGGATGTACTTTAGAAGTCATGGCTCCTTTCCGCTAAGGGCAATTCCTTTATAGTGAAACTCCACTGTGATCCTTCCACAGCCAATGCTCCTAATGGTTGGAGAAATAAGTGTGTTGATCCTGAAGTGAGGACCCAGGAGGCTACACCACACAGTCCCCATTATACAGACTCTATGTATAGTTCCAAAACTTCCCTTTAATCCTAAGGGTATTTCCTGGTAATCTCTCCTTTTTAGTAGTTAGGTTAATTTCATTCTTTTCAATGGTTGCATAGTATTCCAAAGGATGATGGACCACAGTTTCTTTAATCTTTCTCTGTTGATGGGCATTCAAGTTGTTTTCAACTCTTTACTGTTAGAAACAATTCTACAGGTCAAATGGATTTTCAGTTTTGGATAGTGATGGAATAAGTCCCTCCCAAAGAATGCCCTTTCCCCTCTAGAAACAATGACAAAATCTGGATATAATACAAAATCTACTATGTGAAGCCACTGGAGAGGGAACAGAAGCAGAAAGACTATAGTGGGGAATGAATGCTTAGAGGAAAGAAGTGCTATAATGTCAGTTCCCCATTTCTGCAGCTTTTAGCCCAAGATTGATGCAGTCCATTTGGCATCTGGCAGCCTAGTGGTGAGAGCACTAATGGAAAAACCCACAGTCTTTCTGGCTTGCAGAATCAGAAAAGTGAAGCTGGGAAGCTGTTACTGAAGTGAGTATATGAATCCTGGGAGGGAAGAGAAAGGAGCCTGAGAAAGGAACCCTATATCCTGTCCAGCCTCATCTCAGTCTGACCTCTGAACCAAGTACACATAGAAAAGAATAAAGCAGCTCAGCTACAGCAAATGATTTGAATCAAGACTAGAGCTGCTGCCCAAAGAAACATAATTTGCAGTCCAAGCCTAGTCAAGAAAATTGCCTGCTAAAGCAAAGGCAACAATACACACTAGAGAAAAGGAACAGAAACCAGAAACTTCATAACTTTACATTCATAATATGTGATACATTCACAAATAACTTGACATATAAAGAATCAAGAAAATGAAGCACATTCTCAAGAGAAAAGAGAGTGAACTACATCTGACCCTGAGATGAAGCAGATGTTGAAACTAACAGATAAGAATGTTAAAGCAGCTATTTTAACTATTCTTGATAAAACAAAAGCAAAATATGTTCCCAAAGCATGAAAACGCAGGAAAACTAACAGAGATAGTTAAACAGTAAAAGAGTGAAAATTCTAAAACAAAATAATAGCTGAAATTTTAAAATTATTGAATGAATTTAATAACCAAATGGAGATGTAGAAAAAAGATTGAAAAAATGAACAAGGGGTCTCTCAGATAATACCAAATGATTAACATACAGTAGTTTCAGAAGAAGAAGAGAGAATAAATAGGGCAGAAAATAATATCTGAATAATGGTCAAAAGTTTCCCAAATTTGTTGAAAAACAAAAACTTAACTTAGGCAGATTCAACATGTCTTGTCAACACCAATTAGGATAGACACAAACATACTAGCATTGAAATACATCACAGTTAAACTATTGAGCTATTGTCCTAATAAAGGACAAAACTGGAAAGCAGCAAAAGAAAGATGATGCATTACACATAAGGGATCAGAATCCAGTTAAGAAATGAATTTTCATCAGAAACCATGGAGGCCAGAAGAGAATGGGACATCATTAAAGTGCTATAAGAAAAAAAAAAAAACTATCAACACAGAATATCTTATCCAGCAAAAATATTCTTCAAAGATAATGGCAAAATAAAAACTATTTCAGATAAAAGAAAACTAAGAATTCATTGCTAGCAGATCTACACTGTGAGAATGCTAAGGGAAGTTCCTTAGCTGAAGGGAAAAGATTCTAGATGGAAATCTAGATCCTCAGAAAAAGGTGAAGAGCATCAGAAATGTTTTTTAAAAAGCTGGAAAAGTGAAAAAGATTATTTTTCTCTCAACTTAAAAAATAAATCTGTTAAATGCAAAAAGTATGACATTGACTTGTGGGATTTATAATACAGGTATATGTAATACACGTAACTGAGAAAAAGGACAGAGCAGAGGTGGATATGGCTCTAGATATTTGCAAGTTTTCAATATTTTACACAAAATCTTATTATGTTACCCATGTTAACTGTGAAAAGTTAAGAGTATATACTGTTGATTAGTGATTAATAGTCAACCACTAAGAAAAAAAATGCAAATAAGCACAACTAAAAAGCCAATAAGAAAATCTAAATAAATTTAAAATATTCAAATAATTTTTAAAGGCAATAAATGAAAAGCATAGACTAAAAAATTGAGGAGACAGGTAAAAAGCAAAAAATAACATTTGGTTGGCCTACCCAAACAGATCAATAATCACATTAAATATTAACAGATTAAACAATTTAATCAATAGAAAGAGATTGTCAGAAAGAACTTAAAAACTACCACCTATAAGAGACACACTTTAAATCTGAAGACATAAAGAGGCTCATAGTAAATGAATGGAAAAAATATATGTACTATGCAAATAGAAAGCCTAAGAAGACTGCAGTGGCTATGTGCATATGGGACAAAATGGATTCCAAAATGTGGGTTGAATTGTGTTTCCCAAGAAGATATGTTGAAGTCCTAACCACCCCTGGTGCCTCTGAATGTGATCTTATTTGGAAATAGGGTCTTTGCTGATATAATCAAGTTGAGATGAGGCCATAGTGGATTAGGGTGGACCCTAATCCAATTACTGGGCTTCCCTGGTGGCTCAGATGGTAAAGAATCTGCCTGTAATGCAGAAGACCTGGGTTCAATCCCTGGGTCAGGAAGATCCCCTGGAGAAGGGAATGGTATTTTTGGCTGGAGAATTCCATGGACAGAGGAGCCTGGTGGGCTACAGTCCATGGGGTCACAAAGAGTCAGACACAACTGAGTGACTAACACATTCACTTAATCCAATGACCAGTGTCCCTGTGAAAGTGAAAGTGAAAATCATTCAGTTGTGTCCGACTCTTTGTGACCCCATGGACTATACAGCCCATGGAATTCTCCAGGCCAGAATACTGGAGTGGGTAGCCTTTCCCTTCTCCAAGGGATCTTCCCAACCCAGGGATCAAACCCAAGTCTCCCACATTGCAGGCAGATTCTTTACCAGCTGAGCCACAAGGGAAGCCCAAGAATACTGGAGTGGGTAGCCTGTCTCTTCTCCCAGTGGATCTTCCTGACCCAGGAATCGAACTGAGGTCTTTTGCATTGCAGGTAGATTCTTTACCAACTGAGCTATCAGGGAAGTGTCCCTATAAGAAGAGGAAAATTTGGACATAGAGACATGAAGACAGGGTCCAAAAGACTGTGTAATGACAGAAGCAGAGACTGGATTGACAGATCTACAAGCCAAAGAATACCAAGGAGTGCAGACAACCATAAGAAACTGGAAGAGGAAAGGAAGATTTCGTGTTTGGTGCCTGCAGAGGGAGAATGGCCCTGCTGATAACCTTGATTTTGGACTTCTAGCATCCAGAACTGAGCATATAATTTTTGTTGTTTTAAACTACCCAATTTGTGGTACTTTTAGTTAACCCCAGGAAACTGATACATAAGACAAAAGGCATTATTAAAAATAAAGTGGGCTGTTTCATTATAACAACAGGTCAATTCATGAGGAAGGTGTAAATGATCATAAATGTGTATGAAACTAAAAACAATCACAGAATACATGAGATAAGAATAGATAGAATTAAAAGGAAAAATTGAAAATTCCACAGCCTTAGATATTTTATCAATCCTCTTTCAGCAATTACTGGAACAACAGACCAAAAAATCAGCAAAGACATAGAAGATCTGAAAAATACACTACCAACCACATAAATATATAAAGGAAAGAAGAGTTGTTAGCCTTGGAACATTCTTTCCTGCTTTCTGCAATTTTCCTGGTGTCCTCAATTACAGTCTTGGTCTTTTTTCTGATATGCAACATATTTACTCTATTTCCCCCTCAAATTTGTGGTTGCAAATGTTTTTAATTTACTTTTAAAAAAATATCTTTCATCTTATATCATTTATGTAGCATTTCTTTTTACTCTTTCTTCTTGGTCAACTATTTTAAAAGTTCTCTTTTCTTATCTTCCACCCATTTCTCCTTTTTGTTCTGTTTTAAATTTATACTTCCTCTTGTAGATTTCTGGTTTTCTTAAAATAATAGTGGCAAACATTTCCAAATGCTCTAAATATATAGTCTTTTAATCATTTACCACAAGCCTATGAAGCAAGTACTATTATTACCATTGTATAGATGGGGGCATTGAGGCACGGGGAAGTTAAGTAACTTATTCCAGGTCACACAGCCAGTAAATGATGGAGCCAGATTCTAACCAGGCAGTTGAATTCCAGCATCTGTGCTCTTAACTACTAAGCTATGAAGTCTGTCTCCCTAGATTGCCAAATTAAATATTTCAGTTCCTATTTTATAATAACTTTCCTAGTATTTTCTCTTTATCTACTTCCTCATTTTCAAAGATTTTGTTCATTCTATGACATATTATTATTCATAAATTACTTCTTCTTAACTCTTTTGTCATGGAAAAAAAAATACTTACCACGCCTCCTGTACTAGACTGAAAAATGGCCCTTCAAAAGATATCCATGTCCTAACTTCTAGAACTTGTGGAAACTATTTTATATGGTAAACTCTTTGTAGATGTGATTAAAGATCTTCAGATGGGAAGGTTATCCTGTAGAGCCCTCCAGGCTCCTCTGTCCATGGGATTCTCCAGGCAAGAATACTGGAGTGGGCTGCCATTCCTGATCTTCCTGACCCAGGGATCGAACCCAAGTCTCCGGTACTGCAGTCAGTTTCTTTACTGCTTGCCACCAGGGAAGCCCTGGACCAGTTTGGTGGGCCTGGAATGTAATCACATGTGTCCTTAAGAGAGAAGCAGAGGCAGATTTGCCACACAGAGGAAGGAGAAAGCAACGTGAAGACAGCAGATGGAGATTTGGAGATGCAGGCCTCGAAGATGGGAGTGATGCGGTCACAAGTCACAGAATGCTAACAACCTCCAGAAGCTGGGAAAGCAGGGGAGAGTCTCCCCTAGAGCTTCTGAAGGAAGGAAAACCCTGCTGCTACCTTGATTTTCTAGTGATACTGATTTCAAGTTTATAGATTCCAGAATGTGAGAGGACAAATTTCTACTCTCTTAAGTCTCCCAGTTTATTACGGCAGCCACAGGAAACACATCCTTTTCTCTCAGTTACACTGTTAAAATTTTTTTCTTGCTGCTTCTTTTAGGAAAAGAGAGAATTTTATTATATCATTTTTAAAAATAGTAAATATAGGCCCATTTTCATTAAATAGTTTCCTACCCAGTTTAGGAGTTTCTTGATAGAACACAGAGGACAGAGCATATGTGAACATGTTTCCAGAAATATAAAGTGTGGTTCAGTCCCTGAAGATGATCTTTCCAAAGATCCAGGAAAGCCATAGGGGGACTTTTCTGCCTCTATTTAAGAGATATGAACCATCTCTAACACTGGCATGACCTCTCCATCCTGTTGGGTTGTTAACTCATTGAGGGCAGGAATTGATTCCCCAAACCCTCTGCTATCTGCCCCTGGGTATCTGGCCAGAAACTACACATGGAAGATGAAGAAAAAATGTGTATCAACAGCTGTGTTTTCCTTTTCCTTGCCTTTGTTGAGAGAGAGAGAGAGAGAGAGAGAGAGAACTCATGTTTAGGTCCATGCTCCGCACAGCTCTTAGCTCATAAGAGCCCTTTATCAAAGTCCATTAAGACATATAAGGTGTTTGTTCACTATCATCATTAATATAATTATAATAATGTGACTTGTATTATGTTTAAGAGAGCAAGAACAAAAATATTAGATGCTGTGACTTGTATGTGCTTTGAACTTGCCAAATAGCTTTGAAGTCAGAGGAAGCAGTTTGATAATAACAACATCAAGAATTAGAACATATTTTTGAACTTTCAGAATTGAAGGCAGTAGGGGTGGGATATAGAAGTTCAGGAAATGGATGATGGTATAGAGAAAATGGTGTCATTTCAGAGTACAGCTGAATATATAGAGCTAACCCCCTTTCCTCCTCATTTTAACAAACACTTGCTTGGCTGAATTCTACAGCTTCCAGCTCTGCTTCAGAAGGTCTTTGTTGATCTTTACAAGGACAATTAAGTGGCAGGAATGTGTAATATAGTGAAACACTGCCAAAACAAACAGCGCTCTTAAAACGTTACGTCGAAGTGGCCATTGTTGCTGGTGTTTCTGCAAGAATCAGAAACCACTTGCTAATAGCTTAATTCCATTTCTCTGCAGACAAGCCGATCCGATTGCAGAAGAGGGACCCTGTGGTCTGCTGGTTAGAGAAAAGTCCTGGAAGCCTGAGCGGGCCCTCAGTTCACAGCATAGCTGAGCAACTGACTCACTCTGAAACCCAGGGTTGCATCGTTTAACCTCACGGGGCTTGTTGTCCATCCAGCTGGAAAATGTGGAAAGATGTGAGGCTGAACTGAAAATCATTTGTGGCCCCGCTGATTTGCTGGACCACAGGGCACAGTTTGAGACTGCTGGGCTGATTGAACACCAGCCCCGTGGGCTGTGACTGGTAAAGGTACAGCTTGCAAGAAGCAACAAGATTTCATGCTGGTGAGAATCTCCTCTAAAGGAGAGAGAAGCCTCTCTGCAGAATCAGTGGGTGAGGATTTCTAGTCTCTGTCCCTGTCTGGTCTCCGTCAACAATCAGATTTCTCTAAGTGGACCTTCAGTGGGTCTTAGTAGTGTCTAGATCCCCAGCTTGCCGGCACATGGTAACTGTGCTCGGCAGGGTAAGTACCCTGCAGTGCTCCTTGCACCTTGCTCCACGGATCTGCAGAGTCTGTGGGGACTAAGGCTCAGATCAGATTTGCTGAACTAGAGAAGGACTTGAGGGAACAGAGGAGCAAGCCCCGGTCTCCAAACAGGAGCTAACATAAAACACATGTCTTTGAATGGAAAGAAAATTGATTGAAATTTGGTGAGTTAAGTTAAAAGGGAAAACAATTCGAGGAAGGGACTGTTTATCTCACAGGAAATTGACATTTGGTATTGCCTTTGGGTTTCTGAAAGGCAATAAAGTAACCCAGGAATGATGGCTTCCGATCTAGGAACTTACAAAATGTTGGTAGCGCGAGACTGGCCTTTGAAGGTGACACATCTGATAAAACCTACAAAAGTCTTGATGGGTAATAGATAGTTTACTATAAGCCACAAGGGAATTTCCAAACTGCCTGGGAACCTGATAAATTTTGCTTGAATTGACTCTTATTCCCAAGGCTAATAATATTTGGTTTCTGTTTAAAACACCTTTTAGCTCAGCTATCAGGTCAAAGGAGAATTATTTTGGGTAAATAAACCATTAGGATAGAAGCAGAAATAACAAGACAAACATGGCTGTTTACTCACTGTTCACAAATCCACATACAGCAGTTAATAGGGTTGAATATATATATCCCTGCATCCCATCATGGATGAGAACTATCGTCTCAGTAAGAGTGGCTGAAAAAACACTCAGAACCCACATGAAGTCTGTCCTCTGCCTTGTGATTCTGGACATGATTTCAGGGCCTGGCTCAACGTTTGAAGCCTTTGATGTCCTGTATAGGATGAGTCGTGTCCGACTATTTGCGACCCCAAGGACTGTATCCTGCCAGGCTCCTCTGTCCATGAAATTCTCCAGGCAAGAATACTGGAGTGGTAAGCCATTCTCTTCTCCAGGAGATCTTCCCAACCCAGCGACTGAATCCAAGTCTCCTGCACTGCAGGCAGATTCTTTACCATCTGAGCCATCAGGGAAGTCCTATGGGATGAGTGCTCGATTCTACCATTAACTCTCGAAGAATCAAGGGAGTGACACTTCTTTGAATATTTGAAAATTTTCATTTTTGGAATTTTTTTTAATACTCAAATCAAGTATACAATGATAAAATTTTAAAGAACGAGGAAAACAAAACCAAAAATGAAATACAAACAAAAACAAACTTACCTGTATTTTAAATCAATGACAGTCTTAAAAGGAGAGGGAAAAACCAACTTAAACAATTTTTGAACACAGTATCTTTACTATTAACCCTTAGAATGAAGATAATAAGAACCGTAAATAAATATGAATTCCAGTTAATTGAACTTTTTGCCACAGGTGAGTGGCTCGGTTAAGTAGGAAACTACTCTTGGTATATGATAGGATTAAAATGTAAATATAATGAGGATAAAGGGACCAGATTTCTCATGGTCAGAGAAGGTTGTGCTAGATTAGAGTTGGAGGTATCAGTATGACCTCATGGTTTATTTTATACCTGTATCTTTACTGATACATATTTTACTTCTATATGTTTGCATATACATGTGTATATACATTATCTATTACTTATGTCCACTGAGAAGGCCCAGAAGCAATGCCACCACAGTAGCAATGAATACACCTATTGTCTAGATTTTAGTTTCTAAATACCATACCATTCTTCACTAAAGCAGAGTCACTTGAAGAAATGGCTGATTTCATGACTGGGACATGATGAGCTCAAGATGAGTTCAATATCAAGGTGAGTCTGGAATATCTTCTTGTATAATAAAATGTATAAGAAAATCTCAGAGAATAAGGCACAGAAGGAAGTCTGAAGAGTCCCTCTTTGCCAAATCTGGGGTAAATTGAGCATGAAAATACATGATATTTACAGATTACCTATTGAATAAAATAGAAATCCATAAATTCATACTGACATGAATTAATGAGTAACTGGAGTAAATGAAGTAGAAGGGAAAACTAATTCCTATTATAGAGTGCCACAAAATAAATATAAAAGGAACAGAGTTTTAAAAATCATTTCACAAACAGCCTTATAAAAAGCAGTTCAGCAAGAATCATCAATAGATGCTAAAACTGGTAAGTGAAAGTTTGAGAAGTTTGATAATGATATATCTACAGAGTCTCAAAATATCTTCTCATAAAATACTTATTAATGACAAAGGGAAATGGTAAATTTAATGAGAACCTGCCAAATACCTCCTGAACCTTTGGAGTCCAACTTACCATTGCCAGTAATGGCACAAATTGACATTATGCACCTACTGATGTGATTTGCTGAGAGGAACACAAGGTGACCTCCGCAGTGCTCCTGCCAAAAACACATAATTTCCCTCTCATCATGAGCAAACACTGCAGACACCTGAGTCAGGGTTTCCTCTTTGGTATGCTTACACTTTTCCACAAATATTTCTAGCATTGCATTTATCACATGCACTATAAATATTTGCATTGATGACACTTCTCCTAGACTGTGATTCTTAGGGTCAGGGACAGCTAATATTTCTCTTTGTATACCTCTAAGTATACTGCCTCCCACATATAACCCAATCATCACATATATTATGCATGCATGCTCAGTCGCTTCAGTTGTATCTAACACATTGCGACCCCATGTACTGTAGCCCAACTGGCTTTTCTGTCCATGGGATTCTCCAGGCAAGAATACTGGAGTGGGTTGCCATGCCCTCCTCCAGGGGGGTCTTCCCAACCCAGGGATCGAACCTGTGTCTCCTGCATTGCAGGCGGATTCTTTACTGCTGACATACAATATATATAGTATAATATATAATACATATATTATACTTTATTCATGTTTTTTCCATTTATTTTTATTAGTTGGAGGCTAATTACTTTACAATATTGTAGTGGTTTTTGCCATACATTGACATGAATCAGCCATGGATTTACATGTGTTTCCCATCCTGAACCCCCCTCCCTATACTCTATTCAAATACTTCTTTGCATGGCTTTCTCCCTTGTCTTAGTTAGGAAGTCCAGCTAATAATGGCTTATTATTAGTTGGAAAGGAACTTGATTACCCTATAGAAAATTAAGTCTGGACATGCACAGTTCCAAAGTTGGATTACCAGTTCAATGATGTTATAGCACAGAGTGATTGCACCACATGCATCTCTGATTTAACTGGTCTTTCCTTCAATTTCAAGATGGTTGCCACTGCTCCTCACATCATGGTCTTCCGTAACAGGACCATAAGAAGTAAGGAAGTAGGTGATTGGCTTGGAAGTAGGTGACTGGCTTGTGTCTTTCAGGAAGATAATTCTTCCCTAAATCCTCAGCAGATTTCCCTTTAAGTTCCATTCACATGTTCACTCCTAGACAAATTACCAGTCATCCCCTCTGCCCAGATATATAGTTGTCTGAACAAAACTGGGATTCCATTAAGAAGAAAGAATGGGGGTCATCTACTGAGTGGACAGCATGAGTGCCTGCCCTCCTCCCCTGGTTGGTTGGTTCAGTCACTAAGTCGTGTCTGATTCTTGTGACCCAATGGACTATAGCCTGCCAGGCCCCTCTGTCCCTGGAATTCTCCAGGCAAGAGTACTGGAGTGGGTTGCCATTTCCTTCTCTAGGGGATCTTCCCTACCCAGGGATCAAACCCAGGTCTCCTGCATTGCTGGCAGATTCTTTACCAACTGAGCTACGAGGGAAGCCCCTACTAGGCTGTAAA
The DNA here is from genome assembly GCF_033118175.1 of Dama dama. Lineage (NCBI taxonomy): Eukaryota > Metazoa > Chordata > Mammalia > Artiodactyla > Cervidae > Dama > Dama dama. The sequence continues at coordinate 42,879,135 of NC_083705.1, read as the reverse complement.
TTCCTTGATGGCAGAAACTGATTTTTATTCATTTTTTCGCACCTCCAGCATCTGACAATGGGTGCTCAATAAACATTTGTTGAATGAATCAAAATGCCCAAACATAGTATAATACAAAAAAAAATAGCAAGCATGGACAATAACAACATTACATACTTGTACAGATTCTTATCATCTTGGACCCTGGTTTTTAATTCTCAATTCTGTCCAAGAGGGAAGAGAGGACTGAAGTTATAAAGGTTTTGGTATTTTAGGGTGGTTAATTTGGCAAAAGTAAGATAGAATGTGTGAAGTTTATAGGGAAAGAGGCTGATCTCTCCCTATAACAGATAGGGAGATGTTAAAGCATCTATTGAGAAGCTTTATATGTTAAAATTTGACCAGCTGAAATTGCGTATCATGGGAAATTTCGGCAAATGATTGCTCAACATTCTGTTCTCCCATCAAGATGTGAACATCCAGAAGAGACAAAGAAACAAACTCTTCTAACTATTAGGACCAAGGAAACCTTTCATAGAAGGCCTGTAATAGACATCCCCTCATACTTTGAATAGAATCAGGCCACAGGCCCATTCCTGAGGCAGTCACTAGAATGAGGAATGCAATTAGTATGGCCAGTTTAGGTTAACCATTCAGGGTGGGGTGGATGCTGATGAGAAAATCTGCATGGCAACTAGGCCAGTTTAGGAGTTATTGCCACACAGTAGGTTCAAATGTGTTGAAAGCCTGAACTTGTTTTATTTATTGTGGCAAAAGTAGTTATGAAAGTAAGAAGGAAGAGATACTTTGAAGAGGGAACTGTCATTAATTTAATATGGGGGAGGGGAGAACAAGTGAAAGAAAGGAATCAAAGGGGTTTTGAGGTTGAATTTCTCCTCGAAATTGATCTATAGCAACAGCAGAGAGACGAGGAACCACTTACTATTTCCAGAAACTTGGAAACCATTCCCAGACTTAAAGTTCAGTTGTGGTTAACAATGAGCAAACAAACAAAACCCAAAGTAAGTAATATAGGACTCAGAGCATTTTACTATGTGGCATGGCAGGGGTAAGGTCAACAACAAAATAGAAAATTCTTAATGCAGCTTATGATCATTTCATCTCCCAGAAAGTTGGAAACGTTATAAGCAGCACCATTATCCCGCACCAAATTTTGATCAGTAGAGATAAATTAGCTAAGAAGGAAAGGGAAACCAGGCAGAAAAGAGCAAACTCTTTAAACTCAGGGGAAAGCAGGGAAGGACAGCATGAGCTCAGTCCAACATGAACTTCAATGTTAGTGGGGTGGATTCCCTGAGTTCAGAGAAAACATAGAAGGTAAGAGACTCCCATGAAGACAGTAGGACTACAATTCCACCTGACGCAGATGGTCCTGGACTGGGAGGGGTGGCCACAAAAAGTTACATGGTTGCCCATGGTACTGTCTGATGACCCAGATTTTAAAAGAAAATTCATTAAAAGATGGAAGGAGTCATCATCGCTTGGTGTATTAAAACCTTGGCTATGGAAATGGACAAAATTGAAGGGCAGGGGGAAAATCCTGGCGCCGACTCTGGGTAGCTGTGTGGCCTTAGCTAATTTGTATAACTGCCCTGTGCCTTTATCTTCTTATCTTTGAAACTGTGTATAAGAAGTCCTCCCCGAAAAAGAGAACCTTTCTACACAGTTGGTGGGAATGGGATTTGGTACATCCACTATGGAGAACAATATAAAGGTTTCTTAAAAAACTAAAAATAGAGTTACCACATGATCCAGCAATCTCACTCTTGGGCATATATCTGGAGAAAACCCTAATTTGAAAAGATACATGCACCTCAGTGTTCACTGTAGCAATTTTTACCATAGCCAAGACATGGGAAACCTAAATGTCCATCAACAGAGGAATGGATAAAGAAGATTGAATATTATATATGTGTGTGTGTGTGTGTATACATATGTATATGTATGTATATGTATATACATATGTATATGTATATGTATGTATGTATATGTATGTGTATATATATAATGGAATATTACTTAGCCATTAAAAAGAATGAAAAACTGCCATTTGCAGCACCATGGATGAACATATTAAGTAGTGACATAAGTCAGACAGAGAAAGACAAATATCATGATATCACTTATATGTGGAATCTAAAAAATGATACAAATGGGCTTGATATATTCCCATGTCAAAGTAGGAAGACTTAAGACTCACTGGCCTGAGAGAACTGTTTACAAAACAGGAACAGCCTCACAGACTTAGAAGACAAACTATGGTTACCAAAGGAGAAAGGGAGAAGGGAGTCATAAATTAGTAGGTTGGGATTAACATATACATACCACTATATATAAAATAGGTAATCAATAAGTACCTATTGTATAGTACAGGAAATTCAATAATCTGCAATAACCTAAATAGGAAAAGATTCTGGAAAAGAATAGATGTATTTTTAAGTATAACTAAATCATATTGCTATATACCTAAAACTAACACAATATCATAAATCAAGTATACTACAATATAAAATTTAAAAAAGACCACCCCCCCCCCCACAGCGGGCTGTTGTAGGACAAAGAAGATAATAAATACAGAGCACATACATGACCATAGTGCTGGGCACAAGGTAAGTGCTCCATGTATTAATATATATATTTGCTGCTGTTGTAAAAACAACAAAAAAGTGGTTATTCCACCATTTTTAATAAAAAGAGAGAAATTAAGAAAACCAGAAACATGCTCCATAATTCCATTTTCCAGATGAGTCTCTCTGGTATGCCAGAGAATTCAGTCAATGGAGAGAATCACCAAACAAAAACAGCCCCCAACAAGCTTGCCGCAGCTCTTCTTCCCAAGTGGAACCCCTGCTAACAGTTTCTTATTACTTTCAGAAAAAAAAAATTACCAAAAAAGTTTTATATCTAATTAAAGGCTAAACAGGATGCACACAAAAATTTTAGAAGTTGGTCAAATAGGGCATGTGGCGCAGTAAAAAACTGATGACAGAACCAGCAGAACACACACTTAATTCTCCTCCTCCTCCTTTCTTCTTCCTCCCTCCTTCCTTTCTTTCCTCCCTTCTCTTCTTATCTCCCTGTCTTTCTTGATATTTTTCCCATGTCAGATAGGAAGGCGGAAGCACACTGACCTCTGACAACTGGAGACCAGCCAAGAGAGGAACTCACCTAAGTATCTGGTGGGTATAGATGAGATCAGCAAGTGGGTTGTGGTGAAATTTCTCTCGGTGAACTGGGAGAACCCAGGGAGGAAATGATGGGAACGCTGCTCACTAAACCCTAAATTTTCAAACAGTGCTTAGACATGGATGCCCAAATAACACACCACTCACCTCAGTGTGGAACTGGAGCCACCTTCTAGAATGCATTATGAAAGGAGACATGAGTGAGCTGGAAAAGATGACTTAGAGAGCCACGCTGGACTAGACCTACCTCAGTCTGTTTTCTGACAGGTTTACTAGACCAGGAACCAATAAGGAGTGTTGTAGACACAGTGGATCTGGATGTCATGAGGCAGTTGACAAGGTTTCTTACAAAATTCTTGTGAAGAAGTAGAGACTGTGTTCTAGGGGCAAAGAGAATCACGTGGCTTCCTAATTAGCTGGACAACCAGAGACAGAGGATGCAGGGGAGTGGTCCACATCACCCTGGAGGGTGACCCAGAGGCTGGTGTCCAGAGAAATGTCATTCGAACCATCCTAACACACAAGGACACGGTTGGCAGGAGACGTTAGCCGTATCTGACATCCCATTTTCAAGGCAGAATGTGCTTTAATGTTACACGTGTAAGTGAAAATTAACTTTAAAAAATGTTAATATAATAAATAACAAATACAATATAATAAAAATGCAATAATAAAATATGTAATATAATTTATAACATTTAATTATTAAACTAATATATATTGATAAGAAAAGTCGAGTAATATATCTTTTTGATGTTTCCCCATCTTTTTCAAGAGAAATCCTAATCACCTATGGAAAATGGTTGCTAGAAAAGTGGTTGCAATTATTCACCCCTTCCTATATTTGCATCCTTTGCAACAAGACCTTGCAGCATCTCCCATTAAGAGATGTCTCTGTCCCTTGAATGAAGCGATCTTGTGACTTGCTCTGGCTAATAACACGGGGTGGAAGTGATGGCATACCCGTTCCAAATCTAGGTTTTAAGCGGCTGTGTGTGTCTCCACTTTCTTTCTGCCACCACTGTGTGCACAGGCTCTGGTTAGCTTGTGTTATGATGAGAAGCACATCGTCTGGACACCCAGCTGACAGCCTGCAAACTGCCAGCATGCAAGTGAGGCCACCCGAGACCAAGACTGCCACCCAACTGACTCATGAGCAAGCCCAGTCGAGACGAGACAGGCCTGGGCCACTTCAGCAGAACTTTCCAGCTCATCTGTTGACTCGTGAGAGGTCAAAAAAGTTTACTATCTTAAGTCGTTGGGTTTTGAGGTGGCTTGTCAGGAAGCAATAGCCATCTGTTACGGTCCATGGCTGTTCTACTTTATTTGTCTTGCTACTCTGGTGCTCATAATTCTTTACTTCCGACATGATCTGAACAAATCACTATGTTGACTTCTCCACAGCTCCGCAAAGGCAAAAGCTCTGCTTGGCCTACCACCTCCTCCCTCAGGCGTCCTTCTTCATCCCGGTGACTACTCCTCCTTGGAGACTCCTGTCAGGCCCCGCTTCTGCCAGGTGGTTCCCAGAGCCCTCTCTCCCCACACTCCTTCCCGCCTCCTGTTGGGTGCCTCTCCTGCTGCATGCTGCTGATGGCCCTTATCTATACCTTTATCACAGCACTCATCCTGGGTGAAAACCATGCATTTACTCCACCTGCTGTTCTTGCTGCATTGTGAATTCTGTGAGGAAAAAAAATCTTATCCTTTATCTGTTATTCCAACAAGCAGTACAGTTCTTCTCTAGTAGTCGCTAGTGTTCACTGCTCCATTGTGTCCCATTTTTTGTGACCCCAAGGACTGTAGCTCACCAGGCTCCTCTGTCCATGGGATTTCCCAGGCAAGAATACTGGAGTGGGTTGCCATTTCTTTCTCCAGAGGATCTTCTCAACCCAGGCATCAAACCTGGGTCTCCTGCATTGCAAGCAGATTCTTTCCTGTCTGAGACACCAGGGAAGATTCCCCAGTAGTTGATGTTCTATAAATGTTTGTTACATGATATCAATTAAATGTAAAGAGAGAGAGAGAGAGAGAGAGAGAGGGAAGGAGAGACGGAAGATGTGTCTATTTAGCCTTGAAAAAAGACGATATAAAGGGCTGACAAATTTAGTAAAAGATATCGATAGCTTGGGAACAGCTCCAGGTTACCAGTTAAATCTTCACTGGTCCAAACTAACCAGCTGATGAATTTCAGCTCCCGTAGCCATTTCCCCTTAGGAGGTGACATGTGTTCCTTGAAGCAGGAGATGCCACCAATGATGAAAACTCTTTAAGGGTAGCTGAAAAGACACATGACATCTATCGGGTGGGAACCAAGATCATGCAGTCCTATGTCTGAGGGCCTGTCTCCCATCCACGATTGAGTCACTGATTTGATCATTTTCAGCAATCAGAGGAAAGCAATCCTAGACACAATATAATGACTGCATAGACAGCATGTATTCATTACTCCAAGGAAAAGACTTCAAAGTGACATGATCACTCTCTTCAGATAACTTTTTTAAGGGTTGCTATATGGAAAAGAAATTTGCTCTCTCTCAGTCCAAAAAAAGACAAAGTTAGAACCAATGGAGGCTGAAGTCAGACAGATGTATGGGTGAGTTTCTTAACCATTGTGTGTGTATTAGTTACTCAATTGTGTCTGACTCTTTGCGACTCCATGGACTGTAGCCTGTCAGGATCCTTTGTGCATGGGATTCTCCAGGCAAGAATCATGGAATGGGTTGCCATTCCCTTCCCCCCGGGGATCTTCCCAACTCAGGGATTGAACCCTGGTCTCATGCATTTCAAGAGATTCTTTACCAACTGAGCCACCAGAGTGAACAACTCTTGAAAAACAGTGCCATCTTTGGCCTTGGAGATGTCCAAAGAGAGACTAGCTGACAACAATATCAGCAAAGCTGCGAGAAAGTTTCATGTTGTGGGAGTAGATGGAGTCCCCTCTGACAGGCTATTCACCAAAAGACAGCCCCATGTGGAAATTACCACATCCCCACTTCCCACAGGCTACCTGACAACCACCTGCCCAATTGTAAACACACGTGAAGGTGTCTGCCTTACTCTAAAGAGACTCTTTCATGCAAAATCACCTCTGCCTCAATCACATTTGCTCGGAAATCCCATCTCCTGGCTGGAGTTGACCAGTCTGGAATAGATATTTGACACCAGCCTGAAATTCAAAAATGAAAACTTGGGTACTGAGGGTTGACTGCCTTCTGAGGAACATAGGCAGCTGCTCTGCAGAGAAATACAGTAATAAGTGCTGACTGAGCAACTACTATATGGCAGGAACTGTTGTAGGCACAGGAGAGCCTGCAGGAAAACAATCAAACAAAATTCTTGCTTTCATGAAACTCACATTAAGTAGGGGCCAGAAAACAAAGATGAGAGGCCGATAGAGAGCAAAAGCGCATTCCTGAGTTCCCTAACAGACCCCAGAGACCTGGTTCTATGAGAAACACCAATGGTTCTTCAATAAATGTCGTGGTTTGCTTAGGCCGACTGGAGGTGGTTTCTGTGATTTCCAACCCCAAGACTCTACATGAAATGCATTTGATTCCATATCTATTCTCTTCACAACCACTCTGCAGCAGGGGAACAGGGGAACTTTTAAAGATCAATAGGTCAGAAGCTCATGGAAGAGAAGAGAACATTTTTCTTGCCACCTTTCCATATATCAGTTCTCAGATTTAGGGTCTCCAGGTTTCTAGTTTCCATAAGGAAGACAGAGGGAAGCTGCTTCCCCAGATATTCAGGATGGCAGAGCAAAGGTTACATGATAGGCAGAGTTTTATGATCTCGGCTGCATCCAGGTATTATTATTATTGTTTAATACATCTACATAACAGGGTGATCAGCAAGGAAGTACATTCTCCACCCAGGCTTACAATAATAAATAAAATCATTCCAAAACAAGGGGGAAAAAAAAAAGCTCTTTTCTCCCAAGAGCTTACAGGGGAGAGGCAAGTCAAACAATACAGGACATAGATATGGCCTGAGATGCGTCCAGGGAGTTTTAAATAGACTGTGTCACCGCGTGGTCGGATTTCCAGGGGCTTTTTGAGAGCTCGAGGGGAGAGCTATTTGGATGAGTATTGGGCTAGCATGCTCAGCAGAGGGGTGCAAGTCCTAGGACATTGTGTGCCCCATTCTCCAAGGAGCCTGTGTTCCTCAGGCTTTTAGTTTTGGAATTTTCAACTTATTAAGAAAGTAGAAGAGAGATTAAAAAAAAAAAACTTGCCATTTTGCCAAATCTGCTTTTATTTTAATGACTCCTACAGTGAGATGCAGATCTTCTTTCAATTTTCTACTTGCTGATTAATTTCCTGTTGACTCTGAAGGTAACTGAAAACCTTTTGGATGAAGTAGAAATAGCCTTACTTGCCAGTGATTCTTGGTAATGGGATGGAGTCGCTCAGGGCAAGCCTTTAGGAGCTTCCTCTGAGCTCTGGGTAGGTAGGTGATTTGGGCACATGTTAATTTAAAATGTGTTCACTCATAAACATATTCAACATAAAGGCACTCTTTTCCCTCTTACAGTGTCCCAGGGTGGGGTGGGGGTGGGGCAAGAGGGAGGTTCAAGTCATGTTCCACTCTGGAGGTCTGTTCTAGTCTAAGTTGTGGAATCAGCTCTGTCTGCCTTCACCTGCTTTCCCAGGCCCCTTTCTTTGACTTTTCCCGTCAGTCTTGATACTTTCCTCTCTCTTCCAATGTTCAGGTCTCTATAAAGTTTTATTCATCATACCCAATTACAACCTGCTGGAAATAAAAGACTTTTATATTAGTCATGTACACTTGAATATGAATTTAAACCCAATTACTTCTCCTGAGGGCGTGTGTGCATGTTAAGTCCGTTCAGTCGTGTCCAATTCTTTGTGACTCCATGGGCTGTAGCCTGTCAGGCTCTTCTGTTCATGGGATTCTCCAGGCAAGAATACTGGAGTGGGTTGCCATGCCCTCCTCCAGGGAATTTTCCACACCCAGGGATTGAACCCCTGCATCCCTGTCTCCTGCACTGGCAGACAGGTTCTTCACCACTAGCACCACCTGGAAAACCCCTACCTATTAACCCCTGCATTGGAAAGGCAGACAGGTTTAAGAGAAAAGTAATAGGCTCGTTGTTCCAAGACCCCACTCTAGTCTTGTGTTTCCTAAGCCAGACACTTCACTTCTCAATTTTGGTTTTTTAAAAAAATTCTATAATGTCAGAGGCTCAAGGAGATAACTGTTGAATCTCCTTCGTGTGAATTTTAAAGCTGTCGACTTGTATTCCCAATATGAGCAGGGGGCGTCTGAGGAGAGCTGGAGCCTCCCCAGGCCTCTGAGTCCGTCACGCTGTGCTAAGCTGCCTTCATCTGGATGCAGGGGATCCCACCGTCCAGCAATTGAGATGTGCTGACTGCAGATTCATATCAATGTATGACAAAACCCACTGGAAAAAAAAAATAATAATAAAAAAAAAATAATAATAATAATAATAAAAAAAAAATAAGAAAAAAAAAATAAGCATTCCTAGGGGACCTAAGTTTCTGTGGATCCCTCTTGCTTCCCCTAAACTTTTTCTCTCTCTGTCTTATCTCCTGCCACCATTATTCTCTTCCTCATTGTTTTTCTCCATGATTGACACTATCTCCATTCCTTCATTCCCTCAAAGCACCACTAACAAAAGACTCTGCGTGTCACTTTATGAAGAGTTGAGTGCTAAGGAAGGGCATTAACACAGAACAGCAGTCATTGGCTCAAAACTGAAGATCAGGCTTCATCGTTAGGCAGCCATGGAAAATTCCAGTCACACTGAATTATATTTTACTTTTAGGGCCACATCCACTCAAGAGACTTTTTCATCTTTTCTCTCACTGTTAGTCTCTATTCCCCCAAATTCCTGACAATATTTTTTATGCAGGGAAATTTACCTGTCCACATCTTAGACGACACTAGTCTCTGCTGGCTTGACCACGTCCCTATCCTCATTCGTTTGGCTGAAACATAATGGGGTGCACAGTGGTTAGCATAACATCATTCCTTTAGCCATGTCACTTTTTTGAGCAGAGCCCCACTCCTAAGTCATGATTTCCACGTGTCCATCCTCCTGGTTTGTTTGCCCTCATTCTGTTCTGAGGTCAAGTCCTTGATTTAATGATCAATCCATGGCTGGGTAGGGCCAGGCCATCCACGATGACCTTCTGCCAGGTGCTGGGTGGGCCAGCAGAGGCATCAGAATTGGGAGGCTGGACCAAGGATGATCTAGCAGCTCCACTTAGGGATGAGCAAATTCAAAAGCAGCTTGGAATCAGCCGGGAAGGGTGGAGTGGTCCATGGTGGGCACTTGGGCCTCCTGGGTTCATATCCAGACACACGGTGCTGTGGCCCTGGGTAAGTTACTAACTTCTCATAATAGTGTGTTGTCATTAACTCTGAGGCTAATAATAGAGGATAGGATAATTTATCCTATCTCATCAATCTGATAGGATAAATGAACAAATACACGCAAAGATCTTGGAATAGTGTCTGGATATTGGTACATGCTCAATCTTACTATGACCCAGGGTCCTACAGCCAGACAGAAAATACCAGATCAAGAATCCAAGCCTTTCAGTTTCCATTCCCCCATGGGTCTTACTCTGCCAGGCAATAAAGGAGAACATGTAGGTGAGTCCACAAGACCTTGCCAACAAGCTGAATAAACAAAACTAATACACCGGAAACAATTAGGGGCGGCCATTAGGGGATAACAAAAGGGATAAAACAGAGATTCTCGAGCTTGGCTACATATTAGCCTCATCTGGGCGATGTTTCCAAATTCTGATGCCCAGACCACTCCCCACACCATTAAATCAGGATCTCTAGGGATGGGACCCAAGCATCAGTGTGTTTCAAACCTCCTAGTTAATTTCAAAATGTAGCCAAGAAGGAAAATCACTGGCTGGAGCAACCATGACACCTCGATGGGCCATCTTAGCTTACAGAGGTGACACAGTTTGCTTCTGATGATGACAAGGGCTTTCAGGAAGGCCTGAACCTGACTAAATATTATGACTCCTCTTCCAGTCATTATTTTTTTAAGCTATCATTGATTAGGACTTCATTATGTGCCAGACTGGACACTCATCATGCATTACCTCATTGACCCAATACAGCGATCCTATGAGACCAGTCCTATAATTAGCCCCACTCTACAGATGCAGAACTAAGGGTTGGAGAGATGATGTCATTGAGCCAAGGTAACACAGATGGATCTGGGGCTCAGACACAGGCCTTCCAACCTGGGCCTGCATGACCAGAGCCTGATTCCCTCTCACTGTTCTGCCCCCAAAGCGTCCTTTACCAGAAATGCTTTTCTCACATGCCACTCACAATCTGAGGGCAGAACTCTCCCCAACCTCTCACCATCATCACCTCCACCTTCTCCAGCACCATGACCCCAACCCCCATGCTGGTCATTTTTGTTAAATACAGCTTTTTTTTTTTTTTTGTGCCTTTGCTTTAATCCCTCCACCCTAAAAGAGATCAACTGTCCCCTTTCCTTGTCACAAACATTTACACAGTCTTTTTCTTGGTAATTCTCACTTTTAGTTTCATTTATGGTTCCAGCTGCTTTTATACCGAAACTGTTGTATTTCCAGCCTGCTTTGTAGCCATCTGGCCTCCTCCCACTCAGAAATATTTGGCAGAGTTTAAGGCAAACCTTTGTCCCCATCTGCTGTGTTCCCATCTCCAGTCTTTCAGAATATAATCAATCATCTTAATCAACTTGCTCTGAAAAGTCTTCATCAAAGGAATTTGCATTTTCTTTTCCTTTTAAAGACCAAACTCCTTATCTTATTTATTTCATATATTTCATATATATATAGAGAGAGAGAGAAAGAGAGAGAGTCTATTGCTGGTTAACAATATTTCCACAAATTTATAAATTTAAGGTTTATGCGAACCTTGCATTGATCAAGTCTCTAACACCATTTTGCCAACAGCATTTGCTTACTTCATGTCTCATTTGGTAATTCTTGCAATAATTCAAACCCTTACATTATTATTATATCTGTTACGGTGATCTGTGATCATCTTTGATGTTACTATTGTAATTATTTTGGGAGCCACAAACCACACCTGTATTGAATTTAATTGATAAATGTTATATGTGCTCTGACTGCTCCACTGACTGGCCGTCCCTGCATCTCTCTCACTCCCTATTCCCTGAGCAACAATACTGAAATTAGGCCAATTAATAACCCCACAATGGTCTCTAAGTGTTCAAGTGAAAAGAAGAATCACACATCTCTCACTTTAAATCGAAAACAAAAAAAATGATCAAGCTTAATGAGAAAGGTAGGTCTAAAGCTGAGATATGCTGAAAGCTAGGGCTCTTGTGTCAAAGGTAGCTAAGTTCTTAATTCGAAGGAAAAGTTCTTAAAGGAAATTAAAAATGCTATTCTGGTGAACACATGAATGATAAGAAAGTGAAACAATCTTATTGCTGATGTGGAGAAAGTTTTAGGGGTCTCGAGAGACGATCAAACCACTCACACCATTTCCTTAAGTCAATGCCTAATTCAGAGCAAGTCCCTAACTCTCTTCAATTCTGTGAAGGCTGAGAGAGGTGAAAAAGCAGCAGAAGAAAAGTTTGATAACAGGAGTTGGCTTATGAGGCTGAAGGAAAGAAGTCATAACATCAAACTGCAGGGTGAAGCTACAAGTGCTGATACAGAAGCTGCAGCAAATTATTCAAAAGATCCAGCCAAGGTCATTAATGAAAGTGCTACACTAAACTAACAGATATTCAATATAGAATAATTCAATATATATTGGGAGAAGATGCCATCAAGGGCTTTCACAGCTAGGGAGGAGAAGTCAATGCCTGACTTCAAAGTTTCAAAGGACAAGCTGACTCTCTTGTTGGGAGCTAATGTAACTTGTGATAAAGTTGAAGCCAATGCTTATTTACCATTCTCAAAATCCTAGGACCTGAAGAATTACACTAAATCTACTCTTCTTGTGCTCTGTTAGTGGAACAAGAAAGCCTTGATGACAGCACATCTGTTGACAACATGGTTTACATAATATCTTAAGCCCACTCTTGAGATCTACTGCTTAGAAAAAAGATCCCTTTCAAAATATTGTACACTGCTCATTGACAGTGTACATGGTCACCTAAGGGCTCTGATGGAGATGTACAAGACTAATCTTATTTTGCACCTGCTAACACAACATCCATTCTGTAATACAAGGATCAAGGAGTAATTTTGACTTTCAAGTTTTATTATCTAAGAAATACAGTTCATTAAGCTATGTGAGCCATAGATAGTGACTCCATTGGTGGATCTGGACAAAGTAAATTGAAAATCTTCTGGAAAGACTCACCATTCTAGATGCCATTAAGAATATTTTTGATTCTTGGGAAGAGATCAAAATATCAACATTCACAGGAGTTTTTGAAGAATTTGATAACAACTCTCATGGATGACTTTGAGGGGCTTAAGACTTAAGTGGAGGAAATAACTGCAGATGTGGTAAAAATAACAAGAGAACTAGAATTACAAAAAGGGCCTGGGACTTCCCTGGTGGCACAGTGGATAAGAACCCATCTGGCAATGCAGGGGACACTGGTTTAATCCCTGGTCTGGGAAGATTCCATGTGCTGTAGAGCAACTAAGCCCGTGAGCAACAACTACAGACCCAGTGTTCTAGAGCCCAGAGGCCACAACTACTGAGCCTGCACACCACAACTCCTGGAGCCCGTGCGTTCCAGAGCCAGCAAGCCACACAAATGAGCCCCTCTGCCGTAGCTACTGAAGTCTGTACACTACAACCAAGAGTAGCCCCTGATCACCGCAACTAGAGAAAGCCAGCCCAGCAATGAAGATCTGGCACAACCAAAAATTTAAAAAAAAAATAAGAATAATAAATAAATTAATTAATTAAAAAAAAAGAAGTGGAGTCTGAAGATGTGACTGGATTTCTGCAATCTGATGATAAAACTTGAATGGATGAGAATTTGCTTCCTATGGATGAGCAAAGAAAGTAATTTCTTGAGGTGAAATCTACTCCTGGTGAAGATGTTATGAAGGCTGTTGAAATAACAAGGATTTGGAATATTACATAAGCTTGATGGATAAAGCAGTTGAAGAGTTTGAGAGGGCTGACTGTAATTTGGAAAGTTCTACTGTGGGTAAAAGCTGGCTTAAAGCTCAATATTCAGAAAACTAAGATCATGGCATCCCGTCCCATCACTTCATGGTAAACAGATGGGGAAACAACAGAAACCATGACAGACTTTATTTTCTCCAGCTTCAAAGTCACTGCAGATGGTGACTTGCAACCATGTAATTTAAAGACACTTGCTCCTTGGAAGAAAAACTATGACAAACCTAGACAGCATACTAAAAAGCAGAGACATTACTTTGCTGACAAAGGTTGGTATAGTCAAAGTCATGGTTTTTCCAGTAGTCATGCATGGATGTGAGAGTTGGACCATAAAGAAAGCTGAGCACTGAAGAACTGATGCTTTTGAACTGTGGTGTTGGAGAAGATTCTTAAGAGTCCCTCGGACAGCAAGGAGATCAAACCAATGAATCCTAAAGGAAATCAGTACTGAATATTTATTGGAAGGACTGATGCTGAAGCTGAAACTCCAATATTTGGTGACCTGATGCGAAGAACTGACTCACTGGAAAAGACCCTGATGCTGGGAAAGATTGGCAGGAGGAGAAGGCGATGACAGAGGATGAGATGGTTGGATGGCATCACCGACTCGATGGACATGAGGTTGAGCAAGCTCCAGGAGTTGGTGATGGACAAGGAAACTTGGCATGCTGTGGTCCATGGGGTTGAAAATAGTCAGACATGACTAAGCGACTAAACCAACTTACTGACTGTGGGTAAAATGCTATCAAACAGCATTGCATATTACAAAGAAATCACTTGTGAAAGGAAGACTCAATGGATGTGGCAAATTTCATTGCTGCCTTATTTTAAGAAATTGCCACAGTCACCCCAGCCTTTAGTAACAACCATCAACACTGAGGCAGGGTCTTCCACCATCAGAAAGATTATAACTTGCTGATGATGGTTAGCATTGTTTTTAGCAATAAAATATTTTTAACTGTATGTACATTATGTTTTTAAACATACTGCTATTGAACACTCCATATACTACAGTATAGTGTAAATATAACTTTTACATACACTGGGAAACCAACAAAATTCTGTGACTTGCTTTATTGCAATATTCACTTTCTTCCTGTGGTCTGGAACTGAACCCACAGTATCCGGAGGTTTGATTGTAATACAATTTGTCAATGTAACCCAGGGCAAAGAGGGGGCAAATCCTCCCCTTAAAACAAAAAACCCTCAACTCTAACTTTTATGAAGTAGAGTTAAATGTGGGCTTCCCAGGTGGTTCTAGTGGTAAAGAACCCAACTGTCAATGCAAGAGACATAAGAGACACAAGTTCAGTCCCTGGGTTGGGAAGATCCCCTGGAGGAAGGCATGGCAACCCACTCCAGTATTCTTGCCTGGAGAATCCCATGGACAGAGCAGTCTGGTGGGCTACGGTCCATGGGGTCACACAGAGTCAGACACGACTGAAACAACTTAGCATGCATTTAGTATGCATTCTGAGTCAAATGTATGTGGATAGGAAATATAGGACTTTTTGTGTAATAAAATATTTGTATTAGAAGGGAAATGAATCCTTGTTATGATGAGGTGTGTTTCATTTTGAACTTTCAAAGAGACAGTAAGCCATGAACCAGAGTGGAAGCCCTCTCCTGCTTTTCTATTGGCCAAAGCTCACCTCTATATATACACTGCCTCCCTTGGCCAGTCATCTCATAGACCAAAACTCACCCTTTTTGCTGTTCAATCAGAAGTTAGCCCAAACAGAAAGGCCATTACACAGAACACAAAACAAAAGAAAGTACCAAATGATGTAGGACTTAGTTATTTTTCTAGGGTGTGTTGGGCTTAACCTTGGCAAAAGGTATAGAAGCGGGAATATGAAAGTCAATCAGAATTAGTTTCAGCTGTATGAAACAGAAAATTATAATGACTTGGGACTTCCCTGGGTGTCCAGTGGTTAAAACTCTGTGCTTCCAATGCAAGGGGTGTGGATTCAATCCCTGGTTGGGGAACTAAAATCCCACATGCTGGGTAGCATGGCGAAAAAAAACAAAAACCAGAATGACTTGAAGAAGAAAAAAGATTCTCTCTCTATCATGATTAAGAAGGCTAGAGGTAGCCAGAGCAAGACTGGTAAGTAATTCACGGGTGAAGGGAAGCAGGCTCCTTCTCTGTGCTACTCTATCACGTGCAATCTCCATTACCAAAGTAACCTCACTGTCAAAGTGGCTGCTGGTGTCCCGGTCACTGCATCTATCTTCCAGTCAGTGGAAAGGGAAAAAGGAAGAAGAAAGCCACTTGCTTCTCCATTTAAGGCCATGCTGTGGAGGCTGCACATACACATACCTGCTGACATCCACTGACCAAAAGAGAATCATGTAGCTACACCTAGTTGCAAGAACGGAGAAGGCAATGGCACCCCCACTCCAGGACTCTTGCCTGGAAAATCCCAGGGACAAGGGAGCCTGGTGGGCTGCAGTCCATAGGCTCACTAAGAGTCAGACACGACTGAGCGACTTCACTTTTACTTTTCACTTTCATGCATTGGAGAAGGAGATGGCAACCCACTCCAGTGTTCTTGCCTGGAGAATCCCAGGGACGGGGAGCCTGGCGGGCTGCCGTCTATGGGGTCGCACAGAGTCGGACACGACTGAAGTGACTTAGCAGCAGCAGCAGCAGTTGCAAGAGAGGTTGGGAAATGTAGTCTTTATTCTGGGAACTTAGTGTCCAGGTAAAATCAGGCACTTAAAAGGGGGAGAAATGTCTCAGAGGACAACAAGCAGCCTCTTGTACAGGTCCAGTGACCAGCTTGCCCCTTTAAGAGAGGGCTCACTGCCCTAGCTCTTGGGAGTGCCATCAGCAGACAGCCTTCAGCCCAGCTCAGCCACAGAGCACGCCTGACCCAAGGGCCTGCCCATGTTCACTGACTGATAGAGGTGGGTGCCTGGAGGCTGGCCTCCCAGCCCAGTGTGGGACAACTCCAACAAGCCATTTTTGCTCCAGAGCCCCGCTAAGGTTGGCTGAGGTTGCTCCTGGGGCAGTTTGAAGTTCAATTTCTCCTTTATCCCAATCCAGCTCCAGCTCTTTCACAGCTGTTGTCTTAAGGACACCACCTAATAAACTTCCTGTGCCGTAAACTCTGCTTCCCAGGGAATCCAATCTGTCGTGACTGGGGAAAGAGGACTTCCAGAGAAAAGACTATAGGAAGTAAAGAAAAAGAGTCAGGAATTAGGGATGTACATGAGGCTGTTTGTCAGGGTTCTTCAGAGGAACAGAACCTACAGGATGTGTGTGTGTGTGTGTGTGTGTGTGTGTGTAAGTAGAAAGAGGTTTATCATAAGGAATTAACTTCCTCAATTTCAGAGACTGTGAGACCCAAATCTCAGGCAGGCCAAGTCCACACATAAAATGAACCATCAGAGATACCCTCTCAAGGCCCAGGAAGCTCCCTCTGGATCCTCCAAGGATTTCTCTTCACCCCCCAATACACACATGCACACATGCGCTCACACTCACGAATGTACACAGGCCCAGGTGGTGGACTTTTGCACTACAGTGGTGTAAGCCAGCAAGCTGCCTGATTTCAGTATCCCCTCTCATGTCCTGTAAAGTTAAAGGACTTTACAGAATTCTTGGGTAAAGAATCATTCCAGGCATTGAATAGAAACTTCAGGAAAGGTGAGAGAAGTCAGGATCGAAGACACACAAAAAGGAGAGTGTCTCCCTCCACCCACGACAGAGATGGCAGCAGCAGCTGAGTGGCTCACAAGGCCCTGGGCCATGTTTGTGCAAACAGTAGCCAAGCCAGGGAAGCTCATTCTTCCTTACTTGTCATGTCCCGGTGAAAGAGAAAAGAAGCCATCCCTGGGGGTTCAGCAGGAATGGGCTGGGCTGTTGCCCAGCACAACCTCCCGGCTCAAGACTGGTCTAAGTTCATCCATTCTTCAATGATATTTACCCTTATTTGTCCTTGTCAACTTTTTTTTTTTCTGTATCGGTCTAAGTATATATTACAATCACTTTTGTCTTTTCTGTTCCATTACTGGCAGCCCAACTAGGAAAGTTTAATATGTACCTAAGAGGGTCAAGGATGGCTTTCCTTCTCACGTGCACTCAAAAAAGTCAATCTCAAGATCCTCTCATTAGAATGTTCTCATAACTCTCCTATCCAAAATATACATATACAACACACATTCTATAAATGTATACTATGTTATACAACATAAAAGACTATATATGATATAGTCTATAAGTAATAGTGGGATATTAAGAAAATATCAACTACTGGCTCTCAAAGTCCTTGTTAGAATATCTCCAAGCTACAACAAAAGAAACTTGGAAGACTCAGGACGTGGTTTAGAGCTGGGTGGCTTGTACTGACCATTAAAAAAAAGAGCCCAGTCCCACTGGGAAACTAAGACCCAGAGAAATAACATGCTTTCTCCCCAAACAGCAAGTCAGTTGTGGAGTTGGGTTTTGAACACAAGTCTTGACCCCTATGACACATCATAAACATGTTTTCTTGGCTTCTTAATTCCATACAGTAAACCTGTCATTTTCAGAAAAACAGTCTCACATGCAAGTGGGACTTTCCATTGTTTGCTAATGGATTGGCAGACGATACTTAAATTCTCAGCCCGACTTTTCTTCTCATTATATCCACAATGGGGGTCGTCAGCGTCTGGCCAGGCACAGAGAAGGAAAGGATTCCGCTCATGAATCTGAATTCCTCTGAGTTAGCTAAACTGCCCCAAACTTCAAAGATTTGCAATACCTGACATTTTATTGCATTATATAATAGTCATCCCCTCCCCACCTCTAGCCTCCATCAAAAGTGCAATCATGTACATAAAAAATGACCTTTTTAAAAAAGAAGTTGAGCATTCTTCCTTGAAACTAAAACAGCTAGGCTTCTGGTGTTGCAAACCAACTTAGGCCATCACAGCCCCTCCCTCCAGGAAAATTAATAATCCATGAGGGTTTTCAGGAATTGCTAGAAGGATGACACCCACCCTTTCTAGATTTCCCGGAAGAATCCTGATTTCTTTCTGACAAAGAAGTTCATTAAGCATGTAATGAAATTTGCTTTGATTTTTAGACCTTTGTAAATGTTTCATATCCATCAAAACATTCATCAGAAAAAAAATAAAATAACCCTGTGTTGGACCTCGCATCCTGATGGTGTGTTCGGAAACGTGGGGGCTGTAACGCAGTGGGAAGAACAAACCAGAAGACAACAGCCTCCAGGCAGAGCATCTCTACCTAGGCCTGGTCACCGGCTCCTCCCACCTGCCCGGTCCCCCGGTCCCTGACGGCAGGCAGCAAACACTGACGCTCTGCTCCCATACACAGGCATGGGCAGCACCCTAATTTCTCCCTACAAAGCAAATTTCATCTTGCCTTTTGCAGAAGATGCCTCTGACTCATCTTCGCCTCTGAGGGTTACGTGATGACTGGCTACAGGCTGTAAATTCAGCTGAGTCATGAGTGCAGAATTGCCAGTTGTACCCATTCAATCATACTTAACACTCAGAAGTTCTATGAAACCCCAAACACCCAAATACTACTTGAAAGCAGGGTCCAGATCCGATCAGCAGTGGAGGGCGTCTCCCCCACTGCTGTTCCTTCCGCCATTTCCCCTGAACTCCGACCAGCCCCTCTAGTTACATCTCCTTTTTTTCCAACTAAAAATAAAGAATAAATTTTTTTCTTTCAGTTTCTAAATACCGTTCTTTTTCTATTACTGAAGTATAGTTGATCTATGATAATTGTGTTAGTATCACACGTATGGGCTTCCCTGGTGGCTCAGCAGTCAAGAATCCATCTCCCAGTGCAGATGACATGGGTTTGATCCCTGGGTCAGGAAGATCCCCCGGAAAAGAAAATGGCAACCCACTCCAGTATTCTTGCCCGGACAATTCCATGGAGGAGCCTGGAGGTCGCAAAGAGTCAGACACCACTGAGTCAACAATCAGTTGTATAGCAAACTGATTCAGCTTTTTCTTTTTTTTTTTTTTTTAAGCAGGTTATATTCCATTAGCTTCCCACGTAATGCTAATGGTGAAGAACCCACCTGCCAATGCAGGAGACATAAGAGACACAGGTTCAGTCCCTGGGTCAGGAAGATCCCCTGGAGGAGGGCATGGCAACCCACTCCAGTATTCTTGCCTGGAGAATCCCATGGACAGAGGAGCCTGGTGGACTGCAGTCCATGGGGTCACACAGAGTCAGACACAACTGAAACGACTCAGCATGCGAGCATAGGTTATTACTTGATATTGTGTATAATCCCCGTGCCGTACAGCAAACCCTTCTTGCTTTTCTGTTTTAGGTTTAGCAGTTTCATTCTTTCCACCTTTCTGTCATCCCCTCTCTCTGCACCCCTGAACCTCCAGTCTGACCTGCGTGTAAACGGTGAGCATCACAATCTCTCTCCTCCCTGAAGCTGCTGTCAGCTTTTGGCTGCAGGAATCAGAATCTTGTCGGCAGCCGAGAGCCAGAGAGTCCTGTGTTCCCCACCCTTTCTTCCTATCACCTTCCCATTCATTTCCTGTGAGTTCTGACCCTTTCTTGGGAACATTAAATACTGATGATGCTTTTTTATCAGAATTCTAGGAAAGTGGATACCGTATGACTCACACTTCTGCAGTTTAAAGCAGTATTTACTGTATTTAATTGAGCAGATGAATTTTGGGGTGTGTTTTTTTTTTTTTTACTAGACATTCACAGTATGGATTTACAACCATCTGTGTGGAGTCATTCTGGGAAAGAAAAAAAAAAAATCAGCACCACTGGTTATAATGAGGCTTTGCCATATCACTAAAATTCTGAGTGAAAACATATGGGATGCTTATCTTTAAATGATCTCATAAATGTCTTTACTTAGGAATACAACAGATTTCTTTTATAATGCTCAGTCTAAAAATAAAACACCACCCTTGGAAATTATATTCTACCACTCTTGGCTTGATAAAAAAAGGCTTTTACAACTTATATTGTTAGAAATTTTAAAGGAGTCTACAATTTACACAATCATGAGTTTGTTAAATAAGCTATGTAAATTTATGTGGACCAGGGTCTAAATGAATTCAGGCCTAAATAAATCAAACCCTAGCTAGACCGTGATTTAATTAAAAATTGACAATATGACTCACGGCACTTAAGTTTACTGACGTTTATTGCCAAAAGAGGCATCATGGCTACGACAGAGAGAAATGTAGGAGGGCTGACAGACTCTTCAAGGGTAAAATAGAGGTATCAAGATGAACATGGCACTGTAGGAGTTTCTATAACTGCTCAAATAAATGTCTTCAGAACAGTTTGACAGCAAGTAAACTCACAAGGTAGTCATAAAAATTCAAAATTCACAGATGTACATCTTTATTTTCAGCTTTTATCCCTCTCATCTACTGTTTGGGGGTTCTAGGTTTCTTTTCATCTTCTTATGAATGTATATTTATATAGATACAGATGTCTACATATTTTATATAGAGACCTTATGACTATATTTTATATATCTTTTCAAACTTAGTTTTTGTTCTTGTTTTCACTTCTAACACATTACCTTTATATTTTCTCCTTTTTGTCTATTTTATGGAATATACCCTCTGGGACTGGCATCCCTATTTGTTTCTGAGATGCTTGTGCAAGTTTGGTGGCGAGCTTCCTTTCTGGAACATACGTAGATCACCTTTCACTTGGGGAGGCCCCTCTTCAGCCTGTCATCACCCCCAAGGCCCAGAGGCCACAGCCAGGGTCCCCTAGGCACGAGGCAGGTTTCAGGGGAGGGCAGGTGCAGCAGCAATGTGTCTGAACCAAAACCAGAACGAATGAGCAGACAGGTATGTGTGTGCTTATGGAATACCAGAGCACTATTTGAAACCCAGATTCTCCTAGAAACCTGAGGGCACACGGCCTTGGCAATCACCGATCAGTATCTGACTCCCAGCTCCCAAATGGAGCAGGTGGAAAGGAGGCTGTAGCCCTCCAAAGAGGCGGAGTGAGTGACATCTGCTTCCACCCCGGCTATCTCCTCTTATCTCGGTGCAGCCCACCAGCCCCATCCACAGCTGGCTCCTCCCTGGGGTTCCCTCTGAGCAGTACCATTGTGCGATGGATTCTTCCACCATCTTCTCCAAGCTAAGCCTATCCATCCTATTTGTGTTTTAAGGAGAGTCTTTAATGACTTCAGGCAAAGGAGTCAGTAATTTAGGAGTTTCAGGACTCTGGTAGGGTGGGAAAGGGGTTTCTCCCTTAAGACAAAAGGTCTGCTGGTATCCTCCACACCATCCAGGGGTCTCGTGGACCTGTGCTCCCCACCTACTTACAGCAGGGCCCTCTCTTCCTCTGCAACCAGCTGGTCTGAGAGCTGCAGGGCTGCAGGAGGCTGGGAAATACTAGCGCTCTCAGAGGAGGACGAGGAGCTGTACTCACCCACACCCTGACCTTACTCAGGAGATTGGAGAGGGAGCTGGTGTCCCTTCCTTTCATTCTTCAAGACGAGCTTGGTCCTTCCTCCTCAGATTATTGAACGACTTTTGGGACAGTCAGATGGAGAGAAACACGAGATTTAGGACCACATTTAAGATTCTGCAGAATTTTCCTCAAGGATAGCCAAAGCCCAGGGCCTAGAAGCCCCCTCCCTGCCAGCTGCGATCAGGGAGGTGAAGCGGGGGAGAAAGGATACAATTCATAAAATGACAGAGGCACGTGCTGTCAGTAGAGCTGAGCTGATGAACCTGACTTGGGGAGACCGGCAGCCTTTGCACCTTCCCTCTTTTCCTTCCAATCCTCCCATAGAAGTTGGCAACCCAAGAGTTGAGCCTGTGCATTAGCCTACGGCGCCACCTAGCCACCCCAGAGGGTACTCGAGAAACACAGTGCCAGGAGGCTTTAGGGGGTTTTTCTGGTTGTTATTTCCACACCCAGAAAAGGGGGTTTCCATTTCATTCACGGAGTTCTGGGAAATGGAATTCGTATAAAACCTTTCTTGCACACGATGGAAAACATTTATTAGCGTCTAATGAGAGAAAGTGGCCTAATAGCAATTGTAATAAAAACTTACAAGGGTAAGAGTTCAGTGCTCTATGCTTGCATTTTTCCCTAGTAACAGCTGTGACTGCAGTTTTTGCTTCAAGAAGTTGATTCTGCCTCAAGTTATTGAATCTGCCTTACATTATAGACTTTATTCAGATGACAAAGAGCTACTGTTTCTATTTTCTTTTCTTTTTCTTCTCTCCTCCAGGTCAGATTTAGCTCTGGGTGAGACCTGGGAATCCTGAAGGGAACGGAGGCTCATGAGAGACTGATTCTATGGGGAAACTTGGGACAATGTCAGTCAAGGGACATTATGGCAAATTTATGGTGTTGCTCTATCCCCTGCCATGTTTTCAGCTGTCCCTGCTCCCACAGACCCAGCTCCAGGAGGAAATTCAGGAGCTTATCAAGAGAGCAGGTACATCCTCACCAAATGTGCCATAGTCCTGCCGGCGAAGCTGGAGCTGGCCTTCCCATCTGAGATGGATAAAGCTCTGAGGCCAACAGACTCAAGGCTGCTTCTAAAGCTTCTGGAAAAAAAAATAAAGATGTCTTAATGACTGCATTGGGAATAGGCAGTCTTTGCCTAAAGGCTCAGGAGATCTTGGAGATTGTAAACATGATCTCTGGAGCCAAATGCCTGGGTTCCACATGTGCTTCTCTGTTACTGAAGCCCTGCCTCAGTTTTCTAGATAATGAGTATAATCCTAGTATTTATTTCATTAGGTTTTGGTGAAGATTAAATGAGATAAACTATATAAATGCTTCAGGTAAGGCCTGACACATGGCAGGCACTTCATAAATATTAGCTAATGTTTAATTATCCTAGAATTGAACAACCCGAGTCTTCTTGCACTGAAACAGTTTTTGTTAATTAGCATAGCAAATTGTGCCTATGTAGCAAGTCTCAGTGGCAATTTCTTTGGCTGTCCCCACATTGGCAGCAGATACAGGAGGTATACATACAGCTTTAAAAAAAAATTTTTTTAGGGTTTCCCTGGTGGCCCAGTGGTAAAGAATCTGCTTGCCAATGCAGGAGATATGGGTTCAGTCTCTGATCTGGGAAGATCCCACAAGCCTCAAAACAACTGAGCCCAAGCCCTAGAGCCCTGGAGCCACAACTACTGAAGCTCGCATGCCCCAGAGCCCATGCTCCACAAGAGCAGACACCCCAAGTAGACCACCAAGTTTATCTCAGTGGATGCTCAAATAATGCTGCTACTTGATCAGGGTTTTGTTTTTGTTTTTCTTTTCCTATTTTTTGCTATTATTATCCCTCTCCAAATCACAGCACCATCTCAGGCTGATTCAACGAATTTTCCTGAACTTTCCTGGTCATATAAGGCTTTCTTTCATTTATTAGTTTGTAAGTTTCTTGAGTGCAAAAATCCTGCCTGGTCACTCTATGTCCCCAAACAACTGAAAACTGTTATATAATTCCCTAGTGGCTCAGTTGGTAAAGGATCCACCGGCAATGCAGGAGGCCACCTGCAGGACAGGAGACCCAGGCTCAATCTCTGGGTCTGGAAGATTCCTCTGGAGAAGGAAATGGCAACCCACTCCAGTATTCTTGCCTGGAAAACACCATGACCAGAGGAGCCTGTGGGCTACAGTCCATGGGATAGCAACAGTTGGACACAACTTAGCAACTAAACCACAACCACAATTTTGTATTAAACACCTAGACAGTTTGAAAGTGGTGCTTTTTCTGAATCATAGTAATACGATTAAGAGTCAGACATTATTAGTCAACTGAATTGACACTGAAGTCAAATGAAAACGGGTCTTAACTTAAGGAGCATCTCTTAAGGGTCAGCCTCTAGATATCATCATCGACTCTGGGCCATTATTGTCTTCCACCAATGCCTCACAAGAATCAAATTACAACATAGCATTATGAACAGCCCATTTCTTGGGAAGTGGTAAACTGATGCCTTTTCCCGCAAGGTGAGGACCTGAAGAATTTACCAGAAAGCCTTGACATGGTGAGTAATGCCAATGAAACAGCACTTTATCTCTGGAAGACAGGGGGTACACATTAACATACAAGCCTTTTAAAGCTGCAGCCAAAGTGCAACGCTTCCCCGAACTTCATGGATCAAGATAAATGAGGTTGTGGTCAGGTTCCAGTGCTGGAAAGTGGCTTGACAAGTTTCATATATGTTGTGCCTCTGCTGCTGCTGCCGCCAAGTCGCTTCAGTCGTGTCCGACTCTGTGCGACCCCAGAGACGGCAGCCCACCAGGCTCCCCCGTCCCTGGGATTCTCCAGGCAAGCACACTGGAGTGGGTTGCCATTTCCTTCTCCAATGCATGAAAATGAAAAGTGAAAGTGAAGTCACTCAGCCATGTCCGACTCTTAGCAACCCCATGGACGGTAGCCTACCAGGCTCCTCTGTCCATGGGATTTTCCAGGCAAGAGTCCTGGAGTGGGGTGCCATTGCCTTCTCCATGTTGTGCCTCTAGGTTTCATTTATTTATTTAACCCTAATTAAACTCTAATTAAACAGCAAAAAAAAGAAGATGAATATTAATTTGACCTGAGAGCAGAGTATCACACTCTTTCTAATTTTTAATGCTCACCCTGCAGTCATATTGCAGACTTATAAAATCTCATCTAAATTGGATCAATAGTCCTTAATTAAACATTCTTACAATTTTTTTTGAAGATGTGAAGACATGGATAGATATAAAAGGCTTTTTGACTGCTATACCATATAGCGTTTGCTTCCAGGTCTAGTTGCAATGTTTTGTATTAGGCATACCCAGAAATACAATCTTCATTGGTTTATAGTGATTTACTCATGTAACAGCAATTGCAATCCATGAGATCTTCTGACTTAGGGAACAGCTCTTTTTAATTGAAAACTGTGGCAAAGACCACCTGACCTGCCTCCTGAGAAATCTGTATGCAGGTCAAGAAACAACAGTTACAACTGGACATGGAACAACAGACTGATTCCAAATCAGGAAAGGAGTACATCAAGGCTGCATACTGTCACCCTGCTTGCTTAACTTATATGCAGAGTCCATCATGAGAAACGCCGGGCTCGAAGAAGCACAAGCTGAAATCAAGACTGCCAGGAGAAACATCAATAACCTCAGATACGCAGTTGACACCACCCTTATGGCAGAAAGTGAAGAAGAAATAAAGAGCCTCTTGATGAAAGTGAAAGGGAAGAGTGAAAAAGTTGGCTTAAAACTCAACATTCTGAAAACTAAGATCATGACATCTGGTCCCATCACTTCATGGCAGATGGGAAAACGATGGAAACAGTGAGAGACTTTATTTCTTGGGGCTCCAAAATCACTGCAGATGGTGACTGCAGCCATGAAATTAAAAAGACGCTTACTCCTTGGAAGAAAAGCTATGGCCAACCTAGAAAATGTATTAAAAAGTAGAGACATTACTTTACCAACAAAGGTCTGTCTAGTCAAAGCTACGGTTTTTCCAGTAGTCAGGTATGGATTTGAGAGTTGGACCATAAATAAAGCTGAGCACCAAAGAATTGATGCTTTTGAGCTGTGGTGTTGGAGAAGACTCTTGAGAGTCCCTTGGACTGCAAGGAGATCAAACCAGTCAATCCTAAAGGAAATCAGTCTTGAATACTCATTGGCAGGACTGATGCTGAAGCTGAAACTCCAATACTTTGGCCACCTGATGTGAAGAACCGACTAATTAGAAAAGACCCTGATGCTGGAAAAGATTGAAGGAGAGAGGAGAAGGGGATGACAGAGGATGAGGTGGTTGGATGGCATCACCAATGAGATGGACATGAGTTTGAGTAAACTCTGGGAGTTGGTGATGGACATGGAAGCCTGGCATGCTGCAGTCCATGGGATTGCAAAGAGTTGGACATGACTGAGTGACTGAATTGAACTGAACTGAACTGTGGCAAATCAAGCACAGGTTCTTCTTCTATATTGTTATCAGACAATGATATATTGGAGGTGGGAAAAAACCCACTGGCTTCTCATACCTCCACACTGAGCCAACACCCAGCCTCTGACAGGCACCAGTGATCTAATGAAGTGTAATACTGTACAAACGATCTACTTGGCTGAAAGATGTGGTCAAGTACATAGATATATACACTTGAAGATATATGACTTTGTATTGTTATTGTTGTTCAGTCGCTCAGTCGTGTCCGACTCTTTGTGACCCCATGGACTGCATGCAGCATGTCAGGATTCCTTGTCCATCACCATCTCCCAGAGTTTGCTCAAACTTATGTCCATTGAGTCAGTGATGCCATCCAACCATCTCATCCTCCTTTGTCTCCGTCTCCTCCCACCTTCAATCTTTCCCAGCATCAGGGTCTTTTCCAATGAGTTGGTTCTTCGCATCAGGTGACCAAAGTATTGGAGTTTTAGCTTCAGCATCAGTCCTTCCAATGAAGAGTTAGGACTGGTTTCCTTTAGGATTGACTGGTTTGATCTCCTTGCTGTCCAACGGACTCTCAAGAGTCTTCTCCAACACCACAGCTCAAAAGCATCAATTCTTTGGTGCTCAGCTTTATTTATGGTCCAACTCTCACATCCATACATGACTACTGGAAAAATCATAGCTTTGACTATACAGACCTTTGTCGGCAAAGTAATGTGTCTGTTTTTTAATATTCTATCTATGTTGGTCATAGCTTTTCTTCCAAGGAACAAGAGTCTTTTAATTTCATGGCGGCAGTCATCATCTGCAGTGATTTTGAAGGCCAAGAAAATAAAGTCTGTCACTGTTTCCCCATCTATTTACCATGAAGTGATGGGACCAGATGCCATGATCTTAGCTTTTTGAATGCTGAGTTTATGTCAGCTTTTTCACTCTCCTCTTTCACCTTCATTAAGAGGCTCTTTAGTCTCTTTGTGAATTCAGTATAATTCCAATCGAAATTCCCCCTGGTTTTGGAGAAACTCAGGAAGTTCATTGTATATGTTCATTCATACAATGTCCTTCATTGTATATGAAGGAGCAAAGGACAAGAACAGACAAAACACTCCAAAAGAAGAACCATATGAAAGAACTTGTCTTTCAGATGTTAAAATTATTCTAGGGTTAAGGTAATTAAGATAGTGTGACACCAGAAAACTCCTGACTACATGGAACTTTAAGTAATAAGTGACCGTCCAAAAGCCTCCATACCTACACTGAAACCAACCAACACCCAAGAGCCAATAAGTTTTAGAGCAAGACATACCACTCAAATTCTCCAGCAACGCAGGAACATAGCCCTGAACGTCAACATACAGGCTGCCCAAGGTCACACCTAACACATAGACCCATCTCAAAACTCATTACTGGCCACTCCATTGCTCTCCAAAGAGAAGAAATCAAGTTCCACGCACCAGAACACTGACGCAAGCTACCCTAACCAGGAAACCTTGACAAGCCAATTGTCTAACCCCACCCACTGGGTTAATCCTCCACAATAAAAAGGAACCACAGACCTCCAGAATACAGAAAGCCCACTCCAGACACAGCAATCTAAACAAGATGAAAAGGCAAAGAAATACCCAACAGGTAAAGGAACATGAAAAATGCCCACCAAGTCAAACAAAAGAGGAGGAGATAGGGAATCTACCTGAAAAAGAATTTAGAATAATGATAAAAATGATCCAAAATCTTGAAAACAAAATGGAGTTACAGATAAATAGCCTGGAAACAAAGATTGGAAAGATACAAGAAATGTTTAATAAAGACCTAGAAGAAATAAAAAAGAGTCAATTAAAAATGAATAATGCAATGAATGAGATCAAAAACACTTTGGAGGGAACCAAGAGTAGAATAACGGAGGCAGAAGATAGGATAAGTGAGGTAGAAGATAAAATGGTGGAAATAAATGAAGCAGAGAGGAAAAAAGAAAAAAGGATCAAAAGAAATGAGGACAACCTCAGGGACCTCTGGGACAATGTGAAACGCCCCAACATTCGAATCATAGGAGTTCCAGAAGAAGAAGACAAAAAGAAAGGCCATGAGAAAATACTTGAGGAGATAATAGCTGAAAACTTCCCTAAAATGGGGAAGGAAATAGCCACCCAAGTCCAAGAAACCCAGAGAGTCCCAAACAGGATAAACCCAAGGCGAAACACCCCAAGACACATATTAATCAAATTAACAAAGATCAAACACAAAGAACAAATATTAAAAGCAGCAAGGGAGAAACAACAAATAACACACAAAGGGATTCCCATAAGGATAACAGCTGATCTATCAACAGAAACCCTCCAGGCCAGAAGGGAATGGCAGGACATACTGAAAGTAATGAAAGAGAATAACCTACAACCTAGATTACTGTATCCAGCAAGGATCTCATTCAGATATGAAGGAGAATTCAAAAGCTTTACAGATAAGCAAAAGCTGAGAGAATTCAGCACCACCAAACCAGCTCTTCAACAAATGCTAAAGGATCTTCTCTAGAAAGGAAATGCAGAAAGGTTGTATAAACGTGAACCCAAAACAACAAAGTAAATGGCAACGGGACCACACCTATCAATAATTACCCTAAATGTAAATGGGTTGAATGCCCCAACCAAAAGACAAAGATTGGCTGAATGGATACAAAAACAAGACCCCTATATATGCTGTCTACAAGAGACCCACCTCAAAACAAGAGACACATACAGACTAAAAGTGAAGGGCTGGAAAAAAATATTTCATGCAAACGGAGACCAAAAGAAAGCAGGAGTCGCAATACTCATATCAGATAAAATAGACTTTCAAATAAAAGATGTGAAAAGAGACAAAGAAGGACACTACATGATGATCAAAGGATCAATCCAAGAAGAAGATATAACAATTATAAATATATATGCACCCAACATAGAAGCACCGCAATATGTACGGCAAACACTAACGAGTATGAAAGAGGAAATTAATAGTAACACAATAATAGTGGGAGACTCTAATACCCCACTCACAACTATGGATAGATCAACTAAACAGAAAATTAACAAGGAAACACAAACAAATGACACAATGGACCAGCTAGACCTAATTGATATCTATAGGACATTTCACCCCAAAACAATCAACTTCACCTTTTTCTCAAGTGCACATGGAACCTTCTCCAGAATAGATCACATCCTGGGCCATAAATCTGGTCTTGGAAAATTCAAAAAAATTGAAATCATTCCAGTCATCTTTTCTGATCACAGTGCAGTAAGATTAGATCTCAATTACAGGGAAAAAATTGTTAAAACTTCAAACATATGGAGGCTAAATAACACGCTTCTGAATAACCAACAAATCATAGAAGAAATCAAAAAAGAAATCAAAATATGTATAGAAATGAATGAAAATGAAAACACAACAACCCAAAACCTATGGGACACTGTAAAAGCAGTGCTAAGGGGAAGGTTCATAGCATTACAGGCTTACATCAAGAAACAAGAAAAAAACCAAATAAATAACCTAACTCTACACCTAAAGCAATTAGAGAAGGAAGAAATGAAGAACCCCAGGGTTAGCAGAAGGAAAGAAATCTTAAAAATCAGGGCAGAAATAAATGCAAAAGAAACTAAAGAGACCATAGCAAAAATCAACAAAGCTAAAAGCTGGTTTTTTGAAAAAATAAACAAAATTGACAAACCATTAGCAAGACTCATTAAGAAACAAAGAGAGAAGAACCAAATTAACAAAATTAGAAATGAAAATGGAGAGATCACAACAGACAACACTGAAATACAAAGGATCATAAGAGACTCCTACCAGCAGCTCTATGCCAATAAAATGGACAACTTGGATGAAATGGACAAATTCTTAGAAAAGTATAACTTTCCAAAACTGAACCAGGAAGAAATAGAAGATCTTAACAGACCCATCACAAGCAAGGAAATCGAAACTGTAATCAAAAATCTTCCAGCAAACAAAAGCCCAGGACCAGATGGCTTCACAGCTGAATTCTACCAAAAATTTAGAGAAGAGCTAACACCTATCTTACTCAAACTCTTCCAGAAAATTGCAGATGAAGGTAAGCTTCCAAACTCATTCTATGAGGCCACCATCACCCTAATTCCAAAACCAGACAAAGATGCCACAAAAAAAGAAAACTACAGGCCAATATCACTGATGAACATAGATGCAAAAATCCTTAACAAAATTCTAGCAAACAGAATCCAACAACATATTAAAAAAATCATACACCATGACCAAGTGGGCTTTATCCCAGGAATGCAAGGATTCTTTAATATCTGCAAATCAATCAATGTAATACACCACATTAACAAATTGAAAGATAAAAACCATATGATTATCTCAATAGATGCAGAGAAAGCCTTTGACAAAATTCAACACTCATTTATGATTAAAACTCTCCAAAAAGCAGGAATAGAAGGAACATACCTCAACATAATAAAAGCTATATATGACAAACCCACAGCAAGCATCACCCTCAATGGTGAAAAATTGAAAGCATTTCCCCTGAAATCAGGAACAAGACAAGGGTGCCCACTCTCACCACTACTATTCAACATAGTGTTGGAAGTTTTGGCCACAGCAATCAGAGCAGAAAAAGAAGTAAAAGGAATCCAGATAGGAAAAGAAGAAGTGAAACTCTCACTGTTTGCAGATGACATGATCCTCTACATAGAAAACCCTAAAGACTCTACCAGAAAATTACTAGAGCTAATCAATGAATATAGTAAAGTTGCAGGATATAAAATTAACACACAGAAATCCCTTGCATTCCTATATACTAACAATGAAAAAACAGAAAGAGAAATTAAGGAAACAATACCATTCACCATTGCAACAAAAAGAATAAAATACTTAGGAGTATATCTACCTAAAGAAACAAAAGACCTATACATAGAAAACTATAAAACACTGATGAAAGAAATCAAAGAGGACACAAACAGATGGAGAAACATACCGTGTTCATGGATTGGAAGAATCAACATTGTCAAAATGGCTATTCTACCCAAAGCAATCTATAGGTTCAATGCAATCCCTATCAAGCTACCAACGGTATTTTTCACAGAACTAGACCAAAGAATTTCACAATTTGTATGGAAATACAAAAAACCTCGAATAGCCAAAGCAATCTTGAGAAAGAAGAATGGAACTGGAGGAATCAACCTGCCTGACTTCAGACTCTACTACAAAGCCACAGTCATCAAGACAGTATGGTACTGGCACAAAGACAGAAATATAGATCAATGGAACAGAATAGAAAGCCCAGAGATAAATCCACGAACCTATGGACACCTTATCTTTGACAAAGGAGGCAAGGATATACAATGGAAAAAAGACAACCTCTTTAACAAGTGGTGCTGGGAAAACTGGTCAACAACTTGTAAAAGAATGAAACTAGAACACTTTCTAACACCATACACAAAAATAAATTCAAAATGGATTAAAGATCTAAATGTAAGACCAGAAACTATAAAACTCCTAGAGGAGAACATAGGCAAAACACTCTCCAACATAAATCACAGCAAGATCCTCTATGACCCACCTCCCAGAATATTGGAAATAAAAGCAAAACTAAACAAATGGGACCTAATGAAACTTAAAAGCTTTTGCACTACAAAGGAAACTATAAGTAAGGTGAAAAGACAGCCCTCAGATTGGGAGAAAATAATAGCAAATGAAGCAACAGACAAAGGATTAATCTCAAAAATATACAAGCAACTCCTGAAGCTCAATTCCAGAAAAATAAATGATCCAATCAAAAAATGGGCCAAAGAACTAAACAGACATTTCTCCAAAGAAGACATACAGATGGCTAACAAACACATGAAAGGATGCTCAACATCACTCATTATCAGAGAAATGCAAATCAAAACCACAATGAGGTACCATTACACGCCAGTCAGGATGGCTGCTATCCAAAAGTCTACAAGCAATAAATGCTGGAGAGGGTGTGGAGAAAAGGGAACCCTCTTACACTGTTGGTGGGAATGCAAACTAGTACAGCCGCTATGGAAAACAGTGTGGAGATTTCTTAAAAAACTGGAAATAGAACTGCCATATGACCCAGCAATCCCACCTCTGGGCATACACACTGAGGAAACCAGATCTGAAAGAGACACACGCACCCCAATGTTCATCGCAGCACTGTTTATAATAGCCAGGATATGGAAGCAACCTAGATGCCCATCAGCAGATGAATGGATAAGGAAGCTGTGGTACATATACACCATGGAATATTACTCAGCCATTAAAAAGAATTCATTTGAATCAGTCCTAATGAGATGGATGAAACTGGAGCCCATTATACACAGTGAAGTAAGCCAGAAAGATAAAGAACATTACAGCATACTAACATATATATATGGAATTTAGAAAGATGGTAACGATAACCCTATATGCAAAACAGAAAAAGAGACACAGAAATGCAGAACAGACCTTTGAACTCTGTGGGAGAAGGTGAGGGTGGGATGTTTTGAAAGAACAGCATGTATATTATCTATGGTGAAACAGATCACCAGCCCAGGTGGGATGCATGAGACAAGTGCTCGGGCCTGGTGCACCGGGAAGACCCAGAGGAATCGGGTGGAGAGGGAGGTCGGAGGGGGGATCGGGATGGGGAATACGTGTAAATCTATGGCTGATTCATATCAGTGTATGACAAAACCCACTGAAATGTTGTGAAGTAATTAGCCTCCAACTAATAAAAAAAAAAAAAAGGAAAAAAAAAAAGATAGTGTGGTATTAGTGAGAAAGATATAGATGAAGAAGTACAGCAGAATATAGAGCCCAGAATCAGATCGAGATATATGCAGAGATCTGACTGGCTTTTTCTAGAGCTGACATTACAGATACCTGTGTGCCTGTGATCAGTTGCTCAGTCGTGTCTGACTGTGGTCCCATGGACTGTAGGTGGCGCTAGTAGTACAGAATCCACCTGCCAATGCAGAAGATGCAAGAGACTCGGGTTTGATCCCTGGGTTGGGAAAATCCCCTAAAAGAGGGCATGGCAACCCACTTCTCCAATGCATGCATGCATGCTAAGTCGCAGCAGCAACCCACTTCAGTAGTCTTCCCTGGAGAATCCCACGAAGAGAGAAGCCTGGCAGGCTACAGTCCATAGGGTTGCACAGAGTCAGACACAACTAAAGCAACTTAGCATGCATGGACTGTAGCCTCCCAGGCTCCTCTACCCATGGAATTTTTCAGGCAAGACTACTGGAGTGGGATGTCATTTCATACTCCAGAAGATCTTTCTAAACCAGGGATTGAACCCAAGTCTCTTGCATCTCCTGCACTGGTAGGCAGATTCTTTACCACTAGCACCACCTGGAAAGCCTGACACATGCCTAGGGAAAATACACTTTTTTTTTCAATATCTAGGTATGGGGAAAACAAATAACCCATATATTTCAAAAATAAAATTTAACTCTTCACATCACACATAAAAGCCAAATTTAGGTGTATTAAAAACTTAAATGTAAAAGTAGACTTAGAAAATTGAGGAAATAATATAAGGGAAAATTCTATGATTTTCCAGTTTAGAAACATTTATCTGAAAAACTATATGCTACAAAAATATATGCAAAATGAAATGGTCCTAAATATAAGATTAACTATATTAAAATTAAGATTTTATGTTCCTTAAAAGACACCATAATGAAAGTAAGAAGTTAAGTCAGAAACTGGAAGGTTTTTGCAACACAAAGCATTAATTTCCAGAATATATAAAGAGCTGCCATAAATCAACAAGAAAAAGACAAATAACCCAACTGACAAATGGACAAAGTGTTAAATATTTATTTCTCAGAATAGAAATAAACAGACAAAATTAAATGGAAAATGGGCAATAATACTAGAAATTAGAAAAAAATACACAAAACCACAATGATCAGATAACATTTTACAGTTACTATACACACAAGAAGTAAGAACCCTGATAATACCCAGTATTACTGAAAATACACAACAATAGTTACACCGTTTAGGAAAATAACTTGGGATCATCTAGTAAATCAGAAAAGTAGCTAAATTCTCTGACTCTGTAATTCCACCCCAAGGTAGAGTCTCTGGAGATACTTTTGCACTGTGAACCAGGAGAGATGCAGAAGAATGTTTATAGCAGCCTTGTGTGTTTGTAATTGGGAAAAAAAAAAAAAAACTGAAACCAGACCAAATGTTAATAAACAATAGAATGGATGAATAAATCATGGTGTGTTGACAGTGACTACATCAATGAACAAATCAGAAAGCTACACTCATTAACAATGGAATTCAGAAAGGAAACACTGAGTAAAAAAAGCAATTAGTTGCACGAACTCATGCAGAATGATTTCATTTATACAGCATTTAAGAACATGCAAAACTAGACAACATATTGTTTGAGGATTAAAATACATGAGGTAAAACTATGAAGAAGCTTCCCAGGTGACACTGGTGGTAAAGAACCCACCTGCCAGTGCAGTAGACATAAGAGACATGGGTTTGATCCCGTAGACAGAGGAGCCTGATGGGTCAAGTCCACAGGGTTGCAAAGAGTCAGACACAACTGAAGTGACTTAGCACATGAGCACAATGACTCTACGGGCTTTTCTGGTGGCTTAGACAGTAAAGAATCTGCCTGCAATGCAGGAGACATGGGTTACATCCCTGGGTCAGGAAGATCCCCTGGAGAAGCAAATCGCTACCTACTCCAGTATTCTTGCCCAGAGAATTCTATGAACAGAAGGGCCTGGCGGACTACAGTCCATGGGGCTGCAAAGAATTAGGCACACAACTGAGCAATTAATACACATAACTATAAAGAAGAGCAAAAGGATAATGAAGATAAAGATCTAGGTAGTTGTTATCTCGGAGAAGGCGATGGCAACCCACTCCAGGACTCTTGCCTGGAAAATCCCAGGGACACGGGAGCCTGGCAGGAGCCTGGTGGGCTGCAGTCCATGGGGCCTCTAAGAGTCGGACACGACTGAGCGACTTCACTTTCACTTTTCACTTTCATGCACTGGAGAAGGAAATGGCAACCCACTCCAGTGTTCTTGCCTGGAGAATCCCAGGGACGGGGGAGCCTGGTGGGCTGCCATCTACGGGGTCGCACAGAGTCAGACACGACTGAAGCGACTTAGCAGCAGCAGCAGCAGCAGTAGTTATCCCTGAAGAAAGGGAGGAGGAGAAGGAAGGGAAGGAATCCAGAAAGAGTGCTTTGAAGGCTTCCCAAAATATTGGAATATTTTTCTTCTTAAAGCAGGTGGTTGGTAATGGATCTCTATTGAGTTATTATTATTAAAACTTCCCAATTTTAAAAAACTTTTTCTTTTCATACTCACATAGAAACTTCAAAAAGAGCACAGAGAGTTTCTATGTATCCTTTATTCAGCTTCCCCCAAATGACATCAACTTACATAAGCATAGTTCAATGATCAAAACCAGAAAACTGACCTTGGTGCAATGCCATGAAGTGAACTGCAAACCTGATTCAGATCTCACTAGCTTTTACCTGTACTCTGTGTGTGTGTGTGTGTGTGTGTGTGTGTGTGTGTAATATGAAGTTTTATCCCATATATAGATTCTTGTCATCACAACCACAATCAAGATACAGAACTGTTCCATCACCACAAAGAATCTTGATAGTCACAACCTCCCCCGAACACTAACTCCTGGCAACCCCTTGTCTGTTTTCATTACCATAATTTTGCTACTATACACATTTTTAAACGTTCTTTTGTATCTATTTAAAATCTTTTAAAAACTTAACCTAGATGGGGGAATTGCTTAGGACCTGTAAAGGTTATCCCAACTATCTCTTCCTGCCCCATGAGGCAAAATTCCCCTGAACTTGTCCAACTGTTCACCCCAACTCATCTCCCTCAACCCTGCCTAAGGGGTCAAGGGGAAAGATAAAGACACTTTTTTCTCCTCTTTAGAGAGCCATCTTAGATTCCGGAGACTACCTTGTCTTCTCCAATCTGCCCCTCCCTCTTGACCTCAAGCCACTGCGACAGGTGCTAACCTATGACAGTCTCTGTTCATAGGGTGAAGGATGAAGTTAGCCCAGCATGGGGAAAGTTACCAAACAAATTAAACACAGATGGAGAAATTGCAGATACACTGAGAGCCATCTGATCTTGACTGACAGCTTTGGGTGTTACTCAGCCATGCTTCACAGTTCTCATGTCTTTCTCCCACGCTGGCTGGCTCCTTGGGAAGCAGAGTCCCTGGCTGATCTCAGACTCACTACAGGTACAGCCAGTTTACTTTGAAACCCAGTGCTCTAATCCATCTGAACCCCAGCCCTCTGGGGATAAAGCCATCCCCTACTCTGCGCCTTTTTATGTAAAAACAAACAAAACTGTGTTTTCCATCTGGGCTCTTGTAATACCCCTGATGCTTACTGCATCTTTCAAACCTGATTCAAAACAGTCTCCACCCTCTTCCTTCCTTCTCCCTACGGTTCTCCTCTTTCTAGTTAGGTGTGTTATGTTTTGCTTCCATTTTACAGCACTCAACCAGGCATGTATAGGCAGACCTTGTTTTTGGCTACAGTCAGTCAGTTCTTGGAATTGTCCTCCTAAAGGGAATCATGTTTCCTTCTAAGAACAATGCCGTGATTGGAGCCTGCATTCCTAAAGAAAGTCCGGCCACAGTTAAACGAGTTTATTAAAGTGTATTCCTTGGGATATTATCATGTGATTTGATTGCTGTGGACAAATAAGTCCAGGAAAGACAGGATTTAACAAAGTTAATCCCTAGCCCCCGCCACTGCAGGAATGCGCAGATCTTTTTTCTGTGAAATCATTTTTATAGATCTTTCTTGCAGGGAGAAGGAGGAGGTTTCTATAGGCAGGCTACTTGAGTGTAAAACTACCAAATTAGAGCATATATAGGACAATAATGTATCATTTTTTTAAAGCAATGTTAAAAGAACTGAAGGCGTTAGGATTCTCCAACTTCTATAAAACAAGAATAAACACGTGTACGTGATGACTAACTGCAGACCCACCCTCCACGTTGCCCTCCCTGTCGGAGCTGACCTGTAAGAAAAGGCTCCTTTGCTCGTCACTCAGGCCTCTTCCACAAGCGTAGATTTCCAAAGCACTTCCCAATAACTGATCTCCAGTTATTAACTACAGTCTTAACTGTAGTTAAGACTCAGATGCTCTCTTGACCTTCTTACCAGGCTTTATTGACCTTCTTATTTCCATTTTTCTAGAGGCAATGAGATTCAACTCCTTTGACATATCCCTTCATATCTCTGGGAAAAAATGCTTTTGTTGCTACTTTTGATAATTCTGTTTTAGACATTACCCATCAACTTTCCTTTGTGGAGACAGAAGACGTTGCTCTCTTCTATACACACATATACACATACATGTACACACACACACACATACACACAGGGTACACTGTCCATTCACTCATGGTCCCAGTAAAGTTAAAATTAATACTTAGTAAATACATTATTACGTGCTCAGTCACTTCAGTTGTGTCCGACTCTTTGCGACCCCATGGACTGTAGTTCCCCAGGCTCCTCAGTCCATGAGTTTCTCCAGGCAAGAATACTGGAGTGAGTTGCCATTTCCTTCTCCAAAATACATTATTATGATTATACCCAAATGACAAAGTTTAACAATGTAAAAAAAAAACTATGATTGTTTTTTCCATCCATATTTTTCTGTCCTTAAAGGTAATATATGTCTTTCTTTTCCATTTGCTTATTTTCCTATGTTCAGTTCAGTTGCTCAGTCGTGACCGACTCTTTGTGACCCCATGAACCACAGCATGCCAGGCCTCCCTGTCACTAATTTACTTCTGAACACTCCCCCTGTAAATTTCCTCTTGATATATTCAAACAAATTAAGTACTTCATCAATTTCACCTTCTTGAAGATAACTCTTCTAGAGCCTTCTGGCCTGCAATTATCTGGGTAGAATGATCTCTAACCCTGCCTCCTGTTTTCTTGAAATCTCCCTTTCCTATCACTTTGGCCATTTCTTTATATCTTTCTTGGATTGGATCTCTTGTTTGCTTCTATATTGGCTTACTTCCTTGTTTTGGTGGAGCACACTCTTCAGCAGCTTCCTTAGAAACAGTTTGTGGAAAGTAAAGTTTTTGAGAGATCACATTCATTTGAAAAATAGCTTATTTAGTGAAGTGGGGTGTCTTGGGGACCAGAATCCTAGAGAAAAACTGCAGGTGTGGTCAAAAGCCTCCCTGCATTCTGACTGTGATTCTTCTCCCTTCTCCCCACCTTGCACTCCCCTCACTCTGCTCCACTGAATAAGGCAAGTGGACATGAGCAGGGAAGTGGGAAAATGCTAAGACTCTGGCTAGGCAGGACCTCAGAGCCCATCCAGGCCAGTGTATGCCAGAGGACTGCCCACAAACCATTCATTATGCAAAAAATACAGTTTGGGGGGAAATAGGGATTAATGGCCTTAATTTTTAATATTCTTGAAACATTCACAAGCTTGCAGAAAAATCACAGGTACAGAAGAAGAATATTTGTTTCCTGAACCATTTAAGTCAATGGCCAACTCAAAGCCCCATTACCACCAAATTCTTTGGTATGTTTTCTACAGACAAAGGGCATTTTCCTACGTAAACAAATACAACCACCAAAATCAGAATACTGACACTGATATGTTATTACCACTGAATTCTCAGACCCTATTCAAATTTCACCATTAGCCCCAATCATGCCCTTTACAGCAAAAGAGTCCAGTCCAAGGTCACGTGCTGCACATGCCATGCCTTTTCAGTCTCCATTACATCTGTAACAGTGCCTCCATCTTTGTTTGATTTTTTATGACCTTGACACTTTTGAAAATTACAGGCCAGTTATATTCCAGAATAATCTTTAATTTGGGTTTTCCTAATGTTTTCTCCTTTTTAAGTTCATGTTTTGCATCTTTGTCAGGGCCATCAGAGAAGTAATGCTTCTGATGACATCCAGTCTATGAGATAGACACACAATTTCCATTTGCCCCAATCCTGAAATCTACCAGTTTCCTCCACTGTACAGTTGCACTTTTCTCATTTGTAATTAATAAGTATTTTCTAGAAAGGTATTTTGAAAATACATAAACAGATCATTCCTTATCAAACTTTTAATCTACTCATTATTTATTTACTCATTTTGTATTTTATTCTGTGGTTTATTACTGACAGTATCATTAATTAATTTTTCAAAGTACCCCTGATTTGGCCAGTGGGAGTCTATTCAAGCCTGGGTCCTTATCATTCTTTAAATGATGGTATTTGGAGGTAAGACCTTTAGGAGACAATCGGGTCATGAGGGTGAAGCCCTTACAATGACATTAGTGCCCCTGTAAAAGAGGCCCCAGAGAGTTCCCTTGTCCCTTCTGCCACGTGTGGTTATAGTGAGGAGACAGCTGTCTACAAGCCAGGAACTTTCCTCACCAGGCACTCAATCTGCCAGCACTTTGATCCTGGACTCCCCACCTTCCATAACTGTGAGAAACAAATTTCTCACACTTATAAATCACGTAGACTACATTATTCTGTTATAGCAGCCCAAACAGACTAAGACAAGGAATTGAGTACAGCAAAAGGCATGGTGTTAGGGTGGACCAGCAAGGCAGAGAAAGATTCAGGAAGCAGTGCTAAGACATATTTCTTCATTATAAAAGCACATGTCAACCTCTTCATAATTTCTGAGAGGCTATGGGCTTCCCAGGTGGCTCAGTGGTAAAGAATCTGCTTGCTGATGCAGGAAATGCAGGAGATGTGCGTTCAATACCTGGATCAGGAAGATCCCCTGGAGCAGAAAATGGAAGATCCCCTGGAGCAGAAAACAGCAAACCACTCCAGTGTTCTTACCTGGAAAACTCCATGGACAGGGGAGCCTGGTGGGCTACAGTTCATGAGGTTGCAAAGAGTCAGACATGACTTAGAAAATGAGCACACATACACATTGCAATAAATATCAAATAATTTTAAAGAAAAGCAAGAAAGAGGTATTACAGCAATGGAAATTTGCAGCGGTGATTTTTTTAAACTAGTTGGCAAGCCTCTAATGCTTAGGGCTCAAATGTGCTATTGATCGCTCCGAACCTCTCCAATTCTACACTCACCCACACTACCACCACCCCACCACTTTATCTTTAGTAAGCTACTTGGTAAATGCTGATGATAATAGTTTTAAATGGGGAATCCCCTGGCAGTTCAGTGGTTAGGACTCAGCGCTTTCACTGCTGTGAGTTCAGTTCAATTTCTGTTCAGGGAACCAAGATCCCACAAGCCACGCAGCATGGTCAAAAAAAAAAAAAAAGAAAGAAATGAAATTAAAACAAAAACAGTATTAAATGGCTTGGAATTTAAACATTTGAAACTTGTTGGCAATGTCACAATAGAATGCTACAGCTACAACCCTCAAAGTTTGATAGCAGTCTAGTGAAACCAGCATGAAAATGTATCTTGATGCATAAGTAGAAAAGAAAGTTGCTTTGCAGGAAAATGTAGAACTCAAAGGACACTTTAAGTAAGATACTGGGGGAAGGATAATTTTCTCAAGATGAATAATTCCTAGAAAATTATTCAAGTATAGTAACAGGAAGAGTTTAAGAAACTGGCAGCTGAGCATGAAACCTCTTATTTTGAATTTATTTAAAATGAATAGAATCAAGCTATTCTGATTACTGTAGCTGAAGTGATGTGGTCAGTGCTGAGTTTTATAGATTAATGCCTGTGTGGTTTATGTTCTGATACCCATAGAAAATCATTTGTTGCCATTATTTGGAATAGTTATAAATGATGTCTTACCAAAAAACAAATTTTCTCCTTAACAGCAATTTATACATTACGCTTTTATTTGTTTTTCTTTTATATTTTCTTTATTACTACTTCTTTCTTTTTTATAAACCACTGTGCCAAGGGCTGACTTTCAGTAGATCTCAGTGAGGGAGCTGCTCTGCTATTTTGCTTATTTAATATGTAGAATATTAAATGATATTTTAATATTATCATTAATATTGCTCCTGACAATGATATTGGATTTTTTTAAGGAACCCTTATCTTTTACAGATGATACTAAAATATTTGCTATTGAAATGACAGAATGTTTCAGAATTGCTTCAAAGCAATCCAATGGAATGGAAGACAGTGACTAGACATAGAAATGGTATAAGATTGGACAGGAGTAGATCCTTGTTTAAGCTGGGTGATTAAACAATGCATGATACATGGGTTTTATATGCCATTTTTCTTTAATTTTGTATATATTTGAAATTTTCCATAATACAAAGTTTTTAAAAAATAAAATCAGATCTCTTAGGTGAGAAGCAGGGGAGCTTTGGCGGTTTTTATGGACATAGTCTCTAGAGGATTGAAATAAATTCATCTCTCTGATGGGTGGCACAGGGAGCCCCTTGCAAAGGTAAAGAAACAAAACTTGGCCGAAGACCAAGGGGATTTCATCCTCGGGATCTTAACCCTTGGCTCACAGAAAGCTCCAAGGCTGAGCTCCTCCACCCCCTGGAGGAGTGGTGGGCTGCTCTCGCCTCTGAGTCAGGGGTTTTCCTGACTCGGCTTAACTGGGAAGACTGATTCGGGAGAAGTCAACTGAGTAAGAAGGAATACACCTATTTTTTAAATAGATTGTCCCAAAAAGGTTTATTCCAGAGGTTTCATATTTTCATCTGAAGCAATTATACACACTAGCAGAAGCCCTGATAAAACATTGGTGGGAGCCTTCTGAACTTCCTTATTTATTATTATTTCTGCAGAAAAAAACAAAACAAAACTCAAAATCAGATGAATTTCCAGAGGAAAAATGTATCAAAATATTAATACTTTAACATTTAATTGGGTGATTAATTTGAAAAAAGTCATATAATAAGTTATTTCAGACTGTTCATTGACTTTATGTTTTTAAATGGCAAAAGAGATTTAGTTTCTTTCTAACAATATATCGGTATTCACACAAGACCTTTTTTTTTTTTTCTAGTGGGGTTTATTTTTGTTTGTTGTAATTCTCATAGAGTAAAAGGTTCAAGAGGAGGAATTGTGAGACAGAAAACTGAAAATTTTGATTACTGAAGGCTTTTTTTCCCCCCGGTTGCATGCCATGCAGGATCTTAGTTCCCCTGAGACTCATGCCCCCTGCAGAAGCAGAGACTTTAACCACCAGGGAATTTCCAACCACTGAAGGCTTTGAAAGCTAAATTTCCATAAGTGCTAAAGGAATCTTTAGTCATCCACCCACACATGAGTGTCTAGCCCCTCTCTAGACTACCCTTTCTCTGCAGAAGTCAACTCATTCTTTTTAACTTTTCCTACTTTGTTCTACAAACTGTCAGTTACTAAACAGGTAGCCATGGGCACCTTTGAAGGCAGCCTTGGAAGCAACACCAGCACAGAAAAGACATCCCACAGACAGTGTCTGGAGCCCAAGAGAAATATTCTAAGCTCAATGTTTACATTGGAAGTTGGGCTAGATTTGATTTTTAAAAAAAAAAACAAAAACATTAATTTCTTTTTTCTCCCACTCCATGTGTGTGTGCTAAGTTGCTTCAGCTGGGACCAGCTTTTTGTGATGCTATGGACTGTAGCCCACCAGGCTCCTCTGTCTGTGGAATTCTCCAGGCAAGAATACTGGAGCAAGCAGTTTGCCATATTCTCCTCCAGGGGATCTTCCCAACCCAGGGATCAAACCTGTGTCCTCTGGGGCTCCTGCATTGCAGGCAGATTCTCTACCACTGAGCCATCAGGGAAGCCCAAGAATATTGAAGTGGGTAGTCATTCCCTTCTCCAGGGGGTCTTCTGGACCCAGGGATTGAATCCAGGCCTCCCACATCGCAGGCAGATTCTTTACCATCTGAGCCACCAGGGAACAAAGATACTATCTTACCATGTGGACTTTGGACTTGACCAAGTGAATCTCACTGTCCAAAAAATGTGAACAGACATGATGAGAGCAGGAGCTTCAAATGGGCTTCTGTGATCTGCCACTGGAAGAACATGACCTGAGTAACTCTCCATCAGGGAGAACGCTAAAACACACAGAGGAAATCTGAGCCCACTCAAGCCTGAAGCCAAGCCCAGGTGACCAGCA
Organism: Dama dama; assembly: GCF_033118175.1. NCBI lineage: Eukaryota > Metazoa > Chordata > Mammalia > Artiodactyla > Cervidae > Dama > Dama dama. The sequence continues at coordinate 42,835,831 of NC_083705.1, read as the reverse complement.
GCCTGAAGCCGAACTATGAGCAAAATAAAATAGGAGTTCTTCTTGCAAGTCACTAAACTCCGTGATGGTCTGTTATGCAGTATCATTGCCTCAGTGGTAACATAAAAATCATCCACATACACAAGGAAATTGAAACCTAAGAGCAGATGCATTTTTTAGTCACTGTGTAAAACAGTGACTCTTAACCTACTCTAGACTTAGGAACCTTAAGATTTTGATAAAAACCTTGATCTAATTCTTCTCCAAGCTTCCTTGATTCTTTATGTTTCTACCCAGGTTCCCATGTGAGTCCACCTGATTGGCAAAATCTAGAACATGTCTGGACTGCTAGTTGCAAGGGGCTTGTGGACGTGTAGCTATTTAGCTTTCCAGCCATTGAAACCTATGAGGAGTTTGCAATGAGACTCGAGGGAACTTACTTGCCAACCTACTCTTTCTAACACACCATCCCAAGGAGGAGTTTAGGGTGAGGTGGGGGAATGAGAAGATGAAGTCAGGGAGAATTAGAAGGACCTGGTAACCCAGAAATTGTGACTAGAGGCAGTATGAAGAAGTGAAGTGTTAATCACTTAGATTAAATGAGGTAGAGGAACGCCATGCAAAAATATAAAGAATCGATTGAACTGGGCAATAATGATATCCCTGGAGATCAGAATAGGGGTCGTTCCACTTGAATGGTGAAAAGATGAAAAGGTAGAGATAATGAATCCCACAGTACAATTCTTTATAGAACCTTGATTGAGAAAGAAGGGGGAAGGATGTGGTTACCATCTGTGTGTTCTTGTGTAACAGTGAATCATTCCCCACTGGGGGGTTGGTCAAGTTGGAGACTAGGAATAGTCTCAGTGTCTCTCTTCACCATTTTTTACATTATCTTTTCCTCATTCTCTGAATGAAGGGGTCTTTTCTTGCATCTCCCAAGTCTTCTTGTGAGTCAAGGGAAATGACTCTCAAGAATCCCTGTGTATTTTCTTGTCAGATTGTGTGTGTGCTCAGTCACTCACTTGTGTCCTACTCTTTAAGACTCCACAGACTGTAGCCCACCAGGCTCCTCTGCAAAACTACTGCAGTGGGTAGCCACTGCCTTCTTCAGGGGATCTTCCCGACCCAGGGGTCAAACCCACATCTCTTGCACTGGCAGGTGGATTCTTTACCACTGCACCACCTGGGAAGCCCATTCAGCATCATTCCTGTCAGATTATCTGAGCCCAAAGCTGTGAGATACTCCCCTGAAATGGTTGCCATTGCTAACTGTGCTCTACCTACTCCTGGCCCCACACAGCCTGTCTCTCATGACTGCCTCCTGACAAGGTCTATCCCTCACTCTTGTTCACCTGCTTTGCCCTGCAGTTCATATTAATTCTCACATTGTGCCCATAGATCTCAGGACTCACAGGTTTTGAAGTCAAACCATTCTTGGCCTAATGGTGTTGTTTGTTGTTATTCATTCACTCAGTCGTGTCCGACTCTTTGCAAGCCCATGGACTGCAGTGCACCAGGCTTCCCTGTCCATCACCAACTCCTGGAGCTTGCTCAAACTCAAGTCCATTGAATCGGTGATGCCATCCAACAGTCTCATCCTCTGTTGTCCCTTTCTCCTCCCACCTTCAATCTTTCCCAGCACCAGGGTCTTTTCCAATGAGTCAGCTCTTCTCATCAGGTGGCCAAAGTATTGGAGCTTCAGCTTCAGCATCAGTCCTGCCAATGAGCATTCATGATTGATTTCCTTTAGGATTGACTGGTTTGATTTCCTTGCAGTCCAAGGGACCCTCAAGAGTCTTCTCCAACACCACAGTTCAAAAGCATCAATTCTTCAGTGCTCAGCCTTCTTTATGGTCCAACTCTCACATCCATACCTGACTACTGGAAAAACCATAGCTTTTGACTATATGGACCTTTGTTGGCAAAGTAATGTCTCTGCTTTTTAATAAGCTGTCTAGGTTGGTCATAGCTTTTCTTCCAAGGAGCAAATGTCTTTTAATTTCATGGCTGCAGTCATCATCTGCAGTGATTTTGGAGCCCAAGAAAATAAAGTCTGTCACTATTTCCATTGTTTCCCTATCTATTTTCCATGAAGTAATGGGACCAGATGCCATGTTGGTAAAGACTGCTAATAACCTCCCAACATCCATTTTCTCTTCTTCCTTTTGGTAAAAGAACCTACAAGTTTACCCTGAGCCTAAACAGACTAATTAGCTTATCAAGCATCTAGATATGACCATGTAATTACGAGCGAACCAAAGGGAATCTCGCTCCTTCCTTGTAGGTGGAGAAAGGTGATGGCTGAAGCACTCTTGGAAGCCATGCATTGAGCAGGTCTGAGCTGCCCTATCTAGTCAGACCACTCAGCAGCCCTAGACTGTCAAATAAGGAGGAGATAAAGCCAGGTTTTAGGTAAACCACATATTTTGTTTTAGACTGTACCTTAAATAATACAATGGCCACAAGACCTATCCCAACAACAGCACAGCCAGGCTGCCAACATCTAGGACTGGCTTCACGGTGGCCACTGCATCTTTCTGGTCTGACCACTGGTCTCATGCTTTGTTGTCTGCCTCCTATCTGACTAAAATAACATCCAAAGATGTCTCTCATTGATTGTGATATTTGGAGAACCAGGGGTATGAATGAATAGGACTTGGTAGGATGCTCCTGGAAGCTCTGTTTCCTTAGAAACAATATACATATTCTCCATGATCCTCTGGCACTCACATCAGTAATTTGCAACAAATACAAGCTCTAACACTTAACAGTAATGCTAATTAACATTTCTGTGTCTCAGTTACAAGACGGAGATAATTTTGTACCTGTATCCAAAAGTTGCTGCGACAATAGTTTTAAGCGATTACGGTTCAATGATCTTATTTTGCAAATTTTAGAACAAAATATGACCGTGTGAAACAGTGCTTGAACCCCCGCCTGGATCTTGGAAAAGTCTACGTCATTAGCTTTAAAGGAAACCTATCTCTGCCTACCTTACAGGGTCATTAGAGAATGACACAACATAGCCCCAGGGCCACTCCCACACAAGGCACCTTGGTGCTTATTACACAAAGGTGAGGGCTCCAGACTGACACGACTCAGGGCTTGCCCAGCAGAGCGGGGCCAGATTTTCAGCCCTTACTCTTCCCTTGGCCAGATGCCTTCAGCGTCACACTAGCAAGGCTGCTGATACACCTGTGACAGGGGTGTACTTTCCAAAGTGCTGAGACAATGGGGCGGGGGTGAATGGGAACTAAACTCAAGTTCTTTTCTCTCACCAAACTGTTGTGTCTAAGCATGAAGGTGCCTATGCCTGAGAAGAGAGCATTTCTGCCTTCACACAAAGGCTCCATCTCTCTGCCAAACCTTGCACCCACTTTTTACGAATGTGCAGAAATACCATCAAGCTGTGGGTGGCCCAGCACATTACACCAGCACCTGTGGCAGCCCTGATAACTGGCACCAACTAGGCACTCTGCAAATATCAATGTTGCTCCCCAGGGCCTCCCATTCTTTCCTGCCTGTATCATCTTTTCCTTACTTGCTCACTCTTGTATAACTCAATGTCAAGTTAATTAGCGTATTTTCAAGGAAGCACTTGGAAACCTAAGTTGTTCTAGGAAGTTGCTTTCCCAGTGTGTCCCTGGGTTTTATTGGGGCGGGGGGCGGGTTGGAGGTTGGGAGGGGCACGGTCCTCACAAGATGGCACCTTTGGGATTTTGCCAGGTCCCTTGGCTGTCTGAGTTGGCACACCGGTAGGAAGAAATTTGAGGTTGCAGCCCCGTGGAAACGTCCCGAACTCATTTTAGGTAAAGCCAAGCCAAAGGGCTGTTCCTGGCTAGTACCAGAGTCTGGGGGTGGGAAGGTGGGAGGCCAAGTATCAATGCCCAGCCCTGTCAGACAGGTCTTGCCACCTTCATGGGAAGGCTTGAAACATTCCTTCAAGAGCCTGTTCTCTAAAAAGTGGCCACTAGAGGGCACCTGCGGGTCTCTTTCTTTCTGTAGTTTGTCCAACTGTGAACTGACAGGTTTGCTGAGCTGCTTTGGACCAGTTTACTGTGCCTGCCGAGATTGAGGGCAGTTATAACAAATCTAGACAGCATATTCAAAAGCAGAGACATTACTTTGCCGACCAAAGTCCATATAGTCAAAGCTATGGTTTTTCCAGTAGTCATATATGGATTTGAGAGTTGGACTATAAAGAAGGCTGAGTGCTAAAGAATTGATGCTTTTGAACTGTGGTGTTGGAGAAGACTCTTGAGAGTCCCTTGGACTGCAAGGAGATCCAACCAGTCCATCCTAAAGGAAATCAGTCCTGAATATTCATTGGAAGGACTGATGCTGAGGCTGAAGCTCCAATACCTTGGCCACCTGATGGGAAGAGCCAACTCATTTGAAAAGACTCTGATGCTAGGAAAGATTGAAGGCAGGAGGAGAAGGGGACGACAGAGGATGCGACGGTTGGATGGCATCACCAACTCAATGGACATGAGTTTGAATAAACTCCGGGAGATGGTGATGAACAGGGAAGCCTGTCCACGGGGCGCTGCAGTCCATGGGGTTACAAAGAGTCAGACACGACTAAGTGGCTAAACAACATACCTCACAAGTTAGGTTATGAAGGTGGACAGCAGAGGCTTTATACGTTCACCCACATTATTTCAGCTGAGTGAGCTACCCCAGACATTCAATTTCTCCATCAAAGGACAGATACATTTGATAATGCAAAGACTAATTTATTTTCCCAATGGCATTTGAGAATTAACTGTTGACCCACATCCTCATTAACACTGGACATGATCAATTTTGTACATTTTTCTAACATGATGGATTTAAAATACATATGAAGAACATCTGTTTTTAATGAGTTTCTGCATTTTGTCTCTTCTTATTATTATTCTTTGCCCTATGAGTGCATGCTCAGCTGTGTCTGACTCTTTGCAATCCCATGGACTGTAGCCTGCCAGGCTCTTCTTTCCATGGAACTCTCCAGGCAAGAAATCTGGAGTGGGTTGCCATTTCCTTCTCTAAGGGATGTTTCGACCCAAGGATTGAACCTGTGTCTTTTGCACTGGCAAGTGGATTCTTTACCACTGTGCCACCTGGGAAGCCCCATTCTTTGCCTTATATGGATGTTAAAGCTGATATGTATTTTCTTTTAATCCACAAAGTCTCCCTGTACAAGAAAACATGGTTTCCATCTAGCCCTGTCCTACCGGAATACACAGCCACCTGTGCCCAGTCCTCGTTCTCTTCCAAAGCCTGTGTCTGTCTTCTCACAAGGGCTGTTCACTCTGCGAAACTGCTCTCCTTTCTTAGTTTTGTGACTGAGCCTGTCGCTATGGTAGCACTGTCTGCTGTAGATGCAAACCTCCTGCAAGGCCAGACCAGGTACGCTTACTTGCTCTGGTCAGCAAATAGATGCTACTCAAAAAGTGTTATGGTTGACAAAGATAGGTTTCAGACTTGGTTTCTCCATCCCAAAAGAATAAATGGAATATAGGTTTCTGACCACAATTAATGTGTAAAACAGTGAGTTTGGCTAGCATCGATGCCAAAGGAAAAATAAGCACTAAAGCAGACAGCTGCCCTCTGCTGATTCAAAACAAACATACTAGCATAACTTCAAATTCATAGCCTGTAGCAACTTATTAGGGAATTTTAAGTGTCAGCTCTAGTTTCAGATGACCTAAGGATTTCTTTTCCGCTTTAAAAGAAAGTTTTCCAGATTATACACATTTCTTTTTAGAGAAATACAGGATCACTGAAGACAGCAATTTCTTCAAAGGTATAAAAAAATGACCTATCACCCTTCTATTTAAAGATAACCGCAAAGAACTTATCACTTATTTCCTTCTAGTTTATATTTATAGGCACACATATACATTTATAAATATTATGGTTTTTTCAAAATGAGAATCATAAGATTCTATACCTTGTCTTTTCACTTTTATCACTGGCATCGGCCTGTTATCAAACATATTCTGAAACCTGATTTTCAATGGCAGAATCATATTCTATTACAAAGATATATCATAATTTATTATAATAATAAGCTTCCTTCTGTGTCCAGACAATGTCTTCACCCACTCAAGCTCCTGTTTCCTCTTCCTGGGCCCATAGGCTGCTTCCATTTCCCAGCCTCCCTTGCAGTTTGGCTGGACCATGTGACTGAGTTCCAGCCAGTGCAATCTGGGTGAAAGTAACTGGCCCTGGCCTTAAAATCAACCCATGCCAACCTCTCTGTCTCTCACTGCTGCAAGTACGTGTGGAAGCCACATGTTCCGGATGCAAGGTGATAACAGGGAAGCAGCCTCTATCCTCGACTCACCACTTGGAACAGAAAAGACAGCTCAACTGGCATCAGACTATGACTTGAGTGAGAAACAAACCTCTTTGTGTTGCTGCACAGAGCCCAGCAAAGTAAATATGTGAATAAAAGACCTGCAAGTTGCTTCCAACTTTCCATTACTGTAAGAAAAGAGCGACAAATCGGTGATACGCAATTATGTTGCTAAAATAAGTAAGCAGTATAGTATTGGAGTTTTCCTGTTTTAAATAAGCAGAGAGTGATTATTTTCTTCTTCATATTTTCCCATAGTTGTATAGTTTTCTACAGAGAACTATTTTTTTAACTTTTGTAATATTATTGTGTTTTTTTTAATGTACTTATTTTTAATTGAAGGATAATTGGTTTCTACCAAACATCAACCTGAATCAGCCATGTTTACCTGTGTCCCCTCCCACTTGAACATCCCTCCCACCTCCTACCCCTCTAGGTTTTTACAAAGCCCCAGTTTGAGTTTCCTGAGGCATACAGCAAATTCCCATTGACGATCTATTTTACACACAGTAGTGTATGTTTCCATGTTACTCTCTCCATACCTCCCACCCTCTGCTTCTTCCCCTCCCCCAGCCGTGTCCATAAGTCTGTTCTTAATGTCTGTGTCTCCACTGCTGTTCTGCAGATAGGTTCATCAGGACCATCTTTCTAGATTGTATATATATGTGTTAGTATACGGTGATCGCTTTTCTCCTTCTGACTTAACTTCACTCTGTTAATAAGAATGTATGGAAAGAGATAAGCAGCATTATCTGGAGGACAACCCCTGAAGCTGAGGTGTCTGGCCATGGACTTTCTGCAACAGGGCCCCGCTTTCCCATGGGAGGGTCTATGCCCCAACCCAGCTCCCTGTGGGTTAGGGGCTCTAGTTCCCCCAGTTCTAAGAAGCCAAAGTCTAAAACAGCTGCCAGGAGCCCATGTTCTTGGACATGTGCTGCAGAGCCTGCATGTAAACTCAGGCTGGGTGGAACGCAGTTCTGTCTGTTCACTCCAGACAAAGCCTGCTGGTTGACATGTAGAACTCACAGGCAACACTTCAGATCAGGGTCTCATTTTTGTTGTTGCTAATAGTTGTATTTTTTTTAAACTTAATATTTTACTAAGTAACATAATTATATGAATAAAAATTCAAATGATACAAAAAGGAAGAGCTAAAACTCTCTCCTCTGTCCCTCAGGTGTCTTCCCCAGAGGCAATTAATTTTCTTTCTTTTATATCCTAAAGAGATTATAATTGATTATAACTGAACAGAAGCAGAAGATATTAAGAAGAGGTGGCAAGAATACACAGAAGAACTGTACAAAAAAGATCTTCATAACCCAGACAATGACAATGGTGTGATCACTCACCTAGAGCCAGACATCCTGGCATGTGAAGTCAAATGGGCCTTAGAAAGCATCACTACGAACAAAGCTAGTGGAGGTGATGGAATTCCAGTTGAGGTATTTCAAATCCTGAAAGATGATGCTGTGAAAGTGCTGCACTCAATAGGCCAGCAAATTTGGAAAACTCAGCAGTGGCCACAGGACTGGAAAAGGTCAGTTTTCATTTCAATCCCTAAGAAAGGCAATCCCAAAGAATGCTCAAACTACTGCACAGTTGCACTCATCTCACACGCTAGTAAAGTAATGCTCAAAATTCTCCAAGCCAGGCTTCAGCAGTATATGAGCCGAGAACTTCCAGATGTTCAAGCTGGTTTTAGAAAAGGCAGAGGAACCAGAGATCGAATTGCCAATATCCGCTGGATCATTGAAAAAGCAAGAGAGTTCCAGAAAAGCAACTATTTCTGCTTTATTGACTACACCAAAGTCTTCGACTGTGTGGATCACAATAAACTGTGGAAAATTCTGAAAGAGATGGGAATACTAGACCACCTGACCTGCCTCTTGAGTAACCTGTATGCAGGTCAGGAAGCAACAGTTAGAACTGGACACAGAACAACAGACTGGTTCCAAATAGGAAAAGGAGTACGTCAACGCTGTATATTGTCACCCTGCTTATTTAACTTACATGCAGAGTACATCATGAGAAACACTGGGCTGGAAGAAGCACAAGCTGGAATCAAGATTGCCGGGAGAAATATCAATAACCTCAGATATGCAGTTGACACCACCCTTATGGCAGAGAGTGAAGAGGAACTAAAAAGCCTCTTGATGAAAGTGAAAGAGGAGAGTGAAAAAGTTGGCTTAAAGCTTAACATTCTGAAAACTAACATCATGGCATCTGGTCCCATCACCTCATGGGAAATAGATGGGGAAACAGTGGAAACAGTGTCAGACTTTATTTGTTGGGGCTCCCAAATCACTGCAGATGGTGACTGCAGCCATGAAATTAAAAGACGCTTACTCCTTGGAAGGAATGTTATGACCAACCTAGATAGCATATTAAAAGGCAGAGACATTACTTTGCCAACAAAGGTCTGTCTGGTCAAGGCTATTGTTTTTCCAGTGGTCATGTATGGATGTGAGAGTTGGACTGTGAAGAAAGCTGAGTGCCGAAAAATTGATGCTTTTGAACTGTGGTGTTGGAGAAGACTCCTGAGAGTCCCTTGGACTGCAAGGAGATCCAACCAGTCCATCCTAAAGGAGATCAGTCCTGGGTGTTCATTGGACGGACTGATGCTGAAGCTGAAACTCCAATATTTTGGCCACCTCATGCGAAGAGTTGACTCGTTGGAAAAGACTGTGATGCTGGAAGGGATTGGGGGCAGGAGGAGAAGCGGATGACAGAGGATGAGATGGTTGGATGGCATCACCAACTCGATGGGCATGAGTTTGAGTAAACTCCGGGAGTTGGTGATAGACAGGGAGGCCTGGCGTGCTGCGATTCATGGGGTCACAAAGAGTCGGACACGACTGAGTGACTGAACTGAACTGAACAGAACAAACCCCCCAAAATAACAAATGTGGGTCTTCATATTCTTTGATTTTTAAAGATATTACCATAAAAAATAAAAACAAGTGATAAAAAAACGAATCTGCACAGATAGGTCTAAAATGAAAAACTACAAGCCCTCCCTACACACTACCCCCCATTCTTAGCCCTTCTCCCCAAGAACATTCAGCCACCAAATTTCTTGTAATCCTCCTCCAAACAGGTTCATGCATATATGCCATAAACATTAACAAATTAAATAGATACATGGACATACCACATATAAATTTCTGACTCTTCTTTCACTTAATTGAATATCTTGGACATATTTCCACAGCAGCTCATAAAGCACATAATCTTCCTTCATTTCCTTTGAAAGGATGAATCATAGCTTTCAGTAGTCTTCTATTTGGATCATCTTCAGTTTGTTACTAGTTTTTGCTATTACACTGTTTTTCCTACCATCACCCCATTTCCCCCACAATGTTTTTCTAATGAGCATCTGTGTGTTACAATTTTGCAACTATGAATGTTTGTAAGTCTACATTTCCAGCTAAGTGAATATTATTACTTTTTTCTTCCTGAAAAGAAGGGGTATTTTCAAAGGAAATGGTCTATTGTCATTCTTTTCTGAAACATTTATACTTTCATCTTTAGGCATCATGTTCCAATAATTTCTAAGAAAACAACTTTTATGATTATTTTTGCTACAAAATCTAGTAACATTAATTTAATAACATTTTTTTCCTTCTTGGGTTTTTTAAATTAACTTGATTATTTTGTATTGAATTTAAATGAACATTTCTCCCTGGCCTGTTTTCAAAAAATGCCCTGGGAGAATATTGGAAATAAAAGCAAAAATAAACAAATGGGACCTAATGAAACTTAAAAACTTTTGCACAACAAAGGAAACTATAAGCAAGGTGAAAAGACAGCCCTCAGATTGGGAGAAAATAATAGCAAATGAAGCAACAAAGGATTAATCTCAAAAATATACAAGCAACTCCTGAAGCTCAATTCCAGAAAAATAAATGACCCAATCAAAAAATGGGCCAAAGAACTAAACAGACATTTCTCCAAAGAAGACATACAGATGGCTAACAAACACATGAAAAGATGCTCAACATCACTCATTATTAGAGAAATGCAAATCAAAACCACAATGAGGTACCATTACACGCCAGTCAGGATGGCTGCTATCCAAAAGTCTACAAGCAATAAATGCTGGAGAGGGTGTGGAGAAAAGGGAACCCTCTTACACTGCTGGTGGGAATGCAAACTAGTACAGCCGCTATGGAGAACAGTGTGAAGATTTCTTAAAAAACTGGAAATAGAACTGCCATATGACCCAGCAATCCCACTTCTGGGCATACACACTGAGGAAACCAGATCTGAAAGAGACACATGCACCCCGATGTTCATCGCAGCACTGTTTATAATAGCCAGGACATGGAAGCAACCTAGATGCCCATCAGCAGATGAATGGATAAGGAAGCTGTGGTACATATACACCATGGAATATTACTCAGCCATTAAAAAGAATTCATTTGAATCAGTTCTAATGAGGTGGATGAAACTGGAGCCCATTATACAGAGTGAAGTAAGCCAGAAAGATAAAGAACATTATAGCATACTAACACACATATATACAGAATTTAGAAAGATGGTAATGATAACCCTATATGCAAAACAGAAAAAGAGACACAGATGTACAGAACAGACTTTTGGATTCTGTGGGAGAAGGCGAGGGTGGGATATTTCGAGAGAACAGCATCGAAACATGTATATTACCTATGGTGAAACAGATCACCAGCCCAGGTTGGATGCATGAGACAAGTGCTCAGGCCTGGTGCATTGGGAAGACCCAGAGGGATCAGGCGGAGAGGGAGGTGGGAGGGGGGATTGGGATGGGGAATACATGTAACTCCATGGCTGATTCATGTCAATGTAGGACAAAACCCACTACAATACTGTAAGGTAATTAGCCTCCAACTAATAAAAATAAATGAAAAGAAAAAAAAAATGCCCTGGGAATGTGGAAATTAGCTAGTTAGTTAAGTTGCTCAGTCATGTCCAACTCTTTGCTACCTGAGCTTTATTCCACAGTGACTAAGCACCATCAAATAATTGCTGTTATGTTAGAATTGAATGAAAGAACCTACATCTTAAAAGCTGACAAGACTGGATATAAAGGTGAATAACTTTAGGAAGTTTTCATTTTAGTCTAGATGAAATTTAAACACAAATGGAATCAGATAAAGATATACCTTATCATAACTCCCTCAAATAAATTTTGTTTTTGGCATTTCAACAAAATTCACAGGAAATTCAAGGACAAGTTTCATCAATCCTCCTTTCACTCCCCAAACTCTTTCTTTAGTAGTATTGTGTTATATGAGCTTTCCTGGTGACTGAGATGGTAAAGAATCTGCCTGCAATGCAGAAAATGCGGGTTTGATCCCTGGGTTGGGAAGATACCCTGGAGAAAGGAATGGCAACCTGTTCCAATATTCTTGCCTGGAGAATCCCATGGACAGAGGAGCCTAGCAGGCTTACAGTCCCTGGAATCGCAAAGAGTCGGACACAGCTGAGCAACTAACACTACTACTCTGGTCTGGTTTCTGATGATTTCTGGAATAAGGTGTGAAAACTATTGGAATACGCAGGAGAGGGTGGAATGTGTAGAAAGAATCACTTCTTCAACCAATCTTCCACTAATAATTTAGTTCAAGCAAGAACCTCCTTTAGAACTATTAAGGATGCTGTTATCCCTCACTTAAATCCACTTAACAGACACTGAAGGAAAGCAATTCAAACTCAAGTACTTAAAGGAATCCTCTGAAATTCTAAAATATCAAAGCTCCATGGGGCCCTATAACATTCAACATCTTGCTTTGTCATTGTCAGCTCCCTTTTTTGTTTGCTTTTGATTTTTTAAAAAAATATACATATTTGGAAATGATAACTGTCTCAGGTAACCAAGATTTATGATATATTTTAGATTAGAAACTTTTCAAAATTCCTGTCTTGTTTTTTGCAATATAAGAATACATTTACCAAATAACATTTTAATTTCCATTGTTTTCTTAGAAATAATGCCAATGTCACCAACAATCATAACCAGAGAAGCATGCTTTAAACCCTAAAAGTGAATCTTTACAATATCAAATGTGATAACACCCAAAAAGAAATAGAGAATTCTTATACATGAAGGTAATTGTAAATCATCATCCACTACTTACTTGATGAAGCCACTTTCTTCAGAAAACTCCCAATTCCTTCAAATTCCATCAGTCTGGTTACCAAATACTGCCAAATATGTAATTATAGATATCTGTAGCAGTTGAACAAATAGAATAATAATTTATACTCACAACTTACACATATTATTTCTTACATCTATACCTATGTGCATGCTAAGTTGCTTCAGTTGTGTCCAACTCTTTGCGACCCCATGGACTGTAGCCCATCAGGCTCCTCTGTCCATAGTGATTCTCCAGGCAAGAATACTGGAGTGGGTTGCCATGCCCTCTTCCATATCTAAATCCATAGACAGATCTATGTAATATTCCTGATCCTTATAGAACTGTATTTCCCCTGAGAAACTGGATAGGGTAAGGCTAACTAACACTCCACTAATGCCTCTCCTGTCATAGAGTTGCAGCAAAAATGGAAGTGAGTGAATGGCCTTTGGCACACACCAGCCAAATAGGCCTGCAGGAGTTAAAACAATCTTGGTCATTCTTTAGCTGTTACTACTAACAAACACTTGTAGTCGGGCTTGTCTTTCACAAAGCGAATTACTCTCTGACTCCATAAAGATTATACCCCCACACCTGGCATTCTTGTTCCCCTACAATCGCTTGGAGCATTCTGCATTTCAGAAAAAAGACCATGGGCCAATTATTTCAGGGAAACCAGACCCGGTTGCTGAGTTGCCTCAGGCCAGCTGTAGCTGTTTTGAAACTTTGCAAAGAAAGAATAAAACTGCCAGACCTTCATGAGGATATAAAACCTTTTCCCCAGAGATGGGGCACAGTACTTGAGGTGCTAGCCTGCTACGTATTCCCCTTTGCCAGGCAAAGATAAAGCCATTTTTCTATTTCCTCCAAACTCTGTTTCCGTATTCTTTATTGGTACCAGTGGACAGAGGGCCAAGATTTTGGCAACAATAGTTACATATATTGGAGAAGTCAATGGCACCCCACTCCAGTACTCTTGCCTGGAAAATCCCACGGACAGAGGCTGGTAGGCTGCAGTCCATGGGGTCGCTAAGAGTCGGACATGACTGAGCGACTTCACTTTCATGCATTGGAGAAGGAAATGGCAACCCACTCCAGTGTTCTTGCCTGGAGAATCCCAGGGACAGGGAGCCTGGTGGGCTGCCATCCACGGGATCGCACAGAGTCAGACATGACTGAAGCAACTTAGCAGCAGCAGCAGCCACAGGTACACATATGAGACTTTCAGGTGAAAGAGGGTAGATGAAGAAGGATGGATCAAGAATCATTCCTAGGTTTTTTGATTTGGTATCTGAGTTAAAGGTTGGGGCATTCACTTAATATAAGAGAATCAAAGGTGGAAAAGTGAAGCATTTGAACTTGAACATATTGATTTTGATGTACAAATAAGTTGGTCTGGAGTTCAGATGAAATAATTGCAATGGAGAGGAAGATTCAAGGGTCATCAGAGCACAAGTGACCATGGAAATCAGGAGCATGGACATGATCATTCGGGAGACTGTGTGGATTCAGAGGAGAGAGTCAACGATGGAGCCTTGGGACAGGCCAAATCTAGGAGACAGATGGAGAATGAAAAAGGGACAGGGAAATGATTAAAGGAAATTTTCGTATATTGAGGTATTTAGGGAAGTCATTCTGGTTTATACACAAGTTAACCTGAATTTAATGCTAACTAAAACAGCCTGTCTCTGACACAGAGAACTCAAACAGGAGCTCTGTAACAACCTAGAGGGGTGGGGTGGGGACGGAGATGGGAGGAAGGTTCAAGAGGGAGGGGGACACATGTATACCTATGGCTGATTCATGTTGATGTTTGGCAGAAACCAACAAAATTCTGTAAAGCAATTATCCTTCAACAAAAAAAAAAATTCAGAAAAAAAACATTGTCCATCTGCTTTAATTATGAAAGAAAAGGGCACTGACCAGAAGAATGTCCATGTTAAAAATAAAGATTAAATGCATCATTAAATGCCTCCATTCCTGGGATACCAAGGTTGATACTCCTTCAATAACAAGACTCCCTTTCCAGGTGCCAAGGCCATACTAACTCTCTGTGTACATGCTGATCTGTCTTTTTTTTTTTTTAAACCTTAAAGGAATGTATCCCTGACTTGTTTAATGTTCTTTGCTTTGACAACATATTAAACTGTGCTGAAAACCATACTTCTCTGTACCTTTCTCCTGGCTTCCGCTGCTGGCCAGTGATCCTTGGCATTCCTTGGCTTGAGGCAGAATAACTCCAATCTCTGCCTCAGGAATCACATGGTGTTCCTCCTGGGTTTCCGTGTCCACATTTTCCTCTTCCTATAAGAATAACAGGCATTGGGTTAATCCAGTCTCAACTTGATGAAATTTGAAAAATCTATATTTCCAAATAGGGTCATATTCTGAAATTCTGGGTGGACATGAATTTTTGGAGGACACTATTCAACCTAGTACATCATTCTAAGGGAATGATTGCAGATTTACAGGCACTATACTAACTAGTCTCTAGAAAGAGGAGTATGTGCAAGGAATTAGAATGGTGCACAAAATAAGTGAATTTTATGTGGACACCTGTTGAAGGATGTCATCGAGAGAATGTCCCCACTGGTTGACCCTCCAACCCCAGACAATCAGAGCCTCCTTATCCCCTCCCCTGTCCTTGGAATATATGTTCTGCTGGCTCTATCTGTACCAGGAGCCATTTTCAAGGATGCAACCTTGAGAGAACAATGTGTTGTTGAGATCTTGGGGTCTATACACAGGACTGAATCCCATTAAGGCTTCTATATAACTTTTAAGATTCTGGCAGGTGGGTGAGGAGATTTGGAGATGTATTCATCCCGCTACCGTGGGAGACAAGACTCCTATGTAAGTTCCTTGCTTATTTAAACTGTCACCTACAAAATCAGTCCTGAATATTCATTGGAAGGACTGATGCTGAAGCTGAAACTCCAATACTTTGGCCATGTGATATGAAGAACTGACTCACTTGAAATGACCCTAATGCTGGGAAAGATCGAAGACAGGAGGAGAAGGGAACGACAGAGGACAAGATGGTTGGATGGCATCACCTACTCAATGAACATGAGTTTGAGCAAGCTCTGGCAGTTGGTGATGGACAGGGAAGCCTGTCATGCTGCAGGCTGGGGTAACAAAGAGTCTGACACATCTGAGCAACTGAACTGAAATGAACTGAACCAATCTGAATGGGTCTGCCTCTCCTTGACCTTTGTGTAAGGGGGCCAATTTAGAATTTCACCAGGGGAACTGGAGGGTCCTGAACCAACAGCAGGGAATATTTTGCAACTTAGTTTCTTTCGATTGTTAGAGGAACTCAAAGCAAGTTAAGACTCACTTTGCAGAAATTCATCACACTCAGTATTTTTAATTTGGCATGGCATCTGCTCTAAGAAACACTCCTCTGTTCCTATAAAGAAGAAATTAACTTTTTTTTTTCACTCTATGAAAAAGTCAATCAGAAAGCCTTCCTCACCCTCAGGACCTGGTTTGACAGAGCTTCCATAGCCAGATGGCTAAACTAATGGACTCTTAAAACTCTTAATGAGAGGTGTGGCAAAGAAAGTACCTTACATTTATTTAGACAAGAGTACCTTTAACTTCATTATTATTAAATATTTACTATATGCACCATGGTCTTAGTGGCATCATCAGACACAACCTGTCTAAAAAGAACTCTTTCCCTGGGATGGCATTGGGAGGAGCAATAAACGTGGACAAACATAAAAGTATTTGGGCTTTAAACATAAAATCATTTGGACAGATTCTGATATTTTGAGCCATTCAGTCAATTCAAGAAATGATTCTAAGATATGATTCATAGGTGGTCCTTCTCCATCACTCCTGAGTGAGCGAGTGAGTGAAGTCACTCAGCCGTGTCTAACTCTTCGTGACCCCATGGACTACAGCTTACCAGGCTCCTCTGTCCATGGAATTTTCCAGGCAAGAGTACTGGAGTGGATTGCCATTTCCTTCTCCAGGGGATCTTCCCAACCTAGGGATCGAACCCAGGTCTACCGCATTGCAGGCAGACACGTTACCATCTGAGCCACCAGGGAAACCATTACTCCTAGTTATCCCAATCACTGTGGTACTTTGCAGCACCTGAATCTCATCAGGCTTAGTCGGCCTGAGCCAGGTCCCATGGACAAGACTTCAGAGCTGCAGGGCACCCCTGCCCAACACGCCAGCCCCACCAATCTCCCTCTGGGTCCAAGGCTGGCACCACAGCAGCTGTATTTAGATGGTTTCCATACCAGATCCCAGGTGGATATGCCTTTAGCTATAACTATGGTGGTGATGGTGGTGGTTTAGTGACTAAGTCTTGTTGAACTCTTGCAACCGCGTGGACTGTGTAGCCTGCCAGGCTCCTCTGTCCATGGGATTTCCCAGGCAAGAATACTAGAGTGGGTTGCCATTTCCTTCTCCAGGGGATCGTCCACACTCAGGGATGGAATCAGGCTCTTCTACATTGCAAGCAGATTCTTCACCGACTGTACCACCAGGTAAGCCCCCATGTAACTATGAAGAGAGGGCAAATATGCATTTCAAGGGCCCTGTATTTGAAATATGTATTTCAAAGATTAAATGGCATTATTAAGAGAAAAAGTAAGCCACGTTATAGCACACATAGCTCTTTGTGTAAGGCTACGGGACAGTTCCTGCAAGGGCAACTGCGTCTGCCAGGGAGTTTCTAGGGAGGAAGGCGAACCAGGATCCTAGAACTCAAATTTTATTGCTCTGAACTCCACACAGTCGGAAGTTTGCCTGGAGCGCTTGTCTGTGCCCAAAGAATCTCTGCCGGGAAGCCTAGGGGGTGTGCCTCCAGGCCGGGATAACAAGTGGCCCCGCGGGATCCCACCGGCTTGGCCCCGCGGGATCCCACCCGCTTCGCTCCGCTCTGCTCCGGCCCGGGTGGCCGTAGCCCCCGCCCGGGTGCCCGGCCCGCCGTTTTCGGTTTCCACTTTTCCTTCCCAGGCCTCGCCCACTTCCTTTCCCACCGGTCCACGCCCGGCCGCCGAGGCCCGGGGTCCCGCACCTCTGCAGGGTCCCATCCGCTCTCCCCCCGGGAGACCCAAAGGAAGAGAATTCCTGTGGGTCCCAGGAGTGCCAAGAGTGCGCAGCGAGACGGGAAATTGCAAAAGTCCTCGGCCCTCTGCCCTCCCCCGCGGCTTTCCCGTAACTCCCGCCCCTGGGCGCGCGCCCCGCAGCTGATTCATAGGCCGGGCGCGGGGCCGGCCCTGCACGTCCGCACCCGCCCTCGCCCGGGCCTCGCAGCGCGGCTCGGCAGCCCCGCCGCCGACGACTCGGCCCGGCTCGCGGAGCCCTCGGCCCGCGCGGGGTGAGTACCCGACCGCGCGCCCCGCTCGCCTCCGCGCGCGCCGCCCGCCTCCGTGGATTCTCCGCCGGCCCTCGCCGTCTGGACGCGGCCCGGAGTTCAGCTCCCTGCTCTCCTGCTCCGTGCCCCGGGGCCTCGCGTTTGCTTGGGCTGGGGGATTCGCTCTGCAGGGAGAAGGCGTTTCGAGGGGTCCTCGCCGGGACCCGCGGCCGGGTGCGTAACTACGCATTCTTGCCAGAGCGCACGCCGCTGGGGTCGCCACGCCGGTGCCCACCCTGCGTTTACGGTCCCCATCCCACCGCGTCCTTCGCAAGGCAGTCGGGGGATATTTGTGAGGTTAAAATTCCCATTTGACCCACTTTTGCCTCTCTCCCAGCACCCCGAAGTTAATGGGGAATTAATTGCGGTCTCCAGCCTTCCCTCGCGCTCCTTTAACGCCTACCTGACGGACACCTCTCTCGGTCGGCGACCTCCCTCCACCTCCCTCTATACCTGGAAGCGGGAGGCGCTCACACGCAGGTGCAGCCGAGAAAGTTCCGGGGATGCGGTGGTGTAGACGCCGAGCGAATGGAAGGAGCACCGAGTTGGCTGGTTGGGCGATGGAAGCCTTGCATTTGTAACCGCGCCGCCTCTCACCCTTTCACAGACAGCCCTTTCCTAGGCAAAAAGCAAGGAGGGGTTCAGTAACTTGTCCAAGACCATAGAGCTGGCTTCGGTGGCCGTGACGTCGCGGAGCACTGAGGGCCCTTTCTTGACGGTCCTCGGCCCGCTCGTGCCTCCGTCCGTCCTGCCTGCCTGTCCTGTGGCCGGAGGCGCAGTACTCAGGGCCTCGGGGCAAGGATGCCTGGTAACTGACAAGCTCGAAGACTCTGAACAAGTTTATTCTCCAACCCAAGAGGGATCAGCGTAGTCAGAGGCTATGATAGAACTGAATGTGGTGTATTTAATTTGAGATAGAAGGAAAGAGGCTGTGGGTCTTATTCTCAAGTCTAAACTGACTTTAGGACGTGGGTCAGGTTAACTTATGGCCTCAGCGTCTGTTTCCTCCTCTACGAAATAATAATTGTTCACACTATGGACCAGGCACTAAGTACTGTACATATACTAGAGTGATTTAAGCCTCACCATTGAGGTGGGTACCAGTTTCCCCATTCTGATTTTATCAGTGAGAAAACTGAGGACCAGAGAAGTTAAGCAACTTGTCTGTGGTCACACAGCTAGCAAGTGACGGAATCAGGATTTGGCTTTGGAGGCTGCCTGTAACCACTGTCTGTGCCTCAAACTTTAGGACCCTTTGTGGAGTGCCCCCCGCCCGCCCCCCACGTATGGTGCTTCATTATTGTAGCACTCTTTCCTGAAAGTGCGTCGCCTCTCCTGAGCTGCTTTAATCTGCCCTCAGAGACCCTTGAGTCTGAAGGGCACCAAATGGTCATAGTGGCCAGGGGTTTCCAGACTTAGCTGTGTCTCAGAATTATTTTTGGAGTCTTTAAAAGCACTGGACACCAGCCTCAGTTACCTGCTCAGAATCTTCAAGGGCAGGCTGAGTTGGGCACCTCTGCTGATAGCTTTCAGTATTGTTAGAGTGCCTCCAGGGGCAGGGAGCTCACCACCTAACATTTCACTGTTGGATAGGGCTAATTCTCAGCTGTAACTTGCCTCCTTGTGGTACCTGTTCTGACTCCTGTTGTCTCAGCAAATGTGTCTGAACCTTCTGTATCAACAGCCACCTTGAGAGGAAACGGCTCTTAGGTGTCCAGTGGGGACTGGAGCCACACTGGGGAGAATACTTACTTACACTCTGGGTTTTTCCTTCTACCTCTTTAACCTGAGGGACTGGGGACAGCTGCAGTGGCACTCAGAGGTGTTCCAAAGTCTCTGTTGTTTTTTGTAGCCCATTTGTCCTGAAAAAGGAACCAAATCAGGAAAACGATCATGGTTCTGAAAGAGGCGGTGCTGTGATTTGACAGGAGGAAAGAGTGTGTTTTCCTTGTGGGAATGTTGTAGGCTCGAGCAGAGGGAAAGCTGAGCAAGTATCATCTTACTTTACAGGAACACTGAGCCCTGGCCCTGCTTTCCCTGGAGGAAGTCCTTTTTGACTGAAAAACATATATGAAATGGGGAAATATGAGACAGATAAATAGTTGTGAGAAATTCCCCTCCTTCCAAGCAGGATTCCTCATAGCTCTGTAGCACAGATTTCTTTTACAGAAGCTGTGTCCTTGTGTTCACAACCCTCTATTGGTTTTCAGAAGTTATTTACTCTAGTTTATCTGTTTTATTTTCTATGTTTTAAAAATAATACAAATGATAAATGAATATATATATGAAGTAAAGGGGGAAAATGTAGAACTACCTTTGTTACTCCTATTCTCACTCAGAAGAGGGAAATTTCAGGTTGGTACCTATTATTCCAAGACTTTTTTTTTGGTATATATTTGCAAATATACATATATGTGGTGGTTTAGTTGCTAAGTCCTGTGCGACTGTTGCGACTCTATGGACTGTAGCCTGCCAGGCTCCTCTGTTCATGAGATTCTTCAGATAAGAATACGGGAGTGGGTTGTCATTTCCTTCTCCAATATGTATATATACTATATTTTAGTAAATGTAAATGAGATCTTACTATCATTGTGCAGCTTACCTTTTCACCTCCAAGTCTTAGACCTCTGTCATGTCTGTATGTACCTCTTTTATTAATGGCTACATTCTAAAGTAATAATATTTATTCTTATTTCTAATTATGTTAGCTAGAGATATTTATTCACCCTTTCCCTTATTAATGGACTTCGAAGTTAATTAAAATTATTCAACATTAGCAACAGTGCTTCAGGGAAAATGGGAATTCACTTTTGTGCTTAAGCCCAAGTGTAATATCCTAGGAGAGAGATTTGTGAATCAAACAGTTTATCCATTTTTCAATGTGATAGATAAAACTCTTAAAATTGCACAGCTGACCCCCCAGGTACTATTAATAATTTAAACTCAGCACATGAGAATTTGTTTTCCTCATCCTTCTTAACACCGGGTATTATCTTTTTGTGTTTAAATTTTCAAATCTGGTGAATGAGTGAAACTCAGTAAGACATTTTAATTTGCATTTTGCTGATTACTGCTGCAGTTTAATATCTCTAAATACTTATGGATTGTGCGTTTCTTCTGTGAATTACCTGTGCCTGTCCTTTGCTCACTTTTCTATAGAGTTGTTTTCTCTTATTTCCGTTTACTGCAGAAGCTCTCCAGGTACGCAGTTTCTTAATCTGTTGTCTCTTATAGAGGATGCAAATATTTCTTCTAATGTAATGCTCCTTTTCCCAAATTTTTTTTATTGTGGTAAAATACATAACATAAAAGTTACCATTTTAACCATTTTTAAGTCCACAGGTCTGTGTTATTAAGGACATGTATATTGTTGTGCAAGCATTACCACCATCCATCTCCAGAACTCTTCATCTTGCAAAACTGAAATGCTGTACCCATTAAATGATAACTCCCCATTCTCTCCCTAACCCCTCACAACCATAGTTCTACTTTCTGTCTCTATGAATAGTCCAGGTACCTCATAAAAATGGAGGAGTCACATAGTCTTTGCATTTTTGTAAGTGGCTTACTTCACTTAGCAAAATGTCCTGAAGGCTTATCCCTGTTGTAGAATGTATCAGAATTTCCTTCTTTTTTAAGGCTGAATAACATTTTGTTGTTTGTATATACCACATTTTGCCTATTCATTCATATTGCTTTTATTTTTAATTATCTTTTGCTGCACAGAAGTTTTATTCATTTATTTTTAAATGTATTTATTTTATTTTTGTCTGTGTCAGGTCTGCATTGCTGCTTGGGCTTTTCTCTAGTTGTGGCGAGTGGGGGCTACTCTTCCTTGCCATGTGCAGGCTCTTCATTGTGGTGGCTTCTCTTCTTGCAAAGCACGTGCTTCAGTAGTTGCAGCTCGTGGGCTCTGGAACACAGGCTCAGTGGTTGTGATACATGAGCTTAATTTCTTTGCTGCATGTGGGCTCTTTCCAGACCAGGAATGGAACCAGTGTCCCCTGATTAGCACGTGGACTCCCATCCATTGTACCACTAGGAAAGTCCTGCAAGGAAGTTTTAGGTGTTTGTGTAATCGACTCTGCAATCTAATGACTTACGTGCTTTGTCTAGGTTAGAAAGACCTTTCTCACCTGAAAATTATTTCTAGGCTTTTATTTTTTTCTAATACTTTCATTACTTGGGGTTTACATTTAGCTTTTCAAAATACCAGGTTTTTGTATAAGATGAAAGGTAAAATGTCACAACTGTTTTCTTAAGTTTTAAGCAGTTGATCCAGTGAGCCTCCGAGTGTTCACTTCTGTTTGACTCTTTTATGATCCCTCAGACTGTAGCACGCCAGGCTCCTCTGTCTGTGGAATTTTCCAGGCAAGAATCCTGGAGTGGGTTGCCATTTCCTTCTCCAGGGGATCTTCCCGACCCGGGGATCGAACCCACGTTTCTTGCATCCCCTGCACTGACAAGTGGACTGTTTACTGCCATACCACCTGGCGTGGGAAGATACAGTTGATTCAATATGGTCTATTTATAATCATACTACTTTTTTCCAACTCATTTGAATTCTATTATTTACAGCAAAATAAATTCCTATTTATATAAGGACCTGTTTGAGGATTCTTACTTCATTGATCTATTTTTGTCTCTTCTCTGCCCGTTTCACTCGTATTCACTGCATCACTTCTGCTGTAACTTCAGTTCAGTTCAGTCGGTCAGTCGTGTCCAACTCTTTGCGACCCCAAGGACTGCAGCATGCCAGGCTTCCCTGTCCATCACCAACTCCCGGAGCTTGATCAAACTCATGTCCATAGAGTCCATGATAGCATCCAACCATCTCATCCTCTATCATCCCCTTCTCTTCCTGCCTTCAATCTTTCCCAGCATCAGGGTCTTTTCCAGTGAGTCAGTTCCTCATATCAGGTGGCCAAAGTATTGGAGTTTCAGCTTCAGCATCAGTCCTTCCAATAAATATTCAGTGCTGATTTCTTTTAGGATTGACTGGTTTGATCTCCTTGCTCTCCAAGGGACTCTCAAGAGTCTCCTCCAACACCACAGTTCAAAAGCATCAATTCTTCCGTGCTCAGCTTTCTTTATAATCTGACTCTCACATCCATACATGACTACTGAAAAAACCATAGCTTTGACTGATGGACCTTTGTTGGCAAAGTAATGTCTCTGCTTTTTAATATGTCATAGCTTTTAATATGTTCATAGTTTTTCTTCCAAAAAGAAAGTGTCTTTTAATTTCATGGCTTCAGTCACCATCTGCAGTGATTTTGGAGTCCAAGAAAAGAAAGTTTGTCACTGTTTCCATTGTTTCCCTATCTATTTGGCATGAAGTGATGGGACCAGATGCCATAATCTTAGTTTTTTGAATGTTGAGTTTTGAGCCAGCTTTTTCACTCTCCTCTTTCACTTTCATCAAGAGGCTCTTTAGTTACTCTTTGCTTTCTATCATTATGGTGGTGTTATCTGCATATCTGAGGTTATTGATATTTCTCCCGGCAATCTTGATTCCAGCTTGTGCTTTATCCAGCTTGGAATTTCACATGATGTACTCTGCATATAAATTAAATAAGCAAGGTGACAATATACAGGCTTGATGTACTCCTTTCCCAATTTGGACCATCCATTTTTCCATGTGCAGTTCTAACTGTTGCTTCTTGACCTGCAGAAAGGTTTCTCAGGAGGCAGGTAAGATGGTCTGGTATTCCCATCTCTCTAAGAATTTTCCAGAATTTTTTGTGAAGTCAAAGGCTTTAACATGGTCAATGAAGCAGAAGTAGATGTATTTCTGGAACTCTCTTGCTTTTTCTATGATCCAACGAATGTTGGCAATTTGATTTATGGTTCCTCTGCCTTCCTCTGCCTTTTCTAAATCCAGCTTTTACATCTGAAATTTCTTGGTTCATCTAGTGTTGAAGTCTAACTTGAAGGATTTTGAGCATAACCTTCCTAGCATGTGAAATGAACACAGTTGTATGGTGGTTTGAACATTCTTTGGGACTTCCCTTCTTTGAGACTGGAATGTAAATTAACCTTTTCCAGTCCTGTGGCCCCTACTGAGTTTTCCAAATTTGCTGGCATATTGAGTGCAGCACTTTCACAGCATCATCTTTTAGGATTTGGAATAGCTCAGCTTGAATTCTGTCATTTCCACTAGCTTTGTTCTTGGTAATGCTTCCTAAGACCCACTTGGCTTCACACTTGTGATGTCTGGCTCTCGGTGAATGACCATACCAGCATGGTTATCCAGGTCACTAAGACTTTTTTTGTATAGTTCTTCTGTGCATTCTTGCACCTCTTTTTAATCTCCCGTGCTTCTGTTAGGTCCACCGACCATTTCTGTCCTTTATTGAGACCATCTTTGCATGAAGTGTTCCCTTGGTATCTGTAATTTTCTTGAAGAGATCTCTAGTCTTTCCCATTCTATTTCTATCTTCTTTCTTTGCCTTGTTCATTTAAGAAGGCTTTATCTCCCCTTGCTATTTTCTGGAATTCTGCATTCAGACGTGTATATCTTTCCCTTTCTCCTTTGCCTTTCACTTCTCTTCTTTTCTCAGCTATTTGTTAGGCCTCCTCAGACAATCATTTTGCCTTCTTGCATTTCTTTTTCTTGGGGATGGTTTTGGTCATTGCCTCAGTGAGTAGCAGTGCTTACTTTTTCAAACTCTTACCAATGCTAGGTATTAAGTCTTTTAAGTCAGCTTTGCCAATTGGACACCACACAGACACACACAGAGATGTAAACAATTGCAGCTTTAATTTGCATGTATTTAGTTATTAGTGACAGTGTCTAGTTTTCCTTTTTTCTTTTTGGTTATTAATATTTATTTCTCTTTTATATTACATAATCATGTCATTTATCAGTTTTTCTTTGGAGTTTCTTATCTTTTTCTTATTGATTTCTAAGAGCTTTTTATATATTAGGGACATAACCCTGTGACATGAATATTGATACTATTGTTCCCAGTTTGGTTTTGGACCTATTATATGTCTAAAATATTTTCAATGTTCATTTGATTGTTATAGCAGTCTTTACTTTTGCTCCCGGTTTCATGTCACGCTTGACAGATTATACAAATATCCACCTATGTATTAGTCAAGTAATTTTTTCTTCCATTTTTACTGAGACATAATTAAATAAAACACTTTATAAGTATAGGGT
This sequence comes from Dama dama, assembly GCF_033118175.1. NCBI lineage: Eukaryota > Metazoa > Chordata > Mammalia > Artiodactyla > Cervidae > Dama > Dama dama. The sequence goes on along the minus strand of NC_083705.1, from coordinate 42,810,842 downwards.
ATATGATAATGATTTTACTTACATGCATCATGAAATGTTTATCCCATTAAGTTCAGTGAACAGCTATTATCTCATATAGATACATAATTAAAGAAACAGAAAAAATTTTTCCTTGTGATGAAAACTCAGGATTTTCCTCTTTTAACAGTTCTCATGTATAACATGAAACACTGTTAATTATCTTTATCATGCTTGTATTTATTTATCTTATACATAAATACATCCCATGCATTTATTTATCTTATAACTGGAAGTTTGTACCTTTTGACTGCATTATCCAATTCTCCCTGCCCCTACCTTCTGCCTCTGGTAACCACAAATCTGATCTTTTTTTCATAATAGTTTGTTTATGAAGTGTAATCAGCTTTCAACACTATGTTAGTTCCTGGTATGCAACATGCAAAATTTCAATACATTTCTAAATGATCACCATGATTAAGTCTAGTCATCTGTCACTAAAGATATTACAGTACTATTGACTATATTCACCACACTGTACCTTTCTGTGACTCATTTATTTTGTAAAAGAAAGTTTATATGTCTTAATTTCCCTCATCTATTTCTTTCCTCTTCCCACCCCTTGTCTCTGGCAAACCACCTGTTTGTTTTCTGTATCTATGACTTTGTTTCTGTTTATAAATTACCTGTGTTCATTTTTTAGATCCCACATATAAGTGAAATCATATCGTGTTTGTCTTTCTTTGACTTGTTTCACTTATAATAATCTGTAGCTCCATTCATGTTATTGCAAATTCCAAGATTTCATTATTTTCTATGGCTGAGTAATATTCCATTGTGTATATGTGCCACATCTCCTTTATCCATTTACCTATTGATGAGCGTTTAGGCTGTTTCCATATCTTGACTATTATAAATAATGCTGCAATGAACTAGGGGCACATATATCTTTTCAAATTAGTATTTTTGTTTTCTTCAGATAAATACTCAGAAATGAATTTGCTTCTTCATAGCAGGCTTCCCTGATAGCTCAGATGGTAAAGAGTCTGCCTGCAATGCACGAGACCCAGGTTTGATCCTGGGTGAGGAAGATCCCCTGGAGAAGGGCGTGGAAACCCACTCCATTATTCTCCCCTGGAGAATCCCATGGACAGAGGAGCCTGGTGGGCTATACAGTCCATGAGGTTGCAAAAACTTGGACAAGGCTGAGTGACTAACACTTTTCACTTTCATGGTAGTTTTAATTTTTAATTTTTTGACTAACCACCAACCTCTTTTCCATAGTAGCTGCACCAATTTACATTCCCATCAACGATTCAAGAGGATATGTATACTTATGACTGATTCACTTTGTTGTGGGGCAGAAACCAATACAATATTGTAATGAAGTATCCTCCAATTAAAGCTAAAAATTAAAAAAGAAACAATGCAAGAGGTTTCCTTTTCTCCACATTCTCATCAGCATTTGCATTCTTACAGTTGTGAGGTGATATCTCGTTGTAATTTTGATTTGTATTTCCCTGATGTTTAGTGATGTTGATCATCTTTTTCTGTGCCTATTGGCCATCTGTATGTCTTCTTTGGAAAAATGTCTACTCAGGCTCTCTGCCCATTTTTTAATTGTGGGGTTTTTTTTTTTGATGTTGAATTGTATGAATTCTCGGTTTATTCTAGTAAATTTAATGGTCTTGCATTTTTATCTTTGTTCATCTGGATTTTCTTTTGTTGAAGGAAATGAAGCAATACCAATAATGATCAAACTAACATTAATTGGGCTTACTATGTCTATGATCTCATAATCTCATTTGATCCTCATGGTAATCCTATGAGGTAGGTTATATAATCTTATTTCACAGAAAAGAAAATCAAAGCCCAGGTGGTTTAAGTAACTTGCCCATCATCATACAGTTAGTAAATGCTGGAAGGGGGATTGACTCTAAGTAGTCTTATGTCAGAGTACCTATATGTTAACTATTACAGCTTTCTTTTCCTACACATGTCTGGGTTAGTACCATTTGGGGGGAATAATGTATTTTTTCAAATGAAGAATCACCTTTGGCATTTACCAAATGCCTGCATATTCTTTGGGTCCAGGTTTTGCAGTTCTTTGACTTCACATACAACAGAGACTCACCTTTACTCTTAGCTGGAATCACAACTAAATGTTGCTTTAAAAAAACAAATGAGCAGTATGTGAGTCAATTGAGCCTCATAACTGAGGACTGATCTTACAAAACTGGTAGAAACACTTACCTGAGTAGGTTTAGAGAGCGAGGGAGAAGTGCTTGAACCCTGGGCATACCTCTGGAGGAGGAAGGGATGGTGAAATTGGAGTGAAATTACCCTGTGGGTTACCAGCCCTACGCTGTAACAGTGGAGGCCCTTTCAAAGGCAGAGTGTTACTTGCTTAGTCGTATCCGACTCTTTACGATCCCATGGACTTTAGTCCTCCAGGCAAGAATACTGGAGTGGGTTGCCATTCCCTTCTCCAGGGGATCTTCCTGACCCAGGGATCGAACCTAGGTTTTCTGCCTTACAGGCAGATTCTATACCATCTGAGCCACCAGGGAAGTCCATTCAAAGGCGGGTCTCTTTTAAAAACAGTAAGAAGAATGAAACCTGGAAAATATGGGGATTCTGTTAAGAAGTGAGCAGCTGTTTGTACTGCCACGTAAAACTCTTCCATAATGTACACACACTGGGCACATGTCCTGTTTCAACAGCTTCTTTCTTTAAAATTGTATTTGCATATAACATCATCAGGGCACCAAGCCAGTTTTGAAGAGGTTGGCAACACACCCACGTTCTTGGGAAGCAAGTGACTGATTAAGCTGCTTCTCATGGGGATTATTTGCAGTGGGGAAACTTCCCAGGAATAAATATTTCAGTAATGACCAAACAAGAAGTGCTGATGAAGAGGGACAGATTTTTCAAAATCTGTGCTTTTACTACACATGTAGTATTTATACTGACGGATGTTCAAAGGCCATCTTCTTTTTGCAAAGAGACAAGATTTGAATGAGAAGTTCTATAAAAAAAATAGGTAATTTTTCTTTTCTTTCCTCCCATTTTCCCCCCAGAGAAGGAATGTCAGTAAAAGACATGTATGAATTAGGCAACATTTGACAACAGAAAATGTAGACAGGCCTGAAAAGGAATCTGTTTTAATTAAAATTTAATGCAAAGGAGAAGGAATGCAAGAACATTGGTACAAGTTTTTACTCATTAAATAGATATTGACTGGGTAGCAAGTATATTCTGGAACTGTGATAGACAGTGGGGAATAAGATCCAAGCCTGTCCTCAGGCAGCTCATAGTCTGGGTGGGAATAATGGAGATCTGAAAAATAGAAATAAAGAACAGATTTGGTCTATATCCATTAGTCCTGTAGTCCTAATGACAGTTACAAACTATATGCTACAAACTTATCTACATAAAATAGATAAGGAACAAGGAATTACTGTGTAGCACAGAGAACTATATTCAATATCTTGTAATAACCTATAATGGAAAATAATCTGACTATATGTGTGTGTGTGTGTGTGTGTGTAGCCAAATTGCTTGCTACATACCTGAAACTAACACAAAATTGTAAATCAACTATACTTCAATTTTAAAACACTAGGATTTTTTTTTTTTTTAAGAGAAATAACATATTGCTGGGGGAAGGATGGGGAGGGGAAGGGTTAGTTAGGGAGCTGGGGATGGACATGTACACGCTGCTACATTTAAAATGGATAACCAACAAGGACCTATCATAATAACACAGGAAACTGCTTAATGTTAGGTGGCAGCCTGGATGGGAGGGGACTTTAGGGGAGAATGGATATAGTTACCTGTATGGCTGAGTCCCTTCCCTGTTCATCTGAAACTGTCAAAACTTGGTTGATTGCCTATACCCCAAGACAAAATAAAAAGGTTTTTAAAAAGAGAGAACAGATTTGAGTAAGGACAAAGTCATGCAGTTGAGGCAGGAAAGTATTTTTCCTCTGTGAATCCTGCCACCTCGTACTTCCCAGACTTCCTTTTCTCATTGAAAATTGGATGCAGCCTTGCTCCTCCCTCACAGCTGTAGCAAGAGAAAGCCTGTTGAATGAATGGGAGGACTGGGGAGTTAAGCAGAGTTTCGGAGGAAAAACCAAGCCCTGAGGGCCCGTTGGGGGGGAACGTGCCAAGCAGCCGGCTGATGCTGGACACACCAGCCCTCATCCTTGAGGTGATGTAGGAGAGCCTAGCCTAGTCCCAGATTTTTGTTTTGATCTGGTAAGGGGGCGTGGTGCACACTGTGAAGTGCCCCAGAACTACATGCTCGGACCTCTTTCTTTTTTTCTGTCTGTCCTCCTCTTGGAGATCATCCAGTCCCTTGGCTTTATACGTGTGCACCGAAAACCCCTGGGTTTGTCCCCTGAGCCAGGACCCCTTCCATGGACTCCACACTGTGTAGCTAGCTGGCTTCTTGACATCTCATTTGAATAGCAAGTAAGCATCTCAAGTTAAGATGTCACAAATTCAATCCTTGATACAGCCCACTAAATCATTCTTCTGCTTCTCTGTTAATGGTGATTCCATTTTCCAGGCATGCAGTCCAGAATTCTGAGAGCCACCCATGATGTCTCGGTTTGTCACCACCCCACACGTTCTGCCGGCTCTGTCTGTAAAACCTCTCCTGAGTTTCATCACCCTTCCCGCTGCCGCTGCCGTCCCTCCACCCCGGGGGTCTAAGCCAGCGTCAGTCTCCCAAGGACCACGGCCTGAGCTTGCTCCTGCCGCTCTTGCCGCGTTCAGACTCTTCTCATTAAGGGTTCTTCTTGGGTAAGACCACATTACTCCTTTGTTTAAAACTCACCAGCAGCTCCCGTCTCACTCAGAGTAGAAGCCAAAGTTTCTGAAGTGTTCTCCCCGCCTGCTCTCCCTTTCTGGGTGCTGTCTGATTTCTCCCGTCACTCACCTCCTTGCCCCCTCCAAGCCCCTGCTGTGTGTCGTGTCTGGACTATATGCCCAGCGCCCGGCACCTCAGGACCTTTGCACAGCTCACCCCCTCACCTCCGGGCTTTTCACTCTCTTATGGGCGTCTCACAGGGAAGCAGCTGATGCACTCAGAATTGGGTCACCCGAGGAAGACTGATGTAGGAAGGGTGGAGGGGAACCGCGTGGGCCGTGTGTCCAGTCGCCTGGGGCCTTGGATAAGAGTCCCTGGTGTCTGTGTTTTTCCCACAGTGTCAGGCTCTGTGCCTACAGGAAACCTGTTCACAGGGCATTTCCCAGAGGGGATTCCACAGGAGGGAGGAGCTCCACAGGAGGGAGGAGCTCCCGAGGAGGGAGGAGCGCCACAGGAGGGAGGAGCTCCACAGGGCTCCCTGGGAGGTTCTCCCTCTTGACTCTTGTTCTGCAGGTTCCGATAAACGCTATTGATTTTACCGGAAGATTTTCAGACAACAGCTAGGACTCCTGGTCCTTCTACAAAACGTCCTGAGTGGTCTGGAGCCTGCAATATCTGGATGGTGGCTGCCTGGTCACAACACTGGACAAAAGCACTTTGCTCTGTGCAGACAGTGACCGCTGGGTCACAGCTGCCACCTGTCCAGTGTGTTGTGAAACCATCCCTGTGAGAACTGGTGAAAAGAAAACCAGGAGATTTGATGGCAGCTGGAGCTGAGGTCCCCAGCTTCACAACCAGCCATGTGTGAGATGGTGGGAAAGGGCAGGGCTTCAGACAGGACTGTCCTGGTGATTCTATCCAGACCATAGGCACACGTCCTTTGTAAATTACCATGTCTTCAATTCTGTTATATGACAACTTGTGTTCTTTAGTTTCTGGTTACCCTTAACTGGTAGGTGGCCTCTAACTCCTAGTTTTAAGTTTCTTTGCCCCATGACTTGTTTAATTTTTGTGACTTGGTAAATATTTGATTTACTGAGACGCCACCGTTTAAGAAGCATCTTAAATAGTCCTTTCATGTGGGGAACACAAAGCAGCATGCGTCCTACGCCTGGAATTACCTGCTTTTGAACTGGGGCATGAGCAAGGAAATAGCAACACACTCCAGTATTCTTGCCTGGAGAATCCCATGGACAGAAGAGCCCGATGAGCTACAGTTCATAGGGTTGCAAAAAGTCAGACACAATTGAAGTGACATAGCATGCACGCTCTTCTCACCATGGAGGGTCCTTGTGATCCTTGTGCAATGTACATGCTAGGAGGATGGGACCCTCTGCCACTTGGATGGATATTTAGATGCACACTGAGTGCCAAAACTCCACTGTGGCATTTTCTTTTGCCTTCACTTTGGTTTTCAGCAGAAACTCTTTTCTCTTGAGTCAGTCTTCCTCTCCGGCTTTGATATTCAGTTGTAGTAGGAACCCACCTGAAGTTGCCTGTAGAGATTTCAGCATGGTGTGAGTGACCTGTTGTCAAAAGTTGAAGTAGCGGAAAGCAGTGCTTAAAGGATCAGGAAGAAAAGCTGTCGTTTGCAGACTTTTGCTCCTGTGTAAGCAGATCTGACCACTCGAGAGTAATTGAATGGTTTGGTTTACCCTCTTCCTGTCTTCACTATTGTTCCCATTTCTTGTAAAATGCTGTTTGAAGAAAACAAGTGGATAGTGTGGGCAGTGAAAATGGATGATCTGGTTCACAGGACATCTGGCTTTTGATGACCCCAAGCAGACTAGATGGAGGTAAAAGTTGACTTTGAATATTTCTTTGCTTCCCTCTGCGATGAGTCAGAGTTTGCAATAGAAAAGTGAAATTCAGTACTTCCCCTGACTAACGTGTTTATTATTAAGTGAAGAACGTATTAGCCGTCTTGAGACCATCCAGGTTATTCTTCGTGCCTTCACATTGTACAACGGTCAGAGGACCTGATGAATCAGCAGAGCTCTTTTGGCCTGTAGCTCATAACCCTCTTGAAGACAAGAGCACCGGAAGTTCTCTTGAATAATGCCACTCTGCCTGTCCCCTTCAGAGGCATGTGCGCGTTCCTCTCTGGTGACATTTTAAGGAGAGAGACAGGGAAGAGGGGAGATGACTCCCCTGCAAAGAATTAATTCGAATGGAGCTCTTCTGAGACTGTGGCTGGGTTTTTCTTCTTTATCTTTCTTCACCAAATTGTGCCTGGTGTGCAGAGATTGGTGACTCCCTTACCTGTTGCCACACAGCCTCAGCGTCCCATCTGGGAACAGCTGCCCTGGGCTGGGGCATAACCGGCTGCTTTCTGACCTCGACCGGCCAGGCTGGAGCAGCGCAGGTGACTCACCTCTGTCTCCTGTGTTACTCCTCCTCCCTTTGGGTCCAATAGAATAGCCCAGAAATGTACTTTTCATGCCAGAGGCGGAAAACACAAAAGAGCAAGAGGAAACACATAAAGTCTTTTGAGGCCTAGGCTCCAAGAGGACACACCATCACTTCTGCCTCATTTATGAGCCAGAGCAAGTCAGAGGCAGCAGGAAAATCAGCTCATTGTGGGGTGGGGGTGAGAGAGGTCTCCAAATTCACAGTGACAAGGGGTGTGGATATATGGAGGAAAGGAGAGTGGGAGCAGTTCTAAAATTTACCTATTTGTTTTTATTTGTGTGGTTGCATCGGGTCTTCATTGCAACATGAGTGATCTTTGGTTGCGGTGTGAGGGCTTCTCTAGTTGTGGTGCATGGGCTTAGTTGCCCCCCCTCGTGTGGGATCTTAGTTTCCCCGACCAAGATTCTAACCCTCATCCCCTACATTGGAAGGCAGATTCTTAACCATGGGACCCCAGGAAAGTCCCAGAGCAGAAGCCTTTAATGTCATTATCTTCCACAATAGGTTCAAAGAAAACTGCTCACATCTAAAATGAAATTTCTCTTCTTTGTAATTTATCTTTTTCAGGAAACGAGAACCTATGGCTTTCTTTGCAATCTTGCAGACAACATTCCTCTTGGCATTGCTGCCCTTGAGAACTTACCAAAGTGAAGGTAAGAAGTGAAAGAACAATAAAGAAAAAAAAAGTCACATAGAAAAAAAAAAAAAGCAAGGTAACTGGTGCTTTGGAGAAAAACGAACAGGTCATTTTTCTTTGGGAATTACCTGGAATTGGTGAGTAGCAGTGAGTAATTTAGTCTCCACCTTTCTGATCTTAATGGCTCATTTTAGTAAGTTACACCTTAACCCTGATTTCCTGGCCAATGGAAACTTGTCAGTAGACTTAATCCCTCAGAATTTCATGATCAATATATGATCCATTGGCAGAGGAGTTCCTTCTGTGTTTGGTGTGTTGAAATGGGTTATGTGATCAGAGTTAGAACAAGTTGGAATGGCGTACATTCATTGAGAGGCCGTTGCCTCCACGGTAATATGCTAAGTGCCAAAATGCTGTTTATGGCTAAAGAATTAGTATTCGTCTCTTAGCTACTTACCCAGTGAAGGTGTGTGTGTGTATGCTCAGTCACTTCAGTAGTGTCCAACTCTTTGTGACCCTAAGGACTGTTAGCCCACCATTCTCTGCTCTGGAGAATGGGATTTGTTATATAGTATACTTATTAAAGTACAGTTAATATGAAGTATACATACTATAGTATATATAGTATAAATATATACGTATTATACATAGCATAAGTGTATATGCTAGGAAATTATATATACTTATTAAAGTACATATACTTTAATAAGTTTACTTTAGCATATACATATTAAAATAATGCAATATATGATGAGAGTTTTTACCTTTAATGTTAATAGTTTTTCTAGAAATAACATCATATTTTATGGCTGCACGCTATTCCATCTTAGAAATGGGCCACAGTTTGTTTCCCTAAGTGTGTTGGAACCAGATGGAGAAACTGGTGGGGAAAGTAGGAGAGCCTGTGCCTAAGTCTATGGCTATCTGGTTCTAAGCCTGCTCTTTTTGGCCACACTCCAATGCTGTGTTGTCGAGAGCTGGGCCAAGAGCCCTGGGTCCTAGTTGGGTTCTGTGACCTTGGGAAAGTCACTCCCCCTTTTTTAGCCTCAGTTTCCCCCTCTGAAAAACACTGGGACTGGACTGAATCACCTCCAAGGTCTTTTCTCTACCTCTAACTTTACCTTGGCATTTCCCTCCATTTCCCAAGGATGTCCTAGATTGCTTTCCACTCAGTTATTTCTGACTGCTGTCTGCTGAGTACCTGAGTCACTCAACACTTACAGAGAGCGTATGTCAATATGAAGAGTTCCTCTTTGTCTAAAGCATCACAGGGCAGCCTTCTAGAGCTTCCCGAAGCACTGGTGATACAGGGTAGGTGACTCACTAATTCAGTAAGCAGTCACAGAGTGTCTCCACTGTGACAGGGGTGTTACAGTCGTGACTTCAGCGAGATGAGTAAGACTTAGTGCAACCTTTGTTCAGCTCACAGTCTGCGGGGAGACAAACGCCAAACAGGCTATGAGCGCATGCTGTGATCAGGGTTCAAATATGGGGTGGGAAAAGCTGCAATGGGAAGAAGAGACCTCCAGGAAGGATGAGTTGTTGGTGAGGGGCTGCTGGTCAGGCAGGCACTTGAGATTGTGCCGGTGCTGTGCTGGATCTCTGTCATTTGAGATCTGCTGTGGGTAAGACCTTGTGCCGAGTTCTGGGGACTAGAGTTCATTCCAAGATGCATAAGCCTCTGCCCTCCAGGAAATGTGAATCTAGAAGTGAGGCTGACAGCAACAGATGACCCTACCATACAAGCAAGGTGGAATGAGGACTAGGAAAGGTGGGCTGATTGTGTGTGCACTCTGCTTCTCTACACAGTTATTAAAAATAATCCAACCACCACCCCCCCCCCCCCCCCCCGCCCATTCCATAAGGGTTCTGCCTTTTCATTTTCCTAAATCTCCCTTTAGTTCATTTCCTAAATCTCCCTTTGGTTCACAGGTTTAGGGAGAGAATGAATATCAGCTGTTGCTTTCTGCTGTCTTTGACTAAAAAATTGAGACATTTTATTCACAAAGGAGATAAAACCTCTAATCAAATAATGATAGAGGATGACCGTCCTGTTGGGCTTTGAATGTTCAGGAATCCCAACTTATTTCATTTACCTTTGAGCGAATGAGGCCTGATAACTAATTCCCTCTGCCCAAACTTGTTAAGAGTCAGAATTCCAATTTATTAAGTTTCAGTGGGGAGTAAAACATAGAAATATAACTGGAACTCAGCCTTTTGGTGCAAATCAACTCAGAAGACTAAATTATGCATTCTGAAGTGTCATCTTAGTGAAGTGAACTTCACTTATTCCTTATCTTAAAGGAATATTTCTTTTAAAACTAGCATATTATATGGTTCTGAAAGTTATACATGTTTTCTGGAGAACATTTGCAAAGTACAGAAAAGCATAAAGCAAGAAAATTAAAACCAACACAACGTTGTAAGGTGATTATCCTCCAATTAAAAATTAAAATCACTCAACCTCACCATCCAGAGTTAATGACTGTTAACATTTTAGTTTTACTTTTCTTTATAGCTTTTTAAAAACAATGGAAGTGCTTTCAAAAATATAAAATGGGTTAGAGTTCAGTGTGACTTTTTAAATGTATGAAAAAGGTCAAGAAAAACTTATGATTTAAACTTGGCAGTGGAGTGAGAATGGAATTGGTAGGGAATTCGATGTCTGTATTCGTTGAATATTTTTATCATGATCATGTATATTTTAAAAATAATATTTATTGATGTGAAATTTACATAACATGAAATTACCAATTTATGGTTAAAGTGAACAAATCAGTGGCATTTAATACATTCAAAATTTTTTGCATCTACCACTTCTATATAGTTCCAAAATTTCTTTGTTGTCTCCAAAGAAAACACTGTAATCGTTAATCAATTATCCCCATTCCTCCCTCCCTCGGCCCCTGGCAACCTTCAATCTGCTTTATCTCTCTGTGGACTTAACTGTTTTGGATATTTCATGTGAATTGAATCATGCTGTATGAGACCTTTTGTATCTGGCTTCTTTTGCTTTGTGTAATGTTTTCAAGATTCACCTGATTTGTAGCGTATATCAGTACTTCATTCTTTCTTCACTTCAGTTCAGTCGCTCAGTTGTGTCTGACTCTTTGCGACCCCATGGACTGCAGCACGCCAGGCTTCCCTGTCCGTCACCAACTCCTGGAGTTTGCTCAAACTCACATCCATCGAGTTGGTGATACCAACCATCTCATCCTCTGTCATCCCCTTCTCTTCCTGCCTTCAGTCTTTCCCAGCATCAGGGTCTTTTCTAATGAGTCCATTCTTCACATCAGGTGACCAAAGTGTTGGAGCTTCAACTTTAGCGTCAGTACTTCCAATGAATATTCAGGACTGGTTTCTTTTAGGACTAATTGGTTTGACCTCCTAGCAGTCCACGGGACTCTCAAGAGTCTTCTCCAACACCACAGTTCAAAAGCATCAATTCTTTGGCGCTCACCTTTCTTTATGGTCCAACTCTCACATCCATACGTGACTACTGGAAAAACTATAACTTTGACTGTATGGACCTTTGTTGGCAAAGTAATGTTTCTGCTTTTTAATATGCTGTCTAGGTTTGTCATAGCTTTTCTTCCAAGGAGCAAGTGTCTTTTAATTTCATGGCTGCAGTCACCATCTGCAGTGATTTTGGAGCCCTCCAAAATAATTTTCTCAGTGTTTCCATTGTTTTCCCATCTATTTGCAATGAAGGGATGGGACAGGATGCCATGATGTTAGTTTTCTGAATGTTGAGTTTTAAGCCAACTTTTTCACTCTCTCATTTTCATCAAGAGTCTCCTTAGTTCTTCTTTACTTTCTGCCAAAAGGGTGGTGTCATCTGCATATCTGAGGTTATTGATATTTCTCCCGGCGGTCTTGATTCCAGCTTGTGCTCCATCAGCCCAGCGTTTCTTATGATATACTCTGCGTAGAAGTTAAATAAGCAGGGTGACAATATACAGCCTTGACGTACTCCTTTTCCTATTTGGAACCAGTCTGTTATTCCATGTCCAGTTCTAACTGTTGCTTCTTGACCTGTATACAAATTTCTCAGAAGGCAGGTCAGGTCATCTGGTATTTCCATCTCTTTCAGAATTTTCCACAGTTTGTTGTGATCCACACAGTCAATGGCTTTGGCATAGTCAGTAAAGCAGAAGTAGATATTTTTCTGGAATTTTCTTGCTTTTTCAATGATCTAGTGGATGTTGACAGTTCAATCTCTGGTTCCTCTGCCTTTTTGAAATCCAGCTTGAACATCTTGAAGTTCACGGTTCATGTACTGTTGAAGCCTGGCTTGGAGAATTTTGAGCATTACTTTACTAGCATGTGAGATGAGTGCACTTGTTCGGTACTTTGAGCATTCTTTGGCATTGCCTTTCTTAGGGATTGGAATGAAAACTGACCTTTTGCAGTCCTGTGGCCACTGCTGAGTTTTCCAAATTTGCTGGCCTATTGAGTGCAGCACTTTCACAGCATCATCTTTTAGGATTTGAAATAGCTCAACTGGAATTCCATCACCTCCACTAGCTTTGTTCGTAGTGATGCTTTCTAAGGCCCACTTGTCTTCTCATTCCAGGATGTCTGGCTCTAGGTGAGTGATCACACCATCGTGGCTCTCTGGGTCATGAGAATCTTTTTTGTATAGTTCTTTGGTGTATTCTTGCTACCTCTTCTTAATATCTTCTGCTCTATTAGATCCATACCATTTCTGTCCTTTATTGTGCCCATCTTTGCTTGAAAATTTCCCTTGGCATCTCTAATTTTCTTGAAAAGATCTCTAGTCTTTCCCATTCTGTTGTTTTCCTGTATTTCTTTGCATTGATCACTGAGGAAGGCTTTCTTATCTCTCTTTGCTATTCTTTGGAGCTCTGCATTCAGATGAATATATCTTTCTTTTTCGTCTTTGCCTTTAGCTTCTTTTCTTTTCTCAGCTATTTATAAGTCCTCCTCAGCCAACCATTTTGCCTTTTTGCATTTCTTTTTTGGGGGGATGGTCTTGATCACTGCCTCCTGTACAATGTCAGAACTCTCTGTCTGTAGTTCTTCAGGTACTCTATCAGATCTAATCCCTTGAATCTATTTGTCACTTCTACTGTATAATCATAAAGGATTTAATTTAGGTTGTACCTAAATGGTCTAGTGGTTTTCCCTACTTTCTTCAATTTAAGTCTGAATTTTGCAATAGGGAGTTCATGACCTGAGCCACAGTCATCTTCTGGTGGTTTTTGCTGACTGTATAGGGCTTCTCCATCTTTGGCTGAAAGAATATAATCAGTCTGATTTTGGTATGGACCATCTGGTGATGTCCGTGTGGAGTCTTCTCTTGTGTTTCAGGTTATGAATAAACCACAAGACGTTTGTCCATTCATCTGCTGATGGACATCTGGTTTGTTGTCACCTTTTCGCTATTGTGAACAGTGCTGCTACAAACATTTGCGCACACATATTTAAGTCTTGCAGTTCTTTAGGATATATATGTAGGAGTGAAATTATTGGATCATGTGGTGATTTTAACTTTGTGAAGAACTTTCAAAATGTCTTCTCCAGTTCCAAAGTCATTTTACACTCCCACCATGATGTACAAAGGTTTTTATTTCTCCACATCCTCACTGATGCTTATTTCCATTTTTAAAATCATAACCCTCCTTGTGAGTATAAGATAGTATCTCATTATGGTTTTGATCTTCATTTCCTTTATGATTAATGATGTTGAAGGTCTTTTCATGTGCTTATTGGCCATTTGTACATCTTTGGAGAAATGACTATTCAAGTCATTTGTCTGTTTTTAAAATAGAGTTGTTTGTATTTTAGCTGTTGAGTTGTCAGAGTTCTTTATAAATTCTGGATACTAGATGAGTGATTTGCAAAATATCTTCTCCACTTGTAGTTTTTCTTTCCACCCTTTTGACAATGTCCTTAGATGCACAGTTTTTAATTTAGATAAGTTTCCATTTGTTTGTTTTTTTTTTTCTTTTCTGACTCATGCTTTGGCATCATATCTAGGGACCCAATGCCAAATCCAAGGTCATGGGAGTCCATACTAAGATTCTAGTTGGTATCCTAACCATTCCCAGCATCTGATCTATAAATTCACAAAGGATGGACATCTTTCTGGGAAAATAGTCATTGATGGCCAGTAACTTGGATTTTATGGCCATTCTTGTTAACTTTGCTTCCATAGAATGAATTTTCTGAGTTTTGTTTTCTAAACTCTGAGGATAAAACCTTAATTAGATCCTGAAGCTGTCTATCATGTGGACCATTAACAGGGAGAACTTCATGCCTGTATCCACCAAGAATACTTATCAACTTTTCTGGCTAGGTCCAGAGCCCCATCCTTATCATCTGTATCCTGAATTTGGAAGGACCCACCTCTCAGACATTCCAGTCCATGTGACCTTTGATTGGGCAAGATGTTCCTGCCTTCACAGTTGGGGAGCAGTGCAATAAAGGGGGACAAGGCTTGGTGTTAAAGAGATCCATACTTAAGTTCCATGTCGCTTTGTGTACATTGTTTAAGCTATCGAACTGGAGTTTCCTCATCTATAAAAAATGATTGTCTCAGTTTTACAATGGGCATTTCATGAGAAGAAATATGCAAAGCACCTAGTACCATGCCTGATAAACTTTATGTGGTCAATCTTATTGTTGCTCTTATTTTTTACATCCCTGTAAGAAAAATACAGGCTTCCCAGGTGACTCAGGGGTAAAGAATCTGCCTGCTAATGCAGGAGATGTGGGTTCCATTCCTGAGTCAGGAAGATCCCCTGGAAGAGGGAATGGCTACCCACTCCAGTATTCTTGCCTGGAGAATCCCATGGACAGAGGACCCTGGAGGGCTACAGTCCATGAGGTCACAAAGCGTTGGATACAGCTGAGCAAGCACATGCACACTGAGAAAAGCAGCACATGTAGAATGAGTTTGGGAAATTTTTTTTCAGTATTAGAGATTCATTCCATTTTTATTCTCAAAAGAGGGTAATTTCTTACCATTTAAACTAGGTACCAGATCACTAGGGGGAAATCCCCAAAGAACTAGAAAAATGAATGCTAAAAAGATGATATGTGCTCCACCATGAACCATCAGCTACCAGTTGATTTTATCAATACACTCTTCATCTTTTCAATACCTTTGCACCATTCCCAGTGTACATAAGATGCCCTCAAACCAACCAGTGAAGCCTCTTGATTCAACAATACACAGTTTTTTGTAAATCCGTATGGCATTTCCTCTACTTATGTAAAAAGTGATGTTTTGTTCTTCTCCCAGAATTAGTGATCCCACTCATTCCATCAGGGCAAATCCACTCTCTGGGCTGTTTTCCAGCTCAGCAAATTTGACCTCAGCAAATCTGTCCCATGTTTGAATCTCTCCTCTTTGACAGACTCTATCCCACCATTAAACACTCTAAACTTGCAATCACTCATTATTTCATAGAAGTCTCTTGTGTCTCTCCACTAGGTTCCTTCCTTGAGCTAGAAACCTTGTCACGATTATTTCATTTCACACTGTGTCTAATCTCATCCGAAGAGCCCAGTGAATTCTTGCCGGAGGTGTTTTAAGTTCAGTTATAGCTGTTTAATAAACTATGAAATATTTGTTTGGGTTTTTTTGGCCACAAAACATATGGGATCTTAGCTCCCCAACCAGTGATTGAACCTATATCCCCTGCACGGGAAGACAAAGTCTTAACCACTAGATTGCCAGGGAAGTCCCCTAAACTATGAAATAGTTCATAAAATATTCATTTTAGATGTCCAGAACTATGAAATTTATAGCAAAAAGCCCTCTTATTCAGCCTTGTTATAAATTTCTAAACCATTTAGATTGTTCAATAAAGTATCCTTTTGTGTAGCTGCCAATATATTAATTTGCTGTGTATCATTGAGCAACTCATTTCATTCATCTAGGGCTTAATTTCTTCATCTGCTGAGTGATTTCTAAATTCCCTCCAGCTTTTCAATGTCTAATTCTAGAGTGTATATGTGAGCAATGTTTTCCAAAGCTAAACAATGATGATATTGAACAGTTTAATTATCTGTGACTATTCAATCATACTCCTATTAAGTGTTACTTCATATCGTGTTTTGGTCTTTCAGTCTTGTCTGAACCTTTACCATTAACTCCTGAATCACTGAGCATTTCCATCAATTCTACAAAGCAGTGTTTGCATTTACAATGGACTGTCCACAACCTTGATTATCATCAGGAATTAAAAATGGTTTTTCAGATAGAGATCAGTAGATTTAAAGCATCCGAAGTCATCTGGACGGTAAGTATTTTTATTATTGGCTCAGTATTTTAAAAATCCTTTTCTAACACCATGATTTGTCTTTTATGATGTCCTCCCCAAAATCCCAATCTGGAATCATTTTAGCTACTCAGAACAGTTCTAAATAATCTCAGTTCTGTGTTTTTAAGTTAAGAGGATCTGGGGCAAATTAACATGACAATTTAATTGCTGTAAAAATAGATCATTTTCTCAGTTCTTCTCTGTTCTCTATGAAAGCTGTTGGGGTCTGTCCTTGTGAAGACTGGGTTCCAAAAATCCATGATCAGCCATCTTATTCCTCTTCCTTCTTCCTTCTCTGCCTACCAAAGATTTTCCTAAATCAGATGTAATAGTTTTGCAATTCTCATGTCAGTGTGGCTCTCAGGCAGTTTCTTTACTGATACCGGGCTGAAATACAAGGAAGAAAACGTTCTAGCATTTTCTCTTCTACCCAGCAAAGAGGTCCCCCATGGACCTTGTCAGAGAGTAACTTACCATGTCCTTTGTTGCCTCACATGTGGCTTTTTCTATAGCAAATTAAATTAAGAAAATCCTGAACTTCATACTCTTTTTGCCTTTGAATTATTTGGGATTGATGTTCTCTAGTCTGGTTTAAGTCATGGTTATGTCTGTTTTGCCTGATGCTTTCCCCTTTGCTGCATTGGGGCACTTTGGTGGTTCCTTTCAATGACCATGTATGGTCTAGGGAGCCCTAGTAACCTATGCCCACATCATGATCATTTAGGATCGTGGGAGGCTGAAGGACAGTGAACTATTTTCTCACTGAAGGGAAACAGAGAATTTGCCTAGAGGGAAGTGAAATGCGGGTGTGTTATTGCTGGGGACCTCTGTTTGCTAGTGGACAGCCACTGTCCTCTCAGGCAGTGGAGGCATGGGTGCAGGGACCCAGAGGGCCAGTTCCTTTAGTAAAGCATAAAGGTCACTAACTTTAACGGTTCCAGTTACTTTTATGATCCATCATCAGCTTTGAGATCTGAATGAGTGGCCTAAATATCATTCTGACTGTTGATTTAAGGTTGATACCAGGTCTATAATTCTACCCCTCAAGGGGCAGCTTCCTACTGTGAGAATTATTTGATATCTTTTTTTTTTTTTAAGGCCAAACACAGTAGTTTATTTGGGGTTTGTTAGGACTACAGGCCAGGAGACACAGATCTCAGAAACACTTGCATTGTGTTCCCTGGTTTTTTATTTTAATTTTTCAATTTATTGAGATATGGTATAATGAGATATGGTATAATTGCTTTACAATGTTGTATTAGTTTCTGCTGTGTAGCAAAGGGAATCAGCTATACATATACCTATATCTTCTCTTTGTTGGATTCCCTTTCCTTAGGTCATCAGAGAGCGCTGAGTAGAGTCCCCTGTCCTATAGGTTTTTGTTAGCTATGTATTTCTATGTAGGATGTAGATATGTCAATCCCAGTTTCCCAGTTCATCCCACCCCTCCGTTCCCCCTTGGTGTCCATGCGTTTGTTCTTTCCATCTGTGTCTCTATTCTGCTTTGCAAATGGGCTCATCTGTGCCATTTCTCTAGATTGCATACAACAGCAGTGCTTGTATACAGCTGTTCCCTCCCCAGCCCTTCCTCCCACTGTCCCTTTCACGGGGATAATTTCTGTATTTTCATGTTTTTTGTATTATCGATGGATACACATGTTGATTTGGGCCTAGTACAGTATTGAACAGAGGTCATGTCAAGGCTAAGAATTGCCTAGGGAAAAGAAATTTGAATGGAGGGCTGGAGGAATTTGTGGAAAACTAGCACTTAACCCCATTATTGAAAGTAACATTAACCACAGACCAGGTGGACCCCTTTCTTTGTTCTTCTAAAAGATAGTTCTTTTTGGTACCATAGTAAAGAAAATAATGGTAGGAAAGCCTGAACCGACAGTTGTTCACATCTGTCTAGACCTTTGGTTCAGGTACTAGTTTTCTTTTCAAGGTAAAAAGAGAAAACTTCTTCTTTCTTGCTAAGTAGGTTTCTTGCTGCTGAAATCTACTTGTAACCAACCAAGGCTGGAGGTGTTTGAGGGTAGAGTTTTGCCTTGTCCATTACATGGTTCCCATAACATCCAGCCCAGCCTGACCCCTAGGACAGAGAAAGGTTTGTGATGCTGCTTTTTTCTTTTTTTTGTCACTTATTCATTTGACAAAAGATAATCACACCTGCCTATGCCAGATGCCAGGAACAGGTAAAGAAAAATCAGCTTTGACTTGAATAGTTTGCAGCACAGTTGAGAAGATAGTCCAGGACACACACAGCAACACTGGGAGGACAATTTCAGAAAACCTGCAATGACCTACCACTGACCATGCACACACAGAACTCTCTCCCTTTGCCTGCTGGGGCTGGGTGGTGTAGGACCCTCCAGCCCGAGGAGGGAACAGCCCCTCTCCAGCCAGCTCTGTTTCTGACTGGAGCCCTGGGCTCCACATGGGGGTTATGGCCACATGCAATCTTTCCCAGTCATCAGTCGCCATGCATCCCAGAGCAGATGAGGCCATGAGAAGCTGTTGTCTGAACCTCTTGGGACTGCAGTCAAGGACAGACCTAAGGTCTCCTCCACTTAAGGGTCAGAAAGCCAGCTGAGAGAGGCTGCTTCTATCTGGACCGTAATCTCCCTTCATAGGGCAGGTCCCTGAAATGCAACCTCACTCTTGCCGAGAAGGAGCAGCTTTCTGTTCTCATGGCTCCAATTGTGTGTTCCCAGATAAGCCAATGGATAATAATAAATAAATATATTTGTTTATGCTAAATTTATAAATTTATATTAAATTGAATATGTACCATAGATAAATAAAACAAGGCAAATAGATGGGGAAAAAGCTCCAAAATCACTGCAGATGGTGACTGCAGCCATGAAATTAAAGGTACTTGCTCCTTGAAGAAAAGCTGTGACAAACAGACTGCATATTAAAAAGCAGAGACATTACTTTGCCAACAAAGATCTGTCTAGTCAAATCTATGGTTTCTCCAGTAGTCATGTATGCATGTGAGAGCTGGACCATAAAAAAGGCTGAGCACCAAGGAATCGATGCTTTCAAATTGTGGTTCTGGAGAAGACTCTTGAGAGTCCCTTGGACAGCAAGGAGATCAAACCAGTCCATCCTGAAGGAAATTAACCCTAAATATTCACTGGAAGGACTAATGCTGAAGCTAAAACCAGTACTTTGGCCACCTGATGCTAAGAGCCGACTCATTGAAAAAGAACCTGATGCTGGGAAAGACTGAGTACAGAAGGAGAAGGGGGGTGACCGGGTGGGACTCAGTGGACATGAGTTTAAGCAAAGTCTGGAAGATAGTGAAGGACAGAGGAGCCTGGTATGCTGCAGTTCATGGTGTCACAAAGAGTTGGACGTGACTTAGCAACTAAATAACAATAACAAATAAGCCGAAGGACAAGCGTCTTGACCCAGGTGCTTGCAGCTGGTCCAGGGACTCTGAGCTGGATCCCGGCTGGCACCGACCGCTCAGAACTCACCACATAGTCTCACCTTGGCTGGGTTCTGCCCTTGGCCTTTCTAGTCACATGCTTTATGGTTCTGTCCATGGCAGGAGAAGGCAGAGTAGAGTAACCACTCAAGCTTGGAAGAAGGCCTGGAGCTTGAATCAGGGAGGAATAAACTCACTTCTTGGGAATGGATCAGTGACCTCACTTGGACATCATGTAAATGCCAGTTTTTCATGACTTACTGATGTCTGCCAGGGCCAAATTAAACTTGCCACTTCAATGAATGAAAACAGCCCAAACACAAGTCATCACATTTTTAAAAGTCACTGAATTGATGCATTCAAGGAAAGTTTTATATCCTCCACAACACAGCTATAAAGACCACAAAGCACAACTTTGTGGTTAGACAGAATCCACACAAAGAGGGTCTGGGAGAAGCAGAGCTCATGACATATTAATGAACTGATGAAATCATTTAGCACATAGTTTTAGACTGTGGGCTCAGGTCCAGGCCTTGTTCAAGGCATGGGGCTATCAATGCTGAGCAAAACTAAGGAGATGGTCACAAAGTTAAGAGTGTCCTAGATGTAAGGAGTGCAGGTTGTTGACAATGGGCTATGGGTTGAGATTAGGCCTGACGTTCTCTAGCAGCTTGGAGGAAGGACAGCTGGAGTCAAAGTAGGAAAGAAGATTAGAAGCTAATTTAGAATGGAGAATGGAGAAGAATGTTCCAGGAACATCCAGCTGGAGTGAGCAGAGGCCCTGAGTGAAAGGGGCTGGGAGCTTTCAGGCTTGAAAGCATGGGGCACGTGGGGTGGGTGGGACAGGGCCAGGTGACTGCAGCTCTGGGGGTCATGCTCAGGTATGGTTTTTTATCCTGGGAACAGTGAGAAGGGGTGATGAGATCTGATTAAAACCACTCTGGTTCCACAGTGGGGAGAAGTTGGGAGAATTGGAGGAGGTAAAGTGTGACCAGTTTGAATTGAGCAGTGGGGTTGATCCAGAGGAGAAGGGCCTGGAGTAGGTGATAACAATGGGGAGGAGAGAAGTGACTGAATTCCTGAGGGATATAGGAGGCGAGATCCAGTCTGTGGCTTGTTTGCATTATGGCAAGGTCACCATGACTGCTATAATGTTCATATTATAGCAAGGTCACTGATTGACTAACAGTCAGTTTTTTGTACTGGTTTTTAAATAATGGGGAAAATGTACCCGAGATTGTGCACATTAAATAGTAAAAGTTGCATGGGTCAGGACCCCAAAACTTGTTAAAAAACAATGTTTTATAGGGATGTGCTGTGCTGTGCTTGGTCGCTTAGTCATGTCAGACTCTTTGTGACCCCAGGAATGTAGCCTGCCAGGCTTCTCTGTCCATGAGGATATTCCAAGCAAGAATAGTAGAGTGAGTTGCCATGTCCTTTTCCAGAGGATCTTCGCAACCCACAAATCGGACCCAGGTCTCCCGCATGCAGGCAGATTCTCTACCATTTGAGCTACCAGAGAAGCCCAAGAATACTGGAGTGGGTAGCCTATCCCTGCTCCAGGGGGTCTTTTTGACCTAATAATTGAACTGGGGTCTCCTGCAATGCAGGTGGACTCTTTACCCCCTGAGATACCAGGGAAGCCCTTTATAGGGGTAGGAATGCAACAAACTGAAACACTGTAAGCATTTTACAAATGGGAGTTCTGCTTAGAATGACAAAGGACATGCATGATTAGATGCCCTTCAGGTGGACTAAGCAGTTCTCCTTCCAAAATAGTGTTTGGTTCTGCCAAGGGCACCATTTAAGGCTGACAGCTGGGGGAGGGGAAGGCATAGTGGAGGGAAAGCCTCCAAGTTTGGTAGCTCTAGGTGGCATGTGGCATATGTATTGCCCCCTCCTCTTCACTGTAGGACTTGTCACTGGCCCTTAAAAAATGGATGCAAACTCAGTTTTCCCCATGAAGGGCAAGGTATCTGTTGTCCTTGTCTTACAGCTGTGGGGGCAGAAGGCAGCTATCCCACTGAGGAGCATCGGTGCTTGGAGTTGTGGTCCAAGAAGAAGAATAAAGCCAGTCCCTGCTCTTACGGTACCATATTCAAGTCAGGGGCTTGACCATAGATGAAATGCCACCAACTACCCACAGTAGTTGAGATTAGGCCTTACCTAAGGACACATATAGACTGAAAGTCAGGGGATGGAAAAAAGATAGTCCATGCGAATGGGAATCAAAAGAAAGTGGGAGTAGAAATAATCGTATCAGACAAAATAGACTGTAAAAACCATTACAAGAGATAAGGAAGTATGGGAGGGAGGGTTTGGGGACAATCAGTTCATTTCAGTCACTCAGTCGAGTCCAACTCTTTGTGATGCTATGAACCGCAGCACCCCAGGCCTCCCTGTCCATCTCCAGCTCCTGGAGTCCACCCAAACCCATGTCCATTGAGTCAGTGATATCATCCAACCATCTCATCCTCTGTCGTCCCCTTCTCCTGTCCTCAGTCTTTCCCAGCATCAAGGTCTTTTCAAATGAGTCAGCTTTTCGCATCAGTGGGGGAGAATGGATACATGGATATGTATGCCTGAGTCCCTTCACTATTCACCTGAAATTACCACAACATTGTTAACTGACTGTACCCCAATACAAAATAAAAAGTTTAAACAAAAGAAAGAAAGAAAGAAAGAAGGTGAGACTTCACTTTACCAACAAAGGTTCGTCTAGTCAAAGCTATGATTTTTCCAGTAGTCATGTATGGATGTGAGAGTTGGACCAGAGAGAAGGCTGAGTGCCAAAGAATTGATGCTTTCAAATTGTGGTGCTGAAGAAGACTATTTTGAGAGTCCCATGGACAACAAAGAGATCAAATCTGTCAATCCTAAAGGAAATCAACCCTGAATAATCAGTGGAAGGACTGATGCTGAAGCTGAAACTCCAATACTTCAGCCACCTGATACGAAGAGCCAACTTATTGAAAGAGACCCTGATGCTGGGAAAGACAAGGCAGGAAGAGAAGCGGGCAATAGAGGATGAGATGGTTGGATGGTCTTACCGACACAATGAACCTGAATTTGAGCAAACTCCAGGAGATAGTGAAGGACAGAGAAGCCTGGCTTGCTGCAGTCCATGGGGCCACAAAGAATTGGACTTGACTTGGTGACTGAACAACAACCATCATATGTAGGGGAGCTTGGGGAGAGGTGGGGGTGGGAAGAAACCAGAGGAAAGAGTAAGAAAAGCTTCATGAAGATGGGTGTAACGGGCTTGGAGGTTGAGACTAATTCCCAGTTCAGAGCAGGGGGATGGGGGTGGGAGACACTAAACCAGGGACACTACATGGGAAAACCCTGAGATGTAAAGGCACAAAGCTGTTCCAGCAGCATGGGGGCAAACCACCGGTTCTTGAGAGAAGAGTCCTGCAGGGGAGAAGCAGGTTGGAGTCAGACTGCAAATGGCCTTGGATGACAGGGTAAAGTGTAAAAGGAGCCACTGAAGTTTATTGAATTTAAGAATGAAAATACCAATGTTTTAGAAAGATGAAGACTAAAATCTATGCAGCAAAAGCAAATTACATTTCAACCTGGACAAGCTTCCTAAGAGCACAATGTAAGTTCTGCCTATGTGGTTGACATCTCTGGGTACTGAAGAGTGTGAAGGTGGGAGCTCAAGGAAGGCAGTGTGGTCCATGGGGCCACCACATCTGAAAAGACTAGAGACAAAAATGAAGGGGATCATGGGAAGTGATCTATTAACTTCTGGGCGACAGTGGAACTCCTGGGTACCATGAAGGACTGCCAGCTCTGCTGAGGTTTGATCTGATGAATATTAGAAAATTCTTATCAATCTTGCTTATTTTTAAAACGGTGCCTCAATTAATTCTCTAGTTTGCGAGAATTTTCTCAGCATGCTCTTTGTGACCAGAACTGTGTGTACACCTTCTTTCTCTGATCTTTTTCCCTAAGACTCAAGTGGTGTCTATTCTGTCTCTCACTTGATTCATGTGATCCCCCCTGGAACTGGAGGCCCAAAGAGATTGGGAGCCAAGTTTTCAATAGGCAGGAGGCTATGGCTGGTTCCTTGCTGAACCGTCGGAGTATAGGAACTGGCTGACTGGAAACAGACTGAGCTTGTCCGTATCCTGGAGTTACAGTGGACACTTAGGTGTGTGCTTTAGGATAAGTCCAGCCAAGCCATTTTTCAGGACCGCATGGTTATATGCTTCAAAGTTTTTCTCTTTATTTCTAGGGGAACTACAGCACCACTGTGATGCAGAACCAAGTCCTGCACTGGAGCTGGGAGTCTGAGCTCCCGTTAGAATGTGCCATACACTTTGTAAGAATGAGGACTATGGTGGATGATGCCAGGATTCCTGTGCCCAGGTTCTGGAGTAACTGGAGTTCATGGGAGAAAGCAGATGGTAAGAAGTGAGGCTGTAAAAGAGTGAGGGTGTTTACTGTCTAATATTTCTTGGGGATCAGTAGTCAAATGGTAGAAGTCCTTATTGAGGAACTCCAGGTAGATGCCAGCATTATTTATATTTGTCTCCTATTGGATCTAAAAAGCATGGCTGTGAGACTTGCCACTGGGGGATAGAGGTCTCAGGATTTTAATATTCTTGCCTGGAAAATTTCTTGGACAGAGGAATCTGGCAGGCTATAGTCCGTGGGATCCACAAAGAGTCGGACACAACTGAGCACATATGCATTGGACCCAAAAAGCATGGATGTGAAGCTTGCCACTGGGAGATAGGTAGAGGTCTGAGGATTTTCCCTCTGACTTTATTCATTGAGATAACTATGCAAATTCAGACAATGTAGGATTCATTTTCCATGTGTGTGAAGTATGTACATTATAGAATGCTGAGTGAACAGAGAAAAATATAAATTGTACATATATTTTTATTAGAACAACACAAAATGTGTATACAACTAGAGTAGAATTTGGGAAGCTTTTTCCATCCAGGACAAGATAGGAAATATTTTAGGTTTTACAACCCTACATTCTCTATCGGGGCTATTCAACTCCACTGTGGTAGCATGGGAGCTGTCATAGGCAGTGTGTAAATGAATGGTTGTGTTCCAATAAAACTTTATTTACAAAAACAGATGGTGGCTGGAATTGGCCCTTGGGCCATAGCTTGCCAACCCCTAATGTAGAGACAAGGGAGGAAATATGGAAAACTGGAAGTAATTCTTCATTTGAGTAATGAAATCATGGGTAATTATGTTTTAAATATCTCTTAATTTTGGTTATTTTGTTGTAATTAAAATTTAGCATTCTTCACAATTTCGTATGCTTCAGCTAAGCTATAGGTTAGCTGTAAAGCAATGTCATCTGATGCTCTCGACTATATACCTTGATAGGTTGTCTGAAATTTCCTACCAAGAGAATCATTCCTTAGCTAAGTATTTGTGCAAATGTAACTCAGACTGATAACACTTTAACCCACAAGAGACCCAATGGTTAGTTTAATACTAACAGAATAAAATCTGCTTCCTAGTTGCTGCTTTCAACACTATATGTATTTATACCAATGTTTTTATGTGTTTATACCAGTTGTCACATCTGCCCTAGGAAATACATAAAATTCTCATCTATTTTTCACAGATGAGGAAGTGGAGGCACAAATAGCTTTAAAAAAAAAAAATTAAGGTCATCAGGCCACTAAGTGGTGGAGCCAGAATTCTAACCTGGAAAATCTAGCTCCATAGGCCATGCTCTTAACCATCACATCCTATTGCTGAGAGACACACTTAGAGAAAAAGACAGAAAGAGAGAGATTAAAAAGATAGTAACAGAAAAAGAAAGAGCAACATTATCAACAACTTTGGTACAATGGACTAGGTTTCTCAAAATTGTAACCTCCACACTAACCCCAAAATTGATAGAAAAGCTGATTATGCCTGTAAAATTTTTATTAAATTATACTTGATTTATAATATCATGTAAATTTCAGGTGAATAGCACAGTGATTCAGTTATACATTTATATGTATTTTTATCAGATTCTTTTCCCTTATAGGTTGTTATATAATATCAAATATAGTTCCCTGTGTTATATACTAGGTCGTTGTTGGTTATCTATTTTATACACAGTAATGTTTATATGTTAACTTGAAACTCCTAATTTATCCATTCCCTGTACTCTTCTTTCTCCTATATGTTGGGTTGTTTTTTTTTTTTTTCTGTATCTGTGAGTCTCTCCCTGTTTTGGAAATAAGTTCATTTGTGTCATCATTTTTTCTTTTAGATTCACATATAAGTGACATCATATGTTATTTGTCTTTGTCTGACTTTCTTCCCTTAGTGTGATACTCTCTGCTGCTGCTGCCAAGTCGCTTCAGTCGTGTCCGACTCTGTGCGACCCCATGGACTGTAGCCCACCAGGCTCCCCTGTCCATGGAACTCTCCAGGCAAGGATACTGGAGTGGGTTGCCATTTCCTTCTCCAGTGATACTCTCTAGGTCCATCTATGTTGTGCAGATGGCATTACTTCATTCTTTTTTATGGCCGAGTAAAATTCCATTTATATATACATATATGTATATACATATATACACATATACATATATATATGTATATATACCACATTTTCTTTATCTGTCTCTCTGTCAATGGATATTTAGGTTGGTTCCATGCCTTGGTTATTGTAAATAGGCCTTCAGGGATCTTTTCAAATTATGGTTTTCTCTGGTGGCTCAGACGGTAAAGCATCTGTCTGCAATGCTGGAGACCTGGGTTCGATCCCTGGGTTGGGAAGATCCCCTGGAGAAGGAAATGGCAACCCACTGCAGTACTCTTGCCTGGAAAATCCCATGGACAGAGGAGCCTGGTAGGCTATAGTCCATGGGGTCGCAAAGAGTCGGACACGACTGAGTGACTTGACTTTACTTAGTTTACTCGGTATATGCCCTGGAGTGGGATTGCAGGATCATATAGTAGCTCTGTTTTTAGTTTTTTAAGGAATCTCCATATAGTTCTCTAAAGTGGCTATGCCACAGTGTTGGAGGGCTCCTATTTCTCCACACCCTCTCAGCATTTATTATTTGTAACTTTTTGATGATGGCCATTCTGACTGATGTGAGGTGATACCTCACTGTAGTTTTTTTTCTTTTTCATTGTAGTTTTGATTTGCGTTTCTCTAATAATGACACCACCCGTATGGCAGAAAGTGAAGAGGAACTAAAAAGCCTCTTGATGAAAGTGAAAGAGGAGAGTGAAAAAGTTGACTTAAAGCTCAACATTCAGAAAACTAAGATCATGGCATCTAGTCCCATCACTTCATGGGAAATAGATGGGGAAACAGTGGAAACAGTGTCAGACTTTATTTTTTGGGGCTCCAAAATCACTGCAGATGGTGACTGCAGCTATGAAATTAAAAGACGCTTACTCCTTGGAAGGAAAGTTACGACCAACCTAGATAGCATATTAAAAAGCAGAGACATTACATTGCCAACAAAGGTCCATCTAGTGAAGGCTGTGGTTTTTCCAGTGGTCATGTATGGATGTGAGAGTTGGACTGTGAAGAAAGCTGAGCGCCAAAGAATTGATGCTTTTGAACTGTGGTGTTGGAGAAGACTTTTGAGAGTCCCTTGGACTGCAAAGAGATCCAACCAGTCCATCCTGAAGGAAATTAGTCCTGAATATTCCTTGTAAGGACTGATGTTGAAGCTGAAGCTCCAATACTTTGGGTACCTCATGCGAAGAGTTGACTCATTGGAAAAGACCCTGATGCTGGGTGGGATTGGGGGCAGGAGGAGAAGGGGACGACAGAGGATGAGATGGCTGGATGGCATTACCGACTCGATGGACATGAGTTTGAGTAAAGTCCGGGAGTTGGTGATGGACAGGGAGGCCTGGCGTGCTGCTATTCACAGGGTCGCAACGGACATGGAGCGACTGAACTGAACTGAGCACGGCCCCACCCAGCATAACAAGTTTTCCCCTCAGTCAGTCTCTCCCATCAGGAAGCTTCCATAAGCTTCTTATCCTTCTCCATCAGAGGACAGACAGACTGAAAACCACAATCACAGAAATGTAGCCAATCTGATCACATGAACCACAGCCTTGTCTAACTCAGTGAAACTATGAGCCATGCCGTGTAGGGCCACCCTTGATGGATGGGTGATGGTGGAGAGTTCTGATAAAACGTGATCCACTGGAGAGGGGAGGGGAATGGCAAACCACTTCAGTATTCTTGCCTTGAGAACCCCATGAACAGTATGAAAACAGTTTGTATGGTGTTAGAGAATGTTTTAATTTCGTTGTTTTACATGTAGCTGTCCAGGTTTCTCAGTACTGCTTATTGAAGAGACTATCTTTTCTCTATTGTATATTCTTGCCTCCTTTGTCATAGATTAATTGACCATAGGTGAGTGGGTTTATTTCTGGGCTTTTGATCCTGTTCCATTGATCTATGTTTCTGTTTTTGTGCCAGTGACATACTGTGCTAATTACTGTAGCTTTGTAGTATAATCTGAAGGCAGGGAACCTGTTTCTTCCAGCTCATCTTTTCCGTCTTAAGACTGCTCTGGCTACTCAGGGTCTTTTGTGTTTCCATACAAATTTTTTTGTTCTAGTTCTGTGAAAGATGCCTTTGGTAACTTGATAGGGATTGAATTGGATCTGTGGATTGCCTTGAGTAGTGTGGTCATTTTGACAATATTGATTCTTCCAATCTAAGAACAGGGTGTAACTTTTCATCTGCTCCTGTCTTCTTTGATTTCTTTCAAGGCTGATTATTCCTAATCCCCAAAGTACTGGTTCTCAACTGGTTGTACACAGAATCACCTGGGAACCTTAAAACATAATCCTACCCCTCAGGCCACTCCACTTGGATGACCTCAGTGGTGGCAGTGTTAGAGCCCTGGTGGGCCAGAAGCCAAACTGAAGGGCATGAAGTGATCAGGGGGTAATGACGGGTTAGTGATAGGCAGAGGCAGCTCCTTGGGGAGTGGAGGAGTGAGTGGAGAGGAGGTAGGAGGCAGGCATGGAGGATGATGAGTGGCATATACAGAAGGAAGACAGAAGTGAAAGGAGATACTTGGGTGGCTGGGTCTGAGAAGCTGGAAGAGGAGTGATTTACAAGACGATTTGGAGATTATGAAGGACACGTGGGTCGGGAGCTGGGCAGAACCTGGTGGGTGTGAATGTGGCTTTGCTACTTTCAGGGCGAGTGAACTTGAGCTCAATCCTGCCTGTCCCGTTGCGGTAAGGCGGTAAGGATGACAAGACAGAAAATACATAAGCACTGAACATGGGACCTCCTACATGGCTAGCATCAGTAGAGAGCAGCTACTGCTATCCTGGAAACCGGCCGATCACCGACAATAACAGGGTCATCCACAGGGCCACAGGGCGACAGTCGCTGTGCTGTCTCAGCAGTGAAAACCACAGCAGTGATGTTCCCGTAACGATAAGAGTGATGGTACACAGGACTTTTTTGCACACAACAGAGTTTATAGATTTTTAGGTTCCTGTTTTCTCCAGGAGATAGAAAAAGCTAAGGTTATCTGTTGAGAGTGAGACAGGAGGTGACTGGTTTGAATTTGAGCCCAAGTCTCACTGAGCTGTCTCCTCTTGTCTTGCAGCCCAGAATTCGCTTGGAGATCATCCATTGTATGTTTTCCCTAAAGACAAGCTGGTGGAAGAGGGCTCGGATGTCACCATTTGTTACATTTCTAGGAACCATCAAGATAACATATCCTGTTATTTGGAAGATGTACTGACACATGGAAAACAACTTGATCAAAGTGTATGGGCATTCGAGTTGAAAAACGTTTCTTTCCTTAGGAAAACTGGGACCAATTTCTATTGTCAGGGCCAAGGCGTTCCAGAGGGCGTCGTTCTTTATGTCTCAAGTGAGTGGACCCATTCTCTGTGCCCACCCCCCTTCCCATTTCCCATGGAAGAGATCAAATCTCCTTTCCCAGAAGAAAGATTTCTACTTGTGGCCTCAGTTGACTTTTTTTTCCCCAAGCCTTCTAGGAGAGTCTCTGTCAAAGATACTCTGAAGCAATACTTGTTGGATTTCCTGTTGTTTTCTTGAGCTTACTGAAATTTTAGTCCTAGAAATTGAGTGATAAAAAGGAGAAAGTTCAGGTCATGACCTGGACAGCTGAGATAATATCCTGCCCTGTGTGAGCCACGCTGGAATGACCACAGGATGGCGGGGCGGGGAGGAGAGAGGCTGCAGGTTGGAGGGCCCTAGAGAGGCGGCCAAGGTCATGTCGGAAGACCCGGGTTTGAATCTTCTTCCCGTGGCTGGGTGCGCTGTCTTGGCCAAGCTTCCCCTTCTGCGAACCGGTCTAGTAATGGTTGTTGTGAGGATCACAGGAACACAGGCCACACACACAGGACTTCAGCAGATGAGGCCTTTGCTGCTCTTAACTGGGTGGTGGAGGGGAGAGGAGGCAGTGTTGTATCTCTCTTGTCGATCTGTGCACGCCCCCCCGACCTGCCGTGGCCTCCTGTTTTGTCTTGAAGCCTCTGCCCTCCCCCCACACGGTGAGGCGGCGCCTGCGGCTCCTCGCTCCCTGCTCTCCCTGCTTTCCCTGCCACGGGCCATCTCCGGGCTCCTGGACGCTTGCTCACCCAGACCCCTCGTGTGTCCTCTCAGAACAGCAGTGCCTCGGGGACTTGGAAATGCCACATGTACGTTCCTTAGAACTCTCAGCCTTCAGCTGCTGAAGTTAGCAGGTTCCCCAGATCTGGCTTCCCGGCCTCCTAAGCACAGCCCAGGCTCTTGAAGCCACAGCATCCAACACGAAACTACCAGGCAACACTGACTCCATTCATTCATCACTTTGCTCATTCTCTCTGCGCGTCGCCAGACTGCTGAGTGCTTACTGGCCAGCTCTGGGGCTACCAGTGCAGACCTCATACAGTCACTCCCACTGTCCCTGGTGACAGCCCAGCAAAGCACCAGGGAGGGAAGGAGAAGGGGCCGAGATGAGGTACCTGAATGTGACTTTCTGGAGCTGCTGATGCGCTGGCCTCTGTTGAAGTGTTCAGAACAACTCTGTGGCCTCAGATCCCCAAGAGAGCTTTTCATTTCCGTTGTGTTTCAGCAAAGGGCTTCTGCTCACTGTTTCATCTGCTTTTTCTTTGTATGGACAGAAGTGCTTGAAGAGCCCAAGGACTTTTCTTGCGAAACCCGGGACCTGAAGTCTTTGACCTGTACTTGGGATCCCGGGGATGACACTGGCTTGATTGGACTGCCTTCCTACACTTTATTTGAATCGTAAGTGAGCTCTGGTTACATTAGTGACAGACTCTCCCTTGTTTGAGGTGCTTGTGACAACATATCAAACATTTTCAACAAATATTTTCAGACCACCTTGCCAGGGTCAGGAAGAAATCCTTAAGGGGTCACAAGTATATAATACTTTCTATCCAAGTTTTGTGAAAGGAAAATGGAGCATAAAAATATTAAGACCATTAGTTGTGAATCTTGATGTGAAATAACTCCATATGGTGATCTAGATTTACCTAATTTCTAACTTTTTAAGAGTACCCAAAGTAGTAAACTAAGGAAAGTTTTCACAACCCACGAGGGGAAGTCAGCAATTCATCCTTACATATTTAACCACATAAATCGAGTTTTTTGAAACAGTATTTTCATCATCAGTATTTGCTGGTGATGGATCCATGCTGTTGTGTGGAACATAGTTTGAAAGCCACTGAATGTGTCCCCCCAAGGGATTCAGGGACACACATCTGTGTTGACAAAAGTGTAAACCCTGAAATTGTTGTGTGTGTGTTTTTTTTTAAGATTTTCCGGGAAAAAGACACTTTGTAAACACAGAAACCGGTGTGATTGGCAAGTAACTCAAGACTCACAAGAAATGTATAACTTTACACTCGTGGCTGAAAACTACTTTAGAAAAAGAAGTGTCAGTATTCTTTTTAACCTGATCCATGGAGGTGAGACTTGAGTGTAGCTCACTGTGGTCACTGGCATAGCTTTGTTTGACACATTGTGTGATCAAGTAAATGTGCTAGAGATTTCTGCCTAGTTCACATGCTAAGTGAAAGTTTTAGTTTGTAACTATTCTTCATGCCACGCTTCTCTTCACGGGTGCATGCATGGCCCATGGTCCCCATTATTTGTTTCTGTTGATGATGTAATAAATGCCGAGGAGCTTGCCTCCAGTTCAAACTAGAAATCTGACAATAACTTATGTCATCTCCCATCCCACAGGCCCCTGTCCCGCTCCTTCCACTAAGGAAATGACAGATTTATTTTGTGTGTGCTTGTGGATATATTCTCATTTCTTATGAAATCCTGTTTTTATTTTGTTTTAATGCATATCAGAGATATTAAGCTATATGTAATAATCCTAGTAATTGTTCTTATATAATATTACATTGCTAACACTCATATTATTCAGTGGTGCTGTAGTCCATTTAGTTTCACTGATATAAAGTATTTCATTGTGTAAATATACAGTATTTTATTCATGCATCTCCTTTGATGGGTTTTCAGATTGTCTCAAGGTTTATGCTCTTGGATACAGTGTTAATAAGAGCATTTTGATATATATATCCAGTAAACACCAATAATGGTTTTGTTTTGAGTGTATACCTGTACCTAAGAGTAGAATTGGTGAGGACTCAGAAAATGTAAATGTTCAACTTACAAGATAGTGCCAAATTCATTTCCAAAGTGGTTGTAGCAGTGTATTCTCTCCAAATCGGTATTGCCGCCAATTCATTTTTGAATTGTTGTCATTTCATTTTTGTCAGTTGAATGAATGGAAAGTGGTATTTTGTGATGGTTTTGATCTGCACATCTCTGAAGCTGGATATCTCTATGTTTTGATTACACCCGCTCCTCTTTTATGAAATGCAGAATCTTTAATCATGCTGTTCATTTTTTCCGGAATGCTTGTCCTTTTACCTTCTTAATTCTATACATCATTTAGGTTTCAGTTTAATTATCACTTCAGTCAGTCAACTAATTACAGGGTGATGCCAATCCAGTAGGCACTTCAGATCCAGCTGTGAACAGAATTGAGTAATTGCCCCTAATGAGTATATGTGCTGGGGGAGAGGGTGGAGAGGGGGGTGTGGAGACACACAGTAAATATATAAACAAGTTAATAGCATAACTCCAAGCATTGCTAGGTCCTGTGAAGAAGATAAAATTGAGGTAGGAGGGTAGAGAATGCCTGGGGTGCTGCTTCAGTTGGGATGAGGGCACTGAAGGGTAAAGAGGCAGAAAACCTTGACAGTATTTGGAGCAAAGGGAATGAGCTAGAAAAGGTCTTGGAATGGGAACGTGCTCTAGGTGTTTCAGGGACAGAAAGAACATCCTGTGTCTCTCCTGTGAGAGAAGGGAGCTTGGAGTGGTGGGCAATGGCCAGGTCACACAGCAGCTCTGGAAGGGGGTAAGATGGAAGGTGCTTTTATTTCAAGATATTCAATTTATATTTTTCAGTTCTAAAATTTCCATTCTTTTTTAAAAACTAGTTTTTTCTCCACTAAGAAGTGTTTTCCTTCTGTTCATTTCAGGTGCATTTACTTTTACCTCATGGATCTGTTTCAAAGTCTTTATTTAATCATTGTAGCTTCAAGGGAGTCATCTTGATGCATGAGTCATCTCGAGGTTGATATCTGTCGATTGACTTTTCCCTTTGAAATTGGTGGCATTTTCTGTTTTTTGGTTTTGTTTTGTATGTCAAATGATTTTGGATTCTATTCTTGCCGTTGTTAAAGTTACTTTGGCTAGACTCTGGATTCTGTTATATTCTCTTTGTTGGGCTACCTCTCCAAGTTTCGACTCCCCTCTACATTCTTCCTTGCTTTTGTTTAATTTTAAGAGTCCTCAGTTTCTTTTTATATTTTTTCAGAGTTTCTGATATAATCAGTGAGAGAGAAAGGCTGTAGCTGGCTTACTCCATCTTAGCTGCAAGTCTGGTTTTATTTGTTATTT
The DNA here is from genome assembly GCF_033118175.1 of Dama dama. Taxonomy (NCBI): domain Eukaryota; kingdom Metazoa; phylum Chordata; class Mammalia; order Artiodactyla; family Cervidae; genus Dama; species Dama dama. The sequence continues at coordinate 42,777,293 of NC_083705.1, read as the reverse complement.
TCTCAAAAATAAGCAAAAGTGCTTATTGAGTAAATCATTGAAAAAAATGAAGTGCCTATTTACCAAAGTCTTTTTGGATCTATGCTTGAGTTTTTTTATTTTTTAATTTATTTTGGCAGTTCATCCAGTGGCTCCCTATAACTTATTCCCCAAAAATGTCAGTGCTACAAATGCCACCATGACCTGGAAGGTACACTCCATAGGAAACAATTCTGCACTTTTGTGTCAGCTTCAGCTCCTTGGTGAAGGAAAAGTGATACAAGTAAGAGCTTAACTTTCTATTTTCAAAAATTTCTTTATGTCTGAACAGAGACTAGTGAATATAAAATCTCTTGAAATTTTTATTTCTGTGTGGGTTCAAATGGAAGGGATCATCTGTTTACAAGGTCCAGGAATATTACTCAACCACTAAAAGGAATGAAAAATGCTGGGCTGGAAGAAGCACAAGCTGGAATCAAGATTGCTGGGAGAAATACCAATAACCTCAGATATGCAGATAACACCACCCTTATGGCAGAAAGTGAAGAGGAACTAAAACACCTCTTGATGAAAGTGAAAGAGGAGAGTGAAAAAGTTGGTTTAAAGCTCAACATTCAGAAAACTAAGATCATGGCATCTGGTCCCATCACTTCATGGGAAATAGATGGGGAAATAGTGGAAACAGTGTCAGACTTTATTTTTGGGGGCTCCAAAATCACTGCAGATCGTGATTGCAGCCATGAAACTATAAGACGCTTACTCCTTGGAAGGAAAGTTATGACCAACCTAGATAGCATATTAAAAAGCAGAGACATTACATTGCCAACAAAGGTCCGTCTGGTCAAGGCTATGGTTTTTCCAGTGGTCATGTACGGATGTGAGAGTTGGACTGTGAAGAAAGCTGAGCGCCGAAAAATTGATGCTTTTGAACTGTCGTGTTGGAGAAGACTTGAGAGTCCCTTGGACTTCAAGGAGATCCAACCAGTCCATCCTAAAGGAGATCAGTCCTGGGTGTTCATTGGAAGGACTGATGCTGAAGCTGAAACTCCAATACTTTGGCCACCTCATGTGAAGAGTTGACTCATTGGAAAAGACCCTGATGCTGGGAGGGATTGGGGGCAGGAGGAGAAGGGGACGACAGAGGATGAGATGGCTGGATGGCATTACCGACTCGATGGACATGAGTTTGGGTAGACTCTGGGAGTTGGTGATGGACAGGGAGGCCTGGTGTGCTGCAGTCTATGTGGTCGCAACGAGTCAGACACAACTGAGTGACTGAACTGAGCTGAGCTGAACTGAACTGAAACGGAATGAAAGTAGGTCATTTGTAGATACATGGATGAACCAGTCTGTCATACAGAGTGAAGTGAATCAGAAATGGGAAAACAATTATCATATATTAATGCATAATGTGGAATCTAGAAAATGGTGCAGATGAACCTATTTCCTAGGCAGAAATAGAGATGCAGACATAGAGAATGAACATGTGAACATGGGGGTGAGGGGAAGGAGGAGTGGAATGATTTGGGAGATTGGGATTGACATATATACCCTTACTATGTATTAGGTTGGTGCAAAAGTAATCATGGTTTTGCATTATTGAATTTTCTGTTTGATATTAGAATACATTCTTAAATAAATGTGGTTATGATATGCATCATTTTAACATGCACTTCTCACTTTATGTTTTTTGCTAATGACTTATGACTTGCTATTTATTTTATATTTATTTTAGACTAGGGAAATGATGTTAGACAAAAAGCAAATTCAAGCAATTTTCTTATTAGAGTTCAAAATGGGCCATAAATCAGCAGAGGCAATTTGCAACATCAACAACACATTTGGCCCAGGAACTGCTAACAAGTGTATAGCGCCGTGGTGGTTCAAGAAGTTTTGCAAAGGAGACAAGAGCCTTGAAGATGAGGAGTGCAGTGACTGGCCATCAGAAATTGAAATGACCAATTGAGAGGATCATTTTACAACTACAGGAGAAGTTGCCAAAGAGCTCAGTGCTGACCATTCTATGGTAATTCAATATTTGAAGCAAATTGGAAAAGTGAAAAATCTCCATAAGTGGGTGCCTTATTAACTGACCAGAAATAACAAAAATTATCATTTTAAATTGTCATAATTTCTTATTCTATGCAAAAACAATGAACCATTTCTCAATTGGGTTTTGATATGTGATGAAAAGTGGATTTTATATGACAACTGGTGATGACCAGCTCAGTGGTTGGATCTAGAAGAAGCTCCAAAACACTTCCCAAAGCCAAACTTGCACCAAAAATAAAGGTCATGGTCACTGTTTGATGATCTGCTGCCTGTCTGATCCACTACAGCTTTCTGAATCCTGGCGAAACCATTACATCTGAGAAGTATGTTCAGCAAATCAATGAGATGCACTAAAAACTGCAGTTGCAGGCATTGGTCAACAGAACAGTCCCAGTTCTTCTGCACGACAATGTTTGAATGCACATTGCACAACCAATGCTTCAAAAGTTGAATGAATTGGGCTATGAAGCCTTGCCTCATCCACCAGGTTCACCTGACCTGTTGCCAACCAGCTACCACTTCTTCAAGCATCTCAACAATGTTTTGCAGGGAAAACGCTTCCACAACTAGCAGGAGGCAGAAAATGCTTCCAAGAGTTTGAAGAATCCTAAAGCAGAGGGTTTACGCTCCAGGAATAACCCAACTTATTTCTTATTGGCAAAAATGTGTGGATTGTAATGGCTCCTATTTTGCTTAATAAATATGTGTTTGAGCCTAGTTATAATGATTTAAAATTCATGGTCTGAAACCACAATTACTTCTTCACCAATCTATATAAAATGACTAGTGAGAAGCTGCTATATAGCCCAGGAAGCTCAGCTCAGTGTTCTGTGATAACCAAGAAGGGTGGGATGGTATGAGGTGGGAGGGAGGTCCAAGAGGAAGGGGATATATGTGTGTGTGTGTGTGTGTGTGTGTGTATAATGTATACGTATAGATGATTCATTTCATTTTACAGCAGAAACTAACACAGCTTTGTAAAGCAATTCTATTCCAATTAAAAAAAAAAAAAGATCCAGGAAATTAATCATAAACTTTTAGAATTTAGAGATATTTTTCGTCAAAGAACTAGTTGTACTCCAGGTCTAGATGTTCCATGTGTGATTTGGCTTTACCAGTGTGCTCACCAGTGCTTCTGTCTTCTTCTTCCTCCCCACCTCATCTTTCTTTCTTTTTTTTTTAAATCAAGCAACACAATATCTCCGTCAGGGTGAATGGCGAGTACCTCTTAAGTGAACTGGAGCCAGACACAGAATATATGGCCCGTGTACACTGTGCTTATGCCGACCACTTCTGGAAATGGAGTGAATTGATTAGCCAAAATTTCACCACAGCTGAAGCTGGTACGTTCAGCTCCCTGACATCCCAAGAATCTAAACTGACTGACAGGAGATGGGTGGGCTTCCCTGAGAACTTCTGCTTGTACCAAAAACTCAGGGCAAAGTATTACAGCAGAGGCTGAGTACCATCTTTTAAAAAAAAAAAAAAAGTGAATTTAATGCCTAATGAAATGTGGGAGGGAAGACATCTACCTCAGACATTTATTTGCCAAGTTATTTCTACTGAACATTTTCTCTGGGATTTTTAGTTTTCCAAAATGGTTTCTAAGCTCCTGGTATTGCTGGATTCCTGTTGGAATTGGGGCTCTGTAAATAAGTATGAACTTTTCATTCAGGCCTGGGGACCAACAGTAGCATTTGTGCGGAGGAAAGCACTGATCTCATAGAAAACAGCCTTGGGCTGTGTTTGGAAAGGTAGTTATCTGGAAACTTAATCATCATTGTTAGGTCGTTCCAGCGACAGCAAACTGGGAGCCTTCTCTTGATGCTCTCAGAGGTTGTTTCCTCAGTAATGACTGAACAGAGTTTTCCTCTCAAATAACTACGTCTTAGACCACAAGTATTGCCCAGGAGATGAGAGGGCCCAGCCCTGCATTCATCTCCTTCCAATCCCACATAATAGTCATACCATCGCCCAGTTAACACAGGAGGCAGCCTGGGCCCCTCGACTGGGGAGACGCGCCTAGTTTGCAGTTAATGAGCAGCAGAGACACAACAACAGTAACCAGAGCACCGAGTGTTCAGTGTGTGCCTGACGCCGCGCCAAGGGTCCCCGTGTTTTCCTCAAATCCTCCCACCGCCGTGCAGCAGGTCCTGGTAGTCTCCTCACTCAGTGGGTGAGGCCCGGAGGCACCCGGAGGATGAGGAGTTTCTCAGGCCCCGCCAGCAAGGGACGCGCTGACTCCAGAGCTTCCCCCTCACCCAGACTGCAGGCTGCCTGGTGTGTCTCTCGGGGGTGCTGTTACAGCCTGGCGAGCTTGTGGGTTCAAATCCGGGCTGTTTTGCTGCCTGAGGAAGGATTATATATATTTATTTGATTCCATCTTGTCATTCCTGTCTGTAGGCTGTGGAGTTTTCTTCTGTTTCACCCTGGAAGGGACGTTTTAAAGCGCTCTCACTGAGGGGGTAGCGAGGGCAGTGCCCCCCTGGGCTCAGAGGTGCTCAGTGGCCTCTTCTCCTCGTCAGCCCCTCGAAGAGTCCAATCATTTTGTTCTAGTCGTATAGACCCCCCAGGAATCCCTAGGGCAGAGAACCCTGTTCCTGATGGTAATGTGGTGTATTCCTCAGTTGTGGGCTTCCCAGGTGGCTCAGTGGGTAAAGAATCCTCCTGCAATGCAGGAGACACAGCAGATGCAAGTTCAGTCCCCAGGTCAGGATGATCCTCTGGAGAAGGACACGGCAACCCATTCCAGTATTCTTGCCTGGAGAATCCCACGGACAGTGGAGCCTGGTGGGCTATAGTTCATAGGGTCGCAAAGAGTTGGAGACAACTGAAGCAACTGAGCAAAGATTTGCTTTATCCTAATACTTTATACTTCAATATTGCTTTGCTTTGGGATTATTTTTTGCAAGTGTATTCCAAAATTATACCTAAAACTTAGTGGAAAGAAAAAAACTTTGCCTTTTTTTTAAAAAAAAAAAAAACTTTGCATTTTTGGTAACTAGTTTTTTAGATTATAATATCATAAGTCTGAAAATGCTTAACTTTGCTTTTGCAAAGTTAAAATCAGTTGAATCTACTGATGGTGAACCTATATTTTTTCAACTGTGATAACACTTTGCTCAATGCTGGCAGAGTCAATGTTTATATGTATTATAATCCTACTTAAGCAGAGTCACGGTGAGCAGAGATAAGTGACCCCATGGGGAGATACTGTAGTGACATAAATATGGATGGGGCACCGTCAGCTCTGCTGCTGTTCTCTTTTCATGCAGGTGGTCACGTACAAACCAGCAGTGGAAGATTCTGCCCTGAGCTTGAGGCCTCGTATGGTGCCTGAGTTTTCCAATACATTTTTGACTTAATATTGGCGTCTCTGATGGCTAGTTTAGCAAATTGAAATCTGCGTCTTAATAGATTTTACAAATATATGGCCACTTTATGTTGTGCTAGAAAGTGTTGGCAACTACAGGGGGTAAAAAGGAGTCTCTTCAATTTCAGAGATTTCCCTGGTGGGTCAGATGGTAAAGAATCTGCCTGTAATACAGGAGACCTGGGTTTAGTCCTTGGGTCAGGAAGATCCTCTGGAGAAGGGAATGGCAACCCACTCCGGATTCTTGCCTGGGGAATGCCATGGACAGATGATGAGCCTGGCGGGCTACCATCCATGGGGTGGCAAGGATTTTTAAAAATATACAGTCACCTTCATGTTGAATAGGAAGTGTTAACAACTATATGAAAAAAGTTTTTCATTTTTTAAAAAATTCGGTTGTTGGGGACTGTAAACTATATTTTCATAAAGCAGAGAATTAAAATTTTATGTTATGTTGCAGATCAGTTTCTTCTTGCACAGAGATATGTTGAATCCAGTCATAAATCACTGGTCTACAGTTTAGTGGCAAGAATAACAAGGAGGCAAGGTCTTCTAGAACAGAGTGGGGAGAGGCGGGCGGTGGGGGGGTGGTTTGCAGCCAGTGCCCCGAGGGCCCACACACAGGGAGCTGTCCCAGGCTCAGACCAGGAACTGGGGGATGGGCGTGCATGGGGAGGAGGGGGACAAGGAAGGGGTCCCAGGCTCTGACCGCAGCCAGTGGCCAGCCAGTGTGCAGTCAGGAGAACTGGGCTCCGCTTGAGGGTGTCTAGCTGCAGCCTCCACCAGAGGGGCAAGCAAGTAGCAATGGTTTGCTGTGCCTAGAAATTCTAGAAATGGGAAATTTGCCTAACTAATCTAGCACTGGACTGATGCAGGATTCTTGCCTAACTCACCCCCTAGCATTGGACTGACGCAGGGTTCCAAAATTCCTTGGTGGCTTCTAGAAGCTCTGAGGCTTGAGTTTCACAAAGGCCCCCATGTCATGTCCCGTTCCGATGTAGCAGCCCTTTTGTAAAGCACCTACTGTGTGCCTTCCCCTCGTGAGGAGTGAACAGTGTGGCCATGACCAAGTGGGTAGACATCACAGAGAGTGAAAAACCGAGATGTGGGCCTCAGGTCAGACTGGCCATGGTCACTTTACTGATGGAACTAGAGGAAGGTTGAAAGTATTGCTCTACATCCATGTGTGACCCAAGAGCTTTCCTTTGGTTAATTTCAGCTCCATTGGAGGCGCCTGATGTCTGGAGAGATGTGATGTTTGTGTCAGGACATCCAACGGTGACCTTGTTCTGGAAGGTAAGAGGCCAAAGGTTCAGGAAGACATTTTTGCTTGTCATGTACTTTTCACCGAGACTAGATACTGATGTAGTCTTTCGATTGGGAGGGCTCTTCCCAGGAATCCACTAGAATTTGTGACCTGGTTGGGGAATCCCTGCTCCGCATCCATACCCCTAACCACTGGACCAGTGCCTCCTTCCTCGGCAACCTCTTGCTTTGCCCAGGTAGCTGGTTTCGATGGTTAGAACTGCATCTCCTAACTTCCCCGAAGGCCTGCCCCTAACATCTGCAGGGCCCAGGGCATGAGAAGTGGATAAATATATACCATATTTAAAAATTATGAATATTTATATTTGAAAGTTATAAGTCAAGCTAAAAGATTGTGACAGAAATCAATTTAGTCCTTCTGTGTTGACTAACATGCCTTCATGACAACGTGGAAGGCCTGGTTTGTGTCAAGATGGTGGTGGTGGTGATTTAGTCGACAAGTCGTTGCTGACTCTTTTTGATCCCGTGGACTGTAGTTCACCAGGCTCCTCTGTCCATGGATTTCCCAGCAAGAATACTGGCTATGCTGTGCTGTGCCTAGTCACTCAGTCGTGTGCGACTTTGCGACCCCATGGACTGTAGCCCTGAAGGTTCCTCTGTCCTTGGGGATTCTCCAGGCAAGAATACTGGAGTGGGCTGCCATGCCCTCCTCTAGGGGATCTTCCCAACCCAGGGATCAAACCCAGGTCTCCCACATTGCAGGCAGATTATTTACCATCTGAGCCACCGGGGACGCCCCACTCAGAGCTCTTGAATTCCTCGTGTTTAGTGCTAAAGCATGGCCATGCTGGGGGAGCTGGCCCCCAGCCAGAGCCCACCCCACTTTTCTTCCCACCTCCACTCCGGTCCTCCCCATCAGGGGGCTTGTTCACACACGTGTGGATGCGCCAGTCTGTACGGGCAGGTTCTGTCCACACACCCCGAGCCAACAGCTGCCCCAGCCTGATCTCAGGTCTGGGGGTGCACACATCAAGGGGCACCATCTGGCTGGGGGTTCAGGCCTTGGGAGTGGGCTCAAGGTTGTATGGACAGAGAATTCTTTGCAACCTGGAGGATCATCTAAAAGAGGGACCGTGGGCCCTGAGTCTGGGGAAGCACAGCTTGGGGGCCAGGGGGTGACCCAGCTGGTGGAGGGAGGCATTCCAGGAGCCCAGCCCCCTCCTGTCTGGGGTTACTCCTGTCTCCCCTGCTCTGCTCACTGTGGTGGTGGTGGTTTAGTTGCTAGGTCGTGTCCGACTCTTGCAACCCCATGGACTGCAGCCCACCAGGCTCCTTTGTCCATGGGATTTCCTAGGAAAGAGTAGTGAAGTGGGGAGTTACTTCCTCCTCCTGTGGATCTTTCCAACCCAGGGATCAAACCTGCATCTCCTGCATTGCAGGCGGAATCTTTACCGACTGAGTCCGTACTCACGAAGTGTGTTTTAATCCAGGCTAAATAACCCCCTTCCTCTCGATTCCTTAACTGGTCACCCTTTGGACATGATAGGACTTCCCTGGTGGCTCAGATGGTAAAGCGTCTGCCTACAATGCGGGAGACCTGGGTTCAATCCCTGGGTTGGGAAGATCTCCTGAGAAGGAAATGGCAACCCACTCCAATATTCTTGCCTGGAAAATCCCATGGACAGAGGAGCCTGGTAGGCTACAGCTGATAGGGTCGCAAAGAGTCGGACACGACTGAGTAACTTCACTTTGGACATGATATGTTCCTAAGCTCACCCCCAAATGATCCTATTCTCTACTCAATTTTAGTTAAAATAGAATGTCTGATTTCAAGTGTGGTTTATTTAGAAGGTTATTTTCTGTCTTAAACTGTTTTAATTTGCTGTGCGTGTATGTGTGTGTGTGTGTGTGTGTGTGTGTGTGTGGATAAGGCAATCAAAGGAGAGAAAAGATGAGAAAGTAATCATTCAAACTCTCATTCAGAGGGAAGCCCATGTCGAAATGATTGTCCATATTTTTTTCAGCCTCTTTCAAAAGTGCATACCCACGGGAAGATCCTGTTCTATAATGTAGTTGTAGAAAATCTTGATGAACCATCCAGTTTAGAGGTGCTCTCTGTCCCTGCTCCGGCCAACAGCACAAAAGTAACCCTCAATCAGAGCTCTTACCAGATCCACGTCACAGCTCACAACAGTGTGGGCCCTTCTCCAGCTTCCACAGTTGCCGTTTCTGGACATCCTGGAAATGGTGAGTTTCTTTGGTTTTGTTTTTCTTCTCTAGGAACATGTTGATGGTGGTATTTGGTAGATATGGATACATTGGAAAGCATAGTTTGGAGAGACAAAAGATGTAGCTGCCAAACACTGTCTGTCATTTTCTTTGGGTCCAGGCATGTTGGCGGGTTTCTGGGACGGTCCTCCTCGGTGTGGGAAGATTTCAGCCATGGCTCAGGACATTTCCCTTCCAGGGATTCTTCCACTGATTTGGGAAGTTATCTCAAGTTTTATTCAAATAAATGCAACACAAACAAATAGTCCTAACAGAGTTAGAGTTGGTATGAACATGCTTTGTGGCTTATGGAATATGAGTTGCATTTCTTATATGGCAAAATATTTTGTCAGTCTTGGCCACAAGGAGAACTAACATCATCTTTCGAAAAGGGCTTTGCCAAAGCTGTGGAAGATAATTAAACACTTAGCCTGTGAAAGTCCAAACAAGGTGGAAATGACCTTACATGTATAATCAATAATGGTGTTACTGTCCTTCCTGGGAGAGCTATGAAAGGAGCTTGGTTGCACTAACCCTGCCCCCAGTGGTACACACTCTGAAACGCTGCGCACTTGGACACACCCCACAGACATCCTAAATTCATCTGTGAACCTTGCTATGATGTCACCCTTCAGTTACTGCTATAAAAATCGTCAGATCCTGCTTGTGGGGTTATGTCGGGTCGCTTTATACCTGTTATTCAGATTAGGCTTACATTTAGGTTAAATGGGCTAGATTGGAGGGTGTTATTATTTTGTCTTATTTACTTTGGTTAAGAACCATCCAGTGTGTGAAGTAAGAAAAAGAAATTGGGATTGTGCCACAGAAGAAAAACTAAGGAGTTACTTGATATAATCTTTGCTTTTGAAGAACTGTATCAGAGAAGGAAGTGAATGGTTGTATTCTGTCTTTATTAGGAACAGAACAGGAAAGGTGGGCATTTCATTCACTCCTAGGGGAGCTGATAGATAAAAGAACACTACCTCCAGTGAGGCTTAGCTCAAACAACTCTGCTAAACCCTCTTATCTGTTTTGGGGTCATCCCCATCTGTGGATTCCTACCCCGTCTTTCTTCCTCATGCCCTGCCTTCAGAACCTACTCCATCCCCTTGTGAGGCTCTTTCTAGCCTTCTGATATGGTCCACATTCTTATGTCTCTAGAGTGGATAAAGTCACTGATGTGCTATGAGACAGACCAAGGAGGTTCAGCCAATTCATGCTAAAGTGTGAATGACTGAAAAGATTCCCTTTTTCTTTGCCTTTCCCTTCACTTCTCCAGACATATTTGCAAGGTTAGAGAAGCAGCTTGGTGAGAGTTATGCTTTAAGTTTGGGGTGAAATTATAGTCAATGTGAATAAGTGGAAAATGTCTGCTTCAACAGGAAAGAGATTAGGGTCTCTGATGAGGAAAGACAGAGAAACTGTGTGGATAGGATAGACACAAGCCTTCGTGGGGAACCCCTGACCTCATACTTGGGGCTGCACGTTTGTTTGGATGCTCCCAGCTGGATGATAATTTGGTGCTCTGGAAAATGTAATAGCACTCAACAACATTCAGCTGTAATTAGAATTGCCAGATAAAAGAAAAGATGCCTCATCAAATGTGAATTGCAGAGAAACAAGAAGTACAGTTAGAGTGTTAAGTCCATCCCATGTCATACTTGCTTGTACCACACTGGCTGCCTCTCTGAACAGCTGCTTGCAGGCCCAGTCCTTGATCAGAGTCTGCTTTCACTCAACTGACCACCTGGGTCCACTGCCTTCTGAACAGTGGAAGGCTGTGGAATCAGCCTTGGAAACAGAAGTTCTCACCCTTCTAGATCTAGACTGTCCTGCATGAAGTCAGCAGAGCTGTAGTCCACTGAGACCATCACCTTTTGTCCAATTGTCAGATGTTAGGAAGACTACCCTGGTGCATAAAATACATTGAGGCAGCATCCTAGGTCATAAGTAGTGGCACATGCTTCCATAATCTGACTGAGTGCGTATGTGAATCATTTTTTCCTTTTTTTCTCTGTAATCACCTCAGTTTCTACCCCTGACATCTTGGAGACAGGAGTTCATTCCAGGGCAGCCAGCATTGTGTGGGGGAATAAGCTGACTTATTCAACAGATGATTTTTGAAAGTAGATCAAGTACCAGACACAGTTCTAGGTCAAAGGTCAACTACTTTTTCAGTTAAAAGGCAGAGCATAAATATTTTAGATATTAATGTAGGCACAACAATCATCATTTTCCAATCTGTGTTCTCTAGCCTTTGTTTTTAACAACACTTTAAAAATCTTAGAACTGTTCTTAGTAAAAACAAGCTTTTGAGGCTGGATTTGTTCCACCAGCGGTCCTGCCTGCTGATCCCTCTTAGGAGCTGATGTTTCTTTGGCTCTCTCAGGACAAGGGACATTTGAGGGGCGGGTGTGAATATTTATTGGGAGTGAGAGGTAGGAAAAACCTGATGAAAACATCCCTCCTACCTTTATCCTAAGCCCTGTTGCAATTACAGAGGGAAGGTTTGGACCCGCTAGATACACAGCACTTTCAAGCTTATTTTCTTCTTTAGATACTTTTGCAGAATGTCTGATTAATTAAATCTGAAGCATTGCCCTGTTTGTAACATACAGAAAATGTTGAAGAAGGAAGAATTAATGGTACAGAGGATGGGTTTCCCATGTCTTGGAAACCCCAATCCAGAAATGCCACAGGCTACGTTGTGGAGTGGTGTGACGGTCCCCAGAACCTGCCCTGTGTTCTCCAGTGGAAAAACCTAGGACCCACCACCACAGGCACAGTCATTAGCTCGGGTAAGAAGAACCTTCTGTATTACCATCTCGCTCCATCCACCTGGTTCAACTAGGATTTCTGGACCATCTCAAATACTCTGTGCTCATTGGTAACTCCAAATCCCGCGTGGGTCTTGGAGTTCAAGTTTTGCAGTGACGTGTCCTAGGTTTTGACATTTATATTACTTTCGCAGAGCCACCCAAATGTAAGGCTGGATAGGTGTTCATAAGGTTCATGAATATGTTCTAAGCCAGCAGTCTCAAATGAATAGCAAAGGAACTTTGTAACAGTCGTCCTGAGCGCTTTTACAAAGGCAAAGATGTGGATTTGGAAGACATAGAAGTAGAGTTGATGGGAGTTGATTATCAACTCCTTTAGTTTCAATGCATCTTGTGGAGCTTGGTCTCTTGCCGGCCCCACTGGGTTTGACTTTTCCAGGTTGCAAGTGTAGCAGTTTAAGGAGCCTTAGGTTGGTGACTTGAGCAGTGGGTTAGTGGCGCCATCTGCTGGGCATAAGGTGGAGATGTGGGAATTGTCAGTCCAGAGAGTGATGGAGAAGGAAATGGCAACCCACTAGAGCGTTTTTGCCTGGGAAATCCCATGGACAAAGGAGCCTGATGGGCTACAGTCCATGGGGTTGCTAAAAGTAGGATATGACTTAGTGACTCAACCACCACCACTCCACCACTTGAGGGTGACTGATGAGGCCCAGTGGGGTCATTCAGTGGCTGGCGGGAATGAGGAGGAGTCTTCCCTTGTCTTGAGCAATGTTAGAGGTGTGGGGTGAGGAGAAAGTGAGTTACTGGAAGCAGATCTTTCAGGCGTTTGCCTCTCATGGGCAGAGAAAAGGGTGAGTCGCTGACGAGAGATTTAGAGTCAAAAGAGAGTTTTACATGGTTTTCTGGTTTTTGTTGAATTCTGCACCCAGTTTTGTGCACACGGATAAGGGCATTTTGAGAGCTCTTAATCGAGAGGATGATGTAGAAAACAGTCCCCCTTTGTCAGAAATGCTGGAGGATTTCAGGGCTCAGGGGAAGGAGGGAAGATGGTAGAGGTGAAGGGCAGAAACTCCGAGGAGGAGGACTTTTTAAGGGGACCCAAATTCATTTTTCATCCTTTTCCTTTTCAGAGGTAAAGAGAATGTCATCCTGTGTTATTGACAATCTGTTGACTTTTCTTCTCTAGGTGCTTTTAGACCAGGGGTTCGCTACAACTTCAGAATTTATGAAATTTCTACAAAAAGGATGGCCCATTTATTAGAGAAAAAAACTGGCTATTTAGAGGAACTGGGTAAGTTTAAAGCATTTACTGTGTCCATGGGTAGACTTGTTCAGGACAACCCAGAGACTCTCTGCTTCAGCTTTAGGAAAATTACAGCATCTTTCCTAATTTTCAGTGTGCTACTTATTCTGACCATTGGGTTTTTTAAAACATTATTTTTAAATCGTAAACATAAAACATTTTCATTAAAGACAATTCATGAAATGTTATGCAAAAGAAGACAAAACTCTTGCTGATTTTACCACCCAAGGGCACATATCCAGAGTTAATGTTTTGTGTGTGTCCTTTCTCAGTATAGGCATACACTTTTATATAAAAATCAGATCTTACTGTATGCAGTTTTGTAAAGTCCTTTTTGACTCACGTCACTAAGTAATATTTAACTTATCAGTCATTATGACTGCAAACTGCCTCATGGTTTGCATATGGCAAATCACCCATCTTTGGACTTTTAGGATGATTAAAATTTTTTTCAATTAAAAACTATAAAATTCACCCTCAATTTTCTTGCAGTCTCTAATATTCAATCTCTCTCTTTTTCTTGGCCAAATCCCCTTTAGCCTCATCTGACTCACCATCATTTTAGCTGAATCTTTGTCCGTTGCTCTGATAATGGTTTTCAAATAAAGTCCTAGAGGTAGAAGACTCGAACCAGAATGTTTGAACTTTTTAAATACAGTTTTACAGTTTTTAAGACTTTTGGCAGATAAATACTGTGAAATTGCTGCCCCTTTCAGACATTGTACTTTAATTCCACCAGCAACATGGGCAAGTTTTGATCCTGTCGTGTGGTTGCTTATTTAGCTTCTTGGCGTCCAGTCTCACACCCGCTGGGAGCTGGGCGGCTGGGTCCTTGGTTACCTTGCATCAATCGGACCAGCTCTCGGTATTCTCCATTGAGTGGGTGCTGTCCCAGACAGGCAGGAGGGGTGTTTCTGTGTGTGTTGGCGGACATAGGCCAGGCGTGCACTAGCCTATGTGCTGAAACAGACTCAGGGCAGCCTCAGAATAAACTCTTCCCACACTTGGACAGGGCCTTCCAAGGTGGTGCTAGTGATGAAGAACCCTCCTATCAAGGCAGGAGACCTAAGAGATGTGGGTTCAATCTCTGAGTCGGGAAGATCCTCTGGAGGAGGGAATGTGGCCCACTCCAGTCTTCTTGCCTGGAGAATCCCATGAACAGAGGAGCCTGGTGAGCTAAGGTCCCTAGGGTTGCACATAGTCAGACATGACTGATGCGACTTAACACACACACACCTACACTTGGACAACTTGGGCAGTGTTACCACTGCCTGGGAACTAAAGCTCTTCAAAGCCACCCTGACCTCTTCAAACATAACCCTTCCTCCTCCTCCCTTCACCCCACATCAGTTAATTTTTCCAAACAATGTTTAGAATTCAGGCGTGGAAAAAAGTCTAGGGAAGCCTTTATTTTCTTTTGTGCTGTGTGACCTTGCACAAGTTAATGAATCTCTCTGGGCATCCATTTCTACTTCTGGGAGAGTCAAGGCTTGAATAAGACGAAGCTTGTTTCTTCCCAGCTCTCAGGAACAAAATCAGAGAAAAAGATAAGAGTCCTTCACTTGGCGTAAGCACCTATAGAGTGGGCTGTGGTTCTACCTTCAGTTTACATGAATGCTCTGAAACTGCTTCCAAATTGTGACTCTTACGTTATTGCAACTTCCTTTCTTAGCTCCTTCATACAACCCTCACGTGGTCCCGAATAACTTGACCTCCCACTCCTTCACTCTGAGTTGGAAGGATTATCCCACCGAATCTCAAACCGGTTTTATACAAGGGTACTATGTCTACCTGAAATCCAAGGCAGGGGAGAAGTGCCACCGGGGATTTGAAAAGACAGTTCTTCCAGGTGACACTTTTTGGTTGTCTTTTAGTCTGTTTACAGTTTCAAGATCTCCTTGCTTGAAATAATTGGAAAGGCTCCCAGCCATCTCTGATTGTGTCCAGGCTGATTTCTGTGCTCACATGCTTTAATGATCTAATAGTGTCCTTAAATTAGTAGGGTGGACAGGACGATGGGGGCCAGGATTTTAACCTACTTAAAAACAATGTGGCCCAGTATTTTTAGACGCACTTGAAGTACTCCCAACTCCTTAAGAAAACCTACTTACTGCTTAGGAAACTTGCTTGCTAACCTCATTTCCTTTTTTTGACTTTGTTAAAGCTTATCGCAGTGTACTCTAAGTAGCTCTGGCAAGCTCTTACTCTCTCTCTGGCAGATTTGCGTCCCCCCCTGCACCCCTCCCCAGCACCCCCCCCCCCCGCCCCCGTCACCAATCAGGAATAGCCCTTGCTTACTGGAGTGCTCGTCTTGCTTGCCACCAGCCAAACATCTTAGTGTTCCCAGTGTGATGAAATTATGATTTCATTTTTGATTGGTTTAGAAATGTTGGCAGTACCGAGTCCACAGAAGTATTAATGCCTGACTGTCTCACAAGATCTTTATTACACTCTTAATCATTTTTTTCTTCTTAAAAAAATTTTTTTTAAAAAAAAAACACAGATAATTCAGTATGTTGCAAATACACAATTGACAACCCGGATCAAAAGACATTTGTAATGAAAGACCTACAGCCAGAATCTGTCTATGAGTTTCTCGTCACTCCTTATACAAGTGCTGGTGAGGGTCCCCTGGATGACTTCAGAAAGGTCACGACTCCGGATGAATACTGTGAGTTTTTCCAAATCAAAACTCTTCTCTTAGGAGTTCCTGGGAAACTGACAAATGACACACACAGTTGTGGACTTTGTCTAGATCAGGAATGTTTAAACCTTTCTTCTCTGTCTTTGTCTGTCTCTTTCTTTCTCTAGATGAAACTCATGAAAAGAAAAAAAAGTTACACAGAATCCCACAACATACGATAAGAGTGAAGCTAATCTGACTGATCTATGACCTAGAAACTTTCTAAGTCCCAGAACAGTTTGAAAATCACAGATAGCATATTTTAGTATATCTGAGAAAAAAAAGTAGAATAATTACCTAGGTTATGACTTAGGTAATTTTATCAGACCCTAACTAGAAGGGGTGCATTAGTCAGTTTTTAATGGGTAATAAAATACCTTGTGGTACTGAAGAAGACTCTTGAGAGTACCTTGGACAGCAAGGAGATCAAACCAGTCAGTCCTAAAGGAAATCAACTTTGAATATTCATTGGAAGGACTGATGCTGAAGCCCCAATATTTTGGCTACCTGATGTGAAGAGCCCACTCATTGGAAACGACCTTGATGCTGGGAAAGATTGAGGGCAGGAGAAGGGGGCGACAGAAGATGAGATGGACATGAGTTTGAGCAAACTCCAGGAGATAGTTAAGGACAGGGAAGCCTGGTGTGCTGCAGTTCATGGGGTCGCAAAGAATTGGACACGACCTAGTGACTGAACAATGGATAACAAAAATACCTCCAAATCTCAGTGGCATACAGAAACAAATCTGTTTTTTCATGCTCCTGGCTTGGCTGATATAGGTTGAACCAGGTGGGACTCCAAGCTTCAGGCACGTTTAGGTTTGTTCCATGTAGTTTGTTAGTTCCCTAAGGCTCAGGTTGAAGGACAGTGGCTCTGAGGGACCAGCTCTGCTCAGAGTGCATCACAGGAACACAAGAGCAAGCCAACTCTAATAAGCACACTCAACTCAGCTACCAGCGTGACCACTACTCACCTCCCATTGGCCAAACCAAGTCATGGCTGAGCCTGTACGTCAAGGGGGTGGAGTATACTCATACAGAGAGGGAAGTGAAGAATGGGAAGTAATGATCCATTCTGTCAGGAGAGGAAATGAGTTTGAGCTGCAAGTATTATGGGCAAATGCATCCCTGTGTTGGCTGGTTGGTGTCTCATCACCCTGCTCCCCACCAGTCAGACAGCACTCATAGTGAATCTTGCACAAATAGAGTTTTGAGAAATAACAGACATGTAAAACTTATTCCTTTGAGGGAAAAGCAGTCACTAAAAACATCCCTCTCTTTTCCCTTCTCCAGCCCATATACTGATAAACATCATCCTCCCCATGATTTTCTGCGTTTTGCTCATCATGATCGCCTGCTACCTAAAAAGTCAGTGGTAAGTGTGTGGGGAAGGTTTTATCCAAGAAGAGAGTCAAAGAAAAATCTAGAAAGGAATTTAATAAAATAGAAATCACACTGGATCATATGAGGCAAAGTGCTGGAAAGGAAAGGACAAAGAAGATTTGGTAAAAATATGAAAATTTTTGAGTAATCTTGTTTATCAATAGATGAGCTGTTGACATATCAACAGATGTATAAACAATACATAAGGAAACTATTTGAAAATATTGCAACACTTGTTTAATAGCAACAGCTAATATTTATATCTCACTTTACCATGTGCTTGGCAATGTTTTCAGTGCTTTACATATAACAACTCACTTAATCTTTCCAACACCACCATCACTACCATAATGATCTCCACTGAACCAGTGAGGAAATTAAAGCCTAGGAAGGTTAAAAAACTTGCTTAAGGTTATAGTGTTAAGGGTGATAAAGCAAGGATTCATCTGACTCCAGGTTTCTCACTCTTAACCATTCCATGCTATTGCAAAATTCAGTGTAATTTTCATTGGTTTTCCAGGTTGAAGGACAAGTGTTATCCTGACATTCCAGACCCTTACAAGAGCAGCGTCCTGTCTTTAATAAAATCCAAGGTAAATTCTGGGATATTCTAGGGATACCATGTACTTGTTAAAGACTAACCCAGGGGTTGTGCTGCAATAATCATACATTCCTAGACCTCCTCAGGAAGATGTAACAAAGCAACAGCCACCTCTGCTCCCGCAGCCATGAAATGAGTGAACACAGCTCTGACTTCTCTCAGGGGCTATCCTTTGGTTTTCAGCATCATCGCCAGTTAACTTGTGACCAGGATAAAACACACAAAGAAGTGAAGCTCTGAGTGCATTTCACATACTTTATATACTGTGATACACACACACATTATCTTTGCCCATTTTCTATTTCTGTTTCAGGAGAATCCTCATATAACAATAATGAATGTCAACGACTGTGTTCCAGATGCTATTGAAGTTGTAAACAAGCCCGAAGGGAGTAAGATACAGTTCACAGGCACTAGGAAGTCACCCACAGAAACTAAAGGTACTAAGCCTGCCTATCTTGACCTGCTCCCAACAGAGACGAACTACTCTGGTCCTGGACCTTGCATCTGTTTTGAGAACTTTACTTATAATCAGGCAGCTTCTGACTTGGGTTATTGTGGACATTTTCCAGTAACCCCTCAAGCCCCAGACTGTCAGCCGGGACCACTGACTTCACCTGAAAATTTACTAAAGACACTGGAACAAAACTACATGAACTCCCTGGGAGAAATCCCAGCCGGAGAAGCTAATTTGAATTATGTATCCCAGTTGGCTTCACCCATGTCTGGAGACAAGGAGAGCCCACCAACAAATCCACCAGAGCCAGCATTCTGTTCGGAGTATAAAATGCAAATGGCCATTCCCCTGGGTCTTGCCTCCCCTCCCCCAAGTGAGAACAGCAGCCTGTCCTCCACTACCCTTTTAGATCCAGGGGAACACTACCACTAAGCTGAGTACCCACTGCATATCCTTATGCTACACAGACACTAGTAGAAGCATAGCTGGCACTATTCCATCACCAGATACCTCGGGGCTTAATCCCAGTGAATTATCACCACTGGAAGGTCTGATTTATGTAATTTCGCTAGGTTTCAAAGGTCAGAAGCTATGAAATTTAACATCTGTGCTTGGAGCAGGCTTGCTGTGGAAATGGCAGGATCGTGGCAACAGGCTTACCTTGCTCTTGTGTATTCCACGTTCACCTTTATGACAGCAGACCTGGCACTTGACATAAGAGACAGACCGCATCCACTCAGTATTGGACAGGGTGGCTGTGGTCCTTGAAGTTCAGGTTTTAGCAGGAAAGCATTTCCAGTAAGTTTTTCCACACATTTCATATCTCAAGGGTAAAGGAACTCGATTTCAGGCTACAGAATATTTGTTACGGGAGCATAAATTGTCAGTGTTAATTTATTCTGGGTGTATTTAATGAAGTCATATATTTGAGACCAAAACAAGATTTTAGCCTTGCTTTGAAGTGGTGACAGGAGTAAGATGAACTCTTCCTATTAGACCTTATCTAATAGGTAAGACATACAAATGAACTGATGAGATCCCCACAGTTGTCCTTCTGTTGTTTACCACGGTTAAGGAGTGGGGCTGGCACAGAATCCTGCCTCAGTGTCAAGATTATAGCACTCCTACTTAGTGGACACGTCTTCTATAATTTTTGATGACTACCTCAGAATAGAAGAAAATATGTCATTAATTCCATTCACATTTTATGGTTCATTTGTTTTTTGTTTTTTTCCAAGAACTATGATATATACATGACCTGTTTTCAGTAAGCCTCTTTTGGATTCTCCAGTAGGTTGTCTGGGCCAAGATTAACACCTTCACTGTCTCCTTATGTTCCTATGATGGTATAACTGTACGCAGAGTGGGAGCTCCTTAATGGCTTGGCAGCAGCTTTGTCTCTTTGGAACCAATATATGCAAAGCACCTACCTGTTATATAGCAGTGTTCAGTCATGCTACAGTTCCTCTCCCTTCTCTCTGCCCGACAACCCTTAATGTTTACTCACCATATTTCTAAATGAGCGTGATTAGGGGCTCCTTTCTCTTTGCTGTGGTGGAGATGGCGCTGCTTGTGCCTCTGGTACCAAGTGCCCTGTGTCACACTGTTCCACACTATGAAGAACAAGAGAGAAGGAGCCACAGCTGAAAGGAAGATGGCTGTTAACTGACCTAAATATACACAAACCAGGACTTCTGCTCATGCTTTTCAGCTTTTTCCTTCCATAGAACTATGCTTTTGGCTGGAATAATGGACTATGTACACCTAACACAGTACAAACAAGTATCTTGATTAGTCTGTTTTTGAGAAGACTTTGGGGCCAGTATTGTCATCATTTAGCCTCTTTGGGTCTGTCATGATGCAATGATAAAAATACATAGAAACATCAATGACAGTGATGATTGATTTGTAAGTAGTATCTTTTGTAAAGGTTTTCTTTAGAAAAATAATTCACAAAACCTTGAAGTCATTTCTGTTGCCGTAAGCCTTAATTAAAATATTTCACCACTGCATTATTTTGTGTTTTCTCTACATCAGTGAATTGAAACTCTTGTAATTATCATTAAGTGATAAATCATGTTCTGAGCTTACTAGAAATGTAAATTCCTAGGTGCCACTCCAAATCTCCCAACCAAAATCTTTGTGGCACAAGGCCTGGAATATATCCCAGGCACTCAGATACACAGTCAACTTTTGAGAATCACTGACCTAAGTCAAACAAAGATGTTTTTCTGAAATGTAACAACATGCCAATAGGAAATGGCTGGGTTTATATAACTTTCTCCTTACAGTATCACTATGACTCTAGTTTTGGCTCCAAACATTCCTTTCCCATGTCCACAAATAACCAAATAACAGTATTTAGACTATATGCCACTTAACAGCATTGTTTTAAGAAATGTTATTCAGAAACTTTGAAATTTGTGTCAGAATTACGAGGATTAAAAGAAAAAACCAACTCATGGAGAATTTCAAATAAAGATAGAAGCAGGAGTTTAACAAACCATTATGAACTATCCCTGGTAGCTCAGATGGTAAAGAATTTGCCTGCAATGCAGGAGACCCGGGTTTGATCCTTGGGTTCAGAAGATCCCCTGGAGAAGGGGATGGCAAGCCACTCCACTGTTCTTGCCTGGAGAATCCCATGGACAGAGGAGCTTCGTGGGCTATAGTTCATGGGGTTGGACAAAGAGTTGGACACGAATGAGCGACTTAACACTACTACTATGTACTATCATCAACCCCAATAGCCACTAAACCATGGTTGTTTTAGTCCATCCATAGTCTTATTCAGTCTTCCCCTTTGATATGATTTTAAAGCAAATCATGGTTTCATCTGTAAATGTTTTTCTAAATTGGCTTTACTTTTTCTAAAACAGCCATAATACCTTTTTAATAATCACACCTGTGAAAAAACAACCGAATCAAAAAATGGGCAGAAGATCTAAACACACATTTCTCCAAAGAAGACACAGATGGCCAGAAAGCATATGAAAAGATGCTCAACACTGCTAACTTTCAGGGAAATGCAAATCAAAACTACAATGAGGTTATCACCTCACATCAGTCAGAATGGCCATCATAAAAAAGTCTACAAACAATAAATGCTAGAGGGTATGGAGAAAAGGGAGCCATCCCCCCATCACTATTAGTGGGGATGTAAATTGATACAACCACTATGGAGAGCAGAATGGAGGTTCCCTCATAAACTAGAACTAGAACTACCATGTGCTCGGGCTCCTGCTCAGTCGCTTCAGTTGTGTCTGATTTTTTGGTGCTTAGTAACTTCAGCCGTGTCTGACTCTTTGCGACCGAAAGGACTGTAGCCCACAGGCTCCTCTGTCCATGGGATTCTCCAGGCAAGAATACTGGAGTGGGTTGCCATGCCCTCCTTCAGAGGATCTTCCCAATCCGGGTATAAAACTCACATTTGCAACGCAGGCAGATTCTTTACCCACGGAGCCACCTGGGAAGCACTTGTGATTCAGCAGTTCTAATCCTGGGCATGTATCTGGAGAAAATCATAATTCAGAAAGATACATGCACCCCAGTGTTCACTGCAGTACTATTTACAACAGCGAAGACATGGAAGCAACCTAAATGTCCATCAACAGAGGAATGGATAAAGAAGATGTGGTACAGATATGCAATAGAATAAAAAGAATGAAATAATGTCACTTGCAGCAACATGGGCGGACCTAGAAATTGTCATACTAAGTGAAGTCAGAGAAAGACAAATATGATATCACTTATATGTGGACTATAAGAAAAAACTGATATGAGTGTATTTATTTACAAAACAAACTCACAGACTTCAAAAACAAACTGATGGTTGCCAAACAGAAAAGGTGGGGGGGGGGATAAATTAGGAGCTTGGGATTAACATAAACACACAACTATATATAAAATAATCAACAGGGACCTACTGTATAGCAGAGGGAACTCTACTCAATATTCTGTTAATAACCTATATGGGAAAAGAATCTGAAAAAGAATGGATATATGTATATCTGAATCACTTAGCTGTACACCTGAAAACTAAGGCAATATTGTCAATCAACTCCAATATAAAATAAAAAAATTTAAAAATTAAAAACACATGCAAAACCTAGTTAGTAATATTCCATATCAATATTGGGATATTTTGATGGTGGGCGGAACTGGAAATGACCTACAAATAATGCCTCAGCCTGGTGACTGGTCCTCAGCTGCAGGTAGGTAGATGGGAAGCAGGGAACCTGTCACACAGTTCTAGTATCTAGTAGTCACACAGGGTTAACTAGCATACAGTGATATTGATATGGAATATTACTAACTAGGTTTTAGATGTGATTTTAATTAAAAAAATTTTTTATATTGGAGTTTATTGACAATATTGTGTTAGTTTTCAGGTGTACAGCTAAGTGATTCAGATATACATATATCCATGGACCTGCTGGAAGTGCCTGCTGACATTCCAACACTTGACCCATACTAAGTCTAGTGAAACTTTCTCCACTAGAATGTCATTTATTAAGAAAATTAGGTTGTATTAGACAATATCTAGTATTTCTTCTAAGAACTCTATGGAGACCAGCTGGCTTTCATCTCAAAGAATTTACAAAACATGCTAAGCATTTTGCATAAAATAGGAATTTTAAAACCTTCAAAGAGGGACTTCCCTGGTGGTTCAGTGGTTGAGATTCCGTGATTCCACTGCTGGGGACGTGGTTCAATCCCAGGTAGGGGAAGCAGGATCCAGCAAGGCATGGCCAAAACATGACAACCTTCAAAAAGATATACCTGAAAATATAAAGCCTTCAAAATTAGTAGTTAAAATAGTATGTACAATAACATATTCCCATTTAAAGGACATTTGCTACATTTAAGCAAATGTAGTTATCTTTGTCCTCTAAGCATTCGAGAAAGTTTTCATACATTTTGGTTTTTTTTTTAATCAATGCAGAATTAGTTGCTATGGTCTGAATGATCACCTCCCTCCCCAAATTCCTACATTGAAATCCTAACACCCAGGGATGATGGTATTAGTAGATGGAGGTCTTTGGGAGGTCACTCTCATGAGTGGGACTGATGTTCTTATAAGAGACACTACAGTTTCCTAGTCCCATCAAGCCATCGAGGACGTAAGACAAGAGAAGTTTGGGACGTGAAGAGGGCCCTCACCCAAATATGTTCACGCTCTAATTTCAGATTTTCAGCCAAAGAATTGTGAGAAATAAATTCATTATTTATAAACTGTCCAGTCTTTGGTATTTTGCTATTGTTGTTCAGTCGCTATGTCCAACTCTTGGCGACCCCATGGACTGCAGCATGCCAGGCTTCCCCTGTCTTTCACTATCTCCCAGAGTACTTTATACACCAGAGAGTTTTAAAAAATGAAACAAACTTTCTGAAGCTCAGCTATATTGTCAGTTTTAAAAATGAGCTGTGTGATGATGATTAAGTGTGCTTTTTGAGGGCCAACTACATTTTTGTTGAAAAACATATATAGAGAAGGCAATATGAAAATTATACACATAAATATGTTTAAAAACCAAACTATTCAAAATAAATCTATTTCTGAATACATTTTACCACATTCAACCAATGATAACAGACCCTAATTTGACACTGAATTTTATTCTCCAGGACTGACCATTTATTTCCCTTGTGGTATTTTCTTTTGCCACTAGGTGGCTGTTGGCTAGCTTACCTGATCCAGTTTCTGTGAAAGTGAAAGTCGCTCAGGCATGTCAGACTCTTTGCAACCCCAAGGACTCTACAGTCCATGGAGTTCTCCAGGCCAGAATACTGGAACGGGTAGCCTTTCCCTTCTCCAGGGGATATTCCCAACCCAGGGATCGAACCCAGGTCTCCCGCATTGCAGGCAGATTCTTTACCAGCTGAGCCACAAGGGAAAGCTAAGTGAAATCGAATAGCTTACACAGAAAAGTTACCATCATACCATCATTGCTCATCCTATATATTAATCACTAAAGTCAGAATTGTTCTGAAGATAGATCTACTTTATCAAACCTTTCACAATAACCTGAGATTAAAAAATAATAACTGTAAAGACATTTGATTAGATTATGAGGTATTCAGAAAGTATAAATACCTATTTTAAAACATTTGGGACAAGCCACTACTCATTTGAAAAGACCCTGATGCTGAGAAAGACTGAAGGTGGGAGGAAGGGGACGACAGAGGATGAGATGGTTGGATGGCATCACCGACTCAATGGGCATAAGTCTGAGTAAACTCCGGGAGTTGGTGACAGACAGGGAGGCCTGGCATGCTGCAGTCCATGGGGTCGCAAAGAGTTGGACAGGACAGAGCGACTGGACTGAACTGAACTGAACTGTTACTGAACCAGATTCTTATCTGTGGTATCTAAAAGTCACTTTTACCTAGAGTTACATGTAACAGCCTCAGTGGTACATAAATCAGCAATGATGTTTTTAAAATGTGAAATAGAACAATGACACAAGTTTAAGAATTTTTAAGTACATTTTATTAAGAATGTATCCCTTTGATAAGATTATGCTTCAGGAGGCTTTTAATGCCCTTGACATAAACTGTACACATTATACAAAAACAAGAAAACCACGAAAAAAAATCAAGGTGAGCAAAACCATTTAGGGACAAACCTTATTTAAATTATACACAACTCAATGAAATATTCTTACGGAAAATATATAAATACTTTTCTTTCTATGTTACAGTTATACAATATAAATCAGATTTCAATGTCTGTTCAGTGACCTACAAACACCAGAACCTCCAAATATGTAGCAGCGTATTACTAAATAAAAAAGAAAAAAATTATGTGGTTAGGGAGCATTAAGTCTGAGATTTTTTTCACAGTCCCTTACCACTTTTCAAAACTAATTTACATCATTTGTTTTACAATGCAGCTTTAGGGTTTCTGACAGGCCAATAATGGAACATTTTTCAACTATCATCTATGAAAGTTTTAAATCTCCCCCCTCCTCTTCCCAAAGACTTTGCATTTTGTGCTAAATCAACCTATTAGTGGCAAAATTACAAGATATACTTTTTTGGCATAAATTATATTTTTCAAATTAAATATTTTATAAAGAAAGTCAAACAAAATGTGCAATTTATGCGTGCAGTGGCATAGCTATCCACCTACGTTACAAAAATACTCTAAAGGGGAGAAAATCCACATTCATTAAAGAAACCTACTATGAATGAAAACTACCCTGGGAACCTAGAACTAAAAGAAAAAACAAATGCTCCTAGAAAGATTCTCACAGATGTTAATATTGTCTGATAAGCACTGCTATTAATTTTACTGGTATGCTTTTATAATCAAACTCTCACTGTAGTGACAGTCTTGAAATGAAGCTGGTAATAATGTAGTTCCTAAATGGAGAGATAAGGGAGACCTTTCCCAACTGACATTTTGGAAGATCTGAAATGTTCTTTTTATTCCAACAGCTCTTATCAAACTCTTTCAATTAACTTTCTTTTTTTCCCTAATTTAATGGATTGTTGAATTTGAGACAAAACTGGAAACATAGGATAAAAGGGGAAAAACCTTACTTCCAAAGGACCTTTCCCAAGGTAGTTTACAAAACTCCTCTCACACAAAATTAGCACCTCACTCTCACCATGCAAAGTAATTGCAGTTATAATTTGGATGACAATTTGATTGCTTTTTATTGCTTAGTGATCTGTGCTTTAATGTGGGGATAAAAGGCATCCTCTGAATGGAATGAAAAAAATTTTTTATATAAATAGCAGTAGACAAGTCTAAATAAGCATTCACACCTCACTGTTGAACACTTTGCATCTGTAATATGCCCTGAAAAACTCAGCCTTAATTATTTCAAGCTCTGGATAAAAGAGCTGAAAACTATTAAAGCCACACCATTTCAAAAGGTCTTATACATATGATGTTAGAGTAACTAGTAAAATAAAGTATATACCTCCAAAGAGCCTCTTTTAATGTCAATGTCTTACAGAATGCCCTTATGCTACCAATATTTATTAGAAAATTTTTTATTAGGGAAAAAAGACTTTTTCCCCCTTCAAATCTACCTAAGCATAAACAGGAAGTAAAAGTATAAGAAATTTTAGACCATGTTTAATTACAAATACTAATTTCTAATTTCCTTATTTATCAGTATTTACTTAGTATGTGAAGCTGAAATCTGTTCTTGAAAAAAAATTTCAATTAGAAACAACAATTCACTTTACAATTAGAAATTCACAGTTTATAACCAGCACAACTGCCCAAATTCCTCCAAATTATTCAATAATTACCAGTAGTACAAATTTATATGGACTAAGATTAATTCTAAAATCTTGAAAAACTACAGTATTGACATTATTTTGGTATTTTATAGTCTGGTAATATCTATTACATATAGATGCTTTTCTCAATTATTTCTATTACCACTGACAACATCCCTAATCTTTTCTGCTATAATTTAACATTTTAAACACCTAAATAAATCACTTGGCACTGCATGTGAGCATTTTTCATCGTAAAAGTCTACTTTTATACAAATAAGTACTTAAAGAAAACGTATTAGACCTGTCAGTGAAACATGGATAAACCAAATAGCACTATACACTTAATATAGACATCTTTTTTTTAGATTACTGAGAACCACAAAGCTCTGTCTCCCCAAACTAAGTGCTAAAGGCAAATATTATGATATATACATACATATCTTTCAAAGTAATAATCCAAAAAACTGTTCAGGCTAATAGTAACAAAGACTTCATTTCAGGATGGATGAGTGAGGTGGGGTCCAGGGATGAAGGTGTGTGTTTGTGTGTGTGTGTGTAACAAAAAAGAATGTACTGTTAACTTTTGAGGGATTAAACCACAGATTTTATACTCTATATTAACTGAGGTAGTGTTTAAAAATGAATGTCTAAAATATGTTAATCCCATTATTAATAAGATTACTACATTACCTCCTTTGGAGTTTTTAACCACTATTTGGTCTAGTATCTCTGACATTTGGTTCTCTGGAAGGTAGTTTCATCATCCAAGACCAAAGACCAAGGTGACAGGCAACGTTCTTAGAAGTACTGTTGACATTTAAATAAACACTTGGGTTCAGTGATAAATTAAAGTTAAAAAAAAAAAAGCATCTGTTTTATCTTCAATTGGATTTTATGAAAGAAAATCTGAAGAACCACTTTTTAACATAAGCAGCAGCTTACAGCCCTTATCTGCTTTGTTATAATGTAAGTCGCTACACAGTGCACATAAGAACAATTCACTGAAGTGCAGTCAAAGAGGTGTTACGAAGTGAGATGAAATGCTTCATCTCAATTGGAACTTTCAGTGCCAGTAAAGTAAAAAAAAAAAAAAAGTATCTCTGTGAGTTATGCTTTCTAGTTCACAGGGTTCTTTACAGAGATCTCAAAGGACAAGTCCATTATAAAAAAGAACTGTAATAAGGGAAAATACTAGTCCCCATATTGTGACTGTGTCAGAGCTGATGCCTAACTGTAAAAATGGTCTAAACAAATCAATTAAAAAAGGGTCCTAATCAGTCCAGCTGGATTTTTTTTCTACTTATATATAGACCTCAAAAAAGATCCTTTCATTTACAAGCATTCTAATGATGATGGCCATGCTTTTTTTATATACAAATTTGCATATATGTTTAATTCCTGTAAAGATTTCCAAATATCTTTAGACATACACAAATTAAACAAACAAATAAAACCTTGCCCTCATCAACTTTAACAACTTCACAAATGTGATAAAGGCAACTACTGTACTCATAAACTCACCTATCACTGCATTTAGTCTGTGCAAAACAAGAACACTGATATAAAAATTAAATTACTGCTGCTTTAAAATTTGGTACTTAAGGCTTTTCACTACAATTTTTAATCATAATAATGTTTCACCAAGGATTTTTTTAAAAATAAACTATGGCTCTTCGTTTCCCATGGAATGTATAAATTATAGGCAATCTTATTTTTTCCTCAAGAGATCCAAGGTGTTATTTAATGCTTTCTTTCACTTTAGGTCTAAATTAATAGTGCTTTGTTCAAGTTCCTATTAAAATGGTGATGTGGGAAGCTAATGGAAATAGAAGTGCACTGAAAACATATGCATTTTATAAATGAAAAATACTCTGAATTATAAAATAATTTTCTGATTTTAATCAGGAACTGCAGTGAAAAACCTTAATCGGTTCAAATAGCCTATAATAACACATTGCAACAAAACTGAAGAGATGGAAAACAAGTAAGAAATTTTATGTAAGTCTAGTCACATAAAAATAACTTATAAGTCCTGGTTGGTGAGGCTCTTCTTTCGCTTTGAGGTTAAAAACCTCTGAAGTAGTGTTATAAACATGAAGAAAAAAGTGGAAGGGCCAAAGATCCCCTTCTAATACCAGCAGTTACAGAACATCCCATTGTGCTAACAGGATGCAGCCTCAGAGACACTGATTCCTGGCTTCCAAAATTAGTTAACAAACAAGGCATCTTTATATTTACCCTAAAAAAGGAATTCAGAGATAACGGTGTGTAGGGTGCTTCTGCATACCATACTGTTCCACTGTTATTATGCTCTTAAAATGAAAAGTAGAAAACCCATGTAGGTACTCAGTGCTTGGATCTTGCATACAATGGTAACTAAAACTCTTAAAACTGTGGTAATGAATAATGAACCCCCAAAGGGGCTCCACAGAGGGGAGAGGAAGTTGTTTTGGTTAGGGAAGTCCGCAGTTCCAACTGTTCATGTACCAGTAATTGCTGGAACAGCATTTAGAAGATACTCCTGTCTTTGCTGCCCAGTCAGTCGGCTTTTTTGAGGCTTTTAGAAGTCCACAAATATGAATATATATATATATATAGTCTACATCTATATACATCATAAATATGAGGTCAGGATTCAGCAGATGTATCAACTATAGGTTGCTTTGGTGGTGTTGCCAAGACAGCCTCTGCTTCTTCATGCATCTAGGGAAGAAGTGGTAAATTATTAATGACTTTCTAGTGTATCAACAGATACAATCTCAAAACTTTTAGTTTAATTCAAACAAATATTTTTGAAAGATAAAGTTCAGAAGTACAAATCCTACTTACTTGTAAAAACTGTACATCCTGAAATAATTCTTGTATGAACCTCCGACATGGAAGTCTAAATGTGCAGTGTGACAGCAAATGGGAAACCTCAGAGTAAAGGCATATGTCATCAAATGTTTGAGGATACTTCTCTTTAATTCTAAAATGAAAGAAAAGACTAGGATGTGATAAAAATTATAATAATGACTTTCTTATTTTCTTTCAAAATATCATTTTTAAGTATTTTTTTCCTCTGGATATATAGATCAAGTAACATATCTGGGGTGAGGGCAAAAGAATATAAAACAGTAAATATTCCTACCTCACACTTAAATTATAACTATTTTAAGTTTGGGCTATCTCTTAAAATGATAAAAAGCCAAATACTTCTTGGAAAGTGAGAAATATTCTTTTTCACTGGCCTGAGAAATTACAAAATGTATTTACTGGCCTAGAATAACTCAAGTATTTTTAAAACTAAGCTTTAAAATAGAAATAAATTTTTAAAGTTAAACTGAAGTGGAACTTTGGGCTCTATCTTTGTATCTTTCAGCATTTACTAGTGGCTCTCGCCTGGTCCAGCACCTCAGAACCAGCAGTGGGTGGGCTAATTACAGGTGAAGGACCCTCTACACTTAAAGCTTCTGGCCAGGAAGTCTGCAGTGGGGCCCTGGTATATGTGCTACTACATTTTGTAAAGTCCCACAGGAGACCCTGAAGTGCATTTCATTTCTTGAGGACCACAGCTTTAAATAGTGCATATCAAAAATGTTGAAGATGGCCTGAATATTCTTTTATCATGTTGCTGTGATTTAGAAAAGCAAAAAAATTCTGCAACTTTTAAAAGGAGTAAAAATAGGGAAAAATTAAACCAAGAAAATGTCACTTATTTTTATGAATGCCAGCTTTTCTTGAGCTTTATGGTTTCAGAATTCTTCTACTTCTTAAAAATTGTTGAGAAACCCCAAAATCTTATTTTTTGTGTGCCATGAAAGTGAAAGTCACTTAGTCGTGTCCAACTCTTTGTGACCCCAAGGACTATACAGTCCATGGAATTCTCCAGGCCAGAATACTAGAGTGGGGGAGCCTTTCCCTTCTTCAGGGGATCTTCCCAACCCAGGGATCGAACCCCCATCTCCCGCATTGCAGGTGGATTCTTTACTTTTACTTTTGTGGGCCATAGCCATCAATAATTACCATACAAGAAATTAAAATTTAGAAAATTTCAAAACATTTATTAATTCATTTAAAAAATAAAATCATTACATGTTAACATAAGTACATATATTTTAATGAAAAATAACTATATTTTCCAAAACTAAGAGTGAGAAGAGTCATTATTTTACATTTTTACAGATCTTTTTAACATCTGGCTGAATAGAAAACAGTTGGATTCACATACCTGCTTCTGCATTCAATTTGTTATCATATGCTAGTTTGGTTGAAGTAGATGAAAATCTAGGCTCACTAAGATATGCCATGCAGTTGAGAACTACTGATGTAAAGCTAATTGATCAAACTTTTTAAGTATTTCAAGTGTCTTTTTCACCATAAAAAAGCAAAGAATACTCATGCTCAAAGCTTACTTACGTTAAAAGCCCAGTTTCATGACATTTAGTTGAAACTGAACTACTCAAATTAATGACTAATCTCAGAACTTCTTTGCGAAGGAGTATTCGGCACATTGGTGTATCATCTGGAATTGTTTTAACACCTGAAAAGAAGATAAAAATATTTTATCTGTATCACAATAGAAAACTACTATAACTAATGGAATTTGTTTTAAACTTTACCAAAGATATATATAAAACTGAGATAAACTGCACATGACCTGCCAATCATTTTGGGATCAAAATTCTTTCTAATGAAAGCAGACAACTATGTGAGTATGCATCAGCAGCTGATATAGGTACAATAGTTGATTAAATATACCTCAATAAAACTAAGTTGTCATAGATTTGAGACAACTAATGAACAGCACTCATCATTAACAACAAACAACTAAGTACAGTTATATTAACAAGGTTTGGATTTAAATCTGAAAACTTACCTAGTAGCAATTCTGTACTTTTGGTGCTGCTGGCTGAGCCTTCTTGAGACACTCCATCACTGCATCCAGAAATGCCAGAAAATTTAGAGGGAACTACTTCTAAGGGATTATGGATAGTCTGCTCACACCAATCAGAATATGGAATGTCTTGAAGGTCTGAAGAAATAAATTAATTCAATAAACAGATCAAAACAGCTTAATTCCTACGCTTGTACTGTATACCACAAAGGAATGGTTCCTTGTAATTTCCTTCCAGTCTCTTCAATAATTATTTCCCAAGATGAAGATTTTCAAAGTAAATTTACAGACTGCTCAAATAGTAAAGTGTTAAATTCTAAGACATTTACACATAAGATTTTTTTCCCTAAACTACAAAAATAATAAATATGTGTTTAAAGAATTCATATAAAGATATATATAGAATAAGTGAAGGTCTTTTACACCTACCCCCTCTTCCATGCCTCCCACCCTTAAACTAAATAGCCCTCTCCTTAAATATATAAAAATTCCACTCTTCTGCTATTTTAAATTTCTCTCTCTTGCTCTTTAGGTGTATAAGTGAGATTACACTGTATCTATTATTCTATCACTTGCTAGTCTTACCATTTAATAATCACCAATATAATAATCATAGTTCCCCAGACTTATCAGTTCCTTTCATAGGGTTAAACTTACTATTACTATCCATGCATTGCTAAGTTCTACTCCTAGATGGGATTTTAAAGTCAACTAAACATATCAGTGTGGCTAAAATGACATCAATATTTTTTATTTAAAAACTGCCTGAGCACTTAAACTAAGTGATTAGAGCAAATGGAAATCAGAAAGTCTTAAGTTATCCTTTTAGGAGATAACACTGGGCAACCCAGAAAATCATGCAACCTTAGTACGCTAAGAAAAGAGATTCAGAGAGAAGACACCATCAGTCAGAAGGTAAGACCTCTTGATAGTTTAGTCCTATCCTCTTTCCATTACAGTACATTGTCAGAATAGTAATAAAGAGTTTTTTTAAAAGTCTAGGAAACTAGACCTACATCAACACATACTATTCTCCCTATGCTGCTTTCAGTAGAATAGATACCACTACCTCATCTCACCTTTAAGTACTTCCTAAGATTAATAGTGACATAATATTAAGCAGAATATGTTCTGGTTCCTCAGGATATCAACTCAGCATAGTTTTAATACCTTGGTTACTAAGAAAATCATGCATCTGTCAGGTACTTAAAAGTAACATATGCTACTTAAATTATACACTGATTTTAAAAATAAAACTACTGCCAAAAGATCTGAAAACTAAAGATGTACTTAAAAACCAGTAATGCTGAATAACCAGGTAAGAAATGGCTATGTTATTTTGGACTCAGTAAGCTTCCCAGGAAGTAAAAAGACAAAATATTCCAGCAGGAAGAACAATAAGAAAATTACACTTTCTGTGTCAATGTTGTTTGTGAAAGGTTATAAACTTATTCATTTCAGCCTCATCTTCAACCAGTGATGACTCCTAACATTTCTAACCTGTTATAACCACATTTTATTTCTAAAGATATCATCCATTCTTATTCAAAAAAAAAAAAAAAATCACACCTCTAACTAAACAAAGCCAAAAGGATTAGTTTCTCCCACTGTGGTGGTTTAGTTGCTACTCATGTCCAACTCTTGCGACCCCATGGACTGTGGCCTACTAGACTCCTCTGTCCATGGAATTCTCCAGCCAAGAATACTGGAGTGGGTTGCCATTTCCTTCTCCAGGAGATTGTCCTGACCCAGGAATTGAACCTGGGTTTCCTGCATTGCAGGCAGATTCTTTACCAACTGAACTACAAGGGAAGCCTCGCTAGAGTCTTCACATCTTCTCCCACTGGAAGATGTGAAAAAGCATCCTAAGAATAGTGGTAACAGAAGGCTTTTAATCCATGGGCTATCTTTTGTATGAAACTTGCTAAACCATATGAATAAAAATTTTTAATGAAATAATTACATGTGCTAAATGGAAACTTCAGAGAACATGTGGGTAGAATATTGGCACTATTTATTAATCAGTAGGATATGGAGAACCAAAACTTCTTGAAATTGGGAAGCTAGGTGACCTACTTCTTAGGCATAGAAGATAATGTCTAGCACTCTGCTAAAGGCCAAAACTGCATACTAGACTGATGATATTGACTTTTAGGGACATTCACTTTGAAAGCTATTCAATGCAATGAAACTTATACACACTTTTACTCAACACATTTCATGATTATTTTTAATTTGGATGAAGTATTATGTCCATGAATTGAACCTTTTTCTCTGTGTAATTGACATTTAGTTTCTTAACTGTATCTGTTGCTTTTATTGTTTCCTCTCTTTTTAATTAATAATATTCTGTACTGTCCTTAGTTGCTCAGTTGTGTCTGACTCTTTGTAACTTCGTGGACTGCAGTCCGCCAGACTCCTCTGTCCAAGGGGCTTCTCCTAGCAAGAATACTGGGGTGGGTTGCCATGCCCTCCTCCAGGGGATCTTCCCAACCCAGAGATCGAACCCAGGTTGCCCTCACTGCAGGCAGATTTTTTACTGTCTGAGCCACTAGCTCAGCTTTATTTTATCTTTTAGTTAAAAATGGAGACATGACAGCAATCAGAGCAGAAAAAGAAGTAAAAGGAATCCAGATAGGAAAAGAAGAAGTGAAACTCTCGCTGTTTGCAGATGACATGATCCTCTACATAGAAAACCCTAAAGACTCTTCCAGAAAATTACTAGAGCTAATCAATGAATATAGTAAAGTTGCAGGATATAAAATTAACACACAGAAATCCCTTGCATTCCTATATACTAACAATGAAAAAACAGAAAGAGAAATTAAGGAAACAATACCATTCACCATTGCAACAAAAAGAATAAAATACTTAGGAGTATATCTACCTAAAGAAACAAAAGACCTATACATAGAAAACTATAAAACACTGATGAAAGAAATCAAAGAAGACACAAACAGATGGAGAAACATACCATGTTCATGGATTGGAAGAATCAATATTGTCAAAATGGATATTGTACCCAAAGCAAACTATAGATTCAATGCAATCCCTATCAAGCTACCAACGGTATTTTTCACAGAACTAGAACAAATAATTTCACAATTTGTATGGAAATACAAAAAACCTCGAATAGCCAAAGTAATCTTGAGAAAGAAGAATGGAACTGGAGGAATCAACCTGCCTGACTTCAGACTCTACTACAAAGCCACAGTCATCAAGACAGTATGG
This sequence comes from Dama dama, assembly GCF_033118175.1. Taxonomy (NCBI): domain Eukaryota; kingdom Metazoa; phylum Chordata; class Mammalia; order Artiodactyla; family Cervidae; genus Dama; species Dama dama. The sequence goes on along the minus strand of NC_083705.1, from coordinate 42,742,800 downwards.
TACTGGCACAAAGACAGAAATATAGATCAATGGAACAGAATAGAAAGCCCAGAGATAAATCCACGAACCTATGGACACCTTATCTTTGACAAAGGAGGCAAGGATATACAATGGAAAAAAGACAACCTCTTTAACAAGTGGTGCTGGGAAAACTGGTCAACCACTTGTAAAAGAATGAAACTAGAACACTTTCTAACACCATACACAAAAATAAACTCAAAATGGATTAAAGATCTAAATGTAAGACCAGAAACTATAAAACTCCTAGAGGAGAACATAGGCAAAACACTCTCCGACATAAATCACAGCAAGATCCTCTATGACCCACCTCCCAGAATATTGGAAATAAAAGCAAAACTAAACAAATGGCACCTAATGAAACTTAAAAGCTTTTGCACTACAAAGGAAACTATAAGCAAGGTGAAAAGACAGCCCTCAAATTGGGAGAAAATAATAGCAAATGAAGCAACAGACAAAGGATTAATCTCAAAAATATACAAGCAACTCCTGAAGCTCAATTCCAGAAAAATAAATGACCCAATCAAAAAATGGGCCAAAGAACTAAAGAGACATTTCTCCAAAGAAGACATACAGATGGCTAACAAACACATGAAAAGATGCTCAACATCACTCATTATCAGAGAAATGCAAATCAAAACCACAATGAGGTACCATTACACGCCAGTCAGGATGGCTGCTACCCAAAAAGTCTACAAGCAATAAATGCTGGAGAGGGTGTGGAGAAAAGGGAACCCTCTTACACTGCTGGTGGGAATGCAAACTAGTACAGCCACTATGGAAAACAGTGTGGAGATTTCTTAAAAAACTGGAAATAGAACTGCCATATGACCCAGCAATCCCACTTCTGGGCATACACACTGAGGAAACCAGATCTGAAAGAGACACATGCACCCCAGTGTTCATCGCAGCACTGTTTATAATAGCCAGGACATGGAAGCAACCTAGATGCCCATCAGCAGATGAATGGATAAGGAAGCTGTGGTACATATACACCATGGAATATTACTCAGCCATTAAAAAGAATTCATTTGAACCAGTCCTAATGAAATGGATGAAACTGGAGCCCATTATACAGAGTGAAGTAAGCCAGAAAGATAAAGAACATTACAGCATACTAACACATATATATGGAATTTAGAAAGATGGTAACGATAACCCTATATGCAAAACAGAAAAAGAGACACACAAGTACAGAACAGACTTTTGAACTCTGTGGGAGAAGGTGAGGGTGGGATGTTTCAAAAGAACAGCATGTATATTATCTATGGTGAAACAGATCACCAGCCCAGGTGGGATGCATGAGACAAGTGCTCGGGCCTGGTGCACTGGGAAGACCCAGAGGAATCGGGTGGAGAGGGAGGTGAGAGGGGGGATCGGGATGGGGAATATGTGTAACTCTATGGCTGATTCATATCAATGTATGACAAAACCCACTGAAAAAATAAATAAATAAATAAAGGAAATCAGTCCTGAATATTCAAAAAAAAAAAAAAAGATTAAAAAAATAGAATAAACTAATTATTTTATTTAATAGTGGACATATTCACTTATTTAATGATTTGTCTTATAATTCCATTGAAATCATTAAAAAAATAAATAAAATGGAGACATGAAGTATAGGATAGATCAGCCTCTAAGAGATTGCATACCTTCTTTATTCCCTGTATCTGGGCATAAGGCTGAATGTAGCCTTATGTGAGAAAGAATAAAAAGCTCTAGGGAAAAAATTATACAAATCCATATGGGTTAATTCAGAAAAATCATAAGCTAAATTCTTCCTATCAGAAAGTGAAGTCTCCAAATAGAATATATTAAATGCTGAAACAATTCATGAAAAAAATCAAGAATTTCTGTGAGGAGCTCTGATCCACCTGATCATCATTTCTCCTGGGCAGCAAGAACAAGGAAACTATTGTTGAAATGAACAAGGAGATTTTCCTTAGGAACACAGTAAGATCATTCTAATTGAATTATCAGAATTTATGAAAGAATATTATTTCTAATGTAAACAACTTAGTGTGAGTCACCATTAATGGACAGCTTAGTGAATGCTAATCTTACATGTTAGTAAGTACCAAAACTACACCGTAAGGCAGGTATCATTATTCCCATTTAGAAATTTAAGAAAAAATTAAAAGTAAAGCTCAGTGAAACTAAGTATATTGCCCAAGATCAAATAATAAGATGGAAAAGTTTGGCTTTGAACCTAAGTGCTCTTGACACCAAACCTCACACCCTGCTATGTTTACACCAGGGGTCTGAGTATTTCCTGGAGCTCTGGCATTTCCCAGTCTCCTCCATCCCCAGTTGTACATTTGGGCGAGGACAGGGAGATGGGATACCACCTGATGTTCCCCTTACACCGTCATCTGCATACCACTGATCTTTTGTATGGACTACTATTGAAACATGGGTTTTACAGCTAATATTTTTGAAAACCAGCACTGTCTCTTTAGGGCCCTCCTTTACTCAATGTAATTTCTACCCACTCCTCACAAATCTGTCAGTTTAATTACCTGGCCAGACAGTCAAACCAATCTCCTTGCTATTATCTGCTGATTTTTTTCCAGTGCTCTCTTTCACAGATGGACTAGTCTAAAACACTAGTCTAACCCACTTTTAGTTGGTTAGCTACAATATGGCAAATGCAGTGGTATACATGAAGTGCACCCCAAAGAAACATATAATGCGGCCAACATTTTGCCTTGCATACTTAACAATACATTGCATACACATCTGAGAAGGTGGTAGACACAGAATACAATGTTAGGAAATATCCTAATCGCCTTTCCTCTGAGCTTCAACATTTTTTTGAACAACTGCCACTACCAACATTACCACTGGATTGCAAATTTTAAAGAATGAAAAGTCTTGTGTTCAAGTCCTGATGTCTCTTTAAAATTATCATTACACAGCAGAGGCACGACTTCAGACTACTGCAAACTACAGTAATCCAAACAGTGTGGCAATGGCACAGAAACAGACATACAACATATAGATAAAGGAAACGGAATAGACAATCCAGAAATAAACCCATGAACACATGGTCAATTAATCTAAGAGAAAGGAGGCAAGAATATACACTGGGTAAAAGATAGTCTTTTCAAAAAGTGGTGCTGGTACAACTGCACAGCTACATGTAAAAGCATGAAATGTTCAAATGAAACATTAGAACATTCTCTAGCACCACATACAAAAATAAACACAAAATGCATTAGAGACCTAAACTTCTAGAGGAAATCATAGGTACAACACTGTTTGACATAAACCGTAGCAATGTTTTTTTGGATCTGTCTCCCAGAGTAATTGAAATCAGCAAACCTCCCCCCCACCAAAAACACCACACTTAAAACAAAGCAAAAAGACAACTTACAGACTGGGTGAAAATATTTGAAAAGAATGCTTCTGACAAGGAATTAATTTCCAAAATATACAAACAGCTCATACAGCTCAATTAAAAAAAAAAAAAAAATCAAAAAGTGGGCAGAAGACCTAAACAGACATTTTTCCAAAGAAGGCATAGAGATGACCATGAAACAGCCAATAAGCACAGAAAAAGATGCTCAATACCACTAAGGAGAGAAAAGGAAATCAAAATGACAATCAGGTATCATCTTACACCAGTCAGAATGGTTATCATTAAAAAGTCTACAAACAACAAATGTTAGAAAAGGTAGAGAGGAAAAATGAAACCTCTTATACTGTTGGTGAGAATATAAATTGGTGCAGCCATTATGGGGAATGGTATGCAGGTTCCTTAAAAAACTAAAGAGTCACCATATGATCCTGCAATCCCACTCCTGGCATATACCCAGAGAAAACCATAATTCAAAAGAATACATGCACCCCAATGTTCATAGCAGCACTATTCACAACAGCCAAGACATGGAAGCAACCTAAATGTCCATCGACAGATAAGTGGATAAAGTAGTTGGAATATTACTCAGCAATGAAAAAGAATGAGATACTGCCATTTTCAGAAACATGGATGGACCTAGAGATTATCGAATTAAGTCAGAAGAGAAAGACAAATACGTGGTATCACTTATATGTGGAATCTAAAAATGATACAAATGGACTGATTTACAAAACAGAAATAGGTTCACAGACATAAAAAACAAGCTTATGGTAACCAAAGGGGATGGGCGGAGATAAATTAGTAGGAGTTTTGGATTAACATATATACACTATTACACATAAAATGGGTAAACAAAAAGGGTCTACCGTATAGCAGAGGGAACTATATTCGGTATCGTGTAATAACCTACAATGGAAAGGCACCTGAGAAAGAACACACCCATACGCACATGTATAACTGAATCACTCTGCTGTATACTTGAAAGTAGCACAACATTGTAAATTACCAATACTGCAATTAAAGAAAAGCAGGGGAACCATTGTTTAGTTATCTGCCACAGATAACAGGGCTTCCCAGGTGGCTCAGTGGTAAAGAAACTGCCTGCCAATGCAGGAGATACAGGTTCGATCCTTGGGTTAGGAAGAACCCCTGGAGGATGAAACAGCAATCCACTCCAGTATTCTTACCCAGAAAATTCCATGGACAGAGGAGTCTGGGGGCTACAGTCCATGGGATCACAAAAAGTTGGACATAAATAAGCATGCATGGATAATAAAGATATCTCCCTTCTGATACATAAATTCCTTAATATGGCCAATAGCAGTGTTTCTCAAACATTAATGTATACATGAATAACCTGGGCATCTTGTTAAAATGCTGATTCTGATTCTGTGTGAGGCAGAGTTTGAGACGACATTTCTAACAAGTGCTCAAGTGATGCTGATGTTGCTGGTTCATGGACGACTTTGGGTAGAAAGAGCTATGCAGTACCTGGTCTCTACCTGTCTTTCCAGGCTGATCCTGTTATTTCCTCTCCCTTCACTTTCTGAGCTCCATTCCCATGGGTGTCCCATGCTTGCACCCATCAGAGAAGACTTTTGTTCATGTTCCTTCCTCTCTCTTAAAATTCTCTATACTCTAGTTTTCATTTAGTTAGGTTCTATTCACTCTTTCAACCACTGCTCAAGAGCAATTCTTCAGAAGTCTCTTCTTCGATCTGCCTATTTATGTTTGTTGTTTAGTTGCCAAGTCATGTCCGAGTCTTTCTGCGATCCCACAGACTGTTGCCCATCAGGCTCCTCTGTCCATGGGATTTCCCAGGCAAGAATACTGGAGTGGGTTTGTCATTTCCTTCTCCAGGGGATCTTTCCAACCCAGGGACCAAATCTGCATCTCCTGTATTGCAGGAGGTCTCCCGCACTGCAATCAGATTCTTAAACCACTGAGCCACCAAGGAAGCTCTCTAGGTTCTATTCCTTTGCTAATAGCAGGCATCTTGTAATGGTGGCTCAGGCGGTAAAGACTGCCTGAAATGTGGGAAAACTGGGTTTGATCCTTGAGCTGGGAAGATCCCCTGGAGAAGGGAATGGCTACCAGTAGTTTTGCCTGGGAAATCCCACGGACAGAGGAGGAGCCTGGTGGGCTATAGTCCATAGTGTCACAAAGAGTTAGATATGACTGAGGAAAAACAATACTTGGTACCTACCCTTGATGGCACTTGTTACAAATATGGTTATTATTTTGTGTATTGACTGAGTGGTTGATCAATCCATTTCCTTCTCCATTGGATATACAATATAAGAATAGTGTCTTTTTATTTTTTCCTCTCACAACTGTCTTCTTAGCATATAGAGCAATGCCTGATCCCCAGAGTGACATAATAAATATTAAGTTGACTGCATGAATGAGTAGAGGTTCAGTGTTTTCTTAACAACTAGCCTGCTTCCTTTCACACCTCTGAGAGGATATCAGTAGTAAATTGTAATCATTTCCCAATTAAGAGTTATTCTCCCCACTTCATATCACTTGAATAACAAGTCAAGGGGTTCTAATGGCTGAGCCAAGGTGAGAGCCTCATTGACGGCAGCAATTCTTCCACAAGTCCCAAACTTGATGCGTCTCAACTTGATTACTATACTGGAGTGGGTTGCCATTTCATTCTTCAGGGGATCTTCCCTACCCAGGGATCGAACTTGGGTCTCCCATGCTGCAGGCAGATTCTTTACTGTCTGAGCCACCAGAGAAGCCCAACTAGCTCAGCAATAGATCACAAATGGATCAGAATTTGCTGGACTGTCTTGTGACAGCATAATTAGAGGGCTGGCTTCCCTATTTCCTGTTTGATAAAGAGAAAACAGTATAGCAAAACTCCACAGTAAGTGCTTCCTAAGTATTTGCTGAATGAGTAAATAAACAGAACTTACAAGAACTAAAACATCATAAATAATGTATAGACAAATGACTTAAAGTAGCATCTTCTTTTCTGTGTACATCAGAACAATACTGACCAAACCTTTCACTCAAGAGAAAATGAAAATAATATAGCAGGCTGAGTCCCTGTTCATAGTGGGAAGTGCCTTGTCCAAGGGTTTGTCAAACCCAGGCCCTACTGGGAGAGGATTAATCTCTCAGCACATCCATAACCTACTCAGTTATCAGTGTGCCAAAATCCATCAGTTGGGAAGCTTTTAATCAGACTACCATGGAGAAGTGGAGATGAATGGCCCAGAGAACTCTGGTTATCACTACGTTTTTCTGAGGGTGGCGAAGTGATATTCACCAAGAAAAGGTATCTATAGTTATATTTTAAACATACATATCATATAAAAAGGGTGAATCTGGGTCTGATTCACTTTCTACCTCACCAAAAACATACTGAGTGCCTAGTATATAAGCAGTATGTAGCTAGGTGTTAGAAAATAAAAATGAAAGGGCATGACAGACTATACCTTGAAGCACCTTACTGAATGGAATGGGAAAAAATAACCAACAATAATTAACACAAGAGATCTATGTACAAAGGGCAATAAAAGTAAAGAGGAAAAAGTGTCAGTATCTGACTAAGAGGGTCAGACAAAGCTGTGAAGATAAAACGTTCCCGTCTCTGAGGATGAGGTGGGCTAGCCAAATGGACTCTATGTGGCTATGTGTGAGTTTACATGTGTGTGAGGAGGGGAAGGTGCAAGAGGGAACAGCATGGAAAACACACTTTTCAAGCCTAGAGTCATGAAAAAGAGCATAATCTGTTCAAAAACACCAAATAAGTCAGTAATGGCATGTCAATCACAAGATAGGAGAATGGTGATAAAAACAATCGACAGATCAGAGTCTTGTGTGCGAGACATGAAAAGTCAGTAAAGAACTGTTAACAGACTAATCCAAGGCAACAGTATGAAAGGTGAACTGCAAGGGGACAAAACTGGAGACAAACACTAACACTCCACAGGTAGATGCTGAAGGACTGCACTGAAGCTGAGGGAATGAGATGGAAAAAGAAGGATGATCAGTAGGGCTGGGAGAGATCTTGTGAGTGGAGCAGATTCAAATTCAGGTGGATTCATCCAGACAGACATAATCACTCACCTGAATGACTACATATTGCACTCAGTTGGTTACTGGGCTGGAAACCCAGAATTTCAATACAGACACAATAAAGGCAGTTATCATCTGTATGTTCCTGTAGTCCAGTGTCTTCTGTACTTTCTAAAAACAGAGAAGCATCTGAATGGATTGAATTCATTATTTCCGTAAGACTCATCTGCTGTCGTAGCAAGTGAAAAGAGTTTTTTACAAGACCTCCAGTTCCAGATGGAAGACCTGTGTGTGAATAAATATAAAACATAATCTGAGGAAGATGGCATCACTGACACTTCTTTCGAGGTGCATTAAACTATGTGAAATTTTAAAGAAGGGAAATTAGGGAAGAAAATCAGAACACCTTTTATGACTCAAAATCTAATCTTAATTGGGGAGAAAAATAGGATAATTTGCTTTAAATTAGAAAAATAATTAACATCAGCAGATATAATTATCTTACTTTAACATGAGGTTTTAAATACAAAATAAAAAAATAAAATTATACAATTAGGTATCATTTCAATTCTTCTCAATATCTGCATAAAGAAAAAGTAAATAATTCTGGGTCTAAAGAGGTCCTTGTTAAGGAAAAAAATCAAGATTATAAAGCTTTAAATCTGTGGCTGATATGCATATATTAATTAGAATACTACAGCTCATAGCAAAGAGAGATCATGTATATAATTATTTTCTCTCTCTCTCCTCTCTCCAAAAAGGGTAAGTGCTAAATTTTTTTTCATATATTATATGTTTAAAACAGAAACAACTGATCTGGTTTTTGTCTTCTTGAGAGGCTAGGTACTTAGTTCCCCCTCAAAAAAAGTTATGGTTTAATTTTAAATTGATTCAACTATTTTGTTGCCCAAAATTAAGTATATGTGAATTTTTAGTGTAATCCTACTGGTAAGAATTTTCTTTTTAATATAAAGAGAACAAAAACCATCCATTACCTCCAGCATCATGGGCAAATACTCTTGCACCTCGATCATCATGTGGAGGTATATTTTTTGTTTGAAAATAAGGAATATCCTTTACCTGAAATAGATATAAGTCACGGTAAGTCCTATTATAAAAAGAAATTCATTTTATGAATATTAGCAAAATTAAATGAAATATAATTTAAATGGAATTACTAGAGCACATGAACCTATAATGAAAAGATACTGAAGGAAGTTATATTACCAAAATTTGACAAAATAACATAAAACCGTTAAGGTCCTTATCTATCCTTAGTTACTTAAATGGATATTAAAATAATTATTTTAGAATTTATCTCCAGTGTACCTGCCTGGAGAACCCCAGGGATAGGGGAGCCTGGTGGGCTTCCATCTATGGGGTTGCACAGAGTCGGACACGACTGAAGCGACTTAGCAGCAGCAGCAGCAAAGTGTTTTTGGTCTTCTAGACAAATGTGTATTCTTAATTCTATCTACCATCTAGAGATATATGAGTATTTTGTGGGATTACCACAGTACGTGGCTGCCATGTATGAGATAAGCAGAATCAAAGGATTAAATAAAACAAGGGATATACTGTACATTTCAAACTTAAACAATGTTTTATGTCACTTATATATCAATTAAAAAAAACAGGAATAAGTCAAACGTGACTAAAAAGCAAGATTAGGACTTAAAATTTCTATAGAGAATATACAGATAAAGAAATCAAACAAGATGCTGATTTAGTATGAGAAGAGAAAAAGGATAATGTTTTGGGGACTTAGAGGTGCTAAAAAGAGTACAGAATAGTCAAGAAAGGTGGAATAATTCTTATGGTAAGATTTCTTTAACTAAAACTGCCTAAGAATATCACCTTCCCTAAAATTAGTATTTACTCTAAATTATAATTTCTAGTAAGCAATTAATAGAATATGAAAAAGAACAGTAAACTAATTCAAAAGAAACCAAAAGAATTTATGATACCTGGAATATATCATTGATATCTACTGGAAGAGCAAGACCAATATAGTCATCTGAGCTACCGTATGTCGCACTGGACACCATGGACCTCACGGAGGAGGATCGCTGCAGCGTATTTTGATTAATAGGACTTAATAAATCTTCTTTATCTAGCGAAGCATAACTTAAAGCTTTCATGAACCTAGAATATCATTAAAAAAACTGCATTAGTTTCTTGATTTGTTATAACAATCAGATAAATAACTGTAGTCTATTTTCTTTCATATCTTCAAAAAGGAGAGAAAGCATGTCAAGTACTAAACAGTGCCATCTTATGTACTGAGAACATATAAACACTTGAAAATATTTATCTCCTATAAACTGATATATAAAAGTTCATTAGTAATGTTGACTGTTGACCAAAAACAACTGTTATGGTCTCTCAGGTAAAAGTGAAAAGGTGAGCAATTAAGGTAACTTTCAACATCTAGAAATAAAAATAAAAACAAAAGTGACCTCAGAAAATAGAGGTATTATCCAAATATTAACTTCACAGTCACTTGAGACTGCCAGATTTGCTATCATACAAGTAAGGGCACATCTATTAATTCTATTTAATACTACTTTTATTAAAATAAGCTTAATAACTTATTCTTTTGCATAGTAATTACTTTATCAACATAAGATTTTCTAATATAGCAGACAGACACAAAACAGTAAAAATGGTATCATATATAAATACTACAAAAGATAGTTTATATGAAGCACTGATGTTTCCTCAATACATTCCTTACCAGTGATTCCATGCCATGGACTACTAACATTTCCACAAGATATACCTTCCTTATACAGATTTTCATTCATGCAACAGACATACTAAAATATCTTATTATATGCCTGCTTTGGATATACAAGGCAGTACTCAAGGTTCTACAGTATATGTATACTGCTATTTGAAAATTCAAATCATTTAAAATGTAAAAATGTAGCCTGATAAAGATTTTGAAAAGCATACAAAATAAATGTTTTATAAATAGCTACTAAAAGTAACATAGGAAAAACCACTCCTAATTCCCAACTAAAAACCACTCAGAATTGAAATTAACAAATTTTATAAACTAGGGCCGCAGTTTTTAATTTGTACTTGTTTATCTTTCTAATTCCAGAGAACTCTTCAAAGACTACTGGACTGAAGGGGAAGAAATTATTGTTATACTTGCCTCCACAATACCTATTTCAATCAGAGTAGCTCCATTTTTACATATTCTTCACATTGGATTTCCACAGAAAAGTTTTTTGAAGAAAGGGGTTCTCTACTTAAAAAGTTAATGCTTTAAAGAATGCTTAAAACCACTGATCTACTCCAATTACCTCCAAGCAATCGAGGCCTACATATTTCAAAATTCATGAATTTTACTATATAGATTTACAACAGTAAACAATTCAGAGTTTTGTCTGCCTTTGTTCTGGATTGATAAGGCTTGCAAAGCTTTTGAATTCCAAGGAGATAAGATACTACAGCATAATTATGGAACTTTTTCCAAGTTCCTTCACTTAGTGCCGGGATTAGATCTCAAGGTTAAGGATTCCTACTTCAGTGTTTTTTTCTGCTATGCCTCAAAGAAACACCTCAGAAAGATATGGTTTTTAAGACTGCTGGATTCATGCTAATCATTATACCACAGTATGAGAATGACTACTCTTCTAATTTTATAGGAAAAAATCTTTTCAGCCTTGATCCAAACTATTAAATGTATAGCTATCTTCCATCATTTTCATTTTCTCTGAATTAACCAAAAGAAAGAAGTGGGAAAAGGAGGACTAATATCGACAATTTTTTCCTCCATGGAACCTGGTTAAATATTAAATACTTAACACAGTTTGAAGAATAAGTGGAAGATTTGATGAACATAAGATTTCTGTTTGGCATTCATTCCTTTGTACAGTTGTTCTTGTTTCTCTTGACTGCTTTTTCTTGTTTTCATTTTTTCCCTCTCCCAAGAAATGAAAAATATATAGCAATCCTTTATAATGCCAATAACCTGGAATTTTACTCTGGGAGTAAAACTTCCATATACCCTTCTCTCATTCTAACAGAGAGTATAGGAAATAAGATCCTAAGACCCCAGACTGATTAGGAAATAGTGATTTGGAGTTGTTGTCATCTCTCGTTTATTCTAATGAATAGTTAAGCAATGAAACTTTTTACCTGTGCTGTAACCAGTTTAGATAGAAATACCTGCTTCAACAAGATAGAATGATTCTAAGTGGGTAGAATAATCTTAACTGGGTGGTCCAGAGTTAACAGCGTCTTTTTTATTGTATTGAGCTGTAAGATGGTGGTGTCCTTACTACTTATTTTGGGTGCTACATTACTGCCCCTGGCTGAATGCTACTAGCTGCTATAATCTGAGTTTTTAAGTATTCTGCTTTAGTATAAAAGTTTCCTCTTTTGCTACCAATTTCAACAGCTGTTCTTTCTTGTCACAGGGTCCTTACCAGTAAAAGGTTTTAATTATTGTTCTATAGGCCTGAAAACCTGATATCCAAACTTGTTAGAATAAACACTGATAAATTTTGAATGTGGGTCAGAGGTACCTCCTTTGAATAAAATTTGTGAATGTCACTGCATAGCTTTATACTAGTGAGTTGTTGAGAGGGATGACATTGTCAGATAGATAAGACAGTATTGCATAATTTATGAAATCCTACCAAAGGGAACATAATTTACTATCTACTGCAAGGAGTCTCTTCTAATAAATGTGTTAACATTACTGAAAGAAAATTCCTTCATAACTTCGTAACAACTTGATTACATAAGAGCCAAATGGATTACATTAAAGAAATAGCTATCAATAATAATAGTGATAATGATGATGATGATAACTAACTTTTATTGAGTGCTTAATTTGTGCTAGGAACTAGGCTCACTACTTGGCAAATAGATCCACTTAATAAATGTAAATGAATAATAAAAAACTACAGATTTTTAGAAGTACTTGACCCAACAAAAAATTAGGTTTTAGAAATTTTTGCAAAAATCAGATTTAGCAATGAAAATCTTTTATAGATAAAATTTACTACTTTGACCAACTTGATATCATCTTTAGATAGAGCAGAAATCTCCCAAATGTTCTTGAGCACAGGCATACTGCAATGCTGAATTCTGAGGACCAAGTAATTCACTGAATGTTCATTTGGTTCCTACTTAGTTATCACAGCTACTTAAACTGAGGGTTTCCCTTGTGGCTCAGTGGTAAACAACCTGCTTGCAAATGAAGGAGACGCAGGTTTGATCCCACGGTCAGGAAGATCCCGTCGAGAAGGAAATGGCAACCCACTCTGGTATTCTTGCCTGGGAAACCCCAAGCAGAGAGGAAAATGGCGGGCTACCAGTCCATGGAGTCGCAAAAGAGTCGGACACGACTTAGCGACTAAACAACTTAAGCTGGAAAGACTTGTACTGAAATTTTGTTAACTTCAAAAAAAAGAAAAGGTCAACTTTTGGAGCCTTAAATTGACCTACCTGAAAAAGTTGTTTGTTATTGTAGGTCTTAAGCTCCTGATTCCCCCGACATGCTTCTTTTTAAAATCGATCCTTGCAGAAGCGAGAAATAAATAAAAAAAGCTTGTGACTTGTGTGTCCTTGCAAAGCATGTATGTTTATTTCCAGGGCCTAAAGGAGTTTCTTTTCCCCCCTCGCAGCTGCAAGAATCCATTTCAAATCATATCCGGGTAACTAGGAGCTTATAGCCTACTACAGTAAACAGTAGGTCAGTTCTGAGGCTTATGTAGATGTAAAACTTAGCTAAGGCTTTACATTTAAGTCTGTTAAAATTCAACCATGTTCATTTTAAAATGTTTATTTGCTCACCTGCTTGGTGTTAACCTGGACTCAAAGCTGTTGGCCTTCATGGTGATGGTATCAGTAAACAGCACATCCTTTGCTGGGGATGCCAAAGCTTCAGAATGAGATAAGGATGGATGCATTCTTTGCTGCTGTAATCTTTTCAGGGTAGCGTAGCCAAAGGCATCTCTAGAACTTGTGTAACTAAAGTTACAGTCTGCTAGACTTTTAATTGTAGCAATAGAGGGTGCTTTAAGGGACTGTGCTCTTCTAGGAAGTGTATGAGAAGAACCTGGAGGCACCAGGGACACTGAGTTTGATTTAGAGAGAGAGAGATGGTTAGACTGTGGCGTCAAATAGTTGCTTGTCTTAACAGTTTTAGTACTTACCACAGTACTCATACTTCCACAGTCTGTGTCCACAGTCGTAGCATCTACACCTACTGTCTCTCGTGAAGGACTTGAACTCATTGAACTTATGCCACTTGTTGTAGTATCTGTATTAAAACTCTGGCTACGTATCTTCATATGTGAGCTCGATGAACTTTCTACAACTAATTTTTCTCGGCTTGTGTTTTCTCTGTGATTCTCTGTACCAAGACTCTTGGTGAATTTTAAGTCATTCTCTCCAATACTTGGAGTACTACCAGTATCTTCAATGTGCTTATTCCCAACAAATGAAGTTTCTAATTGTAATGTTTTCTGTACTGTGGATATGGGTGTGAAATCATCACTATGATTAAAGTCAACACTGGGCTCTGTAAGCGTTCTGATCCGCCTGTTGCTTGTCTTATTTTCAGATGACAGTTTCCCTCCTTTTGGATCACTGCTGCTACGATGTTTTTTATTAGGCAAAGTAAGAGAATTTAAGATACGATTCTTCACAAGTTTACTAGAAGCAAAGAAAGGGAATGGATTTTTATCCTTTATAGGTCCAGGTCGGTCATAAAATGCTGGCTCTGCATCTTCATTGATGTCGAGGAAAAATGTACTAGTAGAGCTGCTGCCAAACCGGTCATCCTCCAAGATGAACATACCTATGATAAAAGGATTGATAATAAAAGGACATTAAAAAGGACAAATAATTATGGCAACTTTAAGTGACATAGCTGAGGAAATTTTTGTCTAATAGTCACCTGGAAAAAATATTTTCAAAAATAGAGTTAAGACTGCTGAGCCAAATAAACAGAGCTTCCTTGAGATCCAGAATTTGTATTTGAATAAAATATAAAATTATGTCATTATGAAATCTTCTGTTATTTCCAAAAAAAAAAAAAAAACTACAGGACTCATTATGTCACAGCTTATCTAAAGTTTCTTTTGTATCCCAGTAAGTTTCCAAAACCTCCAAATGTTCAGGATAAAATTAAAGGCAGAGACGAGACTTGACTATGGATGTTTATTCAGTTGGTACAGGTTCCTGGTGGTTAATACTTCCAATCACAATAGGCAAGAGAAATCAATCTTATAAGAAATGAATGTCCAATCTTGAACAACATACACTTAGAACTGAGTCACAACATTTTAAGTTCATGTTTAAATAAATTACATTTATTTCTCATTTTGTCTTAGGTACTAAGAAACTCATCTAAATTCAATGCCTACCTAAAAGATTCAATCCAGGTGACTAATGACATCTACGGGATTGTATTTTATTTTTCTGTTGAATACCTAGAAATGATTTCAAATATATTCTGAACAAAGGCAAAACAAAATCTTAAACTTGCACACTGCCCTGTTTTTCCGTATTATGTCAATTTTAAGAGGCACATGTTTCACACTCTAAAATCAGGATGTATCTTGCAATAGGCATCTTTTTTTCTTACACAGTGGTGTGCATATTATAATCTAGGATGTCTTAGATCTCATGAAATATGTTTGATAAATATTGCCCTATTCTCTTAAAAAAAAACTGGGTCTTAAATTTTTGCACCTAGCACCGTTTAACACAATGGTGTTTAATGCAATCCATTTTTCATTTAGCTGATTTTTTAAAACTTCATTTAGTTGATTTTTGATACTTCCTTTTAGCAGTTTCACTATTTAATTTTAAAATTTAGTTTTTCTTCTAAAAATGAGTACATCAATATAATATCTCTTAACAAATATATTCTAGCTCAACAACCCTATATATGAAAAATGAACTAAAGAATTAGGTAAAAGATGACAGTAGGTGAATAAACATTTACTTATTAGAAACTGCAAAATAAAACGGGGGGATGGTTCTTCTGGCACATGATTTATTATTTAACTCTGTAAGTAGGAATTTCCAACAGCTATTTAGAAAGCAAAGGGAAACAACAACGTAGGTTGATGGCTATACTCCCTGTTGTGAGAAGATACACATTCTCCAAGAGGCTATTACTGCGAAATTATCTCAGAAAGAAGTAAATTAAGAATGTAAAATCATTTAAATTTTTATATCGGCAGTGTTAGCTTTGGCTAACTTCATATGATGCTGTCATAACACTCACTTGATGGTGCAGATTCACTTTCACTATTATGTCTAGAGCTTGTTGACTCCGAGTTCAAACTTAGGGTGCTTGGGACAGATGAGAGTTCATTACAGAGTTGTTCTACATCATCTGGAACCACTGGCCACAGATGTTTACGACTGTGCCTTACAGCATCCCAGTTGTGACATTTTAGAATATCACAGCCTTGCTTGGTTTTGGCTATGAGCCCAAGAACATATACACAGGTCCTGTAAGTAAAAAGTGAAGTAATGACAGTTTAATTTCAAACTGAGATTTCTTAAAGCAGCCATAAAATACTAGTTTGCTATATGTATATTTGCATTTTATTTAATAAGCTATTAAAAATAACATGAAAATCTTCCTAATAAAACTATTAATTACAAGGAAATAATTTCAAAGAATTATAATCAAATAAAAAACATATGTATACACATACATTAGCTTTTCTGAAATACACTCAGAATATTTAGGCTAATGGAATACGACTATTTGGACACATGCTAAACTCTCACTGTTTACCTGCAAGGTAACTGTCAATACTATAATACTAAAAAATAAAGTAATATTAAACAAGGAACTCCATAAGATGTTTAATTTAATGCATTGAAAAACTATAATCATAAACTATTTTTCTCACATCCACATGTGAACAACAGTATATCCAATAGAGATTTCTGAGTTAAATCACACACCCTCTGACTGAAAGAACTTCACACTGTTTTGCAAGTTTCAGTATATCTGGAATCACATTTTCTTCTTGTAGCAAATTGAGACCCCAATTAGATGAGCCAATATTTCCCTGAAAGAAAGGAGATCACATGACAAATATATTTACGAGAGTAACTCTTAAGAGATTTGAAAAGCTACCTATAACACAAAAAAATCTAACCACATTTGTAAGAAAGAACTGTGTGAAAAAACCTCACATAAGTAACTTTAGGAATTAAAGTTCCATTTGTCTTATCAAGGGGCTTCCCTGGTGGCTCAGGTGGTAAAGCGTCTGCCTGCAATGCGGGAGACCCAGGTTCGACCCCTGGGTCAGGAAGATCCCCTGGAGAAGGAAATGGCAACCCACTCCAGTACTCTTGTCTGGAAAATTCCATGGACAGAGGAGCCTGGTAGGCTACAGTCCATGGGGTTGCAGAGTCAGACACGACTGAGCAACTTCACTTTACTTTTGTCTTATCAAGAAAAACAATAGTTTAATTATTTACTTTTTAATATTTAAGTGGGCAGAAACAATCTTGGCTTTAGAATACTAATCTAAGAACAAATTCCAAACAAAATAATTTTTATTTAATATCAATGGGAAAATGAGTAAAAATCTAAAAATTTAGAAGATTTCATAGAAGTGTTTATTACAAACCAAGGCCCAAAGAGACGCTTTCAGTTTTTTAATTTCTTCCCATTTATCCAAATCTGGTGTACGAACATTGTGACAGAGTTCCGTAATAATATTCTGGAGAAGGAAAAAAAAATGCCATATGATTAACAATACATTTTTAACATATTTTCTTATTGTATATTAAAATCTATTTAAGGTTTATATTTAGTAATTTCTATATATTTAGAATCTTAAAATAATTTTATGCAAAATTTCTTAAGAAGCAGCATTAGGACATGAGCTCTGAGCTCATATACTAGAGTTGGAACTTATTAAGCAAGCGGCTTTCAGCATGTTACTCTATCTCCCCATGCTTTGACTTCCTGAACTCTAAAACAGGGATAATAATAGCCTCTGTTTCATAAAGTTTAATGATTTAATGAATTATTACATATAAAGTTTAACAAAGTACTTGGGACTTAGTATTATAAAATGTTAGCCATTAATTATCATTATTTCTTTTAGAAAGAAAATAATAAATTAACAACTAGATCTTCTCATACTATGGAGGTAATGATATTGAGAAAATCATTTAAATTTTCAGCAAATTAAAAAAAATTAATATAAAGATACACACCTCAATAATCTTCATGGATAATATAAAAATACATGAAATTATGGAGTATATTTACATAAAACTTTTGCTCTTGAGATGAATACTGATATGAAAAGGAACTGAACATCTAGGTTACTACTGTTAAGAAACACACACAAATACTTCTGTAACTATTCCTAAAATAAGAAAATGGTTATACTTATTGAAAACACCTAGTAGCAAGACATATTTCCAGTCAAAATTTGATGTGCATGCTATACTCAAAGAACAGCTGGTTGCCTAAGCCTCCAATATTTCATGAAGTATATGAGAGTAGTTAGATACTAACAAATAGAAGCTGATACTTTCAGTTTGTTACTCACCAAAGGTAACTGAGTATGTTTCAGGTTCAGTTTAATTTTCCAATGAGAGGAATGAAGAAATTCAATTTTTCAGCATGTTTTTTTTACTAAGAAGATGAACTTTCCCAACAAACTAGAAAGGAAAAGAACTTGGACCTTGACTGGGTTACTTATTCTACATAGCAAATTACACATGCAGAAGATTGTAAGTCAGGGAAACGTATGCAAGCCTGTTTATGTGTGTAAGGACTGCAAGCACAGAATGCCAAAGTCAGTTATAAGATGGAGCTTTAAAAGCAATTATACCACTGACTTTAAGGCTGTTGAGAAGTTTTTGCAAAGATGACACTTTAGTAATATTAACTTTTTTCTATTACTGTAGCTATTTAAAATAAGCAAATTATGTTTTTACCTGTACTTCCAATAAATGACAGCCTGTTTTGTGGTGTACCAGTTGTCCATAAAGATGTACAGGTAGGTAGACATGAGGACGCTGTAATCTAGTATGATAAAAATGACTGATAAACTTACTGGCTCATTGTAAACATACTAATTTACAAAATGACTTAAAATATGAGATAAACAATTAGACAATCACTCAGCATGAATAAAAATATGGAGGTGGAAAGGCATTAGAATTCTTCTAGAAAAATAATAGTTTAGCTGGTTTCAGAGTAATGGTAAGAGACCTAAGACCAGACAGACAGACGAGGGCTAGAACATGAAGGGATCTAAATGCTCTACAAGTCAGGGAATGCAAGTTATGAATGCCACTGAAATTTTGTACATTCAGTGCTGTGCTTTAAAAAGACTTTTCCTATGTCAGTGTAAGAATATCCAAGTACTCAGAAAACTTTAAAAAACGATGATTTATAACAACATGATTTTAAATTTTATGTTTGAGGACTAGCAATAAATTATTCCATTAACTGGACTATACCTTTGGTTACTCCGACGAACATAGTTGTCACCATCAATTGGCTTCCGGTAAGTGGTAAGTGCTTCATTAAGCTGTTCTTCAATCAAGTCAACATATTTTGAATTATATTCCTGGAAAATAATATTGTTTAAATTATATATATTACCATAACAACATTTACTAAATCTCTAATATGTTAGTTACCTAGCAAATCTTGGAAGCACAAATAAAAAAGAATGAACATCTTTTTCTTTGTTCAGGAAATTTGAGAAATTTTGAAGAGCATAGATATAACAAGCTATTATGAATGCAAAAATGTTCTACCATATCCATAAACTTTCTGTTTATACTCTTCTCCCATTTTCAATTAATATTTTGGGGTCCATATAATTAAGTTAAAATTTTTGTTTTTCATCTTATTTGAATTCCCTTCCTCACTAAAAACAAGCAAAAAAAAGTTTCTTAATATTAAATCCTGAAGATATTCACTAGGAATTTTAAAAGGAAATTAACTGAGTTCTATCATTTTAGAACCTTTTGGTGAAAAATAGTATCTCTTTCTTCAATGATTTAAATCAGGTCAAATGTAAAAAATATTTCCAATTAAAACCTGGAAAACTTCTAGTCAAATAATTTAAACTGAGACAGTCAATCACACTACCATCTTCATTGCAAAAGATCTCCACTTCAAACTGTTCAGAAGAAATTGGTAGAACCTCTGAAAAGCAATTTGCCAGTACTTATCCAAATTTTAAATTAATATACTTTTTGACTCAACAATTATACTTTAGAAATTTGTTCAACAAACATATTTGCACAAGTACGCAAAGAATGCAAGAATATAAAGCAAATGCTGTTTACAAAACTAAAAAGCTAGAAACAATCTCAGTGCCCAAAATACAAGAGTGATAATAAGAATTAGGGTACAGTCATATAATTTACTATGTAGCCACTGAAGAGAATTAGATAGCTCTAAATGCAAAGCTCTGGAAAGATATCTCACATATACTGCTAAAGAAAAAAATTAAATACAGTCCTATTTACAGTTGTGAATGAATTCATATGTATTTTTAATTGAAGAATATATACTTATAGATGTACAAAACATCTTTAAATGTATACAAAATGTTAACAAACATTACCTTCATAAAAGACAGTAAGGGGGCAGGGAGATATTTTTCATTTTAAATCATTTTATACTACTTCAGTTTGATGAGTTACCTTAACTCCCTACTTAGAGAAAAACTTACTTTTCCTGCTTTTCTTTTAGATTTTTTACTGTGCAAAAGTAATGTTAATAGTCTAATTATATTATCAGCAAACCAAATTATTACTACTGCTATAACACTACCATAATTTCCTCTAGACATGAAAATCTCAGTACAAAAATACAAATTAAGGCAAGTATTTTGAGCTTTATGCAGGAATAGTTACATTCATGTGGTACTGTCTGGCTAGTCTTTTTTTGACCAGTGGTAACCATGTGGAACACGCTAGCAAAGGTCAGGGTTATGGTCTCTAACAATGAAATGCAGTGAGTTTCTGGTGTGGATCATCTTGAGGATTCTGCCTCAAGGAGGCAGAGAGGGACAAGACCCCAAACGAGGGTATACCTCTAGATACTAGGAGGTACTGTAAGTAAGCAACCAGAGGAGCCACTTCTCTGGTCGAAGGAATCACAGATGAGAGATCTCCAGAGTGAAGTCTGAGGAATTTATGAACAAGAGCCCTGAGTAAAAAGAAAAATCAA
The DNA here is from genome assembly GCF_033118175.1 of Dama dama. Classification (NCBI taxonomy): domain Eukaryota; kingdom Metazoa; phylum Chordata; class Mammalia; order Artiodactyla; family Cervidae; genus Dama; species Dama dama. Next base: position 42,722,173 of record NC_083705.1, on the reverse strand, counting down.
CATTTGAAATCTGCCCTCCCCAAAGCTAATAGCCCCAGGTAACAACAACTGCATCAGCTGGGTAAGACTGTCCATGAATTCTCATCCCTTCCTCCATCTCTCCCTCCTGCTCTAAAGCTGGAGAGGCCCTAAATCTGCAGCTGGTAAATGGAGAGGAGATAAACAATAAAAAGTGATGAAATGAACCATACCCCCTCTTTTATTGCAGGTTTCTAAGTCTGTACAAAGCCTGGGCTAGGAGAGAAAGTTTTAAATCAAATGAGTGGATTCTCAGTATGATTCTGGTCTGAATGTTTTATTACCTAGAAAAAGAGTGTCAACTTTACCATGGCATGCTGCAAACTACTGGGAGAAAACCAAACATAGAGGAAAGAGCATCAGGGCTCTGGAATCAAAAAGTGGCCCTGGCTCTGTTATTTTCAAGCTTTGTGACCTAGGATAAATTAGGTTGTTACTCATCTTAGCTTCTACATTTTCCTTCACAAAACAAAAATAATAGAAAACATTTCACAGAGTTGCTGTGAGGATTAAATGAGGTAATACTTGAAAAACACTAAGTTTAATGGTAGGCAATCACTATTCACTAATTAATTTCCCATTCGCTAATTCATTTGTGAGATAAGTTGTCTTTGTTTTTACACCTTCCATTTACTGGCTAAACTCACTATAACTGCAAGTTAGCATCTGTTTGCAACTTTCTACTGAAATTGCTCTGGCAAAATTCACCAATGACCTGTCACATTCAACAGTGTTTTTTCTAGTGTTTACCTTATCTGACCTCTCTCAAGAATATATACCACTGGTCTCTCCTTCCTGAAGCATCCTTTAGTGAAATCATTCTGATAATTTTTCCTCAGTATCCCCATCCTTTTGTTCCCCTCATTAAAGCAGAGTGTTCTCTAGGGAGCAATTTCCAGTTTTATTTTTTTTTGTTCTTTACGTTTCCCTTGGTGATCTCACTCAATTCAAATTTCAACTACTGCTATTCACTGACAACTCCCAAACTGCCATCTTCAGCTCCAGATCCACATTTCCAAGTATTTTCTGGATATCATCACTGGCCATCCCATAGGCAATAGCAGTTCAATTTATTAAAAATTTAGTATCCTCAATCTTGCAAATCACAATCTCTTAATGATGAGCCATTATTTACTCAGGCATTCAAATCAGAAACCATAAGTGTCAAGTAGTCCTCATTTATTATATCCAATCAGTTTATGAATTCTGTCCATCTTATTTTAAAAATGCCCAGAAAATGTATCTCTATCAAACCTCACCACCACTGAAGTTCATGCTCTTACCAATTTTGCTTCTAAACTAGTCTCGGTATTCCTAGATATTTTCACTTTTTTAAAGTGAGGATAATCTTCTGTTTAGGGAATGAAACTATTATGTCTTTATTTCAGTTTTCCAATTCACCAGTTACTGAAAGACTCCATGCCTGAAGTTGTATGCTTTACAGTTACAGTATTTCTTTTCCATCCAGTTTTACTGAGAGATAATTGACATCCAGCAGTGTGTACATCCAGCATAATGATTTGACTTACACACATCTGAAATGACTATCACAATAAGTTTAGTGAACATACATTATTTTATATAGATACAAAACTAAAGAAATAAAATATTTTCCCTTGTGATAAGAACTCTCAGGATTTACTCAACAACTTTTATATATAACATTCAACAAAGCTAATTATATTTATCATTCTGTATATTATATCCCTAGTACTTATAAGTATATAAATGGAAGTTTGTCTCTTTTGACTGCCTTCATCCAATTTCCTCTACCCCCACATCCCACGTCTGGTAACTATAACTATAGTTTCATTACTTTTTTTTAAATGAGACTATCTTATGAAATATGATTCAACACAGACAATATAAACAATAATCTGAATTCAACAGAAGAAAATCTGGGAATCATTTATGTTAGGACTGATTATTCTATGAGCTTCTAAGATGCTTTGGTGGTTTATAATGCTTCAAGTTAACTGAAGCCACAGTGATGACCACCTAAAGAAAAGCTAAAGAGATAAGCAATACCTTCAAACTAGCCCCTTCTTCCTAGATTTCCTTATTATGTACAATAGCAAGAAGTTTGCTCTCAGATTTATGAAAAGTCTACCCTAAAATGAGGTTTAATAATTAGATTATTATATCTGCTTGGTAGAACTGTTTTATAATCTTCAGTTAGGAAAACTGTTTCAGTTCAAAAGGGCTGTAAAAGGAACCCAAAATAAAAGAAATGATGATGGTAAGTAGGGTTGACAAATGATGCAGTAGATTAAAGCTGAAAGCAAAATTTCAACAGAAAACATACAAAATCAACAGTTCACACTATAAAATAACTGTAGCTTAAAAAATGGATAAGTATGAATATAAATAAGTAACAGAATTTTAAGACCTGACTTCATATGAATATTTAAATATTTAACTTTAATTTCAAAATTCTCAAATTTATTTTCCAAAATAAAAACTTGTATACAAACTGAAACTTATTCAACAGAAAATTACCTTGTGCCACTTTTCCAACTGTTTTGTTACATAACCCCTTTCATTCAAATAGGAAAACCCTTTTGGAATGGAGAGAAATCTGTAAAGTGCAACAGGCAACAGTTTAACATTGGGTCTCACAAAAAACTGTTTAAGAAGCTAAAGTATCTCAAACCAAATACACTTAAGCCCAAAGACTTTAAGAACAGTGCCTTAAAGAAGGCAATTATAATTTCAAATACAAATAGTTTTATAATCTTTGCAAAAAACATGAATCCAACCACAGTAAAGAAAATGTTATGAAAAGAATGAGGACACACAGAAATGAAAAAGAAACACTATGGAAAACAATGAAAAGCCAGAGTTTCAGTACTAAAGAATGCCCGATATTCTAAAACAGGCCTCTTTCAGAAGTTAACAGCTAAACTCTTTAGAGTGCTTCCTTTGCAGATTTGAATCCAGCTTTAATACACACTGCCAGAGAGCACACAAAAGAAAACATAACTACAGGAAAAATTTTCTTAAAATTTACCTCAGGAGGAGAAGCAAACCCTTGTCCCCAAGGTGAGATAAAGCTGGCTTCATCTGAATAAGTGCATGAAGATTGGCCTAAAATAAATAATTATTAGGCAAATTAATAACTGCATGAAGATAGTAAATTCTCTACTTCCAAAACCACTATATTACATACATAAAATTTCACACAGTTTTCTATCAAGTTTGAATATTTTCATAAAAACTCACATCTAAGTATTTTATCATAAGATAATGAAACTTTACCTTGTCTTCACATGCTTCATCAAGAATATCAAGGGCCTCAGAAGAAATCGTTTTGTTTTTATCATGCAGCTGGGTCACAAGTAATTCAATTCCCCAATTATTGAAGAATTCAACATTCGCTCTCAATAATACTCTTAAATGTTTTGTTGCATACAGTCTGCAGGCCTATAAAGATAAATGAGAACATTAAAAAAAAAACAAAAACCAACCACCACCATCAAACTTCACTATAGACAGTCCATCTGACTTTGTTTTAGAATAGTTTTACACTTGAAAAGGGCAGAAAGACTGGAATTGACAGTTCTAGCCCTTGATACAAACATGTTTTTTAGTCCCAGTATAATAAAATACTGTATCTATCTGGCTGCTTCAAAGCATTTCTCTTTATATAAAAATATGGGTACTGTAGTCGAGTTCTTTGGACAAACTAAAATTTAAAAATAAACTCAAATTCCATCCCATAGTCTTAAAATGTATAATTTTATTAGGCTAAAGTTTATAAAATACTGAACTAACTAGTTATGAATTTATAGTTCTACTGCCTATGTTATACTCACATCAGTGGCTGCTGTTAAGATTTTGGAAAGGATGACCCTGGCCAAACCATCTCTGCTATAGTCCAAGCTTGAAACAGTCAGTTTTAGCAAGTGATCTTGGTTTTTCAAGGAGCAAAGGTTAAGTAAACTAAAAAAATGATGAAAATAATAAAGGTTACTAGGAATTACTGTACTGATTCATTAATTCAACAAATATTTTAAACTTCCTAATAAGCATTTCTAAAAGAAAGCAGTTAAGAAATATTCCATTCTTAAAAAAGCATCAGAGCATCAAGACAACTCTAATTAAAATTTTTTTGTATTTTAACAAAACTTTTTGCCTTTTTATACTATTTGTGGGGTTCTCAAGGCAAGAATACTGAAGTGGTTTGCCATTCCCTTCTCCAGTGGACATTTTTTCAGAACTCTTCATGACCCATCATCTATCTTGGGTGGCCCTACATGGCATGGCTCATAGTTTCACCAAGTTAGACAAGGCTGTGGTCCATGTGATTAGTTTGGTTAGTTTCCTGTGATTGTGGTTTTCAATCTGTCTGCTCTCTGACAGATGAGGATTAGAGGCTTCAGGAAGCTTCCTGATGGGAGGGACTGGCTGTGGGGAAAATTGGATCTTGCTCTGGTGGCAAGGCCAAGCTTAGTAAATTTTGAATCCAATTTTCTGCTGATGGGTGAGGCTGTGTTCCTTCCCTATCGTTTGGTCTGAGGCAAAACTATGGTAGAGGTAACAGCAGTAATGGTGACCTCCTTCAAAAAGACTTATGCCAGCAGGCTCTCAGGACTGTTGTAGTAAGTGTCCCTGACCCTGCAGCAGGCCACTGTCAACCCATGCTTCCACTGGAGACTCCAGGACACTCACAGGCAAGTCTCTTGGACTGCAAGAAGATCAAACCAGTCAATCCTAAAGGAAATCAACCCTGAATATTTATTCATTGGAAGGACTGGTGCGGAAGCTGAAGTTCCAATACTTTGGCCACCTGATGAGAAAAGCTGACTCATTAGAGAAGACCTTGATGTTGGGAAAGATTGAAGGCAGGAGAAGAAGGGGACAACAGAGGACAAGATGGTTGGATGCCATCACTGACTCAATGGACATGAGTTTGAAGAAGCTCTGGGAGATGGAGGACTGGGAAGCCTGGCATGCTGCAGTCCATGGGGTCACAAAGAGATAGACACGACTGAGTGACTGAACAACAACAATAAAACTTACCAAATACAGGTGCACAGACTAAAAAGCATAGCCTTTCTGATCACATTAAAAATAAAGTTTAGGTATATATTGAGACAGAATCTAGGAATGCTCACCATTGAAATACGCTGCATTTTTCCAGCATTTTGACGCCATGTGGGTGGCAAGAAAGTGTTCCAATAAATAAAAAGTAGTGTTGACTAAGAGTAGTCAATAAACCATTATTTTGAAGGCTTCTTTCAGGTTTCATTCCAGAAGAGGCATTGAGCCACTGAACAATATCCTTTACTAGATCTTCTAAGTATCCCTGCCCATCCTAAAAGCAAATACATTATGATATTGCTAGAAAAGCAGTTAGTGTCTACAACTAGAAAAATCAACTCAATTAATCAAGTCCAAAACATTTAATAATAATGAAGTTACTAATAACAGACATTAATCTCTGAGTATCTGTTCTTTTTAATCCCATTCAATACAATGCTGCATGAGATGGTATTATTTTCCATTTTACCAAAAGAAAACCAGGTCTTCTAGAAGGCAAATAACTTGCCCAAAGTCACATAAATAGCTAGGGACTAAGGATAAAAATCTAGGTCTGGGCTCATTCTATGTCTCTAAATATAGCTTATACATATTCAAAAATAAAAGGAAGGGGGCAAATTCAGTGAAAAACATGTGCTCTGGAAAATATTGAAAGTGTCTATTACCTCTTCAGACTCAAGAAGAAATTCTGTAAACTGACAACCCACAACTGTGAGCTGTTTGGACTTGGCAAAATCCAGATCCAGATTGGCGTATAACTTACTACTAGGCTTGTAAAAATAAAGTAGTCTTCGTACAAACCTAAGATTAAAATAAAAAATCAGCAACAAAGTAATAAACCAAACAATTATTTTAAAATCTTAACCATAGCTTTTGAATATGTTTTGGGTTTAAACCATTGGGGTAAATGGCAAGAAATTTAATGAACACATTTGGTACATTCTACACACGCACGTGCACACACGCACACACACACACACACACGAATAATTCCCTTCATTATAAAAAATATCTTCATGAAATAAGAATTTTATGGTGAGATGCCTGATAGAAAATAGTGGAGAAGAAATATGCTAGCAGGAAAAATGCAAACATAACACTTCTAGAAGATACACAGTTGGATAAATATGATGAAACCACCTGGATATAAATTTTCATTCTTCTTTTTCTTTTTGACAAGTATCCATTTTATTTTACTGTTAGATCTTTTTTTTTTTACCTTATTTTAATCTTGAATATATAAATTTTCTTCTACTGTATTTTATGAATTTATACTAGATAACTGCACACAATATGTTACTATACTATGCTTTTGTCAGTTTTTCACAATTAGGCAAAAAGTCAACCATAAAAGCTTCAGGTAAAATTTAAACAACTGAATTTATAAAGCAATGGATGATATTTTCATGTTATAATTTTCAACATTATGTTCTAAGCTTCCATTTAATTTAGTTCAATTTAATTTCTACACTATTATCCAATCTAATAAAGATGCCAGACCCAGGAGTTGGAGAAACAAAGTTGAATGAGACTTCATATCTGTTCTCACAAGTCTGAAAAGTCAGTGCTATGCTTCTTTATCCCAATGTTAATTTATATGTTCTATACATTTCTCAAAATGTGAAGAGATGATAATAATCAATAATAACACCAATGATATGAACTTCTCAAAAACATGAAGTAAAAGCTCTCTTACTCAAAGAAATCAACACTGGTGGTTGGGTAATCTAAACTCAGAAGGAATAAAAATGCATAGGGTAGTAGAAAACAGCAATAATACCCTTTTAAGTACTATATATGCTATAAACATAAACTGTTTTATGGAAGGTGTGGCTGGTTAAGGGCAGTGTTAAGAGGAAGAAGAATGAATAACCCTCCAAAGTCACATGCAAAAGAAATTAGAATATTTAAAATGCCCATCTCTTTGAGAGGGAGATATTATGCTCTTAACATATCATTCTCGTATGTTAGGGCCAGGATTAGTACATGGCTGATACTCTTGATTTGAGAAAACTTTTATCTTAAGTACTTCATTTGTTCCAAAACTAAAATCAGAATGTAAGTAACCAGAAAAAAATTAGTTGATGCTTTTTGGTTATAAAACACAAGCTATGTATAAAAATATATATATAGTATGTACCTACTGAATACCAACAATTAAAAAGTAAGAATGTATGTTTAAAACATCAATTATTACTTTTAACAGTTATCAGACGTAATATAATTCAAATTTAAGTTCTTTACATTTAAATGCAAAACAGTTCTTACATACCTGTGCAACTGTTCATCTTTATAGTTTCTTAGATTTACATTTGGCCACTAGAAAAACATAATATGTTATATTATGGACTTATTAATTCCTAAACATATAATTATGATAAATTGCAATGAATAATAAAATGAAAACAATCAAGCCATTACCAAGAAGTATCCTATCATACCTTAAGGATGGTCCCAATAAGATTCCAATTCCATTCAAGATTCTCTTTATGTTGAAGGACTTGGCTATCTCTAAGGTTCATTAGAAGAGCTTCCTCTGTATCCTAAATCACCAGAAAATAATAAGAAAAATTAAGAAAAACTGGCCTTACATCAAATAACAGTTGAAATTTTAAAAACAAAAAGAAAAATTTTTCATTTAAGGAGAATTATCAAGGTTTTTTAAAAAGTTATCAAAACTCAGCTCAACTGCCCAGTCATTATAAAACTTAGAAGCTTTTTGAAAAGTCATATGCATCAATAAAACTGCTAACTCAAGCATGTATATGCCTACTAAAATACAGTGGTTAAGAATTAGGAAATTAAAGTAAAAATCACATCTTCTGCATCAGTACCTTAAGAACAAATATATCTTTCTGAGCTCGGAGATATTGATCCCGTTTCTGATGTGTTGCAATTGCTTTCTGAATAATGTGATCTAAATGAAGGCTATAGGGTTTAGGTCCTCGTTTTTTCATTTCATGGAAGCGTTTTAAACAGTTCAAAGCTGCACTGGCTCGCCTAAATGAGGAAAAAAATTCAATTAATACTGTAGGAGGGATAGCATAATTTTAAAGAGATCACTTTGGTAAATTATTCTATTGAAACAAACATAAATGCAGGCTAGATACTGTTACTAAGAGGTATATGATTTAATCAAATTTGGAACCACAAAGAAAAGAAAAAAAACAAGAACACTGCTGATTTGTATGAAGAAACACTAATTATTCAGATTCAACAAAACATACTAATTTTTTCTTACAGTGGTGGTGGTACAGTTGTATGTTAGTTTTAAGAAATCCCTCCTCAAGGTCCAAACTGAAGTTTTACATATTTTCTTATTTTAAAACTCTGCTTTTCACATTTAAGGCCTTGATCCATATGAAGCTGATTTTTTTTTAAGGTATGAGGTTGGATAACCAATGATTCCAATATTAACTGAACAGTCTGTATTTTCCCTACTAATCTGCAACTGTAAATGGAATCCTTTTAAAAATTATTTTTAATTCCCTTCTTGTGGTATATAAAAAATACAGTTTTCAAGAATTTGGTGGCAGTCAAGTCTCAACTTCAGAAATTGTAATAAATACAAACTGGATTCAAAATGTAAAAACCTTGAGATGTGCCCAGATTGGCAAGTACTTATCAGTAAAAAGACAGCTTACCAAGCTCAAAAAAAAATTCTATTATTATTATTGGAATTTTGAAGGTAAATTTGAATTCCTGATGAATACTAAAATCCATGTCCAACTTCAGAAATTGTAATAAATACAAACTGGATTCAAAATGTAAAAACCTTGAGATGTGCCCAGATTGGCAAGTACTTATCAGTAAAGACAGCTTACCAAGCTCAAAAAAAAAAATTCTATTATTATTATTGGAATTTTGAAGGAAAATTTGAATTCCTGATGAATACTAAAATCCAGGGCCATAAGCTGACTCAGAGAGTTCAGGTCTACCAGGTTTTGAGAAAGTACATTTTTCCATGAAGAAACTACTAAAATAAGAGCTGAATGCTACCAATACCAATGTAAGCCTGAAGTCAGAACTGATGATCCCTAATGCTCTCAGTTTATAATACAACTTCAACCTGTTAAATAATAGTATTCTCATTGGTAGATTTTAAATTAATAAAAAAATACTATTTATTTATAGTGAGGCCCTTATGTGTACTTTTAAGTTAATAAAGCTAACTAAACTTATGAGAATTATAGTATAACTTAACAAAAATTCCTATGAAGAACATTTTAAAACTTCATGAAAAAAAAAAAAGAAACCTAAATATATAAAATTTTTCTGATCATAAGAGGAAAAAAAAAAAAAGACATCCCTGGACGAGACACAATCTTTATCAGATGAAAAAAGATTTCTACTATCACTATACAATCAAGCTCCTCCACCTTACATTTTAAATTTTATTATTAGTCCTCGAATTCCAGCAGAGTTACAGCTGTATTACCATACTTGAGTTTATAAATTCTGTATTTGTAATATTTCCTTCAGCATTAAGGGTTTAGCTTACTTCAATGCCTAAAGTATGGGCAACTAAATTCCAAAATTTTTCTCCTCAACATTTTTAACCCCATATATTAAAAAAATTACACTTAGTCTTTGTGCTTTAATCTGATACAATTTAGATACTGAGAAAGAGACTGAATTGTTGTTCAAAACATACAATAGTCCAAAAAACTCACAATCCCAATATTTTTACTGATCTAGTAGAAATTTTATGTCCTTGTCCAGAAACACATGAGAAAAGGTTGACTTTACCAAGCCAAAATCCTTTGTAGCCTAAAATACAAGTTATTTTAAAAAACTACAAATTTTCCTCTTATCCAAAGGCTTCCCTAAAAGAATTCTCAGGAATAACCTATATATACTACTTTCTTAAAAAGAAGATAAGGACATCTAAGTGGCTAATAAATATACTAGGCACAAACTTTGCTAGAACTTGGACACTTACAATCTCTTTTCCTTAGGGATATCAAAGGATGCAGCCATATTCATTAGGGTTGGCAGGCAGTGCAAATGATGGCTATGTGAATGAGGAAGAATTGTGTTTGCCTAAAATGAAAAATAGTTATTTTATAAAAAGTTGAAAAAGAGTATTTTATGTTATAGATTATCCACAGATATAATGCTAAAGACTGAGATTTTACTTATGAAGTTAATTATTTACTTTCTAATACATACTTACTATTTTTATCTTATTTACTTTCATCAAGGATGACATGTAACAAATACAAGGATACAGGCTCAGATTACATTAATAAAACTATAAATTCCATAGATCCTTTATCATAACTTTAAATTATAATCTTAAGTGGTACCCAATTAAATTCAATTCTTAAATAATGTAAAAGGATGATAGGTCAAAACTTAGATTCAGTGCTATAATGTTATGCTAAAAGTAGGATTTAAAATGCTGGATGCAACATCATAATTTACGAGTTTACCTCTTAGGTTTAAAAGCCAGCTTCTCAAAAGAGGTTTGTCTCATAATTCCAACAATCTTTAAAATAAGAAACTTGCCTTCTGCTTTCCAAACAAAATCTGCAATATTAATTCTTTCGTAGATGGGCTAAACAGAGCAAGTGGCTAAATAACTTACTGATAAACAAGACAGTTATCATTAAACTGCTTAATTCTCTTTTCCTCACTCACAAAGCTGAACTTCTATATAGACAAAACCCTGGTGATGGAGGGGACCAAACACAACTATAAAAACAAAAAATAATCTGCCAGTAATAACAAGCCATAACATAATTTCAAAAGATTTGCCATAGGGTTACTTCTTCTTTAATGAGTTCAGAGTGGTTCTTTTTATTTAGTATTTTATTAACTAATGGGCTTCCCTGGTGGCTCAGACGGTAAAGAATACACTTGCAATGCAGGAGACCTGGTTCAATCCTTGGGATGGGAAGATCCCCTGGAGAAGGGAAAGGCTACCCACTCCAGTATTCTGGCCTGGAGAATTCCATGGACAGAGGAGCCTGGCAGGCTACAGTCCACGGGGTTGCAGAGTTGGACATGACTGAGCGACTTTCACACTTATTAACTAACAGACTTAGAAATATAAATTTCTAACTTGCAAATGATCAAAGTACCCTCACTGCTTCATCTGCTAGGAGTTGGAAATGATCAGATCACTTGGCTAGCTCCTTGTTTCCACAAATTACTGATGTCATAAAACCATGTCCCCTCCAAAAAGATTCCCACCTTTCAAAACAAACCTCAACTGACAAGTTTACAAAGGAGTACATGTTCAAATAAGGCAGTTAAATTTAGATTTTTCCTTCACAAAGTTTTCTAAAATTCAGGCACTGACTGTTACCAATTCGATCCCTAGCTGACTAAAGTAATATCTATAGTTTTGTAATTTTTAGGAAGGAAGTCACTCTAAAGATTCTAAAGAAAGATATTTATGGACTCAAAATGTCAACATTGAAAGTGAGTATTCAGTACTTTATATTTTTTCCATTTAAAAAACTAGCATATATATATATGATACAAAGTATCAAGGGCTCTTTGTAATGTAAAGGTATATATCCAAATAAATGCAAACTTATGTTTTTGAGATAATGCAAAGTAACACTGTTAAAATAGCCTTGTTTCATAAATTAAAACATTAATGTACAAAACATAATTAAAAGTTGTTAAACTTACCATATGTAAAAGTTCTCCTAAAAGGATGGTGGCTCTAACTGAGATATGGTCATCACTGTTTGTTATTACCTCAACCAAACCCTTTGAAAATAAAAAGAAAACAGCATAGTTGCAAAATAGCATACATGAATGAACACATCTACGCATCATGTTTGTTGCTGTGAAAGAACTGTTAGAGGAAATAAAATAGAAAAAGGTTTATAATTCTTACTTCTAAAAGTCCATTACGAATAAATGCTGAGAGTATCAGTGCCAAATAATTATCCATGAGGTCTGGCCTGGAAATAAATACAGCACAGAAATATTTAAATCTTGTTCCATACACTAGAAAATTTAACATAACAATAGGAACTGTAATAAATCTTTATTATTTCTGTACTTAAATTCTACCTGGATCTGGCACGATGAGGAAGAATAGTTTTTGCCTCAGCTGCTACAAAGCCATCTGAAAGCCTCCAACTGTCTTGGAATCTACCTGGATCTAAAATAAATTTAGATAGTTAGAAGAAAATAATACATCAATGAAACACTTTAAATAACCATCAGCTAAACAGGCTATCCATGGACAGAGGAGCCTGGCAGGTTACACTCCACAGGGTCGCAAAGGGTCAGACACGACTGAAGTGATTTAGCACAGCATAGCATACAACCAGGCTATAAATAATTTTAACTGTTGGCTAAAAAAAAAAAAAAAATGATTTCTGTAAATGAAGGGTTTACATAAATCTAACTTTAACTTTCTTCATTGAAGGCTTTAGAGTCATTTAGCTAAAATAAAATTTTAAAAATCAAATAATCTGAGAACTGCAAACAGTTTCTTATTATCTCCTCTCTTTCCTTCTTGATCCATCCTTCTATTATTAATTTCACTGCTAATTTCAGGAGCTAGGGTGATGGAGAAGAAATTAAAATTTCTTTTTAGAAATTCACCTGAGATTTTATTTTTATATTAATTTTATGCCACAAATATGCAATAAGAAAAGAAAATGATATTCAATACTTATTTTAGTACCTTGGAGGGACTCTGCCTCCATTAGGTAAGTCATTTAAAAAATTACAATATATGAACAGTGAATGCACTTCAATACTTACCTACACTGAGCAGTGCTTCTATGAACTCTTCAGTCACAACAGGTAGAGGAAGACGAAATATATCATAAAGCACTTCAAGGAGACCTCGCTGAAAGTAAAAAAAAAAATACAGTTCATTTATTTTTACAGAATAAATCTTCACTTAAAAATTTTTAAATGTCCTATTCACCGATTTAAAAATTGGTAAAAACAGAACTACTATATTTTAGAAAACTACTGTATCTGCCTATATTAGAGAAAAGTACTGAATGCTTACTACATATACATGATGTAACTTTTTCAATAAATCTTGTATTATCCCCATTGTACACATGAAGAAATAGATTTAAAGGTTAAAAATAATTTGCCTAAGGTCATGGAGCTATAAATAATAAAATTAGGAGTCAAACCTCAGTCTGGCCAAACTCAAAAGAGCATGTTTTTTTGCTGAGTAAGAAGTCAACTGAACTGGAACCTTTAGTTCCCTGCTTATAGATATTTCCACCCTTAATAAAATCCTTCCATGGTTTAGATGCTTTTATTTTTAGTTCACATTTTAAGCAAGGCACCTCTAGCTAATATTTATACTAATAATTAGAAACAGGGGGGCAAATTTTGTTCCTTTGAACATTAAAAGAAAAACGTAGAAGGGGAAAAGGAAGAACCTTGTGAAGAGTTAATTTTTTTCCCTCTAAGTTCAATCTGTTTTAGCTGTTTTATACAATTCTTATAATTAATAATTTAGAAAGTGAAGTGTTAGTTACTCAGTTGTGTCTGATTCTCTGCACCTCTGCGGACTGCAGCCCGCCAGGCTCCTCTGTCCATGGAATTCTCCAGGCAAGAAAGCTGGAGTGGACTGTCATTTCTTTACCCAGGGGATCTTCCCAACTCAGAGACAAAACCTGGGTCTCCTGCATTGCAGGCAGATTCTTTACCATCTGAGCCACCAGGAAAGTCATAATAATTTAGGACTATGTCTAATAATTAAGCATATAAATACCCCAATTTTAATCAAAACCACTACTCATAACATAAAAATAAAAGTTAGAAGGTGTAAGTTGCATAACTATTATGTTTACTTTTCCCTAAGTATAGTTTTCTGTATTGCCTGAAACTTTTACAATGAGAATGCCCCTGTGAAATGTCTATGCTTTTTATTAAATAAAGTGTAGTTAATTTCAAAGAAAGAAAAGGCATAATTAATGTCATATTTTAATCTAATTTTAATATATCCACAGTTCCTACAACAGCATTGTTTCAAATGATTCATATTATTATCCTTAGTGTTCAACTAAGTGGTAAATATTTATTCCTGTATTTTTAAAATGTTCTGTGATACAGATTAACAATTCATGAGGAAAAACACCACCTGAAACTTTTCTCCAATTAATTTCCTCCACTAAAATTCCAGGAATGATACAGAGTAATTTTTACCTACCCTTATTTCCATATTTGGAATGCAAAGTACTCCAATTAGAGACTGAATCCCAGAGTTTCCAGGTTTACATAAATTAATAATACCTATAAAGGATAAAAAGAAAAAAAAGATCACTGATTTGAATTTCAAAAGATGTATTCATAATACAAAATGTTACATTTTTCTAAGCTAAATTACACTATTATATTATTTGATCATCGTAAGTGATAGTGTATTTCAAATATTCTCTGAATTTTCCAACTAAGTAGAGATTATGAATAATTTTACCATTTAAATTACATCCAAAAAGGTTCTCAAGAAATTCTGGGCTACTCGGCAATAGAAATAAAAGCAAAAGTATGGCTTTCTCTGGGTATATGCTCAGGAGTGGGACTGCTACATCGTATGGTAGCTCTATTGATATTTTTAGTTTTTTACGGAATCGCCATATGGTTCTCCAATAAATAGTGGCTGTTTCAATTTACATTCCCAGTAACAGTGTAGGAGGGGTCCCCTTCTCCACACCTTCTCTACATTTACTGCCTACAGATTTTTTAACCATGCCACTCTGATCAGTGTTAGGTGATACCTCATTATAGTTTTGATTTGCATTTCCTAATGATATTGAGCATTTTTCCATGTGCTTTTTGGCCATCTGTATGTCTTCTTTGGAGAAATGTCTATTTAGACCTTTCACCCATTTTTTGCTGAGTCATTTCAATTGGGTTTTTGATACTGAGTTGCATGAATCATTTATATATTTTGGAGATTAATCCCTTGGTCAGTTGCTTCATTTACAAATATTTACATTTACACTTACAAATATTACAAATACTTACATTTACAAATATTACAAATATTATATTTACATTTACAAATATTACAAATATACCTCCCAGTCTGAGGTATGGTTCCCTTGGCTGTGCAAAAGCTTTTAAGTTAAATTAGATCCCATTTGTTTATTTGGGTTTTTTGTTTTGGTTTTTTCACTACTCTAGGAGAAATGAATTAAAAAAAATTAAAAAAAGATCAAGATGTGATTTGGGTAAAAGGGGGTTCTGCCTATGTTTTCCTCTAAGAGTTTTATAGTGTCTGGCCTTAAAGGTCTTTAATCCATTTTGAATTTATTTTTGTGTATGGTGCTAAGAATGTTCTAATTTCATTCTTTTATATGTAGCTGCCTAGTTTCCCAGCACCAACCACATATTGAAGAAACTATCTTTTCTCCACTGCATATTCTTGCCTCCTTTGTCATAGATTAATTGACCATAGGTGAGTGGGTTTATTTCTGGGCTTTCTATCCTTTTCTATTGATCTATATATTTCTGTTTTTGTGCCAATACCATAACATTTGAATAACTGTAGCTTTGTAGGATAGTCTGAAGTCAGGGAGACTAATTACTCTAGCTCCATTTTTTCTTTCTCAAAATTGCTTTCACTTTTTGGGGCCTGTGTTTCCACACGAATTTTTGTTCTAGTTCTGAGAAAAATGCCACTGGTAATCGAAGAGATTGCACTGAATCTGTAGACTGCTTTGGAGAGCACAGTCATTTTCACAAACTAAGAACATGGTATACCAAGAATATGTGGTACATATATACAATGGAATACTACTCAGCAATAAAAAAGAAAAAACTATGCCATTTGCAACAACGTGGATGAACCTGGAGACTGTCATGCTGAGTGAAGTAATTCAGACACAGAAAGACAGATATGATATTGCTTATATGTGGAATCTAAAGAAAAGGGGACAGGATACAAATGAACTTACTTACAAACCAGATGTAAAGTCACAGGTGTAGAAAACAAACATGGTTACCAGGGGACAGAGGTGGCGATACATTGGAAGACCAGGACTGACATATATATACACTATGTATAAAGCAGGTAACTAATAATAACCTACTGTATAGCACAGGGAACACTGTTCAATACTTTGTATTGGCCTATTTGAGAAGAAAATGTTTTTTTTAAAAGGACATGTGTAACTGATTCACTCTGCTGGACACCTGAAACTGACACAACACTGTAAATCAACAGCAGTCCAATGAAAAATTTTTATAAGAAAAGCAAAAATGAACAAATAAGACCTAATCAAATTTCTAAGCTTTTACATAGAAAGGAAACCATAAACAAAATGAAAAGACAACTTACAGAATGGGAGAAAGTATTTGCAAATGATGCAACTGACAAGGGATTAACTTCCAAAATATCTAAACAACTCATACAAGACAGTAACAAAAAAACAAAGCAATCTAAAAAAAAAAGGGAAGAAGACCTAAGTAGATAGGTCTCCCCATAACACATGCAGATGGTCGACAGGCCCACAAAAAGATGTTCAACATCACTAATTATTATTAGACAAATGCAAATCAAAACTACAATGAGGTATCACCTCATACCAGTCAGAATGTCCATCATTAAAAAGTCTACAAATAATAAACATGGGAGAGGCTGTGGAGCAACAGAAACCCTCTCACACTATTGGCAGGAAAGTAAATTAATGTAGCCATTATAGAAAATAGTATAGAGATTTCCTTAAAAACTAAAAATAGAGTTACCATATGATCCTGCAATTCCACCCCTGAGCATATATCCAGAGAAAACCCTAATGTGAAGAGATACATCCACCCCAGTGTTCACTGCAGCACTATTTTAATAGTCAAGACACAGAAGCAACTTAAATGTCCATCAACAGATAAAGAAGATGTGGTATATATATAAAATGAAATATTATTCAGTCATAATATAGAATAAACTAATGTCATATGTAGCAATACAGATGGACCCAGAGATTATCATCATACTAAATTAAGTCAGACAGACAAAGACAAATACCACATGATATCACTTATATGTGGAATCTAAAATATGATACAAATGAACTTATTTATGAAAATATAAACAGACTTGCAAACAGAGAAAACAAACATATGGTTACCAAGTGGGAAAAGAAGTGAGGGAGCAATAAATTAGGAGTTTGGGATTTATAGATACACACTGCTATATATAAAATAAATAAGGTCCTACAGTATATGTATAGCACAGACAACTATATTCATTATAACAAACCATAATGGAAAGAATATGAAAAAGAACATATATACACATATATCTATATACCTATATAGATATATATCTGAAGCACTCTGCTATACACCAGAAACACATTGTAAATCAACCATATTTCAATAAGAAATTAAATTAAAAAAATACATCCCAAAACACAATAAAGAAACAAAAGGAAAGATATTTGAGACTACTATCTTGCTTATAAGGTATTTATAACATTCTATATTATAGTTTAAGGTAAGAAACTTTAGCTATGTATTCAACTAACATCCTTAAAATCTTTTTTGGTATAGATCATGTTCAAATTTTTTATTTAAATGCCCAGGTTATCATCAGCAATGCTGACTTAAAATGGTCAATTTTAATACTGTGTATTAAACCCCTCTTGGTTCTAATGATAACACACAAAAAAAGACCATGTTAACATTTAAATGAGATGCTACAATAAGTTAACATTTGAAAAACTAGTCAAGTTTGTCTTATACAATATAAAGTAACACAGAGGAACTTACCTGCCCATGACCGGAATGTTGCTATGATTCCCATTTTACTGGCTAGAAACCTTGCTTCTCTGTCTTCTCTGTTGGGTGGGGTGGGGGTAGAGTCAAAGAAATTAAATGTTTAAATAAAAAGTAAGTTTTTCCCTATTACTATATCAGAGTAAGAGCTATCACTACTTAATATTTAAATATTTACACAGGAAATTTAAAATACATTAAAAAAAATAAAGACAAGATCTACCTCAAAGCAAATTACTCAAATATCTGATCATGCCTTCCCACATGTGAAATTCACGTCTTAAATTATAAATTCTGCTTTCCTGAGTTCTACTTTTCCTGATCTTCCTAAAAACTATTCAGGAAGCTCATCAACACCTGTAAGCATTAGCAATACCACCAGCTTGCTTAAGAGGCATCTCTGTCAAAAGACTGCCCTTTAGCAAAGAAAATGACCACATAAACCTCTTACTGTTACTGCACGTGTTCTCTTTACTTCAAAAATCTTGTCCCAAACTTATCTGAGCAAGCTTATTCTATTTATTCTACCAAGCAAGCTCAACAAGCCATATATTCACTGATTATTATTAAACAATTAGATATTATTATTAATTTACTTCTAAGTTCATTCAAGTTGTTGGCAGAATTCACTCTCTTGCTGTTGTACAACTGAGGTTTCAGTTTTCTGTCAGCTGGGGCCTACTGACAACTACTTTCTTCTTTTATAATTGGTATCCAATCATCTCACTTGTTTCTTTCTATGTAATAGTTAATGACAATCAATTAACCAATAGAACTATTTACACTGTCAAACACTGTTCATGTATGGCATATTGCCAGTTTTAATACTTAATTAGCAATCATGTACATTTACGCTACCTCAACCATCTCTACCCTGTCAATGGTCCATTTCTTTTCCGTGCCGTATTTTTCACTTTTCCAATAAAGTTCTTAACAGTTTAAGAATACAAAAATCCAGAGAGTTGGTAAGGGAAAAAAAACATAAAGAATAAAGAACAGTGAAAGAAAATCAAATTAAACAATGGTAGGCAGCAGTTTATAAAAGTGGAACGAAATAGTTAAAAATCCCCCCCACACATACAGACCAACCACTCTGAGCTCTGCTGTACTAATCAACACGAGACTATAACAGAAACTAAAATGGGGACACCAGGTGGTGGAAGAAATGATTTTTAGTTAACTGTGTGACTAAGCTTTTGGTGCTCCATATCTTAAAAATGTTTGTGATACACTTGTATTGACTGCCTGGTAACCCATTTTCTAACCTATTCAATAAATTGGTAGTTTTATTGAAAAAAAAACCACAAAACCCATCCATTTCCTTATGCCCTAGCCATAATGTACCCATGCTACAGAAATTGCCCATACTCCAGAAACTTAAAGAAAGCAAAGTATTGAACCAAACAGGAAAGATAGGATTTTGGTGGAATACACTCCCTACCCAACCACAACTCTAAGTACCCTGGTTCATTTCTTACTTATCCTGGTAGGCAAAATTCAAAAAATGCCCCTGTCTTCTCAAGACTCCAGGTCCTAATCCCTGGATCCCTATGAATATGGTATCACTGCCATGACTGTGATTAAGTTTATATCATACAGCCCAACAGACCTTAAGATACGGAGATCATCTGGTAGGTTGGATCTGGAGAGCTTTCTCTAACTGGAGGGAGAAGAGGGTGTCAGAGAGAGATTCAAAGCACAAAGATTCAAGGAACTTCTGTTGTGTTTGAAGATGGAGAGTGCCATGTGCCAAGAAAAGAAGGTGGGCTTTAGCAGCTGAGAGAAGGCCACAGTTGACAGCAAGAAAATAGAACTTCAGTTGTACAAGAGCAAGGAATGAATTCTGCCAATAACCTGAGTGATCTTAGAGATAAACGGATTCTTCACTAAAACCTCCAGATGAGAACCATGCCAGACCTCTCACCTACTGAACTGTGAACTAATAAACTGACGCTGTTTTAAACCATTGTATTTGTAATGGTTTGTCACACAGCAATAGAAAATGGATACATTCTTCATCAGTAAGGAGAATGCCCAAGTGTCATAGGGTGCCAAGAAAGAAAGAGGCTGAAGAATCTCAATTCAGAACTTAGCAAAAATAAAGTCTGAGAAATCTTAACTAGAGAACAACTATTCTTAATTTCTTAGCTCAAGAAATGATGTTAGTTAGCATGCAATGTATCCACAGTGATGGAGGTATTTCAAGATATGAAAGCGCTATTTTTAATTCTGGAAAAAAATGAAAAACAACAAAAATATGCCCATTTACAATGTTCCCAAACTTAGTGGAGGAATTTAAAAAACATGTTATCTCTAAACATAAGTATATCTGCAATTCAACAAACCTACTATGCTACACCTGATAGCATATTTATTGGAATTGTGTCATTGGCAAAACTCCACAGATAGTGTATTATTTGACCTCTAAATCAATTCAAATATAATTATTCCAGCATTCCTAGTGAACACGTACTTTTCTCTCCCAAAAGACTCTGAAAAATCATCCTACTTCGTTTCTGGAAAATAATATTTCTCTCCTTTTATTTCCCTATTAACCTTACTCTCAAAATTCTACATGGCTTATCTTTCTGCATACTCAATTTAAGGCAGCTGTTCATTCTACTCATTATTATTTGATCCTTTTAGTCTTTCAATGTAATTATGCTAAAAATATGTACAATGGTGCTGGAGAAGACTCTTGAGAGTCCCTTGGGCAGCAACATCAAACCAGTCAATCCTAAAGGAAATCAAGCCTGAATATTCATTGGAAGGACTGATGCTGAAGCTGATGTTCCAATATTTCAGTCACCTGATGCACAGAGCCGACTCATTGAAAAAGTCCCTGATGCTGGGAAAGACTGAGGGCAGGAGGAGAAGGGGGCAACAGAGCATGAGATGGTTGGGTAGCATCACCAACTCAATGGACATGATGAGTTTGAGCAAACTTCGGGAGACAGTAAAGGACAGGGAAGCCTGGCATGCTGCAGTCCATGGAGTCGCAAAGAGTCAGACATGACTTAGTGACTGAACAACAACAAATGTACAATAGAGAAATGACTAAAGGTTTAGGTTTCTACTGCCACCTACCTTAGATTTATTAAAATAAGAAACTAATTCCAAGTCTTTAAATTTCCCAAAAGATTACTTTTAATTTTTTAAGCCATAGTTAATTATGAGAGAACTACAATATAACTCCATGAAATAGGAAATTTACTTAAACTCATTTTGCTCTGGCTTGACATACAAATCAGGCAAATCTAAAAGTTTTAACAGCAACACACATGGTACTCACTTTAGCTGTCCTTCAGCTGTATCTGGACTATGTCTGTAGTGAAAATCAGTATAGGGTGCTAAAATTCGCTAATAAAAGGAAAAAGCAAGAAAAAGAAAAGAGTCCTTATTATAAAATGCACTTTTCCTTGAACAAGCTAAAATTCATCCAACTTCTCTGTATCTCTAATAATCCCAACTAGAGCTTATTTGAAGAGCCTATTTCTTCAAACTCATCATCAAGGAATATATTTGAGTGATTTCTTTTAATGTACAATTTTTGAATTTTTAAATTGACAGGTACCGTACCTATTAAACAGTGCATAAATCACGAATGTGAGGTTTGACAGATTTTTCTCAAACTAAACACACTCACTGTAACTAGCATCCTTGGAGCCTCCTTCTTCTCCCCTTTGTTCTCACCCCAAGATTACTACACAGATTTCTAACACTATGAGTTAGTGTTGCCTATTTTTGAACATTATTTAAACGTCTTTTATAAATTCCATTCTTTTTGTCGCTAGTATAAAGAAATCCAAATTATTTTTGTGTGTTGTCCTTTGTATTTAGCAACCTTGTTAATAAGCTCATGTATTTCAAACTTAAACTACTATAACTCATTTACTTAACCCCCCTGCTCTGCACTGATTACATTATTGTGGTCTGAATTTTATTTTAAAATACTTAAGACATCACAAATACTGCTTTTGACAATAAGTAGTCTTTTATATTTAGTCATATGTGTACCTTTTTTTGCCACCCTTCATTCTTTGCATTTCCTTGTCTCAGATCATTTTTGTTCTGACTAAGGATTCCCTTTAAGCTTCCTCTGTGTCTGTCTCATTTTTTAAACAACAATAAATATTTATTATCTCACATAGTTTCTGTGAGTCAGGACTCTATAAGAGTTTAGCTGTGCGGTTATGACTCAAGGTCCATCATAATATCGCAGTAAAAATATTGGTCTGGGCTACAGTCATCTCAAGGCTTGACTAAAGCTGTAGGATCTGCTTCAAAATGGTTCACTCACAACATGCAACTGTTATCAACAGGGCTGAGTTCCTTCTCATGTGTGCCTCATTATAGGCTGCATTACTGTCTTCATGATATAAAGGCAAGGAATCCAAGAAAGAATAGTGTTTGTTTCTTTAGATTTTCTTGGGTCTTTTTACGTTAGTCTAAAAAATCTTTATTTTACCTTTGTTTTTGAAAGACATTTTCTCTGGGGTGCTGCTGCTGCTGCTGCTAAGTTGCTTCAGTCGTGTCTGACTCTGTGCGACCCCACAGATGGCAGCCCACTAAGCTCCTCTGTCCCTGGGATTCTCCAGGCAAGAATACTGGAGTGGGTGGCCATTTCCTTCTCCAATGCATGAAAGTGAAAAGTAAAGTGAAGTCGCTCAGTCGTCTCTGACTCTTAGCGACCCCATGGACTGCAGGCTACCAGGCTCCTCCGTCCACGGGGTTTTCCAGGCAAGAGTACTAGAGTGGGGTGCCATTGCCTTCTCCTTCTCTGGGGTAAGTGACATTATTTTCTTTTGCACTCTAAAGATGCCATTCTACTGTCTTCTGGTTCTAAAATTTCTGTTGGGAAATAGGCTGTCAGATTTGTTCCTTTGAAAGCAGTCTTTTTTCCTCAAGCTGATTTTAAGATTTTTAGTTATCTTGGTTTTCAACTATCTTACCATGATGTACCTATGAGTTGTTTTCTTTATCTTGAGTTTTCTGAGCTTTATGAAGTTTCACTAGTTTTAAAAACAAAGTGCTGACCACAGTTTCTTTGGATATTTGCTTCTGCTCATTCTCATTCTTCTCCAAAGACAACAATTATGTTTCATTCCTTTTGTTCTGTTCATTTACTTCCTATTACCCACCTGCAAATGCTTTGATCTTTGACTTCTCTTTCAGTTTACTAATGACACCTTCTTGTCCAAAATGAGTCTTTAATTTCATCCAGTTCAGAATTTCAGGTATTATATTTTTTGATGCTAACTCCATTTGATTTATTTTTCATATTCCAATTAGATGGTAAAATTCTCCATTATTTCATCTATTTTCTTCTTTTTCTCCATTTTTCTTATTAAGTTAGTCATGGGTGTTTTAAAATCTTTTCCCTCTGGCTCCAATATCTGAATCACCCGTGGATATGCGTCTATGGAATTCCTTTTGAGTTTTCAATTACACAGTCATAACCTTTTGCATGTATCCTTTTTCACTTACATAGTCAAATTTCTGACTGAATGATGGACACTGTAAATTTGATTAAAGGTTCCAAATGACGTTATCTCCATTAGAAACGGTTCATCCTTTCCTCTGTAGTCAGGTTAGTTAAAGGGAGTGATCAGCTTATTCTAATCACCGAGTTAAACTGAGACAACACTACAATTTTGTTCAGATTTCAGTGTACCTTTGGTTTTCCTGTTTCTAAAGAATGGACCTCCAAACTGTAAACAGAGATTTTAGCAAACTTTTTTTTCTCTTCAGCAGTGAGAGACTGGGTATTTTTTCTACATACTTCCTAAGCTTTGAACTTAAATCTTTAAGTACTCATCCAGAATTGCTTCAGAATTTGGAACTTGTCAAGAACAGGAAAAAGTTATCAAATTAGAGTGAAAATTTATAAAAATATAATTAATAAAAATGGGGACAAGATTCTCTTAACAGCAGACTCGAGGATGAAGATAACGATAAAGTAGAAGATAATGATAATTAATGATTTAATATCCAAGGCAATCAGTATTTATTGAATATTAACTAGGTGTTAAGTACTAACTAAAACATTTATGTAGATTGGACCGAATATATGTAAAACACTTGGAAATATTACCTAACTTATTATAAGCTTTACAAGAATGCTAGTTGCTATTACTATTACCGTTATTATTATAGTATTTATTCTTCACAATAATTAAAGTAAAAACCATGACTTTTATTTTACCTAGTGAAAAATGGATCCAAAAGAGGTTAATAACTTGCCCCACATCATAAACCTAGTAGGCTGTAGAACAAAAAAATCAAAACCAGATCTGTAAAGCCTGAAGTCCATGCTCTCAATCACTCTGCTATACCAGGGGAATCTTGTTAAAGAAAAAAGAACTAACATTTGTAAAAAAACAAGAGAGAAGCAAAGATGGTAGTGTACTTAAAAAGTTTACCGTATTCTTTGAGGGTTTTTTCATATACACAAAGGCTTTGCTAATCTGCTGTACGATTATAGAGGTAAAAAAAAAAAAAACAGGTCTATACACATCTTTCTTTATTGTGATCATCTCTCCAATCTTAAAAGCAGTTTCCCCACTTGTTAAAGAAAAAACTTAAAGCAAAATACACTATGAAATATCAAAAATACCAGCTCATTCCCACTGGACACCCATGAATAATGTATTTAAAATCATTTATTAAGGAAAAAATTGTACTGAAATTTGTTAATGATACAAGCTAATGTCAATTTTATAGTATCAAAATATTTCTAGTAGCCCTAATAAAACCAGAACTATAACATTTAAGACAAGTTTCATAAAATGATCTAAACAGGCAAAATAGGGAACAATAAATCTTTCATAATTTGCATAATTTCACACCCAAATACAAATATAGTAAGCTTACTCTGAATAATGTCTGCAATGGACAACAATGTAATATTGAATATATTCACACAAATAAACTATAAGAATACAGTCTGTGGGAATTCTCTGGTGGTTCAGAGGTTAGGACTCTGCACTCTACTGCCAAGGGCCCAGGTTCAATACCTGGTCAGAGAACTAAGATCCCACAAGCTACAAGGCAAGGCCAAAAATGATGGGGTCAGGGGTGCGGGGGGAAGAAAGAACACAGTTTGTGATAATTTTATTCCAAACTCTACTAACAGATTATAGAAAAATAGCCTTAATATTTTAGACTAACTGAAAAAACAACACTGAATTAGTAAAAACAAAAAACTTAGTGTGTTTTTAAAAAGATATTTATTCTATTTCTTTCAATTGTATATGGCCATTAGTTGCCAACAAATGCTCCCAAGTTCAGAAAATTTTAGCATGGTTTAATAAATAAATAGTATATATTTAGCAGGAGCTATT
The DNA here is from genome assembly GCF_033118175.1 of Dama dama. Lineage (NCBI taxonomy): Eukaryota > Metazoa > Chordata > Mammalia > Artiodactyla > Cervidae > Dama > Dama dama. The sequence goes on along the minus strand of NC_083705.1, from coordinate 42,697,046 downwards.
CCCACACAATTAACACACTACAGTCCTTAAAAAGAAATTGTCTTCTTAAATAAACAGGTAAATGTCTATGAAACCTTAACTGTGCTCAAATTTGCTCAGTCAAGTTTTCACAAATAATTAAAAAATGAATAAACTTCACATGTTGATGAAATATTCTTGAGAATTCTTTCAATTCAATCCAAATTGAATGAGTGATAAAATATTGCTGGAATAAGCCAAACTTACTAATTTAGGTTTAATAATTAATGCTGTGCTGCATCTATTAACTTTAAAATTTCAAATAAAATTTCAAAGTAAGAGTACGTATTTAAAGTCATATTTTAAAATTATAAGAGAATAATAAGTTCCTACCTCTAACTCTACATCAGCTCGTACATACTGTCGGGTCTTTGGATGATTAAGAAGGTGCAAAATTGTAGTTATGAGAGCCTCATTTATTCGACTTAATTGACAATCAATCACATTTTTCAAGATGGTGTTCAGTCCACCTCGAAGGGCAACCACCTCTGGATTCTGAAGTGCTAAAATAAAAAAGAAAAATTTAACATATTATATAGGGGATAATTAATAAATAATCAGAAATCTGGGGTTTTATTTTAAAATTGAGCTTTCTGACTGAAAAAAACTTTCTACTCATTTAAAAGGACACGTGGATAACTTATCTAATAACTGCTTAGTCGCTCAGTCGTGTCCGACTCTTGTGATCCCATAGACTGTAGCCTTTCAGGCTCCTCTCTCCATGGGATTCTCCAGGCAAGAACACTGGAGTGGGCTGCCATTTCCTTCTCCATACCTAACATGATGATAAACTCATTTAAAGCACGCACGTATGTGTGTGTGCATACAAAGAGAATGCCTAATCTCTGAAGTAAGGGAGGAATTTCTGAGCTTAAAATCTAAAGTGAAATTACAAATCAGCTAGAAGATTTGAAACAGATAAAGGGCTAATCTTTCCCCTATATAAAGAACTCCTGGCAATTGACAGGAAAGAATTATTCAGTAAAACATGGACAAAAACTTTTTTTCTTAGTGTCACTGAATTGTTTTTTCATATCCTTTTTCCACGAAAAAGAGTCAATAGTTGCTTACCCTTACATATAGAAAACTTCAGAAAGCGTGCTGGGATAATTGAATAAACATTTGAAAAAAAATTGAGTTTATCAATATTAAACCAGAGTCTATTTCCTGAGAGATTTAAAACTGAAATGTTAACCATGAATTCATTTAAAGCACACATGTGTGTGTGTGTGCATACAAAGAGAATGCCTGATCTTTGAAGTGAGGGAGGAATTGACTCTTTTTCATTTTTTTCTCTCCCAATAACCTAGTTTAAGATTTTTTTAAATACATGTGGGAAAAAAAAAAACCTTCCCCTCCATTTCTTATTTATCAAAAATGTTCTCATAGTAGTATTTTATTTATTTCGCTTTATGTAGGTATGTGTGTGTTTATATATTTAAAATGTTACTTTCATTTTAAAAATTGCTAAATTTACACATTTTAATGCTCTCAATCTGATTACACTTTATGAGAATTATTTGTTCTTTGAAACAATATTTTAAGACAGAAGTGAATGAGTCTTTTATGGAGGCAATTAATTCATCAAGTACTTCTATGATTTGTGATCCATCATGTGTTCTATTTTGAGTCAACTGGAAATTAAAATCTTTGAAAATCCATTCATTTCAGTAAGATTTTCAATTACATAAAAAGTTTATCTCATACTTTTCAAAACTCCTGTTACATTCTCTTCCTTATCCTATTAACCTTTTCTTTCTCTGATCTTTGCATTTTTCAAACAATAATATATGTTTCCCTATCTATGTATCTAAAACAATAGTGTCTGTGTATCATTTTCTTCCTCCAATTAACATAGATTAAATTATCTTGTTCACTAAAACTGAAAATCATTATTGCTTTCCTTTTGCTTATCTTAAAACTGACTTTTTTTTCTTCCTTTTCTATTTCTTGGGTTCACTCACTATTTTCATTATGTTTTGCATAATTATAAAAGTATCTTCTAATGAAAAGTTAACTTGAGTATATGACTTTCCAGGAATCCCACTTATTGATAGGTAGTCAAGTTTTCATGATTTTTAAAAAATTTCCTTAATCAAACTTCTGACTTTCTCTTTAAACCAACAGGTATCGTGGACAGTATTTTTTAGACTCTCAATCAAAGGCTTGACTCTTCTGTTCCTTTAAATTTTGTTATTTATTTTATCTAGAATGAATGTAACCTATACCATTTGGGTGGGGAAAAATATGATCTCTTGTCATTTAAAATTATATTTCTTTGGTTATAAGGGAGGTTTAACTTTTAAACTTTAAAATATTTTGATTAGCCATGCATTTCTTTGAGAATTACTTATTTTTCCTACTGATCTGTATATAAATAAGTTCTTTACCTATGATGTTTGTCCTATTTACTTTTTCTTTGTTCTGGCATTGCATGTTTTCTTATCCTCTTATAATAAAATCTACAGCTGATGAAATGTTTGATTTCTTTCGATAATTCAAAACTCCCTTTCCTTACAATTATAAAAATAGTCATCCATTTTTCTCCCTATATTTTCCAAATTTAACTCTTTAATCCCGTATTTAGAATTCTTTTTTTAATGTTAGGGAATTGTTTTTCATTCACATCAAGATACACAGTGTGGTTAACTAATGTCTGAGAATCACATTTTAAGAGATTTTATTCTAATTACTGGAATTTGGACAATTCCTTTATCTTAAATTTCATGATGAGTAAAACTTTTAAAATTTGTAGAATTTAAATGTCTCTTTGAAATAATCTGTTTAAACAGCAAGTCCACTACTTCCCTATCAGGAATGTCCTCCCCCTTTTTCATATTCTTATTTTTAACCAACACCTAAAGAATTTGCATTTAAAAATTTTATATATTCTTTCTAAAATACTGTATTTTTATTACTCAAAGAATAATTCTGACCTAGTTCACAGATAATGGCAATACATGCTCGAACCATTCTGTCTCTTTCTTGAAGTCCATCATTTCCAACTGCTATTAATGAGTTGGCCACAGAGCTAGGAAACAAGGAAGCATTCACAGTAATCATCTGTAACAGGGAGAAATCAGAATAAGAAATTATTTCCTAATACATTTTTTAAACCTATCTTGTTCAGACAGAGGTGTTTAAGACCACAGAATATTTTTAAGACCAAGGCATCAATTTTAATCTTCTGCTTCATATGAACATGTCAAAGGGCTAATACAACAGATAGTTGATACAATACATGTTAATACATACAATAAATGTTAATAATCATTACCATGGAAAACAGTGTTGGCTTTTTCCCCATAGTAGTCCAGACTATAAATTAGTTGACTAACAAGATATAATCTTTCAGAGACTCTAAGGTCCTCCAGAATAGGAGCTTATTCTAGAGGAGAAAAGGAACTTTTGTTGTTGTTGTTCAATCGCTAAGTCTTGTCTGACTCTTTGCAACCCTATGAACTGCAGCATGCCAGGCTCCCCATGAACAGAATGAAAAGGCAAAAAGAAAAAAAGCTTAATTCTATTTTAAACAACTTTTCAGCAACCAGACAAACGAAACCAGTGGTGACAATAGCTGTCAACATACTTCTGTACTATTACATTCCTGACCCTTTCTTCATATATAATCACCACTACATCCTATCAATTTACCTCATTAACCCAATTCTTTTCACTTTCAAACTCTGATTTGGGCCCTCATTCTTTCTTATTTTGACTGCAGTAAAATGAAACACAATAATCCCCCATCTCTAACTATCATTTGTTGCTACACTGAATGGCAAAGTTTAAAAATCTATATTCTATTTTTTTTTAAGTCTTCATTTTCTTTCGGATTGTTGTGGCGACTGCTCTCAGCTTTTAGAGGCCACCCTTAGATCCCGGTCATGGGGAGCTCACTTATGATTATTTGCTATTTCAGAGCAGGCAGGAATCCCTCCATAATCTATTTCTAATATTTCAAAAACTGTGCTGGAAACATTATACCCCTGGTGATTAAAAACTTTTGTTGAATCTCACTTTAAATGAAAAGTTTAATTGGCAATAACATTTGGAATACTGGAAACAGATAACATATATCTTCCATTTGGAAAACAAGGAAAAATTATGTAGTTGTTACTGTTTAATAAATAAAAGACTATTTGTTAGATGAAGTATTTCAAAACAACAGGTCCTTAGAGTGGGAGTAGATGAAAATGTTTTCTTCAGTTTGGGTGGTAATAAATATTGGGGATAATCAACCTGTCCTAGATGTAACTATATTCAGAATTCTTCTGAAAAATAAGACTTGTATCATGACACAATTAGAGGATACAATATAACTAAATTAATATAGTTAGGTCCTTTAGAGATTCAAATGAAAGATCTATGTTGGGTAGAGTACTTGTAAATGTATGACAAGGTTCATATGAAATTACAGAATACTGCTCCATGACATAAAATATATAAGTGTGCAATAATTTTTCTATAAAAACTTCCACATTTGTTTCTAAACAGTATCTTTCATTAATTAAAAATGTTGGAGAAGAAAGGAAAATGGTATAAGAAACTGATCTTTCTGGGTGAGAAAATTCTCATATCCTATGACTATAATTTGTATTTTAATACTTACGGATCTATTATTACACTTATAAGGGCTATAAGACGTATGCAACATATTCTAAAAAGAGCTGGCTAGAAGCCAAGCCAACTGGCTTTCAGGGCCAAATCTAACATTAATAAACTGTTACCTTGGGAAATCAGTCCTCTTAATGCCTTAGTTTTCTCATTTGTAAATGAGGATGCATATGATCCGATGATTTCTAGAATTTCAAATATTAAATTCTAATCTATGAATCTCAAGTGTAGTGCTATAAAATGGGCATCTGTAATTTAAAAGTTTTTACAGATGAAACCATTATTTTCCAGGAAAAAATACATGCAAAGAAACTCTTAAATTCTGTATAAATTGGAGGATGTTTTTCTTACAAATCAATGAGCAATCAGTGAGGGAAAAGTCATTCAATTTAATATCTGTTGAAATAAAAGTTTGATCATCTCTTGATAGAACAGATATATATATATGTAACAAATATAAGATCGTAAGTATGTAATAAATTTGTAGAACTGTTATAAAGGAAATTTCAGAAACACTGACTTTTCTAGTGGAAATATTTATAATTTCAGCTAAGACTGTAAGATGAATATAATGTAGAAAGGGGTGGAAATGAAAAGAGTAGGATACAGGCAATGATCATAACAGTGGTGAAAGGCAGCTTGTCTAAAGCTAATGGCATAATGAGATAGGTCATAACTAGTTGGCCAAAAAGTGAGCTCTGAATGTCAAGATAAGCAGGTTGTGCTTAATACCAAGAGGATTCAGGAGCCAGTGCAAGTTTGGAAATTTGGAAAACTGTGTTTTTCACTCTGGTTTAGCCAATATCTTGCTGTGTATCAAGGGCAAGTGATTCCTTTAACTGAATCCCTTTCAACTATTTAAAAAAAATCTGTGATATATTAAATTCATGAATGTTGAACGTGAAAGTCGCTCAGTTGTGTCCAACTCTTTGTGACCCCATGGACTATACAGTCCATGGAATTCTCCAGGCCAGAAAACTGGAGTGGGTAGCCTTTCCCTTCTCTAGGGGATCTTTCCACCCCAGGAATCAAACCCAGGTCTCCTGCATTACAGGCAGATTGTTTACCAGCTGAGCCACAAGGGAAGCCCAGTAAATTCATACTGCACGAATAAAGAAATGATGTATGAATAATAGCATAATTAGGCAGGAAGTAAGAATCCGCCTGCAATGCACGAGACCTCTTACAGTGCAAGAGACCTGGCTTTGATCCTTGGGTCAGAAGATCCCTGGAGAAGGAAATGGTAACCCATTCCAGTATTCTTGCCTGGGAAATCCCATGGACAGAGTGTCCTGGCAGAATACAGTCCATGGATTCACAAGAGTCAGATAGGACTTAGCAACTAACCCACCACCAAGAAGAATTTAAATTGGATAAAGAGTAGCAAGGGCTGCTCAGTGGGAAGATAATAACAGAAAATGAGAGAGGTAAGAATCAGGAAGGATTATCTGGATTAGAGAGAGGGGAAAAAAAAATTAAACACATTGGAAAAAAAAAAAACCAGCAAACAAAAAAAATCCCTAAATGAATGAAACAGGTGAAAAAGAAGAAAAAGTAACATGGGTATTCTGAATTATTCATAAAGCAAGTTATCCAAAAGCAACAGGTGTTTTTGCTTTTCCTTTAAAATATAAAAGATTAATTGTTGTTTAGTCACTAAATCGTGTCTGACTCTTTGCAACCCCATGGACTACAGCCTACCAGGTTCCTCTGTCCATGGGATTTCCCAGGCAGGAATACTGGGGTGGGTTGTCATTTCCTTCTCCGGGGATCATCCCGACCTGGGGACTGAATACAAGTCTCTGGCACTGCAAGTAGATTCTTTACCACTAAGCCACCCGGGAAGCATACAATATTAATACTTTCACTGAAAACTTAAAAACTGTTCTAAATGCATACAAAAAACCCACAGTTGACCTAGCAATTATATTATTAACATTAATTTCTACTAACTCAGCTGCCAAGATGTTGCTGCAAAAAAGAAATACATGCTTTGATTGTTAAAAGTATTAGTGAAATTATAGTTCCTCTGGCCAATAGAGGCCACTGTTTAGTCAGCAAGCACGCTTTCCCTTTTAAACTAACTGCTTTTAGCTAAACCAAGGAGCCCCGCGACACAACTCTCGCTTTGAGCCTGTTTTTACCACCAGGTACAAGCAATTTTCCTGTCCTTGGATCCACAAATGATACCTGCCTCAAATTAACTCTGTTCTTTAAAAGACAACAAAATTATATTTTTGTTATGGCATTACTAAATTGTTTCAAGGGTCTGTTTATTTTTACTGGGCTATTTACAGATTAAATGGTAACTTACACAAAACACTGAACAAAACTGAAAGAAAATACTTAGTGAATAATTCAAAGAAGCTGAATTGAATCCATGTGGGTTTGTGTTTTCACCTGAATGCAGTTTCTAAGGCAGCAACTCTCAAGTTGTGGTACAGAAAACTGACAGTCCCTAGGATATTTTCAGAGATTCTGCAAAGTCAAAACTATTTTCATAGTAATTCAAAAATATTATTTGTCTTTTTTACTCTCACAAGTACATATGGAATTTTTCCAGAGGCTTCAATGCACGTGAAATCACAAGAGATTGGATACAGAAGCAAATATGACAATCCAGCTATCTTCTATCAGGAACAAACACTACAGAAATTTGTATAAATCTAAAATAATGCCGCTCTAGTCATTAATTTTCTTTTTGAAAAAGTTATTTTTATAAAAATGTTATTTTTGTTTACTTATAATGAGTTTATTTTTAATATATTAATATACTTTTAAATTTCTCACTTTAAATTCCTAGTAAGATAAATACTGACATACATAACTCAAATAACCAAAGAGTTATTCTAGGTTTTTCAGAAACATATTTTGTTTTTTTATCTTGAATTCTCAAAATTACTGCAGTAGGAAAGATTGTATGAGTAAGTAAGGAACCATAAATCTAATTTTTAAATTTAAATATGAAGAGTCAAATCATGATGCCAACATAACAATTTTTACCCTATAACAAACTTTTTTTAGAATCTATCTCCAATATCATGCTTAACTAGAACTACAAGTTTCTTTGAAGACAACTCATCCATTTGCTTCTTCCTTACTATGCTCACCTGTGGGTACTATTACTAACCATAAGCTGGACAACTGGAAGAAAAAGGAAAAAGAGGGGATCAAGTTAATGCACAAACTCAACATTCTGCAATTCTGGAACATGTGCTGAATTCAAAAGTAGGGAAAGAGGAGAAGAGCTAAAAAATGTTAACTGCTAATTTTAGATATTTTTACATTAAAACAAACATATACTGCATGAGTCTTACAAATTTTTAAGATGAAACATGATACTTCAGAATGAAAGAGGATAAAATTCTTACATAAGCCGTACCCTAACCAAATTAACTCTCAATTCAGTCTATTCCTCTGCCATTTGAGCATCATATTAACAATTTAAAAAAAACTCTTGGAAAGCCTGTCATTAGAAGCACTATGGATTATCCTCAACATCTTCTTTGGCAGAGTTTAGATTTTGACCTTTTATTCTGTACAATGGCCTGAATTCTTTACTGCAACTGCCTACTGATGTATCCAAATTCATCTTCAAAACAACCAGCTGGCAATTCCTTTGACATTCATTTAAACAGAATTAACCCCAAGTATATAATTAAAACAAAACGGGGGCGCCACACAAGTAATCCTCTTTCTCCAATAACATATCAGAGCAGTAATTTCTTTATATGTCTAATAAGGAAGGAAGAAATATTCTTTACAATGGACATTTTATAAAAAAAAAAAATACTGTCCCAGCTATACCCAATCACATAGAATAATTACACAAAATATCTATGCTTACCTTGAAGTTTGATAGATCTTATTTAACTCCTATCATTTCAACAAAATAAAAATGTTTAATGAGAATTCAGTCTTTAAATTTTAATAGATTTCACAGGACAGTCTAAATCTAAAACTGTAAAATGCATAACATGAAAACCATAAATCTGCCTTTACTCTCAGACATGGAGCCTACCTTTCTGACTAATCGAAGTGCTTGTGTCCTCTCTACCTCGTTGCTCTGCTGTATGTCAATGCACCTAAAGAATATATAAAATATTTAATTATTGATAAAAATCTTATTAAATTTTTGTATAATACCATGATCAGACAGACCCATTTTCATGTCAATACAGTATTTTTAAATGTTAATATATTTAATTTTTCAGTACCAGCAGATATTTAATACCTCCAGTGATAAATACTTGTTATAAATCAAAACTATTTCATTTAAAACTCCAAGAAAGAATATAGTAAGTAATTTACAGAATTATCTACCTCTATACAGAAATAAACATATTTAAAAAGCAAAATATCAGAAATCTACTGAAAGAGATATTCACCTATTTTTGATAAAAGTTCACAGATATTTTTAAAAAACTGTGAAGGAAAAATATTTCAAGCCTACGTTTTAGTTTAATTGTGATTTTAACCACAGCCTAAATTTTGCATGTTATGACTACATTAAAAGTCTTACATTAGTCATAATAACTCTATTTTACTAAAATATAATTTGAAATGTGAAGGTACTTCAAAAATTAATGCTCAAATATCATTTAACTGACATTTCTCTGTAAAGTTCATTAAATTATTCAATTTCTAAAGAGCTTTGGTTTATGTGGCAGAATAATTCATTCTTACTTATGTTTAGACAGTTCACTATTCTAATCAACATTTTATATATTGATAAATAGATAACTTGCTATTCAAAAAGCATTTCTGCTATCTGAATATAATTAATCTAAAACAATTTTATCAAAAAGTAAACAGACACAGAATTCTATTTCTGGCCACAAAAGATCTGAACAATCCTCCTGCCAAAGATAACTATAAAGGTTAAATATGTTACTTTATAAAGCAACTGCAAAAAGGGCAATGGATAATAATCCCTGGAAAAAAGCGCAAGCTCCATATTCACTCGGGTTTTGTACCTGGGTACACTTGTCAATTCCCAGTTTTAAGTGAATAGGGTCCTAAAAAAAAAAAACAAAAATCTTGCTGTACTGTGTAGAGAGACTGAACTCTGGCTCAGCCAAAGTGGCTGGGACTTGAGGGGGGAAAAGTCTCAGAGAAAAGAAAATAGAAGAGTAAGCAAGAATCTGCATGCAATCTTCTTTCCAAGATATTTGCCAATTTCTATGTTATGCAAATGCAGGGTTAAAGTCCAAAAAACCAAGCAAAAGGCTACAGCTGAGCAGCCAAAGAACTGAGGAGAAATTTTAGCAGGTATATAATACTGTAAGAAAGCTGTTAGGGCTCAAGGCTGATCAAGATGAAGAGGTTCTGCTAAACATTCACATTTTCACTTGAGATTCTCAATAGACACTTCCTACCCAAGGCAAGGGAAAAAACAAATTTTAGCAGAATCAGGGTAATAAATCAACACTCCAGAATAAAGCATAAGTCTATAAATAACATGATGCAAGAGCCAAAACCTTTTAATATACAACGTTCACATCCAATCATGTAATAATATGAAAGATGTTTTAAGACAATAAAAAAAAAAAAAGAGGTCAAGTAGCCAAAATCGAAGAAAATAACACCAGAAACAAAACTCAAGTGATTCACATATTGAAATTGTTGTAAGAGATCTACAAATAACTATGACTATTATGTCCAAGAAAATAAATAAAGCAGAGATCTAGAATGTTTAAGTAAGAGTAAAATATAAATCACAGAAATACAGTAACTGAAATTCAAAATTCAAGAGACTGATTTACTAACACAATGGAAGAAAAAAAAAAAGCACAGGTTAGCAGAAAGCACAAAGGTTAGCAACAACAAACACTGAAAACAATGTTACAGTCAGGGCGTCAGAGACACATGGGACAGTGTAAAGATTCCACACTGTAGCTGGAGTATCAGGGGATAGGAGGGAAAAGTAACAGAAAAGTCCTTAAGGTAGCCAAAGGAGAAAAAGACATTATCACCTAAAAGAAGCAACAAGAGAAACTGCTTACTTAGAAACAAAATCCAGAACACAGTAACATAAAGCACTGAAAAATAGTAACTGATCAAAAAAAATAGCCTTCAAGTGGGAAGGTAAATAGAGGATTTATAGACAAAATATGAAAGATTTCAACTCCAGTATACCTAAACTACAAGAAAACAGTAATGGGAATTCAAAAAAGTGACCCAAGATAGAAGTGTAGAAATGCAAGGAGGAGGAATACTGGAATGAGTAAATAACATAGGTAAATATCAAGAGTTCCAATTTAACACAATTAACAGGACTGTCCTGTGGGTTTACAAATATATATATAGAAATAAAAATGTAACATGACAAAAGACAAGAGGGGAGATTATATGGTCAAACTGTAAGAGGTTCTGGCTGTAATAAAAGTGATAAACCTTAATATACCAAGGATAAATGTAATCTCTAGGGCAACTGCTGAAGAAGAAAAGGCTTTAAAGCCAATACATTAATAGAAGAGGAAAAAAAAAATATCTTCACTTTTCCCCAAAGAAGCAAAAAAGGACAAATGCAAGACCAAAGAATAAATGTGACAAGCAGAATATGAACAGCAAGATAGCAAAGTCAAATATATGTGAAAAATAATAGCAAGATGACAAACTCATAAACATAATTACATTAGATAAAGCCCATAGACCCTGCATATGAAAAACCACTAGACATAGTCTAAATATGCCAATCAAAAGACAAAAATGGTCAAATTAAATTTTTAAAAAATACTTATGATGTTAACAGGAGAGAAACTTAAATTTTTAAGAAAAAGAAAAACAAAGTGAAAGGACAAAAAAGGATATATTGTGCAAACCCTAAATAAAAGAAATAAAAAGAAAGTTAGTATAGCTATCTTAGTATCAGATAACAAGAACACTCATAAAAGAAGTATTACTAGAAACAGACACATTTTTGTAACTATAAAACAATTAGCCCAAAGAGAAGGTTTAACAATTCTAAATATGAATGCAATAACAAAGCTTCAAAATATATAAGGAACTGACAGAGGAAGTAGAAAATCTGAATAGTATTATGCCAGTAAACAAATAAAAAAACTGATGTCATAGTATTAAAACTTCCTTAAAAATAAAAAACCACAGGCCCAGACAGATTCACTGGTGAATTCTACTGATCATGTACGGTAAAAAACAGTATATTAGATAAGTTTTTATAAAAATTCTTCCAGAGAATATATATAAAGAGAGAAATATTTCAAAAGTTGTTTTATAAACATACTCTTGATACCAAGATCAAACAAGATTAGAAAAATAGAAAAAATAGGCCAATACCTCTCATAAGCGTAATTGCAAACATTTTTCCACAAACTATTAGCAAATCAAATACAATTAAAAATAAAATAAAAAGACAATGAGCAAATGGTGTTTACTTCAGGAATGCAAACAAAGAACATAAAGAAATCCACTAAACATCTACATCAAGTATCATAAACAATGGCAAAAGCCGAACAATGTCAACTTGAGTTCAGGAGCAAAACAATTATCCAATTACCATTTCTAGTCAGTGCAATATTCTAACCAGCACAATAAAGAGGAAAAGAAAAACCTAAGAATTGGAAAGAAAGAAATAAAATGGTCATCAATTGCAACTAATACTAATGTGCATAGAAACTCTAATAAAATAACCTTAAAAACAATTAGAATTAAAAAATGAATTTAGCAAGATCACTGAGATAAGAATATACCAAAAGAAAGCCCAACAATTATTTTTCCATATGTTAGCAGAGAGAACTATGAAAAAAAAATTTTAATTACATTAACACTATCATGCAATAAATGCTTTAGGATAAACCTAACAAATGTGTGCAAGACCTCTGCTAGAAAACTACAAAATGTTGAGAGAATTTAAAGTTCCAAATAAATAAACATTGAGAAGATTTGATATTAAAATGTCAATTCACCCCAAATTTATCCAGAACTTCAATGCAATTACTATTAATACCTAGGAAAGTATGACGGAAGTGGACAAGCTGATTCTAAAATTCTTGTGGAAATAAAGAACTCAAAATAACCCAGAAACTTCTTTCCTCAAGGAGGACTTACACTTACAGATAACAACTTACTGTCAAGCTACAGACACTTAAAACTGGGAGAAACTAGAACAGACAAACAGGACAAATAAAGAACACAGGGAAAGCAAAAATAGATCCATACTTAGCAATTATCTGACTTATAACAAAAATGAAACTAATTTAGAACACAAAAATCTTTTCACTAAATGCCTCTAATATTTATTGGATATTGATAAAAATGAATCATGACCTAACAATTATTTCAACATATAAGGAATAAACTCTTCAGAAGAGATCAGAGAGACCTCTCTTCCAAAGAAGACCAAACTCATTAACCATAAAATAAAAGACTGCTATATTGGATTTTATTAATTAAGAAGAGTAAGAAGACAAAGTAAACCGACTAGGAGAGGACATTCTCAATTAGTATACTCGAAAAGAATCATATCCAGAAGACATCAAGAACTCCTACACAAAAAGATAGACAATCCAATTTACAAATGAGCAAAAAACAAATAGGATATCCAAACAGTCAACAGGCAAATGAAAGGGAAACGGAAATTAAAAGCACAACGAAACTCACAATGAAAACCACAGCAAAAAAGGTATAATTAAAAACTGAAAATAGTAAATGCTGGTAAGAATATGGAGAGACTAGAACACTCAAGTATTTCTGATAGGAATGGAAATCAGTACAACCACTTTGGAAAACTGCATGGCAGTGAAGGTGAAAGTGAAGTCACTCAGTCGTATCTGACTCTCTGCGACCCCATGGACTGTAGCCCACCAGGCTCCTCCATCCATGGGATTTTCCAGGCCAAGAGTGCTGGAGTGGGTTGCCATTTCCTTCTCCAGAGGATCTTCCTGACCCAGGGATCGAACCCGGGTTTCCCACTTTGTAGGCTTTACTGTCTGAGCTGCCATGGAACTTATTACTAAAGTTAAATATACATAAAAACTTATCACCCAGCAATTCCACTCCTACATAGGTACCTAAAAGAAATGAGTACACAATATCCACCAACAACTTGTCCAACAAAGTTCAGGGCAGCTTTATTCAAAATAGTCAAACACTGAAAACAACCAAGAAAAAAAAATCAACAGAATAAATAAATTATACTCTATTTATAACATGAAATACTACTTGGAATTTTTTTTTTTAAATCAACATGGATAAATCTCACAGATAACATTAAGGAAAGAAAAGAGTAACATGTACTTCCAATATATGATACTCAAAAATAAGAAAATCTAGTCTAAAATGAGAACAGTCAGAGCAATGTTTACTACTGATTGGGGGACACAAGAGAACTTGATTGGGATACTGAAAATGTTCCATATCTTATTTGGGATAATAGGGTACTTGGTTGTACCTATTACAGGCTTTATACTAAAAGCCTGTAAAATTACAGGCTTTACACAAAAAATCTGTATACTTTATGATAGGTATGCTAAAACTTAATATATGATTTAAAAAACATAAAAAATGGAAATAGAACTGCCATATGACCCAGCAATCCCACTGCTGGGCATACACACCGAGGAAACCAGAATTGAAAGAGACACATTTACCCCAGTGTTCATCGCAGCACTGTTTATAACATCCAGGACATGGAAGCAACCTAGATGTCCATCAGCAGACGAATGGATAAGAAAGCTGTGGTACATATACACAATGGAGTATTACTCAGCCATTAAAAAGAATACATCTGAATCTGTTCTAAAGAAGTGGATGAAACTGGAGCCTAATATACAGAGTGAAGTAAGCCAGAAAGAAAAACACCAATACAGTATCCTAACGCATATATATGGAATTTAGAAAGATGGTAACGATAACCCTGTATGCCAGACAGCAAGAGAGACACAGAGATATATGTATATATAGAAGTCTTTTGGACTCTGTGGGAGAGGGCGAGGGTGGGATGGTTTGGGAGAATGGCATTGAAACATGTATATTTAAAAAATAAATAAAAAACATACAAAAACAGAGGGCTCTAAGAAAATTACCTAGCTATTAAATAGTCCACTTTCAATTTTAGCACCTTCTGCAGAATACTGGAGTCTTGGATGAGATACCGAAGAGCTCGAAGTCCTGCTGCCCGCACTTCCTTTGCTTCATTCAATAAAGCTAACCGCAAGCTGTGTGAAAACAAAAAGTCATGCTACATGAGTTTCAAATACACACAAAATTGTGGTATCAAATACTTCCTCAGCTGAAATAAGCAAAGCTACTCGTCATTTTACATATATAAAAATTATTCACTGTAAGCCATGGCACTTCACTAATGCTGTTTTTTAATTTGTGCCTCTTTGGTATATTCCTACCTTCTGTAGTTTATAAAAACAAAGAGAAATTATATATGCCTTTTCCAGGCTGTATCACATATGCCTTTACAATCTATCACTCTCTATTCACCTACCTGTTTCATTTGTTTCAAAGAATCATTGGTTTAAGCCAATAAATAAAAATGCTGTATAATGACAGTAGGAAGAGACTATTTACACCAATTTTAATTCCTAAGCATACCAAAAAGATGGGCTATGAAACTGTAACACTGCCTTTCTTGGTAGGCTTGAGCAAATCAGGTTTGCCATAAGCACATGTTGTCTTAGGTGAGATGTAGAGATAATCATACAAGTTCTTCTTGCTCTTGGGAATAACATGAGAACTTTTACTCTTGTGTTTAATTTAGAAGTTAAGACTGTAGAAGTCCAGGTACTTTTCAACATGAGTTTTGATTATTTGTATTTGAAAATTATAAAATACCAATAAGAACAATAGGATAACAGTTAAAAATGTTAAAAATGCTGGAGATCCTGTATTTTTCTAACATTCACACAACTCTTTCTATAAAATCAATACAAGGTGCTACAGTAACCTATTTTTAGTTTAAAATTACTAAAACTGAAATTACTAAAATTCAGAAGGTATGAAAAGGGAACTGAACTATACTTACCAAATTATGATATCCTCATAGTTAAAACCCAGTTTTTCTTCACTGTGGCCAATATCACAAAGCAGCTGTCAGAAAAACAAAATAAGTATACAAAAATGCATTATGTTTTTGCCTACTTACACACATTACTTTTTCATACAGGAAAATAAGATCTTTGTCTTTAATAAAATTTTTAAAAATATATGTATGATTCAACTGTCAAAATATGAATATTTATATCATCTAATTGTTTTTCTGACTTGACAGTTCTAGATTTCGTGACTTTGTTTGAAAACTAAACAATTATTTTCTATTATTCTTTCCCCCTCTGTCATACTTCTACCGTTTTTAAAACTATTCTTTCAGTGGTTACCACTGAGATTACAACATGCATTTTTTTTTAAATTACTATAGTCTAACAGAAATTACTAGTTTACCATGTCCTCAATAAAAAGACTCTTTAAGCACTTCATTTCCATTTATTCCTCTCACCTTTCCCTTTGTTTTTGTTTTTTCTACCTATCTTTTAAACCCTATAAAGTTACTTCTGTTTTCAGTTAGTTCAATTATCAATTTATATTTACTCTCAAATTCACAGCATTTCCATTATTCTTCACTCCAGTGATACCTTTATGGGGTCTTCTCTCTTCTCCATAATGAACCTTCAGTTCATTGTTGTTGATCTGTTTTACTGGTGTCTTCATCTGTTTTATAGTCAAGGTTGCTGGTAATGAATTCAAAACAATTTCAAGATGGCCTCCATTGTTTGTTGAGAAGTCTGATATCAGTCTTATTACTGGCTCCTAAGAAGGTCATATTCTTTTTTTTTTTGTTCTCTATCTTTTGATTTTTGCATTCTAACTGTTCAAGTGTGGTTTTATCTGTATCCCTGCTTAGGGAAAACATAAATTTCTGAATCTCTAGGTTGATATATTTTACCAATTTTAAAAAACTCTGCATATCTTCAAAATTACTTTTGGCCAATTCTCTCTCTCCCCTTTTTCTGATAACCCAAATGTTTGAAAATCTTTTTGGTATAGCACAAATCTCTAAGCCCTCATTTTCTGTTTTCTCCTTTATCTTTTATTTCTGTCCTTTAGCTGAGTATTTTCTATTATCTTGTCTTCTGATATGTCTAATCTTCTATTATACCTATCCAGTGAGTTTTTAACTTGACATAATGTGTTTTCATTTGCTTTGTACACATCCAATATCATAATAAAAAATCATTTTTCACCTATTTTCTCCAGTTTCCTCTATGTTCTTGATATATTAACCACACTTTAAATATCATCTAAATGGATATGAATGACGTAGATAATCTCTGAGTCTGTTTTTATTATTTGTTTTTCCTTTTGTTCTGGTCATGCAGTCCTATCTTGGTGGATTCTATAATCTTTGTACATAAAAACTTGCAGAGATTCCTGATGACATCTTTCTCCACAAGGGGTTCACCCTTCTCTCTCTTCATGAGGCCAATGGACAACAGCAAGTTCAGATTAGGCTGCTGCCCTGGTAAGACTGAGTCATCCTCTGGTTTTTCCTTTCGTCCCCTCCTTCCCCCAGGTTTCAACTAAAAGTTTGCTGTTCATGAGACCAATCTCAAGAGAATGACACATCTCATTTTTGCTTTATAAAAACATGAGGAGCTCCACCTTGATTTTCAAAGGTTTTCTACTTAGGATTTTAAGTTTCCCATCCCAGGATTCAACATATGTACTGAGGAAAGAATCTCCTTTACTTGATTTCCATAGGTATCCATCAAAAGCTCTGTGCTGTTTTTTCCATCTTTCAGCAATAGTACTCCTGGGACCAAAGTATGAATTTTTAGATTCCTGTCCACATTCCACATTAGTCAGTACTTCCCAGGTAAATATTGTTGGAGAAGTTAGCTCATTTCCACAAGATTCTTCTCTGAAGTCTTGGTTCCTACACCACTTATAGTCTGAGTAACTGCCTGATGCCTTCACACAGGCTCTCCGTGTTTTTGACCCAGTCTGTTTTGAAAATTTATCTAAAAGCTATATGCATACATGCTAAGTCACTTCAATCATGTCCAACTTTTTGCAACCCTATGGACTGTAGGATGCCAGGCTCCTCTGTCCATGGGATTTTCCAGGCAAGAATATACTGGAGTAGGTTGCCATTTTCTTCTCCCAGGGATCTTCCCTAGCGGGGGATGGAACCCGTGTCTCTTATGTCTCCTGCCTTGGCAAGCAGATTCTTTACCATTAGCGCCACCTGGGAAGTCCCATAAAGTTTCTCAAGTTATTTACTGGACCTAACCGAAAAGAATTAAAAAGAAAATCAATCATTTAAGTAACATGAAGTGTCAGAAGGGTCTTCAAGTGCTACTGTTAATCTTCCTAAGTATGAAGTTACAAGGACTTCCCTGGTGGCTCAGATGGTAAAGAATCTGCCTGTAATTCAGGAGACC
Organism: Dama dama; assembly: GCF_033118175.1. Classification (NCBI taxonomy): domain Eukaryota; kingdom Metazoa; phylum Chordata; class Mammalia; order Artiodactyla; family Cervidae; genus Dama; species Dama dama. Next base: position 42,678,999 of record NC_083705.1, on the reverse strand, counting down.
TGGGTTTGACCCCTCAGGAGGGAAGATCTGCCAGAAGGGAATGGCAACTCACTCCAGCATTCTTGGCTGGAGAACTCCATTGACAGAGGCACCTGACATGCTACAGTCCATAGGGTCACAAAGAGTCAGACACAACTGAGCGACTAACACACACAGACACACGAAGTTACAAACATCTTATTTAACCAAACAGAAAAAACCAAAGTGACCAGCACAACTGCCTTTGTGAAAAGCACAATACTGTAGCAAACAAAACCTAATGATATAAATTCACTATCCTACTGGTAGGATCCTTGTAAACTTTCCTGTCCAATTTCCTCTTCAGAGACAAAAAAAAAGAAACAAACAAAAACAAAAAGAGATGTGCAAATAGAACAGGGCCTGGGCCGGAAAGAGGGGAGCGTGGTGAGGAGCAGAGAATAGATTGTGTGTCCACAGGGCTGCTGCGAGGTGATCCTGGCTTTCTGAGTGTGGGTGGCAGCCATGTGGCCCCCAGACCGAATCCGAAGATCCAGGGCCCACCCACTTCTGTTCCACACCGCCTCCCACTGCCCAGTGGCTGAGGGCTTCCCTTCTCATCACGCCTGGTGGCTGTCTGCATCAAGACATCCTGGAGAGCTGGCACCTGTGTCTACAGAGGGAGGCATAAGGTGGATGTGCCAGGTGAGGCATTCAAAGGGACCCTGGCTTTGGGGAGGCAGTTCTGGGAACCCAGGTCTACTGGCTCTAGGCCAGGAAACCTTGAACTTTGGCCTGCTTGGTCAGGATGCATGTCCTCTCCCCAGGAGATGTGGCCTTGGAGCCATGTGTTAGAGCTAGAGTGCCTGGGTGTGTGTCTGCTTCTGCAGCCAAGATTGTCCTAAGAGTGCCTACTTTTGTAGACAGTCTGTGGTTTCAGAGCTGTACCCATGTGGCGCTAGTGGTAAAAAACCTGCCTGCCAATGCAGGAGGCATAAAAGACGGAGGTTTGATCCCTGGGTGGGAGAGATCCCCTGGAGGAGGAAATGGCAACCCACTCCAGTATTCTTGTCTGGAGAATCCCATGGACAGAGGAGCCTGGCAAGCTAAAGTCCATAGGGTCACAGAATTTGACACCACTGAAGTGACAACAAACAGGGGATCAGTTCAGTTCAGTTCAGTCGCTCAGTCGTGTCCAACTCTTTGAGAACCCATGAACTGCAGCACGCCAGGCCTCCCTGTCCATCACCAATTCCCAGAGTTTACCCAAACTCATGTCCATGGTGATGCCATCCAACCATCTCATCCTCTGTCGTCCCCTTCTCCTCCCACCCTCAATCTTTCCCAGCATCAGGGTCTTTTCAAATGAGTTGGTTCTTAACATTAGGTGGCCAAAGTATTGGAGTTTCAGCTTCAGCATCAGTCCTTCCAAGGAATATTAAGGACTGATTTCCTTTAGTATTGACTGGTTGGATCTCCTTGCAGCTTAAGGGACTATCAAGAGTCTTCTCCAACACCACAGTTCAAAAGCATCAATGCTTCAGCACTCAGCTTTCTTTATAGTCCAACTCTCACATCCATATGACTACTGGAAAAACCATATCCTTGACTAGATGGACCTTTATGTTTAGGAATACAGGAACCTTAGATACTGTAACATTTTCACAGCAGGGAGAGACTACAAAAATGATCACTTTATGTGGTAGGAAAATGCTATATAAATAGGTAAATAGGCAGAACAAGCTAAAAAAGCTTTCCTTCACAGGGCTCTATCCAAAATCATTATACCGGTATTCCTATAAAATTCTTAAAAAGTCTGAAATATGATAAACAAAGCTTTAAAGAGTCAAAGAATATGAAAAATTTATTGTTTTTATCGTGTTCTGCTGTATCATATTTTAAGTACTTTAATACTGAGAAGGATAAGACTTTTTACACAGCCATATAGATTTAAAATAAGAATGTAAGATTTCCGAAGCTTTGGGACAAGAGAGGACATTTCCATACCTCTAAAAAAGCAATGGCATACTAAAATTAAAAGTTAAACAATATATTCTGCTATGTCCTAAGTCATTTCAGTTGTGTCTGACTCTTTGCGACCATGGCCTATAGCCTGGCAGGTACCTCTGTCCATGGGATTTTCCAGGCAAGAATACTCAAGCGGGTTGCCATTTCCTCCTCCAGGGAATCTTCCCGACCCAGGGATCAAACCCAAGTCTCTTATGTCTCCTGCATTGACAGGTGGGTTCTTTACCACTAGTGCCACCTGGGAAGTCAATATTACTAGCAAATGATATATTATTCAAAAATATTTATAAAAACATGACAGGCAAAAAGGTTTAGGCCCTATATTAGTTTGCTAGGGCTGCTGTAACAAATAAGCAAATTGGGTGGTTTATACAAATAAATTTACTTTCTCATGATTCTGGAGGCTAAAAGTTCAATATCAAAGTGTCTTGACAGAGTTTTTTGCTCTTAGGGCCTCACTCCTTGGCTGGTAGATGGCTATCATCTCTCTGTGTCGGCACATGATCTTTCCTCTGTGTATGCTGTGTCTTTATCTTATCCATTCACCAATCACACTGGATTAGGGACCACCCATAGGATTTCATTTCACCTTAATTACCTCTTTAATGGACCAAGCTCTAAATGGAGACACATTCTGAGGTACTGGGAGTTAGAACTGCCACAAACAAATTGGTGAGGAGGTTGGAGGGGGGACGTGCAGCACAATTCAACTCGTAACACCCCACCCTCACAGTAAAGTAATACAGGCAGGTGCTTAGCATGTGAAAGTCTAAACAAATTGCAAAATGATTAATAAGAGGCAAAGAAAATGCACAAAACAATTTACTGAAGATAAATAAACATATATCCTATTTCAAAATCTGAATCAAATACACCGGAAAATGCTATTTAAATAAAGTTTAACAAACAGGCAAGAAATTGTCTTTCAACATGATTATACTAAATAAAAAAACACACTGCTGATGGAATTATAAACTAAACACATATGGAAAAATAAGCCGGAAAAATGCAACAAAATCAGGACTTACTTTTGATCATTTCTACTAATAAAATAATTTAAAAAGTAAAGTAGGTTCTTTCAGATGTTCAAGCTGGATTTAGAAAAGGCAGAGGAACCAGCGATCAAATTGCCAACATCCGTTGGATCACAGAAAGAGCAAGAGTGTTCCAGAAAAACATTCATTTCTGCTTTATTGACGACACCAAAGCCTTTGACTTTCCAACAAACTGTGGAAAACTCTTCAAGAGATGAGAATACCAGACCCCTTACCTGCCTCCTGAGAAATCTGTGTGAAAGTCAAGAAGCAAGTTAGAACTGGACAAGGAACAATGGACTGGTTCCAAATCGGGAAAGGAGTACGTCAAGGCTGTATATTATCAACCTGCTTATTGAACTTATATGCAGAGAACAACATGCGAAATGCCAGGTTGGATGAAGCACAAGCTGGAATCAAGATTGCCTGGAGAAATATCAATAACCTCAGATATGCAGATAACATCATCCTTATGGCAGAAAGCAAAGAGGAACTAAAAAGCCTCTTGATCAAAGTGAAAGAGGAGAGGGAAAGAGCTGGCTCAAAACTCAACGTTCAAAAAAAAAAAAGATCATGGCATCCGGTCCCATCACTTCATGGCAAACAGACACAGAAACAATGGAAACAGTGACAGACTTTATTTTCTTGGGCTCCAAAATCACTGCAGACGGTAACTGACACCATGAAATTAGAAGACACTTGCTCCTGGGAAGAAAAGCTATGATAAATCTTGACAGCATATTAAAAAGCAGAGACATCATTTTACCAACAAAGGTCAGTCTCGTCAAAGCTGTGGTTTTTCCAGTAGTCATGTATGGATGTGAGAGTTGGACTATAAAGAAAGCTGAGCACAGAAGAATTGATGCTTTTGAACTGTGGTGTTGGAGAAGACTCTTCAGAGTCCCCTGGACTGCAAGGAGATAAACCAGTCAATCCTAAAGGAAATCAGTCCTTAATATTCCTTGGAAGGACTGATGCTGAAGCTGAAAATTCCGATACTTTGGCCACCTGATGCAAAGAACTGAGTCATTGGAAAAGACCGTGATGCTGGGAAAGACTGAAGGCAGGAGGAGAAGGGGATGATAGAGGATGAGAATGTTGGATGGCATCACCAACTCGATGGGACATGAGTTGGAGCAAAGTCCAGGAGTTAGTGATGGACAGGGATGCTTGGTGTGCTGCAGTCCATGGGGTCTCAAGAGTCAGACGTGACTGAACTGACTGAACTGAAAGTAGGTTCAAGCACAAGATCCTCATGACATAATTTACAACAATAAGGAACTAGAAATAAATGTTCATAAAGGAGAAACCTTTGTAGCAGCATTAATATTACAGAATACTGAAACACAAAACATGCTAAGTCACTTCAGTCGTGTCCGACTCTTTGTGGCCCCATGGACTGCATCCCAACAGGCTCCTCTGTCCATGGGATTTTCCAAGCAAGAATACCGGAGTGGGCTGCCATGCCCTCCTCCAGGGCATCTTCCCAATCCAGGGATCAAACCCACATCTCTTACATCTCCTGCATTAACAGGTGCGTTCTTTATCACTAGAACCATCTGAGAAGACTGGAAACACAAAGAACAACCTGCGTAATGTATCGATGAGTTAGGGAAAATATTCTTTAAAATATACATTTCTTAAAAAAAAAAAAAAAGGTATATACTTTTTTTTAAGAAGTCTACACATCACCATTTTATCACCAAAAAACAAAGTACAATCACAGGTGATTTATTTTTTCTTTCTGGGCTTTTCTGTATTTTATAAATGTTTACAATGATTATCTATTACTTACGTAATTTAAGAAGGATTATATATATAGTATTCATAAATAATAACAGAAGTAGCATTTATCAACTATTAATCATGTCAATCCTAGAAAGGAAGTAATATTTTAGTAATAAAGACAACGAGACTAGACATGGTACTAAGACTTCCAAACACCACGAAGCTATGATTAAACAGTAAAGCCAGAAATGAAACCAAACCAGTCTGAGTCCAGAGCCCGTTGAAATGTGACTCTACTTTTGTATTAACATTATTTTCATACAAAAAGTAAAAACAAACACACACACACAAAAAAACAAAAATTTACATGGGGGAGGCAGTGGATTTAAAAACAGAATAACTGAACATTATCATTTCCCCAGCCTCAAAAATGGTATGAATCAAGAATCTGGAGAACCATACTCTTGGCTATAAACACATAAAATGAATTAGTGAATTTATTATATTTTTCTAGAACAGCTAGCAAAAAACACATACAAACACTGCCCATTTCAAAGGATTAACAAATACATAAAAAGACTGCATTATTTAAAGACTTAAAGATAAAAATACTTAAAACTGCATTACTAGAAATATGGAGTATTTGAGATTTCACAAATATTTTTGATTACTATCATTGTCACTGTATGGTATCATATATTAATAAAAGAGAAAATTAAAAGGACATCTTATCATGGTGTTATTGCTTAGATTTTAGATATGTTTTAATCCATAAACTTAACAGAAAAATGAAACTCAGAATCTGTTATTAAAACATAAAATATTGTGCTTCTAAAATGGGGAAAATGTTAGCTTCTTAAAACAACTCCATTTCTAAAAAGGCAGTGTTTCTATTCTTCTGCTACATCATGTTAATAAAATGAAATGCTTTGAAACTCAAAAATAAAGTATAAAAAATCTTATCCGGTCAAGACTTAGTTTCTCACCGAAGTATGTACTTGGTTCTCCTTTCCTGCATTTTCTTTTTCACACTTACTAGATATCCTTGCCGAAAACTATAGACTCAGTGAAACATAATTTCAAAATTATCCCCCTTCTCAAACCACAAAATATATGACTGTTCACCATTAAACATTTGCTAGAATTAGCAGTTTTGAAAGGTGAAAAAAAATTTTTGTCTCAGTTATTATTTTGATTTCCTAAAAGCACACAAAATTTGGAAATTATTTAGAAAGGAGTTTCATTTTCTGCTACCTAATATAAATGTATTTATACTGAAAGAAATGTTTCTGAGAAAAATGTCCACTCAGCTGGAAAATGGAAAATCACAAGTAACTTAAAACAGTTTTCAGTGAAATGTATTTGTCATAATCATCTGCCTATTCTCCAGGGATAGTAACAGATATTAAGGCTATCCTTTCAACAGTGGCTAAATTGTGCTTTCATATTGTTTGAAGAGGAACTAAAGAGACTCTTGATGAGGGTAAAAGAGGAGAATGGAAAAGCTGGCCTGAAACGCAACACTAAAAAAAATAGTATCATGGCATCCAGTCCCATCACTTCATAGCAAACAAAAAAAGTGGAAACAGTCACAGATTTTATTTTATTTATTTATTTATTTATTTTTTAGTTGGAGGCTAATTACTTTACAATATTGTAGTGGTTTTTGTCATACACAAAGATTTTATTTTATTGGGCTCCAAAACCACTGTGGGAGGTGACTGCAGCCATGAGATTAAAAGACGCTTGCTCCGTAGAAGGAAAGCTATGACAAACCTAAACAGCACATTAAAAAGTACAGATATCACTTGGCTGCCAAAGGTCTGTATAGTCAAAATTATGGTTTTCCCAGTAGTTATGTACAGATATGAGAGCTGGACCATAAAGAAGCCTAAGCATCGAAGAATTGATGCTTTGGAATTGTACTGGAGAAGACTCCTGAGTCCCCTGGACAGCAAGGAGATCAAACCAGTCAAGCCTAAAGGAAATCAACCCTGAATATTCATTGGAAGGACTGATGCTGAAGCTGAAGCTCCAATACTTTGGCCACCTGATGTGAAGAGCTGACACAACAGAAAAGACCCTGAGGCTTGAAAAGACTGAAAGCAAAAGGAAAAGGGGGAAGAAGAGGATGAGATGGTTAGACATCATCAACCACTCAATGGTCATGAATTTGAGCTAACTCCAGAAGACAGTAGAGGACAGAGGAGCCTGGGCTACACTGTCCATGGGATCACAGAGAGTTTGACACAACTTAGCGACTGAACAATTGTTTCCAGATATATAGAAGAGGTTTTAGTAATCAGTCTTAATGAAAATATCCCTTTTGAATTAGAATTATCCCAAGTAGAGACTAAACTTTCTATATGGAAATAATGCACATATATCAGGAGTAAGAAATTAGAGAAGACACTGATAAGATTCTAAATTTTCCACTATCAAAGAAACATAACACTTTTACTTTTAATCACCAGGAGTTCATCTATTGTTAAGTTTCAAAATATTAGGAATAACTTATTTTAATAAAAAAATTTATAGTGATTTACTCTTATCAATCACCTCCCAATTTAAATAAACAAATCTTACAAATCAAATCCTTTTACTTTTTAACTCTAGCAAAGAGGTGGGCAGAAACAGCAAGAAGAACACTGAATTGGTAAATTTAAATAACAGGGATCTCATTCTGCCTCAACTACTGACTGAATTACTAATTAACCTTCAATCATTAAGTAACAAATTTTTTCAATTCTATCTTAGCTATTATTGGTAACTTCCCTTCTCCTGTGTAAAATATTAAAATGTAACAATGCCTGCCCTATTACATAGGTTTGTTAATAGTAAGAAAAAAATTACTGTTTGAGAAATCATTGAAAAATCTTTCAAAATATAAGAATTAACAACTTAATAGTCACTTAAAATGCTAAATTATTAGACATCACACATTTCATTGGCATTTTGTTGCTTCCCACCCCATGTGTTTTTATGATTATCAGTCACAAAATACCTAGTTTAATATCACTAAATAGAAAAAAAAATATATCACTAAATAGGATCAGAGTTCAGGCAGAAGTTGTAAGAGAAGGCTAACCTCTTATTATTGAAAGCTGTAAAGATGATGTATCTTAGTCATATGGAAAGTGTTTGAGAATGAAACTAACCTAAAAGAAAAGAGGTGAGAAATGGAGAGAGAGAATACAATTAACATATTTTCAATCCTTAGGTCATTCCACCTGAAATTAAGATTTTACTTTTGGTCTTGCTCGTCATGAAAGCAAATAACTTCCTTTTTAGCTCAGTTGAATTAGGTTTGTTAAATTTGTTACTTATACATCAACTTAAGCATTCAATACCATCCAAAATTCACAACTATTTCATGAGCGTAACTATTAAGCTTTTTAATATAAACAAAAATATTGCTACATGATATCTTATATCTAAATGGGGTATGGGATTTCCCTGGTCCAGTGGTTAAGACTCCAAGCATTCACTGCAGGGGGCACTGGTTCAATCCCTGGTCAGGGAACTAAGATTCCATATGCCACAAGGCACAGACAAAAAATAAATGAATGAATGAAGAGGTAAAGGTTTCGATAACATGTCACTGGTATAGTGAAGGACAGGGAGCCTGTAGTGCTGTAATCCATGGGGTCTCAAAAGAATCAGACAAGACTTAGTGACTGAGCAACAACCCTGGTATGTTCTGCTTAATAAAATCCACGTGCAGCATCAGTCAATCCATTTGTTATCCTTAACTCACAGAACTTCCTTACAAATTAAGTATCTCCGACAAATATAAAATATTCAAAGGTGGCTATCAACAATATTATATTTTGATAAAGTCAGAAGTCTTAACCATTTCTAGGTAATAAAAATCCCCGAGATGCTTATTAAAATTATTAACTTTAAAAAACATAATGATCAGCTAAAACTGGACAGTTAAATGCTATGACCATTTTACTTACAGGGCTTTGAGGGTTAACTGAACAGTTCTCCTAAAGAAACAACAGAGAGAGTAACCCAAACTTTAAAAAATCTTGCCACAAATTAGAATTCCACAGCATAGTCTTTTTAGAGGGTAATTTATAAGTAGGTTTTAAAATAAAAAGTACAAATGCTCTTGGCTAAATAATCACACTTTTAACATTCTATTCTACATGAAACAGTACATAAGAGTGTTACTAATGCATTATTTAAAATGGAAAAAGAAGTAGGGAATACTTGCATTTTCTAATGATGGAATGATTAAATTACAGTATATGTATTATGCATATGTATGTATATTTGCACACATAAACATATATATGGATGGATAGATATGCACACACACATCTATCAACACACATATGCAGCTACAAAAAAGCAGTGGATCTACATTTACAGAAAAAGAAAGGGCTCATGATATCCTGGGAAGTGGAAAAAACACAAACTACAAATCTCGAGATCTCATTAAAAAAAACCCTTATGAACACATATAATAAATGTTAAATAAACTGAGCGCTATATCAGACACTTCTAGTTTAGCTTAATTCTTACAACATAGTAAAATACACACACATACACATTTATAATTATGCCAAAGAAGAATAAGAATAAATACCCTCTAGTGGTAACTTCTGAGAAATAGTCCTTTTGTTGGGGTGAGGAGGTGGATGGGAAAGAGATGTGAAACAAGACTTTCACTTTTTACTGTATATTGTTTAATATCACTATTATTTTTATATTTAATTTATATAATTTTGAAGCTTTTTTAAACAGAACAAGATTCCTCTGGAGCTTTTCATATATGAGATTAAATATAGGCAAAGTTAAAATGTAAAAGAGCTAAAATATTTTCACCTTTAAAAACAGGTCTTTAGATTATCAGCATGTTGTCAGTTTTAAAAATAGAATGCTAAGATTATTTTCATCAGCAGCCTGTTATACACAATACTTTAGTGAAATGATGTCAGAAGGCAAGCATGGGTGTGTGACATTCACATGGTCCTAGGATCACATCACTGGCACCCTCTCTTCATACCTTAAAAGGAGGTTTAATTCTAGAGATAAAGCCCACCCTCTACAGCATTTCAGCCCCACTGATCTACTAAATTAACTTAATCCTAACAGGCACGCTATACTTAAAACAAATGTTAATACAACAGAAAACTCTTATTCAAACTGCAAAATCATTCCAATGTAATACCTTTAATTAAACACTTGCAATGTGCCAAGATTTGGGGAAGAGAGGGATATAAGAGTAAAAAAATAAATACTACATATTTCTTATGCTTAATAAACTCAGTTTAATAAGAGCACAACACAATAAATAGTAATGATAACAAAAAAACATAAAATTCAGTAGACACGTATAACCTATTATAAGAACACAATGAAGGATGACCAACTAATTCCTGTCTAACTAGTCTCCTGGAATCATAACCCTTTTTCTTATTTTCTTATTCTGCAGAGCTATTCTTAGAGACTTCTAAGAATTTCTAAATATTACACTGTAAGTTAATGAACTTACAGATTGTACCCAAAAAACACCAACTCTGTAAATATTTTTTAACCTAGCTTGAACAAAATGGAATTCAAAGATACATTTTATTATGATTTAAATTCAATAAGCATTTACTTTGTGCTCAGTATTTGGAGAAATTTTATAATAAAACCTACAGACATTTATTTACAGTACTGGCTCTTAACTGAGATGATTCTGTCCCCTAGGAAACATTCAGCAATGCTTGGAGACATTTTTGCTTGTGACAACTGGTGGAGGTGTCCTACAGGCATCTAGTGGGTAGAGGCCAGAGGTGCTGCTAACACTACAATAAACAAGACAGCTTCCCCAAACAAATAATTATCTGGCCCAGTAAGTTGACATTGCTTAAGCTGAAAAACTCTGTTACAGTAACAGCTTACCAATCTCCAACTCAAGCTATTAAACAGACTCACCTTTTTATAGTCAACAAAAATTCCTGAAAAGTAGCAAAAAAACGAAAAAGAAAACAAAAAACAAACCCTAAGTTGTAAAGCATTATCTGGTATGGAGCACATATTATGTGCCAAGCACTGTATTGGGACCTTGCCTCTAACTGCAGCAAAACTATCTCTGAGTAAAGAAATCTGTCCAACATTGCCTTGCTAGTTAGGGTCAGAGATGAGCTATTAAGACCTTACTCATTTGATCTGAAGCTCACACTTTTCTCACTGTTATCACCAGGCAGTCAAAGCTGATTTTACCAAGTCCCATGTTTATGGACTTTACTAGTGGAAAAGCCTCTCACACCCTGACCCAATGGTTAGGCTCTCATATCCAGAAAAATTCTTCTAAGTTTGCTTATCTGATTGTTAAATCCATAAATAATTTAAAACAGAAAATAAAAGGGCTGCTACAAGCTGATACCAGAGCCAGAGAGAAATGTGAAAAATGTACACAAAGGAGATGGCAAAACAAAAGATAAAAGTACAAGAAGCTCAAAAGCCTAGGGCCTTCAAAACCCTAGGGACTTTATTACAGAGACACGTCATTCTATACAGTGATACGACGGGGCAAAGGAAGGAAGAAAATAGAGAAGGAAGGAGCACTGGGGGAAGGAGAGAGGGGAAGGTGTAGGGAAGGGTGAAGAGAGAGGAAATGAACCAGGGAAGGAGGTAAAAAGAGGAGTAGGAGAAAGCAGAGGGAAAGAGAAACACGAGATGAGCCTGGAAGAACACAGATCAAAGAAAGACCAAGTGGAAGGAACAACTTCGTGAAAAACCATGGGAAAAATTCAAAAGGAAACAAAGAAATGGAGGGGGGAAAAGGGGAAAGAGAGCAAATGACCTTAACCCATAAGAAATGGAGATCTAGCCAGAAATATATGGAGAACAGAGAAGGGAAAAAGAAATCTATCCAACAGATTACAAGAAACAGATGTTTAAATCACTCCTAATTCAGAAAGTTCTATACACACACTGTCTATGTTTAGTAGTTACTAGCCACGGACAGGTGGCTATAAGCACAGAAATTTGTTTTAATCTGAACAGAGATGTGCTATAACATACACAAATAGCACAACAATTATATCAAAGAAATTCTCACACTGTTAAGCAAGTTCTAGGACCCACAACAGATTTCCTAACCTGGGCATCTTGCAAAGGGACTGAGAACTCCCAGGGAATTTGACCTTGGAGACCGGTGGGAGACTGAGCCACTGGGTGCAATCTCAAAAATGACAAAATAATCTCTGTTCGTTTCCAAGGCAAACCATTCTATATCACAGAAGTCCAAGCCAATGCCCCAACCACTAATGCCAAAGAAGTTGAAGTTGAACAGTTCTATGATCACCTATGAGACCTTCTAGAACTAACACCAAACAAAGATGTCCTTTTCATCATAGGGGATTAGAATGCAAAAGTAGGAAGTCAAGAGATACCTGGAGTAACAGGCAAGTTTGGCCTTGGGAGTACAAAATGAAGCAGGGCAAAGTCTAACAGTTTTGCGAAAAGAACACACTGGTTATAGTAAACACCCTCTTCCAACAACACAAGAGAAGACTCTACACATGGACATCACCAGATGGTCAACACCGAAATCATACTGACTGTATTCTTTGCAGCCAAAGATGGAAAAGCTCTATGCCGTCAGCAAAAACAAGACCGCGAGCTGACTGTGGCTCAGATCATAAAATCCTTATTGCAAAATTCAGACTTAAAGAAAGTAGGGAAAACCACTAGACACTCGGGTATAACCTAAATAAAACCCCTTACGATTCTACAGTGGAAGTGACAAATAGATTCAAAGGATTAGATCTAATAGATAGAGTGTCTGAAGAACTATGGACGGAGGTTCGTGACATTTTACAGGAGACAGTGATCAAGACCATCCCCAAGAAAAAGGAATCCAAAAAAGGCAAAATGGTTGTCTGAGGAGGCCTTACAAATAGCTGAGAAAAGACGAGAAGCTAAAGACAAAGGAGAAAAAGCAAGATATTCCCATCTGAATGCAGAGTTCCAAAGAATAGCAAGAAGAGATAAGAAAGCCTTTCTCAGTGATCAATGCAAAGAAATAGAGGAAAACAACAGAATGGCAAAGACTAGCGATCTCTTCAAGAAAATTAGGGAACATTTCATGTAAAGAGGGGCACAATAAAGGACAGAAATGGTATGGACCTAACAGAAGCAGAAGATATTAAGAAGAGATGGCATTTAATGCAAAGAACTATGTGACCCAGATAACCAAATGGTGTGATCGCTCACCTAGAGCCAGACATCCTGGAATGCAAAGTCAAGTGGGTCTCAGGAAGCATCACTACGAGCAAGCTAGTGGAGGTGATGGAATTCCAGCTGAGCTATTTCAAATCTTAAAAGACGATGCTGTGAAAGTGCTACAGTCAATATGCCAACAAATTTGGAAAACTCAGCAGTGGCCACAGGACTGGAAAAGGTTAGTTTTCATTCCAATCCCAAAGAGAGACAATGCCAAAGAATGTTCCGCACAAGTTCCACACAACTACACTCATCTCACACGCTAGCAAATGTTCAAAATTCTCCAAGCAAGGCTTCAACAGTACATGAACTGAGAAATTCCAGATGTTCAAGCTGGATTTAGAAAAGGCAGAAGAACCAGAGATCAAATTGCCAACATCCACTGGCTCATAGAAAAAGAAAGAGATGATATCACCCTTATGGCAGAAAGCAAAGAGGAACTAAACAGTCTCTTGATCAAAGTGAAAGAAGAGTGGAAAAAGCTGGCTTAAAATTCAACATTCAAAAAACTAAGAACATGGCATCTGGTTCCATCACTTCGTGGCAAACAGACTCAGAAACAATGGAAACAGTGATACTTAATTTTCTTGGGCTCCAAAATCACTGCAGATGGTGAATGCAGCCATGAAATTGAAAGACACTTGCTCCTTGGAGGAAAGGCTATGACCAACCTAGACAGCATATTAAAAAGCAGAGACATTACTTTGCCAACAAAGGTCCGTCTAGTCAAAGCTATGGTTTTTCCAGTACTCATGTATGGATGTGAGAGATGGACCATAAAGAAAGCTGAGCGGCAAAAAATTGATGCTTTTGACCTGTGGTGTTGGAGAAGACTCTTGAGAGTCCCCTTGGACTGCAAGGAGATCAAACCGGTCAATCCTAAAGGAGATCAGTCCTGAATATTCATTGGAAGGACTGATGCTGAATCTGAAGCTCCAATAATTTGGCCACATGATATGAAGAACTGACTCACTGGAAAAGACCCTGATGCTGGGAAAGACTGAAGGCAGGAGAAGGGGATGACAGAGGATGAGAATGTCTGGATGGCATCACTGACTCGATGGACATGAGTCTGAGCAAGCTCTGAAAGTTGGTGATGGACAGAGAAGCCTGGCGTGCTGCAGTCCACGGGGTCGCAAACAGTCGGACAAGACTGAGCAACTGAACTGAGCTGAAAACACACACACTTATCTTCCAAGATTTAGTATGAAAAAATATTAAATATCTCATTGATATTTCATACTAATTACATAAAATGATAAGTTGGATATAGTGTATTAAATAAAATTATTAAAAATCAGTTCACACTTCCTTTTACTTTTTTAGTGTGACCTGCTAGAAAATTTAAAATTACAAAAGTGGCTCACATGTGTCTACTGTATTGTGCTTCTCTAGAGTTTAACACCGCTTTAGGACTCATTCTCCAAGCTAGGCTTCAACAGTACATGAACCAGGAACTTCCAGATGTTCAAGCTGGATTTAGAAAGCATAGAGGAACCAGAGATCAAATTGCCAACACCCACTAGATCACAGAAAAAGCAATAGAATTTCAGAAAAACATCTACTTATGCTTCACTGACTAAAGACTTTGATGATGTGGATCACAAAAAACTGTGAAAAATTCTTAGAGAGATGGGAATACCAGACCACCTTATCTGCCTCCTAAGAAACCTGCCTGCAGGTCAAGAAGCAACAGTTAGAACTGGACATGGAACAATGGACTGGTTCCAAATTGGGAAAGGAGTACGTCAAGGCTGTATATTGTCACCCTGCTTATTTATACACAGAGTACATCATGCAAAATGCTGGGCTGGATGAAACACAAGCTGGAATCAAGATTGCCAGGAGAAATATCACTAACCTCAGATATGCAGATGACACCCACGCTTATGGCAGAAAGCAAAGAGGAACTAAAGAGCCTCTTTATGAAAGTACAAGAGGAGAGGGAAAAAGCTGGCTTAAGTTCAACATTCAAAAAACTGAGATCATGGCATCTGGTCCCATCACTTCATGGCAAGCAGATGCAGAAACAATGGAAATAGTGACAGACTTTATTTTCTTGGGCTCCAAAATCACTGCAGATGGTGACTGCAGCCATGAAATTAAAAGACGCTTGCCCCCTGGAAGAGAAGCTATGACAAACCATGACAGCATATTAAAAAGCAAAGACATTACTCTACCGACAAAGGTCCATCTAGTAAAGGCTATGGTTTTCCCAGTAGTCATGTTGAACCATAAAGAAAGCTGAGTGCCGAAGAATTGATGCTTTTAAACTGTGGTGTTGGAGAAGACTCTTGAGAGTCCCTTGGACAGCAAGAAGATCAAATCAGTCAATCCTAAAGGATATCAGTCCTGAATATTCATGGGAAGGACTGAGGTTGAAGCTGAAACTCCAATATTTGGGCCACATGATGCATAAAGCCAATTCATTAGAAAAGACTCTGATGCTGGGATAGATTGAAAGCAGGAGAAGAAGGGGACAACATAGGACAAGATGGTTGGAAGGCAACACCAACTCAATGGACATGAGTTGGGGCAAGCTCCAGGAGATGGTGAAGGACAGGGATGCCTGGCGTGCTGCAGTCCATGGGGTTGCAAAGAGTCGGACACGACTGAAGGACTGAACAAAAAAAAGGACCCATTCTGGTGCCAAAGTGAAATAACAGAAATCACTGCCATTCTTAAATTCATTCTTCTTTTAGAATCCCAGTTGTAAACGATATGGAAGTACATAACTAGATGTCAACCTGATTATGACATGAACCAGGAGATCAAACAAGACATAAACCTCTATTAACTGTTTTTAACAGGTAAATGAAGGCAAGTGCTAAGACATGTTACTATTAGACCTGGGTGAAGAGTGATGACATAAAACTGGAAAATTTAATAGAGCAAAACCAGGAGATGCAATTTGTAACCTTGAAATAACTCTAGGTCTTAAAAACCTGACATTACCTGAGTAGTACACTAAAGACACATATGTGAAGATTTTTGATACATTCATAAAAATGAAACATACAACAAGGACATTTTTGAAAACCCCTTCAAAGGGCTTATTCAATGTTTTTGAAAGTTTTTTAAAAAATCACTGTCCTCACTCATACAAGATAATTTTCTCATGTTACATAAAAATAAATCCCAGAATGTTTCATTAAAAAAAAAATAAATGTATATTTCAGTAACTATGAAAAGAAAAAAACGAATCTACTTTTTATTTATTATATAATACCTTACTGGAAAAAAAAATTTTTGTTACATAGTGACTATATTCTTACCCCTTCTATTTGTATGAAATAAAATCAAATTCAAGCCACTGTCTAACTACCAAGTAGCAAAGAATTAAACATTTTGGAAAGATTAAAACAGTGTGACTCAAATTTTAATGTACACCAAAATTCATCTGAGATGGTCATTAAAATGTAGATTCTCATTCAGTAGGTCTGGGGTGGGGTTGAAAATTGTCCATATCAAACAAACTCCAAGGTGACACCAATGTTGCAGGTCTATGGATCACACTTTTAGTAAGCAGCCAAAACACTTTTTCCTACATTTAAAATGTATAAGGCACTATACTCAATATTTGTAACAGCCTATAAGGGAAAAGAATCTGAAAATGAGTATATATAATCTGAATCAAATGCTGTACATCTGATACTAACATGATGCTGTAAATTAACTAAACTTCAATAAAATATAAAAATAAAACATAGAATAATTTATGTTTAGTAAAGTAAAAATGTAAATTTTCCCAAAGGAAGCATTCTATTTTCTATTTGTGGCATCACCTCGAATAACAGGTATTTTAGTGTTTCCATGAGTTGGCTGTTCAGCATTACCAGGCTCCCAACCATACCAATCCATCTATAAAACTTGGGAATTCTTGGTGGCTAATAGAGATCAGGTTAATATTTATTTGGGATAAGTGCCCTAACATTTATGTTGAGTTCTGAGATCCAGATAATGGGAAGAGAGTATCAGGAAAAGGAGAGGAAGTGGTAATATTTCTCTGGAAATTATTACATCTATGAAATGCAACACACCATACTCATGTACCGACATATTTATCATATGATACCACAAAAAATGAATATTAAAAGGCAACAGAATTACATCCTCATGTGACTAATAGTGGAGACTGAATTACTGATTTCTCAGTGATTTCTTTTCCCTTTATTCTCTTCTGAATCTACCAAATATTTGACAACAAACATCAAGTACTTCTCATTATTCAAATATACTTTTAAAATTAAAAACATATGACAAAAATCTATGAGAAAGGGCCAAGGAAACACTAATATTGAGGGAATACTGAAGAATTTCTTGTTAACGGTGGTTAAGATATATCTTTTAAGTACAATAAGGAAAAAATAACTTAGGATGATAATGTAAAGACTGAAGTTACTTACCTTAGTGAAGTTATTCAGATGGCCTAGCTTTCTCATATTTGATACTCCTTGCAATTTGGCCACATTTTGGAGAATCTCCCTTAAGTTATCAGAAGGTTCTAGAACAGATAAAATAATTTAACATAATTTTAAAAGATTAAGATAATTTTAAAATAATTTTATTTTCCCTAACAAAACACATGAAATGTGCAGTATTAAAACTTCACAACTTTAAAAAAAAAAAACTTCACAACTTTGACTTGGTTTTTTTAAAGTCTTACATTCTGTCTCTAACCTACCTACTTAGGAGACTTCAAAGTTTATGTGGATGACTCACTGAATGACCTTCACCTTTCTACTACATTTATACCTGTGGTCCAACTCTCTACATCACCTGGAACTATTTAACCACTAATTCTAAAATTTCAACCCGAACTGCAAGAACACCTTTCACTTCTGGCTATAATGTAGTAACAGAAACCATACTGTCTTATTTGAATCAACCCAAAAACTGAAAAAAACATATAAAACAACAGTTCTCAAAACACTGGACATTAAGAAGTAAAGAAAAATAATCACTGAGAAATGAAAAAGAAAACAAGAATGCTTTACAACTGCCCTCAGTTTACTGTCATTAGAGTGTTTCCAGGCCTTGGTGCTGAGAGGAGATACCCAGGCAAACTGAGTTCAAGAGACAGAGCTCAGAGTCCAAGGAGAACAAAGAGCATCAGAGAACAGTGCACTGCACAGAGAGAATACCGAATGTCTCCAAAAGGACCCTTTGTGCAGCCGGTACAGCAATAACTGGTGCATGTGTGTGAGGAAATTATCACTCGAAAAAATTAAAGGGATGAGTATCAGTGTTTACACAAGACAGGGAGCAGTGCTTGTTTCTAACGGCCATACTGAAAACCTTAACAGTGCATGGGGCATTGGACAGAGTATTCAGAAAAGTCTTGGCTCACTGGTAGAGAACAATCATGCACAGACTAAACATTTCTTTGATTCTACCTAACAAATCTTTGGGCTTCCCTGGCAGTTCAGGTGGTAAAGAATTCGCCTGCCATGCAGGAGGCCCCATTTTGATTCCTGGATTGGGAAGATCCTCTGAAGAAGGGATAGGCTACCCACTCCAGTATTCTTGGGCTTCCGTGGTGGCTCAGACGGCAAAGAATCTACCTATAATGTGGGAGACTTGGGTTCGATCCCTGGGTTGGGAAGATCCTGGAGGAAGGCATTGCAACCCACTCTAGTATTCTTGCCTGGAGAAACTCCATGGACAGAGGAGCCTGGGAGGCTACAGTCTATGGGGTCACAAAAAGTCGGACACGACTGAAGCGACCAAGCACACAGCACACAACAAATCTTCAAAGGAAGATTTGAAAGAATCAAACTGTTTCCAAATAACTAAAATGTCTCAGACCAAAGCTCAGTAATAATCATAAAAGAAAAATAGAAAACATCTAATGAAGCAAAATTTACAATGACTAGTATCCAAATATCATCAGACATGCAAAGAAGCAGGAAAACATGACTCATAGTAAGCAGAAAAATTAATCAGCTGAAAATGACCCAGAACCGACACAGATATTATTAGGTTGGTGCAAACATAATCGCGGTTCGGGGCTGTGAATTTTAAATCATTATAACTAGGTTCAAACACATCTTTATTAATCAAAATAGGAACCATTATAATCAACACATTTTTGTCAACAAGAAATAAGTTTGTTTATTCCTTCGGCGCAAAAACCCATGCTTCAGGATTTGATAAACTCTTGGAAAGCATTTTCCACATCCTGCTGGTTGTGGAAGCATTTTCCATGCAAAAAGTTATCGAAATGCTTGAAGAAGTGAATCAGTTGGCGAGAGGTGAGTTGAATGCAACAGATGAGGCAAAACTTCGTAGCCCAATTCGTTCAACTTCTGAAGCGTTAGTTTTGAGACATGTGGTTGGACGTTGTCATGGAGAAGAATTGGGCCCTTTGTGCTCACCAATGCCAGCTCAAGACTTTGCAGACTTCAGTGCCTCTCTCATCAATTTGCTGAGCATTCTTCTCAGAATGGTCTCAGGGGTATTTAAAAAGCTGAAGTGAATCAAACCAGCAGCAGATGGACAAACGGTGACCATGACTTTTCTGGTGTTAAGTTTGGCTTTGGGAAGTGCTTTGGAGCCTCTTCTCGGTCCAACCACTGGGCTGGTAATCGCAGGTTGTCATATAAAACCCACTTTTAGTCACGCATCACAATCCAAAAAAAAAAATGGTTCTTAGTTGTTGCACAGAATAGGAGAAGACGACACTTCAAAATCATTTTTTTTGTTTGCTGACTAGGCACCCACTTATCAAGCTTTTTCACCTTTTCAATTTGCTTCCAATGCCAAATAACCAAAGAACGGTCGATACTGAGTTCTTGGGCAACTTCTCATGTAGTTTTAAGAGGATCAGTATCGATGATCCTCTCAATTGGTTGTTGTCAACTTCCGATAGCTGGCCACTGCACCCCTCATCTTCAAGGCTCTTGTGTCTTCTGAAAAACTTCTTGAACTACCACTGCACTGTACGTTCCTTAGCAGTTCCTGGGGCAAATGTGTTACTGATGTTGCAAGTTATCTCTGCTGCTTTATGACCCATGCTGAACTTGAATAAGAAAATCACTCAAATTTACTTTCTGTGTAACATCATTTCCCTAGTCTAAAATATAAACAGCAAGTAATAAATCACTAGCAAAAAACCAAAGCAAGAAATGTGCATTAAAATTATGCATAACATAATCACATTTATTTAAGACTATTTAAGACTATTCCAATATCAAATGGCAAAGTCCAATATCAAATGACAAACCTCAATTACTCTTGCAACACCTAATAGAATCAGCAGAAAAGGACATTAAAACAATTTTTATAACTGTAGTCTATGTGTTCAAAACCTTAGGGAGAGGCATGAAAAGTGTAAAAAGCACTCAAACTGAATTTCTGGAGATGAAAACTATAGTGTCTCAGATGTAAATATCCTGGATGAGATAAAAAGCGTAATAGCTTTTATAGAAAGTAAGAGTTGTGAATTGTGAAGACAAAGCAATAAGAATTATCAAAAATATAACACAAAGGGAAAAAGGAAAAATGAAAAGACCATCAGCAAACTATAGGGATTCAAGCAGCTTAACAAAATTGCAGTATGTGTAACCGGAGTCCCTAAAGAAAAAAGTTTGGAATAGAAGAATTAATTGAAGAAATAATAGATGAAAACTTTCCAAGTTTGACCAAAGTAAGCCAATAAATCCAAGAAGTTCAGTCAATCCCAAGCACAAGGAAAAGGACCAAAACTAGACCAAGGTACACCATAATCAAATTACTCAAAATCACTGGTAGAGGAAAAATCTTAAAAGCAACCAGATTTAAAAAACACTGCATGGAGAAGGAAATGGCAACTCACTCCAGTATTCTTGCCTGGGAAACCCCATGGACAGAGGAGCCTGGTGGGCTACAGTCCATGGGGTTGCAAAAAAAAAACAACACTGCAGCCATGAAATTAAGACACTTGCTCCTTGGAAGGGAAGTTGTGACAAACCTAGACAGTGTATTAAAAAGCTGAGACATCACTTTGCTGATAGAAGTCCACATAGTCAAATTTATGGTTTTTACAACAGTCATACACAGATGTGAGAGTTGAACCATACAGAAGGCTGAGCGCGGAATTGATGCTTTCAAACTGTGGTGCAGGAGAAGATTCCTGAGTCCCCTGGACTGCAAGGAGACCACCAATCAATCCTAAAGGAAATCAATCCTGAATATTCATTGGAAGGACTGATACTGAAGCTCCAATACTCTGGCCACCTGATGAGAAGAGCCAACTCACTAGAAAAGACCCTGTTTCTGGGAAAGATTGAAGGCAAAAGGAGAAGGGCGTGGCAAAGGATAAGATGGTTAGACAGCATCACAGACTCAACAGACATGAATTTGAGCAACTCCAGGAAATAGTGGAGGACAGAGGAGCCCAGCATGCTACAGTCCATGAGGTCTCAAAGAATAGGACATGACTTAGTGACTGAACAACAAGGACAAGTTACATACAGAGAAATAAAGAGAAGAATGACAAATTTCTCTGGGAAAACGAAGCAAATGAGAAGACAAGGGAACATCTTTAAAATACTGAAAGAAAAAGAAAAAAAAGCTTTTAAAATGCAAAAACAACCCTTAGTTCACCTGTTTTACAAAATCAGGCCAAAGCCAGAAACTGCCCTGTGGTTGAGAATCTACCAACCCTTGGATACAGTGTCAATATTCAAGTTATTTTTCTATTAACATATTCAGCATCCTACTTGCTTTAAACAAAAGCACAATCTAAAAAAGAAAAAATTGTCACATTATTGGTATTTTACTTTAAGACCCATTATGACTTTCCTTTGAGATTTTAATCTGTTAACATAAACTAAGGAGCTATTTGTTTTGAGTAAGTGTTTTCCTCAGCAAATGAAACATCACATTTCTACAAATTTAGCTTGCATCTGCTTCTCTCCATTCTTTTATACTCAACGTGAGCCATGACAACCACACATTGGTTAGTGTCAAACCACTAAGCATATTACATATCCTATCTATCTCCAATTGCTTTGAAATTGCTACATACTAAGATCAAACCCCACCAGGGTCTCCCTGGTGGCTCAGATGGTAAAGAGCCTACGCCTGCAATGTGGGAGACCCAGGTTCGATCCCTAGGTCAGGAAGATCCACTGGAGAAGGAAATGGCAACAAAACTCCAGTATTCTTGGCTAGAAAATCCCATAGAGGGAGAAGCCTGGCGGGCTACAGTCCATGGGGTTGCAAAGAGTCGGACACCACTGAGTGACTAAGACACAAGATCAAAATAGTCAATCTTAAGGGAAATCAATCCTTAATACTCATTAGAAGGACTGATGCTGAAGCTGAAGCTCCAGTATTTTGCTGATCTGATGTGAACAGCCAACTAACTGGAAAAGTGCTTGATGATGGGAAAGATTGAGGGCAAAAGGAGAAGATGGTGTCAGAGGATGAGATGCTTGATGGCATCTGAGATGCAATGGATGTGAATCTGGGCAAACTTTGGGAGATGGTGAGGGACAGGGACCTGGCATGCTGCAGTCCATGGAGTCCCAAAGAATTGAACACAACTGGGCAACTGAACAACAAGATCATTCATTTGATTTCAGAACATTTCCTACAAATACTAGATATATTTAACTCCAATGAAATTTGATCTAATATTAGATGGTTTAGGGTATGTCTTTATAATTAGTAACTCTTTCATCTTAAACATGGAATGAAAACAGCTTATCACTGTGTGGTATCAGAGCTCATATAAAAAAAAAACTGCAAGGAACTATGAATAGATCACTATTAGTAATATCTTTTTGTTATAAATGGTACCTGTTTGGAGACACTGAAAAAGAAAAATTATAAGTAAGCCAATGATTTTTAAATGATTTAACTATATTTGAGAACATAATACAATTTTTAACAACACTTGCACTAATTCAGAACCTATAGCAGTTTGCAAGTCAGAGTTTACTAAAACCAGTGTGAAATTCACCCACTGTAAATACATAATTTAACCAACTTATATCAATTTATAATTGAGTAGTCAGACATCAAACAGTTTCACTAAAGTGAGGACCCAGTTTCTGCTATGTAATATGTGATAGGACTAATATTTACAATGATTAGGTTGAAGATATAGTTTTCAAAAAGGCTTGCATATTTCTAATTATTGCCTATTTTCTAGGTACAAACTGATTGCAGACATTTTTGAAAAGCCACAATTTTGTGACAAAAATAAAACCTCAAGTCTAAACTCACTCACTCAAGAAGTATTAACTGAACACCTACTATGGTCAAGTACTGTTTTAGGTACTGGGAATAATACATCAATGAACAAGAGACATCATTTCTTACTGGACCTTACATACAATTGGAAGAAAACTGAGGATTAACAACAAAAAAAGCCACAAAATGAAAACTGACAGGTAGTCAGAAGCCAATATCGTGTCAAATGTTTGCCTAATAAATACTGATATAAAATGAACCGACTATACTTTAATGCACTGTTGTTGTCAATCCAAATCAAAACAAATCAGCCTTTCTTCTTCTTTCCCCTCCTCATCCCTTTGTCTTATATATAATTACCATCTGAGCCACCAGGGAAGCCCATACAATTACCAGAAACCCCCAAACAGAACTGGAATATGGAAGAACTTCAAAGTTTCTTCATAACATATTTCCTCAAAGACAGAACATGTTTCCTCCCAGAAACTCATATTTCTTCCCAGACAAATTCAAAAATAGCACTAGGGCCATTTTAAACATCAAATACTACCCATGCTCATATGTTACAATGTTCTTATGGGGATCCATAACTTCAAATAGGAGGGTAAATTTTCCCTGGTTAAGTGAGAAGTCCCTGGTTTCTTCTTAATGTGCTAGATCAGGAGTACCTAAACATTTTAATTAAAAAGACCCAGGCAGTAAGTATTTTAGGCCATACAGTCTGTTCTGTTGTAACCTCATTTCTGTTGTAATCAAGAAAGCAACAGAGAAAATAGGTAAGTAAATGAATGTGGCTATGTTTCAATAACACTGGCTCATGAGCTGTCAACTGTCAACTCCTATGCTAGAGAGTCAGAACTTAAAACTACATGAGCAAGCTGAGATCAATGGGCTTTTTATTGGGGGTGTGGGGGATGGTGCACAGGGGAGAGAATTTAAGGAGGAGTTTACCTCTCTTATTTCTTACTACTTTCAGTTAATGTTTCCAATTCAGCCTCTCAAAAACTGTGCTGTGTGAAAGGTATAAAGCACAAATGAGATAATCCACTAGGATTTCCCTGAAGCTCAGTAGTTTAGCCCAGAGTTGCATTAAGGAAAAAAGAGGGGGGGGGGGGGGGGGGAAATGTGGCTAGGAAAAAAGACAGAAAAAAAAAAAAAAATGTGGCTAGAAAAAAAGAGAAAAAAAAAAAATGTGGCTAGCTGGCAATGATGGCCAACCATTCAAATGCAAGGAAGCAAAACACAAAAGAACCACTAAAATTACAGTTGCTCTTTTCCTCTTATTGTGTAACTTGTAGTCCTATGCATGTTCCCAGTGACTCTCTGGAAGTAATGAAATAACTATAGTCAATATTCAGCAATTTAATATTATTTAAGCACAAACATGCATACATAGATACAAATATATATACAGAAAAATACCAAAAGAAAACTACAGTAAAGAAACCTTTATCTCTATACATCTATAGACACATACATATATATATATATCATTCCCCCATTAGCTTAATTCTCCGTATATCAACATATACATACATACACAGATGTATATATATATACATGAGTAAGCATGCATTTATTTTTAAATGTTTCCAATATATACTGCTTTGTAATATGCTGTGATAAATCATATTATTAATACTATCCTTACCTGTCAATAAATACACAGCATAAAATTGATACTTTAAATTTTGGTTCAAGTACACAGAGTAAATTAATGACCAAATACTAGTGGCGTACATTTATCTGCGAGTAATAGAACAATTCTAAAATAAAAAAGAACTGGATTTGAATCTAGCTTGCTGCTGCTGTTGTTTAGTTGCTAAATTGTGTCTGACTCTTTGTGACCCGACAGACCGTAGCATGCCAGGCTTTGCTGTTCTTCACTATCTCCTGAACTTGCTCAAATTTATATCCATTGAGTGGTGATGCTATCTATATCTATATCATCCTCTGCCAACCCCCTCTCCTGTTGCTTTTAATCTTTTCCAGCATCAGAGTCTTTTCCAATGAGTCTGCTCTTCGCATCAAGTGACCAAAGTATTAGACTCTCAGCTTCTGCATCAGTCCTTCCAATGGATATTTAGGGTTGATTTTTAGGACTGACTGGTTTGATCTCCTTTCAGTTCAAGGGACTAAGAGTCTTCTCCTGCACCATAATTCGAAAGCATCAATTCTTCAGTGCTCAGCCTTCTCTATGTGCCAACTCTCGTATCTGTACATGACTACTGGAAAAACCACAGCTTTGAAAGATATCTAGCTTAATCACCTACAAACCATGTATCCTTGACTAAGTTATTAAACCTCAGAGGCACCACTTTCTTATACTGGGTTGGCCAAAAAGTTCATTTTGGTTTTTTTCCATAAAATGTTAAGATTATAGTGAATAAGTAAGTGAAAGTCACTCTGTCACGTCCAACTCTTTGGGATCCCATGGACTCTGCAGTCCATGTAATTCTCTAGGCCAGAATACTGGAGTGGGGAGCCGTTCCCTTCTCCAGGGATCTTCCCAACCCAGGGATCGAACCCAGGTCCCCCTCATTGCAGGCAGGTTCTTTACCAGCTGAGCCACAAGGGAAGCCCAAGAATACTGGTAGCCTATCCCTTCTCCAGTGGATGTTCCCGACCCAGGAAGTGAACCAGGTCTCCTGCATTGCAGGTGGATTCTTTACCAACTGAGCTATCAGGGAAGCCCAAGGTTATAGTGAATATATTATACTAATTACCTAACCTTGAAGGCACTGTTTCAAGGTGTGAGGTACAACTTACTTAGCAGAGCACCTAGCCCATAACAGATATTCAAAAAAATAGCAGCAACTATCATTCAAGTTAGTGATTATCTGCTTACAAAAACAATTTTTATGGATCAATTAAGTGAAAGTTATGTGGCCAGCCCAAACAAATGTTTAATTCACAAATTAGTGTGTCTAAATTCATGAATTTTGGCTACATATTTTAGCGTATTACTTTTATGATCCAAGATTTGCTCATTTTTGAAGTAAAATCCTTTGATTTGCCTTCTTAAAAATGGCAGAGTGATGAGGAGTGGGAGCAGAGTTGGACAATATTTTCTGTGATTTATTTGTGAATATACATGAACAAATGCTAATAAGCATTAAGCTAGAAAAATTGGATGCATAAGAATAACAAAATTAAATGTGACTACATAAATCTGATGTGTATTACTTAATTACATCTTAATATTATCTATGTTTATTGTGAGCAGACATAAAGAATTAAAAATACACGGCAATACCTATAGCTAGTATTTCCTTTGTAAAAGCCAGCAACAAATCTGTCTCCTCCATCAGCAAGGACAGTGAAAGTACATCTTCTCACCCTTACCCACAGGTCCAAAAGGTAAGGAAGCACTGCTTCAAATTATTTAACATTTTCTGAAATTCTAACAATTATTAATATCAAAGAGTTATATAATTTAGGAGAGAAAAGATCTATCGAAACATCCTGGGAAAATGGCCTTCCTTTTACCTTTAACGAAAAGGGACTAAAAACTTCTTAGGACACCCTATTCTATTTTTGATAGAGTAGTAGAATATTGCCCCTTATACTGATGCCAAACTCTGTCCCTTTGTAATCTTCATCCATTTGTTCTGGTGTAACAATCTGGAATGCAGAACAGGAAATATCTACCCTCAGTACTGAAAATTATCATTTTTCCTCATAAGCAACTGAAGGAGACAATAATCTTTTAATCACTGTTGTATTTTAAATATAAATACTGTAATAGAGATGGGCAAGGAAAACCTATCAATTACTTCTGCAAGTAAATCAGTTTAGTTACAAGCTCCTTAAATGTTAGATTCATTATAGTAAAAATTTAACAGCTTCATAGGGCTACTTTAGAAGAATGATGGATATGAAGTACCTCTTGACAGGGAAAAATTCGTTTAGAGGCAAGACTACAGAGAGAGCAAGATGGCACTGGGATTCTTTAGCCAGGCATGCCCCTTCTTTCCCTACCTGATTTGGAAGAAATTCTCATTCCTCAGAAGTCTTACTCAGATGTGTAAAGGTTTTCCTTAACCTGCAAGCACCCCTCTTTATGTTCTCATGATACATTCTTCATACCGCTATCACAAGTTATGACAAAACACGTATCTGATCTAAGTTCTAATTTACACCTATCATGCCAGTGTGACTAATACCACCTCCTTTCACTCCCCGAAGTATACTTGGCTGTACTGTAAATGATACGACCACCAGAGGTATGGTTAGTTAAAACTCAACCACCATTTGTATATTTTCTTACAACTAAATCTTTTCTCTATCTTCTTTTCCCAGAGACTGAAAGAGAATAGTTTTGTTGGGTTCTTGTTCCAACATCCTGGGAACAAGATAACAGGAA
This sequence comes from Dama dama, assembly GCF_033118175.1. Taxonomy (NCBI): domain Eukaryota; kingdom Metazoa; phylum Chordata; class Mammalia; order Artiodactyla; family Cervidae; genus Dama; species Dama dama. The sequence continues at coordinate 42,651,474 of NC_083705.1, read as the reverse complement.
CACATTTTCCCCCTCTAGATGGTATTTAGCCATTTTATTACTTATATAACTAAACATACAATGATATCCTATAAAGTACAGTTTTGATTTATCTTGGGAGTAACTTTAGATTTCTAAGTTTTCTGTTGGTTTTTTTTTTTTTTTTTTTTCTTTCTTTTGGTTTCTTTTGGTCATGCGGCATGTGGGATCTTCCCTAAGCAGGGCTTGAACCCATGGCCCCTGCATTGGGAGTCTTAACCAAAGGACCACTAGGGAAGTCATCTAAGTTTCATTCAATTGTACATTTCAGGGTTCACTATGCCAATACACTATGCCAACTGCTTAGATGAGAAATATTACTAAATATAAGATATGGTCTCAGGTATGGAGATGAACATGAAATGGGAATAGGTGTATATATATGTAATACTTACTAGTAATACTCTGGGAAAACAAAAAATTTGATAGACTTCACTAGACTGTAAGACAAGTACTACAACATATTTTGCTAATATTTTTACATGAAAAAATTTGTTTTCATCTCCATACCAACCACACAAGGTAGATGCCAATATTATCATTCTCATGTTAAAAAAATGAACATTAGTTCACTGGCCTAAAGTCACATAAATACCAGATATAAGATGTGAATGTAAGTTATCTGACTCTAGACTCTGTCTTATTCCATATGCAATCACCCTGCATATGCAATTCTTCTGTCTTTCATCAGTTTTCAGTGTACATTCTAGTTTGTAATTATAGGATAGTCTGACCTTTAGTTCACTGTTATGATACCATCCTAATGGCATGATACACAGTATCATGTCTGATACACAGTAACCACCCCAAAAAACATTTACTGAATAGATGCCCCACATCACACTGTGAATATTAAAATGTAAGAATTTATAATGGAAATGCTATCTTGTGATTATAAAAATGATAACTATAGTAGAGATGCATATAAAAAAGGAGCAAATAAGAAAGATCACACTGCTTTAATGTATCTGTTTTTCAATTACTACTGATCTGAAAAGGAATCACACTATCTTAGGTAAGAATAAGCTTATTTAATATGATTAACAATGAACTGCCTTGACCTTAACTATTTACCTTACCTAATTATCTTCTAATCATTCATCATCATCTATTTTTACATGGTAAGTAATTTGTGAATTTTTAAAGATTTTCTGGTAAAGATAACTTAGATTTGTGGTAGAAAATGAAGAAGAGTTGGGGAAAAAATATGAAGTACTTAAGAGTTCATCTCTTTCCCTTTTTTACAGTAAAATTAGAGATCAGAATACTTAGGCTTACTAACACTTGCTATGAGATAATTCCTGTACAAAATAGTAACCAAATTCACAAAGCACTTTCACTTTGTGAACACATACAAAGTATACATAAAAGCCATTCACCGGGCTACAAAAAAGATTCAAAGAAATCTTGGTCATCACATTATTTTATTGCTGTTTTTCTGCAGAAAATCTATGAAAAGTACTGTCTGCAGTAAGAACATTTTCTTAGATGGTGAGTAACTAAAATCAATTTCCATATAAAGATTACAATCACTGGATGTTCTGCTAAAACTTCTATGTCTTAGTCTGTTAAATCATTAGGTTTCCACAGTCCTCTCGTCAGAAATCTTTCATCATAAGAAAAAAGTTGTTTCTCTCTGAAACAATTCACTATGTAAACGACCTTGCCAAAGAACAGAACAGCTGTGCCTAAAAGGTGAGACAATTAATTGTTATATACCCCCAGCCTATTAGATTTATTTACAAACTCAGATGTACAATTTGCTTGTACAGCTATTTTCATGTTTCTGTTTTTCTCTATGAAACGACTATTTATAGATAGGATCACTTGTCTGACAAGTGGCTTCTATGAATGTAATTAAGGACTTCCCTCTCAGAGACTGAGGAGCAAAGGGTACAAATACAATGGCCGCAGGACATAATTTGAATGTGAGTTAGAAAGTTGAAAAATGCTATTACAATGTTATTTTCTAACCTTTCCATTTGTATTCTTGGTTTCACACCTTACTAATTCCAGTATTTCCATCATCAATTACTCACTATTTCTAACTGACCTGTCTTTTACCCATCTTAAAAAAAAAAAATGCTTCTGCCCAATGTTTCCGATTTTTAATGTGACATTACTTCCACCAAAACTCTCTGAGACTCAAGTTAATTAATTCTTACCTCACCTTCTAAATTCTACCAATTAGGTATCTAGGCCACCATTCCAATAAAGTTGTCCTCTACAAGTTCACTATTTGCCCAATGCAAAGACTTTTTCTCAGCTTTTCAAACTCCCTGACTTTTCTATTATAGGACTATTGGCCAATGATAACCAAACCTACCTTCTTTCTCTTGGTTTCTAAAATCACACTATCTTGGTCCTCTTCATAGCTATTTCTCACTGTTGCTTATGTACCTCTCTTAAAGGTTTGCATTCCTTCCTCCTATTTTATACTCTTTAATATTATCAAAAATTCTATCATTTGCCCTTAGGTTTCTGTTTTCATTGTGTCCGTAACACTAACAAATTCAATTTTAACCTTTAAATAAACAAAGCCTCAATGTTTCAATTCTACATTTTATCTTCATTATTCTACATTTGTTAAAAAAACAAATCTGTCTTCATGTTTGGTGATCTGTCTTCTCAAATTCAGTATGTCCTGTAATCAAATTAATTCATCCTTTAAAAAAAAAAAAAAACAACAACTTTCCAAAATTTCCTTCTACAGCCAATAGTAATAATGTCTGAACTAGAAAATTACATCCAGGACAACAAATACCACTGAGACATCTTATACAGACTGTATCACAGTAGTATCTTGTTTTCATGTACTACTAAGTTCTGAATCAGTGCCCTGTGGATATTACCACATGTAGTATCCTGTTTATGCTTTTTATGGCTCAGTAAAATCATTTATACACATCAAAGAAGACACACCTCATCAAAATTATCGAGACAAAAACATATTGACTAATCTGGAGTCCCAGGCATGAGGGAAACACATGATACATTAAGCTTTTTCATGAACCTTGGTCAATGGTGATTTTAATTATGCAAAAATGCCATAATATACAATTGTTTTGTGTAATACAAATGTAAACAAACTCTCTAATTAAAAATTTACTACTTGTTATTCTTCCATACATTTCACTCTGGCACGCATAAATAATTGAATTAGCACCAATAATCAAAATCTAAAAGTAAATTTACAAATGTTGTTTGAATTTAACCTTAAAAAGCTCTCAACTATTATAAATATAACAATATAAAATATAAAATATAAATATAACAATATAAAGCAGTTCTTTGGTTATCTCTTGCATGAACAGGATGTCTGAATAGGATCACACTGACTGCTAATATTTTTATATTTATTTATGCTTTCTGATAACGCCTTTAAATATAACTGCTTTACATACTTCTACTACAGGACCTTCAGAAGAGCCTTTGTCTGACATGCTGGTTAGACACACTGAGATAATACAAATTCTGGTCAGGTTTTGCTGCCAAATAAGTTTAGGTCAGGTTATGTTTTGTCAGGTCCCTTTATTTACAAAAAACAGCTTTCATTTTCAGAGTTTTTGGTGTTTCAGAACTGTGGATAATAGGCTATGGGTCTGTACAATTAATATTACCAACATCCCAGACTCTGCATTCTTTTCTACAACAAAGTCATCGAAACTGTCTTTCTCTCAGTGACACAAAATATGTGCCAATGTTGAAGTATAAATTTAGATCTCCTTAGTCAAATTGAGTAAAGTTCAATAAGGAAAAAACTTGTCACCAGAGAGAATTTAATCCCCAACAAATAACTTTTCTATCAATTCAGAATAAAAATTTACTGATTAAAAAAAAAAAAAAAACCATTGGAAAGAACGACTTCTGCTTCAGGGCAGCTACCTGGCTACTAAAGTACATCTGTGAACTACCAAAATGAGTACTACCTCGCAGCAAGTTAGAAATGTAGAATCTTGCACCCTCCCATACCTACCCAATCTGACTCATTCAATCAACATCCTCAGGTATTGCATTTGTACATTTATGCATAAAAAGCTAACCTAACAGGCCCACTGCTTTTCCTTAAAAAGGTCTGCTTACCAGGTTAGTTGTTGGCTTACATCTGGAAACAAACTCAGGGAATGTTTCTACCATCCTAACTGGTAAGAGTGGCTTCCTGGCCCAAACCATTTATGCAAACAGTATGGGTTTATGCTGACCATCTGCTTTCATCCTGTGAGTCTGGATACACTTAGAACACTTATTCAACAAAGGCAGAGAGCAAAGAAAAGTATTTCTAGGTAAAGCTGAAAAATAAAAGGAGACTTCCCTGAGACTCTGAAGCCAACTGCAGGTGTCTCTGGAACCTAGATACATTCTTTTGCACAATCAAAAAAATCTCAACGAGAGAATTTTAATTTAAAGTATTCCTTGGCCTACCATATTCCCGGACAAGAAGCAGAGGCAAATTCAACCATTAACCACCACTCCAACTAAGAATCCACCCTTAGCCTGGTTATAAACACAGAAGGAAAGATGAAAACAAGTCAGTATCAACAGAAACAAACAAAACAAAAAACTAAAAAGACTTCAAATATTAGAATTACCATATACATAATGCAAACAATGAAATAATATTTTATATATCTAAAGTGGGGGGGGGGGGGCACTTCCCTTGTGGTTCAGTGGCTAAGACTCCACGCTCCCGATGAAGGGGGCCCAGGTTCGACTCCTGGTCAGCGAAGAAGACCCCGCATGCCACAACTAAAGATCCCGTGTGCTGCAATGAAGATCCTGTTTGCCACAACTAAGACTCAGTGCAGCCAAATAAATAAATACTAAAAAAAAAGAAAAAAGAAAATACAGCAGGGGGTTTGGAAAACTTGTTCCATTAAGGGCCAGACTAAATATTTTGGGCTTTGAAAGCTATAAATATAAGGTCTCTTTTATAAGTAATTAACTCAGTAACAGTAGCACCAAAGCAGGTATAGACAATATTAAATGAGCATGTCTATGTCTGAATAAGATTATTAGAAATGCAGCTCTGTAAGCCTTACATCACAAGATCTTCAAGCTACAACTTGCAAATTTTTGGTTTAAAAGAAAGAAAGGACCAGAAACATACGATTCAAAATTTACATTTAAGCAGAACTTCTTAAAATAAAAAGAGCATGATTGAAATTTTAAAAACTCAATGGGGGGATAAAAGTTACAGTTGTGGGGAGAACTAATGAACTGAAAGATGTATCTAAAGATATTATATATCACTAATGAACTGGAAGATGTATTTGAGGATGATACATATATGATCCCCAAGAAAAAAGCAGACAAAATACATGAAAGAATTTAAAAAACAAGAATGATAATAAGAAGTCTAAGATGCATTTAATAAGAATTCCTAAACAAGATAAGAAAAAATGTAGGAGATGCAATACTCAAAACCTCAAAGATTGAGAACTTTTCAAAATTCTTCAAAAAACTTAGAATCAGGACATACAATGAATTTCAAAATAGTACAACCAACCATCTAAACATTTTCCCAAGATTTAAAGGCAAAAGAAATAATAATCTGAAATGACAAATTATGTAGAAAGAAAAGCAATGTGATATATATTAAAAAAAAAAAAAATTAAACCAAAAGTGTATGGATCCTGACTCAAAATTTCCTATCTGTAGGAAATCTGAACCCTAAATACTAGATGATCTAAAGAGGATTACTGCTAATTTACTTAGTTGTGCTAATAGTATTGCAGTTAAAAATATTTAAAGTCCTTATCCCTTAGAAATACACAAATGTATTTACAAATGAAAATAATATATGCCTAGGTTTGCTTTAAAATTATCCACAAAGAAAAAAGGAAAATATACAAATGAAGTAAGACTGCCCTATATGTTTATAATAGTTGAAGGGGGATACGGAATATATGAGGGCTCCTTATATTTTCTTACATATTATGACCAAAATTTTTCATAATAAAATATTTTTAATGAAAGTCTGATAATCCCAAGTATGTGGATCAAGAACAACTCTAACATATCTCTACTATGATATATAATTTTTTTCATATAAGCAGTAATTCTACACCAAATTATACTACCTAGAGTAACTTATGTATGAGTACCAGAATTCATATACAAGACTATATATAAAATTACTCTTTATAAGAGCAAGGAACTACAAATGACCAAATGTCCAAGATTAAAAGAATGAATAAATCACTGTTATTTATTTAATAACATTTACCTTCTGGGTTTTCACCCTAATACTTGACAGACACTATGCTAGGATCTTTGAACAAACTTTTTCATGTTATACTGTAATAATCTTGTAAATGCCAGAGTATTACTAGATTGGTGTAAAAGTAATTACAGTTTCAGACCCAAATTTTAAATCATTATAACTAGGCTCAAACACATCTTTATTAATCAAAATATGAATCATTACAATCAACCCATTTTTGTCAAGAGAAATAGATTCGTTTATTCCTGTAGCATAAAAATCGACGCTTCAGGATTTTACAAACTCTTGGAAAGCATTTTCCATGCAAAATGTTGTCAAGATGTTTGAATAAGTGGTAGTCAGTTGGTGAGAGGTCAGGTAAATATGGCAGATGAGGCAAAACTTTGCAGCCCGATTCATTCAACGTTTGAAGCACTTGTGCGACATGTGGTCAGATGCTGTCATGCAGAAAAACAGCCATTTTCTGCTGACCCATGCTGGCTGCAGGGTTTGCAGTTTTCAGTTCATCTCATTGATTTACTGAGCATACTTCTCAGATGTAATGGTTTCGCTAGGATTCAGAAAGCTGAAGTGGATCAGGCTGGCAGCAAACCACCAAACAGTGACCATGACCCTTTCTGGGGCATGTCTGGCTTTTGGAAGTGCTTTGGAGCTTCTTGGTTCAGCCACTGAGTTGGTTGTCACTGGCTGTTGTACAAAATCCACTTTTTGTCACACGTCACAATCCAATCCAGAATGGTTCACACATAATAAGAGAAGATGACACTTCAAGATGATGATCTTTTTAATTTGTGGTCAGCTCATTAGGCACCCACTTATCAAACTTCCAATTTGCTTAAAATGTCGAACAACCAAAGAATGGTCAACACTGAGTTCTTAGGCAACTTCTCGCATAGTTATAAGGGGATCAACTTCAATGATCCTCTCAGTCGGTCGTTGTCAGCTTCCAATGGCCAGTCACAGCTCATCTTCAAGGCTCTCGTCTCCTTTGCAAAACTTCCTGAACCACCACTGCACTGTACATTCATTAGGAGTTCCTGGGCCAAATGCACTGTCGATGTCGCAAGTAATCTCTACTGCTTATGACCCATTTTGAACTCAAATAAGAAAATCACCTGAATTTGCTTCTCGTCTAACATCATTTCCATAGTCTATAATACATATAAAATAAACAGCAAGTAATAATTCATTAGCAAAAAAATGTAAAGCAAGAAATTCACATTGAAATGATGTGTAATATAGCCACATTTAAGAATGTATTCCCATATCAAACGGTGAAGCTCAACAATGCAAAAGCAAAATCACTTTTGTACCAGCCTAATATAACCCTTCCCACAAAAAAGAAAACTTAGGTTCAGAAAATTAAATATCAAGTTAGGCATTTCCCTGCAGATTACGGAGCAAGAATTTAGATCAAGATCTTCCCTATTACAAACTGAGTTTTCATTTCACAGAATAATTATGAATGTATATTTTCAAAAAAGAAATGTCAGTTTTCTAAGCAAAATAGTTTAATTTGATAGTATTAAAAATATTTTTTTCACAGCATCATAAAAGTAAATTGTGGTTAATGCAGACCTGCACAAATTACCAGTAAGGTCTGAAGTAATACTGTTTCAATTTGTAATTCCTATTTTATCTCTGCATGAGTCTGTAAGCATATAATAAAATCAACTGGGGTAGAGGAAGCAGGGTTTGACAAGTTTATCTCAAACAACCTTCTTAATATAGTTACAAGTCTCCTCATCACTGATGTACCTATAATATTTAGAAAGCCCTTTTCTTTTTTTAAGTCTCACAACTTTAAGTGATCTCTAAAGTTTCTGCTACTTCTAAACTCTCAGTACTTACTAAGCTTCAAGCTTCCATACCAATAAACTTCAACTACACTATTTCCTGCCTACCTCTTCTGGCTTCTCGTTCTCCACTCTCCCTCTCCCCAAGCACGTTCTATCTATGGTTCTTTCCTATCTCTGGGCCTTGGTATTATATACTCTTTCCACTTGACTCTCCCCCTACATCTTCACTTGCTGTCTCCCTGTTAGTCCTGGATTGACTAAATATCAGAGTTTTCCCTGACAATCCCCCAACCACCTATCAACTCCCTTTTGCATACTCCAATTTTACATTATTTTGAGCATTTATTTCTACTTAAAATTCTGGGTTGACTTGCTTTTATCTATGTTCTCCCTACTAGAACATAAACTCCTTAGTGGAAATAGTTAAGGTTTTCACCACTGAATCACCAGCAAAAGAAAATTACCCAGCACAGAGTAAAGGTAAATAAATATTTGTCAACTATGACTAAGGGAGGCAGGAGTAAACAAATTACATCAATATTACAAGAAAGGTAATATACAGTATATTATAGAAGTTCAAATAAGGAAGATATTCAACCCAGCTGAGAAAGTAAACATTAACTTTGTAGAAAATGTGTTTCTAGTTAGAGTGAAGAGAACAGTTTGGAAAATGATAGAACTAGAATAGGGATAGTAGTTATGAAGTCAGTGCAATCACCCAAGAAAGAAAATGAGGCCTCTGTAATGGTACAGCAATAGAAACGGAAAAAAAGATTTATCCAAGGAGAAGGAAATGGCAAACCGCTCCAGTATTCTTGCCTGGGAAATTCCATGGACAGCAGAGCCTATTGGGGTATTGTCTATAAGGTTGCAAAAGAGTCATAGACATGACTTAGCAACTAAAATAACATATTTTGTTTTATTTTTAATTTTATTGAAGTATAGTCTATTTACAATGTTGTGTTAATTTCTGCTATAGAACAAAGTGAATCAGTTATAAATATATGTATTCTCTTTCATATTTTATTCCATTATGGCTTATCACAGGATATTGAATAAAGTTCCTAGTGCTTATAAAAAAGTTTTCAGTATTTCAAAGATAAAATCATTAACATCTGGTAACAGATTTGACATGCAGAAAAAGGACAAGGAATGAGGTCATAATGTCTCCTGGGTGTTCTCTTGGGTGATTTGGCCCATTAAAGTAATGCGCTGAAGACCCAGATGGAAAATACAGAAAGATTTTTATAAGAGTAAGGTAATTAGTAAGTGTGAAACATAGAAAGCTTGATATACATGACCACATGGTTAAGACACTTGAGTAAGCTGTTGAAAAAATTCGTCTGGAGCCCTCATACTAAACACAAATTTGATGGTCATTTATTCAGCCAATAAATGATTTATGGTCACTTATCAAGCACATATACTGGGGCTGTGCCAGGCATGGAGGATACAATGGTGAACACCACAAAGTGCTTGTCCTCACAAAACTCACATTCCAGGGAGATAATAAATAATACTGCAATTGGCAACAGTGACAAGAGCTATGGAAGAAAACAAAACCAAATGGAAAATGATGGAGATGATGGTTACAAAAGATGATCAGAGAAGGCCTCACTGATAAAGTGGTGATCAGAGAAGGACTCACTGATAAAGTGGTATTTGAACAGAGTTAAATGAAGTTAGAGAGCAAGCCTACTAAGATTAGGCGAAGAATAATCTAGACAAAATGTAATAAGTACAAAGGCTCTGAGAAGAGAATAAGAGTAGGAATGAGTAAAGAGTGGCTGTTTTCCCAAATATAATGAACAAAAGGAAGACTCAGGAAATGAGAATGGTTGTGAAGAAGTCACTAACTAGATTATAATGGCAGTCATCACATATAGTGGTTGTGTATTTTTAAGAAAATCTATTTTGTCACATATATTCTGGTATTTAATACAATGCTAAAATACAGCAGATGCTCAATGAATTCTTATCAAATTAATGAGTGAATAAATCAAATGGAATTCCCACTACGCTTGAACCCAATTTATATTTAACCACTTCCTGAAATCCAATTCATCCCAAAGAAGAAACCAAATACCAGTCTCAAAGTCTATATTATAAGCTTTAGTAATCTTCAGCAGCAGAATTGTTAAAATAGTTTTAACAGTGACATCATCGCTAAAGCAAGTACGTGCCCTTTCAAGAGGACTGCTTAGAAGGAAAAACATCTACTTCATAACAAACAATCTCTAGACTGTCTGCTAAACAACACATCATTTGATAAATCCTTCACACAACTGGTAATGTTTTGATAAAATGTCATTTAGACCAAGTTCTGATCATGTTAGCAAGCCAGCAATTTACGACAGTAGCTCAGCTCTATGCTAGGAAAAGTCATTAAAAATAGTCTGGAGAAAAAACTAAGTACCAGTATTACAAGAGCAGTAAATAATACAGTCCCGAAAAGCATGGTTAAAAATATAGATTTACTGCATTTAACCATTCCTAATTAATAAAATCAAACAAGCAATCACTCAAAATTCACGACTAAAAACAAGCATTCTTTTGGTAACTAATAATCCACACAGTTTAAATCTGGTTCAGTGAACTAAATATTCTAGACTCAGAATAAACAAGGATATCCCAAGGTTATTAAATGTTCCCACCTTCAGGGAATTACAAAGTCACTGTTTTCCATACTTTCAAAGAGTATATGCATAAGAATATTTTAAGTGGAGTGAATATTAATATCTTTAAAATTACAATGTTTAGAAAACTCACTTTCTCAAAACTTCTTCACCTTCAGTATAGTTGAATATTGCTTCACTTTCACATTTACTCTTGTTTCTGCATACTGAAATAAGTAAAATGTTATTTTATTTTACTCATCTATACTAACAGAGAAGGCAATGGCACCCCACTCCAGTACTCTTGCCTGGAAAACCCCATGGACGGAGGAGCCTGGAGGGCTGCAGTCCATGGGGTCGCTAAGAGGCGGACAGGACTGAGCGACTTCACTTTCACTTTTCAATTCCATGCATTGGATAAGGAAATGGCAACGCACTCCAGTGTTCTTGCCTGGAGAATCCCAGGAATGGGGGAGCCTGGTGGGCTGCCGTTTATGGGGTCTCGCAGTCGGACACGACTGAAGCGACTTAGAAGCAGCAGCATCTATACTAAGCACATGTTGCTAAATTGCTGTCAAGTATTTAATCAATTTCCTATGCAATACTCTCTTCTACTTTCTTGCGGATACGCACACCAAGAGATGGGCAGTAGAATCTTCCTCACAAAGCACTGCCAACTCAGAGGAAAAAAACCTAAAATTCAGTAAAGGATTGAGTAAAAAACAATTAAAACTTATCTTAAATCAAGAAATAGGAAACACTAACAAGTATACACAGGAAAAGAAAAACTAGTCCATTTCTATAGCATGTCTTATTACAGTAGAGTCACCAGAAGACTAGAAATGGAATAAGAGAAATAGAAATCAATGAAAGAAATTGAAAAAACAAGGGAAAAACAGAGAAACAATCACATGAAGATACTTTGTAACTATTAATGAGGTCTTCCACTGAAAATATTATTGCAGTGAGATCCAAGAAACGCTTACCATCTACCCTTCTTCTCCATAAAAATACTAAAGCCAATTTTCATAATCATTCAATCAATTTAATTAGGTCAACACAAAACTTTCATTGGATTGGAATTCTAATTTTTCCAACTTTCTAACTGGTAGCTTTGAACTCCATATAGTGATCTATTAATTTTTCTTTAAACAGTCATTTTGAAAAAAATTAAAGAAAAAAATTCACCTATCCAGATGTGTTAATGCCTAAAATCTATCAAAAGGTCAGACTGAAGAGGAAAAAAAGACATATTTAGAAAATGATTTTAAAAGTTTTTTAAAGTTGGAATTAGTGGAATTATCCCAAATTCTATTTAATCATACAAATTCACTTCCCTTTCAAATTAAAAAAATCCTATATATCATGATACACCTGACACACATAAGCAGACTTGGATTAAAATAACTTCGACTTTACATACAACACAGTGATACAACATACTATTGAGCAAATGAAGTTAAATACAAAAGGGTATATGTAATGCAGGGGAAAATCACACAAACTTCAAAACAGGCAAAACTAATCTATCGTATTAGAAGTCAGAACAGTGCTGTCCTTGATGGGGGAAGTAGTGTCTAAATGGAGACAGAATGGAAACTTCTAGGGTATTGCAATATTCTGATTCTTGACCTGGGTTCTGATTATCAACATGTTCAATTTGTTAACTTTCATAGAACTGTAAATTTATGACAACTCTCAGATCTACATTTTCTTCAATTATAAATAACATTTACTGCTTTCTTACTATAGTAAATATTTTAATAACAAAAAAAAAGAGGTTTTAACAGCTCCACACAGTTTTTCAGTACTGTACTCTACATTACTCCCATTCTACAAACCCAAAATGAATATTAAAATTCTTTTTCTTATTCTGCTCTCAGTAAAATACTTTGTCTTTTATTTATGCCCTATTTGTCTTGATTTAACCACACCCACTCAAAGCTGAAACAATGTCCCATTTTTTTTTACAGTTCACACTTAAAACTCTCCCTCTTCTCATCTCCTTTGCTTTAGCTGACCATGTGAAAAACACCTAATATCTATTTATATCTACCTGCCAACTATAATATTTTACAAACATTTCACTAACTCCTCCAATAGAGATGAAAAAATATGCTCAGAAAAGGCAGTTTGTCCAAAGTGAAAAAATTCCAAGAGGCAAGGTTCCAAAGCTCAGGTGCTTACAGTTCCAGACTGTCTATGTATCAAGCAATTGTTTAGTCAGTAAATGGTCTCCGACTCCTTTGCAAACCCAAGGACTTCAGCTCGCCAGGCTCCTTTATCCATGGGATTTCCCAGGCACGAATACTGGAGTGGGTTGCCATTTCCTTCTCCAGGGGATTTTCCTGACCCAGGGATCAAACCTGTGTCTCCTGCATTAGCAAGTGGATTCTTTACCACTAAGCCACCAGGGAAAGCATGTTATTCAATGTTGTCCACATTAGTACCACATACCACACTGTCCATATTAGTAAGCTACTGTTTTATATATTTTTTACCTTATTATCTATCTTATACATATAATCCTACTATTCAAATTGTAGACATATATAATAACTTTATCAACTCATATCTCACCTACCTTGAACTATGCTATGAAGCAATTACCTGTCTTGAAAACAACCAAGATGCAAAAGAAAGCACTCCAAAAGATGTCAATAAAAATTTAAAGTATATGTCATCCAAGTTTACTCACTACAGTTCATGTTATTGACAGTAAAGCCCTTTAATTCCTATAATCACAACCTATTTATCCCTATTTTCCATATAATGTTAACAAGTACAGTTACAGTTTCTATTTTACATCACAGTAACATAAAAAAAATTTCTAAAGTAACTTCAAATATGCTAAAAATAGACACAATATTTATACACACACATACTTCCCCAAAATCCACTAAAATTCAAGTACCCCAGGTGAATATTTAGTGGCAATAGACTTATTTTAAAAATAATTATACTTTTTTGAGACACTTTTATAATATAGAAATAATTAATGATCTAAGTAAGAGAAATTTCCTAGGACTCAAAAATTAAATTAAAACTTTATTAACAAAACAACTATTACAAGAAACAATAATATAGCAAAAGGTAACTGCTACAGTTTATCCAAATCTCTTAAGCTTTTTATTTCCTTTTGAAAACTAACCAGCATTTTTTAAAATTTCTTCATTCTGCCAGGTAAAACAATATATACTTACATATTCAAAACAATGTGGAAACATGAACACACAACACTGAATTCTCCCATGACAGAAAAGGGCTATTTTAAGGTTTTATTAAAAATACAAAGTGATTTAAACTTTAAGACTATGCCAATCTAAAATTTAGCTCATTACAAAGTTATAAAATTTTATGTTAAGAATTATTCCTACATGAAGTACAGAATCCTATACAATCTAAGAATTAATCCAATCCACTTTATACAACATTATAGTATTCAAAAATAACACAAATTACAACCTGTAGTAATAAAATCACAAATCACTCTAAATAAACAAGGTATAAAGCTATTTGCATTCAAATACCCCACTATCATGACTTTATACTAGCGATCTGTGACAGATATGAATAAAATCGTATCTACAACATACTGTTAAATAAAACATTCCACAATATTCCACTTGCTACCCCAGATAGTGCCACATAGCTAGAGGTTAGAGTTCATAGCTCACCTACCTCCAACCACTGGAGTCTTCTCACTCTTTCTGCGACTCTATTCCCCTCAGTTTTTCCTTTTTTTTTCTTGGGGGAGGGGGTTGGTGGTGATGGGGTTGTGGTGAAGGTTAGGGAGTATATTATACAGAATTGTGAGTGAAAGAAAAACCAAGGGAATTAAAAGTTTTACTATATGAGGGATGAACATTAAGCATGAAAATAACTAGCAATATTAAGATGTGATTTCTCAAAATATGAAATTATTGATAAAAAATATATATGTATACACATCTAAAAACAGTTAAATACACTTTTATCTGGCAAGCTGTTTCGTCTAAGTAACAAAAAGTATATTACTTGGGAATCTTCTTTTGTTTACAGCTTCTGTGTCTCTTCACTATTTATTCATTGTAAGAAACACATGAAATTACACTAGGTTCTGAACAAGATTACTTGCAATCCCTGCAAGTGGCAATTCAACTCTTGTTTTGCTCCTTTTAATGGAGTGTTAGATTTCCCCAAACACTGTTCATCCTTTACCCAAATAACCAGAGGGTAGGGTGTCTGGATTTGGCAACGAAACAGTCCATGTTTTTCAGGATAATCTTAATTTCAAATATTCTCTCTCACTATCAGGTCACATGTTTAAAGTCAGAAACGTTTAATACGTTTAAAGTCAAAGTCATTTTAATGTGGAATATAATAAAAACACTTCTGGTATCTACTTCCAAACTGCATGTATCTAGAAATAAGTTTGATACAAATTTACAGAGCCCTTTGAGCATGTAATATTAATGAAGGGGAGATATACTACAAAACAGTGGAAGAAATTATTTATGCTTCGGTTTGGAATGCAGCCAAACATCTATATATTCATAATCAGAAGCACACAATTACTTTACAACATGCCTAAAATCTCTCAGTCTAGTCAAGCACTACCTTCAAAGGTTTGAAAAGCGCTGGTCTGAAATATAATCAGCCTTCAGTAGATTTATATACAAAACTCATCACCAATTTTTTCTCAACAATACACCAGCAATATGTTAGTTCGGAAAAGAAAGTACAATTTTTATTTAAACACTACCCTTTTATGCAAAGGTCTTAGAGGTGTCAACAATTTGATGAGGATTCCCCTCTAGGTCATTCCTTATCTATCTCCCATTTTTTCCCTGAATTCCTCTAGCTTTGGATTCCTTTATAAAGATAACTGGCAGGTGCTTCAAATACTATGTCCTGATACAGGTATATCCCAACCATAATATAAACTCTGTAAAGCCAAGTATTATGCCTTCCTGATTCACATTAACATTTACTACGAAAATATGCTGACCTAACATTAACAAACCATTACAAATCCAAATTCTTCAACATTTTAGGATAAACAAAATGGCAAAGTAATTGAATGGGCCAGATTCTTTAAAATTCAGGTAATTAAGGTTAAAAATTCTTATACATTGCTTACTAATCTCAACTGACTACTCGAACAGGTATGTTTGAAGCCTTGGTACATCCTCAATTTTATTATATTTTATATAAATTTTGTCATTACTAGTCACATCACTCAGTTTATGCAATATGTCTGGCTAGACAACTCCATAAGAGGAATATTAAGAAATGTACTTAGGTTTAGGTTCTCTTTGAATCTGATGATTCTGAACGCACGAATGTTCTGTCTAGCTAGTTTTACATAATTATTTCAATTTAGTTTGGCATCTGTATAATCTTCTGAGTACATTCATCCTAGCAATGTAACTTTGAAGCAGCTATCCAGCTTTAACCCGGGCACAGTAACAAAAGAAGCACAGATAATACAGAACAACGGATGATCCAAAAGCATTAACAGTCAACTCTCACTTGGTCATCTGTGGATTACCTAATAAATATTTCAGCCTGTTTACATCCACTATTCTAAGAGCATTTGCTTAAGAAATAAAAATTGATGCTAACAATTCAAATGAAAGATACATCAATCTACAGTAGGGGATGAAAGAATACAAAATCTTCCCCAACCACATATAAAGTTATTTATATATTTAGAATTCTTCCACTATTATTTACCTTTTTATGAACTATAGATAACTGAGAGTGGACTGTATTCAGCTTGGTGATAGAGGTACAGATACACAGGCATGCAAACCATTCACTCACCCCACTGTGCTTTTCACAGCCCTATTTTCAGTGGCCTGAGACCTGGGAGGGGGAGGAGGCAGCAAGTCACTGCAGATGATCACTTAAAAGGAAATTGAGAGTTGACTGTAATTTACATTTAAAGTACTATGAAATACCATACTCCTACATGTACTCATTGCTGTTTATGGGAATCCTTCTCACAGTAATTTAACAAGTGATTTAACAAGACTTTCTCTTTAACCTTTCGATATCCCAGAAACACCCTGATATCTGAGAATCACAAAGACTGAAGGTGAAAGGGCTATGCATGTAAAGTAGTATGCATTTTGGAGATCAGGAAACTGAAGCCTAAAGAGGTTAAATAAGCGTGCCAAGATCAACCTCAGATTAAGGGAGAGAAGAACTGAGTTCTCAAGAACTCAATTTCAATGCTATAGCTCACCGTGCCTTCAACCCAAAGCTCTCCCCTTGGCTAAAGATCACAATCTTGCTAATTTTTAAGCTTTCTTCTCTTGTTGGCCTCTTTCCTTTTATAGATCCCTGTGCTGTGACATACACTCTAATCAGCATATACTCTAACATTCAGATCTTTAGCTTTTTCTCCATTTACATTCTTCCTTCTCTCAAGGCCCTAAAGGAGAGAACAATCAGATCACAAGTTAAAAACAATTACAAAAACATTCATGCCAGAAACTGCTGCTACCTCTTACACATCTCTGACAGAATCAACTATCTGAAACTCAAAGTGCAAAGCTGAACTCAATATCATCACTTCCAAAACAATTTCTCCATTTCTTGGCACCAATGCTTTCACTGTCAAGTCTGCAAATTTAAATACTCTTTTATTTCTACTCTCCTTCATATTGTGCCCCTTTTCTCATCTCTCTCTCTCCATTCTTCCTTACAATACATGTTTCAGTTATTATTATATGATATATGCTGAGGAAGATGCTTAAGATCCAGTGAAAAAAGAACTGAGCAAAGAACTTAAATAAGGCAAGAGTAAGTGATATTTAGAAAGGAATAAACAAAGATGTGGAAAAGTAGAGGAGGAAGCAATGAATTCCCACTGGGATGATAAGGATTTTCCCAGAAGTGGCATATGATATAGACCTTAAAGAATCAGGATTTTCTCTAAAGAGTGCTGAAAACAACCTATGCAAAGGGAACAGAAACTGCATGCCATGTGTAAGGAATAACAAACAGTCTTCTCTGACTAAAGCAGAGAGTCACAATCAAAGGCACAACACAATCTCCAAGGAGAAACAACATGAATGGGGAATGTAGGTGCTTAGACTAGCAAATTCTCCACAACCCCCTTTGAGAAGCACTGTGTGAAAAGAAGGGAGTGCTTTACCCAAGTGAACTATGTGGAGAGACAGACTGACTGAGAATAGTATGGTTAAGATAGTATAGAAGAAAATAATTCTGGAATCATGACAGGCCTTCAATGCCAAGCTAGGAAATCTGGACTTTATACTGTGTGCAAAAATGAAACTATTAAATGTACATGTATTGTTGTTATTTTAAATAAGAGAAATGAGAAGATCAGATCTAGATTTCAGGGAAATAATCCTGGCAATCATATAGCAGAGAAAATGAAAAAAGTGAGAGAAAAGAATATTTTACTGTCATCCAAACCAGATAATGAGGTCATCCAAATGATATAATGTGCAGGAGACCAACGACAGTGAAAATAGGAGAAGCTGGATTCAGTAGGTATTTCAGAGGCAAACTGGGGAAACATGGCAAATGGACAAAGTGGACAAGCAATAGGTCTCTAGCTTGAATACCAAAGGATGGTGGTGGTACCAAGAAAGTGAAAAATGGCTAAGTTTTGGGGTGCACAATTTTATACACCACAATCTGAGACAATTACCTACCACACATACACGCTAATAAGTTTCGCAAGTTTAGAAGAAAAAGTATGAATAAAAATGTAATTTTTGTAACCATCTCAATTCATGGATTTTTTGAAGCCATGAGTGAAAAGGCTGCAGAAGGTAGCATCAATAAGAGAGAGGACAAGAAAGTCAAGAACAGAACCTTAGGGTACACTTGCTTAAGGAGCTGGAAGACCAGCCAGTAAACAGAGAAAGAGTGGCGTGAGAGTTAAGGAGAAGACCCAGGGTTTTAAGACTAGCAACAGTGTAGTAGCTAGAAGTGCATAATCTGCAGTTAGTCACTCACTAGTTATTCAGGTAAGGCTGAATAACTTAACTTTCTGAGTTTCAGTCATTAGAATTTTAAAAGCCTGTATCTTTAACTGTAAAACAGGGATAAGAGAACCTCAAACAGTCGTTGGGGCTTCCCAGGGGGCGCAGTAGTAAAGACTCTGCCTGGCAATGCAGGAAACACAAGAGAGAGGGTTCTATACCTAGGTAGGGAAGATCCCTTGGAGAAGGAAATTCGAGAAGGAATTTCCACTCCAATATTCTTGCCTGGAAAATCCCATGGACAGAGGAGACTGGCAGGCTACAGTCCATAGGGTGACAAAGAGTAGGGCATGACTGAGCATGCACGCACAGAAAGAGTTGTTGAAGATTAAGTGAAATAATACGTTTTACTGTCTGGAACAAAACTATTAATACAGTAGTAGTACTAATAATAGAATGGGGAACTTAAAAATGCCAATGAATTTTGCATGAGGTTACTAGCATCCTTTAAGAAAACTACTTACGTACAGGGGGAGAGCTGTGCTTACAAGACTAAAGGAGTCAGGAAAGAAAACTGTGGGTGAGGATAAACTATCCTGTGTGTAGAGCCTGTGAAAAAATGACTGTTTTAAGAATCTTTGTCTTTATTGTTCCATATGTCTCACCATCATCCCATGCCTAGCAAAGTGATCCATAGGAAGAACACAACAAATGTTTGCTGAATACGAGAAAATTAACCTAACAGGAAGTAAAGAAGCAAGAAATCTTCAACAAAGAATCTTAGGGGAAACAGAATTAGGAGCATAAAATTCTTTTCCAGTTTAGTCTTGGAAACGAAGAGAGATGCTTTATCCTCTGATTCAAGAAAACAGAAGGTAAGTATAGGTGAAATATAAAGGGGAGAAGACAAGTAGATTCACATTAGACAGCTTCTATCTTCATAATAAAGAAACAAAAGAAATAAAATCCTCCTCTACGCAGGGTAGGAGGATTTCACAGTTTAGAATTTGGAGAAAAAAATTAGTGGGTTCATCCATTTCAAGATATATTCAACTTAATTTGCCTCCAATACCCTGGTGTAGTGCCCCATCATCTCTTAAGATTCTACCAGTGGCCTACAGAGTAGCTCCTCTTCCTACTGTCTTTACTCTTCCCAAGGTGTGGTATATTCTCCTGACATGAGAGCCCACATTTCCTTCCACTATGTCCACTACTATTTTATGAGAAGTCAATCCCTCTGTGAAGCTGCCTCTGAGCCTCTCCTCAAAGTGTTAATCATTCTCTCCTCTAGGCTACTTCTATTCCTTGTACAGTTTGATTGATTATTTACTTTTCCATATTGCAATCACCCCTTTATGTTTTTCCAGTAATCTCCAAAAAAGGGAGTAATATCTTCCTCACCTTTAGTCCTCCAGCACTTAATTCAGCATTTACTATATAAAAAGCCGTCAAATGTTTGTTTTGTCTAACTGAAGTGATTAAACATGAGTTTAATCCTAACTAGAAAAAAATCACAAAACACAAAGTGTTCAAATCTGCATCATTCAGATAACCTTCCTGCTTTTCTAAGTATTAAAGAGCAGCTAAGACAGTCAACCTTTTCATTCCTACTTAATGGAAAAATAAAAGGACTGAATGGTCAAAAATATGTAAGACTCAATACTTAATAAATTATATTCTAATAGTTATATTTGAATATACATGTTTCCATGTCCTAGTAATTCACCTTGAACACAATAATTAAATTATACTAGGAAGGGTTTCTTATTCCAGGAAGAATACTCTCTCTTCAAGTTATTCAGTACCAGGAAGAGATGCCCTAGTGGACTGATTTAAAAAAAAAAAAACAACAAAAGACTATCCTTGCAGTGGAAGTGGTTAAGGTTAAGGGAAGCATTTCAGTTTCAAAATAAATTTTGGCATGCAAAACAGAGAGAGTATTTAATGATACCAACAGCAGTTATCAGGGACTTTCACAATTAAGTAGAGTAATTGCTTGAACAAAACTTACAGCAACAATTACCAATAAATCAACTATAGATTCTCTTACAATGAAGTTTCTGAACTCAAAATTAACCCATAAACAATTTTTAACTGAAGCACTTTCATACAAACCACAACAGTAACATCAAAACAAAAACTAAAGAAACTTAAACCTCTCCTGGGCTTCAAGAAGTTTGCAAGGATGGCCAAGTCTCATTACCAAGAAATTTTCTGGAATCACGGAGAAAAACCATAAAGTAGAATATTTAATATTTTTAAATAAAATACCATATTTTATCTTAAGTACATATAATAATAGACTATTCTTTACTTAGACCTAATACTGGTAATGTCACAGTTTTTTTTTAAAGTTGTTATATTCAAGGACGTACAAAGTGCTGTATGTCAATTATCTCTCAAGAAAAGAAGAAAAAAATGATCACAGTAGGGGTGGGGGCCTAGGAAACAAACTACGTGATGGGGACATACAAGAGTTTCTTATAACTTACTATATTCATGTATTCACATATGATTTATATATTTTGAAGCTTTTCTTAACAAAGTGAAAAACAATAAAAAAGAACTCCAGTTCAGAGAGATTATACCCAATTAATTGTATGTCTCAAAAAAAATGAAAGCTTCAATACAGTGATTCCTGGTTAACAAGTTCATAATATTCAAAACAATCATCTGAAATACTTGATATGTGACATCAAGAAGTTTGATTTCATAGTTTAGGAAAGCAACTAACATTTAGTTAACGTCATTCACAAAGTCCTAGGTCCCATTCTGAGTACTATATGGCCTAGTTCATTTACTCCTCATATTCTTATCAACCTTCAAGAATAACCTGAAGTTAGGGTTTTTTTTGAGCTGAAGAAACCAAGAGTTAATGAAGGTTAAATAAACTGCCCCCACTCACCCAGCTGAGATTACAACTCAGAACTATTTGATTTTATACTACACACTGATGGCTCCTCTAGAAATTACAATGACCATGGCCTCTATTTTATAATGAACTTTGTTAGACAGCTACAAAATGACTTTCTCAAAGGTTACATAAAAATAATGACAATGAGAGCAAACACTGCCTTAGCATTTAAGAAATTTTTTCGGTTACTCAAACTTTATCTAAAACATGCTGTAATCCAATCCACAAACAGCTGCCCTTCAGCTGCAACCCAGACTGCCCCACAGTTCTCAAATGATTACGGAAGCTTAATTCCTCATGAACTTTCTTCATGTTAGATCCACAAGTCTTCTGTTAACAATGAATGTTTGTCAGAATAGCAATTTCTCAAACAATAGAGTCACTATACAATGAATCTAACTCAGATTATTTTTCTTATTCAAAACTTCCTTAAGATTTAGGAAAAGTTCTCACATGTCCTCTCACTCTTAGTTGCATACTGCTTTTGCAATCAGTTTCAACTAGCTGTGCATACTTCATTCTAAACTGAAATACATCTTGTCAGGGAAAGAGTTTTCTGCACTTTTTGTATTGATATTATCCTAGAAACACCTATAGACACAGATGGTTACTAAACACTCAAGGAATATAGCATTCTAAATAGTAAATATACAGCTATCTGTGTACTTGAGTAAAACTGGAGTAAACAAAAGGTATCAACTCAAATTTGTACATAAGCTCTTTTACTACCCCAAATTTTGACTCCAGACAAACCACTACATATAGGAGATCAGCAAAGTCAATTTAAAGCACAAGTATAATTCATTTTCTAGTACCACATTCAAACAGATTTTTAATGCACAAATTAGACCCAAGATCTATCGAAGGTCGTCTCACCTTCATCTAAAACATACATGCACATATATAAATAAAATCACTAAAACTACATCTTTTACAAAACTCAAATGCTAAATTGAGCCCTGTGGGAATCTTGCTTATTTTGTTAGGAAATTTACTAGGAAATCATGTTTTTCACATAGACTTTTCATATGCATGTTATAGTCAAGTTTCCAAACACACAGAAGTCAGAGGTTTTACACCTCTCTACATTAATATTCAAACCCTATCTGCTGAAAAAATGTTCTAATTTAGTGCATTAGTGATCTAATTAGTTGCCATTTCTATTACTTAAGCCCTATTTTATTGTAGAAACTCCGCAAAAGTACCTTGTTCACCCGAAACTAAGTCCCTGAACTCTCGGAATAAAATATTGTTACAAAAATCTATTGTAGCTAAATTAAAAACTAGCCTTTCAGTCCACAAAACAGTAATCTTACATTATGATATACATAATAAAACAAATTAGAGAATGCGCTATGCTTTAAATAGAAATGATCCTAAACAATGAGCCCGCATCTAACAAATACTGTAAATAAGTTATTATGTCAAGTAGAACGTAGTTTAAAATTTTTATATAGAATGTTTAAAAAGACTTTTTTTTTTAAACTTCCTAAAGTGTTTTTCAGATCTCAAAAAGGAAACTGGTTCAATACCACTGAACCAGGTTACACGCTAAGTTACAGCGGGTGTGAAACGACTTCATCGGAATCAATAGACTCAATCTTGTTTACCGTGGAAGAGGAAAGGAAAACCTTATATATAACTACCAAATCCTCGGCGAGATATTGTCGAATAAACTCCAGTTATGGTGACTGATGAAAATATACTGGCCAGTAGCCGGATTAGGTCCTTAAAAACATAACCCGGGTTTACCCAGTTCCGAAGGTGTAAACAAACCCGTCGCCACTGCAGAAGGTAAACAATGAACCTGCAGCGAGGGTGAGGGGGCGGTCTTTGCCAACTACAGTCTCAGCGGCCCGGGAAAGGGAAACAAGAAGAAAACACACACACTTCGCAGAAATCCTGGGCTCTGGGTTTCGCTACCGACTTATCAATGCTGCGGGTCCCCCGGGGCGGTGGGCAAGGAGAAAAGCATCACGCAGTCGCAAAGGACCGAGCAGGTCCGGCTTTGGCGCTGGGGGACGGGGAGGGCAGGATGTGGTCGCTCTTCCCTCAGACATCCTCTGGCAACCTAAATAACAGCCTCCACCTCCCTCCGGCCGCCCCTGGGATTCAGCTGCTTGAGCTCCGGGATAGGACGACTACGCTCCCCTCCGCCCCGGGGTCTAGAAAACCCAGAGGGTCGGCGACTCCGCTGAGTCCCGCCTGGTGCTCCCCGGCACCCGCAGCACCCAGAGGCCCGGAAAAGGGCTTGGGGAGAGGAAAGCGGGCACCGGGAAGGGGGATGGGTCCGGGGAGACAGCCCCCGGCTTGCTCCCGCGGGCCGGCAGGCGGGGCTCGGGTTCTGTCTCTCGTACCCCCGCGGGTCCCGTGCGGGGTCGGTCCCTGCCCGCGGCCCCCAACCCCGGATCCTCCCCAGGAAGACGCCCTCGCTGGAGCCCTGCGTTACCTCGGGTCAGATCCAGCGGGACGTTCTCCTCGCCGCTGTCATTCCGCCCTGCGCGAAACAGACACATAGCCCCAATTAGGATTCGCTCCCAGGCCAGCGGTGGCAGCCCTGGCTCCGACCAGCGCCCCGGCTCGCTCCCCCCGCCCAGGGCCCGGGGGAGGCAAGTGCCAGGGGTGGCGGTTGCCGGGCGGCGAGGGGTGAGGGCTGCAGCGGACTTACCTCGTATTCGGAGGTTCTTCAGCGAGCGGCCGCGGCCGATCGCCGCCATATTGACGGGTTTCAGTCACAACACCGGAAACCTCGCCCAATCGCGCGAGAACCCCTTCCCCTCCCCGCGCGCCGCGCCTGCCCCCCGCGGCATCTCTCCCGCCCCTCGGCGGCGGCTGGCGGCGGGCAGCGGGTGGTGCCGGTTCACCCGGGGCGCGGAGTAGTCCCGACTCGGGATCCCGATAGAGCTTTCGACGCGCTGGTCCCAGAACCGGAGGGTGGAAGGCGCCGCGACGTGCTCAGCACGTCCGCCAGGAGGGGGCATTTCCCACGAGGGGAATCCCATTGATGCGAATTTGCAGCGTGGAAGATGCTTCCCGTCCAGCCGCCGCGGAAACCGTAATCTAAACCGACGCTAGGTGGGAGGAGGCCCTGATGCGCCGGACTGGCCACCTGCTGAAACCATCCTGGATGACTGTTTTCAAGTCCTGAAATAGACAGCCCTTCTTCCTTATTCATCAATTAAGACGATTTTATTAAAACAACAATACAAAAAAAAGAAAAAGAAAAAAAAAAAAAACACTGCACTGTTTTAATGTAACTAAATTCTGCCTCGAATAGCTTTGCTCCAACCAAGTTAACACATAACAAAGTTTGTTCTCCGACCTAGCTCAGACCACCGTGCTAGCAGCCTTGCATTTGATCTTCAAAGACACACTCAGCCAGGCTGGATTCTTTAAGTGGAAGTGGTCGGGTGGAAGTTTTATTTTTGAGCGCCTGGAGCAGAACCCGAGAACGGGATGAAGAAGTCATGGGTGCAGGGTGGTGGTCCCTGGCGGTGGGTGGGATTGTTCCCGCGCACGCGCGGGCGCCTGCAGGCCCGGGGAGAGGGTTTCCTCTCTTCCTGGAACCAAGAGTAGTGGCTGAAGCCTCTGGGTTTTCCCTCTGTGTAGCTCCTGAAACAGTGTCTAGTGCAGATGTTGTGGACCAATATTTTTTATAGATGAACCTAATACTTACTAAGTGTAGAGAGTTTAATAACTGTATATGCATCTGGCCATAGACCCAGCAACTTTGTTTTACACTAGATTAACTTTGTTTTTTATTAACTTTTTATTTGGTATTGGGGCACAGCTGATTAAAAACTAGATTAACTTTAAAGAGAGGGGTGAACGTTTTGCCTCTTCCTATTCCTCAGCGCTTTCCTTTCTGTTCTATAAGACTGGAGGTTGATTAAGAGTAGAGATCTTGCTGTCTTTTCCCAGCTACCGGTTAATGCATTGTCCGTAATAAATAAGTGTTCAATAAATAATGAATTATCAGAGTAAATGCCCTAGATTCCTTGTTTCAACGCTCTTTTTGCTGTTTAAAAACAAAAAAGCTATTTGTAGATATCAATTGCAGTCGTTAATAATAGGGAACAATGGAAAAAAATAACTAAAGTAGGGATTATGCAAATTATTGCAGCCTTTGAAAATGACGATGCAGGTCTAGTGTATTTGTAGGAAATAATGTTCATGATATTAAATCAAGAGATTAGTTCTCTTTTTTATAAACACTTAAAATACATAAAAGTATATAAAATATTTTACATATCTATGTATGGAGAGAAAAGTCTGATATATACATCAAAATGTTAACTTTTTTCCCTTTTAAGTGGTGGGATTAGACATATGGTTTATCTTCTTGTCTGCTTGTCTGTACTTTTAAAATGTCCTAGAATCAGTATCTATCGACTGTAAAATAAGTAAAAATTTTAACGAGAAAAATAAAAGCAGCATAGAGTGGCATCATCAAGAAAATAAAAAAGGAATACTTTTTCCTTAAGATACTATTTTCTGTATATTCCGGGTCCTTTTCTTAGGAG
This sequence comes from Dama dama, assembly GCF_033118175.1. Taxonomy (NCBI): domain Eukaryota; kingdom Metazoa; phylum Chordata; class Mammalia; order Artiodactyla; family Cervidae; genus Dama; species Dama dama. The sequence goes on along the minus strand of NC_083705.1, from coordinate 42,625,436 downwards.
ATCTGCAATCAGATATCTGCTGCTGATACTCTTCTTAGATTCAAGGATGTGATACAATTAGCCTACTTTTAAAAAATATACTCTGACATTTTAGTTACAGCTTAAGGCAAAACTTGAAGTCTAGTTAGGACATTAACATTTTGTATTTCATCTCGTTAGTAAGCACATTTCACCATTTTAGAAAAGTAGAAATCTAGCAATGAAATTCTACCAGCTTCTTAGGATTGTTCCAATTTTCAAACACCTTTTAAACCAATTTCTGAAATTCTCATCTATTTTGAATTAACTCTTTCCCAGTACAATTTAACTTCATTTTGTTTCTCAGTCTTCCACGAAAATTGAGTACAACCGATACAGTTTTAAGTGACTTAAGATACTTGAGGACCTGAATCTAACAGTCTTTTATCTTTATAACTGTCCATATATGTTCCTATTTAAAGATCATTATTCAATTACTCCATCTCTTTCAGGAGAAAAAAATCATCTTTCTCCAAGACTTACATCTTACAATGAAACTAGTTTTTTCCTGTGTTACTCTCTCAATCATTTGACTGACTGTGTTCTTCATGTTTGTTCTTAAGGTGAATGGCATTTCTGGTAAACACAGATTCTTAGTGTTTGCAAATGACATTCATCTAGCAAGCAGGAGTTTTGGTAAATTTTAGTAGGAAATATATTTTACATTGTTATGTTTGCTCTTTAAACTGTAATACTACATTGTTAATCTTAGGTTGTTTTAAAATCTCTAAGTTATTCTCTAAACTTGCCAATAGTTAGCCATTTCTCCTTTTGAAACTTGTTTTTCTTCCCTGTTTATTTTAGCTCATCCCTGTCTTACTCATTTTGTTTACTTCTTACTACTTCTGCAATTTTCCAGGTCATTTTGATTCTAATCTGGCCATTGAGAATGTGACTTCCTCTTCTTAGTTTTCATTTCCCAACTAAGTTTCATTTACTGTGTGAATGACTGTTTTTTCTTGTAGTATTAGTCATTGATAAAAAATGTTACATGAGATTAGGTTCAGGACCACGCCTCTGAAAGATAACTGCTTGATTCCAAAGATACAATGACTTCACTGATAGTCATTCTCTGGGTTCTATTTCTATCCAATTACACACAGTTAATAATTCTAATTATACACCAAATTGTATCAGTTTCAGATACAGTGGTAACACTGAACAGAAATGAAGCCTTGCCAAAATCTTAGTTCCCTTTATCTATCTGCCTTATTACATAGGCCATATGAAGATAAAGTAAGTCAAAAACCACAACATTTGATCAGTCTATTTTTTGGTAATTTCATCCCTTAGTTAAACCACAATTTAACATCCAGATAAAGGCTATTAAAATGACAGCTGGTGGTCTAAAATAGACATTAGAATCCTACACAGAACTGACAGCTACACATTGACCTTCTCTCACTGCCTCTTTGGAACAGCTCTCAGAGCTATCTGGGACGCTGTCTCCCAGGCTGCAGTCCTCATTTTGCCCAAAATAAAACTCACATTGTGCATCTTTTTAGTTGACAGGATTAATTATGAAGATTCAGCCTTGTCACAGCACAAAGTTGCTTCTTAGTATTATTCCTTTCAATTTCTATCTCTGTTCCTAAACTTAATGTAAATTTCATTTTTTTAAAAAAAATTCTGTAAAGTATAAAGGCCCTCAATGAAAACAGCTTTAAATGAAATTAAGAGTATGTTTGTGAAAGAAGATGAATAAATTCATAAAATCTGGAAGGGTATGGGCTAAAGTTTCAACAGTGATTATCTCTGGTTGGTAGAATTTTGAGTGATTTTATTTTTCTTTTTCTCATTTTAATTGTTCTAAAACAAATTATTACTTATGAAAAACTTTTTTTAAAGAAAACTGTTTTAGAGAAATTTTGTTGGCTTTCTTAACCACAATTATAAACATTTGATTGTAAAAATTTGTTAAGCGTGGACCTATCAAAATTGTTTATGTATCTCATTATTTAAAAAGAACATTTCTACACATACTCTAATACATGTATATTAGCTTTTTAGTAACTAAAATATAAAGCATAAAGATGAAATTAAAATGGCTCAAAGTAATTTTTAATGTTACTTTACTAATGGCACATGTAAAAGCAAAGGAGCTTGAATATACTTCAGTATTTTATTTTATTTATTTTTTATTTATCATTTTTTTACTTCAGTATTTTAAAAATCTCTTGTTAAAATCTTTGTGGTATAGCAATTCAAAAGTCTAATTCTAAGAAGAGTGTATTTGTATATTGAGTTCTAGTGGCTGGAATCTCACAAAAAAGAAGTCAAAAGTCGAAGAACTATTCTATTGGTTGCAGTTTCTGAATCATAATCCTCGTTTTTTTCAAATTCATCCAAATTCCATTCATTCAAAACTTTTTAAATGTAATTTAGCTAATGAATGTCCATCTCCCCTCATGTCAATTCGTTTTCACAGCAAACAGGAAGACATAACATTTAGAAATATTTATCAATTTCAAAATGGTTTCAAAAATCTTTACCAAAAGATTCTAAGTATGTTAGTAACTCTGTTTCCATGATTTTTAAGTGTGTAGATATAAGATTTATTTAGGTTACGTATTTATATTTGTTTTCAGAAGAAAAAAAAAAATCACAAAGCTATGAGCTTCCAAATACCTGTTATTTAAATGCTCTCTCCCTAGCCCACAGTTCTCTGAAAATCAATAGCTTTATTAGTTAGGCTCATCATGTCTACCTTAAAGGAAAAGATTAAATTTAATGTTTTTTAAAATTTCTGATAGATACAATGCTACTGGACATAATCAATCATGACAAAAAAAAAAAAACAGTTTGGCACTAAATAGATATCAAACACCTGCATGATACAAAAGCTCTTCATAGTCACTCCACTTCTTGTTTCAAAGCGTGTGAGAACCAAACTGTATTTTTCTATTCATGTGTGAATTCCTTTAAAATTATAATTTATAGAAACCTCTGTTGCTTTTTTCATAAAACATTGGTTTTCTTAAGGTAGTTGTTTACTGATAAGGATATATGTTCTTTGGTACATCTTTGCTTTGGTGCTGCAAAAAAAAGAGCAGTTATTGGTGTGTTTTACCAATGAACAGAATTTAGCAAACAACATAAGCTGAGACAAGTGTCATTTATGCTTCCATCCAAGTGCACAGGAAAACTTTCATAATACCTATTTGTTCAAGTACCTTTTTCTTCAAATTGTCAGTTTGTTTTTTCTTTTCCTTTTTTTGTTTTGGTTGGCCAATAGGACTGCATTTAAGTTTTTTCAACAAATTGTTTTCACTGTGTGTTTTTTAAGCTTTTTTTTTTTTTTTTAACCATTGCAGAAAATGCCACTATATGATATGGACCTCTTTGTTGCTAAAAAGAACTATTTTTTGCAAAGCAATGAATTCAGTGCTTTGTTGTTGTGTTCAGTTGCTCTGTCATGTCTGATTCTTTGTGGCTTCATGGACTGCAGCATGCCAGACTTCCCTATCCTTTGCTATTTCCCAGATTTTGCTCACTCATGTCCATTGAATCAGTAATGCCATCCAACCATGTCATCCTCTGTCACTGCCTTCTCTTCCCACCCTCAATCTTTCCCAGCATCAGGATCTTTTCCAATGAGTCGGCTCTTTGAATTCAACAATGTATAACTTCTAACATTACTAAAAACAAAATAGAAAATTATTTTCATAATATCTTCAATTCTCTGCATATTTTTTGAAATATTTTTCTAATCAGATAGCTTTATACTATAATTAGCTAACATCCCAAGGAACAGTGTACACTTAGAGTTAAATAATATTAAAGGATAATGTGCATAAATTCATATTTCACATAATCTTAATCATTTCAATTTTTTTAAATGTTGACTGACACTGATATCCGATTACATTCAGTTCCGCTCACTCAGTCTTGGCTGACTCTTTGCAGTGCCATGGACTGCAGCACACCAGGCTTCCCTGTCCATCACCAACTTCTGGAGCTTGCTCAAACTCATGTCCATCGGGTCAGTGATGCCATCCAACCATCTCATCTGATTACATTATCATTGCTTTTTCCTTATAATAATGTTGATAAAGTGCTAATATCAGGAGTGGGAATATCTGATCTTCCGTATTTTAAAGTCTTGTGCTGCGCTTTCACTCTTTGTGTTATATACACACAGGTCCTTTGCAAGATTCTTTGTAAACCATGTATCCACTTTGTGAAAGATAGTTTAAAATATACTCCTTAAATCCACTTATCTGGATGTAATATATGGACATATGATGCCCAAGTGAAAGACTTCACAGGGGAGTGTTGTGAACTCCTCTGAGTTTCAAAACACCTAGTCTTCCCTCAGAATACCTTATATGACTCATGCCAATTTAACCTACTAACCAAATGACAGCTTGATTGTTAATCAGCATAATAAATACCAATAGTTTAATTTATGTTTTCTTGTTCTTTTCCTAAAAAAAAAAAAAAATCTCCCAAACTTCCCCACCAAAAGCCTAACAGTGTACTAAAATTAGAGCAACAGTGAACAAATGGAGAACTGGAAAAGCCAAGCTCTCTAGAGGGCAAATGCCAATAGCATACCAGGGCTTTGAAGGCCAAACCACTAGCAGAAGGTAGAAAAGCAGAACATTGACACTTCTGCTTTAAGCCCAAGATCCCAGAAGTGGACCAAAGTGGACCCAAGTTGGTAGTGCCCCCTGGCTTCCAGAAGTAGCAATTACAAATCCTTTCTGGGAAAAAGATATTCTCTATGTAACTCCTAAGCTCTTCTTCACATTTAAGATCAAACAAATAAAAGTCCATGTTAAAAGTTCATTAAAATCATAGGAAAAAGTCACCATGAGTAAGAATCAACAGAAATAAAAATCAGAATTATATCCCATCAGCTTCAGATATTGATGATCAGAAACGGAATAAAAGGTGATACCTACTTAGATGATAGGTAGATGGACAGATAGATAATTTTTTAATTAAGAATTTCTGATTCCATCCATTATGGACAATAGGTGTTGAGTTTACTTTCCCACAATAAATATTAATCTAGATAAAACATATGAACAACTGTTTTTAGGCATTGGACAATATATATAGTGTGGACCATGACCTTGAGATTAAGAAAGAAAGTGGAGTGGCTTAGTCATGTCCAATTCTTTGCAACCCCATGGACGGTAGTCTGCCAGGCTCCTCCGCCCATGGGATTTTCCAGGCAAGAATACTGGAGTGGGTTGCCATTTCCTTCTCCAGGGGATCTTCCCGACCCAGAGATTGAACCTGGGTCTCCCACGCTACAGGCAGATTCTTTATTGTCCGAGCCACCAACAAAGCCCAAGATTTAGGAGGATATTAAGAAACAAAGTCAACTCAACATTCTCTCTTGCTTTTTGCCTGCTGACACCTTTCAAAATAAAACACAAATCTGTGGCAACAGAATAGAGAACAGCAGTCTCACTGAATGGAGGAAAGAAAGATTAAAGTTCAGAAATAATGAAGCAATTGAAATTTGAGGGACAAAATACCAGGAAGGAGGGAGCTGTACAGAGTAGGAATTCCAGAAATCTGGACATGAATCCTTTTGATTATTTAGCTGAACTGAAAGCTGCATAAGTATTGGTACTTTGTGAAACCTGGCAGAGAACAACTCCTGGGGACTCTGAACTGAACAGAGTAGATCCAGAATTTGCAGGCTGGTGAAAGACAGTATGAGTTCCAGCCAGGAAGTAGAGACTGGTGAACACTCTGAGCATTCAGGTAGGACTTCGCAAATGGCTATTATTTAGAGAAAGGGGTGAGTGGAGAGCCCCCAACACTTATAACTTAGGGAAAAACCTGCACCAATCCTAAAATAAAGGATACTATAGATGCATCCAAACAAAACATGAAACCAAGTCTGAACAGGATCAAACTGATTTGCCAATATATTAGCTAATGACTCAGGGGAAAAAAATCACAAAGCCACTAAAAAGAAAACAATATCCCAGTTCTCAAACACATACCTTTTACAATGTCCAACATATAATAAAAATTCTATTAGATGTGAAAAACCAGGAAAATATGGGTCATCAGAAAAAAAGTCAATTAAAACAGACCCAGAAATAACACAGATGTTGACACTAGTAGAATTTTATAAATATAGTTAAATATTTTACAGTTGGGCATAGTAAATAGACAAATGGGGACTTTGACTAAAGAAATGTATACTGTTAGAAAGAACCAAGTGAAAATTCTAGAAAGGAAAAATACAAAATTAAAATTGTAAAAATCCATTAAGTGATGACACATTAGATACTAAAAAATAAAGGACAAATGAATCTGAAGAGAGAACAATAAAATGACTAGAGAAGAAAAAGACGAGAAAGAAAGACGAAAGAAGGAAGAGCAAGTTTCTGTAATCCACGTTAAAAAAAAAACAAGCACACAGTCTGAAACATATGTTGTTTCTTTTTTTTTTTTGAAACGTATGTTAATTGAAGTCCCAAGGGAAGTAGAAAGAGATTGGGACAGAAAAACAATGTTTGAAGAAATAATGCTGAAATGTTCCAAACATTATGAAAATAAAAACACACATCCAAGAAGCTGAAAGAATCACAAGCAAAGAAAACCATTCCCAGATACATCGTAGTCAAATTGTCAAAAATCAAAGATAAAGAGGACTTCCATGGTGGTTCAGAGGTTAAGAGTCCACCTGCCAGTGCAGGGGAACGAGTTTGACTCCTGATTTGGGAAGAGTCTACATTTTTCCCTGATTTAGGAAGAGTCTGTGGGGCAGTTAAGCCCATGTGCCAGTACTGAGCCCATGTGCTTCAATTATTAAAGCCCGCGTGCCAAAGCCCATGCTCTGCAACAAGTGAAAACACTGCAATGAGAAGCCCATACACACCTCAACTAGAGAGTAGCCCCCACTTGCTGCAATCAGAGAAAAGCCTGCAGGGAGCAACAAAGACCCAGTGCAGCCAAAGATAAAATAAATAAATTTTTAAAAAATTAACAAAGAGAAAAAGAGAAAAATCTTTGTACCATGCAGCTTGAAAGTGAAAGTGAAGTCGCTCAGTCATATCCAACTCTTTGTGACCCCATGGACTGTAACCTACCAGGCTCCTCCATCTGTGGGGTTCTCCAGGCAAGAATACTGGAGTGGGTTGCCATTTCCTTCTCCAGGGGATCTTCCCAACCCAGGGATTGAACCCAGGTCTCCCACATTGCAGGCAGACGCTCTATCCTCTGACCCACCAGGGAAGGATTTTAATTCCCTGACCAGGGATTGAAACCTTAACCTTGGCAGTGAAAGCACAGAGTCCTAACAACTGGACTGCCATGGAATTCCCAAGAGAAAAATCTTAAAAGCAGAGAAGAGAACCAAAAGCAAATTAACTACAAGGAATAACAATAAGAATTACTGGTGACTTCCAGTCAGAAAAAATGTAAGCCAGTCAGAAAGAATATAAGATATCAATTAAATGACATCTTTAAAGTGAGATAGGAAAGAAATGTCTACAGTCTAGAATTCTGTATCTAGTAAAATCAATTTTAAAAAAATGAAATGGAGACATGTTAAGACTTTCAAAATTTTGAAAGCATTTTTCATGAACAGATGTATTCTACAATAAATTTTGAAGGTAGTTCTGCAGACAAGAGAAATAATTCCAGATGGAAATTCAGATCTATATGAAGAGACAAAGAATGCAGACAACAATGGTTAATATACATGTAAATGCAAAAGATGACTTTTAAAAGATAATTTCTTATTTAAAGCAAAGGCAACAAAAATGTATTGTGGGTTTAAATTATAGAAGTAAAATGTATGACAAAACTGACTGTTAAAATGTTCTTGTAGTATGTATGAAATGATGCAATATTAGTTCAAAGTATACAGTGATTAGTTAAGATTGTATATAATATAAATAGCTACATAGGCGATTTCTGCCCTTCCATGTCAATTATTATATTAAAAGTATGTAAATTATACACTTCCTGACTTTAACACTTCCTGCAAACCAACAGTAATTAAGGCAATGTAGAACTGGCATAAGGATAGATGAAAACAAGAGGCAAAAGCCAAAAGAACTGCAAGGATAAAGAGATAAATACACATTTGCAGTCAAAGACTTCAACTCTCCTTCATCAGTAATTAAGAGAACAAATACACAGAAAATCAGAATACACATTCTTTTTAATGCAATCAGAATAGATACAAGAGAGAGCACAGTCTGGGCCATAAAACTAATTCTAAGAAATCTGAAAAATTGAAATCATATGAAACATATTCTTGGACCATACAAAGTTAAACTAGAAACCAATAGCACAAAAAGGTCTAGAAATATTCCAAATATTTAGAAAGTAAACAGAAAAGAAAGAATCAAAGAAGAAAGAGTCAAAAGGTAAATTAAAATGTAAAAATGACAGCTTAGTATACCAAAATTTTTGCATGAAGCTAAAGCAGAGGAATTAACAGTATTAAGTGCTTTTATCAAAAAAGAGAAAGATCTCAAATCAATTGTTTAAACTATTACCTTAAAAAACTAGAAAAAGAACAAGAAATTAAATCCAAAATGAGCAGACGGCAATAAAAAAGTTAAGTGCAGAAATTAATGAGGACAGGAAAACAGAGAAAAACAATGAAATCAAAAGTCATTTCTTTGAAATAAACGAGTGATAAACTTCTAGCCAGATTGGTCAAGAAAAAAGAGAGAAGCTGCAAATTACAAATATCAAAAGTGAAAGATGGGGCATTACTGTTGAACCTCCAGATATTAAAAGACTACAAAAGGAATATTAACAGCTTGGTGCCAGCTAATTTGACAACTTAGATGAAAAATGAACCAGTTCCTTGAAAGATACAAAATACTAATGGTTATTCAAGAATCTCATTTATAGGTATTAACAAAATGACACTAAAGTTTAGAAGGAAAGGCAAAAATATAGAATAGCCAAGACAATACTGAAGAAGAAAAAAAAAATGTATATTTTTTGGCTGGGCCATACAGCTTCTAGGGTTTTAATTCCCCTACCAGGGATCACACTGGAGACCTTGGCAGTGAAAGTACCAAGTCTTAACCACTGGGCCACCATGGAATTCCCAAAACAGGGTAATTTTATAGAGAAGGATAGATGTAAATGAAATGAACAAACAGAAGGAGCTCAGATATAGTCATATCTTCAATGAATTTTTTTACAAAGTTGGGAAGACAAATGTTGAAAGGATAGTCTTTTCAACAAATGTGTTGAATAACTTGGATATCCACATACAAAATAATAAATTTTAATCTGCATTTCATGCTCTATGTGCAAATTAACTCTGAATGGATCATAAACCCAAATATAAAGCTTAAAACTCCAAAACTTCTAAAAGTAAAGAGAAGAAAATCTTTGTAATCTTTGGTGAGGCAAGGATTTCTTAGATATGTTGCCAGAAGCATGGTCAATATGAGAGAAAAACTGATAAATTGGATTTTATGAAAAAGAAGAATTTCTGCTCTTAGAAAGACAATTTTAAGAGAATAAAAAGATAAATGATGGCCTTTGAGAAAATATTTTCTATTTTAAAGTAGTGTATAACTAACAAATAAAAGGATTCCTAACATTGAGTTAATTAACACATTTCTCACCTCATAGATTTACCTTTTTTGTTATTGTTGGGAACACGTCTGCTCTTTTAATAAATGTCAATGACACAATACAGTATTATCAACTATAGTCATGTTATAGATTAGATCCTCAGAATTTATTCCTCTTATAACTTAAAGTTTGTATCCTTTTACCAACCTTTCTTTATTTCCCCCTCCTTCTGCCCCTGGCAACCACTAAACTGCTCTCTGATTCTATAAGTTCAGTTTTTCAGAGTCCATATATAAATGGGATCATGCAGTATTTGTCTCTCTCTGTCTGTCTTATTTCACTTAGTATAATGCCCTCCAGTTTGACCCATATTGCAAACAGTAGGATTCCTTTCTATTTTTTATTGATAGTGATGATTATGTGACTGTATGTGTTTGTTAAACTTACAGGATTATATATTAAAAAGGTCAAATTTATCTGTATATAATTTTGACCTTTAAAAAATGGAAGTAAAAATTACCCCAAGATGTAGAAAATATACAGAGTGTAGTATAAGCTCTAACATACTTTAAAAGGATTCTCAGAAAGAAGGAATTGGGATATTAGAGAAGATTCAATATTTGCAGAAATTAGGGTTTACCTTTTTAGGGACTAATTAAAAATTCAAATTTACAAATACGAGAAGCATAAAGTATGGCAAGCAGGATAAATAAAATGAAATTTACACCTGGACACTACATAGTGAAAGTATAGAGCATCGAACACAAAGAGTTCTTTAAGGCAGATGTAGAAGAAAAATAGATAACCTACAGGAATCCTCAGCAGAAATAATAGATGCCAGAGGAAAGTCTCTTTAAAGTGGTAATAAATATGGCTGCCAACCAAATGTCTGTACTAAAAAAAAAATCTATCTTTAAAGAATATGGAGAAACAAAGACATTTCTAGATAAACAATGGGAACATTCACCACCAAAAGACTTGACCATAGGATTCTTCATTATACGCATTTCAAGAAGAATAAAATGGTTTTGAAAGGATAGTCTAAGATACAAAAGAATGATGAGTAAAGAAATTAGTAACTCACATAAACAAATGTAAACAAAAAGTTTGCTTCTGAAAATAATTAATATTAGGGATTAAAAAGGAAAAAAATTAAATATCGGACAATATTAGTTTCTTATGTAGGAGTGGTGATCTGAATTAATCTGTCCAAAAATGCTTATATTGTTCCAAGAGAGAGGATAAGTAATTAACCAGCTTTAGACTTCTTGAAGTATGCTGAAAAAAAATGCAAGTATAACAACTAAGAGAAGAACAACGGATTACAAAGCTTACACATGAGTGATATGGGATTATGGGGAATGAACTAACAAAAACAGCAAAGGAAGAAATAAATCGGTCTTCAAAAAAAAAGACAAGAAGGAGAATAAAGAAGCATAAGACAAAACGGAAACCTGGCAAACAGAAAATATAATGCAAGATTAAAAACACATCTAATTATATGTACACAGATGGAATGCTTTGTCTAAATTTAATTGTAAATTGACCAGTTGAAAGTCAGAAGTAGTTAAATTAATTTTAAAAATTCAATTATGCATAATTGAATTGAATTGAATTGAAACAAGTTTAAAAGTTTAAAATTGTACAGATTAAAAAATGAGTGGTTATATGAATATGAGTAAAAATAGACTAAGTCAAAAAGCGTAATTAGTGGCCCAAGTTATCCCAACATAATGAAAAGAGGCTTGGCGATAAGGAAGATTTAAAATTACAAAAGCATATGTACTTAATAAAATAGTAACAATACAAAACAAAACAAAAATAGAAATAAATGAAGAAAACTTGCTGATCATTATAAGGGGAGAGTCCAAAATACTTCTTTAACTATTGTTAGTTTAGGCAGATTTCTTTCCTGATGAATGCTGTTAAAACTTGATTTTCCTGTAAGGAGTCTTATCAGAAAAAGCAAGCACAGAAGAGGAAGTAAGTAGGATTCTTTAGAAAAGAGCTTCAAAGAGGTGATTTGCTTAGGCTTTCATTTACCTTCAGTGCAGACACACAACTTGTCAGTCAGAAGAAGAGCCTTGGGACATGGCTCAGTCAACTTTAAAAACAAATGTCACGATCTGAGAGATTTCATTTTTTCAAAAGAAGGAAAAATAATTACATGATTGGTGCCAGTCGTTTTCAGATCTTATTTTAGGATTTTCCTGAAGATCACGCTAGACATTCATAAGAATTCTTTTGTGTAAGAAAGCAATTTGTTAAATAGAATAGCTCTTGCAGGGACTGACGTGTCTGTTTCTGCCCTGCTGCAGTACCCTCTTTCCAGATTTACCTTGGAAACTGAGGTTACTTTGTCAGCATGAAATCAGAGAAATAGTTTCTTTATTTTTTAATAATTTTGCTTATTTTATTTTTGGCTGTGCTGGGTCTTCATTGCTGCTCGGGCTTTTCTCTAATTGCAGCAAGCAGAGGCTACTCTCTAGTTGAGGTGCACGGGCTTCCCGTTGTGGTGGGGTCTCTCCTTGCTGAGCCGGGGCTCTAGGGGATGCGGGCTTCAGTAGCTGTGGTGCAGCTCCCGGCTCCAGAGCACAGGCTGAGTAGTTGTGGCCCATGGGCTTAGTTGCTCCATGGCATGTGGAATCTTCCCGGACCAGGGATCAAACCCGTGTCCCCTGCATTGGCAGGCAAATTCTTTACCAGTGAGCCACCAGCGACATCCAATAGTTGGATTTTTTGAAGAATATTTGAATATTTTAGGTTTTAACAAATTGTGTCTAATATTCCTCATTAACTTTTCTGACTTTTGTAAATTTCTAATTTGTATTTATGCTTTTATTAATTTTTTCCTTTAGTATTCCTACAAATGATAATGAATTCTTTTAATTTGCTACTATAATGGAAATTTTTTAAAATTATTATGGCTTCTTTTTTAATAATTTATTGATGCTATTGAATTCTTCGGGCTTCCCTGGTAGCTCAGCTGGTAAAGAATCCGCCTGCAATGTGGGAGAGCTGGATTCAATCACTGGGTTGGGAAGATCCCCTGAAGGACGGCATGGCAAACCACTCTGGTATTCTTGCCTGGAGAATCCCCATGAACAGAGGAGCCTGGCGGGCTACAGTTCACGGGGTTGCAAAGAGTTGGACATGACTGAGCGACTAAGCACAGCACACTGAATTCTTTAAATTTCTTGTAAAAAGTGCTCAGAGTCTTGAAATTATCTGGTCCGATAGGAAGCAAAGTTCAGCATGAATTTAACGGAAATAAACGTGAAGCCCTGGGAATGAGACTCACAACAGATATAAACGAGACCTTAGCATATGATGGAGAGTTGGTCTTGCATTTAGTGAAGACAGTTGAACCAGGCAAAAGTGGCCTGAAGGAGGAGCTTAATTGGGGTGGGGGAAAGATTCACATTTCCAGGTGGATTCAAAGAATTGAAAATGGAAAACAAAACGTTCAAACTTTTAGAAGTATAGAATAGCTTCATGAACTGGTAATGATTAGAGTTTCTAAAATAAGACACACAAGGACTTCCCTGTGGTCCAGTGGATAAGACTCTGTGCTCCCAACGCAGGGGGCTGGGGTTCAGTCCCTGGTCAGGGAACTACATCCCACATCCAGAAACTAAAGATCTCGCATGACACATCTAAATATCCCACGTGATCCAACTAAGATTTGGTGCAACCAAATCAACAAATAAACATTAAAGTGAAAAGAAAACTAATTGGAGATACCAAATGGAGGTTTTTCTTGTGGAAGTATCTATTCTTGAGGAGGATGCCCCATTCTAAGATTTAAAAGTATCCCTCATGGGTATAATGACAGAGAGAACCCTCATATGTGCTCCCACAGAAACTGACATGAATTTCCACAACAGCATTATTTATGATGCCAAAACCTGGGAATAATCAAACTTAGATGGCAGTTTAAAAACAGAAGTATCTGTGATTTGTTTTTTCAAAGAATGATATACCTCTTCCAAACATAATGAGGAGTGACAAAAGCAGGTTGCAGATAAGTGACTATAGTATGATACTAGTTACATCAAATTTTAACAAATAAAGAATAGTTACTGATAAATTTTGAAAGAAACATACATATGTAATGAAAGTATAAAGAAATACTTAGGAATGATGAACACCAAAATCAGGCACTGTTTTTTTCTGAGGAGGAAAGGAAGAAATAAAATGTGATTGGAGTGAAGCACACAGGGAGCTTTAAATATATTTACAATATTTTATTTAATGACAAAATTCATTTTTAAAAGATGGCTGAGGGAGAAATAAAAACTCTCATACCATTATTGTAAATGTAAGATTTAAATATTCAATGAAATTTATCTTTAGATACTGAGAAAGGTTAGAGGAAATTTATGTTGAACAAGAAAATACCATCAACTTATAGTCACAGCTTAATTGTGCATAGAAGCCTTGCTCTGATTGCTTACCCACTTTATACCCTAGATGAAGTTTAAATGGTTTTAGCCTACTTGTGAAAATCAAATCTACTTTCAAAGGATAAACATTTATTGTCTTTTGATAACAAAGATATTAAAAAGAATTTGCTCTAGGTTCTAAAGGCAAATTTTAATTGAAATTTTTCCTTTTTTGGCCTAACAACAAATCTTAATCTCGAACAAATAGTTGAAACAAGTGTAGATACCTAAAATTGACTGCTTGAAAGAAACGAATACTAGGCTGAATGTGTAAATTTTGGTATGTTTGCTAAAAAGTCCTTCACTATATATTATCTTTTTTTCCCTGAAGTTATTGTAGACTTTACAGTTGATATTCTTCAAGTTTACCCCACAATAATTACATTTATATTTCAGTCTTGTAAGCCTTTCTCTTGAAACTGGACTCTGTACCTTACCTTACTCAATGATAAATTTTCTGTTTGTCATCTGTTTTATAATAAAAAAGAACCAACAGTGTTTCTAGTTTCTGACTACTTTGTGTCCTAGAGATAATTTTTATGTCTGCCTTCCTTCCATTTTTTTAGTGTTCAGGAAACAGAGGGAGAAGTATGTATCAGATGCACATGGAAAGCAGGTTATCACAGTAACAAGAACATGGGTGCAAAGTGCAAGCCTCAGTGGCCATGTAACTTGGGAAAAGCATGGATCATCTCCGAGCCTTGTTTCTTCTAGTTGAATGAGCCTGATGTAGGGTTGATGATGTAGCTTGATAGCGTTGATGTAGGGTTTAAATGGGACAAAGCTCATGGTACTCAGTTCGGTGTATAGCACATGGGAAACTTTCAATAAATGCTAATGAATGGTGATGACGATGACAATGCAGCATATATATACTGAAAAAGTTGGCTTAAGGTTCAACATTCAGAAAACTAAGATCATGGCATCCAGTCCCATCATTTCATGGCAAATAGATGGGGAAACAGTGGAAACAGTGGCTGACTTTATTTTTGGGGGCTCCAAAATCACTGCAGATGGTGATTGCAGCCATGAAATTAAAAGACGCTTACTCCTTGGAAAGAAAGTTATGACCAACCTAGACAGCATATTAAAAAGCAGAGGACATTACTTTGTCAACAAAAGTCCGTCTAGTCAAAGCTATGATTTTTCTAGTAGTCATGTATGGTTGTGAGAGTTGGACTATAAAGAAAGCTGAGCACAGAAGAATTGATGCTTTTGAACTGTGGTGTTGGAGAAGACTCTTGAGAGTCCCTTGGACTGCAAGGAGATCCAACCAGTCTATCCTAAAGGAGATCAGTCCTGGGTGTTCACTGGAAGGACAGATGCTCAAGCTGAAGCTCCAATACTTTGGCCACCTGATGTGAAGAGCTGACTCCGTTGAAAAGACCCTTATGCTGGGAAAGATTGAGGGCAGGAGGAGAAGGGGACAACAGAGGATGAGATGGTTGGATGGCATCACCGACTCAATGGACATGATTTTGGGTAAACTCCGGGAGTTGGTGATGGACAGGGAGGCCTGGTGTGTTGCGGTTCATGGGGTTGCAAAGAGTTAGACACGACTGAGCAACTGAACTGAACTGAAGTCAATCACATACATAATTATATGTAATTATCTCACTCTTTTAAACAGTGAGATTGGATGGCTTTACCATTTGGATGAATGTATAAAAGACAGAATAATAATAAATAGGCTTATAATGAACATTCACCTTTAACTGCCTCTCAGCTTATTTACCCAGTGTACATTTGGTGACAGATGATACTGTAGTTGAACTGATTCAGGGTGCTGACAGGACCCTGACAAGCCAGGACAAGCCCTTAATGATGTGAGGAGGGCTTGCTTTAGCGTTTGGCTCATAAAATACACACTTTTGTATCCCTTCCAATTTGATGAGAGAACCACTATATGGAGAAAACTGATTTCTAATCTACTCTTGGTAAATTTTATTGGCAGGTGCACCCATCCCTCAGCTACTTTAAGAAGTGGCTGCCATAAAAAAGAATGCAACAACACCATTTACATGGATGAACCTAGAGATGATCATGCTAAGATATGATGCAAACAAACTTATCTACAAAACAGAAACAGATTCACAGACATAGAGAACAGGCTTGTGGTGCCAGAGGGTGGTTCAGGGGAGGGTTGGATTTGGAGTTTGGGACTAGAAGATGCAAACTATTACACATAGAATGGATAAACAGCAAGGTCCTCCTGTATGGTACAGGGAACTATACTCGATATCCTGCAAAAAAAAAAAAAAAACTATACTGGAAAAAATATACAAAAAAACAGAATCGCTTTGCTATACACCAGAAACTAACACAACATTCTAAGTCAACTATACTTCAACAACAACAACAAAAGTTTTTAAGTGGCTGCTGAAGTTCACAGCTGTACCTCACTCCAGGGAGTCACCCTCAGCCCGAAGGAACAATGTTCCCCAGAGATGCATTGGAGAATGAGATTGGGAGAGGAGGAAGCCTCTGGTAACCAAAGACTGTTGACAGGTGAACATAAGCCTAGATCCCTTGCTTCAGTGAGGGATGAGCACTGCTTCAGCGCTTCCTTGTGCATCCAGCTAAGCCTGGGCTGCACCTGTATCCATCTGTGTCTGTGCCTGCCTTCTTTTCCTGTATTATCCTCTTTCCTTTTCCCTTACAGATTTCTCCTGGGAGCAGATGCCTCACAGAAGAATTCCAGTCTCAAGTTCTGTTTCCAGAGGACCCATCTTAAGAAACCTTCCTAGTAAGTCTACCTTATTAGCCATGTTAGGAACAGGAGAGATTTTTGTCTTCTTTCTCTTCTAGATGAATGCACAAAAAACTATGTGTCCTTGAAAGGTTTGGGGTTTTGGTTTCCTAGTCCTGTATATTTATTTAGTTCTTGGAGGTTAGTAACCAGCATAGCTTAGCATACCTCTTTTAGATCTATACATATTAAAGACGAGAAACCAAAAGAAAACTTTGGTCCCCTGCGGTGTGTGGGTGGCAACAGCATTTCAGTGCTTTTCTTAACACAGCTTCTACCATTTAGGGTGAAACTCTGACAAGCATATCATATTAAAGTACAACAACCTAACTTTCATCATAACTTTAAAGTTTACTTTCAATAGTGCTGCTAGCAATATGATGGTGAGTGAAGCTTCAGTAGCTCATGGCATGTGTTTGTTATATCATAAATTTGAAAGGGAAGAGAGAATTTACATGCCTGAATAAAATTCTTCATCAGCTTAAAGTTTTGGAAAAAATATTAACAATATTTCAAAGATCTATTTCTGAGAACTGAGATAAGAGGGTTGACATTGGTGGTCATAGAAAGTATTTCTTTGCTCACCTTTGCTTATAAGAATCTGACCACAAATGAAGAAAATAGCTTATATTAGAAATTGAATATCATTCTCAGCTGGGCAAATTCCAAACCACAATTTTGACTAGATTTCCATTCCAGGACATGGCATTTGCAGTATATCAGAGGCTAAGGAATTTGTATGTGGCAGCATTAGTTTTTTTATGATTGTATTCCTATTAGACCTCTCAATGGCATTTGGTGTTATAATGGAATCTGACTGTAATAGACACTAAATAAATTTAGTCCACCATTTACACAAAAAGACTCATTATTGGCAAGTTGGGTAGCTATACAGTGGCCTGTGTTCCATCTCATTGATTTCTGATCATAAATGGCTGACATTGCAGATGGACCGTATGGGTCAAATCTGGTCCATAATAATTTGAGATAATAATTAGGGTTAATTTGTTAGGTCTGAATAGTGCTTTTAAGAAAACTTGAATCAAAAGTTTTAAAAAAAACCAAAAAACCTAGGAAGTATATAAACCTTGACATCACTTCTTTTGAAAAATTTAAGACTGTTGACACCAGACTCACAATCCATGAGACTTGAGCCATACCTCAGTAGTGCCCAGGTGAAGATCAGATGTTGCCATTCAGTTGCTCAGTCATGTCCGTATCTTTATGACCCCATGGACTGCAGCATGCCAGGCTTCCCGGTCCATCACCATCTCCTGAAGTTTGCTCAAACTCATATCCATTGAGTCAGTGATGCCATCCAACTATCTCATCCTCTGTTGTCCCCTTCTCCTCCTGCCTTCAATTTTTCCTACCATCAGGGTTTTTTCCAGTGAGTCGGCTCTTTGCATCAGGTGGCCAAAGTTCAGCATCAGCCCTTCCAATGAATATTCAGGGTTGATTTCCTTTAGGCTTGGCTGGTTTGATCTTGCAGTCCAAGGCACTCTCAAGAGTCCTCTCCAGCATCATGGTTCAAAGGCATCAATTCTTCAGTGCTTAACCTTTTTTATTGTCCAGGCCTCACATCCGTACATGACTACTGGAAAAACCTTAGCTTTGACTATACAGACCTTTGTAGGCAAAGTAATATCTCTGCTTTTTAATACACTGTCTAGGTTTGTCATTGCTTTTCTTCCACAGAGCAAGCATCTGTTAATTTCATGGCTGCAGTCACTGTCCACAATGATGAAACTCAAGTCGGGAAATTGGACGAAAACTTTAAAAATGGATTGATTACACATGTGTGGACAGTGTGTGTGTGTGGCGGTGGGGGGGGGGGGGGGTGGACCATAAAGTAAGGAACAGTACCCTAAAACCAGTAACCTTAGGGAGTGACTACAGTCTTGGAGGAAGGAGAGGGAGAAACAGTGGAGCCATTGAGGCAGCATGATGGAGAAGCCTGTCTGACAGAGCTGTGACTTCTCATGAATGACACAACAAGCTTGTGGACAATGTCTCAGGGAGGAAACCACAGGAATAAACAGCTAAAGTTCACTCTCTGTCCTTCTGAGTGTCTGCTAGTGCTCTTCATTGGGTGAATTAAGCTACAAGTCAAGGGAGCAGCCCATAAAGGGTAGTCCTGAGGGACACAGAGCAGAATGGAGAAGATTGGAGCAGGAATTTGGATGGTCAAGTAGGAGATACTCGGTATAATTAGCAACTCAGCCCTGTAAACAGGGGATTCCCCTGTAGCTCAGTCAGTAAAGAATCTGCCTGCAAAGCAGGAGACCCAGGTTCGATTCCTGGGTGGGAAAGATCCCCTGGAGAAAGAAATGGCACCCCACTCCAGTATTCTTGCCTGGAGAATCCCATGGACAGAGGAGCCTGGCAGGCCATAGTCCATGGGGTCGCAAGAGTCAGACATGACTTAGCAACTAAACCACCACCACCTGTGGACAGAGCTTGTATTCCATTATTTGCCACAGGCCCCACCATTCTTTATTGTCCTCACACCAAAGATAAGTATCAGTTGCCAGTGATCATCATGTTGACATCACGGTGTTTCTTATAGGATAGAACCATTTCTCTATGCCTCTATCAAAAGTGAACAATGAAAGATAGAAGAGAACTTAGAATATACAAATATCTATCTATACATTTCTTATAGAGAAATATTGCTAATGTGTTTAACATGCAAACAAAATACACAGTTGTCTTTTGTATATATACATGCACACATACATACCTTGGCTGCTTTACTCATGAGGTCAGGTTTCCTTTTCTTGGTAGCACTCTGATTTTTGTATTGGGAAATTATCTTCCCACCATTGAATATAGTCTTGTTCGAGAGGATGATTTTTGGTGACTTTCTTTAAATTGGGAGTCAAAGAAGAGCCTCCCTGCCCCCACCATGTAAGCAAGTACATGACTTAACCACAGTCAATGGTTTTCTCTCTGTAGGGACTTTGACTCCATGAGTGAGTTATGCAAAGGCAACAGTTAATTTATGTTGCTTGCAGCCAGGAACTCTGAATTTTTATCTAAACTCGAGTAGGAAAACCATTAACAAGTTGTCATTTAAACATGCCTTAAAAAAAATTATTCAGTCATTTTTAGCTGTGGTTGGTCTTTGTTGCTGAGCACAAGCTTTCACTAGTTGCAGCAAGTGGGGGCTACTCTCTAGATGTAATGCACAGGGTTTTCCTTGTGGTGGCTTCTCTCATTGTGGAGTATGGGCTGTCGGCTGTATGGGCTCAGTGGTTGTGGCACACAGGTTTAGTTGCTCTGCGGCATGTAGGATCTTCCCCGACCAAAGATTGAACCAGTGTCTGCTGCATTGCAAGGCAGACTCTGAACCTCTGGACCATCAGGGAAGCCCCTTTTTGACATTTGGAAAACTCTTCTAATTCAATAAGTTGTGAAGACACTTACAGAGGAATTGTTGCATGTGGAAAACCGCCCAAAGATGAGAGAGGCACCTGTTGCACATTTATTATTTTGCCAAATTTGCAATTAAAGCTGAAGACTGTGACTATGCCCCAGCCTACTCTAGGAGACCATATACATAGCCTAATATTTTCCTCAGTTAAATAGAGGAAACTGAATTGGAAAATAGACTTGCTGTTCAGTTGCTAAGTCATTTCCCACTCTTTGTGACTCCATAGACTGAAGCATACTAGGCTTCTCTGTCCTCCACTATCTCATGGAGTTTGCTCAAATTCATGTCCATTGAGTAGGTGGTGATGCTATCTAATCGTCTCATACTCTGCCTCATCCTAGAGAAAGCTGAACACCAAAGAATTGATGCTTTTGAATTGTGGTGCTAGAGAAAACTCTTGAGAGTCCTTTGGACTCAAGGAGATCAAACCAGTCAGTCCTAAAGGAAATTAACCCTAAATATTGATTGGGATAACTGATACTGAAACTCCAATACTTCGGCCACTTGATTTGAAGAGCTGACTCATTGGAAAGACTAGATGTTGAGAAACATTGAAAGCAAAAGAAAATAGATGCTTCTATTATAAAAACCAGGATGACTACCTCCCTAGGTGTTTCAGAAGATATCAAATTAAAAAAAAAAAAAGATGTCCACCCTGTAACCTGAAAATCAGATGTAGGAACTGGACCTGGTTGAGACATTGGGTTTATTATTATATTATTTATATTTATTGTGTTAAATCTTAAGTGTTTCAATGTCACTTTCAAATTTATTGGTGTTGTTTAGTTGCTAAGTCATGTCCGACTCTTGCTACCCCATGGACTGTATCCTGCCAGGCTCCTTTGTTCAAGGGATTTCCCAGGCAAGAATACTGGGTTGGGTTGCCATTTCCTGCTCCAGGGAAACTTCTCAACCCAGGTATAGGAGTATAAAACAAGTAAGACAGATTCTTTACTTTTGAGGAGTTCTGTTTAATGATGAGTCATTGGACATGAAAAGTGAAGGAGCAGAAACAGAGAAACTTTTGGGTTTCGAGCTTGAGTGAATGGATGGTTGATTTGTCATGGAAATAGAATCTATAGGAGGAATCATCAGCTGAAAAGGGAAAAGAGGTTGAGTTCAGTTTTGAGTCACGTGAGTTAGAGGTACTTGTGGGATATCCACATAACTTTAACTTGAGAGTAATTGTAGCAGAGACCAGACTGTGGTAAGTTGAAGATTGAATATACCTTGAGAATGTAGTAGAGGGTGAGTAGGGTCCAGGGCTTTGCATTAAATTCATATTTAGAGTTAATTAAAAATTGATTGAAACCAACAAGAATCTATTGTATTGCACAGGGGATTGTACCCAATGTTTTATAATAATTGCCAAACAATTATTTTATAATAGATTAAATATATGTATAACTGAATCACTTTGCAGTACACCTGAAACTAACACAACATTGTAAATCAACCATGCTTCAATTAAAGAAAATTGATGGAAACAATTCTTCACCAGATATTCTGATTCAGTTGATCTGAGGAGGATGTGTATTTTTACAAACTCTCCAGTGCTACGGTGGTCAGTGGAGGTCTTCTGGAAAGCAAACACCAAGATGGAGTGAAAATGCAGTAAAATGGGAGATGAAAGTGAAATCGCTCAGTTGTGTCCGACTCTTAGCAACCCCATCGACTGTAGCCTACAGGCTGTCCATCCATGGGATTTTCCAGGCAAGAATACTGGAGTGGGTTGCCATTTCCTTCTCCAGGAGATCTTCCCGACCCAGGGATTGAACCCCGGTCTCTGGCATTGTAGGCAGATGCTTTACCATCTGAGCCACCAGGGAAGTCAAAGTAGGAGATGGGGGAGGGGCAAATACATGTGTCAGAGGAAATGGGAGGAAGGCAGGGAAGGCTGGAGGAGTCAACAGCGAGCAAGGCAAG
This sequence comes from Dama dama, assembly GCF_033118175.1. Classification (NCBI taxonomy): domain Eukaryota; kingdom Metazoa; phylum Chordata; class Mammalia; order Artiodactyla; family Cervidae; genus Dama; species Dama dama. Next base: position 42,603,334 of record NC_083705.1, on the reverse strand, counting down.
TCTGAACCCAGAAAGGGAGGAGGAAGAGATGGTTGGGGCAAAGCGTCTCAGAGTACTATGATGGTCAGGAAGGGCTAGCCAGGTTGTTGGAAGGTTTTGTATCTTTCAGGAACAGGCCTGCCACACTCAATTGCTGGGTACATAGGAGCAGTCTGTAGGAAGGCTGGCATTGGCAGGACTGGGGCCTTTGGTTAATTAAGCTCTCTGTGGCTGAAGGTCCATGAGGCACATTTTCCTGGCTGCCACACATAATGTACTTTTTTGGGGTTGGGGGGCCACATCTCATGTGAGGGTCTTTCTTCCTTGACCAGGGACAGAACCCAGGCCCCAAGCAGTGGAAGCATGGAGTCCTAACCACTGGACCACCAGGGAATTCCATATACCATACCATTGAAAGACAACAAAGTGAGGAAAAGAAGATAGAACAGATTGTAGTTAGAAGGGTATTTGGATGGTAGGCAAGATTTCCTGTTTTTCAAGCAGGAAAGACTTGAGTATGTTTGCAAGCCTAAAGGAGGGAATTTGCATAATGGGAGAAAAAGAAAAGAGGAAATGTAGGAGGGAAAAAGGGATGGGGAAGAAGTGAGAGAGGGGGGTTGAGAATGAAATAATTGTGAAAGAAGAAGACTCCAGAGAAGGCAGGAAAACGTGAGATAACAGGTTGTGGCTTTGGCTCTGAGTGGTGACATCTTATTTTCTGGGTTAGTGACTGGATATGGATTAAGGCTGCACCTTGTAGGATATTCGAAGCATTTGCACTTGGTTATCTCAATTTCTATCACAAAACAGGAGGCGGATATCAGGGACATCAGTGGTGGAAGGTTTGGTTTGAACCAGAGGTATCCCATCCTCTGAGGCCGAAGCCAAAAGAGGTAAGAATGGGCTCAGAGTCTTATACAGATATGGGATCGAGTTAAGGAACAGAAAGCCTGCTAGACTTGATTTCTCGATAAGCAGGAGGCAAAGTTATCTGCTAAAGGTATTATTTATTTGTCACTCTTCTCACATGACAAAATTCCTTATGTAAAACCAAAACAAATAATATTTAGTATATTAAAATTAATACTTCAGATATTTCCTTTATATTAAGGCAATTACCTATTATATAAATCTTTCACAGGCATGTATCTGTTTCTTTGTGTATGAACCAAAATTCTAAAAGATTCTCTTGATGTAATTTAGCAATTTTAAAACTGACATTGTATTGAGTTTATACTATTCTCAATCAGAAGAAAAAATTAGTGGAAACCCACTGTCAGTGTATTCTGTATATTTTTACCTGATTTAACAAACAAAAACCACATCTGGATCATGTAATTTTATCTGGTTTTAAAGTAAATTCATCACATGAGCAAATACTGGCTCCCTCTATCAAAAGTTAGACATCAAAATATTTCATAATTGGAAGGGGCCTTTTAAGATCAGTGTCTTCTAACCTGGGGGCCTCAGACTACCAGAATCTATACATGGAACTATAGTAGTTGATAATCTGTTTTTACATTTCAAAGTACCTAGTAGAAATCCCACTTAACCCATATGAAGACTTTGAATTCTTTTACAATTACTTGGAATTATTTCAATTCAGAGGGGCTACTCTTCAGACTCTCCAGTGGGTGGGCCTTTGAAATATTAAACCATGGATAATGCATTAATCATTATTTCATCATTGAGTTTTAAAAATCAGCAAAAGCTTCTAAAACACAGGGCTAGGGCAGAGGAAGATTATAGAAGTTAACTGATAGTGAAAACATTGGGAAAAACTGACTTAGTCTAACCCTGAAATTTGCAAATGAGATAACTATTAATAGGAGGAGGATTAATAATTTATCCAATATCACATCAAGGTTCATTAATAGCAGAGCCAGTATTGGGATTTGCTCAACTCATATTTTGTTTTAGTCACTAAGTCCTGTCTGACTCTTTTGCGACCCCATGGACTGTGGCCTGCCAGGCTCCTCTGTCTATTGGATTTTCTAGGCAAGAATACTGGAGTGGGTTGAAGTTAAAAAAGTTTCCTAATATACTCTTTTCTTGGGTGTTAGGTCTCCTCAGTTTGTGTCATGTTTAGTGTTCTTAGCATTTGGAACCCAAGTGATTCACATTTTGTTTTGGAGTTGTTTTTGGTTGAGTATGTACTAACAGGAAGCACAGCCCAAACGCTAAGATTTATTAATTTATATCCCCTCTGTTGGCCAGCTTTCCATTAAAATGGTGTAAATTTTTTTCCATAGAGGTAATTGAAAAACAAAAACCTTTAAAAGAGCCTTCATAGAAAAGAGGTGCATTAAAGGCTAGTTACTTTCAAACTTCATTCTTCATAATTTTAGGGTAGTCTTCATTCATATCCACCCTACTTACAATAGCACTTTAAACAGAATTATACTGTTAGCGTACAATTCTACAAAAAGAAAACATTTTAGACTCTTCCACCATTTTAATCTTAGGTGTGTATAGGAATTGCATACATTCTCATCAAATAATTAAAACATATTCACAGTAACAAATAGAGACAAACTTTATACAAAAGTTCCACTACTACTTTCATTTTTAAAAACATTTAACCCAAAATAAGAGAGGAGACAGCCCTGCCTTTTAAAAGCTAGGTAATTTGAATGGAGAATATAAGATATGATCATTAGAAGTACAAACAATAGTTTTCCCTCTTAGGAAAGGTCTAAAAATTTCCTTCCATTTATTTTTTGTTGTTCTTTATGTTTCTTTAGACAACACAGTCATTTCTTCTCAAATGATTTTTTTAGGAAGAGTTGTCTATTGATGGACTAAAAGAAGTGCCTTCATTGTAGCTGAGGCAGAACTGGGTTTTTAATATTTCTTACATCTCATAAATGCAGTCTTCTAAGATGTTGATTAGGCAGAGCTATCACGTTCCAAGTGCAAAATTTCAAGACGTATAAAAGTAATTTGGAATTTTTTAACAAAAGTACTAAGTAGCTTTGTGCATTCATTTTCTATGATACTCGATAACACAGGCCAATTAAAATTCAGACTTCACATTGATGTCAAATGAACGTAGCAGAATGACCAAAACTGAGAGCTAGTCATTGTCATAGATGCAACCTGAAAGAAGAAAACAGAAATTTAAATTAGTTACACAAAATACATATCCTCTAAGTGTTCACACATTGGAAATGTAAATGATTCATACTCTCCTAGTTTAGGATTAAGAAAAAGTAGCATTGGCTCATTTTATGAAAAAGCAGTTAAATGGAAGGCCATATATTTATTTAACATTCATTGCTCAGTGTACTTTTCCAAACAAAGTTTCTGGATAAATCTATTCTCTATCAAAATGCGACTCAGGATTATTCAATCTGAAACTTTATTAAATGTATTTTTTGAAAGTAATTCTGGATGAGGAAGAAAATATTAAGCATCAGTAAGAATCGTACATTTAAAAGGAGACTAAAAGGAACATTACGCTATGCTTCATTTAAAGTGAGATTAAATTTTTAGATCATAATTTAGAAGTGTTCAATGCTTAGATAATACTAATGAGTAATACATGTTATGAAATATTTACCTATTTATTGTCCAAGTACAAATATTTTTTGTGGATAAAAGCAATTCTTATTAATATTCATGGTATAATGAAAAATTCACTAAGTATTTTTATTCTTTTATTTTCAAAGGAAATGAAGAGATTTTCTCTTGATTTCCAGTCATGTACAAAAATAAGTTTTTTTTAATTATACCAAGGTATTTACATTTCCTAACATTTTCGGGTGATTCAAATTCTGATCAGATTGGAAGGCTCTTGTTAATCCAGTAAGCTATTTCCAGTATCTGTAAGAACAGTAAATTCACCATTCTTCCCTGTGGTGGGTGCCACATGAGACTTACCATCAGCAATATCATCATAAATCTCTCCATCACTGTAAAGTAGAAAATAAATTTTACTTTAATGACATAATCTTCTTAATATTAAAGTAACACTTAGGTTAAAAGTTTAATAACATTATTTCATGTGATACAAGATATACATTTAAGGATGAGAAGTATGATGATGATGAGGATTATGTGTTATACAGTTATAAATGGGAAGAAATTTCGTATACATCTGCATCCCCTTTCATTGACTTAATCTAATCTTCTGTTTCATTCTTAAACACACACACATGCACACACACACACACAACTTATTCCATATCATAGACATACAGAATAGTGAAAACATGCCCCAAGAGCACAGACTATGCCTTATTCATCTTTCAATTGAACTATAAGCCTAGCATACATTTGTCCTTGGTTAAGAAATGTTTGTTGAACTGAACAAACTGAAAAATCAAGGCACAGTATTCTACTGGGGGGCCTAATCCAAAACTCTGATGAATTCTTTATGTTTGTTAATATCAGATGTATACTACTTTCATATGAACTTCAAGTGTTGAAGGAAATACAAAAATATTTGGTATAGGAAATGGGTATATCATTTTTACAATATTTCTAATTATAATTTGTAAATATTAATTAAAAAATATATAAGTATTGGTTACAAAATAAGCAGCCAGGATATTGTTCATAAAGTGATTCTTATGTTATATAATTTTAAAAAGTTTGTGGTTATAGGCAGCATCCATAATAATAGTTTGTGACTTTTACACATTTTAGGTTTTATCTGATCCTGAATCTTTGTGACATATTCTATTTCACACACACACCGAGTCCCTCCTATGTACCAGGAGATTTATAAGTAAGATGCAGCCTTTATTTCTAGAAACTTATAAGCTAATGGAGGAGAGAATGACATGCAAGTAATTAAAACAGAATTATAAATATTAATAGAACCTTGAAATGGAGGACACGGTTTTGAAGTGCAGAAATGTGAGGTGAGTTGGTCACTTAGACCAGACCTCCTCTTGGTTCCTGTACTACCCTTGTGCATTTAGAAGCAGCAGGCTTTTCAAATTGCTACCAACCATGGCAGATGCCGTGAGTTCCCTATGTCTCCTGTTTGAATCCTTTTTCTGAGATTGAGGAAGGATTTGGCTAATGGAAATTTGATACAAATGCAAAGAGGACAGATGTTTTTTCTACCATTCATTCAATAAACATTTATTAACTGTTCACTTCAATAGATGGTAAAGCAATAATTAGAGAGTACACTTTCTGAATTCTCTCTGAATCATCCTGTAATAATCACTGATGAAGATATGGTCCCATTATTTGTCACACATTCTTTCCTTGAAATTTGTATCTTTCATAGAGTAAAGCCCACTGAAAACTCCAATGCCTACTACTGTGATTAATGCTCTGAAGAAAACAAAAGTGTTATGATTATTTTTCTTTTGATTCTTTACTAGTTTGCTGACAGAGCACTTAACCTTCAGTTGTCTCTTTCTGATGGTGTCAGGTTGTTGATGGATACAGTTTGTGAATCCTCTTTGATTTCTTAATTATGCTGAATTCTGTACATCTCTGGACTGGTGTAGGACCTACTGCAATAATCGAGTTCATTTCTTGCACTGGTTTACTTGGAACAGAATCTTATAACATTGTGGGGGGCAGGGAGGGAGAGGTGAGTGTGACTCTAATAGCATTAGTACCAGACCGTGACAATGTCCTATTCATAAAAACAGAAGAATCATTGACCTCTATCTTTTCTTTTTGGCTTGCTTCCAAAAAGGCAACTTAATACTCTATGATGCATGGCGTGAGTAAAGAAAAGCCCTCAATTAGGAGCCAAACTATAAGCTGTTAACAGGTGACATTTGTACCTATTCTGCAGAAGCTATTGATCTCCGCTCAATCCAATCAACTGCATTTTTGTCTTGTTTTGTTTTTTTTTGGAATCTTAGCTCCCTGATCAGGGATCAAACCCATACCCTCTGCATTGGAAGTTGAAATCTAAACCACTGGACTGCCAGGGAAGTCCCTCAACTACATTAATAGCTAGTGAAAAGTAAAGTATTAATGAAAATGCTAGCAATTTTGATCTGTACCAATGATTGCTATGTCTGTCTTCAATGAATATATAAAACCAGCAATGGTATAATCATGAATGAGAAGGACTCCTCCTTTATATTTAAAAGAGTGACACTTAAAACTAACTTCATTATGGATATACCATATTGATATTAGTATAGAGTATTGTTTTAAAATTTATTTATGATAGCTTAGTAGATTATGTTATTTAAATGATATTAGGAATCCTTCCTAAAGAAAAGAATATCATTCTTTTTGAAAGTATAGTAGGAGGAGAAAATAGGCTTACTTGTCCACCAAGTAGCTCCGAAGGACATAACCATCTAAGAAAGAAAAAGAAAATATATTTTATTAACAATATAAACCTGAAAAATCTCTACTATTTTTAAAGAAATTGAAATATAATTTAATAATTAAAATAATATCATATAATATATTGAATAATTATATCCATCTCCAAATATGAATCATTTTTATGTGTCCACTTTTCTTTCTTTTTTCTCTCTCTCCTGTTTTCTGCCATTTACAATATTTCCTCCTTCTCCCTTAAATTAAAAATAAGTATTTTCTTTTCTAAGCTACTGTATGTTGTAGCTCAAGCTTCTTTCTCAGTTTAATCTATTTCTTCAAGGTGTTACCCATATGGCACAATTTTAAGAATTTATTAAGCATAATTTCTCCAGTTATAAGAGTAGGTCACAGGGGTGTGTGCTTAGTCATTCAGTCATGTCTGACTCTTTGCGACCCCACGGACTGTAGCCTGCCAGGCTCCTCTGTCCACGGGGATTCTCCATGCAAGAATACTGGAGTGGGTTGCATGCCCTCCTCTGGGTTGGATCTTCCCAACCCAGGAACCAAATCGGGGTCTCCTGTATTGCAGGCGGATTCTTTTATCAGCTGATCCACAAGGGAAGCCCAGGTCATGGATAGGGATTTTAAATATCTCCAGGTCTAAGACTTAACTTTTCAATTTTTTTTACACTGAACAGTCAGAATTGTATTCCACTCCCCTTTCAGATCTGCAATCTAGTGGTTACTTGGGGGAGTATGCATTCTAAAAGGTTTCAAAACAGCTCTTTTATAATCAGTGTGAATGATCTTTCACTATTGCTTTTGCCACTGGACACAATGTCAATGTTTGCATTTTCATCTTTCATGGAACAAATAATTATTAGAAGAACAGATATCAGAGATTCCAGTGATTCCTCTGTTAAATAGAAAATAGACATTTTATACAGGAAAGCAAAGAACTTTTTTCCACTTTATTTTTGCCCCTCTTGAGCAAAATATTCCTAAGAAAAAATATGGACTATTTTTCACAAGAAAATGTCTGCTGACATCTAATTAATTTACTAACCTTTATAGCTATTAGTTTTGTGCTAGCACCTAGTCACTATTGCATGCTTGACATTAGTACCATTTATAGTTTTACCAATCAACATCTAAATAATTTCTTTCACTAAGTCAGTTTATAGGTTTTGCTCCACCTCAGATCTGGTTTTGGGTTCTAAACCAGAGTAAACATGTAAAAAATGACAAAGCAGGAAGTCATAAATGAAAATTAATACCAATGCTAATAAACTTACTTAAACATATTAATATATTGCCACTGATTTAGCATGCAAAAATTTTAAGCTAGAATCATATAACTGAAATTGTGCATTAAAATTTAAGGAAACAAACTTTCCCTTGAAATATTCCAGGGTAAAAATACGCCACCAAATATTCTGTCAAGATTCACCACTTTTTGATAAAAATTGTTTATAAGAGTCATATTTGGAAAATAAAGAATCAAAGTTATCTTTGAATTCCTGTAGCATAGAGGTAATGAAGCATGTGTCAAGATGATAAAGACAGACTAAAGTAATATTTTTCTTGGAATATGAAAAAATTAGACCATGTTTTATCTTCCATTTTACTTCAATTAAAGCAGATGTGGAAAAAGTTAATATAAAGGTCATCTAAAATTAATATCTATGATCCTTGAGTTGCCTTTGATTCCACAGTTCTTTCATTTCACATTAACAAACTTAAAAAAATTTAAGGTTAGACATCATCCATTTAGCATGATTTTTAAAGGGGGATAAGCTCATCTTTAATAAATTCAATTCTCTGTGTGTCTCTCAAAAGAGAAACTTTGTGCAAATAACAGACTTTTAGAACAAACTGCAGATTTTGTATCAGGGTTTCAACAGTGGAAATCTGTCTTTACCTGTATCTGTGTTTAGGGCTAACATAAAGTGTGAACCATTTCTACAGACAGTAAGAGTCAAATACTTTATTTTTTTGTTAGTTAAAATTGATGGCTATGTTTTCATCTTTAATTTTCTCTTAAAATGAATTGGAAAGTAAAACAACACAAGTTAAGTGTTCCCATGATATTCATGTTTAAATTAATAATTTAAAAATAACGACTGAAGCCTTCAATGATGAAGTCAATCTCCTTGTTAGTTGTCTGGGCTTTGTAAAGTATCTGAACTAAAATTAGAATGTAGACAATTAGGGAAATATATAAGAAAGAAGAAAATATTGCCATAGATTGGAATTATTCTGGCATCAAACATATTTGTTGTCATTTGTAAAAAATATTTAGAAAGTCAAAAGAAACAAAATCCAAAATAAAGAATATAATCCTCATTTTGGAAATTAAAGGTCTTTATTTTCCTGTGCTAGAGGAGCCTGGCAGGCTACAGTCCACGGGGTTCCAAGAGTCGGACGTGACTTAGCGACTACAGCACCACCACCATAGGACATCTAGTTTTTTAAAACTCAATTATGCTAAAATTGTGTTGACATGGATAAAACACTATCTGTAATTAGGCGTAAAACAGTCCTTTCAGTGATCAAAGTTAATAACTCACGATACAGTTTAATTACCTAATCTCCCAAAATTAATTATAAAAAATATATTTTCTTAGCTTCTCAAACCTCTATTACATTTCCTCCTATATCTTGTCTGTTCAAGAGTTCTAACCACTTTTTTTTTTCTTTTGAGGAAAGCTCTAATGTTGTTGCGGTTTTTGTAGTTGTGAGATACATAAACATCAATGACTGGGAACATTATTTGAGAGCAAACATATTAAGGGATTGGAGCAGGGTTGGTCCTGCGCTGCTCTATTTTAGTTCCCTGAAATGATGTGATCATTTAGGGCTCATTAGCTATAAAATCACTATTAAATAGCATTTCTACAGGGTGAACAACTTTTAATACAGCATAGGTTTTGCTGTCTAGTACCTTTAAAAATCTCTGCTAAAACTTCATTCTATTAGAAGCATGATTCATGACAGTGTCAAAACAAGTGTCTTACCATGAATTTTTATACAATCTCTCCATTATAGTTCCTAGAAACGAACTTTTGTTTGCAGTAGAAAATATTCTCTTTGCTCACATGTTCCAAGTACAACCATCATAGGGAACATTAATGAAAAATACAAACAATTGAAATAGAAAATCTCACCGTAGTTCTAAAACACGCAGAGGAGCTGCTGTGTTTAGTTAGCTCTATAATATGATGGACACTGGAACACCAGGGAGTCTCATATATCATATGAAATTATTATTTGGAAACTTCACATTCACAGAGCAGAACGTAGAACACAGTGGCTTGAAACAAATGCTTTGAAATATGTGGTGGGGTAGATCTAGTTAAGAAAGTCACACCCACCCCCTATACATGCCAGTTAATTTCTTCCCCTAACATTACTTGCTACAGGGCAGATGTGTCCTAGAACTAATGACTGATCTTTCGAAGGGCGTTGTGAATATAAAATTACCAAGGATATACGAAGCCATCTTTGGAATAAAATGAAAGAGATCGTTGTTCTAATATTTTCAAATTTTTTACTCCATAAAAATGAGGAATTGTATTATTACCTTATCATTTCATTTGCTGTAAGCAAGCCCAGAAATAAAGTTAAATTTACTCAATTTGGCCTCATGAAGTTTAAAAACAGTAAAATCACATTGCATACTTTTACCCAGGCAAGTGAAACAATGTCCAACTTCAAGAGAAAATGCTCATAGTGGAATAGAAATTAAAAATGAAATGCAGTATATAATACTAAATATAAATTATTATCCTAGTGTATTAGAAATGTTCTCTTTCCTCTCTTTTTCTCTCCCTACTTAGTTTTAGGGTTTCAAATCAGAAGAATTATTAAATTTCTGAATAAAATTTTTTTTCTTCAGTTAGTATGTGTTGTTTTAAAATGGAAAACAAAATTACCTAAGCAAAGAAATGATCAATTGGATTGGAGACATTCAAAGTACCTTTAAAATTCCCCTTCCTTTGATGCCCAAAGGAAATGGAGGACATTTTGACCACAAATAACTCAGCTCATGTCTCATTTCACACATTTTTGTAGGAAAATTTTCTCCAGGAGGTGGGAAACTCACAGCCTATGAGGCATTGAGTTAAGGAAAATGCACAAATATTATCAAGAAATTCTAAACATTTGGGAATGTGCCATCAAATATATATTTAAGATCTCAATGCCTCTACAATATGCTCTTCTACAAGTCTGTGGGCGAGACTTTTTCAAATGTGTTAATGCCAGTAAAAATGACTTGTACTCTATTCAACAGTGAGAAGGGATTACTGTTCATGCTTTAGCCTTGGATTTCTATCATTAGAAATTGTGTTTAAGTAAACTATGGTTTTCTCTCTTTTTTTTTTTTTGCCAGATTAAAAAAGAATAGAAAGTAAGGAAAATGTTAGGATCACCGTGGTGCTGGATTGCAAATGCTATTACTGCGAATTACATGTAGAAAAAGGAACTGAAAGATTTAGAGTCTCTCAAATGATACACAACAAGTGAACTGAATCACTAACGCTAAGACAGAGAACTTGTGTCTTAAAACAAGTTAAACTGTTCAACAGACTTCTTCCCACAAATGTCAGTATGTCAGATTTTCATCTGGTTAAACAATTGCAGTCTCCAAATTCTTATACTCAATTCAGCAAGTCCCAAACAAGGTACCAGGCAGTGCAGAATGTGTTGGCAATACAATGTTAACATTTCATTGAAGTTACTCTCAAACTCAGAGTCTAATAAGAGTAATATGTTGGTAAAACAATAAGGACAATTGCAGCAGTAACAATAGTGGTATGGTGGAGCAAGGGAGAGATTGATTGTGTTAGGGAGGCTAGGGAGGAGGGAGTGAGTGTGCTTCCAATTTTAGATGACAACTGGTTTGTTTTTAATACATAAATTATGGGCATTTTAAATAGAATAAAATAGTATAGAAGGATGAAATAGCATAATTTACTCAGGCAATGACAAGTCGGTAGTCTGTATTTCTGAAGTATCAGCTGCAGATGGGAAATAGTTGATGAGGGGAAGGCTAGATCATAAATGATTTTATATACTAACCGTAAAGACTTCATGTTTTAAAAAATAATATTAGGGTAACAGTGTGGTGAGTGGACTGGCTGAGAGTAATGGTAAGGGAATCATATCTTTTGAAAGGTTATTGGAATAATCCAGATGAGGGAGGGTTAAATCCACATAGCAACTGTCCCAAATCTTATAGTAATATTTGAGGAATGGATCAGACATTAAGAAAATTAAAAACGTCAAGGATTCAGTTCAGGGAAAGAATAAGGAGCAATTTTGGAAAAATTAAGAAAGATAAGAGATTTGGGAAAATAAAAGGGAAATGAAATAAATCTGATCATTGAATTGTGGAATAATGCAATTGAAGATGCTTTTGATGGCCCTCCCATGTACTTTCACCCTCGTGATTTCAGAGCTTTGTGGTTCGACTTGCAACTGATAGTAATTGCATTTTCTATTTATTTACTGATGGCTTTCTTTTTCTGGCTTCCCAGAACTCTCGTTGTCTGCTTTTTCAGTGTCCTGAATGACTGGCCACATGCCCAGGGGTAGGCTTCAATTCCTGATGGACAGGAGTTGATGTATAAATACCCGTTTGTTTCCCACTGGATGGGATAACACTGCTGTTTGAGTCTGCCAATGAAGAAATGAGAGATGTGGGTTCAATCCCTGGGCCAGGAAGATCCCCTGGAGGAGGGCATGGCAACCCACTCCAGTATTCTTGCTGGGAGAATCTCATGGACAGAGGAGCCTGGCAGGCTACAGTCTATAGGGTCGCAAAGAGTTGGACACGGCTGAAACAACTGAGCATGCAAGCTCCACCTACCCAAATGATACCTCTTTTTGATAACAAGGTTTTATTAGCTGCCTTCTCTTCCCAGTCTACTCTGCCACTTGACCACAGAAGTTTCCCAGACTCACCTTCCAATTGGGGAGGCCAAACTAAGACAAAGTCCAGGTCAAAGGAAGTTTTTAAATAAACAACAACTAGTACACAAGATATAATAAGATAATTTTCATTCTGTTTGAGATGAACCCCAAACCACCAAAGAACTGAATTAGCTATTCATGAGCTTGGGAACTGTAAACTGCATTGGTCCTACACCAGGGAAAAAAAAGGATAAAAGTAACAAGGAACCCTTGATTTTATCATGTAATGTTTTCACTTCTCATTTTTAACAGATGATAAATTCTTAAGAGGATGGGAGCCCTCCACTATTTATACTAGTATTTAGAATGATTGATGTCCAAATAGAAAATGACAGCAGATTACAAATTATCCCTGAATGGCTGCTTCTTCTCCTGTTTAAGGTCTGTTGATTCCTAGATAGGAGTCTGCTCCAAATTTCAATTTTTGATGCTGAATCTACATCTGCCCATCTGTATCTATACATGTTTGTTGCTGAGGTCATTTACATCCTGTTACTCAGAGTCTGTTCTGTGGACTAGCAGCATGAAATACATGAGACCTTGGGAAAACTCCTCACCTCAGATCTACTAAATTAAAATCTACATTTTTAACAAGATCTCTGTGAAGTGTATGTACTTTTAAGTCGAGGAGAATTGATCTAGATGGGGTTTGTTGTTAAGGACAGGAATCTCCAGACAGCAGGTCAAAATAAGCCTGAAATTTGTCCTCTGGAGAAAAGTCCATATAACAAGCATTAGAACAATTGTCTGTTGTAAAAAATGTGACATAATTGGAAAAGCAGAGGGAAAGAAACTTAGGCCCATCACCCTGCGCACGCGTGCATGATCATTCACTTCAGTCTTGTCCAGCTTGCTGTGACCCTATAAACTGTAGCCTGCCAGGCTCCTCGGTCCATGGGATTCTCCAAGCAAGAACACTGCAGTGGGTTGCCATGCCCTCCTCCAGGAGATCTTTCTGACCCAGGGATTGAACCAGTGTCTCTTACGTCTCCTGCATTGGCAAGTGGGTTCTTCACCTCTAGTGTCACCTGGGAAGCAACCCCCTCCATCGCCCTCATCAGCCATTATTAACATTTTCGTTTTATTTACATATTTTAAAAACATGGCTATAAATAAATCCCACCCTTTATTAAGCAGGCTTCTTGTTTCTGTTACTAATGGATCATGAGCATTTCCTCATGTTATCATAATCATCCTAGAAAATATTTGATTTGGTATATTCATCATAACTTTAATAATTTAAAAATCTTGAACATTAAAAAAATATTTTGGCAGCCCTTTAAAGCATGCAGTTATCTGCATTTAAGACTATTCCTTAGGGTGTGTGTTCACAAATCCTGTATTGAATGGGGATATTCTTTGTCTCCTGCAGCGCTGTCTTCAAATTATCTCCGTGACCTTCTAGTCTAAACACTACATACCCCTGCCTGTTATCCTTTGTACCCACATTCCATTTTTCCCTTTTACAGCCAACCACACCTTGTCCATAAAAACTCTAGATCCATTTTCCCCACCCTTGAGTCACTGTGTTTTATTCTTAAAAGATCCATTTTCGTTCCTGTCCCTGAGTCACCTTCCTGTCATTAAAATTGAACTCAGAGCTTGTGTTTTCCGTGCAGACTTACTGGGCTGATATGGGACAGCCAGGCTGGCTATTCAGTTTTAAATATAGGACAACAGAATTTTGACTTACTCTTCCCCGGACTTTAAACGAAATAAGCTACCTTTTAAAATTGGACAAAAATATTTCCATCTGTCAGCTTAAGTAGCTGTCAGAGAGGAAAGGACTGTCTTGTATTTATTTGGAAGAGTAGGTTATATTAAATGTGCCAAATAGGAAATGAAAACAAGTGAATTTGCAAGGTAGGAAAACTGGAAATGCTAGGTGTGACATATGAGATATAATTTTAAAACCAGACCAGAGCAAGAATCACTCAATTCTTTAGCACAGTGGTTCTCACTTTAGTGTACATAGGAACAAACTAGGAAAGACTTACAATCTCTGACCCCCAGAGCTCATGATTCAGCAAGTCAAATGTGGGGCTAGGGTATTGCAATTGTGATAATCGCATCAGACTTTTCTGATGCTGGGGGTCTGTGGGACCATATTTCCAGAAACATGAATTTGGCATTATCTTTGCAACTCAGTGCCAAATATAGCAGGTGGGAAATGAAAAAAATTAAAATGAAATACACTGATTCCAGCCCAGCAAGATCTCCAGTTTCTTAATGTGAATTTTCCAGAATTTACAAAGCATGGAATTTACAAAGCATGGATCAAAAAGAGTTTGGAGTGATCACTAAAACTTATTTAGCTGTTAAATGCTGGAGCATCATATTTCTAAAGAGTAAGTAGTGACTTACATTTTCCTTCTTCATTCCTGCAGAGAACTTTTGTATCGTCTGTGTTTTGTATAACTTCCAGAGATTCTCCAGGCTTTATCTGTAGATCTCTGTTGCCCCACTTTTTAGAAGATAAGGAGGGTGCAACTTTGGTGGAATAGAGGACTCTAATTTCACCATCATACTGGAAAAATAAGGGAAAACATTTATTATTGATTGATGTGTATTATTAAAGTAATTCACTTATTGACAGACTTACTAAAAAATTTTGTTAAAAATGCCAGCAAAATTTCAAATTTTGTTAAAAAACTAGTTCCTTGTTATCTTTTCAAAAGATAACATAAGAAGATTAAAGAAAACTTTTTTGGAGAAAAATCACTTGCAACGTCACCAACCTAATATAATAATTATTTTTAAAATAAAAAAATTAAGATGTACATGTGTTTATTTGTCACACTCATTTTCTGCAAAATGATTACCATCAAAACTTCAATTCTGTTAGTTCGATCACTTTATATAATTACCATTGCTTCTTTGTAGTGAGAACATTTAAGATGTACTCTGTTAGGAATTTTCAAGTATGTAATATAGTATTGCTAACTATAATCACCATGCTGTAATTAGATCCCTAAACTTACTCATCTTATAACTGAATATTTGTACCCTTTGACAAACAGCTCCCCCTGCTCTCCACCTCTGGTAACCACCACTTTACTCTTGGTTCCTGTGGGTTTGGTTTTTTTAGATTCTACATATAAATGATATCATATAGTATTTGTCTCTGCCTCTTGTCTGACAATTTACTTAGCATAACGCTCTTGAGGTCCATCCACATTGTCATAAATGGCAGGATTTCCTTGTTTTTCATGATTGAATAATATTTCACATATATATATATCACATCATTTTTAATCATTCTATTTTAAGCTTACCTTCTTATTGAGTTTCAAAGGACAGCTAAATTTAGATGATTACCACAGTATGTATATTGGGCATGTACAAGAGTTTGCTTAATTTCTTATAGGAATAAATCTAAATCTAAAACAAAGTTTGTAGAAAATAAAGGTGTTGTGATGGATAACTGTGATATTGATAGTTACACAGATAATCATCAGTTTTTTCATTAGAGCTTTGAACTTTGTATGATATTTAATTGTAACATACTTTAAATTTTTTCCTGAAGTCTTTTTCTTCTTTTTCTTGCTTTTTTAGCTTCTTAAGGTCTTTTTCTTCGGCTTTGGTCTTGGGTCCTTGACTAGGATGGCAGAACACACATAAAACAACATTTAGTTTCAAAACATAAAAAGAATAGTGTATAATGGAGAATCCATAGCATTACATTTTTGTTCAATTTCATTTTCAATTAATTATTTTTCTTAGAATCTAGTACATTCACTGTGATAAATGATGACTTTTCTTAATGTAGAATATTCTTCAAGAGAGTACAGGCTGAGTTAAAATGGAAGTTTGAGATTATCATGTTGAACAATATAAAATGACCAAAGTGTAGTTTAAACATTGTTACATAGCAGCAATTTCAGATGATCCAACCTATTCTTAAATCCTCTATATTTTTCAACCCTTCCTAGGTAATCAAGTGGTTTGACTAATGTCATAGAAAAAAACTTTTTAAAAAAGGACATTAAAAAAAAATTTGACCATGCCATGCAGCTTGCAGGATCTCAGTTCCCCGACCATGGATTGAACCCGTGCCCCAGCACTGAAGGTGCTAAATCCTAACCACTAGACCATAAGGGAATCTCCCGCCAAAGAACACTATTTGAAAGATTGATTTTCATGGCTTAAAAATTTATCTATATATTAATTTTTTTATATCTACTTAAAATGAAGCCGAGGTTGTATCTTGATATCAACTAAAGTCAATTACTGTAAGAGAAGTGAACTGGTCTAAGGTAGTGATTCTCCAGCCCGGTCACAAATAGGATCACCTGGGAAGTATTTTAAAGATACCACTGCCCTTGTCTAAATCCTAGAAATTTTAATTACATTAAATTAATTAAAAATTCTAATTAATTAGGTTGAGTGAGATCCAGGTACCGACACACAGATTTTAAAAGCCTCCAGGTGATTTAATCTGAAATCAAGGTTGTGAACCATTCCCCAGGATTAAATATGGTTGTTAGGAAAAGGCTGTGAATCTCTGTAGGAAGGAATTTTAAAAAGCAGAATATTTGTGACTAATGACAGTTTTTAAACACTGATATTAATTTTTATTTTGATTACCTAAGATAAAGCTTTGTTTGTAACTGAGCTATTTAAAATGTTTGAGTCTTAATTTTTCAATCTTAGAATTGAGTTTATTCACTGGGAGTGAATTAGTATACACTGTCTTGCCCTAAGTTCTGCACTGTCCCTCAGCGCCTTCTTCTGCAGGCTTCCCTGATGGTTCAGTAGTAAAACATCTGCCTGCTAATGCAGGAGACACAGATTCCACCGTTGGGTTGGAAAGATCCCTTGGAGAAGGAAATGGCAACCCATTCCAGTATTCTTGCATGGGAAATTCCGTGGACAGAGGAACCTGGTGGGCTACAATCCACAGAGTAGGAAAGAGTTGGACCCAACTGAGCAACTAAAGGATACAATCTTCTGTCTGCTGGTGTCCTGGGCAGTGATGGAATCTCTGGCCCAGATTAGCACACTGGAGCAATCAGAACACACACGAATGTTAAAAAGGCCCCACAAGTGCTCTTGAAAGATAATTAATTGAAATTTATTTTTAAAAATGCAATGCTATGTTAGAGAATACACAATTGTCTTAAAACTCTGAAAACAAGCAATGGGAAAGAAAATAGTCCATATTGCATAATGTTGAATCAGCTGGGGCTTATTTTGCTTAAAGAAAAGGGCCAGTGGATGACTCTGGGTTCCTAGAGAGCTATTTAATGGAATGTGGTGGCATTTCTACAGTAATATTAAACACAAAAATGCATTTAAAACTATCAGGGGTAGAAGCGGCTTCCCTACGGTGAGGACTATTAGATTTTCCTTTCATGGAGCACTAAAAAACGAGAATGGTTCTCCTTTCACATTTCTGGTGTGTTTTGCCTGTAGAACTTGATCATCATATTTCCCCCTTAGTTTCTTTGATCTTGACACTGCCTCTTGTTCCGTAAAATTAGTTTAACAATGTTGGTAAAAAATAAATATATACTTAAGAGTTCCCTCATGCATTTTTTTTACCAGTATAGCTCAGAAGACGCCGCTTACTATATTCCACTGATGTTACTTTCATCCTTTAACTGATCAATTCTGAGATCTTTTTATTCATCTTTCTTTTTTCTTGAAAAAGTTAAAGGTGTTCTTCCTTTTAGCATGTATCAGATCATCTCACATACTCACTGGAGCACAAGAAAGCATTCTACCCTGTTACATTCAATTTCAGAAGAATTTTCAAAAGGTACTTCATTTTAGATTTTCTTACAATTTTTGTCTAAAATTAAATTGAAGCCTTAGGGAAACTAAAGAATGTCACAATTGACTGTTGACTGTTTTTGTTGTTGTTGTTAGTTTGAACGGAACCTTTGAGAATCTGATGCTTTTGTAAAAATATGACATAACTTTTAAAAGTCCTTTCAAAATACAAATCTTGCTCTCATTTTTTTCACAGACAGAAACAATCTTCTTGAGGAGGACAGAGGAGGCTTAAAGCAGGTGGGTTAGGATTTGAGATACAAATTAAGCAGTGTCTTCAAGACAAACAGTGTTTGGGAAAAAGTAAAAATAAAGGGAGGGGATGAATTAGTGAGATCAATTGCTATCAGGCTTTCAGATATTTTCCCAGTGAATGAGAGAATAAATGAACGTAGACATTGGTGAGTCACAGGGCAGAGGATGACCAGGGGACCAGAAGGACCACTGGGGAAGGGGGAGAGGGGAAGGGAGAAAAGTGGGGGAGGGGAGAGAGAGAGGAAGAGGAGGAGGACCTGGGCTATCCATTCATTCACAAACCTGGCAGAGACATCAGAGCTGGGATTAGGGAGAGGAGAACAGAGCCAACAGGATGGCACATGGTACAGACGCACCCTGTTGGGGTTTTGTCCAATCGAATGTTCTTGAACTGTCTGATTTTCATTACTTCACTGTAATGAGAACATTTTAATTACCTTATCTCTATTGGGGGTGGAGGGAAATCAGAGGCATCCACATCGTCATAAACTTCATCTCCCATGTCTAACAAAAGACAGAATAGCAAATGGTGAAACACTGTTAGTGGACATTTTGATATGAGCATTCAGTGATGTTTTTAATATAAAGATTGTTTTGAGGACAACAAAATAACTTTCCCTGAGGCCTCTGTACATTTCTCTTGGATGCATCACCTATTCTTTAAAGAGGAAAGATTTTTCTCTTCCTTGATGCTTGTGTTAAAATTCCCTCAGCAACAACAGTGACAATGATTATAACTACTGTGATCAGGAAAAAACCCTCAAATAGTGACTGAGATTAGTTGAAGATCCACAAGTATGAAGAATGGCAGGATTAGTTGATTGTTGACAAAGTCAATATTACTGGCCATCAGCAGCAGGTAAAGATATTTAAAAAGTACTCAAGAAACTTACCTTTGGGGTGCTATGATAATATCTATCATTTTACTTAGCCATAGATATATGGCTATGTCTTTGTCTATGTATCTACTTATCTATCGATTTGTCTATAACTCTTTTTTACTCACTGATCTTCATTAACTTTTACCTTATAGTAATATTATCTGTGGCAGTACCTGAAAATAAAAGGTGCTTGTTTCAGAAGGTTTTGAGAATCAGTATTGGTGGAAAAGTGGCTATGACCTTAACTGCCTCAAGGATTTTTCCAATCTGCAGACACTTTTCTTCCTTCTAGACTTCTTGTTATTAAAGTTAGGGGCAGTGCTTCCTTTCTGCACCTATTAAGTTGCCCCACAGCAAATTAAGCTGAAGAGATGGCTTGAAAGGAGTACAAATGTTTTAAGGAATGATTAGCACAGAAAGTTTAAAATGCTCTCTGATAGTGGCAAGAATTTGATTTCCTTTAACTCCCCCTTGTTCTGTATATATGTACACACATATACATGCTGTATTTATATGTGCATATTTTCCTTCCACTCAGATTAACTAATTTCACAGTATAAAAACTTGTTAAGCTACATGAACAATCTAGAATAAATATATAAAAAATAATGACATATCACTGGTATTCAGAAGAGGAAAAATTACTGTTCCACGCACATGCACTTAAGACAAAATTAAAGGCAAAAGAAATCAAAACGAGCAATACATTTTTTACTTAATTGATCACATTTGTTCCATTTTATACCTACTCTTTGTGGAGCTAAGTTTCTTGAGTACTTTTTAAAAATTATAGGTTAACACATAAGTTCATCATCAGTTATTAATCAATTTGAGCTACAGCCTTACATATTTTCAAATTGTTAGATGAAAACAAAGTCAGATAAACAGTCTGGAAGAATAGATTATCTTTGTGTTTCATTTGCGTTTTCAATTTATTTATAGATTAAAATAAACTTTTTGAAAGCCTCTTAATATTCTTGCAAGACATTTTATTTTGTTCAAATAAAATTTAAGAAAATTCTTTAAGTCTCAGCAGAGGTAAAAAAATAAGATGATCAAAATTGTACAAAAAAAAAAACTATTTTACATTTACCAGTGGAAAAATTTCCAAAGATAATATAAATGATACAATTTTAAAAATCAAAGAAATTTAGATTCAGAAGGATCTTGGTTGCACATAGTGTGGCATGTATTTAGAACTCTTTTTGCAGAAATCTAATAACATCAAACTCTGACTAAATTGGGGTGGAATCTATGAGGACTGTTGGGGCCCATCTCTATTCACTTGTCCCTTTCTCCATAGTGATCCTGTGACTGGAAGAACTGTTTAAAAATCACTGATAGTTAAAAATTTCCTTTCCCCACTATTTTACTGTTGAGAAACTGTGACCATCCCAGGTGCAGTTACTTGACAAAGTTATACAGTTTATTATTTTCAGAGTCAGGACTTTAATTCGGATAGCGTGACTAAAGTGATCGCTTCTGCTACCCTATCTGCAAGAAGCGAAATATAAAATATATTAACACAATTAGTTTTTATTACTTACCCACTTGTTTAGGAGGAGAAGGGAAACTGGAAAGAAAATGAGAACATAATTATAATCAGGCCAATATAAAAACAGAAATTGGGTCTCTTATTTAGGAAAAGCGTGAATAAATAACAGCCTTGAGGCTTATAAAGGCTAATTAATCTGTTGAGTATTATTCCTTTCTCATTCTCCATTTCTCTGCTGAGTCCCAAGATTTTGTCAATCAATTTGGAATTTAGCAAGACTTTTTGTGAACTCTGGTATTGGCCAAACAAATCAAGAATCATGACATCCAGTGGCTTATTTTTCTCACTGTCACTGGACCAATGTTTTTGAATTTGTTCTATGAAGTTTGGACATATTATCATACCAAAGTAAATGAAATGATCTAAATATTTCAGTTATTGCAGTGTAGCTTCAGATGAAAACTGTTTGACTCAAAGAATAGGAATGTAGGGTAAAAATCAACAAAAGTCACAGGAATCTTCATGTAACCATAGTATTGTATGGTCATATGAAGATCATAGTATGACATAATATTGTTTGATAATATGTACACATATATCCCCAAACAGAAGAATGGTGAATAAGAGAGGAATATCCACTGAAACCAGAGAGTGAGAACTTATTAACAGAAGTGATTTGAAATCAGGATTGGGTGACTTTTAGTTGCAACAGGAAAAAAACCTTTGTTTTTATTACTTTCTGAACTTGAAACACACATACACACATAACTGGAAGATTGGTGCACAGTTACACTAAAGTGTGAGAGGTCATTAGTAAAAGTGATTTAAAATCAGAATTAGCTGGTGTGTTATTGAACAAAAAAAAATATTTGCTTTTATTTCTAAGTGAGGACTACATATGAGTAATGATACATGAAGAGAAGATTTGCTATGTTTACTTACAATTTTAAGTATCTCGTTTATTGAGTGTTGTTTTAGTGTCTCACAAAAGGATTTAAAACTAGGAATTCTGTGTGTAATTAACATCTTATAAAGACTTCTGTTAAAGTGTGGCGAGTCTATTAGTATATATAAAACAATAAAAATTTGAGTGTACTTAAGGTCCTTCAAATTTATACACATGGAACTTATGCTAAAGGATTATTTTTGTATAGAAAGATAAAATGTATGCTTTAGTCTTATTTATACAAACTGAAGATACTTAGAATAATTTTAGTATAGGACAAACATGTAATTCAAGTGGAATTACTATATCATTATTGCGAAAGTTACAAAGACTTTAGATACTGTACTTAGAGAAAAGAAATTCCAAATTTTGTCCTTTTTTTTCCTATAAATTAACTTTTAAAAGAGAATGTATATTTTGAATAGTCAGTATAAAATATTATATAATAAAATGTAGTGTTGGAATTGTGACCTTTTAGATGTGATTTACAGCTTAAAAAAAGGTCCTACTAAATGGAGGTTGAGTGTACGTATGCATGTGGATTTCTGCATGTTTGAAAGGAAAACAAAATACATTTTTGACGCATATGATGATTTTATGTAAATGCACGAGTTTAAAAGTGACACAATAAATGAGACTAGAATGACTAATGGAAAAACACATTAAAATTTCTTAAGACTGTCAGAATTTGGTTACTGGTTATAAAATATTAGTAGCATTTGATTAAATTATTAGTGTAGTTATTGTGCACTGGATTTGGTGGTTGGTTGACTCTTACGATGAACCTTCATCATTGTCTGACTCAGAGTCTTTAGGTTTCTCTCGTATACTTTTCTTTCTGTCATCTTTTCCCTTTAACATCTTCAAAATCCCCCAGGACCAGGTGTTACTCTTCTCTTCAACCTGTAGTGTGGAGCTTTGGAGCATGCAGGCATTGATCAGATTTTTTATAATGATACTGTGTTGATCATTCAGGCTATAAGCTACTTATTGTATTCAACAAGATGAAGCTATTAAGTTTATAAGTCATGGTCTTTGAATACTGCTGTGACTAGGTAAATAGTAGGCAAGTTATTTTCTCCTATTTGGTAGATTTCTTAAACCTTGTTTCTTAAACCAGTGAGCTGAGTCAAAAGTTTTAAACATCAATTTAGCTTTGCTATGATTAAAAGTAAGTTGCTATTAGATTAAAATTTTAAAATGTGTATTTAAATTTTAAAATGCACCACTTCAAAAGTTTAAACACCTAAAGGATTAAGTTTTCAATATTGCCACATACAGCCACAGATAAACATATAATCTCAATTTATTTGGATTGCTTACAACTATGATTATTATACAAGGGCTTCCCTGGTGGCTCAGATGGTAAAGAATCCACCTGTGATGCAGGAGACCTGGGTTCAATTCCTGGGTTGGGAAGATCCCCTGGAGGAGGGCATGGCAACCCACTCCAGAATTCTTGCCTGGAGGATCCCCATGGACAGAGAAGCCTGGTGGGCTGCAGTCCATGGGGTCGCAGAGAGCTGGACACGACTGAGCGACCAAGCACAGCACAGCACGTGATTATTATACAAAGGCTAGCCATGCAACTATAAACTTTCCAGAGATTGTCACAAAAATGAAGTATTGATTGATAAATAAATGATTGGGAAAAGTTTGAATACTAGTAACCCTTACCCCTTTTCCGTTTCACTCCTTTTGACATAGTTGTCAAGGTTCCAAGTGGTATATTCCAAACAATATACCATTGAAGTGCGGTATAATTACAATTCCTCATTTGCCATTGCTGTTAATCAAACATTTTTGGTTATGTAACAGGGAATGCTACTTTCTGCTTTTTATTCTAACTAGAAATCAAAACCAGTGACAATTTCAGTATATATAATATTTTGCAAAGAGGCAATTAAGCTGATTATTCTTACCCATCAGCAGCATCCTCCTCTTCTATCCCATCATAAATATCATCATCTGGGGGAGGTGGGAACATCCCTTCATGTGAATTGGGGGGAAAAAAAATCTGTTAATTTTGTAATTTGGTCACAAATGCTCACTCAAAATTTGATAATAAATGTCTTATGCGAAATAAGATGCAGAGAGCATCTTATTTTTATAGCAATTATTTAAATTAAAATAGCTTTATTTTCCCACTCTTACACAGAGGTAAATTAATTTTTTAACATTATTTTATAAGGAATTCTTAGAAGTGAACTGTAAAAATATGAGGGATGATATAGAGTACTGTGCACTGGAGGTGACAGAAGTGGGAGAAATAACTGAGAAAAAGTAAAATTAAACAGAGGATGGAGTTAAAATTTATTGTGGGAAAAGAAGGGAAAAGTTGATAAGAAAAACTTAATTAGTACTAAGGAGACATTCAGAGAAAAGCATTGATCAAGATGTAACTAAAGGAAAGCTAATGAAAAGTGACTGTAAACATTGATGGGAGCTGGGACAAAGAAAAGAATGGAAGGTGACTTTTTCATTTCTTTATTTCATTTCATCAAAGTAATATTTTAAAAGTTAAACCTTTGCTTGATTTGTTATCCTATGTTTGCTATTTGACAAATATTTATTTAACAAATGTTTACTGACTACCTTCTTTGTAAAAATATGTGCAATAAAGTTGAAATTAGATTTTTAAGATGAGAATTTCAGCACTGCCAGGTATTAGCAACCCTTATTTTGTTGATGGGATAATGAGAAGTCTTTAGGAGTCATACTATGGTGACTATGTAAGGTATCATCCAAATAGGGACATTTCTGAAAGTGAAGGGGGATACTACTAGAAATTGTGCTCAGACAACTGGCACAAATCAAGACTGCCCTGGGCACACTGGCAGTGGAGTCACCCCATGACCCATAACGTGGAAGAAAGAAGTGACTTGCTCAGGGTCATTCAGTGGCCAGGACTGGACTCCATGTCATTGATTCCCAGTCCATTGCTCTTTCTACCACATTAAGATCCTCCTCATTATTTGCAAACAAGAGCATTTTGTCATTAATATATACAAGAACGTCGAAGACTTGAGAAACTGATAAAAGTGTGTAGCTTACCTCCACTTCCACTCTGACTGTGGCTAGGAGAAAAAGAGTAGACATTAATTGATATATTAATTATTTAGCTATCAGGAAAGGAAGTACATATTGAGCAGTTAAATGAGAGAAAAAAATAACATTCCAGTCAACAGTTATCAGGATGTTATTTACAATTGTCAAGATATAAAAACAACCTAAATGTCCACCAACAGATGAGTAGATAAAGAAGACGTAGTGTATAAACACGATGGGATGTTATTCAGCCATAAAAGAATGAGATTTTGCTATTTGCAACAATACCAGTGGACCTGCGGGGTATTATATTTAGTGTAATAAGTCAGAGAGACAAATACTGTATGTTGTCACTTATATATGGAGTCTAAAAAATAAAACGAATGAATGAATATTACAAAACAAAAAGAGACACAGATATGGAGAACAAACTACTGGTTACCAGTGTTGGGGTGAGGGTAGGGGTTTAAGGAGTACAAACTACTATGTATAAAATAAATAAGCTATAAGGATATATTGTACAGTATAGAGAATATAGTCAATATTTTATAATAACTTTAAATGAAGTATACCTTATAAAAACATCAAATCACTTGTATACCTGAAACTAATATAATATTGTAAATCAGCTACTTTTTAATTAGAAAAAAGTTATTAGATGTTATATGTGAAAAGGAATAAAAATTGTTCCTTATTGTAATAGATAAGTAGTACCTAAGCAAAAAAAAAAAAAACAAAACTAATAAGAATCAAGTGAGATTCAGTACTCCATAAAGTTTTCTAAACAATGATATTGTTTGTTTCTAGCATTTTACCATAAGGCAATTTTCAGATTATATAGTATTACATCACTCCATACATGGACTTATTAAAAAAAGTATTATTCTAGAACCGTTACTGCATTAAATTCAATTTCCTCTCAATATCTTACAATTACAGCATTTAACTCTTAGTCCAATAGCATTACATTTTTTACAAAGGGGATACTTAAAAAAAATTTGAAATCCTATTCGTGGGGCCTTTGTAGAGTATAGCTCCTAATTCTCTAAATCTATATTTCTGCATTTTAAATTTCTTTCTATAACATTCTATACCTCCCCTATTTTATAATTGTTTTCTTGCCCATTTCCCCACTAGATTGTGAATTGTGGAAAGCAAAGGAAGTCATTTAGTTCACTTTGCAGAAAAAAATTGAGGCTCTGAGAAATGAAGTGATATGACCATGTCCACTTTTGATTAATTGAAAAAATGACATAAGAATCTCAGTGTCCCACTTTCCTGTATGGACGACATCATTTTGACTACATCTCACTGTGCCCACCGTGTCATCATTTTTGCCTTTTAGATAATCTTCCAAGAACAGATATCTGATGTTACAATCATATAGTATATTTATACATCATATGTGATCCTTAGCCTTAAAGTCAGAATAACTTTGAAGTCTACTGTTAATCTAGAAATAAAAAGTACTTTCACTAATGGAATTTCAGAGAAAAACACGCTATAAATGTCTTAATATACAAATAGAAGTGATTTTTGATGAAGCTTAAGTATATTCGCTACTTGCTTACAAACTATTTTCACACTCACTGTCTTCAACACTTTCCTCTGAGCATGAAGCAAGCATTTAGAATTATGAGAAAAACTGCCAATTTGGGTTGGTTGCCACTTCTGGCAAATACAACATATTCCACCTTGGAGATTTCATACCCAATTTCCAAAGAATTGGGTGATCACAATCAGGAACAAAGCCACTATATATTATTTGATTTCTAGAGCAGTTCTTCATTTTTTCTTTGGAATATAAACCATTGATCTGGTGAGCTAGAGGGAAGGGAAGGAGAATGTGAGAAAAGACCAGGAAAGAGAAAGAGGAAAGGATAAATGGCAGGAAAAAGGTTGGAAAAATACACCTAGAAGAAAAGTTTTTTATATGACAAAGGAGTGGTATTTGCACTTGTAATTTCCTTTTGTTCAACTTTTCACTTTTATTACAAAAAAACAAAAAACAAAACTGCTTCATTGAGAAGAAAGGGAGAAGATCAGCTGCCAGGACCTGTGCTTTTTAAGCCTCCTGTCTGCTCTCAGAGTGTGGGGTATACTGTTGATTCTCCTAACCTGGAGAAATTGGGAAAGAACTGGTCAAGAACCTCCTGATAGGAGCCAGGAGGTATCTGGGGGAGGGAGAGGAGAGGATGGTGCTTTCTCTTATTCTTGCCAGGACGAGCTGCCAGCTATACTCAGCATCTTTCCTTGTTCTACTAAGGACAAAGCATGTTCTGTTATAAGATCTCTGCCAGCAGCAGCTGTAGTTTCAAAAAAAAAAAAAAAACAAAACAACTTGTGTAGAAGTGATGTCTCTTCTTCCATTTTCTTATTAAATATGCATAAAGAAGGAATAGATGCTAGTAAATATTGTGGTGCTATACTTGTTTAAAATATTAATCAGTAAAGCTATACACTTCCTCTAACCCCATTTTATTAAATAGAAGATTCCTTTTCTGCTTCATGTTTACTAACTGGAGATGTCTTGTAGAGCTGTGGTAGGTATGGTGGTGGTGATTTAGTCACTAAGTCGTGTCTGACTCTTTGCAAACCCTGGACTATATGTAACCTGCCAGGCTCTTCTGTTCATGGGATTCCCCAGGCAAGAATACTGGAGTGGGTTGCCATTTCCTTCTCCAGGGGATCTTCCCGACTCAGGGATCAAACCTGGGTCTCCTGCATTGGCAGGTGGATTCTTTACTGCTGAACCATCTGGGAAGCCCTGTGGTATGTACAGACTAGTTAAAATGGAAATGGTAATAGCATTAGTTTTGGGAAACAGTCACTTATTATGAAGATAATGCTTCATTTTAAGGATATTATCCCTTTTTTGTGGATTTATTTATTTTCTCAGTATTTTCATCAGTGTAAATATATATATATCTCACTGGAGTTCCTTAATTCCAAAATGAGAGAAATTGTGTGTTTTTTTAAAAGATAAAAGACAAACATAAGGTACAGTGACATTGTTCAGTCGTGTCCAACACTTTGCGACCTCATGGACTATAGTGTGCTGGGCTCCTCCATCCATGGGATTTTCCAGGCAAGGATACTGGAGTGGGTTGCCATTTTCTTCTCCAGGGGATCTCAGGCAGACTCTGCCATCTGAGCTACCAGGGAAGCCCAACATAAGGTATATATGCTGATAATATACACGGTAAGACATACTCATGTCTAGAAAATTCTGTAACTCTCAGAATATGGCCAATTGGAACTGTGACATCAAATTTGACATTTGCTAACTTCAAAGTAGGTCAAGGTGTTTCTTATTACTAAGGTCAATTTACAATCTGTAAACTCCAGTGCATACATGGCATGTTTTGATATATATTGCATAATTTATGATCATAATATGTTAAGACAGCATTGATATCAGACATTTTAGAATGATGAACTGCCAGAAAGCAATATAAGTTTAACTGATGCCATAAGCTCAAGACCGTAAAAGGGAAATTTAATTCTTTATATGTTTCATAACTATTAGTATTAATAAGTATTAATATATTTCTATTTTGATCATTTTACATTTTTAGAATGCTTAATAATAAAAACATTTTTTACTTTGAAATTTGACTTATAAAGAATGCAGACACATTTTTTTTCTCAAATGAAGATCTTGCATAGATCATGTGGGGAGCTTTCCCGGTTTCACAAAGTGGGCATAGAAAAATGAGGATTCTTCGCTGGTTTGGAGATTTTCCTTCTCCTTTTCCTTCCTTTAAAGGGATTATGACTCTACCAGGAAAGGGAGATATTGGAGGAAAAAAGGAATGAAAGGAGAACAGAAAAGGAAGAAAAAGAAAGAACAAGGAAGATCAGAGCTAGGAGAAAGAGACAGAAGAGGAGGCACTATAAAGGGAGCTGGAGACTGAGAAGCAAGAGAAGGAAAGTATGACAGAAAAGTTTGCCCTCCTCTTTGGTTCCTCTGGAAAGGATGTCTTGATCTGTCCCTCTGCCCCAGAAAGATGGTCCTGTAATTTTTCCGGGGAAGGTCACAAGGTCCAATGGAAAGTTGAACCCTTAGTTGATTGCTAGGGATCATAGCGGATTGAGCTTTTACATTCTTACTCTTAAAGAGCAAAGATGTCATAAAAAAGCATTTCTATTTGTTATATTTTCAAATAACAATGACAAATATATTTATACTCAGATTTCAGAGAAAAATATTTTATATTTTTAGAGCTAACTTTTATATCTCATGCTTCATATTTTACAAAGTCATATGTATTCTAGGCACATCCTTAAAGTCAAATCAGAATGAATATTGCAAAACAGTATATTGTATTGACAACACATCTGCGAATGACCCATTACATTTCAAGCAGTATTTAACACAAACAGCCAAAGAGTAAAATGAAGGGCTATAGAGTTTCAAATGAGTTATCATCCATGTTGAAGTGATTTAATTCCGTGGTAAATTAATTTAATTTACTGGTAATTTAACTTAGTGATAGAAAGTAGTAGGAAATTAGGAAAGTAAAATTCTAGTATCTTAAAACCCACAATCTCTGACAAAGAGATAGTTTGATTTGCTTTCCAATTTGTTTTTACATATACCTGCTAACATTTTCCTGCTCTGCAACGTCATCGTACACTTCCTGGTCATCTTCAAAAGGTCTTGATGAAAGAGCACCGAGACAGCCTTTTTTCCGTTTCAAGGAGTCATAGTCAATCTCTACAGCTGTTGTTTTAATATAGCCATCTACCAAAAGGGGAACAATTTATGTTCAGATAACTGTAGTTTAAATATCATGGAGTTGTGAATAAAATATCAATTGTACACTTTCTTTTTAAAATTTCCCTTTATTTCTTTGCTTGCAATTCTGACTTAAAGACTTGTTGACACAGCGTCACTGTGCTTTGTCAAAATCTTGTGATGTTGTGCTTTGGGGTAAGTCGAGTCTGTTTTCAAGGTTCTAAAGTGATTCAGAAGAAACATTTTTGCTTTTTAACATCAATGAAGAACCTAATACTCTTTGCTCCTCCTTGGGATATTATATTTACATTTTTTTCCCAACTAAAAATATTACACAAATGAGGTGAAGATGGAGCTATGTTTGTCATTTAAAATCTTCCTATTTTTGTCTACTCTGTAACATAATGCTACTTATGCTGTGTAGCATAACGCAACTTAATGCTATGACTAGCTTTGGAAGAATTTTCGCATTAAGATTGGCTCAAAAGAAAACACTTTGAAGTCGTAGAAAAATATGCACTCACATGACCCCCTGGCTGTTCTGCCCAGCCATTTTCCTTCAGGGTTGTCTGTGATGCGAATTATTTCAATATTCTCTCCTTGCTTGAAGCTCAGTTCATTCTTTCCTCCTTTGACATCACAGCAAGCTTTTGCTTGATGGATGACTTGAATAGGGCCTGTTAGCTGCAAAGAGGGAAAAAAAAAATCACAACCAGCTTCTTACTATTCAGGAAATCCTTAAGGAATGCAGTTTTGAAAGACTAGGTCCACTACTTGCTAACCTGCTTATTACCAACATTTACAGGTTTGAACTAGAAGTTGAGGGTGAATGTTATTTCTGGTGAGGGTTCTTGTAGGAGGGGCAAGGGGAAAATTGCAGAGGTCAGACAGAACCAGCAAAGAATAGGTACGCACATGTTCAGGGGCCAGGAGAGAATAGCAGTGATCTGTTGACCTCAGGAACTCTGTGAAAGATTTGAAGAGGAAGTGACTGAAAACTAAACACCACTTATGTATGCGACATGCTGGGTGCTATGTGTTTTTATGGAGTATGCTGGTGTTCTGCTTACTAGACAGAGGTTATTTCCCTCTCTGCTTTGTGCAATTATTCTGATGGTTCTCTGCAGGCTTAAAATAACAAGAGAGAGAAGGATTAGTAGTGGTGGTAGGTCGTACTTGTGAGAAAAACATTTTCTTTCCTTTTTTCGACTTCATGGTACTTGCTATCTATAAACTTGGAGTAGACATTACCTGCTATAAACAAGATAACAGTTTAGAAATAGCTTTGTGAACAAAAAAAATAGCAAACCAATATTATGTGATGTTTTTATAATTAATATCCTGAATAGTACAGTGGTTTCTTGACAGCAGAGGAGTAATCCAGTTTAAAGTCCATGAATCCTAAAGTCCTAATTTCCTAATCTTTTGTCTTTCAACAGAATTTCTTGAATCTTTTGATATGCAAATATGCATCATGAGTTTTGAAGAAGCTCTACTTTATTTATTGAATTTGTGATGTGATGAATTGTGAGATACCATCATTAATTATATACTACCAAGAAAGTAAACTAGCTTGATTTAAACTTTGATGTGCCAACAGTGTTACAATGCATCCTAATTTCAGAATTTTAAAATGTGAAATATTTTGTCATAGAATTAATGAAATGTGGAACTGTATAACAGTTCTCACATCTATTTATTTAATTTGAACATCTATTAACAATTTTGTGGAAGGAATATAGCGTGTAAAGTCCTAGTCTTGACAAATGTTTGAGTTCATGTTTGGTGGTGTGATTTCATATCTTATCTTTTTCTTACTAACAAATATTATTTGAATAAATGAGTGAAACCATCCAAAATTGGCTTCTCAAAAAAAAAAACAAAAAACCCACAAGGAAAAGCTTCGCCTAATTCCTTCAAAACTATAAACAATCTTTTCATAAAAAGTATGTTATAAAGATTTTCATTTAAGAAATTAATTTTCCACGTTTTCCACTTGAAAACTATGAACATTGGTAGCCATACATTCTGTATGAGTAAAATATTTTAATATTCATATTGCAGTCTTACGTTTGCTTATATATAGTAAGCAAAACTGAATTGAGAACCTATAATAGACACCATGTCTTATTTTATTTAATCCCATAACAAACTTTCAGGAGAAATATCATCTACTCACTTTAAAAATAAGAATCTGAGGTTCAGAGAAGTTTAGCAATATGCCCATGATTATATAACTCACAAATGCAGCTGGAATTTGAATCCACATCTGTCCAACTGAGTCTAAGTTTTACATTTTCCCTGCGCCCCGCTGTTGCATTTTTGTTTCGCTATAATCAATACACTGGGAAATTATATATAAGCCAGATTTTTATAATTCAAACCATATATTAAATGTTCTGGAGGAACTAAATATTTAAAGGAAACTTGATATGAATCCTTTTCAAAGTGAAGAATAGTTTTGTGACTAGATAATCACTCTAAATATAGCTGACATACCAGACCCATACCAGATGGGCCATGTCATCAAAGCCCATCCAAGAGAGTATAGCCAGCAAATATAGTAGAAGCAGTAGTAGTAATAGGAGTCATTCAGTTAGAATGAAAGATCAGAGAAGACAGAGGTCAATGAGGAAGGAGAAAAGAAGGTATGAGAAGTCAGCATGTACATAGGCTTAAAGTAAAGGCATAGATGTGCATCAGGTCCAGACAGCATCAGTCAGGGTGGCTCACGGAGTTTTATTGAGACAGGTCTGCTTAATCCAGAGACACTTCTGTCCCATGCACCATCATAATACATGCCAGGGATATGTATGTGTGTAGTCCTGAGCCCATATTATGAGTAGGTTAATATGAAATGCTCAGTCGTGTCTGACTCTTCATGACCCCTCGGACTGTAACCCATCAGGCTCCTCCGTCCATGGAATTTTCCAGGTATGATGAAACGCATAACGAGGAGAGTCAGAATGGATTTGAGTAACTGAGTATTCATTCACTCAACTGACATAAAATTTCCTGAGCTTCCACCATATTTTGTTTAGATTTTATCCAAATTATAAGCCACATATTTTATTTGGATTTTATTGTATTGCATTTCTAGTGCAGGGATAATGGAGTGTAGTAGACAAAAACATTACTGTTATGAAGGAAGTTACTCTATAGAAAACAACGATTAAGTAGTTGTCCAACCATGTAAGGTTTCAAAAAATGGTGCCCCTTTTGTATGAAAGTTATAAAAAGAGCGGTTACTCTTTTTCACCCATCAGCAAGCAAGCTCTTACTTTAAATTTCTTCTTTATTTCTTGTTCTTTCTTTTCTCTCTCTTTCTGTTCTTTTTTCTCCAGCTCTAATCTCTTCTTTTCCTCCTTTTCCCTTTTCTTCTCTTTTTCTTTGGATGTGTCTCTGTGGATAAAAATTTGGCTGTTTCAGCACCTGCAGGCATTTATGTGTTAGGGCTCACTATTCAGAGAGGTTCCTACCCCAAACAGAAGATAGTATGTGGAATAGAGAGGTGAAGGTACAAAGCTAAGTCTTGTCAAAATTCCTGGGTGTGTGAGACTGTTCTTAAAACCTGCAGGAGGCATTCAAAGGAGGATGCCTTCCAAAGGCCCCGCTACCTTTACAACCCCCGAGGGCAAGTGGAAGTCATTGTGATAAAGGTTCCTGTGGCCTGTCAGCATGAATACAATTAAACCTACCCCCCTACTCTCGCTCACAAGAGTACACTCACTGGTACAAGTTCACATACACATATTCACTCGTACTCATAGGTACAAATCTTCACTTAGAAACTTTACTCAGAATTAGCTGAATTCTGGGTAGGGAAGATTAACATATTTGAATCAACAAAAGATAAAATAAGAGAACATGCTCATTTTTATTTTCACTCATTTGCTAAGAAATTTCTTAATCCTGGGCCACCCAGAAACCCACTTGGAAACTCTTTTTAACATCTTCTTAAGCAGGTTAAAACTTTGGGATTCAGTGCTGTGTTAAATCATCTCTCAGAGCAGAATTTTGAGATAAAGTACTGCCTAGGTGAGGACACTGTAATACACACACAAACTCACTTGCCCAAAGACATACCGAGAGCAAGAAATACAGATTCCTGGCCCTGTAATTCCCTGCCTGTGGGCTGTCTAGTGGGTTGCAAGCCTCTGACCTCTCACACAATGGCATTTTAACAGAGTCCTCTGTAAAATCCTTTGACAAGAAAGGAATCTTTAGTCCTTTGTATTGAAATAAAGGTTATCATTATATGCCCGTCATTTGAACAGTTGAACTTTCCCCCTCCTAGTATTGAATATCCATTCATTCTCCCTCATACAAATTAGTATACTCATCTTAGAAGAAAAATATCATGGTAAAAAAAAAATGTAACTCATACATGTCTTCATATGTTTCTCCTTCACTCTCTTGTTCCTGTCGAGAAAAATATTAATAATGATTAATTGCAATTATTCAATAAAGGAACAAATATATACTACACTGCTCAAATACTCAGTAAAACAAACATAAATTTGTGTGTATGTTTGGCGTGTTTAATTTTTTTTTTTTTTTTCCTTTTTGGAGACAGACTGGGAAAGGAAGCACAGAAAGATTTCATTTTATATCTTGCTATGTAATTCAGAGTTATAGCCAGACTTCAGTTTCTGTTTAGCATAACAAATTACCGAGTCAGTGAAATGACTGGTGTTTAATGTCTCAAGCATTTCAGGTGAAATAAGATTGCAAATGGAAACATATTACCATTATTCTTAAGAGTTTTCATTTTTTGGTTTATGTCAGTAGAAAATAGATCACAGCAATTGTTACATATTCTAGTTACAGCAATATAATATGAGAAGAATAAAAAAAGAGAAACTAACCTCATCTAGATTTCCAGTACCTGAAGTGTTTAAAAAAAGGGATAGTAATTAAGAAATGCTTTAATAGAGGATTGTTAGATGTAACATAATACTCAAAACAGTTGATAATGTTAACAGAATCTATACTTTACCAAAGGTTTAGAAGTACACAATAGAATATGTGGTTTAGATCCTTACTATGGCTTTTCTAAACCTTGTAACTTATTATAAAATCATTTCATTAGCTTTCACAAAAAATAGTCTCTTTACAAATGGACACTGAAAGCACCCATATTTGGTTTTGCGGGCTTGTGTGGAACACAGGCTTTACCAGAAAATCACAAGTTCACCCTTTTTGACTCATCTGTTCCTAAGGATCTGCTTTCATGTATCAAACAAATCAAGTTAATTAAATTTTTTTAAAAGATATTTTACTGCTCAAGTAAGTGTTTAATAATATCAACAAATTTTCAGGTATTAAGACATCATCTAAAACAATAACAATAAAAACCATGTGGAACTGATACATGAATGAATAGACCAGTAGAAT
This sequence comes from Dama dama, assembly GCF_033118175.1. Taxonomy (NCBI): domain Eukaryota; kingdom Metazoa; phylum Chordata; class Mammalia; order Artiodactyla; family Cervidae; genus Dama; species Dama dama. Next base: position 42,568,586 of record NC_083705.1, on the reverse strand, counting down.
AGAAACAGAGAGCTCAGAGATAAAATTTAAATACACACAAATAGGAACACACATTTGTTGTTGTTTAGTTTCTAAGTCTTGTCTGACTCTTTTGCAGCCCCAGGGACTGTAACCTGTCAGGCTCCTCTGTCTGTGAGATTTCCCAGGCAAGAATATTGGAGTGGGTTGCCATTTCCTTCTCCAGGGGAGAAAAAAAAAAATCTAGGTTTCTACTAATTCCTCAAAAGTGGACTGCAAACAATCAAAGACTAACTATAAATGATAAAGTTCATAAGAAGAAAATAGAAGAAAATATTTTTATTTCCTGGGATAGGAATTCTTAAATAAAACTTTAAAAGTACAAATTACAAAGTAAGTATTAATAAATTTGATTATATAAAAACATATTTATGTTCAATGAAGGACAGTATGGACTAAGTTAATAGACAATGGACAAAATGAGAGAAGATATTTGCAGATATTTGCAATCCCTACAACTGCTGCTGCTAAGTTGCTTCATTCGTGTCCGACTCCGTGTGACCCCACAGACGGCAGCCCACCAGGCTTCCCCGTCCCTGGGATTCTCTAGGCAAGAACACTGGAGTGGGTTGCCATTTCCTTCTCCAATGCATGAAAATGAAAAGTGAAATTGAAATCGCTCAGTCGTGTCCGACTCTTAGCGACCCTATGGACTGCAGCCTACCAGGCTTCTCCGTCCATGAGATTTTCCAGGCAAGAGGACTGGAGTGGGGTGCCATCGCCTTCTCCACCCTACAACTGACATGGTATTAATATCTGGAATACAAAGGAACTCCTGCAAGTCATCCAGAAAAAGATACAAACCCCAAGAAAAAAATGGTCAAGGAATTGGAGTTGGCAACTTACAGAAGAGAAAACCACAAAGGCTAATAAACAAATCAAGGTATTGAACTCAATAGTAAGCTGAGATATGAAATTGAGACAAGACATTTTATACACAGAAGATTGGAAACAACTGGAAATCTGCCTCTGCACTGGTGAAAGGCAAGCATCTTGGAGTCCTCATGCCCTGGGATGGGACTACACACAGATGCAGCTCTTCTAAAAAGTACTCCAGTACTACTCAGTCAAAATGAATATGCCATAGCTTACAAGCAGTCACTCCACTCCCTGATACACATCTTAAAGGAAGGCTCTCAGGGAGTCACATGGGGATATGGACAAGAAGGTGCACTAAACTATTAATATCATTTTCGGTAATAGTGAGTTGGAGGTGAAATATGCATAGGATGCATACCATGGAGAGCTGTGCAGTAGTTAACAGAAATAAATTAAATATACATATAATCACAGATGAGCCTCACAAAACACATTAGTCTGAGTGTAAAAAACAGACCAGAATGAGCTATAATATGCTGTTTATGTAAATTGAAATATATACATGTACACACACAACAATATACAAAGAATGTGTACAAAATACATATACACACTAAGTGCATTAAAATATTTTACTCTGGTAAGAGAAGGGAGGAAAGAGAGTGGGTCGTGAAGAGAAAAGGGAATAAATAAGCAAAACGAGAGGACTTGCATGGACTAATGATGATGATGACTCATTAATGACCCTATGAGAACAATTAACTCTAACTGTCATATCTGAGGGAACAAAAAATAAAACAGCATTTGCCTCTTACCATCAGAGTGCATGACACTATCTTGATTTTCTTCATTTACAGGGCCTCTGAAAACAAGAGAGAGGAAAAAGTGAAAATGGGATAAGTAGATGCTCCTCTTACAATGAAAAAGAAAAAAAAATAAAAGGATTATTTAAAAATAACTCTTGGACTTCCCTGGAGGTCCAGTGGTTGGGAATCTGGCAGGGGACACATGTTTGGTCTGGGAAGATCCCACATGTTGTGGGCAACTAAGCCTGTGTGCCACAACTACTGAAGCCATGCTCCACAACAAGTAAAAAACCACCACCACGAGAAGCCCATGCACTGCACTAGAGAGTAGTCTCCACTTGTCACAAGTAGAGAAACGCTGGGAGCAGCAACAAAGACCCAGTGCAGCCAATAGTCATAATAAAAATAATAAAATCTTTTTATTTTTTATCTTTTTAAAAATAAGATAAAAATAACTCTTTTCTCTTTCATATCTACTCTGCTTTAAAACTTCAGAAGTCAGTAGAACAAGTTTTAGCTCTGTACTGATGCTGCTACTGCTGCAAAAAAGTGGAGAATTGGGGAACTTCTGTCCAGCACTGTCCATTCAAAGTGAGCACCTACAATCAACCCATAGTTTCAGGGCAGTAGTATGTTTTTCTGTTAAAAATGACAGTATATCAATAAGTCAATTCTGGGTTCTGATGGCAGATAATTGGCCGTACAGTATAGATTTCACAGGCCATTAGTTTCAGTCCTGGCTCCTCCCCCCTTTCTAGGTATTCTCCACCTGGCTTTGCTTCCATCAGTTGTGGCTTGGACTCCAAGGTGCTTCATTTCAAACCACTTCACTCCAACTGCTCATCAGTTCAGTTCAGTTCAGTTCAGTCGCTCAGTCGTGTCCGACTCTTTGCAGTTATCAATACCTGGGCCCCACGAATCCTTAATGATTTATGGACCCATCTATATTTTCTATTTCTATTCTTGGGTTGATCAGCATAGCTGGGGAAAATTGTCATCTTACTGACTCGGGAGATTACAAATAATTGACATTCAGTCTCAGCTGTACTCCCAACACTATCCTATAATCTCATTACATCTTTTTCCTAGTCAATCTTCTCTTATATCATTCTTCTCGATAACTATTCAAGACCTTCACTTCTTCCCTTAAATCTCCTATTTCTCTCCTTCCCTTTATCATTAGATGATTTTGTTTCTTATTTCACTGTTTAGCTGTTATTGGGAGTGAACTCTCCTAAGAAAATACATTCCTTTAACTTCCAAGTTTATCTACAATTACACCCATCCTTACATCTCCTGACCAAAGTTCTTTCTATCTGTGTTCTGAATGCTATCTGAATGATCAGTTATTTCACTCCTTTTATTTGTTTTCTTCTGTGTGTCATCATATCATTTTTTATTATTATTGTTCTTCTTTCCCACCCCATCCCTAAATATCTCACTATAGTAAGTCCTCTACAAACAAATCTTCAAGTTGCAAGCTTTCAAAGATGCAAATGTGTATGTGTTTGCATATCCAACTACGTCAGGAGTAAATGAAATTGCAGCTTGCCCTCCATCTCCTATTGCTGATGATCCTTCAGCTCTGCTATCTCCCACCTCGTCTCCCTCCTCCAATTAGTATCTCTTCTCTCCTGTTCACTCAATACCAGCCCCTGTATGTCAGCTATTGTCATGTTCTAGTGTATTTTGAAGATACTGTACCGTAAGAGTAAAAATATTTTCTTTTTGTGTTTGTTTTTCTATGTATTATTTATGTGAAAAGTATTATAAGCCTATTACAGTAAGTACTATATAGCCCATTGCGTTAGTTGGGTACCGAGGCTTGTAGTTACAGCCTAAGCAGTACTTACAACCTAGGTTAGAACAAATGAACTTAACGAGCTTCCTCGGAATGGATCTTGTTACATATGTAAGGGACTTATTGTACTGCTTCCTCCCTCAGCCCAAGTTACTCTCATTCATAAAGGACACATGTTTCTCTTCACTTTTCTAAATTCCACACATCACCACAAGGACATCTTCCTCTTCCCAGTCCAAGTAGGAAAAACTGTCCACGCTCACTTTACTTGCTCTCCTCCCCTTGTTTCTTCATTGACTGCAAGCTAACTTCCTTTGCTAGTCCTTCACTGAAACTACTCTTAAGAGGCTTAATTACTGAATCCACTAAACACTTCTCAGCCTGCAGCTTCCTTGATTGCTTTGTGGCCCTTAACACCATATCGGCTATTTTGCCTTCCTGGAGCCTCTTTTGGTTCCACGAGAAAGCTCTTCTTGCTCATCTATTGTCTCTCTGGTCTTGATCCCACAATTTTCTTTGTGGGTTAGTTTCCTCTGACTTCTCTTTTAAGTGATGGTGTTCTTTTGTGTTCTTGTCTTGGCTTCCTCATTTTTTTCCTTCTACCTTTGCCCCTAGATGGTCTTATATTCTCATATGCTTCCTTACCTTCACAAAGTATCTTAATGTTGGTGACTTCACATTGAAATCTCTAGCCCATAGAGTATCTCGTATTCTTTGTTTCAGAAACATCTATCTATCTATCATCTGCCTATCTATATATTCATTTTTCTATCTGTGTTTATATGGCCCACTGATGGTTCTACATTAACATCCCTGAAGCTGAGGTTTTCCTTTCTCATTTCAGCCTAAATCTGTTTTTCCTACTCGTTTCTTACCTTGGTGACTTGCACCACAGATTCACTTCACCACCCAAGCCTCACTCAAAAAGTGAGAGCCTTTATTTCTCACTCTTTTACAATACTATGTCAAATTAATCAAGTTCTGTCAGTTCTACATATTTAATATCTCCTATAATACACTTCCCCTTCCATCTCTCTCCCCTGTCCTGCTAGACACAAGAGCAGGATTCTACCATCACTAGTGTGGACCCCTGTAGTGGCCTTCTGGATAGTCTTCTAGTAACGAGCAACTGAACTAAAGTGAACTGAACTGAACGAGAATTGTGCTTCATCTTTTCTACCCTTAAAGTCCCTTCTTTATGCAGCTGTCAAAGTGATCTTTCTAACGTGAAATAATACCATTTAAAGAATGTGAACAGGAAAAGCCTTGCTATCACTAAGGCCATAAAAAAGGCTTAGTGGGTGTCCTTGTGACTCTGGAAGAAATACCTTAGATACATATATGTAGTCATAAACTTTTATCTAATAAAGTCACTCAAAAAATTGAACATTTAAATATTAACATATATGCCTAGCTTACTATCTAGGTAAGTGTGAACGGCCAGTGGGATTGATAATGACATTTGTTTTTCTTAGTTGGCGTTTTTAGATCTTAGAAGATTCAGAATTATACAGAAAGGATGAAGTAATTCAAATCCATGATACAAAAAGCTAAGAAATAAGTTTTCTAATCATTGGGACAATAATGTATGTTCAATATTTTAAGTGTTTGTTATGTTTAAGAAATTTGTTACATTAGATATTCATGAGTTAGGCTTCTTATTTTAGTTGAAAAGTGAGGACTCTTAAGTGTTGAATGTCTATGATTGCTGGCCTCACAAAACAGAGTCAGCTAAAGCTATGAGCTCCTGATAAAAAAATCCACCATCACCTAGGAAGGAGTCTTATGTCTTACCTAAACAAAGAAAGAAACACATTTAGAAAAGAGAACGAAATTTGATCAAACGCTTGTCTATGTCCAATAGCCAGTTTACAGAGGAATGGGGAGCACATTAGCTTACTATAAGGAAGCCATCAGCACAGTGGAGACTGTGGGCAACTATAATGCCCACCAACAACTTGATGTATTCAACAAATAAACTGCAATAAGTAAAAAGAAAGTAATACAAGGGGAACCTATAGCTTGAAAGAGAATTGCAAAACATATAAGCCGTAGACTTTGCTGGGATTCTTACTCAAACAAACAAAAAAACCCACACAGGATTTAAAAGACAACTGAATAGTGGCTTGATGTTTTATATTAATACAAAGGGTCTATTTTTAGGAATACCTACTGAAATATTTACCAATGTAATTATACGATTTTTGATATTAGTTTCAAAATAATATGAGACGAGGGAAGGGGGTAGTGTATAGATAAAACAAGATTGGTAGTGAGCTTATAATTGTTGAAGTTGCGGAGGGGTATATGGGTACTCATTATATTATTCTCCTTGCTTTTTATATGCCTAACATTTTTTAACATAAATATGTTTCTTTAAAAGTATCTGAAAAATCCAATTGTAAATGCAATTGGATTATTTAAACGAACTGGATATGATTTAATGGATTTATGAGTTGTTTACAAGTTCTTGGGAGGGTTTTGCTGAGTAAAGTTATGAAATTTGTTCAGTCAGGCATCAGAAATGCTTAAAAATAAAATTCACTATGTAAATTCATACATGCAATGTCAAACATGTAAAGGAGTTTAATTACTTAAGTTTATTATGAGCACAAGTATTGATATGAAATAATTTAGTCTGAGTTGTCCAATCATTTATCAAAGATCCCCCTGAAAATAATCATTTTTATTGAAATAAAAATTACTAGGTGTATAAATAGCATAGCAAGTTATGTGAATTTAAGTACTTAAAATAAATTAGGCCTTTTCACCATTAACTTTAGTGAATTGAGTATTAATTTAAAGCATAAGATGTAAAACACCTCAGACATCAAAATACATTGACATTCTATAGAATAAAGTCTATTGTCCTTTTCATAGTGTACAGGTCCGTAAGATCAGTCCTGCTCTTTTACAGTTTTATTTTTCATATTTCCTCTTCTTACAACATCTTCTTTTCAGATATTAACACTGAATTCACTTATTCTCTGAACATGTTCCTCCATACTTAGCCCACGCTATTGGCTTTCTCTGGAGTAATCCTCCCTTCTAATCATCCCCTGCCGAGGCCCTCCTTAATCTTTAAGATTCTCCTTTAACACTCCCTCCTCTGTGAAGTTATCTCAACTCTCCCAAGCTCAGCAGTTGCTACTTCCATATGTCATACATTGCTCACTACAGAGACTATTCTGGATTACTATAATTATACAGCGATTACTTGCAGGTCTCTATTCTTACTATAAGATCATAAACCCTTAGTATGACGAGATTATGTCTTTGTTAGTTAATTTATTATTATGACTGTCATTTTTAGGAAGCTGTTAGAATAATTCTTGTCAGCTATAGGACTTTTGACTAAATTAATGCTGTCTTAGTAACACTAAGAAACTAGCATTTATTACTAAAGCAAACTGTTTATTATTTTTGAAAATAATATTACGTTAAAAAGACTACTGGACTTGCAGTTAACTTCCTGAAACACACGGAAGAGTAACAAATATTTGCAAAATGAAGATCTGTGTAGCATGCTCGTACATATGTACTTGCACTTAATGCAAACCATTTATTACTTGCAGGTAATGTTTACATGCATATATATATTCATGGATCCAACATTATAGCATCTAAATTTTAGTTTTATATAGGTCTGAATTCAACACATATAGAACAGCAAAATATTCACTAAGTATGAAATAATATTAAGAATAGGAATAACAGTGAAGAATAAAAGGAAGAAAGATGAGGGGGAGAAGGAGGTGAGTGTCATCGATAGACCCAGATCAAACTGTCACCAATTGTTCAAAAAAAAAAAAAAAAGTATTACAAGCATTGAGAAAAGCCAAACAGAGAGAAATAGACAATCAACGAAACCAGTCACAACCCAAGTCCTAGAAAATGAAACAGAAGGAGTGGGTGAAAAAGAAAAGGAGGCTTATCAGTTGTTACAGTAAGGACATCTATTCAAGAAGGTCTTTCACTATAGTTCTCTGTGTTTCTACTTTAGCATAAGGAATTAAAAAAGAAAAGCAAAATTAATTTAATGTTATGACTGTCATGCTCAGAAAGCTATTAGAGCTCTATATCCTGACTTTTAAAGATGGGAAGCTATTGACCTTTATACCTTATTTGCCACTCATGACCTTTATTCCGTGACTCTAGCATTTGTCAGTTTGATTTTTAAAGACAGAGGAAATCTAAGTGACACTTTGTTCCATGCCTGCCCTCACTGAAAATGAAATCCAGTGAATTTTTCTCTGGAACACGTCTTCCTGTATTTAACGCATGAGAAATTATACAACTATGATGACTTGTTTAAGCCAATGGACTTAGGTAAGTCTGTCTGGGAGTGCATGACTGATATGGCAAGTCTCAAATTTCAGAAAATGTTAAATATTTCTAACTAATAAAAAAGGTTACAATGGTGAATTCTTACATTTCCTCTAATTTTAGAGCCAGAAAAATCTCACACTGAGTAAGAATGACCTCAAGGTAAGATCTGGTTAAGCTTTCCTTTTTCAACCTTAGTCATTTCCATTAGTTGTTATTTCTTATTACTTCACTTTTCCTGTCTCATTACTATTAATAACCATGTAATTTGCTTTGTATACTAAAATATTCAACTATTGGTTCTATATTCATATGAAGAAATAGTTACATTGTTAAAATTATAATTAATTTTTTAAAGTGGCACCAAGAAATATGTTACCCTAAAGAAGTTGATTTGAACAAAATGATAAATGAGCTCTTCTGACCCATTTTAGTTCCTCTTCAGACAATCTGAATAAAGTAGAAAATGGAGCTAGCTGCTTTCTGACCACTAGGTGGGGAAACAATACAATTTAAAATGCAGTATAACTTTGGCTTCAACTACTTTTAAAGAAAATATGTTTATTATTTTAAATTCTCACCTGCCTCCAATTCTTTACATTCTTAAGGCATTCTGACCTGAACGATATAATTACAAGTGACTTCTGGGAAGTTCGCAGGTAAGAAAGGCCATGTGATCGCCTGAAATTCTTCCTTTGATCCACATTAGAAGTTCTTTTCCTTGCCTTAAGCAACAGACTCCACACCCTGGGGGGAAATGTGAACCTTATCAGTCATTTATGCCTCTGGGGAGCTGGTCCTTCACCTGAGCACTGGTTCTTGTTCTAATCCTTTGTTCTAGGAATGCACTTTCTCTGTGATCCTAACAATGTCTGACTTGAAGCATGGGGTATACGCCCATGACAAACATATATTTATAACTCAGAGCTCCCTTCCAGCTCTTCACTTCTTACATCTAATTGCCTCCTTAACATCCCTGCCTGCATGCACACCACAAGCTTTGCGCAGCTGTGCTGTCCCGATTTCCCCCACGCCCAAACTTGCTCACCTTCAGTCAATCTCATTCAGTCATGGACACATCATCCTTGGAGTTACTCAGGCTCAGAACCTTGGAGCTGCCCTGGATCCTCTTTTCCTTTCATACCCTAAGTCCAGATTCTGTGGTCTCTACCTCCAAAGTACATCCTGAATCTGGACCCCTGTCATCATCTCCACTGCACCATCCTGGTTAGAATATCTTGCCTGCATTTCTGTAGGATCTGCCTAACTGGTTTTCCTTCTTCAACATTTGCCTACTACCTTTTTTCAGACAGCGATTAAGGTAATACTCACAAAAAGTGAGCCTGAAAACATCACTGCTCCACTCAAGCTCTTCAGCGTTTCCCACGTCACTTAGGATAAGAGCCATCATCTCTATCACGACCCGCAGGGCCTGCATGAGTCTGTCTCTACTACACCTTCCATCTACTCCAGCCTCAGTTACCTCTTTCGGAGCCCCTAGACATTCGAGGACTTTGTTCTGTCTGTCCTCGCTGACTAGAATGGTCTTCCCCCAGATACCTGCATGCTTTAACGCCTTCACTTCCTTGAGTCTTTTCTCAAGTATAACTTCCTATAAGGGGAGCGACCCTCATCTCTCCTTTAAAACTTCAACACACTGTCCCCAGCACTCACACTGCACCACCTAACCTGCTCTACTTCATCCCTTATCACTTGATATTTCCTAACATTCTATACTCTTTACTAGTTTATTATTTTTTCCCTTTTGTCTCTTGCTCCGTGCTTTATGTGAGTAGGGGTCTTTATTTTGTTCACTGATATTTCCTGAACTTCTATTACAAAGGCACAAAGTGGTGCCTCACAAAATAATTACTAGAAGGGTGGTGGTGCAAAGAAAAAGCACAGAGACACCCATCTTTCACAAGTTTACTTAAAGATCATTCCATAAATTTCCCTCTCACATGAAATATATATTTGTGAGCCTGACTATCAAGACCCATTTTACTTTCGTTTCCTCTTTGTGTCTTTTCTAGCTTCCCCTACTTGGGGGGAAAGTTTCCAACTTAGATATTTCTTCACTTTGGATTTTACTTGGGCTCTCTGATGGGAGCCTGAAAGTCTTACACCATATACCACATTTTTACTTTTGAAAAAATAATCATCTTACAGATATCCCTTAGCTTTCATCTTCATCTGACATTTAACTTTTAGATGTGACAGTTCCAGCGAATCTAGCCAATGTAACATCTAAATTCTTGTTTCTCAGCATCTTTTTTTTTTCTGAGAGTATACATTTTGAGGAGTTGGTAACTCTTAAATGAACCAGACTTTTGAATTAGGAGTCCTTAATAAAATGGAAATAAGGATGAAGTTAAGTTGATTACAACTGATGGCTTTTGCTAATTTCTGATGTAAGCAATGTTACAAGCAAAAATTTGAACCTGGTTGGCTGGTGGACTCTTTTCGACTTTGTAAGAATTTCCTACAAATGTGGGAAATTGACCAGCATCGGTAGGACACAGTAGTCCAGGCCACTGGTCTCTTTGAAATTCTTTCTTCCTTCTACAGCTTTGTATTCCTCACCTTATCACGGTGGATTCTAGGGGGCAGGTTTACAGAAAAGAGTTAACATAGCAGGCCTGAAGCTGCTATTTTAAAAAGAATCTTCTACCAAGATAGTCTGTTGGCTTATATCTGGGAACTCAGCTTCTAAAGCATTCCTTGCACTGATAGGAAAAGTTGCCTAATGATAAGAGTGCTTTGCTGTGCCTAGGCTGTATAAACAACACGACTTATGGGGAACACCTGCTTTACTTCTAGAAGTCTGGTATTTTGGTAGTTGCTAGGCTGGCTCAGAGATTAAAGAGTCCGCCTGCGTCTGCCTGCAACGTGGGAGACCTGGGTTTGATCCCTGGGTCGGGAAGATTCCCTGGAGAAGGAAACGGCAACCCACTCCAGTATTCTTGCCTGGAGAATCCCATGGATGGAGGAGCCTGATGGGCCACAGTCCACAGGGTCGCAAAGAGTCGGACACAACTGAGCGACTTCACTTTCAGGCAGAAGGTGCCTAGGCGGCAGCTTTCAATAGAAAGATGACTCTAATAGGCTTCCCTGGGAAACAATACCACACATGTATTGCATTTTTGTAGCTAGAGAAAGAAGCGGTTTTACTCTGTCCACTGCCAAGTTTAGAAGAAGAGTATGACCAGGATAAATCTTAGCCACGAGTACTCCTGTATGCTAAGTCTTGTGTGTCCTTGCAGTTGATCACCAAACCTAGGACTGGTCTTGGGGACTGTAAAATAACAGGAATAGTGATAAACCCTCCTCCATGATTTCTTCAGTCAAAGAATTACCAATCTTTTTGCCTTATAAATTATCAGGAATTCATACTCAAGGTATTTACTGAAATTTCTCACTAGAATTACACAGGATCCAGAAGGCTAATTAAAGCCAGCTGCTGGGATAGGGTCATATAATAAGCCTCAAAAGTACTGAGATCAAAATCTAATGGGTTAAATTCTTCGGAGTAGGATAAAGACACAGGATTTAATACATGTGAAAAGAAACTCATTTATACAGAAATCAAGTTTATATAAGAGCACATATTAGTTATTTTAATTAAGTTAATATTTATTTGACACTCATACCTTAGTAGGCAAATGGCTCATATTCTCCTTGGGTAGCTGGTTGTCATAAACTAGGATTCATAAACTCAAATGCATGGAAGGGCATGTGGTTAACATAAATGTAAAATGCAGGTTTTATGCAAGATAGTAAACTGCTCTAATATCTCCTAGTCAGTTGGAGTTCTGCTTTTAACCAATAGCGCCCCCTAACCCCCTGTCAAAGCCTAATAAAGTGAAACGTAGCACTGGCTACCCATGACAAGTATGTTTTCAACTCCTGCTCTAAATTGTAATTATCAGCATTGAAGAAAAGCTGTCAATCAGACATGATATTAACTGAGTCTATCATAAGGATTATGGATATTAAGTACTTTAGATGTAATGAACATCAATCTGGTAGGGGATTGAAATAAAGGAAAAACAACTGTAGCTAAATATTTTTGGCATATTTGGGGTGTAGGATAATCATGCAAAACAATTTTTTAGAAGAAGAAATAGAAGATCTACTCTGACTTGCAAACAGAGTCTATGCTTGCCATTGTCTATTTCTCTTTAAAACAATATTTCATTCTATCCAAGTCTTCTGCTTGCTTTTTTCTCAACCAGTTCTCTGGTAAATCACGGATAAAGAGCCTGTGCATAACAACCTACACAGTTCTGACATTTCTAAAAAGTACCATCTAAGAAAAGTGAGAGTGGGCTTGAATAAGTTTCCTATTTTTTTAATACACAGTCAGAAATCTGATTACTCAGAGAAAACCTCCATTTTTTTTTTTTTTTACTTATAGGAGGTTATTTAGCAGAGTGGTTAAAAGTATACAGTGGACTCAGACTGCTACTGACAGTCTTCTATTGAGAGTTACTTAACCTTTGTAAAGTTCCATTTACTTATGTGTGAAATGACAAAAACACTATCCACTCAATGAAGTCATAAGGATTATATATGTAAAGTGCCTAGCACATTACAGGCAGCCAACAAAATATGGTGGTGGTGATGATAGTGGTGGTGGTATTGGTCATGATGGTGGTGATGCAGTGATGCTAATGGTGGTGGTGGTAGAAATGATGATGAAGGTTAACGAGATGGTGGTTGTGTTGATCTGAAGAATGTTTCAGAACTTCTAAAAAGGCTCTAGAAATTTTCCTCAAATGAATTCTTAAGGAAAAACCATTGCCAAAACAGATAAATAAGAATTGCTAAAGGATATGGAGATGTGAGAGCAGCTTGCTAAGCCATCTCTTCTCCCTGCTCACTGACCACTTTTGTGTTTCCCCCAGAGTCACATGGAACCCTCAGCACTCAGCCAAACATAGTCTGAAAATTCCTGACAAGAGATTGACAAAGTAATGGCAAAATAATCTTTTGCTTACTTGAGGTCTAAGGGAGGTTTAATGTTTCTGGGAGGTAGACTTGGGGCTGGCAATTGTGTTGGGTGAGACGCTGGCAATGGTGGTTGGCTGGCTGGATGGGATGGTGGAGGTGGTGGTAGGGCAGTTGTTGAGAAAGCCATTGGTCCTTTGTTGGTACCTAAGAAGCAAAACAAAAAACACTGTGAATTAAGACAAATCTTCTTCATGCAAGAGCTGACAATTCCAAGTATACAGAAATGAGGATTTTAAACATAATAATGAAGGAAATGCATTGTAGGTTGAATTAATGCTTTAAAGAATTCAATACTCTCAGTATCACGGGACATAGATTTTTAAATGTTCCATTTCTCCCCACCCCCCACCACCCAGTTGACTGATGTATAATTGACAAAATTTTAAAATATTTAAACTGTATAATGTGATGATTTGATGCACATATATCAAAGGTTTCACATATGTGGAAGGTTTCTTCCCACCAAGTTAATTAATATATCTATCACTTTACATATCTGTCTTTTTGGGAAGAGTGGCAAGAATACTTAAGTTCTACTCTTTTAACAAATTTCAATTATACAATATAGTGTTATCAACTGTAGTCATCATGTTCTGTTTTAGATCCTCAGACTTTATACATCTTATAAATGAAAGTTTCTACCCTTTGACCAAACACCTCTCCTTTCCCCCCCAAACTCAGCCCCTGGCAACCACTTTTCTACTGCTTAAATATTATACAAAAAGCTTCCTAATTCCTTTTAGATATTTTTGCCTCTCTTATTGGAAATACTACCCTCTCAGGAGCCTGGCTACAGTCCATGGGGTTGCAAAGAGTCAGACATGACTGAGCAACTTCACTTCACATCACTCTCTCCTCACTATCATAGTCCTCTTGGAGTTTTAAAAATTGTCCAGTCCCTACACCCCTGACTTGCGACATTCCTTGACAGGAGAAAATCTCACAGGATTAGCTCATGTTTTCTATTGCCAGCCATTTTTTGGGGGGTTGAGGTAGGAATAATTAGTTCCCTTATAAATCTGATAAATGAAAATTTCTGATTACATTTACATATTAGAAATATTTTTGTCTTTTTGTCATAAAGTTAAAGTTTTCTGATATGTAAGGCTAGATACTTTTTCTTGAATTCAATCAGCAAATTTTTTCATGGATAATTTGTCTCTAGAGTTACATTTAGGAAGTCCTTCCCTACCCTGAGAACACATAATTATTAACCTTATATTTTCTTCTATTTCTCATTGGATTCATTTTTTTACCTTTAACTTTTAAAAATTATTAGTAATTTATTTTGGAATTAGATGTGAAATCAGGATCTATTTTTATGGGTTTATTATTGTTCTTAAATCATTTACCAATGTCCCAGGACCATTTGTCTAATAAGGTATTATTACTTACTTCTTCTTTCATAAAACAAATATTAAAAATCCTAGTGAATGAGACAGATGGAAATGCAGCTTGTTATTTTAATTTATAAATAATATGGTTTGATAGAATCATAAGTGACTTGAAAGCTTTACACAAAGAGAGTAAGCCACTGTGAATGGATATTAATAAACCATTGGTGGTTTAGTCACTAAGTCGAGTCTGATTCTTGCAACCCCATGGACTATAGCCTGCCAGGCTCCTCTGCCCATGGGATTTCCAAGGAAAGAATACTGCAGTGAGTAGCCATTTCCTTCTCCAGGGTATCTTCCTAACTCAGGGATCGAACTTGGGTCTCTTGCACTGCAAGCAGATTCTTTATCGACTGAGCTACCAGGGAAGCCCAAAGAGAAGAAAAATTATTTATTAGTCATTTGTGACATCTTTTCACGGGATATGTTTTGACAAGTGGGAGACTCCACCACGTGAGTGATCTAAGGCCTGAAGGTGAGAAATCATAGACATGATTTGGGGAATGCTGAACTGGGTAGACTAGAATCCAATCTACCCTGAACTCCGTAGCTACAGGTTTGCCTTTACACAGGATTAGGAGGCTTTCTGATGGGGCCGCTGGGGCGACCCCCTGCTCTTCTTCTTGCCGGGCATCTACTCCCCCTTCCCTGGTTATATTAACTTGAGCTGTTCAGAAAGTGGTGTGATTGCCTGGACTTGTAACTCCAAGGGGTCCTCAGGGAACTATGACAGCCATCTCATCACCACCCCAGAAGGCGTGCCTGAGGGCGCAGTCAAACCAGAGGAAAGGAGAGCTGGGAGATGGAGAAGAATTGGATGGGTTGTTTTTTCAAATTACTTTTGGAAAATTGTTAGAGATAATCTGACAGGCTAAATGAGAAACTAAACTATAAGTGTCTTGTTCTTCTTTAAGCTTGAGGGAACACACGCTAAAGTACTCCTATGTTACACTAGTATTTAGCAAGAGGATATTTTGCTTTGCAAAATCTATGGTCACTTTCAAATACTACAAGGAATATATTTGCATGCATACAAAATAATACTAAGGAAGAGCATCTTAGTTTTTCAGGGAGGCAAAAAACAGGTAGACTGGCCTTACTGTAATAGGATTGGCTCTAAAATCTTAATGTAAACTTCAAAAATTGTGCCAAAATATAATTAATAATATTGGAATTCTCAAAAGCAAAAATCTAGACTGATGTGATGGAAGAAAAGAATGAATATTGAATTATAATAAAGCAAATAAAGAAGAAATGGAAACAATAAATCTATAGGAAATTTCTGAGATTAATTATAACATTAATAAATCATTTTTTTGCCTAGGAACCATTTTAGGTGTTTTGCATATGGAATTTTTTTTAACTTATTTAACACTTCTTCAGGTATTTGTTATCTAGTTTCCATTTGATAAGTAAGAAAACTACCCAACTTCAGAGAGTCAGTAAGCAACAGAGGTGGAATTCAAACTTAGCCAGAATATAAAACTTAGTTGCTATCTTCTGATGTTTGTGCCCTTTCTGCTATGTTCTGTCCATGCTCTTAAAGTCATTAGATGGAAATTATTGATAAGTTCAAATGGACATACTAACACATTTTCATAAGTCCAGCTTTTCTAATTGGTTCTTTGCCTCTTAGGGAAATATTGAACAACTGTTTTCAGCTTTATTAGGGCAATATTAACTCTGCAGACTATGAAATAATCTATAAAAGCGTTCAAATAAAGTGGTGTTTTGGATGTATGTTTCAGAATTTGACAATCAGATAGCAGGAAAGTAGACATCCAGGAGTTAGTGGAAAATGGGCCCCCAAAGATGGATGACTGATACAGGTTGACAGGGAAAAAAATGTCTGATGATTTGGAATTGAGGAATTTGAAATAAAATCATGAAAAGGTCTAAAATATATGAAGTAAAACAAAGGGAAAGAACAAGTTTAGAATTTAGTTGGTATCAAGAATTAGAACTGTAAAAGTTGAGAGTTAACAACCAAAACTCTGACCAATCCATCTATTTATCTATATATTTGTGTCTTATCCCTCAAGTCTCAGGGATATCAATATTGCCTAGGTAGTCTGTGGCTTTACAAGAATTGAAAAGACCATTTGGAATTTCTTCCTCAGAGAAATGTGCAAGAATATGGGCCTCATAGTAGCAGACAGAGCAAGACTACTGGACAGTACAGGATAGCTCAGTTGCAGTGAGCTAAGCAGGTAAATTTATATCCTACTGCCCACTCTCATTCCAAGTCAGATTCAGGAATTATGTTCCTGGGCCTTTTAATAGGAGCTTAAGGCTTAAGGTCTTAAGTATGTTTTCACCCTGCTTATTTAACTTATATGCAGAGTACATCATGAGAAACGCTGGGCTGCAGGAAGCACAAGCTGGAATCAAGATTGCCGGGAGAAATATCCATGACCTCAGATATGCAGAGGACACCACCCTTATGGTAGAAAGTGAAGAAGAACTAAAGAGCCTCTTGATGAAAGTGAAAGAGGAGAGTGGAAAAAGTTGGCTTAAAGCTCAACATTCAGAAAACTAAGATCATGGCATCCGGTCCCATCACTTCATGGCAAAAATAGATGGGGAAACAGTGGAAACAGTGACAGACTTTATTTTCTTGGGCTCCAAAATCACTGCAGATGGTGACTGCAGCCATGAAATTAAAAGACGCTTGCTCCTTGGAAGGAAAGTTATGATGAACATAGATGGCATATTAAAAAGCAAAGACATTACTTTGCCAGCAAAGATCCGTCTGGTCAAAGCTATGGTTTTTCCAGTAGTCATGTATGGATGTGAGAGTTGGACTATAAAGCAAGCTGAGCGCCAAAGAACTGATGCTTTTGAACTGTGGTGTTGGAGAAGACTCTTGAGAGTCCCTTGGACTGCAAGGAGATCCAACCAGTCCATCCTAAAGGAAATACCATCCTGAATATTCATTGGAAGAACTGATGCGGAAGCTGAAACTCCAATACTTTGGCCACCTGATGCGAAGAACTGACTTATTTGAAAAGACCCTGATGTTGGGAAAGATTGAAGATGGGAGGAGAAGGGGATGACAGAGGATGAGATGGTTGGATGGCATCACCGGCTCAATGGACATGAGTTTGAGTAAGCTGTGGGAGTTGGTGATGGACAGGGAGGCCTGGCGTGCTGCAGTCCATGTGGTCGCAAAGAGTCGGACACGACTGAGCGACTGCATTGAACTGAACTAAAGCTTCAAGTAGATGCTGGCCATTTTGCTAAAAAGCTGAATGGGAGTTTGACTGACACCTAGTTGTAACACTTGAACTTCCACAAGAGATGTAATAAATTTGATAATAAAATTCTTAACCATAATTTTAAAGTATGACTAATAGCAAAAACAAAAGAGAACTGACTGTACTTACAGTAGGGAGCAGTTCGTACCGGTTGCAAAAAAATGGGAAGAGTTGTGAACGAAGGGGAGAGAAATTGCAAAACTGTCTAGAACATGAAAACAGCTCTCGAGAATCTGGGAAGTTAACAACCTCTGATTTGAATTTTTCATTCTCTTTAATTTTGGGAGCTTAGTAGAGGCCTTACACAAGTCATGTGCTCTGACACATGGGTGGAACACTCGGGCCATTTTACTAGGAGGAAATGCCTGGCAGGGGCCTCCATGAGTCTGCAAGCAGTGCCCACGGATTATCTGCCTGAACCTTAAGGGTGGTCCCAGGTTCACTGAAACACCAGCTACTCAAAGTGGTGACATTATGTCAGGATCTAAAACTATAAACGGAAAAGCAGAATTGAGGGGGGAGGGAAGAAAGACTGAGAAGAAGTGGGGGGGAATAATTAATGAAGAAACTTTGACAGTGGTAGTATACTTACATAATAGAAAATGGAAATTGTATTATTTCACAAACTTTGTACTTGAGTTTTTTTTTTTTTTTTTTTTTAATAAATACTGGTTCCTGGTATTGTGACAATACTCTTGTAATGTAAAGATCTATGAGGACTCAGGAAATCTACCCCTTAGATTCTGACATTGATGACTTTGATTAAAAAGGTGCTTGTAACCTTTAAGGTCCACGAGGTCTAAGGAGTATCTTGAGTTGTGGTCTGGATTTCCTTTTCAATCCATGGATTCCTTAAGAAAACCAAAGATACTATGAGGACTTCCCTGGTGGTCCAGGGGCTAAGACACCACACTCCCAATGCAGGGTGCCTGGGCTTGATCCCTGATTAGGGAACTAGATCCCGTATGCCACAACTAAGAGTTCGCATGCCACAACCGAAAGGTCAAAGATCACATGTGCTGCAACTAAGCCCCAGTACAGCCAAATAAATAAAATAAATATTAAAACATCCCGAAAAACAATGTATCATATCATCCCTAATCGCCATAAAACCTTGACTGTAGACTTAATTTCTAATTATGATTTTGTTGGGATGTCTTAGAATTGAGTCAGATGTTAGAAAACTGATTTTACCACCAGCTTTACACCAAACAGTCCTTTGTCTTCAGCAAATCATTTAATTTCTGTGTGATTTAGTTTTTCTAACTGTCAAATGGGAGTGGTATGACCCCAAGTACTTCATAAAGGTTTAAAGATTAGATGAGCTGATATGTATCGAAAGCATCTTGAAAAGTCTGAAGCATAGTATAAACATAAAAGATGATCACATAAGGATGAGGGATGTGACAAATAAAAATCATTACTGAGCTATCCTGACTTGAGTTATTCTGAAATAATATTTTGAATTTTTATAAGGTCTTCAGTTATTTATTGGGGAATTATTATGTGCCTGCCCCAAGAATTTATGCTTTTGAACTGTGGTGCTGGAGACAACTCTTGAGAGTCCCTTGGACTGCAAGGAGATCCAACCAGTCCATCCTAAGGGAGATCAGTCCTGGGTGTTCATTGGAAGGACTGATGTTGAAGCTGAAACTCCAATACTTTGGCCACCTGATGCGAAGAACTGACTTATTTGAAAAGACCCTGATGTTGGGAAAGATTGAAGATGGGAGGAGAAGGGGATGACAGAGGATGAGATGGTTGGATGGCATCACCGGCTCAATGGACATGAGTTTGAGTAAGCTGTGGGAGTTGGTGATGGACAGGGAGGCCTGGCGTGCTGCAGTCCATGTGGTCGCAAAGAGTCGGACACGACTGAGCAACTGAACTGACCTGAACTGACCTGAACTGCTCCAAGATTTAGCCATTGAACTGGCAATGTGGAATATAAACTTTTATCTTCTCTACACCTGCGTAGGTCGACTATGGCTATTGTTCATCCAAATGGGACAAAAAGCTCTAGCAATTGTCTGGTATTTCCTGAGTCTGGGCTGATAAACTCTGCACTAAGAACAATCTAAGTGTATATTTGATGGAATCACTAGCAATGGTCTGCCCATGTACAGTCATTTACACCTAACTAAATACAGGCTCCTTCAGAATCTGGTCTCACTGTGACCTTATCACGTTTCCCATAATAGTTGTTTAAAAGCTCCCCACATTCCTGGACCCTCTCACTCTGTCCTCGTTCACCACAGATACTTTACCTTTTATTTTACCAAGACCATGGAGAACACTCTACTTGACCATCCCCATTTACCTTTTGTTCTAACTTAAAACCTCCTTACATCTTGCTATCCTTATTTCCTTTGCCTCTGATTATCTGGAAAAATGTCATTCTTACCAATACTAACTGCCATTCTTGGTTCATGACATGCCTGCTTTCTTATAGACCCTGCTCCATTAATCAATAACTCCTTCACTTTCATCAAGTAAGAAATGATTATTAAGCACTTACTCTCTGCTCTGGATTGTGTTTAAGCCTTTACGATGCACTTCCCATCTTAAACGTGGTTTGATCTCTTGCACGCTAAAGAAACACAACAATATCCTTCCTTCTTTGTCCCTCACTCTAGTTAACAGCTGCTGTTTCTCGTTCCCTTCATAGTCACACTTCTTGAAACACATGTCTTATATTTGCCACTTCTATATCTTTATTGTGCTTCAGTGGCTTCATGGCCGAGGGAAGAATGAAAAGTTCTGGAATAGAGAGTCTTGAGTTTGAATTCAGACTTCACCACTCATATTCATTTAATTGTTTATTACTCAGTTTTGGGCCCTGAGTAAGCTGCTTGACATCCCCAAGTCTTTATTTTCTCATCTGTGAAATGGTCATATACACCCACCTTGCAGAAGCATCTGAACATTATAGTTCTTAATAAACATTCCTATTCTTAGTTATCACTTAATCTGGCTACATCATTGATACATGGCAGTCATCCCATCTCAACTGTAAAAACCCAAACCTTTTCCACAAACAAATTATCCATACTTTTGGTTCAGTTAGGATATCTTAGAATGGACTAAGAATCAGGAAGCTTAACTCCTTATCCAGCCCTTCAGGTAATGAACGAACAAACATTGCTTTTACTTTCTTGATTCCTGTGTGTGTCTGTGCTCAGTCATGTCTGACTCTTTGTGATGCCATGGACGATAGCCTGCCAGGCTCCTCTGTCCATGGAATTTTCCAGGCAAGAATACTGGAGTGGGTTGCCATTTCCTTCTCAATTCTTGATTTCTGAACACCAGAAGCAAGTTTTCAGCATGGGAAGTGGAATGGTTTGATAGAAAGAATACTTGTGCTGGAGTCATTCAGATCTAGGTTTGACTACCAATCCCAACTTGTAGTAGCTGTAGGACACTGGATAATGTATTTTGCTTTTCTGGGTTTTATATTCCCTGCATGTTAAAATGACACTACTGCTTCCTAACATGCAGGATGGCCATGAGAATTAGAAATAGTATGTACCTACTATTTCTATCCAACACAGTGGGTGTTTTGCTTAAGAAGTATCCTAGCACCTAGAACCATTTTTTTTTTCTACACGGGACAGGCTCTTATTAAACCTCTAAGGGCACATTTATGTCTCTATGTGTAGAGAGACTAGGATAATCAAACTTACTATGTATGCTTTTTTTTTCTTTTAATTTTTGTTGAAACATAGTTGATTTCTAATATTGTGTTAGTTTCAGGTATAGCTTAGTATGATTTCTTTAAAAAGTTTTCTTGGGACTTCCTTGGCAGTGCAGTGGTTAAGACTCTGAGCTCCCAATGCAGGGGGCATGGGTTCAATCCTTGGTAGGGAAACTAAGATCTACATGCATGTGTGCTCAGTCGTTTCACCCGTGTCCAGGACCATAACTTGCCAAGCTCCTCTGTCCATAGGATTCTCCAGGTGAGAATACTGGAGTGGGTTGCCATGCCCTCCCCCAGGGGATCTTCCTGACCCAGGGATCAAACCCTTGTCTCCAGTGTCTGTTACAGATTCTTTACTGCCGAACCACCGGGGAAGCCCAAAGACCTACATGGTAAGGCCACACACACAAAAAGTTTTCTGAACTTCCACTTGTGCCTGAAACAACATGCTATGCTGCACTTGTGACCATTTTGCTACAAGCAAGCTTCTGACAAGCCACCTGTTTTTTTGAAGTGTAGTGTGGCTGCCCTGCTTATCCTCTGGCTTGACACCATGCAGCCGAGTGCTGCTGGGAGAACTCTCATCTGTATATAGAGCACTCACACATGGTTTCTTATGCTAATTTTATGTTTTTTAAAGTTCCCATAAATTACTTTGTCACTTTTTAATTTAATCTCTTCCTAGTTAAATAGTAAACCGAGGGTGGGTCTGCACTGTCGCCATCTGTGTTTGCCCCACAACACTTTATGTCTATCATACATAGCAGAGTATTTTATGTCTTACTGGTTTGGACTTTCTTTTTCCCTCTCTTTTCCCTTTAGGGAAAAAAAAAAAAAAAAACTAGTTTAAAATAGTTTATTGTGAGATAAATATATGCACAGTAAAACACTTAAGGAAAGATAAGAGGGAATACTGAAAAGAAAAATCTCACATTCTATATCCCATCTCCCATTTCCCAAAGACAACTGTTACCAGTCTCATATGTGTCTTTCAAGAAATATTCCATGCATTTTATCACATAAATTGGACCTTAGTACAGTATTCTGCACTTTGCTCTTATAACAAATTTTTTTAGAAGATTTCTTTTTACTGGCACAAAGAGGGCAATGAAATTTTCATAACTGTGGCATTCTCCATTGCATAGATTTAGCATAATTTATTTTGACCCATCTCATAATTGATGGAAATTTTGATTAATTTTTTGAAAATTATTTTATCAAGTAAGAAACATATTGGTTTAAAGAGTACACTTCAGGGACTTTCCTGACGGCCCTGTGGTTAAGACTACCCCCTCCCAAGGCAGGGGGCACAGGTTCAATCCCTGGTTGGGGAACTAATGTCTGTGTGGTGCAGACCCCCCCCCAAAAAAAAAGTACAATTCAGTGGAATCAGTATGTTTGTATTAGTGCAATCATCACCCTAATCTAATTTTAGGATGCATGAATCACCACAAAAATAAAGCTGACCTATTATTTATTTCACCCCATCCTCTCCCCCTTACTCCTGCCTTAGGCAACCACTAATTTACTTTTGGTCTCAGTGGATTTGTTTATTCTGCGTTCTTCAGATTAATAGAATCATACAATATGTGGCCTCTTGTGACTGCTTTTTTCTCTTAGTTGTTTTTGAGGTTCAATCATGTTGCAGATATCAGGACTTCATTCTTTCTATGGCTGGTTTATATCCCACTGTATGGATACCACATCTACTTATCTATTTTTCAGTTGATGGACTTTTGAGTTGTTTTCATTTTTTAGCTGTTACAAATAATGTTGGTGTGAACATTTGTGTACAAGTCTTTGTGTGGACATATGTTTTCATTTCTTTTTACTATTAATATATGCCCAGCATAAAATTGCTTAGTAACTGTATGTTTACTATTGGGAACTTTAGTTTGTTTTGTATTTGATATCTTTGGATTACTAGACAAGTACAATTATAAAATTATTCTGTACTTGTATGTTTGATCACAAGTCTAAATATATCTGTAGGGTAAATTCTTAGAAGTGGGATTCGTGGATCAAAAAATAGAACATTAAAACATTTTGGTAAACAGTGCCACTTGGTAAGAGTTTATCAATTCATGTGTCTTCTAACACAAGAGGACTACACCTGTTTTACCGTAACCTCACTAACAGTGAGGTATTATCACACTGTTTTGGTCTTAATTCTGATATATAAAAAAATGCTATGACATTTTAACTTGCATTTCAATGTTTGCAAGTGATGTTAAGGATCTTTTCATATGGTTATAAGACATTTTGTGTGTATGTGTGTTTCCTTAATATAGTATGTTAGTGATACAGCACCCTATTTAATTAAATTGCTGAAAAAAGAATTTATCTCTTCTATGATTGACGGTTGATCTAATATGTTGCTGTTTGATCTAAATAGAATATAACTTACAATATAGGCATTCAAGTAGATATTACCATTTATGTCAAAGCATCTTACAAGTTTTCAGAAGATCTTCAGTAGCTTTGAAAGGTAAGGATTTGAAAGTGTTTTTGAGCCTATTTGGGTCATAGGCTTAGAAAATCTAGCTTTACAGAATTTTTTTTCTTGCCTAATTCAAAGTCATCTATTCTTATCTTCAAAGAATTTATAAGCCCATAGTGGATGTAAACCCACAGAGGATGGGAAATTTTGAAAACCAATTTAGTTGAAAACAAAGTACTGTAACTATATTAGTGAAAAACTCTTTGCTTTGAAAGCAAGCTACCAAGAAAATGTTGGTCAACTTAGAATATTCCATCAACATGGAAAGAAAAGTAATACTGAAACGTTCATGGTTGCATAGATAATTAAGCAGAAATTAAAATGAAGGTGAAGAAGTAGAGATCAAAACAAATACAATCAATTAGAGGAAAATAAGTAAAGAAAGGCTTTGATCACTATCTTAAACTTCCCCCATCTCAGATCTAACTTTAACATTCAATGTCTCTGAATCTTTTTTAATTCTTAAAAATTCACTTCCCCAATAACTTTGTTGGATATTCATAATTTATGTAGTTATTTTTATAATTAGATGTAATCATGAAGTGTTAAAAGTTTTTATTTATTTTCAGTTCATAAAATGACATGAAATTCAAATCAGGCAGTAATTTGACTGCAGGTTGCTGGCTTCTGAATCTTTCTTTTTTAAAAAAGGTTAAGGGATTTCCCTGGTGGTTCAGAGGTTAAGACTTGTGGCTTTTACTGCCAAGCCCTGGGTTTGATCCCTGGTCAGGCAGCTGAGATCCTGCAAGTAGTGCGTGTGTGTTAGTCAGTCGTGTCCAACTCTTTTGTGATCCCGTGGACTGTAGTCCACAAGGCTCCTCTGTCCATGGAAATTCCCAGGCAAGAATACTAGAGTGGGTTGCCATTTCTTTCTACAAAATATTATATTAAAAGGAAAAAAGTCAGTGTATAGGAAAAGTTTTTTGTCAGAAGCTGATAGTTACAGAGTACCTTTCTTGTTTCTAAGATAGAGTGTATTGGTGCAGAAGACAATAATTGAATTTCTTTTCTTCAAATGCTAAATTAAAAAATATATATATACTTAAACTTATACAGGAGTAAAGGAAGTCCTACTAGAACTCAAGGTTTAGAAAAGCCTCATGTGAACTGGTTGATATGTTGAAAGGATAGTGAATGTTTTGAGTCAATCAACATTTTTAAAATAAAAATCAATATAACCCAGAAACATAACATCTATGAGCAGAGAAGGAGTAAACATTGGTGATGCAGAAATAATAATATAGCTTCAGAATATGAGCAAATAGAGGGACATCTAAAGCAGATGCTTCAAACTCAACTTTCAGTGGAAGCCAGGCAGCAAAATGCATTTGTATGTACTGCTGGGAATTGACTGGTGAGCAGGAAAGTCATACTGTCTTGATGGGGTCACTGCTATAAGGCTCCAAACTACTGTAAATATGTGGAGAACAAGTCTAGATTTTTCCATGAAATCTTCCAATTTTTTAATGTTGGCAACTAACTAAACAAAACAAAACAAACACATCAAACATACACCACTCTCCAAACTCTGCACACCAAACAAAGCACATTTTTGGATTATTTTGTGATAGATGTGAAATACTTTGTGAAAATTACTTTGCGATAGATGCCTTTTTTTTTTTTTTTTTTAAATGAGAGGAAGTGTCATAAAGAAAAGGACTATTAAGGGAAATTGCCTAATCATAGGTTCATCCAGGAAGCCAGATTTTTCCTGTTAAAACTGTAAGGTTTTGAAAGGGGTAAATTAGACCATCAGACCAAGTAGATGTGAATTGAGGAAAGAGAACCAGAACAGCCAACGAAGAAGACAGAACTTCCTTGTAGTGCATGGGCAGAGCATGAAGTGACCAAGATCCAGTATAGCTGTAGGCACAGCTGTGTAGACAGACTGGTTTAAACAGAAGGTGCAGTTCAGTTGCATGCTCAGTCTCTCAGTCTTGTCTGACTCTTTGTGATCCCATGGACGGTAGCCTGCCAGGTTCCTCTGTCCATGGAATATCCCAAGCAAGAATACTGGAGTGGGTTGCCATTTCCTATGGGGCTTCCCAGTTGGCACTAGTGGTAAAGAACCTGCTTGCCAATGCAGATGTAAGATGCACAGATTTGATCCCCGGGTCCGGAAGATCCCCTGGAGAAGTGCATGGCAATCCACTCCAGAATTCTTGCTTGGAAAATCCCATGGACAGAGGAGCCTGGCAGGCTACAGTCCATAGGGTTGCAAAGAGATGGACATGACTGAAGTGACTTAGCATGCCATTTTCTATTCCAGGGGATCTTCCCAATGCAGGGATTGAATGCACGTCTCTTGTGTCTCCTGTATTGGCAGGCAGCTTCTGTACCAACTACGCCACCTGGGAAGCCCCTCAATTCAATTAATGTTTGCTATGACTCTTTTTGTCATTGCTATTTTGGAAGATCAACAACAGAGAAGAGAGGAGGATCCCTGAGTCAAGAGACAGCGTGAAAATATATTGTGATAAATCAAGACCTGGGGGTGGGGGTGGGGGTGGGGGGAAAGACATAGAAGAAGAGGAGATCCAGGAGAGAAAATATAAAAGCCACAGAGAATCTCCTACTAGAGGTGTGACCTTAGGCAGGTCTTTCCCTCTTTCTTCTTTTTTTTTTTTTAAAAAGTATTTTAATTTACTCAGGGGGCTTCCTGAGTAGCAGATGGTAAAAAATCTTACAATGCAGGACACCCAGATCCATCCCTGGGTTGGGAAGATCCCCTGGAGTAGGAAATGGCAATCCACTCCAGTATTCTTGCCTGGAGAAGTCCATGGACAGAGGAGCCTGGTTGGCTACAGTCCATGGGTTCGCAAACAGTCAGACGTGACTGATTGACTAACACTTTCATGCTTACATTAATTTTTTTTAGATTTTCACTAAAATGATAATATAATTAAAAATGTATATAGAAGATCTAAGGGACTCTGAGAACGTCCAAAGGCCTCACGTTGAAATATACTACCTTGACAGTTCACAACTCAGTCAGATTTGGGAATTGCAAATAAAGATTCCTCCACCTCATTTATCTCATCTGTATGCTTTGCTTAATGATTCTAAGTGATCAAACAATACCAAGTTTTACTGTTCTTAAATCTAATTCATAAATTTCTTCACTATTTTATGCAAAGTAAATAATATATCACATTTACATTGTGCATCTAATTTTGTATGAAGTCCAAATATAATAGTAAATTGGTGAAATTAATGTAATCAATATAATATTTAACAACCACTTATACTGATTCCTATTTTGTGTTTTCTTATTCCCTATACCTAGCATGTGAACAATTTCTATCAGTGCTACCCATGAAACATTCTGAATTCATCTCCTGTCTCTTCCATCCTAGTCCAAGCCATGTCATTTCTCACCTGAAAGTCTTCTAATCAGTTTTCACATTTATTCTTATGTGCCTACATTTTATGCTTCACACAGCAAAGAGAAGTCCCAAAATGTAAACTAGATTATAATATTCTTCTTCATAATGCCTCCAATTTCAGTTGCTTCCTATTACACATTTTGAACTATGACCTTCTAGAACCCAAGGAGTTTGGTCAGTGCCTACTATTACAGCCTTATCTTGAATCACTCTCCCTTCACATAGGTATTCTAGCTGACATGAGGGCTTGCTATTTCTTTAACCACATCAAGCTGATTCTTGCCAAAGTAATTTGCACTAACTCCTTTCTGCTCAGATATTCCTCTCCCATATCACTGTGTAATTGGATCCTTTCATCATTCATGACTCTGCTTAAATATTATCTGCTCAGAGACTTCTTCACTGACAATCTCTTCTAAAATCACTTCACCTTGTCTGCTACCTTCTCAATTACTTGGTTGCATTATTGGTTTTATTTTATTTACAACACTAAGCATTCTCTGAATTTGTTTATCCATTTATTTGTGCTTTATCTGCTCTTCCAACTAGGATGTAGGCTATATGAAAGCAAAAATTATATACATCATTCTTATTGTTGAATTCCCAGGCATAAAACTATGGCAGTCAACTCACTAAATATTTGCTGAATGAATAAATAAGAGATCTTCTGCTGAAAAAAAATAGGCAATGTCAAATTCTCTTGCACGTTGCTGTTATTAGAACAAAAGCAAAGATTAAACATAATAATAAAGAAGTTATTTTGTAATTCATGTTTATCACTAATATTCATACTAAAGATCATCATCATTTTCAGCATGAAGCAGTGAAATTGAATGCTACAGGGCCCTGAACAGAAAGAATGACAGGCAAATATAGGCATAATTGACATAATTAGTATAAAGAGTAACATTTAACATCAGACTTAGAGCTGGGATAAGAAGTCATCCAGTAGAAAAATTCACTAGGTCAAAGTACAATTAAATTTTACATCAGTGATTGATTGAAAGACGGTAAGTCTTTGGTAATAAGAGAGTCAGGCCAGTCAGGAGTGCAGGAGTGAAAGAAAGGATTCTGAACAGATAAGAAATGGACTGGTCAAAAACCATCTAGATTAGGGATGTTTATCCCAGTCGGTGCTGGTGCCTGCCAGTGAAGGAGATGTAAGAGATGTAAATTCCTGGGTCAGGAAGATCCCTTGGAGGAGGAAATGGCAACCCACTCTGGTATTCTTGCCTAGAGAATTCCGTAGACAGAGGAGCCTGCAGGCTATGGTCCATAGCATTGCAAAGAGTCAAACATGATTAAAGCAACAGCACACACAGGCATGCACATCCTAGAAATAAAAAGGGATTGAGGTGAGGAAACAGGTGGGGTTACAGCTGGCTTCAAATACATGAAGGACTAATTTGAGGATGAGTCACATATTTGAACATACTATACAGAGGCAGTATGAACACCAAAGGAATTTATAGAAAGATTCCAGTGGAAAATAAGATTAAAATTTCTAGGAGACAGAACACGCTAAGAAGTGGATTCTCTAGTCACAGAAATTTCAAGTGTAAGATGATGCTTCCAGGGACTTCCCTGGTGGTCCAGTGGTTAAGAATCTGCCTTCTAATGCAAAAGATGCAGATTCGATCCTTGGTTGGGAAACTAAGATCCCACATGCCATGAGACAATGAAGCCCATGTTGCAAGTACTGAGCTCATGCCTCAACTAGAGAGAAGCCCGTGCAATATGGCATGTGTGCCACAACTAAGCCCTGATGCAGCCAAGTTAAAAAAAAAAAAGATGATGCTTCCAGACATTTAGAGCCCATTCCATTAGCATGGATCAGTGGAAACGGCTGTTTGAGTTCCAGCCAGGCTAATTACCAATTGTGAGACCTTAAGCCCTCTTCCTTCCTCTTATTTAAAATGGGAACAGCTATACCTGCTACATAAATTGAATGAGATAATGTGCAGAGTGTACCAGGTACAGATTCTGCAAGCAAGTAGGTGCTCAATAAATAAATAATGGTCATTATGGAAACTTTGCAGCTATGAGAAGACAGCCCAGGATGCTGATGACTTGATAGCTTGTGCAGGCCTTTCAGACTCTCCGTGGCTTCTCAGTTTCCCTGATATTGATATTGAACTAATTGATATTGAACTATTCAATTAATATTGAACTAATCTTTGAATAGAAAGGACAAATTTATGACTATTATTTCAGACAATTTCTTTTATTTTGTTTTCAGGAAAAAAAGTACTATTGCCAGCATTTGTATTCATTAAGACCTTAACAAAACTATTATATATATATTTTTAGAAAAGAATTGGACTGGTCAAAATTCATACAGAAAGATCAGCTGGGAAGGAGAAGAGAGTTCAATATAGGCAGCCAATGTAGAGTTCCAGTCAAAACCATGTACTTTGGAGTTAGTCAGACTTGGAGTCAAGTGCCCTTGACCTTGCCCATAAGTGCTCCTCTAGTCCATTGACTAAGTAATCATTGTTACTTGGCTGCAGTGTGCCTATATATATATCTGTAATAGTTAATAATTGTTATATAACTTGTGGACAATGAAGCAAGATAGTGTTGGTAGCCTAGTAAGAAGTCATATGTAAAAAAGTGATACTAGATGCAGATAATATGACTTACTAAATGCAGATTTTGCAGCCATGAAAGTTAGTGATACTGGAGTTTTAGCATGATGAAACTGGGGAGGGAAGGGTAAGGGGTTTAGTAAAGCTCCATTTTGCTCTTTCCACATGTGTCAAGAATTCACAAGTGAAATATTTTATGTCCAACATATAACGGACACCAACCCAAAGTTATCTTGAGGAACTAAGAGATATAAGAAGTTATGCTCATCTAAACTCCCCCGCTCTGATTTCTTCTGATATGTTTTGCTAACACTGTATTACTTATACTTATCTTGGTAAACTTTAACATCTACAACTTGTGTGATAGTGTTCATTTTGACTAAACTTCTAATGCAGTCTTTTGCAGGACTGTGTCAAAGGGGCATACTTAACTTAGATTGTGGATAACACCCTTGCTGAAGGGTGAGCTGCTACTTTAGAAGCTAAGAATTATGTTTAAAGAAACCCCATAAGTTAGAGATATCTAACTAGAAATCATTAAACAGAAAAAGTACAAGCAAGTTAACTACTTAATGACCAAAAAGTTAGTACATGATGGGGAAGAATCAAGGTATGTACAGCAATCATAGAAAAACTTTCAGGGTACCCTTATTTCATTATAGGTGATACATTAATAAATTATATAGCATTGCTATATATTTATATCACATGGCTAAATATTTATATTGCATAGTTATATATTTATATCACGTGGTTATAGTTTAATAAGACCCGGCTATGCTGGGTCTAAGTTGTGGCATGCAGAATCTCTTTTTTTAGTTGCAGCATGTTGGGATCTAGGGATCTACCAGGGATCAAACCTAGGCCCCCTGCACTGGGAGCATGGAGTCTTAGCCACTGGACCACCAGAGAAGTCCCTATTATAGCTGTTTTGAAACTTAAAATAGTTAATATTTTTAGATGTTTCATCTTAAATATCATCCCTAGTTCTAAAAAGAAACCACCTTTTAGGCTGTTATTAACTTGTCAGAATTTTCCTATTCAAAAATTGAGTATAAGGCTGACTATTGAACTTGGATCTATAGCAGTAGTTTTCAAAATTTAAGAATAACTCAGTGCATATTTAATAAGCAGGTTCTAGGAACCCATCTTTAGAGATTCTGATTCAGATGCTCTCAGATGGGGCTCAGGGGTCTGCATTCTTGCCTAGAATCTCAGGGAATTTTGATGCATGTAGACTATGGACCATGCTTTAAGAAACACTAGTTTTGCTATCTTCTCCTTTAAAGAAATAGTGAAACTCAAGCAAGCTAATGTTGATACTACTGATGTGGTAAAAGGTTTAGATTAAGATAGGAAGAAATGTTTTAAGTAGATTGCCTAAAGAATCTTAAAAAATAACTTAGAGATAGTATTTATGCATTTTCTTCTTCTTAACATTGAACAGTATTTCTTAAAGTGTAGACCCAACACCAGTAGTATCAGCATCATTTGAGAACTAGTTAGACATATAAATTCTCAGGCCCCATCCCAGATCTAATGAACTTAGAGATTCTGGGGCTGGGTTCCAGAAATCTGAATCTTAACAAGCTCTCCAGGTTGTTCTGATGCACAATCAAGTGTGAGAATCACTGGTGCAGACTAAATGGTGGTCGACCTGGTGTGATTTGAAGGACAAAAGAGTAACGTAGAAGGCTGTGAAGAGACTGGTCACTTGAAGTAGTCATTGTGCTACTAAGGTGTGCAACCTGTTGCCTGAAGTGTGCTATTATCACAAATTCTCTTTCTTAAAGCACAACTTGCTTATTTTGTTTTTGATCCTCATATTGGCTACTAGCTGATGTTTTCAGTTTGTACTTTATTTTCAGTTCCTTCTGGTTATTTCTTGTCCTTTCTATAGGAAGCAAACCTTAGAGGATCCAGCCATAGTTGAAATAAGAGAACCTGGTGATTATTAAACAGGGAAAAATCTCATTAAGAGGATACCACACTGAATTAAGAGGTTGGGATTAACATATACACACCATTAAATGCAAAATAGGTAACCACAAAATCACTGTGGATGGTGACTACAGGCATGAAATTAAATTAAAAGACACTTGCTCCTTGGAAGGAAAACTATGACAAACCTAGACAGCAAATCAAAAAGCAGAGACATCACTTTGCTGACAAAAGGTTCATATAGTCAAAGCTATGGTTTTTCCAGTAGTCATGTATGGATGCGAGAGTTGGTCCATAAAGAAGGCAAAGCCACAAAGAATTCATGCTTTCAAACTGTGGTGATGGAGAAGACTCTTAAGAGTCCCTTGGACATAAAGGAGATCCAAGCAGTCCATCCTAAAGGAAATCAGTCCTGAATATTCATTGCAAGGACTGATACTGAAGCTGAAGCTCCAATACTTTGGCCACCTGATGTGAAGAGCCAACTCATTTGAAAAGACCCTGATGCTGGAAAAGATTGAAGGCAGGAGGAGAAGGGAATGACAGAGGATGAGATGGCTGAATGGTATCACTGGCTCAATGGATATGAGTTTGAGTAAAGTTGGGGAGATATTGAAGGACAGGGAAGCCTGGTGTGCTGCAGTCCATGGGGGTTCAAAGAGTTGGACACGATTTAGTGACAGAACAATAACAGCTAACCAGGACCTACTGTATAGCACAGGGAACAATGCTCAAAATTTCGAAGTAGCCTATAAGAGGAAAGAATCTGAAAAAGTGTATATACATATACACACATATATATGAATCACTGTGCTATACACCTGAAATTAACATGACATTGTAAATCAACCATACTTCAATTAAAGAAAAAAAAACTTTATAAAATGATGACACCACACTACTCCTTTTATAATTGGATGGATGGGAAGTGAGAAGTAGGGGTAGAGGGTGATAATCACAAAGGCGAAGATCAGAAGATAACTTTAGGAGATGGCAGATTGAAAAGATTGGAGAAAGGAAGGCAAAGTGATTAGGATCAATCTTTAAAGTACAGTTTATAGAATACTGACTACTAGTCTTCTCTCCGTAAAGGGAACAGAACCAGGCAAAGGTAGATTCACAAAGGAGGTGGAATTTATTTTGACTGCCTACTCTATACCTTTTGGGAGCAAATAGCCTAAGAATTAGACTCTCTGTTTCTCAAGACAGCCTTCTTTGAGTAAGTTCTTGTGAATTGTAGCACTGTAAGTTCTTGTGAATTTACTATTTTTGTGCCTTTCACATAATTTGGCAAAGAAAATCTATTGATTCTTTATGAAGCTATCTTCCTGCTTCTGCATAGAACTTTGAAGCAGAGAATAAGTGAATCACGTAGCCTTGTGGGTGACAAAGCACAGGATATTCCTTTAAAATATCCTCAATTCTGATCAAAGATAAGAAATCTGAGGTCCAGACAAGTTTAGTGATTTGTGAAGGAACGCAAATCTTAAAATCACGAGGTCCTGATAAAAGAATCTTGTTTTCCAGAAGAGTCTCCTGTTCTTTCTACCATCCCTGGAAACAAAATCTCTCTCTCTATATATGTCATTTGTTTCTAAAGCCTAAAGTGATAAAAGTTTAGCATCTTCCTTTTGAAAGTTTTTTCAGTATCTCAACATTGAAATAACCAAAAATGTACATGTTACTGTCTGTATGAAAGAAGCAGCTAAGGAGAGACTAGACAAAATAGAAAGTCAACAACTAACAGACTTAAAGGCCAACACAGCAGGCAGAACTATTCCCCAGTAAAGAGACAGTCTCCCAGTTGTTTTTTGTGAAAGGGAGGAGTGTTATAATTCCCCAAAGTCGTGAATATATGGTTGCTCACTCACATGTATGTGTGTGCAGAGATGATTCTGGGCATGAGCAAGGCTGATAAATAACTTCTGGGAAAGAAGGGAATTATTCATAGCTAGATCTCTGAGTTGGAGGAAGGAAGGAGGAGCTTAGGATTGGAAGATAGAACGGAGTGGAAATTGACCCAGGCAAACTCTATGTTGAAATGTTGAGCCTTCTTTGCGGATAATCCAAGAAAACGTCAAAGAAGGGACTCGGTTGGTGGGGGGAAGGCCATGTGTCAACAGCAATCTATTTGATGAAGTTTGGAGAAGACCTCAGTTGATCGATGTCGCTGATATAAGCAGTGAGCTGGGTTTGAATGAGTTGAAATGGTTCTGAGATGAGAATGTCTCACATGGGCTGGAGCATAGGTATGTGATGTTTGGAAACAGTGAGGGACTTCTTTTGACTTCATTGAGCAAAACCCCTGCCTTCTGGAGACAAAAAGAAGTACTACAAAAGTTGCTGTGATAGTGTAATATGTGGAATTGCCACTCTATAATTTCATAATGAGTTCAACTATTAGTGTGTCTTTTACGTGCAGGTTTCCTACTACATAGGATGTTTCCAAAAGATTTTAAACTGAAGGCTCAGACTTAGACTGAAGACAGCAAAGTACTCTTCTTGACTATCCTGATAGGATGCTAGGCAGAAGAGAATATCCACATGCATCTGCTCAAGGGTCCAAATGGGGGTGGTTGGGCAGTACCAGCTTCCAAGGAAGCATTTGGAATTGGGCATGGGGGTGGGAGAGGAGGGGTTGATTTTGGCTGTTCCAGCGGCTAGTCAGTGCTACTCGCTTTTCAGTAGCTAGAGATCAAGGAGGCTAAAATTCTTGTCCTAGGCAAGACTGTTCTACTTGAGGAGGAATAGTGTGTCTCAGGCTGCTGGTGGCATTCCAAAATTCTGAAGACTTCATTTTATACATGAGATCCAGGGGTCTCCAGAGGCTGGTGCAGAGCACAGAGCAGCCTCCTCTAAATACAGCAATGTAGCTTCTCTGCCCCATAGTGGCCCCCGCATGGCTGTCCTCTTTCACTCACAAAATCTCAAGTCACGTCTATATCCACCCAAGGATGGTATAAATAGAAAGGCACACTGCCACTGCTATGCTCCCATAATCAGCAAAAGCAAATCTATATTTTCAAACAACTAAACATATAATAACTCCCCACTCTGGATGATCATACGATTAGTCTTCATTTGGTATCAATGATTAGGAGTGGCTTTACTATGAAAGTGCCAAGTTTTGAAAAGATAAACCCCTCTTATCTCTCCAAATAGTCATAAATGGTAGGAAAAGAAAGTTGGAAACTTGAGAGTTTTTCAGAAGTGAGGCTTTTTGCTCGAGTTAAAAATAAAATAGAAATAGCGACACAACTTCCTGATTTTCAGATTCAAGTCATTTCATGCGCTAGTCATTTGGTTTGCCTTCCCAAGTCTACTTTAATTGAGATGGTGTAGGCAGTGAAAAGTGTACCCGTAAAACCACCACGAAGTTTCACCTTGAGAGACAGGAGCAAAAACAGGAAGGTAAGAAGTCAGCCTAATTTCCAGAGACTGAGTAGTTCCAATTTTAATGAGGCATTGTGCACCCATGGGAGGAAGGTTGTAATCCTCCTCTTATGTAGGATTTGTGACTTTAAAAAATGTGGACTCTGGCTCAGGAGCTCTGGCCCTGGAAACCCTAGAAGATCACTTTGTGGCAGCTGTCGTTATTTCCAGCCATTCATGGCCTACACTTACTATTTCAGGCCCATCCTGAATTTAGTAACATGACATAGAAGCCTACAGACTGGAGCCTAGACACCTATCTGGTTTCCTGAGGGCTGTGGCTAACCTCTGTAGTTTATTTCTGTTGCTGCCTTTTTACTGCCATGCCCCTGCTATCCAGACAGGTCTCTATTTTCCTTGAGGAATTAACAACCAGTTCTGAGATCTGAGACCCACCTATTCCTTTAATGTCACAGATTTCCAGAGCTGCAAGGTACCTTAGGGGTGATCCAGTTCTACCCTCTCCTTTTGCAAATGAGAAGGTGGTTAAAGACATTACTTGTCCAAGATCAACTGAAGTTGATAGAGTTGAATGGAACTCTTGACATTAAACCCAATTGTTTACTAACTGCAGGTTGATCACAATCACTACTACTTATGGTGCTGAAACTGCTGGGCATCAGAGAATCAGGGAATCATTTGGCATGCAAAACTACTTTTTTTCCAGTAAGTTTTTAACCTTTAGCATTGCTTTACTTCCAGGCTTTGAACCTCAAATTTTATGTTGAAAATCACTCACCTCTCTCCTGTCCCTGAGTTTGTGTGTGCACGTGTGTGTGTTCTCTGAGAGAAGGTGTCTTACAGAGCTGGGTCTGAACAACAAAGTTGCTGAAGCTGTTAGAAGCTGCAAGAATACCCACTTCCTACTTTACTGGTCACATATTTTTGCAAAGCCGTTCTCACTCAGCTTCCCCATCTCAAGCAAATTAAGAGTTAGAACAGTGACTTCAAATTCCTTTTTATGAAGTTTCTGCTCTGTATAGTAAAACAACTTAGCAAACAAAATATTTTTCACCAGTGAATTTGAATTGTAAGTATGGTGTTACTCTGCATTTATCTCATGCAACATTTCCTTCAAAGCTAGTTCCTGGGAACATTGGTCCTACTGAGATATTTTGAGAGAGGAGGGGGAGAAAAAAGAGGTCTGTGTTCAAATATGATTTAGAAATTGCTGTAAACTATATTCTCTGCTTGATATTCATAGTGCTCAGTAGTATGTTAAAGATCTGACATTAAAAAATTGCCTTTCCTTGCAATATTTCCCAAGCACACTTGAATTGCTTTTCCCTATAACATTTATTAAATCCTGCAGAACTCTCAGTAGATGGGCAATTTTGAGAAAACATTAACCTTTCAGTATATCTCAGTGTTCTAAGCACTGAATGGGAATTAAATTTTTTTAAGGCTCAAATATCAGAATGCAAAATAAGATTCTGTAGTCAAAAGCCTCAGGGTTCAATTTTGGCCACATCTCTTCTTACTAGTTACATAATATTGGGTAAATTACTTATTTCTGCTTTATTGACTATGTCAAAGTCTTTGACTGTGTGGATCACAACAAACTGTGGAAAATTCTGAAAGAGATGGGAATACCAAACCACATGACCTGCCTCTTGAGAAATCTGTATGCAGGTCAGGAAGCAATAGTTAGGACTGGACATGGGACAACAGACTGGTTCCAAATTGGGAAAGGAGTATGTCAAGGCTGTATATTGTCACCCTGCTTATTTAACTTATATGCAGAGTACATCATGAGAAACGCTGGGCTGGAGGAAGCACAAGCTGGAATCAAGATTGCTGGGAGAAATATCAGTAACCTCAGATATGCAGATGACACCACCCTTATGGCAGAAAGTGAAGAACTAAAGAGCCTCTTGATGAAAGTGAAAGAGGAGAGTGAAAAAGTTGGCTTAAAGCTCAACATTCAGAAAACTAAGATCATGGCATCCAGTCCCATCACTTCATGGCAAATAGACGGGGAAACAGTGAAAACAGTGGCTGACTTTATTTTTTTGGGCTCCAAAATTACTGCAGATGGTGACTGCAGCCATGAAATTAAAAAACACATACTCCTTGGAAGGAAAGTTATGACCAACCTAGACAGCATGTTAAAAAGCAGAGACATTACTATGTCAACAAAGGTCTGTCTAGTCAGGGCTATGGTTTTTCCAGTAGTCATGTATGGATGTGAGAGTTGGACTATAAAGAAAGCTGAGCACCGAAGAATTGATGCTTTTGAACTGTGGTGTTGGAGAAGACTCTTGAGAGTCCTCTGGACAGGAAGGAGATCCAACCAGTCCATCCTAAAGGAGATTAGTCCTGGGTGTTGATTGGAAGGACTGATATTGAATCTGAAACTCCAAAACTTCGGCCACCTGATGCGAAGAGCTGACTCATTTGAAAGATTCTGATGCTGGGAAAGATTGAGGACAGGAGAAGAAGGGGATGACAGAGGATGAGATGGTTGGATGGCATCACCGACTCAATGGACATGAGTTTGAGTAAGCTCCGGGAGTTGGTGATGGACAGGGAGGCCTTGCGTGCTACAGTCCATGGGGTCGCAAAGAGTCGGACACGACTGAGTGACTGAACTGAACTGAACTTATTTTCTGAGCCTCAGTGTCTTCATTGCAAAGTGAGAAAAATTGGAATGGATTATAATATAATATTGGGAGAAAAGGGAAAAAATAACTGGTAGAATATCCAAATAAA
The DNA here is from genome assembly GCF_033118175.1 of Dama dama. Lineage (NCBI taxonomy): Eukaryota > Metazoa > Chordata > Mammalia > Artiodactyla > Cervidae > Dama > Dama dama. The sequence goes on along the minus strand of NC_083705.1, from coordinate 42,530,896 downwards.
ATAAAGGAACATGAGCAATACTTGGGTTTTTTAAACTACATGTGTGCATGCCAAGCTGCTTCCGTTGTGTCCGACTCTTTGCTACCCATGGACTGCACCCCAGCAGGCTCCTCTGTCCATGGAATTCTCCAGGCAAGAATACTGGAGTGGGTTTCCATGCCTTCCTCCAGGGGATCTTCCAGACCTAGGGACTGAACCCATGTCTCTTATATCTCCTGCAATGGCAGGTGGGTTCTTTACCAGTAGCACCACCTGGGAAGCCCCCCCCTACCTTTTTAACTACACCAAGATAAAAAAAAAATACAGAAGTCCTGTCATTGTGTTTCTGATAATTATTTTTAGTCTTTAAAGAAATATTGCTTGGGAATTTATTGTTGGATGTGATAAGACAGATTTTTCCCCCCTCAAATCTTTTACCATATTGTAATAGTTTTCTAACAGACAGCTGATAATTTTCTCAAAATTTTAAGAAATCTCTAGGAAAAATATTATCTGTAGAAAATACAGAAAGTTTGCCTAAATCTTAAAAAAAAGAAAATCTCCCTAGTTCTGACTCCTACTGAATTGGTTCACAGAGAAGGTTGTAAGTCGTTTCCCATGGAAGTGTAGGTTAAACACTTATTTCCATGCTATCTAACAAGAGTCTTCTTAGCCCAGGCTGATAGCAAATAACATTTGTAGGGTACTTCCTATGGGCCAGGCATATATATTCTCAAAGCTCTGCTTTTGGAAATATTCCTATAATTCCTCAAAAACCTGAGAGGTAGGTAGTATTATTGTTCTCATTTGTAGATGAGGAAACATGCAGATTATTACAACTTGTCCAACGTCTGACAGCTACTGGTGGGCAGCGCTGGGACTCACACCCACATAGCCTGGCTCCAGAAAGCGTGTGTCTAACTGCTATGCACCGGCTGAATGGCAGATTCCTGTCGGGGAGCAAGAAACATGGGGCAGAGTAGGAAAAGAGAAAATAAAGAGATGAGATCTTTTCCATTTCTAGGGAACCAAGAACAGTGTGTAGGATTTAATCTTTTCAGTACTTTTTTGTATTTTCCACACCTCGTCACTTCTCCCACGGATACTCTTTGAGTTACAGAAAAGTCCACTGTGGGGCCCCCGTCAGCTCTCACTTCTCTCCAGATATCTATATGTGCTCATCTCCCTCTCCACCAGCCCTTCTTTTCAGCCCCTTTCCTCTTCCCTCACTGACCTGATTGACACGCTTTCCTGAGAGGGGTGGGGGTGTCTGCTTAGGTGTCAGTTCCGATAGGAAGCCTCCTCCTTTAATTCCCAAGAATGTTACGACTCACAGTACCCAGTAGCCTGTGCACTCCCCTCCTTAGCGTTTATCAGGGATGGTATATGTGCCCACTGGCTTGTCCATGGCTCCTAGCACAAGACTAGTGTCAGGAGGACAGTGCGGCATTTGTCACCTCTCTGGCAGGCCCCTAGGGTCCCACACAGCACCTAGCACATGCTTGGTACTAAAGAACTCTTTGTGGCTGTCCACAACTATTGTTATTGTTGTCTAGTTGCTAAGTCCTCTCTGACTCTCTTGCGACCCCATGGACTGTGGCCCGCCAGTCTCCTCTGTCCATGGGATTCTCCAGGCAAGAATACTGGAGTGGGTTGCCATTTCCTACTCTAGGGGATCTTCCAGATCCAGGGATTGAACCCGCATCTCCAACATTGGCAGGTGGGTTCTTTACTGCTGAGCCATCAGGGATGCCCCATTCCCCAATGTTTCACCATGTCCAAAATAATTATCCCTCACCTACAATTTCCTTCTTCTTTGTGCTTAAACAGAAAAATCACGTTTGACCTTGCGTGCCACTGGGATAAAGGAGGACGAGGACGCGTCTACTCAAGTTTTGCCTCTTTGGTCTTGTTCCATGTCATGTGCCTCATCACGACTCCTGGGCCCTTCACTGATGCTTCGTTTCTATTCTGACCCTCCCATCCTTCTGTGTGACAAGGCAATCCCTTGTAGAAACACTGATGAACAAATACAGGTTGGGTGTTGACTAAGACTCTTGGGAAAGTTCCTATAGTGACCAGTCCCAGAAAGACTATGTGGCCAGAAGGCTCAACAACATCACGGTTATCTGGCCAGGTATTCTGGCCCTTGAGGGATCGAAACACAGATGCTATAGCAACAGATGCTGTTGCTGTTACTGTCTCCGTGAAGTGGTACATGGTAGTGGGTGTTACCCACTGAACGCTGGTCTCATTAAAGCTGAGTGTAGTAGAGACAGAAGGCAACTCGGGAGGACACCGTCTCCTTTCTACCACTCCTGCCTTTCCTCTGCTTATGTTCTGATTATGGGTAATAAACCCTCTTACTGAAGCTGTCTTATAAACCAGATTATATTATTCTCTGTTTCCAGATTTCAGTAGTTATCTCACCAGTATAAGAGATTACATAAGTGATTTTTTTTCTACATGTTTTTGGAACAGAATTTTAGATATTATCTTGCTCAGTTATTCATTCATTCAAGCAGTGCTTGCCAAGCACATAGTACAAAGTCCTTTTGGCTGAGTGTGAGGGCACTTGAGGATGAAGGGTATGGTTCTTGCTTTCATAGAAGTCACAGTACACAAGAGTTCAGGTACAGAAATAACTAGCACCATGTAACATGTAATTGGTGTGATATTGTTGGTGATATTAATTCAGTTTTGGAGATGTAACTAAGGCACCATTAGATCAGCATGTTCGGCAGAATGTTCTGGGATGATGAAAATTTTAAAATCTGTGCTGTCTTATACTATAGCCACTAGCCACAGATGGCTACTTAACATTTAAAATGTGATGACTGCAACTAAATAACTGAATTTTAGATTTAGTTGGTTAATTTCAAGTTAAATTGCTCCCTGTGGCTAATGGCTACTGTCTTAGACAGCACAGATCTAGATAACAGCATGTCAGACAAGCAGAAATATAAACAGTCAGAAAGGCACGGGGCCCCGAGTCATATTGAACAATCAACAATGTAGAGAGAGAACTGAAACTGCTATGAGCACCAGACCCTTGTAACTATCTGCCTTTGTGAGGGCTCAAGGACTCTCCTGATTGAAGGTGTTCAGGAGAAAGATCATGGTCTTCTCACATAGCTAACCCATCTTTTTCTAGTCTATATGTCTCTCCAATCCACTCTCTTTTTCCACGTCTACTGCCATCTTTTCAGTCGGAGCTCCTGCCTGGATTAATGCAATGATCTCTTACTTCTTTATATTGCGTCTAGAACCATCATTCCCAAACATCAAATCTAACCAGGTCAGACTCATATTTAGGCAAAAGTCCCAAGTCCTTTACCTGGTCTATAAATATAAAGTCGGACCCCTGCCTACCTCCCTGGTCCCCTCTTTCACTGCTCTTATTCCTTCCTTATTATTACTGCTCTTATTCCTCTCCATTGCAATTTCACTTACCCTCTTTTCTTCTTTTTTTTTTTTTTGCATTCTTTTTTTTTGATCAAAATATTTTAAAACAGCATCCTTCACTCATTAAAAATGTTTCTTTGATTTTTTGCCTTTTAAAAGGTATTTTGCTTTTTAAAAGGAGTAGCCAATTAATATTTAGCTACTAGCTGTTTTACACACTTAGGAGCATGTGTCAGAAATCTTTTTATTTTATTTTTTTAAAACTTGAAGTTTTATTTATTGTGGTAAAATGCATATAACATAAACTTTACCATTTAAACCACTTTTTCTCCTTTTTTAAACGGTTGAAGATTTACAATGCTTTAGTTTCAGGAGTTCAACACAGCAATTCAGTCATACATATCTATATATACATATAAGATATATATATATATTTTTTTTTTTTTTCCAGATTCTTTCCCCTTATGCATGCATGCATGTTGATTTGCTTTAGTTGTGTTGGACTCTTTGTGACTGTATGGACTGTAGTCCACCAGGCTCCTCTGTCTATGGGATTCTCCAGGCAGGAATGCTAGAGTCAGTTGCTGCTCCCTCCTCCAGTGGATCTTCCAGGACCAGGGATTGAACTCGCATCTCTTACTTCTCTTGCATTGGCAGGAGTGTTCTTTACCACTAGTGCCATCTGGGAAACCCTTTTTTCCCTTATAGGAAGTTATAAAATACTGAGGATAGTTCCTGTGCTATATAACAGGTTTTTCTCACTTACCTTCTTATTGTCCATTAAACAATGCTAGTGTGAATGGAGAGCAGGTGGCCTGTACAGATGCTATTAATATATTGTGTGTGTGTGTGTATGTGTGGTTAAATATTATCTCCCACAGCCATTTGGTTTCACTAAAATTTGAGGAAGCTCCCAGAGGCATCATGCAGGTGCCTCTAAGCAATAAAAATAGATGCTTTTATTTAGGCCTAAGGCCTATCTCTGTTTAAAACAAGTTTTAATTAAACAGAAGGCTTTCAAAGAGATTCAGGTCATATACATCATTTTAACTAGGTTAGTGTGACCTATGCAGGAACAGTGTGGGAAAAGTGACCTATTTGAGCACCATCATATCCCTCACTAACATGTTCATCACAGACCTGCTACTGCTAAGTCACTGCAGTCGTGTCCAACTCTCTGCGACCCCATAGACGGCAGCCCACTGGGCTCCCCTCCCCCGTCCCTGGGATTCTCCAGGCAAGAACACTGGAGTGGGTTGCCATTTCTTTCTCCAATGCATGAAAGTGAAAAGTGAAAGTGAAGTCGCTCAGTCGTGTCCAACTCTTAGCGACGCCATGGACTGCAGCCTACCAGGCTCCTCCGTCCATGGGATTTTCCAGGCAAGATTACTGGAGGGGGGTGCCATTGCCTTCTCCATCATCACAGACCTAAATCAGGGTGAAAACAAGGAGCCATAATTTAAGATCTTTGAAGATCAGGGTATGTAGCTTGTGGGTGATGTGAAATATTTAATAAAATAAAGTACCCAGCTGGAGGCAGAAAAATGAGTAAGAGAAGACTTTCTTCACAGCACTTCTCTACAGTAGTTGGCACCTTGGTTTGACATATTTTGTGCCATTGTTTCTTTTATATTTGTAGTTGTTATTAATTTTTGGGTGCTTCAGGAAATTTTCATTATCCTCAAAAGTTACTCAGAACAGAATTGTCTTCTTAGGCAAAAGGAAACAAGTGTATGCAGGCCTAGTTTTAAGCAAAACTGAGTTCACAAAGTTCATCTTCAAAGGTCCCTGTGTCTCCTCTTTGCAACTGTTTCTCCTTTTAGGTACTCTCAAACTCTGGTCCATGAAGAAAAGTTGTTATATCGAAAGTGTCTTTTGCCACAACCCAAATCAAGCGTAGTCTATGCCTTTACCTGTTTGGGCCTATCCTAACAGCACTTGACTCTTTTAGGAAGATTGGCTGAAACTCCTAGCAGGATGGGAGAATGAATGTTGTCCAGAAGTTTTCTCTGATTCTACGCAAGCTAACTGACAAATCCAGCTCTAGTAGCACTTCCGGCCACCCAGCAACTATGACAAGGTTGTGTGGGGTGACGTTCAGGCCAACTGCCTGGCTTACCAGTTGTCCTTTTCTTTGATGTCTCTACCTTTCCATTTCTCCTCTATCTGGGACTTACTTAAGGAAAATGAGTTTCTAACACTGCTCAAAACAAGCCATTGTTTACTTTATAACACCAAAAAAGGCATTTGCCAGTTAAAAAAGGGCTGTTTTTTTAAAAAAAGAGAGAGAAAAAACAAAACAAAGAAGAAGGGCTGATTTAAGTTTTCTCTATTGTCAAAGTGCATAAGCATTTCCTGGGCAGTCATTAAAAATGGAGATAACTTGGCCTCAAAGCCAGAAGTTCTGATTCAGAAAGGTGGCTATGGTGGTGGTAGAATTGTGAGGAAGCAGTGATTTTGAGTTGGCACCCCACTCCAGTACTCTTGCCTGGAAAATCCCATGGACGGAGGAGCCGGGTAGGCTGCAGCCCACGGGGTCTCTAAGAGTCAGACACGACTGAGCGACTTCACTTTCACTTTTCACTTTCATGCACTGGAGAAGGAAATGGCAACCCACTCCAGTGTTCTTGCCTGGAGAATCCCAGGGACGGCAGAGCCTGGTGGGCTGCCGTCTATGGGGTCACACAGAGTCGGACACGACTGAAGCGACCTAGCAGCTGCAGCAGCAAAGTGTCTAAACCTGTTCTGATGTAGATGGTCAACAGGCCACACCTTAAGAAGTGATGGGTAAAAAGAAAATTTTGTAACAGTTGTCAGGTGAGCTATTCTGAGAAGGTGAAAATTTACTTCTAATGGAAGACCCAGTCTACCACTTAGCAACTTAGAAGAAAACCTAATTTTCAATTATTAGAGAAGACAGTAATGCATTATAAACTGATTTGCTAGGCTAATTTTGTGACCATATGAGAAAATGTGATTATATTATTCATAAAACTATCTAAGGCAGATAGCTGCCAAAGTTTTGAGGTGAATTATAATTTAACAAATTGATCAATGAAGTCTAAAACATTTTGCAATGTTGTATGTGAAATAGAATAACAATAAGTTAAAATAATAAACAATTCAAGCATTTTAACCAAAAGAAAGTTTGGTGAGCTTTCTTCTACAGGGAGGTATACTTATCCTAATTAAATCAGTAATGTGGTTACCTGTTTAAATTATTTTAAATTACCAAAAGGTAAAAATTTGAAAACAAAAGTTAAATGGGTTATTTTGGTGAATTGAATATGAAAATAAACTATTAGATAGTATAGTTAATACAGCTCTCTCTTTTTTCTCTTCACTCACGGAACACAAAAAATGCCAAGGAAATTTCCAAAAAGTTTTTCCATTGGGTGATTAGTCCATTTGAAGACTATGAAAAGACTCTTTTCATATTTGCAGAGAATACTAACAAATATGCTACTGCTATTGCAAACTGGGCTTTTACTTAAATATTCTTTGTTGAATCAAGATGCTGAAGTAATTCCCATTAGTTCACTGCTGTAACTTAGGAAAAAAAAACTCTTTAGTAAATGCATATATTTTTAGACAGTTCATCCTGTGCCCCTAAATTTGTTTAATAGTGCTATAGAGAGATACCTGCTGAATATATGTTTTGAATCAGTGCTCATTTAAAAGTGACAGATTGGGGGGAAAGGCAAGCAGGGATAAACTGGGAGATTGGAATTAACATATGCAAACTACTATATACAAAATAGATAATTAGAAAAGACCTAATGTATAGCACAGGGAATTCTACTCAATACTCTGTAATGCCCTATATGGGAAAAGAATCTAAAGAACAGTGGATATATGTACATGTATATATAGCTGATTCATTTTGCTGTATACCCAAAACTAACACAACATTGTAAATCAGCTATATACTCCAATAAAAAATTTTAAAAATTCCCCACCAAAATAAAAGTGAGAGATGATGCACAACCTCTTCTGATCTATACACCTATAAAATCTTACAGAAATTGTGTTGATTTTACTTATCAAAGATTAATCTATATCCCATGGACATCTTTTGACTTTAATTTATATGATTTTCCCCCAAGTAAATGGAAAGCACTTCAAGTAAAAACAATTTTGACCCAGCTTTAATTAACCTTAATTCCAGATTATATACTGTTAGCATTTATACCTTAAGTCTGGAATCTAAGTAAAAATCCATTTTTGGAGACTATGTGATTTTTACAATGCCAAATAATGAATTACGTGTCCCTTTAAGGCGCTCAGATATATTTCTCAAAGCTCTTTCTTTAGATCTTATAAGTCCTTATAAATAGGGAAGAGTACTTATTATATGTAAACATTGTTTTTCTTGTAACATACTTCAAGAAATGAAAAGCCCACGTAAACAATTATCTTCTTTAAGATGGTTGTCATTTATTATTAGCAGGTGCAAGCTCTGACACATACATACTATCAACACATGAGGATGGTTGAATTCTTCATTGTTTTCTACACTGTGTAAATTCAAATTTTAGATGATTCTTTTAAGACAGCCCATTAAGCACTTTTTATGATCTTAATGCTTTACGACAGTTAAATGGCTTACTAATGTTTTCCCCTTAGATATATGATTAAACGTTCCTAGTCAAGTGGCTGGTGGGTTACACAGCCCAGTAACTCTACTCACCTCAAATCTCTAGAAATGATGGACAAGATTACTGATGAAAACAAAGAAACTATAAACATACTGTAAAGCAAGAAAGTAAATCCACAATGAACCAGCCATGAGCAATCCCTAAAAGCCACAAAGAATCCCTAAAAACAGATTTGAAGAAGAGATCTACTTAAAGAAGAAATAGAGCTCAAATGGACTACGAGAGAGGGCTATGAAAGAGTGGGACCCCCCTCAGAGAGCTCTTCGCTCAAAAGACAGAGATTGCTGGGAGCAAGAAGGGTCTTTGGGGGAGCACCTGGAGGAAATGAAGTGGTATAAGTTATGACCAGAAATCATGGGAACAATGACGGAGTCCTTGGGTGGGAGAAGCTGAGCAGAGCTCCAGAGGCACAAAACCCAGGAGGAAAGGGGTGTCCTGGTGAAAAGCCATCAAGGCCCTGTCCCCCAGCACTCAGCTACTCCCACTCCACTGAACTCTGTCTTTCCCCCAGAGCCCGCTGCACAACCAGAAACAGCAGTCTAACTAAATCTCCACGACCGACCTGCGCACAAAGATTCTCCCTAAATTTAAGAAAAGCCAATGCCAAGAAAGGAAGACTCTGTAATGAGCAAATAATAGAACTCACACCTAAGAAGACGGCAATAGTTGGATGCAGAATGATAACTGCATCTCAAAGAGAACCAAGTTAAAACTGTGATAATGAAAATCTTGCATGTTGCATTGAAACAAAATAAAAAGTGATTTAAACTCTGCAACAATTGGATGATGTTCTTATTAGTACTGGTTGATACCTGAGGTGACTGCTGATGGCTGCCATCTATTACTCATCTATTTTTCAATGAGGTCTTTATTTGAATATTATCTTCATTTCTCCTTTAATAAATGTAAGTAAATTGCTGCTAATGATCTGAATACAGAATATACCAGGAACTTTAATAGTATATTTTATACCTTTTCATCAAATCCTCACAACAATCCCATGACACAAAATTGATTTCTTATCTCCATTAACAGATGAGAAAACCGGAGGCTTGAGAAGCTAAGAACTCTCCTTAGGATCACAGTAATTAGTGGAGCTTGTACTAGACCCTGAGTCTCGAGCAACAGATCATCTGCTCTGAATTCTCCGTGATGAAAAACAATTGTGTAAACGCTTGCATTTTTCAAAACCAAAAAAGCACTACTGTCTTTAGAATACATCTCACTTTCTCATAGATCAGAGTGTTCACAGCGTTTTCTGCAAGCTCACGTACCAACTTCAACAGTGAGATTAAAAAAGAAAGTTTCCAGCTTACAAAAATACAGTGACAAGATTGAAAAAAAATCTGTGTGTGTTTCTTTTTTTTCATGCCATATCTACCCTTTCCTTTTCTCATTAGGCTTACATGAGCAGGAATCTGTCTGCAACATGAAAACTTGAGACAACTTTGCTCCAAACTTGCATGGCTTTGAATATCAACTAAAACAGCATTACAGAGGAAAGACATCCTTTATTTTAGGGCAAACGTTAAGTTTTCTTTTGCATTGGCTAAAATTCTAAGTACTGTGTGAACATAGGCTTATTTCGAAGGTTAGCAAATTAACATATTAAACATTGGCAAAGAAAAAGATGAACATTGTTACCAAGCAATGAATTATTTATTAACAGATAAGGTGAGTAACTGGGCTTCCCAGGTGGTGCTAGCAGTAAAGAATCCGCCTGCCAGTGTGGGAGACATAGAGACACGGGTTCGATCCCTGGGTCAGGAACATTCCCTGGAGGAAGGCATGGCAACCCACTCCAGTATTCTTGCCTGGAGAATCCCATGGACAGAGGAGCCTGGTGGGCTACAGTCCATCGGGTCCCACAAAGTCGTGAGGGATGACTGAAGTGACTCAGCACACACAGCACGCACAAGGAAGGGTAACCAGGCCAGTCCAGTTGCACTTGGGCACTAATCAGATTCAGAGCATAGAACACCCAGTGTTTTTAACTCTGCTCATTCCTTGGCCCTCCTGGTCAGTTTTAGTGGAGGGGACCCCCAGTCTCCAAGCATGGATATCTCCTAAGGAAACAAGTGTGGCCACCTTGGGCAGGATTGTAGGCTCCCCTGTAATTCTGGCCGCCAACAATATAGTGGTAGTTCTTACAGTGATACACAATTATTCAGGTTTCCAAAGTCTCTTTATCTGAGCACTTACATTTTTCCCTCTGCCTTGAGTAACACCAATTGGGCTTCCTAGGTGGTGCAGTGGTTAAAAAAAACAACAACAACAAAAACAGGCCTGCCAAGGCAGGAGATGCAAGAGATGAGGGTTTGATCCTTGGATCAGGAAGATCCCCAGAGTAGGGAATGGTAACCCACTCCAGTATTCTTGCCTGGAGAATCCCATGGACAGAAGACTACTGGGCTACAGTCCATGGGCTCACAAAGAGTCAGTATGACTAGAACACACACACATACACATACCACCAGTAGTGCTAAATATGGTTTTCTAATTTGTTGAATAGTAACTGTAAGTGCCACGTGAAACACACTGCTGAACTAACCTGATGGCCACTGCAGGGCAGAGGGAAGAAAAGAAGTGGAAAGAGAAGAGAACTGAGAACAGAAAAAAGGAAGAAAGGAGAGAGAGGGAGCAAGTGGCAAGAGTCCTTGATGACAGGTGTTCTGTGGGGGCGCACTGCACTCCTCCAGGCTGGCCAGCAGCCGGGGTGTACCAGCCAGCTGGTGTGTGTGATTTAACCACCAGCCTTTAAAACAGCCTAACTAGTTGAAGCTCCTGAGGGTTCCAAAACCCCCCAGTCGCCCCTGGATACCTCTGTTATCCAGCATCACACAGGATAATGCCTGATACAGCAAAAGACTTTCAAAACTCCAGTACCAGCCACCTAGATGGTAGATATTTGAATAGCACCTTCTCACTTTCCCTAACTAAGCAAATTTTTAAGATCAACACTTGGATACTATTTGTTTACTTAAATAGATCATTCAGTCATTTCCATGTTTTGATGTAATCACTAACTTCTAATATCCTATCTCATTGTTTCAGTATTTCTTTCGTTTACAGGAAAATACCTCTGGTTTAGAAATCCTTCCTCTTCCATTATTCCCCTTACCCCTCCCCTACTGGAACAGTCCTCATAAACAGCAGTAAACCTTAACTGTGGTCCAGAAACAACTTGCAACAGAACCACTTGGTAATGTTGATAACTATTCCGATTCTTGGGTTCCATCTCAGGCTTCTTGAACTAGAAGCTTCAGGGGCATTCCTAAGCAATTTAAAGTTTGAGAAACTTTGAAGGACTAAGACCCAACTTTGATGTTCTCTTCGCTTCTTCTGAATATATGACATATCCACTGTTGATCAGAAAGCCTATCCATTTTGGTCATCTTTTTCTTTAGGACCCATTTAGTGTCACAATGATCTGGAAGGCATGTAAGGACATTGGTTTCCATGGCTGTCCTTGCAATATTTTAATTCAGGCAAAAGTCTGAAAACTTGCAAATCCCAGATCTCATAGAAGAAAACCACTCTCTAGCACTCTTAATTTTTAAAGAATCCCTGGTTATTAGACGCTGAAAGTAAACAAAAGAATAAAACAACCTGACTGACTATAATACCAATTTGGAACAATTCAGTTCCTGTACTTCTATCAGGACCAACCAAACTCTCCTGGACATATTCTATTCATCATCAGTTTTTTAAATCTAGTAATAAAATGGTTATCAACTGCAGTATAAAATAAAACCATTTCCGCTCTCCCCACCCCTGGCCATCCCTCACTGCAAACTCCTTCCACTCTCAAGAGATGGTGAGATGGCCTTTGAATACGAAACTCCTGCTCATGTGCAAGGGAAGACCCCAGCTGAGTTCCAGACTTTGGGTTAGAGACAACTGAACTTTTCAACTTGAATAAGAAAATGGAAAGAGTGTTCTCATTTTTCTTTGCCATTGAGAAAGAGGAGTCAAAGAAGTAAGGAAAAGAAAGAAGAAGGTGAGTCACTGTGGTGGGGACAGAAGGTTGAGTTGCAAAATGCCCAGCTGCTCTTGAAGAATGATGGTTGCCGAAGTTCCATCTTACACCTCTAGCCTCAAGCAATGTTAACTCCTGTCTCCACACACCTTCACTGAAGTCTGTCACTCACGCACACTCTTGCCTTCAGTTAGTGATTCACGGTGAAAATTAAAGGAAAGAGCCAGGTCTTGTTTGGGTGTTGCAGTGTGGAACAGGGTCAGGGCGGCAGTTGCTAAATGATCCCAGTTAGACTCAGGAGCTTAAAGCAAGAAATGACCTTGAGAATTCAGGTCACATGGTTATTCATTTATCTTCTGTGGGGACCATTAAATTTGTCCATGAAACCTAGGCTGGCGTTTGGAATGAACTTTATCCAGATTTTTCAGGAGCATGTTAGCAACTTTTTTTATTTCTTACTTTAGCTTTTCCATTTCAAAATCATGTTGATGCATGTATTTAGCCATACTTTCTTAGTAATTTAGAATTCAGCCACCTCTTTGAGCCTCATGCCTCCATAAACCTCAGCTTTTCTGCAGGTTTTACTCCCCAGGCTTCACTGTCCCCAAAATAAAGAGATTTGTGGTGATGGTGGAGAGGGATGGAAAAGAATAAGATTTTTACAGAGGAAACATAGAAGATGAGAATGAAGAAGCAAGAAAATAGGAGGGAAGCTGATGGCTGGGGGAGCAGCGGGCTCTCATTTGCAAATTTGAGTGGCAGAAGAATGTTTGTATTCCTCCAAAATTTACATGAAACCTAATCCCTATTGTGATGATATTGGAAACTTTGGGAGGTAATTAGGTTACGAGAGTGAAGCCCTCTTGAATGGGACTAATGCCTTTAAGAAAGAGACCCAAGAGTGTTTTCTAGCTCCTTCTGCCATGTAAGGACACAGAGAGAAAACAGCCACCTATGAACCAGGAAGTGGGCTCTCACCAGACACTGAATCTGTTGGTGCTTTGATCTTGGACTTCCCATCCTCCAGAATTGTGAGCAATAAATGTCTGTTGTTGCAAAGTCACCAGTTGATGATATTTTTGTAATAGCAGGCTGTAATGCCTAAGAAACTATGATCACTCAAAGCAAGGGTCCATTAGACAATCACTCAGAGTCAGTGGAGAAAGCAGGCGTTCCTAAGTGGTAGATAGAGATCGAGCAGAAGATAGTGATCTAGAAGCCTTGCATGCCACTCAGCCAGAGCAAGACTAACTCCTCCTCTCGAGGCCTGAGAACTCAAGTCTTCAGAGGAATCAAAGACAGCTTCTTAACGCGTGAGATTTCCTGCTTGTCAAACTGTTCATATCTGGTTTACAAAATCCTCTTTAACTGAGAGTAACATGAATGACTGAACCGTATTTTATAGACTTGCCTAAAATTCCTTCCATATAAAACAGCTTTTGAAAGAAAATGGCTGAGGAGCCAGTCAAGGCTATATTGTGGTGTGTGTGTGTGTGTGTGTGTGTGTGTGTGTGTGTGTGTGTGTGTGTCCTTCTTATCCCATCTAGATGAACCAGAAGCTAAAGACTGGAGAACAGGGAAAAGTTGTAGACTAGACCCTTGATAACTGAGAACAGGTGATGTATCTCAACTTGTTTAAGGTGACAATTTGGAAGAGAAATAGGAACTATTGTAGGATTTAAAAACAAACCACTGAGAGGGACTCTTTTGGGCATTACTAGAGTAATGCCTAGAAGCTTCTTTCCCCACCTAACAACAGTTGAACAACTTTCATTCTAGATGAGGAGAACAAACACTGAAACACTCCTTGGATCTCTGTGATATTTATCTGCCTTGCCGTTTTGTGGGGACAGATTTCTATCTGCCTGGTTGCAGTAACCGGATCACCACAGGGGTTGCTTTGGAAAATCAGATGAGCTATCTTATTGTTCTAAGAAAAGAAAACCAAGAAAAAAGAGTGGTGGGTATTATGTGGCAAGAACTTCCCTGTGCCCCTTTCTACCTCAACAGACCCATTGTGGCCCCTGGAGAAACACCTGCCTGGTTGCTGGGAGCACGCTGGCCAGAAGAGCTGTTGTGGTGTTCAGGAGCTCAGCTGCAGAGAGATGCAGACTTCTGTTAACAAATGCAAACAGCTGATTCTACAATGCAAGTTCTTACTTTGGGGAAAGAAAAACCTCACATGGGTTTTTATACAGATTGTTTTTTTCTACAACAGATGTCTCATCTTCGGTTACTTTTTCTTGATAGCATCTCTGGGTGTTTTTTTCTACCTGTGCTTTGCCAGACAACATGAGGTATAATCTTTTTTCTTTAGTGGCAATTTAAATGGAAGAGAAATAGGTTTCTTGCCTACGTATTTACTAGTTAATATAGCAATTGGATTCTCCTGTGTATGGACTTTTTTTTTCTCTTTCTTGTTTCTCATATGTTGGAAAAACAATCTATTGCTCTAGATGGTTCTCTGGGCTTTAGAGCCATGGCAAACCATCATGATTTTGCTTCAGTTCACTTCAGTCGCTCAGTCGATTGTGCTTACTCTATTAATAAAAGGATAAAATATTTTCAGGTATTTTTTTACAAAATCAAATAGCTGGATTTCTGCTTCTGAGGCATATTTTGCTCTTCTAATAATTGGAGTTATTCTCGTGTTATCAAAGTTAATTCATTTTGTTTTGAGAATAAAACACACATGCACAAAGAGGTATTTTTTGCATTCGAACTCATCATATTCAAAAATAGCTATTATTGGGAGTTAAAAAAGGAGACTTCAATGACAAATGAATATCATGAAATTCCAATTCTTTGAAAAAAATAAAAAGGGTTTTCTTTGGCTTGGATTGGAAATTATTTTAGCAGATTATATGAAGCAAGAGATCTCTTGTCCAGTAACTGGACTGAATGTATGTTTGTCCCAATCTTTCTATCTAAGGTTCTTAAAAACTTTTTAAAGTGCAAGCACAATTGAAATTAAGGAAAAGCTTGCAGGTATTTGATTATGAGACTCATATATATTTGTATTTGACTCTTAGCTGTGACTTTCTTTTTTACCCCCTTCTGTCCTCAAGTAAACTGCAACTTCATTTTATTGTTTTTATCTCTATGGGTTGCATGTCTAACTTTTGTCTGTTTTATTGAAATATAATTGACATACAGTACTGTGTAGGTTTAAGGAGTCCAACAAAATAATTAGACATATACAGCATGAAAAGATTACCAAAATAGGTTTAATGAACATCCATCATGGAATATAGATAAAAATTAAAGAAATAGAAAAATAGTTTTTCCTTGTGATGAGAACTCTTAGGATTTACTCTCTTAACAGCTTTGCATGCTTATTTAAAGAATTAAATACTGTTGACCAAATTTGTTATATATTAAATCAGCTTGTATGCATTTCATACTTTAAGAGTAATTGAGCCAGTCAGTCATTGTAAAACAATATATTCATTTATGTTACAAGTGGCCATAGCTTTTCTGATCTAGCACATATATTATGTGAATGCTAATATAATGCCAGTTGATTGGGCAATATTTCCATATTTTGCTTTGTAAGTGGCTTTAAAATGTGCCAATTCCTGCCCCTTGGTCACCGGAAGAGTTACTATATCAGGGTAAGTCATGGCATGTTGCTCCAAACTGGGTTTTACCAAAATTTCTCTTCTCATAATGAGGAAAAGCAACAGTCCATCTTATAAGCATGGTGACTATCACTGAAAGGAAACTTTTTCCTGTGAGTTAAAGGATAAAAATGGATAATTGTGTCAAAATTAATATTAAAAGACTAGCTGGTGCCTGAGCCATTAAGAATGAATTTTGATGGCCAAATAAATTTTGATGCCCCAGCAAGAAAACAGGAACTTCAAGATTCTGAGGGGACTTTTACTGGTGACAGTGACCCTGGAGAGGGGGACTCTGCCCTCCCCAGGAGTCAGCCTGGTGGGCCTTTCCTTTCCCTGGCTCATCTTCCTAGCCAGTATCTAATTCCTGTCTTAGTCTAAGTATAAACTGATTGGATGTTAAAGGCTTAAAATATGACCGCTCTCAGGGTTTTGTAGTCGGTAGAGGTCAGACGCTATCAACTGTCTGAGGGGAAGCCCCCATCGGGTAGCCCCCTCACCCCTTCTTGACTGTGTCCTGAAGACTCCTCAGAATAGGAGACTTGGGGAGGCAGGAGGGAGTGGTCATACAAGTGTCCATGCCAGTGAGCCCAGTCCAGAGCGTCCACAGCAAAGCCCTCCGTAGGCACTCCAAGTCACATGAGTTTCCTTTCTGCCATCTTGCTGCCTGTCTTGCCAAGGGGTGAACTTCACAAGGTCCCTTTGGAAATACTGCTGACTCCTGGATTATAGCTGAAATACTTAGTTGGTATTGAACAATGAGGGGGGGACCTACAGGATGTCTCTCTTCTAATTACCAAATAAAATAGGAAAAATGAAATAAGGCAAGATAAATATTCTCCCAAACTCAGTTGCAGCCAACGCACAAGAAAAGGAAAATAACTTCATTGAATAAACTTCAAAAATTAGTGACTAAGGGAAGAAACAGAGTCTGGTGCCACAGGAGGCAAGTGAGGCTTCCCACCTGTTATGTGGGCTCAGAGCAGGATGGCGTGGTGGTGGTGATGGGGGAGACAGCTATTCTAGGGAAATCTGTGGATGCTCCCTAACACACACCAGGTTGGAGAAGTGGACTCGGGGTGAATGAATAGCCTGGGGAAGGTCAAGGCAAAATCTATAGTATGAAAGCCCTAAATACCACAACTGGATTTTCCCAGAGACAGAGCAGGGAATGAGTTACCATGGTTGGCCTCGCCTGTGTACACTCTCTAAACAAGATGTCAGAAAATGGAACAGCATTCGCGTCCCCAGCAAGGACTGCCCTCAAGACCAGCACAGCTCACCTTCATTTTCCAGGTGAGCTGATTAAAAGCAACACTCAGAACTCAAATCACAGCTCTGAGGGGAAGAAACATTTATCACACTGGATTAAAGTGAGTAGATGCATTTGTCATCCATTAATCAGATCAAAAGAAGTGGTGACCCCTCCATGTACATGGACCAGAAAATCTCTGAGAATTAAGAGGAATGTCATCTCAGAAAATACTGGTGATAGAATGACTGACACAGATACATCTAAGCTAAGTTTTAAACCTTAGTAAAGACAGAAATTCCTTTGGGAATCCTGACAGAAAAGCAAGTCATTTCCAAAGAGGGGAGTTCAGGGTGGTTTCAGATTTCTCTAAAGCAAAATTATATGCCAGGATATAAAAACAAAGACCATGAAAATTGTTTATAATAGTGATAAAAATTTGGATAAAAACACAGAAAGCATGCTGGTGGAATATAATACAGCAGGGAATAGGTTACTCAAGAGAACAGGGATTAGACTGAGGAGCTGGTTTATTTTAGAAGAACGAAAGAGGTTTAGACCTTGGAGAGGAAAGACCAAGAATAAGAAGATCATAGTATTTGATTCAGCTTTTTCAGTGTTCTGAAATAACTCAATTTGTGAAATGTTTCAGAGAAATTGCCCCGGGATGTTTTTAAGTACCTTGTTTTTAGATTCCAAGCACAAAGCAGTGTAGTAATGCTTGTAGAAATCCTGCTGAAAGGATCCACTCAGCCTCACACTTCTTAAATGTGCTTGAGCATTGAATTTCATGCAGTAGTTAGGATCAACACACACTGACATCAAACATTTTTCAAATATACAATCTAATAAGGTGATTTTAAGGGAATACATGTAAAAGGAGAGAGAAAGAGAAGAGACATGAGAGTTTCAGAGCCTGTGATGGGAAATCTTGCCCCTCCTAGAAACAAGTGAGTTGCTGATGAAAATAACCCAAGCACCTTTTGGTTCCAAGTTGGTGCAGGATGGATTAGTTAAAGTGATACAAACGGAGAGGGAATGGGTCAGCCACATCATTAGCCCTTTGTTATTGCCCACTGGCACCCTGGCCTTACCCCTTCAGTTGTCAAGATGATGATCTAATCATTCTCTCTCTTTTTTTTAATATTTATTTATTTGACTGCACTGGGTCTTAGTTGTCGAATGAGGGATCTTTGATTTTTGTTGCAGAATCTTTTAGTTGTAGCATTTAAACTCTCAGATGTGGCATGTGGGGTCTAGATCCCCAACCAGGGATCGAACTTGGCCCCCCAGCACTGGGAGAATGAAATCTTAGCCATTGGACCACCAGGAAAGTCCCTGAGCTGATCATTCTTAAAGCTAACATGTGGAAAGATGAGTTTTAGTTTCTCTCTAGCTTTAAAAACAAGACCAGAAAAAGGGTTGGATTGAATGTTTCCCGGTAGGTTTTTATCAACTCCTACATGCACACCTACAGTCAGGCTAGGGGTCCTTAGCAACTCACACTTTGCTGTGAGGCACACACATTGGTGTCTGGGAGGAAGGCCTTTCACTACTGCTCAGGAACCAAAAGGAACCAGAGAAAAGGTTAGTTCAGAGAACATTTTGATATTTGGATTTTTTTTTTTTTTTTTTTTTAAGTTTAAGCTTTTGTACCTTCAATGATTCTGGAGAAAAGAAAAGCTATTCAGTCCATGCTCAGAAAAGTAACAGGTTATATTCAAGCTGTGGTTACAAGTAACAGAATAGATCTAAATTATGGGCCATTTTGTATAGATATAATATTTATTTTGTATTGAAGCATCATTCGATTGAGAATAATTCTATTGGGATGGGTTATGTAGTTTGTTAAAAGTAATTGCTAAGCTATAGAGAGTATGAATACTGAATTCCTATTAGACTTTGGTGGGAAGACAAATTTAAACAACTAACAAGAATATATTATTTCTGTGCTCCAAATAGATAATGTTAAAGAGACTGTTCTCTGTCTACATGGATCTTATTTCTGGTATTTATAGTATTTATGGTGGTATTTATAGCAAAACAAAAACATGACAATTTTCAACCAAAGGACAGAGAAAGGGAGAAGGATGAAGATTCTGTGGGTTTCATTTATGCTTGATTTATTATTTCATAATATCTTATGTTTCAAGAGAGGGAAAGTAGCAGCGAGGGTGATGAGGGGGTCACAGGCTCTGAAATCAGAGAGACAGGAGGACTGTGCCCAATGCCCAGGACCAATTTCCCTGCCTAGTCACATTGTGGATTTGGGCAAGTCCCCTAACCCTCTGAGCTTTAGTTTCCACATAGAATTCCCATTTCCATTGGTTTCTTAGGAGGAATAAACAGGGGTAACATGTATCTAATATGTAACAAAGCCTAAATCAACGATAAGCATTCTTTTAATTTTTAAAGTTTTTTTTTTTTTGATGAGGATCATTTTTAAAGTTTTTATTGAATTTGTTACAATATTGCTTCTGCTTTATGATTTGGTTTTTTGGCCATGAGGCATATGGGATTTTAGCTTCCCTAACAGGGATTAAATCCGTGTCCCCCTGTGTTGGAAAGCATAGTCTTAACCACTGGACCACCAGGGAAGTCCCCTTACTGGCTGATATATTGGACAAAAATGATGAAAGATGGAAGGTAGATTTGGAAAAGAGGTTTAAGGAATTAAATGTGAACCTGGAAAGGAAGGAATCAGGTAGAAGGCTAGGAAAAATGTTCTAGAGTTTTGAAAACCTACAGGGTTAGATGAAGTTTCAATTAATTTGAATACTATGATACACTTTCAAATTCTAGTATTCTTTTAACCTTCCTAAACAGAATGCTAAACTAGTATGGTTTTGGAACAATAGCGGTGGTGGGATTAGGAGTCAGCAGACCTGACTTTTAAGAAATTCTCTGTGTTCAGGAAATAAGTGTTCATTTTTGTGACACATATACAAAGTTATTTTCTGCAGCACTGTTTTGAGGAGCAAAAGTTTGGAAACAATACAAACTGTTACATCAATTAGGCCAGTCATCCATTTACCTGAATATCATGGAGCTCAACAGTAACCTCTTATTAAAATGTGGAAAGAGAGACAGGAATTGTATTTTTATTTGAAAAATACAATCAAAGGATCAAAGCAATGCATACTGTATTTTATTTCTTCAGTAAAAGGCAAGAAGATTAATATCTATATTTATATTTTCTTGGGTAAGCATAAAGAAATTTTGGACAGATATAGCAATTAAGAGGAGTCATTTCTGTGGAGACCCAGCAAATGGTGGAGACTGACTAAAAGTACTTTTCACTGTATTTCATTTTATAGTTGTTGTTTTTGAGCCAGATATAATTTCTACTTAAAAAATCAGTTAAAAATTAAATGCTTTTTTAAAATCATGAATGCTGTAAAGGGGTGTTACTCAGAATTAGTTATGAACTGGATTACTTTATACTGACAACAACTTGATGTCAGTTCAAATTAAGAAGATTGAGTTTTGAATTTATGGTTACCTTGGGGAAAAAGCAGCTAGGGAGTTTGGGACTGACATGTATATATACACTGCTATATTTAAAATAGATAACCAATAAGGACCTACTGTATTAGGATAGGGAACTCTTCTCAGTGTTATGGGGCAGCCTGGATGGGAGGGGAGTTTGGGGGAGAATGGATACACATATATTTATGGCTGAGTCCCTTTGCCATAGGCTGAGTCTGAAACTATCACAACATTGCTAATCGACTGCACTCCAACATAAAATATTTTTTTTTAAAAAATTCAGAATCCCACCTCCCACCAGAAAAAAAAAGATTGAGTTTTGATTTCTGGAAGAGGTGAATAAAGAAGGAACAGTTTGAAGCATAATATGTATCAAGGGATCAGAGGGTAGAGCTGGGGTACACTGATGAGAAGACTTAGAATCTTAACTGTGTCATGGGACACTTGAGCAGTGGGGAGGCACATCGGATGGGGACAGGGTTGCAAGGAGAAGGAGAAAGAGGGCAAGGTTCAACTTGGCTTCCTAAGCAATTTTGCTTGAATTTCTTGGAGCTGTATTTCGCTGAAAATCAGCTCCAGGCTGACCTTGCTGGGACGACAGAGCCAAAAGAGAGCTTCACGGGCATGTCAATAGCCCAAGAGCAGACATCTGAGTACCACCATTCAAACCAGATAGTGCACTGGAAATAAAGATGGAGGACATGGAAGAAACCTCTCAAGGATTTCTATGTTGCATCAGGACAGTTTCTTTGGTATGAAGTCAGTGACATAAAATGGTGGTTATGATAGCTCATTTTTACCTGAGGCACAGAAAAATTAAGACAGGGAATTAGAAAGGGTCCTTTAGAAGATTAAAAAAACAAAACAAAACAAACATTTCTGAGTTATGGATCAGTATTAGAACTAGCACATGATGGATGACATATGAGGACATAAGTGGAACAAGACTGACTCTTTCTAGAAAACAGATGATCGTGGGGTCATTCCAAACTTGTTTCTATGTGAGTGATTAATGGGGCATTTGATTACTAATCTGTGGTTTGACATAGAGAATATTGATCTCAGGGAAATGACATATTGCAAAATGTTTCTACAGGACCAAAATAAAACAAACTACCTTTATACTCAGAATTGCTTTAAATAGATCACACTCTTGTAAGTAAAAAAAGATATATCTAGTAGTGGTGTGGTCACTTGTAACCATCCTTTTCCTTTTCTCATGATAAACAACAATTGCACATTATTTGCCTAAAGTCTTAATCGTTTCAAGCACAAGTGAGCTTCTTTCATCACTTGGAGGGTTACCAAGCTTTACCAAGTCATTCAGGATCAACTTTTATTGTATGCTATAGCAGGGTGGTAACATCTCTGATAGAAAATTAAGCTGTTTACCCAGAAGGAAAATAATGTGTCCCTCTGTCTGGCTTATTATCCTAAAGTACTACTTTAGCAATCAGGAATGTTCAGAAAACTTTACACTGACTGAAAAACAGCAGCTAAAATATAAAAGAGTAAGTGCCATTTCACAAGTCCTGGGCATCTCTTATTTGAATACTGGACTTACGAGACACAGGATAAATTTGTGGACATTTAAAATCATTTGTCATTCGGGCCTGGATAATTCTTTCTTGGGAGGAGCTGTCCTGCGTACTGTGGGGTGTTTAGCAGCGTCTCTGGCCTCTATTCGCTGGATGCCAGGAGCACCCTGCAGCCGTGAGAGTCAAATGTCCCCCGGGCTCCATCACTTGACTCGGAGGTTTGCTCACCTTCTAATGCCTTTGTGGTACTAGAGGGAACACACCTCATTCTTAATTCAACAGAAATGAAACCCAACAAAGGAAATAAAGGAAATGGTCATCATTAAGCAAAACTACCTAGTAATCAAACGGATGTATTCCTCCTCAAGACCCCAAAGCAGCCCCCTCAAGGCACTTCCTCACAGAATAGAACTAAGGATTTCAACTCCCTCAGACGTCCAACACCAGAAAAAAAAAAAAAAAAAAGAAACCTGCCAAGGAAAAGTCGTCATACACACAGGAGTACTGGTGATGGAATCATTCCTTGTTACAGATTTTTACCCAGAAGCTATAACACCCTCTGATGGGAAGCAAAACATATGAAATAACAAAGGAGACAAGAACTCACTGTTTCCAGATGTGGCTTTTCGGAATTTCGACAGGTCAACGTGGGGTGGTCTGCTGGGTTTTGGTGGAGGGGGTCCCAGGGTTAACAAGGAAGGCAGAGGTTTCTGCTTGGGGGTCACTGAATTTTTGTCCCCCTTTTCCTTGTCTTGACTTTGGCTCCAGGGCCCTGTCGATGTCAGCTTTGAAGGGGTCTTCGAGAACTTGGCAGGAGGAGCCCCAGAGGCCGACTCTTCCTGAGTAATTTTGCTCAGGAAGACATTCTTAGCAGCGTCGATCTTCCTATCTTCTCTTTTCTCTTCAGTATTTTTGGGGAGGCCTCCGGGAGCCCCTCTGTTTGCAGCAGGTTTCAGAACAACTCCAGGAAAAGGAGATACTGACGTCTCACCCCCATGCTCTTTATTCTCTGGCTCTTCCCTGGCTGGTTTCAAAGGGCCAGGCTTGGCCTTGGCTGCCAGGGGGGCCAGGGGCCCTCTCTGGAGAGCCGCAGTCTTGGCGGGGCTCTCGTCTTCCTGGGCATCCTCTGTGTTCAGGGGTGGCTTCTGGCCAAAGACAGGTTTGGGGAAGAGAGGCTTGGGGTCCAGATCTTGTGAGGCTGACAGAAATTTGCCTTTTGCCCCAGCCAACTTTGACAGGACTTGTTTTGGTTCACTCTCCAGGGCTGGAGGCATTGACCCCGGCTTGGGGCCTGGTTTTAAGTCATGGTCTTGGTTTACACTGGGAAGTGAAGGTTTAGTCCCAGGAGGCCAGGGAAATGCAGGTTTGGCATCTTCTTTTGGTAAGTTGATGGGCTTGGGGCCTACAGGTTTCAGAAATCCTGCTTTCACCTCGGGGTCTCTGGTGGCCGAGTTAGCCTGCGGTCCAAACCTGGGACTCACTCCCGTTGGCTTTAGAAATGGTGGCTTGGGCTCCTTGTCAGGCTTTTCCTCAGGAGAAGGTTTCACCCCCACAGGTGGCTTGGGGGATCCAAATTTGGGCACGTTGCTCAGTCCTGCAGGAGGGCTTGCATTTCCTTGGTTGTTGAACAAGTTCTTTTTGGCCTGGACTCCTGAAGGGGAGTTTTGTCCCGGGACCTTGAAGGGCCGGCTGTTGACTGAGACCTCCTCCGTGGGGTTGCCCCCGTTGTTAAACTTCGCCATGAGGGACTTCACATCTGCTTTTCCATCCTGCAAGCACAGGGAAGAAACACTCACTGAGAACCTGAAGTCTCACTTGCACAATTTAAAATACTACACCTTAAAGGTTTCCTGGTTTGAGGCCTTCAGCGTCGCTGATTGGTTCACGAGATATTGTAACATTTATCTTCCTCTATGGCAAAATAAGTTGTGAGACTTTCTTTAAAGGGGAGGGCTGTGATACACAGACTTTTTTCTTTTTTGGTTGTCTTAGACTGACTTGTATTTTGTTGTTGTTAAGTCACAACTTATCTTTCCTTCTTTCCTCTCACTGTTTCTCTAGCTCTCTTGTGGGATTTACTCTGAACTTGGTATTTATCTGTTTTGTTGAACTTGAAAAAAATGTGAAAGTGACTAACAAAAGACTTCTTCCATATTTTATAGCTGAGGCTCTTAAAGAGAAACTGCGTTTCAAAAATGAAAGCAAGCTCTTCTGTAAATTTAGGTTGCATGCTTTATACAGCATAGCCACATTTGACATCTCTGTGGTTTGCGAGCCTGTTCTTGTTCTTATATATATTTAAAGTCTGTCTGTTTGTTCACAGGGAGATGTGGCAGAAAAACCAACTCATTTTTATATATAAGCAATAAAACGAGTTTTGTTCTACTTATCAATACATATTTAGTGTAAATGATTCAGCTGGAACCAGACTAGCAGGCCGGCTGCACTCGTTTTCAAGGGATATAGAGTCTGGGACACTGGAAAGGTGATGAGGAAGGGGCTGGAGATTCTCATTTCCAGAAACTGGTTTCTCCAGTCTCCTCTTTGTCCCTCTTGTCTAGAATCAGGGTGTTACCTAGGAAAGAGGGCGGGCTGTCACCTTCTTTGAGACTATAATCCTATATAACCTGGAAAAATTCATGGTGGGTTTCCTTTTTTCTCTCAAAAGCTGGGAGTTGAACTTTTGTAGTTCTTTCAGGAAATTGAAAAAACAAAACAAGCAAACAAACCAAAAAGACAGGTAACCAGGAGAGTTTCCATTTCTATGCTTTAAAAATTCACCTAGGAAGGTTTTCTTATTTCCCACACTCACCTATCATTGCCATATGCCCGAGCATATTTCTTCTCTCAAGGCCCCACTCAGATACCAAGAAACCAGAGATGCTCTCTGGTTGGAAAGAACTGCTTTCTCCTCTTAACTCATGTAGCAGTGAAGGCGCTGTGATATACCCCCGTGTTACTTTCTTTCATGATAATAAGAGCCACTGTTTAATGTGTAAACACATGTGCTTGATTCTGAACCAGGCATGCTATCTATGTTGCCCCATGTCATTCTTTTGAAGGATGGCATCATTTAATTCCATTTCATAGGAAAGAGGACTGAGGTTAAAACTGCAAGAGGATGTGATGGTAAAAGCATGGGAACTTGGTTGGAATCCTCGTTGATTCACAGGGCCTCGGTGATACAATCTATACAATGGGGATAATAGCCAGTATCTGCCAGAACTGTCATGTGCGTTAAAGATGGAGTTTGTGAAGTGCCTCCCTGCCCCTCAGCCTGGGCTCAATGAAAGGAAACTACTCTTATTAGAAATGTTAAGTAGCATATTCAAGGGCTCACAGCCAGAAACTGTAAGGCCAGAGACGCAGATTCAGGTCTGTCTTGGGCTACAAAGTCCAGAAACAGTCTCAATTTACTTTGTATAGAACCCTTGGGGTTCTAATATATTTGGGGAATTGTTCAGGCTGACGCTGAGCTGAATTCTGTGAATGGTGATTTTTAAAAGAAATGGTCCTTTCATTAAGAATTTCTCTCTGTACTAACCTATAATGTATGTGTACTTGCAAGATGGGGGTAAGGAACCTAGACAGCAGGAGAAAAACAAGTGAAAGCAGCATTTTCCAGGTTGATTTTGCTCCTTTCACTTATTACCCTATATCCAAGTTGCTGCGAATATTTTGCTTTCTACCTTGCCTCCTTTCACCGTTTTTTTAATCCACATGATTTTCTCAAATCTTCAAGCAATCCCTGGGGGTAACAGGCAGGAAGACCAGAGAACCAGGGAGAGTCTGGTTGCTGGAAGAGGGAACAGGTGAAGACAAGTTTTGCCTTTGCCTCCTGAAATCATAGCTGTAGAAGACTTTAAATCTTAACACAAAATGCAAAAAGAATTATCAATACAAAAATTTCCTCAGTTTGCTTTCCTCTATTATCAGACTAGTAAAGGCATGTCATAGGGCTGTTAGGAAGATAAAACAAATCTGTAGGACATTTTAAAGAGTATCTGGAACTTGGGAGGGTTTCCTATTTTTACAAAGCAAGTGAAGCCTTGGAAATATATAGTTCGCCTCTCTCACTGCATTGGTGACAGAACAGAAACCAAAGGATTTCAGTGACATCCTTTTTAGTCACAGTAAACTTCACATCTTGAATTTTGGCTGGAGTGGGGGAGGGGTTGGGGGGGAATCCACGAAACACACTAACCCATTCTCAAACCGCATGCCCTGATTTTACTTTAAAAATATGGAAGTGGTTGATTTGGAGTTGGAATTTAAGTCCCAGGTGCCAACCCAGACCCAGGAGGCAATGTAACATCAGGGTAAATAGCCCTAGCTCTGAAATTACTGACTTGGGTTCATAGTTTGACTCGACTCCTTACTTACTGTGTGATCTAGCAAGTTACTTAACCTCTCTGAAACTCAGTTTTCTTCATCTATAAAATGAGAATTGTAACCGTACCTATTCCTCATTGAGTTTTATTTTTTAAAAAGTAAAAGGATTAAATGAGTTAATGCATGTAAATTTTCTTAGACCAAGAATTGCAATATAGTATACATTTGATGATTATCTGCCACTGTGATTTTTTTTTCTAATTCACTAGTCACATAACGTCATTTTCTCCAAGTGACCAAATTCTGAAGTTACAATCATTAATGTTATGTCTTAATTTTATATCAATGTGACTGAAACCAGCATACTGCTGGGTAACATTGTAAAGTTATGATGTTTGAGTTTGGCTTACCTCCCCCCCATCCCACGCCCCCAAAACTTTAACTGGTTTTTGAAGGACAAGGAAAGAAAGAGCCACAGATTAGCAACAGCACCTGTGTTTACTGATACTTCCCTGGTGGCTCAGTGGTAAAAAATCTGCCTGCAATGCAGGAGACCCAGGTTCAATCCCTGGGTCAGGAAGATCCCCTGGAGTAGGAAATGGCAACCCATTCTAGTATTCTTGCTTGGAGAATTACGTGGACAGAGGAGCCTGGTGGGCTATAATCCATGGGGTTACAAAGAGCTGGACACAACTGAGTGACTAATATGTTCACTTTCTGAATGGCTCGAAATCCACAACTATTAATCTATTATATGGACTACTTAGGTTTAGAAGTTTTGGTTGTTATCACTCTTAGTAAGTTTATTAGGTAAAATTTTCAACACCCAGGTTCACCCTTCATCTTAACAATAATAGTTGAATTTCTTCCTTAATGATAATGACAGAAAGGCAAAAATGGCTAAATTTTTTTTTTTTTTTTAACATTCTCCCATTCTGATTTCATTGTAGACTGAATATTCATTCCATTTTCTAGGGCTCTTTTTACTTTGAAAAAGTTAAAAAGAGGATAAGAACAATTTATCTTATGATAGAGGGAAAAGTAATCCTGCTCCAAACACTGACTCTCTAAACCCTCCTGCCTCAGGTCTAGGAGGGTCATATACCTAACTTAACAGTACAACACAAGTTTATGCTTATTGTTCTGGAATAATTATAAATAGTGCTCCCTTTTATTCTCAAAATTGACCTGCTTTAAACAATAAATTGCATGGAGAGCTTATTCAACTCCTCTCTAGAGTCAGTCAACCACTGTTATCAGTTTCTTATGTATATTTCTAAGCTATGCCTATATTGATAAAAATGTATATAAATAAACACACATACATCTTTTCTGTCCCTATGTTTTATACGCATGGGAAGCTTTGCTTTGCACTTTACTTTTTTCCTGTGCTACACACCAGCTCAGCAAGATAAACTATCAGCAGCCATTCTGATTGGTTCCTAAGTGATTCTAGTTGTTAAATACTTTCAGTATCAATTTTGCTTTTTTCCCTTAACAATTGATCCATATCAGTGCCTATTATTTGCACAATTTTTACAGCCTTACTTTATTTTTTACAACAATTTTAGACTTATGGAAGAATTCAGAAGATAATATAGAGAATTCTCACTAATTTACATAATTTTTCCTGTTATTAACATCTTACATTAGTTTGCAGGACTTTTTTAACTTTTAATGATTTAAGGATCAGGCTTCTGCTTATCCTTAAGAAAAGGTATTTCACAATCTACTTTAGAAGATTTCAGAGTTTAAGATATTTTAAGTAAAACAAACATTTCATCTCAAATTACTCAAAACTTATTTTCCAAAGTTATTTGATGTAATTTGCTATTTTTTTTTCCATCTGTTAATGAATTTGTACAGATCTTTCTCCACTTATGATGGGGTTTGTTCTTGCTGCTGTTAGTTGCTAAGTCTTGTGCAACTCTTTTGACATCTTATGAACAGTGGCCCTCCAGACTTCTCTGTCCATGGGATTTCCCAGGCAAAGATTCTGGAGTGGGTTGCCATTTTCTCCTCCAGGGGATCTTCTTGACCCAGGGGTCAAACCCATGTCTCCTGCGGCTCCTGCATGGGCAGGCAGATTCTTTACCACTGAGCCACCTGGAAAGCCCTATGATAGCCCTATGATAGGGTTACATCCCAATAAATCCATAATAAACTGAAAATACCTTAAGTAGAAAGTGCATATAATTCACCTCACCTAGTGCACATTCTAGCTTAGCCCAGTCTCCCTTAAATGTGCTCAGAACCCTTACATTAGCCCTTAGTTGAGCTGAAGCATCCAACACAAAACATATTTTATAATAAAGTGTTGAATATATCATGTAATTTATTGAATACCATACTGAAAGGAAAACAGGATGGCTGTCTAGGTACAGAGTGGTTGTAAGTGTACTGGTGTTTAACCTTGTTTACCCTTCTGATTGCTCAGCTGACTGGGAGCTCTGAGCATCACCTGAGAGTACAGTACCACATATCACTAGCCTAGAGAAAGGTCAAAAATCAAAGTTTGGTTTCTGCTAGATGCATCATTATAATGTTGAAAAATCTTAAATTGAACCATCTTAGTTCAAGGAATGTCTGTACAATGTTTAGCCAAAACTACTACCCATTGCACTATAATGACATAGATGTAATTGTAGAAATGCTCTTGATAGAAGTGAATTTCCTTTAGATATCATATTTCCCCTTCCTGAGAATTATACATCGTCACTGATATAAACTTAACATGTTTTCCACAGTCCCTGGGAAGATGCAAAAATACTTTAGCTACATCCTCTGAACCTCTAGTTAACAACTCCAGGTTCCAGAAAATCTTTTTTGCTTTCAGCAACTTACATAAAGGCAGCGAATCAAGTATATGTACTTAAACAAAGACTGAGATGGCATTTAGGACAGACGTCAGGAAATTACACATCAAGAAAACGTTTTCTTTTGTAGCTAGTTCATCTACATATTTTCATATGGAAAAATTAGTAATGCCCTATCACTGTTAGTGGCAACTGGATTTTGCTTGGTTTTAAGTATATCTTGGATATTAGGTTAATCCAGTGATTCTCACATTGGGGCAGTTTTTGCAATGTCTGTAAATGCCCTTGATTGAAATGGCTAACTGAGAAAGTGCTCTTGACAACTCATGAATAGAGGCCAGAGCTGCTGTTAATCCTACAATACCCAGGACTGACCGCTGAAACTAAGAATTATCAGTCCCAACAGTGCTAAGACTGAGAAGCTTTGAGCTAATCCTCTTACTCCTGGATTATTAGAAACATCTTACCAGAAAGCCAGTTTTTAATTTTTATAATGCAATACACTCTAAAACCTACAAAAAAACTGGTAGAGAAACTAAATAATACAAAAGACTATCACTAGATTGTTTTCAAAGTTCCTTGTCTTTCAAGTCTCATCTTTGTAAAGTTTCACTTGTAAAACACAAACGAAAAAAATACCCACAAATCTTGGGTAACTAATGGATTTAAAACAATTTTGAGGATTTCTTTGGTGATGCGGTGGATAAGAATCCTTCTGCCAGTGCAGGGGACACAGGTTTGATCCCTGGTTCGAGAAGATTCCACATGCCACAGAGCAACTAAGACCTTAAGCCATAACTACTGAGTGTGCATGCTGCAACTGCTGTAGTCCGAGTGCCTAGAGCCTGTGCCCCTCAACAAGAGAAGCCACTGCAATGAGAAGCCCATGCACTGCAGCTAGAGAGTAGCCTCTGGTCACCACAACCAGAGAGAGCCTGCATAGAGCAACTAAGATCCAGCACAGCCAATAAATAAATAAAATATAAAATAACTTTGAGCTTGATTTTGCTTCCTTAATATGTGGTAGTGTCACTTTTGTAATTAAATCATGAGGAAAATGAACCCCTCTTATGGATTCTCTTATTCTTTTCTAAATGGAGACCATGGAATAAGAAAAGAAAATGATTTTACTTGATTGCATATAATGCTTTTATTTATGAGGAAGTTGGCAAATAACAATAGTTCATTCAAATCTTTCTCTATGTCTCTGGTTCTCTTTGTTCTTTCTTTAATCACTGATCAATTTTACCACTGTATTTAGTATAAATACCACTATATTTACCAATATAGATTTTCTTTTTTTATTGCTATGTTGAGATAGCATATCATTGCTCAGATATGGTCTGAGTTGTTGGTTCTACCTGTAGAACAAAATTAGTTCCTATCACTGTCACTATTGCCCAGAACAGAACCCCATATAAAGTGACATCAGAGGATAATCTGAGGCTGAGATGAGATGCACATGCAATGGGAAAGTATTCCAGAGAGTCAGCCCTACTCCTGCCCAGCGAAGAGGGAAGGAGGCAGATGAGGGGTGGTGCACTACACGGGAGAGCCCAGTTCCTGCCAAAGTGATGGCTCATGTTGTTCAATTTTAGGATCCATTCAGCCCAGGACTGACCAGAAGTATAGCAAAAAGACTGAAAAGATAGCACATTCTTCTATAAGCCAATAAATTTACCATCCCTGAGGTAAGAACAGGCTAGTGAAAATTTGGATTAGACTCAAGCAATTTAAACTTTCATAGAGCAACAATAATGTTTAGCCTCATTGATTTCTGTTGCTTAGATTAAAGAAAATAAAAATATATTCTTCATGACCACGCCAAGCCCTCCCCAACTTCACACACACACACACACACACACACACACACACACACAGAGTGATAAGTTGTCTTTTCTCTTAAAAGAGACTTGATCTGCTACACCCAGTAAACTTGGAAAAGAGAATTTTTTTTGGGGGGGGTGCAGTTATTTTAGTCTGAAAATAAAATGTCTTAAAACCCCTTTTTGTTAGAAATTACATAATAAAGTGACTTTCATTGCTTTTGATTGTCAAAATAGAGTTCATGGCAGCTGACTGAAAATACACTACTTATGACATAACTTCTCAAGATGATAGATGGCAAGTTCCACAATAGACATTGAAACCGCAGTAGAGTCTTTTCATCTCTGTTAACACTGTCTAAATATTTAGGTACTTAATGAATCATAATTTATGTATTTAATGTGTGTACTCTGTTTCCTTAAGGAGATGAAAAATCAGGGACCTGTTTTTTTTTTTCCTCAAAAATATTCCCCCTCTGTCAACTCCCCACCCAAATAAGCACTCCCATATTTCCCGATGCATTTCTTTTCATAATTGCTAATTCTAATTTATTTTTATTTAAATATTTAAAATATTTTTACAATGTTGTGTTGAAAACTGAAACTTTTAGTCACTCAGTTGTGTTTAACTCTTTGTGACCCCATGGACTGTAGCCCTCTAGGCTGCTCTGTCCATGAAATTGTCCAGGCAAGAATACTGGAGTGGGTAGCCATTCCCTTCTCCAGGGAATCTTCCTGACCCAGGGATCAGACTCAGATCTCCTGCATTGCCAGAAGATTCTTTACCATCTGAGCCACCAGGGAAGGACCTAATGTTGTGTTGGTTTCTGCCACACAGCAATGCAAATCATCCATAATTATATATACATAAACATACTAACTGATGGGATGAATTTGTTTGACTTTCTCCATGATTGATCAGACAGACGATAGTAGGAAAAAAGATTTTCTGAGCTTCTTAAGGAGCGTTGAACCCAGCCATGAATCTATTCTCAAGAGCTCCCTGTCTACTTCATGGCAAATGGGCTGTTATGGATTCCAATTGGCTGAGCCTCTGATGCTGAAGGGAGCATAAAGCCCCTCTTTAACAGGATGTGGGAACGTGCCTCTCACCACAAATTGAGTTCCTGGGGCAGGAGAGGGCTGCTACAGGCTGGTCAAAACGCAGGGAGGAGGGGCCGGCAGCGGAAGAAGTGGTGACAGCCCCACTGTGACAACCCCTTACATTTTTGTCAGCGACTGAGAAGGTGGAGAGGGAACGGTACGTGACCCAGCGCAGCCTCATGTTGAGAGGTACAGTGTAGTAAGGAGAGAACACCTGGTGCGAGCAGGGTCTCTGGTAGCTGTGTGTGTGCCCTCTGGAGGCTAGACTGAGCACCTTGGCAGTAAATGTCTATAGACGCCACTGTGCATCATCACTCCCTCTTCTGTGATCTCAGGCACCTGCTGCTCTGCACTCCTTCATGGTTCCCACTGGGTTCTCCCTTCTGGGTTGAACTGAAGTGGGGGAAGCCAGGTTACTCAGCAACCGGTAAAGTTTAGCCAGCGAAGGCTCACCTCCCAAATGCTGAGTCACCTTGAACTCTCCAGGTATATTGATCGGTTCGACTTTTGTGTTCCCTTTGTCCTGAAAGATCAGGTCTGAAAACCACCATCACTTTACAAATTAGAACCTTCAAACATCTTCCTGGTTATCTGACCAAATAGCTCCCGCATAAGTACAATTTTGTCTTTGGCATGGCCTCTGATGGCTTAACCATTAACGGATGAGGAAATTAAATATGACTCTTTAAGTAATTCTGAAGTTTGTTCTTCTGTAAATTTTTGATTTCTTGATGTTAGTAGAATGCTGATAGGATGTTGATAATAAATAGTTCTGAAACCATGGGTTTTTGTTATTCTGTTTCATATAGTTTTTACAGCAAATTTAGCTTACATTTGCTTAGGTTATACTTCACTTCAGGTCAGTCACTCAGTCATATCCGTCGCTTTGTGACCCCATGGACTGCAGCATGCCAGGCTTCCCTGTCTATCACCAGCTCCCGGAGTTTACTCAAATTCATGTCCATCGAGTCAGTGATGCCATCCAGCCATCTCATCCTCTGTCATCCCCTTCTCCTCCTGCCCCCAATCCCTCCCAGCATCACGGTCTTTTCCAATGAGTCAACTCTTTGCATCAGGTAGCCAAAGTATTGGCATTTCAGCTTCAGCATCAGTCCTTCCAATGAACACCCAGGACCGATCTCCTTTAGGATGGATCTCCTTGAAGTCCAAGGGACTCTCAAGAGTCTTCTCCAATACCACAGTTCAAAAGCATCAATTTTTCGGCGCTCGGCTTTCTTTACAGTCCAACTCTCACATCCATACATGACCACTGGAAAAACCATAGCCTTGACTAGACGGACCTTTGTTGGCAAAGTATTGTCTCTGTTTTTTAACATAATGTCTAGGTTGGTCATGGTTTTTCTTCCAAGGAGCAAGCATCTTTTAATTTCATGGCTGCAGTTACCATCTGCAGTAATTTTGGAGCCCCGAAAAATAAAGTCTGCACTATTTCCCCATCTATTTGCCATGAAGTGATGGGATCAGATGCTATGATCTTAGTTTTCTGAATTTTGAGCTTTAAGCCAACTTTTTCACTCTCCTCTTTCACTTTCATGAAGAGGCTCTTTAGTTCTTCTTCGCTTTCTGCCATAAGGGTAGTGTCATCTGCATATCTGAGGTTATTGATATTTCTTCCGGCAATCTTGACTCCAGTGTGTGCTTCATCTAGCCTGGCATTTCAAATGATGTACTCTGCATATAAATTAAATAAGCAGGGTGACAATACATAGCATTGATGTACTCCTGTCTCGACTAGGAACCAGTCTGTTGTTCCATGTTCAGATCTAACTGTTACTTCTTGGCCTGCATACAGATTTCTCAGGAGGCAGGTCAGGTGGTCTGATATTCTCATCTCTTTAAGAATTTTTCACAATTTTTTGTGATCCACACAACAAAGGCTTTGGCGTAATCAATAAAGCAAAAGTAGATAATTCACTTAGCCTGCATTAACTATATGAAATCAGAGGGTAATCTCTGAGGAATTTACATTTTGTCTAATGAACTTATAGATAATTGAAGCGCTTTTATAGATCTCTTTCTAGGGGCTTATTTGGATCTTAGGATAATATTTAATGTCCACATGGTAATACAACATTAGTCATTTTATTTTTCTGTATTTCCAAGTATCACCCCAAAGAAATTTTATTTTCATCTACTATTTCTAGTTTTCTATTTTCATATAAAAAAAGAGTATGAACCAGCAAAAGAGAACTCACTTTGATAAACACATGAAAATGGAAACAAAACGATGGCTGAGAAAGCTACTCCTTGGCATAGGAAAAACAGGACAGAAATGTTCTGTTCTTTTTTTTCTCAGCCCCCATATCCCTCTCAACACACGTAAACACACGTTGACACCAAGCCTGGCAGTTCCTTTCTGCCCTTGACGGGAAGTTAGAAACTGAAAGGGTAAGGTCTACATGGAGTGGGTGGGGGGGGGGCGGGGAGGCCATCTGTGGGGTTTTCTAGAGACTTCCTTCCCAGCATGTGAGTAGTTCTGTGTGACAAGAACCACTTAGAAGAAGAAGATTTCAACAGGCTCATCAAGACAGACAGCAGCTAGCTGCCAGTCAGTGAGGGAGCCAGAGTGTGATTTGAGAGGAAAAAAAAACTAGACATTAGAAATGGAAGGTTATGGGAGATTCACATCCATCCACAGAGAGATGGATGATTTTTGGAAACTCACTTTACAGAATATGTGGAATCCTTCCCCCATACCTCTTTCTTCTCAACCCATTTCTGTTCCATTTCTTCTTTTGAACTTGGAAAAAAATGCACTCACTATTTCTTAGTCAGGATTAGATAATATAATCACTCCACAGTCCTGACTTCACTTGTTTTCCTCTCTTGGAAGTCACAGCAGCAAGACTCTGCCATGAAATGAGCAATTTCTCTCACCTTTGTTGTCATGGGACTCTTTAATGTCGATTGCACCTTTCCTCGTTAAAACTGTGATGTTCTCAATTTCAGCCTTTTCATGGTGTATATCCTGCTCTTAACATCTAGCCACTCTCTTTTCTCAGGCGCCCTCAATTTTCCAAGGTGCTACATGACTTCAGCTGCTCTGGGTTTTCACATACCCACTCATTCATGCATTTCTTTATTTTCTCCAGAGAGTCCTAGTGATTCCTTGCTAATGTGTTAGTTCTGGTATGTGGCACTTTGCCACTATCTAGTTCAAAATCTGTGCTTTACTAAGATTGCTTATTCCAGGGTACAGATGATCTCAGTACTTTTCTTTGTTTGCTTGTATATATGGCAAAAAACATTCTGGAGTTTGGTATTTTACACCCATTACTAACTCTATTATTAGAACGAATAATCACAACTTAAAAATAAAAATTCCATGTATAATATCTCATCTGATCCTCCCAAAGCTTGGTAAATTCTTCCTGTTATAGAAAGGTATACAGAGTTCAAGCACATGGTAGAACAGAGGTCTAAACCCAGATTTTCTAAGTCTCGTGTTATCCTCAATACAGCATAGAATCATGACATGAACAAGGAGACAGAATGTGACATAGGGGATGTAGGTCTCTGGCCAGAATATCCTGACTGGTTTTGCAGTATCACAGGTCACCTGGAAAGGGGAAACAACTAAGAGAAGACAAACAATGCTGCCTGCTTTTTTTGATGTTTGGTCTAAATGTGTCTGGTGTAGGAGTCGGGGTTTAAGTAGATGACTATATTAGATCTCTTTCCTCTCAAAGAGCTGTTCTCTAGAGTCAGTGATGTGAGTCATGTAACTGTCAGTCTAGGGATCTGGAGCACCGTTCTAGTTTATCCATTGTCTCCTGGGGCTAGTGTTGCTTGTTCAGCTGACTGCAACTTCAAATTTACTACCAGAGGGAAGTTGAAGAAGGACGTGAACCAATATGAAAAAAATTGCTTTTATATTTTCGCACAGTGAGATATATTTTTTCTTTTTTTCTAAGTTACAGTGATTGAAAGAGCAAAATTAAAATGACTCAATCTCTCACATCATACACAAAAATAAATTCAAAATGGCTTGAAGACTTAAATATAAGATGAAAAGTAAGAAAAGTGTTAGTTGCTTAGTTGTGTCTGACTCTTTGTGACCCCATGGACTATAGCCTGCCAGACTTCTCTGTCCATGGAATTCTCCAGGCAAGAATACAGGAGTGAGTAGCCATTATCTTCTCCATGAGATCTTTCCAACAGAGGAATGGAATCTGCATCTCCTGCATTGGCAGGCAGATTTTTTTACCACTGAGCTACCAGGGAAACCCTCCAAAATATACAAACAGTTATACAACTCAATAAAAACAACAACAAAAAATCAAAAAACCCATTCAAAAGACCTAAATAGACACTTCTCCAAAGACGACATACAGATGGCCAACAGGTACATGAAAAGGTGCTCAAGATCACTATTAGAGAAATACAAACCAAAACTACAAAGAGGTATCACTTCATACCAGTTGAAATGACCATCATTAAAAAGTTTACAAATAATGAATACTGGAGTGGATGGAGAGAAAAAGGAATCCTCAAACACTGTTGGTGGGAATGTAATTTGGTGCAGCCAATAGGAAAAACAGTGTGGAGGTTTCTTAAAAAGCTAAAAATAGAGTTACTATATGACCCTCCAAACCCACACCTGGGCATATATCTGGAAAAGATGACAACTCTTAATTTGAAAAGATACAAGCACCTCGGTGTTCACTGTAGTGCTATTTATAATAGGCAAGATGTGAAAGCAACCTGAGTGCCCGTTAACAGATGAATGGATAAAGAAGACGTGATATATATATATATATATATTCTAATATATATATAATGGGATATAGCTTAGCCATAAAAAAGAATAAAGTAATGCCATTTGCAGCAACATGGATGAACCTAGAGATTCTTATACTGAGTGAAGTCAGTCAAACATCATATGACAGTGCTTATAGATGGAATCTAAAAAATAATGAAAATGAACTTATTTATAGAACAGAAACAAACTCACGGACATAGAAAACAAATTCATGGTTTACCGAAGGAGAAAGAGGGGGAAGAGATTAATTAAGAGTGCAGGCTTTCCTGGTGGCTCAGTGGTAAACAATCTGCCTGTTAATGCAAGATAGGGGGTTTGATCCCTGGGTCAGGAAGATCCCCTGGAGAAGAAAATGGCAACCCACTCCAGTATCTTGCCTGGGAAATCCCATGGACAGAGGCACGTGGTGGGCTACAGTCCACGGGGTCACAAAACAGTTGGACCTGACTTAGTGAGTAAGCAACAACAACAATGGAATTAACAGATACACACTACCGTATACAAAACAGATAAACAACAAGGCTTTATTGTATGGCACAGGGAACTATATCCAATGTCTTATAATAAACTATAATGAAAAATTATATATTTGTGTGTATATATATATATATATATCTGAATCAATTTTCTAACACAGTATTATAAATCAAGTATACTTCATTAAAAAAAAAGAAAATGTCTCAAAAGAGAGGAAAAATGGTATTTCAATAATATTAAGCTTATATGCAAACATCTTACTGCTCAGAAGAAATTTCGATTTTTTTTTAACTTCTAGAATATTTTAAATGACACATATAAGTGTGACTAACACAAAACAGTGGGCCAGTATCAAATTTCTAATATGAATAAAAACAAAAATGACTTGAGAGGTATAAGCACATTTGTCACTGACTAAAGCTATTTTTTGACTGATGAAGTAAATACAGATATTTTGAATGGTCTACTTTGAGGTTAAGATAAGGAAAGAGGAAGGTAAGAGGAACAGGGTGTGGTGGAATCACCCTGGGGAGTTTTTCAAGCTGCACATGCTAAATGTCCCAATGCATCCTGTTTTGTTTCTTCAAAGATTTCTTTATGGAGAATGACCAGCCCAGCCAGTACAAATGGGAAAGTGTGGCATCACCTGGTGTATTTGGGTACAAAAATGATTCAAAACCATTGAGACCTTGGATCCCTCTTGCTCTTACCCTCACATGTTTATTGAGTTGCTGAAATTCAGTGGCAAGGATTGGAATGTCTTTGGGGGCTACCTTGATTCAGCATGGGCTTCCCTAGTAGCCCAGATGGTAAAGTAACTGCCTACAATGCAGGAAACCTGGGTTTGATCCCTGGGTCAGGAAGATCCCCTGAAGAAGGGAATGGCAACCCACTCCAGTGTTCTTGCCTGGAGAATTCCAGGGACAGAAGAGCCTGGTGGGCTATAGTTCTTGGGCTCTCAAAGAGTCGGTCATGACTGAATGACTTTCCCTTTTTTTCACTGACTCAGCATGGGTGAATGGAACTGGGGTACAGAAGTTGACTGCTTGTCTTTCTTAATTTCTGCCCTGTTTTCTCTACTCCCCACTAAGTGGTTTCAATGGTAGCAACCTCGAAATATATGTTCATGTCTCAGAACCTGTGCACGTGACCTTATTTGAAACAGAGGATTTTGTATAATTAGGGTCAGATGAGATCATCCTGATTTACCAGGTGGCACTAAATCCAAGGATTAGTGTCCCTGTAAGGTAAGATACAGAGGAGGAAAAGACCAGAGAGGAGGAGAATGCCACGTGTAGGAGGAGGCAGGCTTAGAGTGATGCAGCCACAGGCCAAAGAATGCTGGAGGCCGCCAGGAGTTCTGTGTGTGAGTAGGCGCATTGCTCAGTCGTGTCTGACTCTTTGCAACACCATGAACGGTAGCCTGCCAGGCTCCTCAGTCCATGGAATTCTCTAGGCGAGAACACTGGAGTGGGTAGCCATTCCCTTCTCCAGAGGATCTTCCTGACCCAGGGATCGAACTCTGGTCTCCTGTACCGTGGGCAGATTCTTTACCATCTGAGCCTCTAGGGAAGCCCCAGAAGTTGCCAGAAGTTGGAAAAGGCAAAAACTGGATTTTCCTCTAGAAAATCCTTTGGCGATTTCTCATCCGCCAGCAACTATAGAAATAAATGCCTGGGACACGCTTGACTCATTGCCTTTGGGGACAATGTGGCCTTGTGGACACCCTGATTTTAGAACTCCAGCCTCCAAAACTCTAAGAGAATAAATTTCTGCTGTTGTTAGTCACCTAGTTTGTGATTTGTTATAGGATCCACAAGGAATTAATATACCCACCCTCACAAAGATCCAGGATGCCTTTGTTCTAATTTCTCTAAATGTCCGAGCACCTGCATGGGTGCTGTTTAGGATGAAGGGCAGGAAGCATTGCTTCATAATTATCTTTTCTGGGCCACCATCGTTATCATCCCAGAGCAAGGTGTTTCTAGTGGGATGGTCCCTGGCTTGGAATAACAGAATGGGGAATTATTAATACTTATGTGCAGTAGGTGAGTTTTGGTGGCATTTATGGGTTCTTGGAAGCAAGATCAGATACTAGTTTGACCATCACAGGTGGCACAGACTTAGCAACACTACTCATAAAGTATATATTGAATTTGTACAGCTCAAAGGTTTTGTTGGTTTCCTGTCATGCTAAGGAGGCTAGTTAGCAGAGATAAAAAACAAAACAAAACACGTTCTGAACTCTTCAAATATATGAGAAATCCTAGACCAGCTTCTGACGGGGGAATATTCTTCAGTTTCTAGGACCTTCCATTGAGTTCTCATCCTGACCAAATATATACTTGGTCTATTCCTTGTGACTGATACAGCAAAAACTGTATCAGTAGTTGTATCTATAGTTGCTGGCTATTTCTCATCCGCCAGCAACTATAGAAATAAATGCCTGGGACACGCTTGACTCTGGGCTTTGGTAAAAAGAAAGATCAAAATGAGCCTTAAAGGTGGGCCAGCTTTAATGGGAAGACTTGCTTTAGATTTAGTGTTTGAGAAAGAAAAAATAACCTTAATGACCAGTGAATTCAAGCTCTTCATTTGCAGGAAAGGAAACAGGATATGTGATCCACCCGAGGTCACACAGCTACTTATTGGCAGAACCAGAATCTGGTTATCCTGTTTGCTCAACCATTGGGCCCACTGTCCTGCACTGCCTGACCTGTGAGATAGCAGTTTCTACAGTATCTTCCTCTTAAAAACAGTCACAACAGTAGATAATGCTGTGGATTGCCTTCTTTGTTAGGAGCTCATAATAAACCAAGAAGAAGTTATTGTTATCGCCATTTTATAGACAAAGAAACCAAGGTATGGGGCAGTTCAGTAACTCACTCAAGGTCCATAGCCGGTGAATGGCAGAGGCCCCATTCAAACTCATTTCTTGATTCTGGAACCATGGTCTCAACCAAAACCCCTGGGACCACAATCTTAACTTTGCCAGCGAACCACAGTCCTCTTCCACATCCTTGGTGTTGGAAATTTTCACCTAGAAGCAGCCGCTACTAACGCCTCAGACCAGTGAAAGATCTTGTCTACTTCCTCTGATTTTCTCCGCTTCTCTTTTTCTCCCTCACCCCACCCCACTTCTCTCATTAACATGGGATTCCAATAGTAGAAAGAAAACATGATTTTTAAGGGACAGTAAGGCTAGAGGGCTTCCCTGGTGGCTCAGCGGTAAAGAATCCGCTTGCCATGAGGGAGGCCTGGGTTCGATCCCTGGGTCCTGCCCCTGGAGGAGGGCATGGCAACCCACTCCAGTATTCTTGCCTGGAGAATCCCCATAGACAGAGGAGCCCGGTGGGCTACAGTCCATGGGGTCACACAGAGTCAGACGCGACTGAGCAGCTAGCGTAACGAGGCGAGAACAAGCTTCAAGGCAATCGCTTGCACTTATTTGGCCTTTGCGCCACTAGGTGGCGGTGTGACTACTCAATGAGACTGCCGGAGCTTTTAGAATTTCCCCCCCAAACAGCCTTTACTAAACGCTGAGTCCAGAGAAGGGGCCTCTGGATTCCTACAGGAGCTGGGAAGCCTTTGAAGTGAGCTGGTAGTTAAACGGATGGAAATAACACGCAGAAAGCATGGATTTGAATTTTTAAAATAATTTCCCAAGATAAATGGAGTCCTTCCCAGACATTTCTGTTTGAAACAGAAGCCTAACTTCTCCAGTGTGTTCCATGAATTTACACTACAATTCCTTTGATATTCATGATCATCTTTAATTGAGCATTTTAAAAGATATAGTTTTATTGAAAGGAACCATCTAGTCCTCCTGCCCCTCATTTATCATTAATTTCTAGGAGCATCAGAATATCTAAAGTTTGTGTCCTGCCTTGTATATGAATGTTTCGATCAACCTAAAATCATTCCCAACAATCTCTCAGCCTGTACATGAAAGCAAAGGCATGATTTTGCCTTATGTTCATAAACCCATCTATGTTTCTACACAGAATAATCTCTAATGTCAAAATATTAAAAGTGGCAAATATTAATGATC
Organism: Dama dama; assembly: GCF_033118175.1. NCBI lineage: Eukaryota > Metazoa > Chordata > Mammalia > Artiodactyla > Cervidae > Dama > Dama dama. The sequence goes on along the minus strand of NC_083705.1, from coordinate 42,489,587 downwards.
TCTAATAATATTTATTACTGTTAATATTAATACCCAATAAGTATGTATAATTTTATACTCACAACAAACCTAGGAGGTAAGTACTATTATTATTCTCATTGTTTTAGTGGAGGAAACTGAGGCACAGAGAGGTTAAGTGGCTGAACCAGAGTAATGCAGTTGGTAGGAGGCAGAGTAAGAGGTCTATTTTAATTATAATTACCTCATTGTAAGTTTAGTTAAAAGGGGGAAAAGGGGGAGGGTGGGCAAAAGACACTGTAATATTTTCATGAGAGACCCCAATTCATACAAGAGGGCCAAAGGCACCAACTAAATTTTGGATTTCCTCAGATGACTTGTAGCCATTGTCATTGGTCCCACTTTGCTAGAATTCCTTCTGAGAAGGCAGGGTTGATGGTAGCATAGCCCTCTTTCTCTAGTCTGTGTAGGAATTTCACATGAATTTCCTGTCAGCTCTTAAACTTTGGGGAAAAAAATGAAATTTGCTCCTTTTCATCAAAAGGGTAAAACTAGGCTTGTCAGGAGCCAAGACTGAAATCAATCATCTGTGCTCAATTAGGACCATGGTTCCGGTTTTGTTGCAAGACTTTATTTAATGCTAGCAACAGCAGACGTTGGACCAGCCATGTGTGAGAAGCCCCATCTAGAGCAAATGACACATGTGTTTTTATCTGCTTATCACCCTCTGGCTACAATGAAATTGAGCTGTGGTGTCTGATGTCCACCTCTTCTGCTGTTTGCCAACAAAACATGCCTTTCTGTCAATGATTCCAGTCAGCACAATCTGTGCTGCCAGAATTTGGAGGCGGTACATTTTCCTGCTGAAAAAAAAGAAAAAAAAAAAAAAATCCCATGTTGATTTGAAAGAGGAAACCTGGGCAGAGCTGTTACCTGACTCCTGCAGAATGAAGTGGGAGGGTTGTCTCATTGAGGAGGTCTTCCAGGGGCCAGGGACTGGACCACTCCTCACTTTGGGCTGTCGTGTCTGCTCAGGATGGAGAGTCCAAGCCCTGTGGCACTTTCTGAGCCCTGGCAAGGAGACGTCCAGGGGAACGGTGGAGTGATCCACGCTTCCCCCCACCCCGCCCCACCAGGCTGACTTAGACAAGAAAAGTCCTCTTATGCCCTCAGGATATTGAGTAAGAAGGAAGAGGAAGAGGGGAACTAAAAAGTGTCTACTCAGCCTGAAGGCTTCTGCTGACATTCCCACCAAGCATGTGATATTTAAAAGGGTGAAACTGAGTCAGGCTCTCCTGCTGCGCCCCTGGCTGTCAAAGGGAGGAACCTGGAAGGCCTTTGGTCTCGTAACCTCCTTGCACTCCCAGGTTGTCCACCTGCAGAGGAGGTCGAGGATGGGGAGCTGTGATTAGGGAGGTCCTCTCTATCCTGTGCCATATTTGGAACCCAATTGCATCTGTGGTTGGGAGGTAAAGTGGGCTGCTTGACTCTAGTAACCTAAGGGGGTGAAGCAGGTGGAAAACCCAGTGGATTCACTCGTCTGCTCTTGGCTAGAGTGTTTCTCAAACTCTGGAGAAAATGGGGTCTTCAAATGACAATCTATGTTAAGAGACTATCATTGGCACAAAGTGGGGTTATAAGAAATGGTAACGCTATTTTCAACATGGCGTAGGAGTAGGACAGGGAGACCACTTTCTCTCCTACAAATTCATCAAAAGAATAACTGAACGCAGAGCAAACTTCACAAAACAACTTCTGATCGCTAGCTGAGGTCATCAGGCGCCCAGAAAAGCAGCCCATTGTCTTCGAAAGGAGGTAGGACAAAATATACAAGATAAAAACTGAGACAAAAGAGCTAAGGACGGAGATCCGTCCCGGGAAGGGAGTCTTAGGCGGCATTGCTTGGGGTAGGGTCCGGGCCTGAGTGCCCTGAGGACAATCAGAGGGAGCTTCTGTGAGTTGCCAACTTGAACTGTGGGAGACCAAAAGAGAGAGAGAAAATTAACCGGCCCGAACACACTGCCGGCCGTTCGCAGAACAAAGAGACCGAGAAAGTCCAGAGAAGAGCTCGCAGGCTGCGGGCCGGCCAAGCCCTGCCGGAGGCAGGAGGCAGGGGGGAGGGGAAGGTCGCGGCGAGACACAGGGCGCAGGCACCCGACCGGCGCGGGCGGGACTGGGGCTGGGGACGCGGAGGGCAGAAGGCGCGCGCACCCGACTGGCGCCGGCGGAAACTGAGACTGGGTCCGCGGAAGGGAGTGGGCGCGCCACACCTGGGGAGAGTGCGCCCACCAAGCCCCTGGCTGCCTGGACCGCTCTGACGGGGAAGGCACAGAGAGCAGGCGCAGCTTTTCATTCCGCGCTTTTGTGGAACACCCGAGGGCTGGAACCTCGCGTAGCGCGGGGCGCGCTCCATATAGAGCAGCCGGGAGCCTGAGCAGCGCAGACGGAGAGAGCAGCGTCAGCCCCTCCCGGCAGCGCCAGCCCCTCCCCGCAGAGCGACGGAACTAACTACCTGAATAAGAGTCCACCTCCGCCCGCCTGTGTCAGGGCGGAAATGAGGCTCTGAAGAGACCAGCAAACAGAAGCCAAATAAACAAAGGGAACCGCTTCAGAAGGGACTGGTGCAACAGATTAAAATCCCTGTAGAAAACACCGACTACACCGGAAGGGGCCTGTAGACATCGAGAAGTGTAAGCTGGAACGAGGAGCTATCTGAAACTGAGCCGAACCCACACTGACCGCAACAGCTCCAGAGAAATTCCTAGATATAGTTTTACTTTTTTTTTTTTAAGTAAGAAGAAAAAAATTTTTTATTTTTTTATTTTTTCTTTTTTATTTTTTCTCTATTATTTTCCTTTAAAATTCCCTATTACTCCCCCATTACTTCTTAACTTTCATTTTCATAGATTTTTACGATTTTTTTAATTAGGGAAAAAAAATTTTTTTTTTCTTTCTTTTTTTTTTCTTTTTTTTCTTTCCTTTTTCTCTTTTTCTATTTTTCTTTTTCTCTTGTTTCTTTTAAAGTCCTCTAGTACTCCTCTACTACTCCTTAATTTTCATTTTCAATACACTATAACCTTACCAAAAAAAAAAAGAAATGGTAACTATTAATCTCCCCTATCTTCCATCTATTCATTCATTCATTCATCACTCATTCACATTAAGCATCTACTCTGCAGACCAAGCACTGTGCTAGCCTCTAAAGGTGAATGAGGCAAATCTCTTCCTCCAAGTGGTTTACAATCTTGTAGAGTTCATGCTGGGATTGGGCACTTTTCTTCTTAAATAATTTTCTTTTCTTCCATAGGCTTGACACACTTTGTGTGCCCAATCTGACTTATGACCTGTTTTACAGAGCCTCAAACTAAGAATGGGTTTCACATTTTTAAAGAGTTGTAAGAAAAACAAAAAAGAAGAAGAACAACAACAACAATACGTGACCAAGACTGTGATGGAGTGACTGATAGTTTCTCAGTCATGTCCGACTCTTTGCGACCCTATGGACTGTAGCCCGCCAGGCTCCTCTGTCCGTGGAATTCTCTAGGCAAGAATACTGGAGTGGGTTGCCATTTCCTTCTCCAGGGGATCTCCCCCACCCAGGGATGGAACACCGGTCTCCTGCATTGCAGACAGATTCTTTACCATCTGAGTCATCAGGGAAGCCCTGACAAAGACTGTGTGTGGTCTGAAATACTTACTATTTGGCCCTTTGCAGAAAAAATTTGCCAACACCTGTTCTATAGGAAGAGCATTCTTGCTTTTCAGCAAGGCATACAACTACACCAAATAGGATATTTTCCGGCCCCTCTTGACACTAGCTGTGGCCATGTGACTGAGTTCGGGCCAAGTGGGATCGAGGTGGAAGAGATCTGTAGAGCTTCTGCCTAGTGCTCTTAAGTTGGGCCTGTGATGCTTTTTTTCTCCCAGAAGGCTGAGCAGGCCTAAGCAGTTCAAGTTCATTGATAACTAGGGCTTATTAATGCCCTAGCAATGGCAGAGCCAGAGGTGGAAGGAGGCTGGACCCTGGCACCAGGGAGCACCTTGACCATCCCTGGATTTTATTGGATGGTTATGAAGGAGAGAAAGAGGAGAAAAATGTTAACTTTTTAATTAATTTATTTATTTTGGGCTGCACTGCATGGCATGTGGGATCTTAGTTCCCTGACCAGGGATCAGACCTAAGTCCCCTGCCTTGGAAGCACAGAGTCTTGAATCGCTGGACCACCTGAGAAGTCCCCCCAAACGTTAACTTTTAAAAGTCAGTCTTATGTTTCCTCTCCCCAACAACTTCTTCCTGATACCCAAAACAAAACAAAATCTGCCATGACCCAGAAAGTGCCCTGTCTTCTTGGAAGATACTCCCTTTCTTTTCGTTTACCTGGTTCATTCCTGCTGGTGCTTCAAAGGCCAGTGTAGATTGACCACGTCCTAACCTCAGTCCCTAAAGATCAAAGAACGCGGCCTGCTTTCCTTTGTCTTCAGAGCTTTTAGTTGTTGGAATCTGTTTCTCTTTGAGGGTGGACTGTGGCTTCTTTGTCTTTGAATCCAAGCTTCTGGTACAGTGTCTGTCACGCAGAAGGCACTTTATAAATATTGTGAAATGAATTAATTTATTAGAGGCTGAGGATGGCTTCTTGGGGCAGATGTTTTTTCAATGCATTTATCTCAGGAAAAGATGTGTAACAATATCTACCTCTGAGGGGTAGACATAAATTTAGCTTTCCAAAATGAGGAGAAATACACAAATTTAGAAAGATTATATTTTAAAAATTGAATGTTCGTTGGATTTGGAGGGTAACTGTGCTTGCTGATAGTGTCTGAATAGGTTTGAAGATTTAATGCTAAAAAGCCATGAAGCCAGTTTAGTAACATGATGATTTCTTCCTGAAATTAAGGGAAGTATAGATACTTACTCAAATTTATCTTATTTGAGATGATCTTATCATTATGTAATAACAAACACTCAATTTTCCCCTATTTTTATAAAGTCCTGTGGTGTTGGAGAAGACTCTTGAGAGTCCCTTGGACTGCAAGGAGATCCAACCAGTCCATCCTAAAGGAGATCAGTCCTGGGTGTTCATTGGAAGGACTGATGCTGAAGCTGAAACTCCAATACTTTGGCCACCTCATGCGAAGAGTTGACTCGTTGGAAAAGACCATGATGCTGGGAGGGATTGGGGGCAGGAGGAGAAGGGGAAGACAGAGGATGAGATGGCTGGATGGCATCACTGACTCAATAGGCATGAGTTTGGGTAAACTCCGGGAGTTGGTGATGGACAGGGAGGCCTGGCGTGCTGCGATTCATGGGGTCGCAAAGAGTCGGACACGACTGAGCGACTGAACTGAACTGAACTATAAAGGAAAATATGTGCAAGAATATATTATTATTTGCCAATAATAACATAATAATGATAAAAATTTTGTTTACTTCTCCCTTTTCCCCCTTCTATCTTATGTAGTTTATAATCAATAAGTGCAAAAGCAAAAACCACTGTTTTTGGTGTAAACCTCTTTTACGATATGCTCTTGGTATATGTAACTAATTTTCTGAACCAGAAAATTAATATGAGGCTTTCAAGACATCATATAGCAGTAGTATTTTTCCTCTTCATTTAGAGGAAAGAATACAAGATAAGAGGGGCCTATTTTTCTTCACATATAGTCCTTCTTGAGATGGCATTAACAGAAGGTAGAGTTGGAAAGAATTCGTTGTACAATTTTCTTTTTTTTTAAGAAACCAATAATGACATGTTGATGTTTGGCAGAAACCAGCACAATACTGTAAGCAATTATCCTTCTATTAAAAATAAATAAATTAATAAAACTAAACTAAAAAAATAGAAGTCAGTAATGCAACATGGGGTTTGTATTTGAATGCCTATTTTTCCTTATTTCAGTACCTACTCCCTAAAGCTTTCCATAAATTATAATCATTTAAACATTTCTTAAATCATATGTTTGATCTTACATTACATCTGCTACAGAATCATAGCTAACACCTCAGTACTTCTGGATGTTATAATAAATGTTTAGAGCTCTGCTCCTCCCCTAGCAAGAACAATTATAAGCAAATGATGAAGGATTCAATGAATAGCTCATTCTTTGTGCACTTGAATACCAGGCTTTTTCTTCCCCATCCTAGGCAATTTTGTTGTGCAACACAAGGAAATAAAATACTGCAGGAGGAAAATTAGTGAGTTGGGAGGTAATGTGATGAGAATGGAGGAATTCAGCTTTCTCAACTCATTACTTCTAGTAGCAGTACCTAGTTCGGAGACGGAAATGGTAACCCACTCCACTACTCTTGCCTGGAGAATCCCAGGGACAGAGGAGCCTGGTGGGCTGCCATCTATGGGGTCGCCCAGAGTTGCACACGACTGAAGTGACTTAGCAGCAGCAGCAGTAGCAGTAGCAGTACCTAGTTAGGATATCAGAATTTCTGTCCTTTTAATCCAGGCACATTCTTCTACTATCCCTATCTCATCCCATCCTCACCTCTACCCCAGGCTGAGCAACCTTACCCTATCTCCATTTGGTAATTACCGCCTATAGCACTGGCCTGTTTATACGTATAGCCTGTGAGCAAGCTTGCTTTTCTGATTCTAAATTAAAATGTTTATGTTGTTGTTTGGTTGCTAAGTCATGTCCGACTCTTTTGAGACCCCATGAACTCTAGCCTGCCAGGCTCCTCTGTCCATGGGATTTCCCAGGCAAGAAGACTGGAGTGGGTTATCATTTCCTTCTCCAGGGGACCTCCCCAACCCAGGGATGGAGCCCGTGTTTCCTGTATTGGCAGGCGGATTCTTTCCCACTGAGCCACCAGGGAAGTCCCCTAAATTAAAATGCTGTGTGTATTATTGTTGTTACACTTTAGCAATTATGACTCTTATTGTCCCTCAGTTTAAAAAATGATACATCATATATTAGTGCATGTTTATGGCATCTAGAAAAATAATACTGATGAACTTACTTGCAGGGAAAGAATAGAGACGCAGACATAGAGAATGGACTTATGGACACAGCGGGGGAAAGAAAGGTTAGGACAAATTGAGAGAATAGCATTGACATATATACACTAACATGTGTACAATAGATAGGTAGTGGGAGTCTGCTATTTAACATAGGGAGCCCAGCCTGATACTCTGTGAAGACCTAGAAGGGTGGGATGGGAAGAGGGTGGGAGGCTCAAGAGAGAGGGCATATATATATATAGTTATGACTGATTCATGTTTTTGTGTGGAATTAATAAAAATGACTCAGACAGTAAAGAATCTGCTTGCAATGCAGGAGACCTGGGTTCAATCCCTGGGTCAGGAAGATTCTCTGGAGAAGGAAATGGCAACCCACTCCAGTATTCTTGCCTGGAGAATCCCATGGACAGAGGTACAGTCCATGGTATTGCAAAGAATCATACATGACCAAATGACTAACACTTTCACTTTTCACAATAGAAGCCAATGCAACATTATAAAGCAATTATCCTCCAATTAAAAATAAATAAAAAAATGATGAACTCCACAGTCTAGTTCTGAGGGGAATGAGTGACATAAAGCCAAAGGGCCAGTCCCGCTGCGTCTCAAGGAGAGGTATTCTGGTTCTGGTGACTGCGTTGACTCTGCTGTGCCTGTTAAAGCCTCTTGAGATTTACTCAGGACACAAGTCAGAACGTGTTTGGGAGTGCAAATGATTTGGCCTGAAGCTGGGCTTTGGTACAATCCCCAGGCTTCCCTTCCCAGGAGGGTCTGGGTATAGTGTGAAGACAGATGGCACAGGCTTCTACCTTCTGCTTGCTCAGCACCCAAGTGCCTTTGGCAGGAGAGCCCGAGCCTCGCTCTGCTCCACGCTGAGGAGCACAAGATGAAGCACAAATGAATTCAAAGCTCGGGGCTGCCCTGCTGACAACATATGCCTGGGCATCAGGAGTTCTGTCTCTGAGCCAGTGACGTATGATCACAGGTCGTCAAAGGTGGGTATTCCTGGAGTGAGTTCATCGCCTGCCGTCAGAAACCACTCTTACTCCCAGACACACTGGCAGTTAGGATGAGAGTGGATCACCTAGCAAGCAAGTCAAGAAACAGGTTCTACTTATTTTCCTTGACTTTAACAGCTAACCCTCAACCCCACCCTTCCTCCCCACCCACCAAAACGCCTGCACACAAGTCAGAGAAGCAGAGAAACAATATAACCTGCAAGATTCAGGACTAGTTCCAGGTTAATGTGTGAAGAAAGGGTGGCTTTTCTCTACTTTCTTCTCCTCTTTCCCCCTCAGACCCCAACTTTCTTCTCAAACCTGCCCTTTTCTTTTCGCTTCTCAGGAAAGCAGAAAACAAGTTAATCAACCTCAAAGATTTTCCCAACACTGAGTGTCTAAGATTCTAAACATCTGTTCGAAACAGGAAAAGGCAGGAGACTTGAATACCTTCCAAGTTTTCTGTCACTTGGGGTTCTATCAGTGGGCAGAATTGTTTGAAAGAAGCCAATGATCTCTGAGCAGTGGGCCTGCAAGACCCTCACATGTATTCCCTCATCTCCTTTTTGAGTCCTTTCCTGAGTTTTGTCATGCAGAAAAGTAGTCATTCAAGATTTTTCACTGTTGTAGGTAGCAAAAAATATAGATTTGAGCATGTGCTCCTAATATCTGGTATTTGTTAGTGATATCTATCTATCGATCAATCGATCGATCCATCTATCCATCCATCCATCCATCTACATTACTTTGGGAATATACTTTATCCATCATGAAATGTAAACAAATGTGAAAAAGATGAGATTTTTTAAAAAAATATAGCGTATGTAACAATTTCTCTTCATCTTCAACAAACTGTCTTGAACCCTCCTCTGGAGGGTCCTCCACTTGGGAGACCACTGGAGAGAGGATGTTGGCAAAGGACCCAGAGTGGCAATAAAACCCGCATCCCCTGTGGTTGGTTCCACCCATTCAAATGGGTTAACCACTTGCTTTCTTTAACAGGCAAATCCAGCCACGCCCTCTGTCTGATCCACAGCCATCTCCTCACCCCATTCTGAGTTCACTGCATCGCCTCCCCTGGGTCTGAGGCTCTCACCACCGCTCTCCTGGCCAGGTAACCAGCTAAGGAACGTTATCACCTAAATGTCCAACAGGCATCACAGTCGCCAATTCCCAGGAGACTGAATCGAGAGCCCAGAAACAGCCTTAGCCTCCTTTCTCTGACTCCCAGGTCCACACCTCCCCGGAACATCCTGATGCTTCCCTATCCTGAGCACTTCGGCTCCTGCCCCAGTGCGTTGCCTCCCTCACTTCCTGCCTCTGTAGCTGCAGTGGCCTCTTATGGAATTGCTCTGCCTTCAATCCTCTCTTCTGTCGAGCATGCTCTTCCTTTGATCCACTGGATCATGGTTGCTTAAAGCCCTTCAGTGGCTTTCCAATCCTTCAGAAAAAAAACAAAAATGGAAACCCCTCACCACGGATGAGAAGAAACTCTCCATCCTCTTTGCCAAACCTGCAGGACGTCACATAGCAGAACATCTGCTTCTCTCATTTCTGTAGGTTTCCCCCTCCTTCTCCATTGGTTAACCCATATCATCATCAAACTCCACTCAGAATCCACCTCCCCCCATGAAGCCTTCTCTGATCTTCCCTCTGGGCTTCAAGAGGATTTATTGTCTCAGTGATAACATTTTATGGTTTGGTTTCACTAGAATTTGCCAGTGCTAGGTCCCAATTCTTAATTTATCTGTGGGTCTTTAGAATAGTAGTCCTCATAATTTAATATTTAGACTAATAGCTGGAGATGTTTTTAAAATAAGTGCATTTCCAGATTGAGTAGGTTTAGGGTGGAGCCCAGCCACGGGCATTTGTAACTAGATTCTTCTTCCAAGTGTCTCTCATCCAACTCCTCCTCAGAGTTTAGCACAGAGGCAGTGCTAAGACCTTCCATTAATAGCAGTGAGAAAAGGAATTCCATTTCCTTCTTTTATCTTTCCATCCCTGATAAGTGAATGCACTAACATGGGCCAGTGTTAGTTGCTCAGATGTGTCTGACTCTTGGCAACCCATGGAGCCCGCCAGGCTCCTCTGTCCATGGGATTTCCCAGGCAAGAATACTGGAGTGGGTTATCATTTCCTTCTCCAGGGGATCTTCCTAACCCAGGGATCAAATCTGGGTCTCCTGCCTTGCATGCAGATTCTTAACCACTGAGCCACCAGGGAGGCCCATAATATGGGCCAAGACAGACCATATTGACTCTGCTTTTGGAAGTGGGACCTTTGACAGACTACACCTGGGTGCAGAGATACACCCTGCCCACACACACACAGTATGAAGCTGACCTGTGGATCTGCGTTTGTTGCCTATGGGTGAGTGTGTGGGTGTGTACACACACATACACAAATTCATATAAATCATATTTATTTCTAACAATTAACAATAGTTAAAAAAAACACAGCAGGATCTTCTCATGTGCCTCTTAGCCATCTGTATGTCTTTGGAGAAGTACCTATTTAGGTCTTCCACCCATTTTTTGGATTGGGTTGTTTGTATTTTTGATATTGAGCTGTACATGTGTGCATGCTAAGTCACTTCAGTCATGTCCTATGACCCTATGGACTGTAGCCTGCCAGGCTCCTCGTTCCATGGGATTTTCTAGGCAAGAGTACTGGAATGGGTTTGGCCTCCTCCAGGGGATCTTCCTGACCCAGGGATTGAACCCTGGTATCCCACATTACAGGCGGAGTCTTTACTACTGAGCCTCTGGGGAAGCTCCTGATATTAAGCTGGATGAGCTGTTTGTCTATTTTGGAAATTAACCCCTTATCATTTGCATATATTTTCTCCCATTCAGAGGATTGTCTTATCTTGGTTACAGTTTCTTTTGCTGTGTAAAAGCTTTTAGGTTTAATTAGGTCCCATTTGTTTATTTTTGTTTTTATTTTCATTACTCAAGGAGGTGAGTCAAAAAAGATCTTGCTGCAATTTATGTCCAAGAGTGTTCAGAAAATAACAACATTGTAAAGCAACTATCCTCCAATAAAAATTAAAAAAAAAAGATGGTAGGAGAACTCTTCTAGATTAAAAATACCAAAGAGACATAACAATGAAATGCAATATGTAAATCTTAATTGGATCCTGATTTGAGCAAAAATTTATAAAATAATGCAGGGGTAATTAGAGAAATTTTCATTTCTCCAATTGATAAAGGCATTATAGTTAAAAATGGAAAAGGAGCTTATTCTTAGGAGATACATGGTTAAATTTCCAGAGATGAATTGTCATGATTTGCATAACTTATTTTTGTTAGTTCAGGAAATTATTTATACATATACATAGAAAGAAAGAAGGATAGTGCTAAGTCATGTCTGATTCTTGCAATCCCATGAACTGTAGCCTGCCAGGCTCCTCTGTTCATGGGATTCTCCAGGCAAGAATACTGGAGTGAGTTGCTATTTCCTTCTCCAGGGGAACTTCCTGACCCGGGAATTGAACCCAGCTCTCCCGCACTGCTAGCAGATGCTTTACCGACTGAGTTACATGGAAGGTATCATACATATACATAAAACATGACAAAAAGTTAACAACTGGGTGAGTCTAGCTGAAGGGAATACAGTTGCTTGCTGTAGTGTTTCTTAAGCTTTTCTGTAGATGTAAAACTTAAAAAAAAAGGGAACATGTAAATACTAGAGTGATTTCACATAATTATTCAGATTTATGACTTTCCTTGAAAAGTCTGAAAACCTGATACAAAAATTAACTGAAGTTTCACTGAGCCTCTATGATTTGCTATAACTATACTTAGATAGGAGGCTTCCCTGGTAGTTCAGTGGTAAAGAATCTGCCTGTAATGCAGGAGATCCAGGTTCGATCCTTGGGTTGGGAAGATCCCCTGGAGGAGGTCATGGCAACCCACTCCAGTACTCTTGCCTGGAGAATCCCATGGACAGAGGGTCCATAGAGATTGCAAAGAGTCGGACACAACTGAAGCCAACTGAGCGTGCACGCATAGCTCATTCTTAGATGGGGCTTCCAAGGTGGTGCTAGTGGTAAAGAAAACCCACCTGCCAGTGCAGGAGACACCAGAGACAAAGGTTCAGTCCCTGGGTTAGGAAAATTCCCCTGGAGGAGGGCATGGCAACCCACTCCAGTACTCTTGCCTGGAGAATCCCATGGACTATGGAGCCTGGCAGGCTACCAAGCATAGGGTCACAAAGAATCAGTCACGACTGAAGTGACTTAGCATGCAGGCATGCATACTTAGATCATTAAAATCACCTCCCTAGCCAGAGGAGGCATTTTATTTGCAATTCATGAGATGGAGGTCAAGAACTCTTGAAATGCTCCTCCTGGATTCTCTTGCAGGGTTGTGTCTCTTAAATACAACAAGACTGATCTAAAATGTCTTTTGTTGGGGAAAGCTTTCACCTTGAGGAGGCCAAATGGGAACTAGGGAACAGAAGGCTTGGGCTTGCCATGTAGGCTGTGTCTGTTCTTGACACACACAGAGCCTAGAGTGACCAGATCAGGTCATCAGGATATGAGGTGAAAGATCCAGTGAGCAGCAGTGGGTGACTCTTAACTGGAGGAGTTATCATCTCCGTCTTCTGGAATTTGGGATACTGGCCACACAAGTCAGGACAAACCAGCACTGACCTTGGTGGGCAGAGAATTACAGTGAAATCATGATGGAGACTGTCTTTGGGAAGCCATGGTGGGAAATTGGCCTGAGGAGGAATGATGACTGATTTCAAGTTTCTGTACACAGTTTACTCCTTACATATTAAAAAAGACTTCAAGCAAATGTAACAAAAGTCTTGGATCCATTGGTGTTTGTTGTATCCTTCTGTGTGCTCCCTCCCCCCACCCGCCCCCATTTTAAACATTTCTCAAAAATAAACAAAGCAAAATATTACTTCTACCTCCCAAAAGTGTTCCATGTCCTGGACATGAAAACTTTGGAATTGTTGTCCCCTGGTGGCTCAGACGGTAAAGCGTCTGTCTACAATGCGGGAGACCCGGGTATGATCCCTGGTTTGGGAAGATCCCCTGGAGAAGGAAATGGCAACCCACTCCAGTACTCTTGCCTGGAAAATCCCATGGACGGAGGAGCCTGGGAGGCTGCAGTCTATGGGGTCGCTACGAGTTGGACACGACTGAGCGGCTTCGCTTTTTCTTTCACAGACCTGAAGAAAGCAGAAGTATAAGCTCTCATTTTCCTGAAGATGAAGAACCACAGATTTTAATATTAAGTCACTAGAGTCAATGTTTTTTGTTATGGTGAGTTTCCCCTTAATTTCCCAGCAGTTAAATAAAGAGGTTATGAAAGGAAAATACAAGGCAGAAAATGTGTGAGATTTTTCTTATGTATGATATAATTTCCCTTTTCTTTTTTCTGACTCTGGAAGCTAATAAAGCAAGATCCCTCCCTTATGATGTAATCTCCCCTCTTTTTTGATTTTGGAAGCTAATAAAATTTAAAAACACAGTTCTAGTACTACAATTGATGAGTCTTTGGGGATTTTAGCTAAATACAGCCTTTTCTCACTATGAAATTAGGTATGCTCTTTTGGCCCATTCTAATCGTTAGTAATGCATGAGAATAAAGCAGGATAGTAAAGAGGTTTTGTCTTGTGGTGATGTCATGCAGAGGGTCTCATCTCTCTGTGAGGGAGGGTATGGCTGCCACAAAAGACTGGGCTCAGTTCGGACTGAATATCCTGCTTCATAGGCTCGTATGCGGCTGGGGCTGATGGAAACAATCTGGGGTTTAGGATCCCAGGCATGGGGAGCTGAGTCCTGTAGAAGATGAGGACTGATACTCTTTTACTAATGGCAGAACTTAAAACACTAGTAGGATGATGAGCCTTATTGGGATGGGCCTGAGTTTATGTTTTCCCGCATGGAACAGCTGGTTGTGTGCACAAGATGCTAAGCTGATTTGTCCTGCAGGCTCTGCAGTGTGAATGAAGAAAGCCCAAGGAGAAACCAGCCATCACCCAGAACCAAATGAAAGGACACCAGAAACTATGAACTCTCCTATCGGTTTACAGGCAATCTCAGCAGAATCAGTTGGAACCCTAAACTCTTTTGAGTCTGACGAAGAGGAGTGAGTTTGGGGTATATTTTTGGAGATTCACTTTTTATATTTATATTTTCCATCACTTAGCAATATAGTTTGGCCTGCTTTGTAAAATTGATAATTATGGCTACCTTTTATTGAAGGATTAACATGTTTCAGGCAAGGCGCATGAGACTTCCTATAAATTATCTAATTTAGTCCTTATATGACTGCTATGTCTTTCCTGATGGTTCAGCAGGTAAAGAATCCACCTGCAATGCAGGAGACATGGGTTAGATCCCCAGGTCGGGACGATCCCCTGGAGAAGGAAATGGCAACCCACTCCAGGTATTCTTGCCTGGAGAATCCCATGGACAGAGGAGCCTTGCGGGCTACAGTCCATAGGGTTGCACAGAGTCAAGACACGACTGAGCATGAGCACAAGGATGATTATTACGTTGATCTTATAGATAAAGTCTCTCAGGTTGAGAAATACAAAGTGAGTGATCTAAGGGCTGAAGAGAGCCTCTCCAAACAGGTATATGGGTAATACCTCAAGGGCTTCCCTTGTGGCTCAACTGGAAAAGAATCCGCCTGCAATGTGGGACACCTGGGTTCAGTCCCTGGGTTGGGAAGATCCCCTGGAGAAGGGAAAGGCTACCCACTCCAGTAAACTGGCCTGGAGAATTCCATGGACTGTATAGTCCATGGGGTTGCAAAGAGTCAGACATGACTGAGTGACTTTCACTTTCAGGCCCTGTGGGTAAGCATTCGGATACGGCCATCGCTGATCTAAAGCAGAAACATTTTGGTGCATGTCAATTTCTGTAGCATCTTTCAAGTTATAAAGTTGGTGAAGTGAATTTGCCCTTCACAGCTGTATGGCTGGCTCTGGGGCAGTCCTGCCTAGATCAGTGTTTCCCCTGACCTCTACAGCATGGGACACCTAGCGATGATTAGGCCATGTTTTGACCACTTTCTGAGACTGGTGCCTGTAACAGCACAGCACCCAAGGTCTGAGACTGGGCTGTAGCTGATTTTAAAAGTTTTAAAAGCTGTCAAAGACTTTCTTTTAAATGAAATTTGTGTTAATAGTAGACATAAGTTAAAATCACTCTAGTAGAGACTGCGGTGTCAGAAACTCATTTCTCCTATCCCAACCTATGGATGCATCTCCTTGAAATTCCCAAGACGCCTCAGAGCAATCTGAAATTACTTTGCTATAGTATTAGTGGAGGGAATGGGATTCCTGCTTGCCCCAGGATAGCCATACTAAGAAGGCAACATAATCTTATACAAATATATTTTCATTTTAAGAGGAAAATATACTTATTTTACATCATGATATTGATTGACATTGATTAGGAAGAGGAGGAAGATAAAGATGAGGAGGAGTAAGAACTATTAATCAAGAAATATTTACTAAGGGAGAGAGTATGATGAAATAGATAACGGTGTTTGGCTCAGAGCCAAACAGCTCTAGTTTCCAGCCACAACAGTTCTTACTCTTGGATTTCTGTGCTATCTTGGATGTGTCCCTTCTTAATTTTGAGCCTCAAGTTCAAGAATTAAATTAGATGATTTTTGCAAAACACTTAGCACGGTGCTTGGCACATGGACTGTATGGATTAAATGCTGGGTCCATCTTTTGCATCTGTACTGAGTACTTTTTAGGCTACAAGGCATTCTATAATCAAAGATGAATAAGGTGAAATCTCCACTCTCGAGAAACTCAAGGCTATTTGGGGAAGAACAACACATTTTTTGAAAATTTGTAGTATAATGATTGTTACAGGCAGTGCATTTCCAGCACCAAATAAGAAGTCCAGACAAGAAAAATTATTGTGCACTTGGAGTGATCCTGAAATACTGCCTGAGGCGCAGGCAGGGTTTGGTGGGACGAAAGATGAGAATGGTGGAAACAAGGGGAGAAAGCATGCTAATAAGGAGGATCTCAGAGGCTACATAATTCTGGGAGATGAACAGACAAACAGATAAGTATTTCTCTTCACTGAGTGGGGAACTGAGACAGAGAAATCTATATTCTCACAGAGTCAGCAGTTCCCGGTCGCACCCTGTCTGACTGGGTGACAGTCATTAGACCACATAACTGTCAGTGTGGTCTTTGAAGGCGGGTAAGACAAGGTTGGTTCACCAAAATAATAGCACATTTTTTACTTAGGTGATGAGACTTAAAAAGTGGTTTTAAGCAGTAGACAAGCCAGAAGACAAGCTTCAGGAAGCAGATAAGTACATCATCAAACAGTTTGACTTAGTCTGGAGTCTTGGGACATGGATTAGTGTAGAGCAATTAGCAGTGACAAACTTTCTCTGAGCCTAAGATAAGACTGATTAAAAGAAGGAGTCTGAAAGATATCTATTTGAGAACATGCACATACATGTGCGTGCACACACATGCATACACAGGCACATGTAGATGAATACCAATGCTCTTCAATAGTCAGTCTTTATTAAAATGAACATTGTATTCTTGTATAAAAGGGATTAATTTAATATAAATGTTCCTAATAGCCCATTTTACCTAAAAGTACATCCTGTGAAGCTAAACAGACTAATAAGCCATTGGAAAGATAGTCAGGGTTAATTTAGGCACTAGTCTATCCTTTCTCTTTGCAATAACCCACAGTTGCAACAAGTCTCACAAGTAGCAACCATATGCTGTGACCACACTCAGCCCAAGTTGCCAACAGACATGCCATGTTCTCAAATTAATATTGAATTGTCATTACCTACTATAAGGTACAGGGATCTCTACTCAGTACTCTGTAATGATCTATGTGGGAAAAGAATCTTAAAAAGAATGAATATATGTATATGTAAAACTGATTCACTTTATTATAACACTACATTATAAATCAACTGCACTCCAGTAAAAATCAATTAAAAAACTGAATTGTAATTGAAAACCATTGTAGGTATGACATTTTAAATATCTTATGAAATAAAACAATTTGTATGCAACTGGAAAGAGTTGGCAACTGTTTGTCAAATAAATGGTTTGGATTATGAGAAAACAGTAAACACTTAGATGCAACCTCCAAAGAGCTATGGGTAATTAGTCGATCGGATAAATAACAATGGTCAGCATTTTAAGCAAAGTTTTCTGGTCAAACTTAGAAACAGGTTTCAATTTGCTCTTTTCTTTCTTCAGTTAATCATTATCTAGAGGCCATTAATTTTGCTTATACTCACCATATTCTAGTACAAAGATTCTCAAGCTTTTGATTTCAAACTACATTGCATACCTAAAAATGTTCATTGCAACACTATTTACAACACCTAAGACATGGAAGCAACCTAAATGTCCATCAACAGATGAATGGATAATGGATAAAAATGTGGTACATATATATAATGGAATACTACTCAACCATAAAATAGAATGAAATAATGCCATTTGCAGCAACATGGATGGACACAGAGGTTATCAAACTTAGTGAAGTAAGCCAGGGAAAGACAAATGAGACAAATGTCATATGATATCACATATATGTGGAATCTAAATATACATATACAAATGAACCTATTTACAAAACAGAAATAAACTCACAGACATAGAGAACAAACTTATGGTTACCAAAGAGGAAAGGGGTGAGTAGGGATAAACTAGGAGTTTGGGACTAACACATACATACCACACACTATAGATAAAACAGATAACCAACAAGGACCTACTGCACAGCACAGAGAACTATGCTTCACATTTTGCAATAACCTATGAAAGAAAAGAATCTGGAAAAGAATATATATATATATACACACACACAGCTGAATCACTGAGCTCATATACCTGAAAGCAATACAACATTGTAAATCAACTGTACTTAAAAAAAAAAATATTGGAAGATCCTAAATAGTTTTCACTAATGTGGATAGTAGCTGAGAACATTTTGATGTATTAATTCATTTAAAATGACAATAGTAAATTATTACATGGATATTGCATGGAAAACACTTTTATGAAAAATATGTTTGCTAAAACAAAAAATTTAATGAGAAGCATAGCACTGTTTTACATTTTTGTAAATGTCTTCAGTGTATGGGGTAATAGAAAACAGCTATATTCTCCTATTTGGTCTACATTCAATCTGTGGTGACATATTCTTTTTTTGGGGGGGGTGAAATATGGCCTCATACAGATAGATATGTATCTGGAAAAGGGAAGCATAACTTAATAGCTTTTTCATATAATTTTGGGGTCTCTGAAAAATTCCACTGAACATTCATGAGAGAATGAGAATAAAAAAGGCAAATAACATCTTAGTAGTATTATGTAGATAGCATTGATCCTGTAGAGTCCATGAAAAGGATTTGGTGATTTCCAGGGGTCTTCAGACCATACATTGAGAACTTCTGCTCTAGCCTTTCTCTGGCTTTATGTGGGGCAGATGTATTTCCAGGGGATGTGGGGTTTCCTGTTATGTATAGATGATTCTTCAGGTTAACTAAATAGACACTTCAAATGTATGATATTCAGGCTTCCCAGCTTGTTTCTAGGTATTCTAACAGAATCTTCTACCTAGTTCCATTATAAAGGCCCCATGATCACAGCACACATATGTCAGATAGTCTGATTTTGCATGGAGCTAGGAGGAATCTGGGCTTCCCTGATAGCTCAGTTGGTAAAGAATCTGCCTGCAACGTAGGAGACCCCAGTTCAATCCCTGGGTTGGGAAGATCTGCTGGAGAAGGGATGGGCTACCCATTCCAGTATTCTTGGGCTTCCCTTGTGGCTCAGCTGGTAAAGAATCTGCCTGCAATGTGGGAGACCTGGGTTTGATCCCTGGGTCGGGAAGATACCCTGGAGAAGGGAAAGGCTACCCACTCCAGTATTCTGGCCTAGAGAATTCCACTGACTCTATAGTCTGTGGGGTTGCAAAGAGTCAGACATGACTGAGCAACTTTCAATTATGGGTTTCCCCTGTGGCTCAGCTGGTAAAGAATCCACCTGCAATGTGGGAGACCTGGGTTTGATGCCTGGGTTGGGAAGATCCCCTGGACAAGGGGAAGAAAGAAAGAAATAGAGGAAAACAATAGAATGGGAAAGACTAGAGATCACTTCAAGAAAATCAGAGATACCAAGGGAACATTTCATGCAAAGATGGGCACAATCAAGGGCAGAAGTGGTATGGATCTAACGGAAGCAGAAGATATTAAGAAGAGGTGGCAAGAAAACATGGAAGAAATATACAAAAAAGATCTTCATGACCCAGATAATCACAATGGTCTGATCACTCATCTAGAGCCAGACATCTTGGAATGTGAAGTCAAGTGGGCTTTAGGAAGCATCACTACGAACAAAGCTAGTGGAGGTTATGGGATTTCAGTTGAGCTATTTCAAATCCTAAAAGATGATGCTGTGAAAGTGCTGCAGTCAATATGCCAGCAAATTTGGAAAACTCAACAGTGGTCCCAGTACTTGAAAAGGTCAGTTTTCATTCCAATCCCCAAGAAAGGCAATGCCAAAGAATGCTCAAACTACCAAACAATTGCACTCATCTCACACGCTAGCAAAGTAATGGTCAAAATTCTCCAAGGCAGGCTTCAACAGTACATGAACCATGAACTTCCAGATGTTCAAGCTGGATTTAGAAAAGGCAGAGGTCAAATTGCCAACATCCGTTAGATCATTGAAAAAGCAAGAGAGTTCCAGAAAAACATCTGCTTCTGTTTTATTGAATATGCCAAAGCCTTTGACTGTGTGGTCCATGACAAACTATTGAAAATTCTGAAAGAGATGGGAATACCAGACCTGACCTGCCTCCTGAGAAATCTGTATGCAGGTCAAGAAGCAACAGTTAGAACTAGACATGGAACAACAGACTGGTTCCAAATCGGGAAAGGAGTACATCAAGGCTGTATATTGTCACCCTGCTTATTTAACTTATATGCAGAGTACATCATGAGAAATGCTGGGCTGGAGGAAGCACAAGCTGGAATCAAGATTGCCAGGAGAAATATCAATTACCTCAGATATGCAGATGACAACACCCTTATGGCAGAAAGTGAAGAGGAACTAAAGAGCTTCTTGATGAAAGTGAAAGAGGAGAGTGAAAAAGTTGGCTTACAACTCAACTTTCAGAAAACTAAGATCATGGCATCTGGTCCCATCAGTTCATGGCAAATAGATGGGGAAACAATGGAAATAGTGAGAGACTTTATTTTTGGAGGCTCCAAAACCACTGCAGATGGTGACTGCAGCCGTGAAATTAAAAGACACTTACTCCTTGGAAGAAAAGTTATGACCAACCTAGACATCATATTAAAAGACAGAGACATTACTTTGCCAACAAAGGTCCATCTAGTCAAGGCTATGGTTTTTCCAGTAGTCATGTATGGATGTGAGAGTTGGACTATAAAGAAAGTTGAACACTGAAGTATTGATGCTTTTGAACTGTGGTGTTGGAGAAGACTCTTAAGAGTCCGTTGGACAGCATGAGGATCCAGCTAGTCCATCCTAAGCGAAATCAGTCCTAAATATTCATTGGAAGGACTGATGTTGAAGCTGAAACTCCAATAGTTTGGCCACCTGATGTGAAGAACTGACTTATTGGAAAATACTGTGATGCTGGGAAAGATTGAAGGTGGGAGGAAAAGAGAACGACAGAGGATGAGATGGTTGGATGGCAGCACCAACTCAATGGACATGAGTTTGAGTAAGCTGCAGGAGTTGGTGATGGGCAGGGAAGCCTGGCATGCTTCAGTCCATGGGTTCACCAAGAGTCGGACATGACTGAGCAACTGAACTGAAATGAACTAAGGAGGAATTTGAAAAAAGGTCAGTCATAGAGGTTGTTTTGTTTTTAATTAGTTATGTTTTATTATTAATATGACTGTCTTAGACTTAATTTCAGGCAAGGAGACATATTAATCTTAGACACATTTGATAATTAGCACATATATTAGTTTAGTTTATCCATTTAAAAATATTTATTGATAAACAAACGAACTTAATGGTTATCTCCTATGGGACCTTGTCCCAGGAAATGGGATTATAAAACTGAATCAAACAGTCCTATTGTGCCAAGAAGCTCACAGTCCTTGAAATATGAACAAGTAATCACAAAACCACAGAGTTCATAAACACAAATTGAATAATCAATTTAAATTCTATGGCAGAAAAGAGGCCAGTTGGCTGGTGAAGCAATGGAATTGCTTTTCTGTTTGTATTACAACTAGGAATGGAGGCAAGAAGTGACGACTGTCAGAAAGCTTGAAATGAAGAGGGAATTATGGATAAGATCCCAAAGAACAGCTTTTTCTTTCCCAGTCAGTGCTGGATCTTAAAAATATTTTTCTTGAGAAGCGAACAAAGGTGACATTTCTACCCTTTGGGCTTAGAAGTGGATCAGTGCACATTTCGAAAATAAATAACACCTGGGTGATTTGATGCAGATGTCATTCACAGCTGTCCAAGTAGGGGCACAGGGATTGTCAACAATTTGCCACAAATCTGCATTTAGAATTTGGCAGAACTCATGAAATGTAGATTTCTTGTGTATAGAAAAGCTTGCTTCCTCATACGTCGCTTAAATATTTAGTATTTTTTTTTTTTTTAATATTGTGGTGGCAGACAACTGAGTGTCCCTACAGGAGCTGCCATCTTTATTCTACACACACTCATTAAACATTTCTGAGCACTTATTAAGCACCAGGTGTTGAATAAAATGTTGAATAAAACCCTAAATTAGCTTCTTATTTGCCAGAACTTATAGTTAATATATCATTTGTTGCTGCTGCTGCTGCTAAGTAGCTTCAGTCGTGGCTGACTCTGTGCGACCCCACAGATGACAGCCCACCAGGCTCCTCTGTCCCTGGGAGTCTCCAGGCAAGAACACTGGAGTGGGTTGCCATTTCCTTCTCCAATGCATGCATGCATGCTAAGTCATTTCAGTCGTGTCCAACTCTGTGCGACCCCATGGACAGCAGCCCATTGGGCTCCTCTGTCCACAGGATTCTCTAGGCAAGAATACTGGAGTGGGTTGCCATTTCCTTCTCCATAATATATTCAGTTGTTATGAATTGCATGAAACATATATTTTTCAACAGAACTACTTATAAACTTTTAGAGGAGTGCTGTCTAATAGGTTTTTTTTTTTTTTTTTTTGTAATGTAGAAATGCTGTATATCTGGGCTATCTTATGTGTAGCCATTAACCATATTCCACTACTGAGCACTGAAATGTGGCTAGTGCAGCTGAGGAACTGAAGTTTAAATTTTATTTATATCTCATTAATTAAAATTTAAATAACCACATGAGGCTAGTGGCTACATAATTGGGTAGCACTGTTCTGGAGGGCCAGAATCACACACCATACCTTTGTTTTCTAAACCTGTCAGCATCATGAATTCTGGGCATGTAATGGAATTTTAAAAGATACTTTTATATGAAATTATATTAGTCATATTGTTATTAAGGCCCAAATCTGGGTTAATGAGAATTTAACTCACTATTTACTCTGCTCAGAAGTTAAGAATAGATTTGGAAATAATTACTAGAAGATTTATGGAACTAGATCTCTCATTTAAAGTGATCAGTTTTCTTGGAAAATCTGTTGGACAGCCTGGACTAGCATAAGCTAAAGGAGGCATTGGGGTTTTTTGAAATGATAATCTATGAACTGAAAAATTAAGCTATTAAATAACTGGGCAAAAGAGTAAAGGCAAATGCAGAAAATAAAGGCCATTAATGTAAATTCAATTACTTGGACACAGTGTGACAAAGCACATGTGGGCCAAAGGTACTATGATGCTTTGGCAAAAATTCAGAAATTGAGATGTCATATCCACAGAAACGAGTGACACCTAAGATCTATAAGGGATCCAGGTTTTGCAGTCAAAGGTTCTTAGCACAGTTGGACAGATGACAGAAGACAAACAAGCAGGCAGCTACATAAAATTGTAAGAATCAGAAACCAGCAAAGAACAATCAAAGGATTATCACATGATAGCAAAATTTTAATTGCCCAATTGGGAGTTTGGAAAGAAATATTGTGAGTTCAGCATAAGCTAAACTCACATTGGACAAAGGCAGTAGAAAGAGTATGTTGTCTGAAGTTAGGCTGAGATCTGAAGGCTTAGCTCCTCACTTAATGATCAATTTTTCTTTTTGACCAAGTTAATTATGTTCCAGCTTTCTTATTTAAAAAATTGAAAAAATATTAGCTAACTTGAAAGACTGCTGTGAAAGCTGGCGTAGGGCCTAACACATAGTAGGTCCTCAAGACTGTCAAACTACTCAAGGAATTCTGAATTCGCTACTACCACCGGGATCTTCTGGAAGTAGAACAAATATAAGAAATCTGATGCTGTTGGTGATAGGCAGTGAATATGTGAATTTAAATTGAATTGAGGTTGTTGGAAAAATTTGTAAGAGATAAGTTTAACAGGTAAGATGGGCCTAAATAATTTCTTTTCCTTAATGAAATATTGACAAAAGAATTTAGGTTTGACTGTCATTGGTGATGGGAAACAATTACAGGTTCATGCAAAAGCAGTGGGGAAATAGATTAGTCACTGACACCACCAACGACAAACTTGGGGGAAAGGCAAGGGTAGCAGTTAAGACGATGTTACAATAATCCAAGTGTGAGATAACGCCCTTGATTGATTAAGATGATAGCTGCAAAAATGGAAGTAAAAGGGCAAATGTGAGACATTTTGAAGAAAGAATGGACTAAATTTGAACTTCCCAGCTGTGTGTGCCCAGGTGTTACAGGTCAGCTGAGATACTGGTCCACAAAGCCTTCGGGGCTGTGGGGCTCTCCTTCTCCATCAGCAGGCAATAACTTTCAGACACGAGCAGACTCTTTTGTTTACCCAACCTGTGTGGGACATGACATACAAATTTCTGAGCTAAAATGCTTATACCAGTCAGGATATAGGGTAAGAAGGGAAGAGAGAGTTAAAGTGACTTTAGCACTTTTCATTCTCCAAGACAAGATAGGGAGGTGTTGATGAAAATGGCATAGGTAGGGGAGGGAACTGGTTTAGAGAATTTTGTTTTGGGTATTTCAGGGGCTGTGCATGTGAAATATTTGTGTGAACAGGTTGTTGGGAAAACAGGATTGGAATAAAGATGGGACTTATCTTTTTTTTTTTTGCCACACAGCACAGCATATGGGATCTTATTTCTCCCACCAGGGATTGAACCCATGCTCCCTGCAGTGGAAGTACAGAATCTTAATTACTGGACTCCCAGGGAAGTCTTGAGATCTAACTTACAGACAGAAATTATTTGAATTGATAATGTGGTGGTGGTTTAGTCACTCAGTTGTGTCTGACTCTTGAGACCCAGTGGACTATAGCCCACTAGGCTCTGTTCATAGGCAAGAATATTGGAATGGGTTGCCCTTTTCCTTCTCCAGAGGATCTTCCCAACCCAGGGATCAAACCCTGGTCTCCTGAATTGCAGGCAGACTAAAGACTGAGACACCAGGAAAGCCCCCATTGATAATGGAATATAGTCAACTGCATTAATAGAACAGACTAAAGACAAAGGAGATTGAAACAGGTTGATAACAAACCATTAATTGACATCCTCTGAGTAGGGTTTTAATCAAACGCAATTGATAATGGCATATAGTCAACTGCATTTGTTTAAAATCCTACTCAGAGGATGTCAATTAATGGTTTGCTATCAACTTGTCTCAATCTCCATTGTCTTTATGCTTGTCCTATTATTTATTTTAATCTTCATGTTAGGCAAAGATATGGAAGGATTCTGCTATTTACAAATCATACAAATATGGGAGAACTAGCTAAAAACAGTGGTTGATATAATCAACCACAAAGTGGAATGATTTGTTGACCCTAAACTAAGAAGATAAAAATTAAAACAAGTACACCCAACAATGCAAATGTACTTGATGCTACTAAACTGTATGTGTACATAAAAAATTACTGTGGTTGGGGGTGGGGTGGGGAAGGTAAGTCATAAGGAAACCTTAGAAGAAGATAAGAATGCTCTGCCCTTTTCTAGGTAAATATTTTAGTTTCGTCCTTTGGATCTCTCTTAAATAAGTCACTCCTAATATGACAAAGATCACAATATTTAATTAAGCCAAGATCAATTTGTTTGCGGGGCCTCCCTGATGACTCAGAGGTAAAAGAATCTGCCTGCACTGCAGGAGACCTGGGTTTGATCCCCGGTCGGGAAGATCCCCTGGAGGAGGGCATGGCAACCCACTCGAGTGTTCTTGTCTAGAGAATCCCATGGACAGAGGAGTCTGGCGGACTGCAGTCCATGGGATCACAGAGCGTCAGACACAGCTGAAGCTGATGAGCAGCAGCGGCGGCAGCAACTTCTTTGCATCACTCCTGGCGGCCAGTCCACTTGCCTCCGGAAGAAGGGGCAATAAAAAGCAGCTATTGCGTGAGCAGAAAGCTAGACAAGGACAATGCTGTCTCTGTGGTCAGACAGAACTCTTACCAGGGCTCAAGAATAGAAAAAAAGGAGTTCTCAAGCCCTATGATGATCTGTGCGTAAGGTCTGCAGCAGCCCCCATCCAATCGGCAGAAAGTATGTCTAGCGGCTTCTCCAGAACAATTAAACAAACAAAAATGAAGGAGCATGGCTGAGAAAGTTTTTTTAAGAACATGGCAAAGGTGAGAGTATATCAGAATGAGGCTTTGAGTTTTGTTTACTTCTTGCTCCAACAACTAGGCTTTCAAACCACTTCCCCTTTAACACGTGAAAATCTTTGTTGTGTTAGATCGTGCCGAAGATTTCTGCAATGCCAATGTGTCTTATTGGTCAGCCCAACTTGTTTAAGGAGCCTTGGGCATAAGTGGAGTTACTTTAATGGAAGTGTCACCAGCTGGGGGTTCTCATAGGCTTGGCTTGGGGAGATGGGCAAAGTAGAAGGGACGTGGGCTTCAGTTTTGCTCCTGGGCTTTGGAGCTACATGTTCTCAGCTCACTGTATTCCCCTCCAATTTCCCATTTATTTCCACCTCCTTCTCTTCCACTTCCCCTTTGCTCTTGTTCCTCAAAACCTAGAGTGATGAAGAGGTGGTGAAAAGGAAGGGAAATGAGTTCCCTGGGCTC
This sequence comes from Dama dama, assembly GCF_033118175.1. Taxonomy (NCBI): domain Eukaryota; kingdom Metazoa; phylum Chordata; class Mammalia; order Artiodactyla; family Cervidae; genus Dama; species Dama dama. Next base: position 42,463,529 of record NC_083705.1, on the reverse strand, counting down.
TCCACTTTATTTCCATTTTTCTCTCATTTCTAAGGGTGGCTCTGAGCAGGCAAAGCACCAGGTGTAGTTGAGCCGATTGTGCTCTGCACAACCTCAGGGAGCGCCGTTCATAGTGCGGCGTGCAATGCGAAGCACTTGCCAGTGAGAATGGAAAGGAGACTTATCACTTGGGCTCATCTGATTTGTTCCTTCTACATTTAAATGCTGGAGGGTATCTGTTATAACCCTGTTCAGAGAATGTTATTTAAAGTGTAATTCTCTTGTAAATTTACATTAAAACCCCAAAGGAAGTTTTATCAGGCCAAGAACTTTGCATTAGGCTCCCTCTTAGCCGTAATTCACCCCCAGCCCCCTACTTTTTTAGTCATCCTGAGGTTATGCTGCTAAGATCCTTCAGGATGCTTACATGTTGTTTTTTGTACTCCAGAAATTGTTAAATCATTCCCCTGTTGGTTTTTCACCCCGCTCTGGTTCAAATAATCCCAACTCTCCTAGGTTGCCCCAAAGTTTTTCTTTTCAATCGACTTCAACACTTTTCTTAAAGCTGTCAAATGCTGGAAGCCAGAGTTAATTTCCTTAAAAATTAATTTTTGAAAAGGGTAATGTGTGTGCATGAATTGGGGGAGGGGATGCACCTAATTTGTACAGAAATACTTTCCCAACTCAAAATGAGACATGTGATCATAATAGCTATAAATTTCTGCACTACAGTTGTTAGTAATTATATTTGTCAGTGTGTGTGTGTGTGTGTGTGTGTGTGTGTTTGGAAGAGTGAGGTGAAGGAGATGGAAAACATAATTTATCAGGTTTTTTTGAGAAGGAAGCAAGAATAAGATGATGGTTAGATGATTATTCCTGTGAATTTTTGAGAGAGTTCTAGCTGAGAATTCACTATGGTCTCATATGATCCACCAGTTCCTTATTTTTTTGGCTGTGCTGCAAGGCTTATGCAATCTTAACTTCTCAATCACCAAGGATCAAACCCTGGTGGTCTTAACCACTGGGCCACAAGGGAAGTCCCCTGCAGCAGCCTCTTAGGCCAGACACAGCAGAGCTGGGAGTTGCATTTAGGAACACGTGAGAGAAGAGGCTTCCTTGACTAGGATGTCCCAGCAGGAGGAGGAGGGATAGGCTTTCCTACAGCTTGACAAGCAAGGTTCTTAGCTCCTAGATTATCCTTCTTCAAAGAACACTGCACGTAAGATTTGGAGGGGGCCATTTTGTTTGCTTCCACTATAATTCTAATTTCTTCTTTAGAAATTTCACAGCAACTCTGTGTGTAGGATAAAGAAAATATTTTTCCCTTCTGTTTTGTTTTGTCCATGCCTAATATATAGAGAAAAAAATACAGCGGTGTACCTTTCTTTGGGGTGGACAGGTGGCTCAGAGGATAAACATGGGAAAACCCTAAATTTAAGGATGAAGCATAAAGGCAAATGGGAAAGGATTCCTGTGGGAAAAAGAGACCTTAACCTCAGAACCGTTCTACGAGCACATCACTGTGTCTCCCAAATCACAAAGCTGTCGTTTTTATTTTTATTTCTTCTCTGGCTGAGCCACGTGGCTGGTGGGATCCTTAGTTCCTTGACCAGGGATTGAACCTGGACCCTTGACAGTGAGAGCACAGAGTCCTAACCACTGGACCACCAGAGAATTCCCCAAAATTGTCATTTGTAAAAGCCCAAGTATAAGAACTATCTTTCCCCTTGTATAATAACCAAATAAATGTGTGGGAATATAGTATATAATAAACATAATTGTATGATTACAAATCAGCTTAGGTCTATTGTCTACCAGTTTCATTTTTATCTTAATGATAACCTCAAATGATTAGGCAATTTTTCCACAACAATATTTCTAACCCTGCTAAGTTCCTGTCACACAAAATATCATTTCTTCCTAGGAGAGCTCCAAGTTACACTGTCCACATACTCTTTTCATTTGGTTCCTCTCTTATGTCACACAGGCAATTGTTCTGAGTTAAAAATAGTGAAAAAATTAAAATTCAAAATCCACATAGAGGGAAAAGGTTAAACAACATGTAGTATTATCGAGATAAGGGAATATTAGTTGTCTATTAAAAAGATGCTACAAGGGTTTCCCTGGTGGCTAAGATGGTCAAGAATCTGCCTGCAAAGCAGGAGACCTGGGTTCAATCACTGGGTTAGGAATATCCCCCAGAGAAGAGAATGGCAACCCACTCCATTCTCCATTGTCTGGAGAATCCCATAGACAGAGGAGCCTGGAGGGCTACAGTCCTTAGGGTCACAAAGAGTTGGACATGACTGAAGTGACTTAGCACATATCACATATGCTAGGATCATACTGTGCGTTTAGTACAGTTCGTACTTGGGTGGCTCAGACGGTAAAGAGTCTGCCTTCAGGAGAACTGAGTTTGATCCCTGGGTCGGGAAGCTCCCCTGGAGAAGGAAATGGCAACCCACTGCAGTATTCTTGCCTGGAAAATCCCATAGACAGAGAAGCCTGGTGCGCTACAGTCCATAGGGTCTCGAAGAGTACTTAGAAACATTTGAAAGTTGGATCCACTAGCAATGTTTCCTTTTCTAAGCTCTGGGTGTACTTTTCTATATTTTTTCAGAGAGACTTTCGTCCCTCTTCTGAGGTTTTGGGAATTTGATCTGGCAACTTAGAAGTGGTCAAAGCACACCTCTTTGGTAGCTCCTGTGTAGCAGGAGGAAAATTGTTCCTGTTTAAGGGGGTCCCTACTCTGTGGCCACTCTCTGGGTAGATCAGGAGTCAGGTAGAAATATGCCACAGCAATAATTCATTTTCTAAAACTCAAAGCCTCCTACTCGAGTTCACTGATAATATTTGGTTCTGTCTTCCACATCCCCCAAGACATCCCAGTTGTTTTTGAGCATTGTTAGAAAGTATGCTATTGATCTTTTTAAGAAGAATTTTGAACCTTCAAAACCATTTTGAAGGGAATCAAGAACTTTCTGACTTTAAGGTTGTGAAAGTATTTGAATTTGAGGTTTGAAGCATTTTAAACAGGACAAAATATCAAATGTCCCATAAGTGCCCATTCTGGGGTAGGCTCAGTGCTAAGTGCTTTTGCAGTGTTGGCTCATTTGATGTTCACTGGCATCCACAGGGAAGGCTATCCTTGCCCCTATTTTACAGGAGGAGAAACTGGATCATTGAGGGTGAAGCAGTTTGCAAAAGGGGAAGGAGGTAGTAGAAGGTAACGCTTGGATTTGTGCACAGACTGTCCGGCCCTGGAGACCATTCACTGTGCTGATCCAGGAGGAAGATGACCCGTAGGAGTGCATATGGGCAACACTGACTACTTGGTGAGAGGATAAAAAGAGAAGTGATCTGCTAAACAAATTGCACCCTCATCGTGCAGTACTTTATCCTTTTTCTCTATATTCTTGATCCTACGGGGATAAGATACTATCAACAAGATAGTAGAGCCTTAAAAAACCATTTGAAATGGATTAAAATCTTCCGATTTTAAACCTCAACAAATGAAAACACGTCAGTGTTGAGAAAGTGTAAAGCACCTTAAAGTAATTTGTCTTAAAGCGTTCTTAATTCTACACAAGCCAAAAGGAGTTCCTGAAGTTGTCAATATTTATGGTGGAACCTCAAAAGGAAATGTGTGGAAGCTTTGCTTTGATATTCTGAACACTGAGAATGTGTAGATTTTTGGCTGACTTTGAAATCCACCTGACTGGGCTACATTCTCCAACATTCTAAGAACCGATACTGACATTTTTTGGCTGCTCCTTTTAAGGACTGTTGAATGTCATTGTCATTTGTGTCACACACACAACTCAACACACTGGGCTTATGTTGGTAGAAAACTCAAACTCTAGTTTCTTGACATCCTTAGTTTAGATCATGTTAAAATATGCTACAACTAAATAAAAAACCAGTTAGCTACAGTAGCTAAGGGGTCACAGAAGGCACAAGTAACCAGTGTGTTCTCAAAAAAGGCCCAATGAACAGATTTCATAGAGGTCAAACAAGTAGGTTGGCGGAACGGACATGGATTGTTCATTACTACTTTTAGAAGAATGTGGCATTTCTGATTCTAAGTCTCAAAGATGGTATTATGAAAGTGAACTTTAAAATGTGTAAACAAAGTCAGGTGGCTGAGGGGATTGTAATCAGCTATTTTTCCCAGAGAGAAGTCAAAATGTCATGGGGGAGGAGGGGTTTCTAGGATATTTTGGCACTTGTACAAGCAGCCATTCTTCATTTGTCAAAGAGCTATCAGTGAAGAAAAGAGACTGACATGTTGAAAAATCAGTTTGAATGTGGAATTAATCTATTTGACCAGTATTAATTAAGCTTCTGGCACACACCAGCCATTGGATTAGGGGCTTTTTAGGCAGACAAAGATGAGTTGGGCCAGGTTCTGCATTCAGGGACTGTTACTCTGGTTAGGGGAGATAGATTAGAGTTAAAAATTTTTTTTCCTGATTATATGAATAAATATGAGGACACAGTACAACAGGGCTTAGAAAACAGAAAAGCCTCCTTAGAAAAGGTGAGCCTTACTTCACTGTTGAAATGTGTTTCCCAGATAGACAGGGTATTCTAAGTATTTTAAATATTCCCGTTAGAGTGAGCAAAGATATTCTTGGTGACACAGTCTAGAATAATTCTGTCTGACGTAGTAGACACTAGTCACATGTGGCTTTACTTAAACTTATGTTGATTACAGTGGAATACAGTGTAACATTTAGTTCTTCAGTTTCCTTAGCCACATTTTAAGCACTCAATAGCCACACATGGCTAGTGGATATCACATTGGACAATGCAGGCACACCTGCATCACCGCAGAAATGTCTCCATCACCGCAGAAATTTCTATTTTCAGTGCTGGGAAACTGCAAGCAGAAGGTCACTGCTGGCAGGTCAATTTTAAGGGGTGTGTGGCAAGAGCTAAGCCTGGAGGTAGGGGTTGCAGGTAAAAGATGGAGGTCTCACGTGTCATATCTCAGAGTTCAGTCTGTACCCACTGGGTTTTAGGCATGAGCAAAAAAGGGCCAGATTGTAAATATTCTTGGCTCCTGGGACCACATAGTATTTGTTGAAACTGTACAACTCTACTGTTGTCGCCTGAGATCAACCACAGTCAATATAGAAATGAATGAGTGTGACTGTGTTCCAATAACACTTGATTTGTGAAAACTGAAAATGGGCTGTATTCAGCCCACAGACCACAGTTTGCTGACCCTGCACTAAAGCATTAGGAAACCCCCTGAAGGGATTGAAGCCAGAGAGTTGCATAATTAGATGTTTGCTTTAGAAAGACCATTCTAGTAGCACAGTAAAAAGGATTTAAGGAGTGTGAGATGCAAGACTAATAGTCTGGTCGAAAAGGATAAGGGCCTGAATTCTGAAAGCAGCCTATGGACTATGGTTGGAGAGAAGGGAATGTGTATGTGCTTCTAAGTTAGGTGGCAATGGAGAGATATCAAACAATATAGAAATATAAGGCAGGGGTGGTTAAGTAGATGGTGGTACACTATCTTGGCTGCACCAAATTATACAATATAAGAAGAAGAACAGATTTGGGGAAGGGTGATGACTTCAGAATGGGTCAGGTGGCATTTGAGATGCCACACATGTGAGTCATTAGCAGAGGGTAGTAGCTGAAGCCTGGAAAGTGACAGAAAATACCCAGGAGATAAGGCAGGCAGAGTGCCTGCAAATGATGGTGCCTTGAGTGTTACCAAATGGAAGACACGTTCAAAGGGAATTGAGAAGGAATTGTTACTGGCACAGCGAGGAAAACCAGGGGAGGATGGTATTGCAGAAATCAAGGGAAGACTTCAAGTGCTATTTAGAAGATTAAAAAGATTCCATTTCATTTGGCAACTAGGGAGTCATTTTTCGAATGCTTTCCAGAATAGATTTCACAGAAGGAAATAAGATATATTAGGTTGGCCAAAAAGTTCATTTTGGTTTTTCCATAAGATGTTATGGGAAAACCCCAATCCAATATATCTTATTTCTTATTACCCCCAATAATAAGGAAACTCCTTTTAAATATGATTAAGTGGGATAATAGCTATGACTTCTCATGTTCTTGGTTTTCGTGTGTGTGTGTGTGTGTGTGTGTGTGTGCGCGCGCGCGCATGTGTGTGTGGACAAGGGACCCTGGAGTTCTATGTAATAAACACTTGGTTCAATATAATACTAATAAAAAAATGAAATAGCAACAGTTTTAAGACAGAATCATGTGATTTGGGAGTGCTCCATTTCACAATTTAATGGTCAAAGAATTAGTCACCCCTTCAATGGAGGAGTGTCAAATGATGATTTATAGCCACCTCATAGAGGTTTATATTAGGAAAATATTTTACATGCTTAGTGGATGAATATAACCTACTCAAACTTTGCATGATTTGTTGTTTAAAATTTTGTCTTAAAATACGGAAAAACTGACAAAAACATGCTTGTGGTTTTTAAGAGTATTTCATGAGAGAATAAGAGTTGGTACTTGTTCCTGAAGGAATTGCTTTAAAGAGCATGAAAATCTAAGGAACACACATTTCTCTTTGCTTTAAATGACTTTTACCTCTCAGCAAGGGAAAAGTGAAGTGGAATGACAATAATACAACAATAATAACAATAACAACACAAATAAAAGAAGGAGCCTCTTCATCACCAGTGACTATTTGGCTCACTGGGTAGACGGAAATACAGTTTCATCATATTTTTTTTTTTTTAGGCTGCATTACGCAGCTTGCGGGATCTTAGTTCCTTGACCAAAGATGGAACCCGTGCCCCCTGCAGTGGAAGTACTGAGTCCTAACCACTGGATCACCAGGGAAGTCCCTGGAGTACAGTTTTATCTAGCACTAGAGTTTTACTGAAGGCTAACTTTATTCTCTGCTCAGACTGCTGTCTATTCTTTGGCAAGACTCTGCCCTGAACTGAAAAGTTATTCTGAGAATATGTAGGTCTACTTGAATAGACAGGAACATCTCTAAAATGTGATATATGAAAAGTAAATTGAATTCTATACAGAACTACATTGAAAAGGAAAGCTGGATACTGTACACTATTTTTTTTTTTGATACTGAAAGAGTGACAGAATCACAACAGTAATGTTTGAAGAACTTAATTAAAAACTTTACTTAGAAAAATACACGGGCATAAACATCAATGAATATTGTGACAAAAGAGGAGCAATGATGGAGGGCATGAAGGAGATTAGCTCTATTAGATATCAGAATATATTATACAATAATAATTGAAAAGGTATAATAATACAAGCATAGACATAGATGGCTCGAAAGAGAGCCATTATATGCAATAATCTAAAAATAACAAAAACAGGGAAATAGAATAGCCACATAAATATTATTTTAACTTCACACTGAATTTCGTCTCTAAGTCATAGTACATTGCAAATAGAGAGTAGAGTTAAAAGGAAAATCAGCAGAGTATTGATTACAGTTTTTATCCAGAAAGGTGTTGGCTTCTACAGAATTTACAGCAGAGGAGACCAGCTCATAAAGGAGATAAACCTGCCCTGTGACAATGGACAACAGCAATAAAATAAATAGACAACAAAATATATAAATTATTTGCACAAACGTGATCAAAATTTAATATATTCTAAATTAAGAATTTAAATATGAAGATATCATTAGATGTCAATAGATAGCCCCTCACTCCCTGTACACCCATAAATCCTTTATGAGAAGAAATAGTAACCTAATGTAATTGAAAGTGTTCAACAGAAACTAAAGAAAATTTATTTAAAATGGTTCTTTCATATTGTCTTACTATTAAGTAATTAATGTGAAAAAATTAAGACTCTTATTCCTTCAGTGTTTATATATCCATAAAGTACCAATAAATTTATTTTTTTAATTACCTTTATGACTTTAAGGAAATCATCCAAATTAAGAAAATAACCAACATTATTATATGCAAGAAAATGTTTATTACAATTTTCTAATTGGAAAAATCCTGGCAGCAAACAAAATGTCTAAGTAAATTATGCTATCTTAACTTAAATCACTAAAAGAACTATGAGCAGCAGGTAACAGCATGGAAGAATGCTCATGAATTAACCTTAGGTGAAAAAATGCTAAGAAAATTATATTAAAATATTTATATATTTACTAGTGGATAAAGAATGAATGGTCATACAACATGAAGGAAATAGTTTTGACTGTGGATTATTTCTCTTTTCGAATTTCCTTTAATATATTTTGCTTAACAGACACAAAAAGAAAAAAAATCTGTTGTGCACAGAAGAGGGAAGGAAGCAGAAGGCAACTTGATGTTTTTCACAAAAGGTTAAAGCATTTTTAAATAGAAGGTTAAAGCATATGTCTTAAAAGGAGGGCTCACAGCATCCATTTAGCACAGTTAACTAGTAATCCGATACTAACTGAGTAACACCCACCTAGAGAAAGATAAACTCATTTTAATTTATGAAACAATAAGTTCTATCATGCCCTACCTCTAGGCTATTCTAGTGCCATTTCTTTGTAGTCTAGAGTCAGTCAAGTGGAATAGTTCAGGCACAGGCTCTGGAGAAAGTCTGGGTTTGGATCTTAGTTCTACCACTTATTTATTGGTTGTGGGTTATTTAGCCTTTGGTTTCCAGATCCATAAAATGGAGTAAAGTAGTATATCTCACAGAATTGTAAGAATTTACTGAACTGATATTTTTAAAACATACCATTGTCTGGTATACAGGAAGCACTTAGTAAAATGTTAGCCATTGTTACTATGTTCCTTATTTCCTTAGTACAAAGTTTGAAAAGTGATTCAAATATCCATATAGCTCAGGACAGTGCTATACTAAAAGGAGGGAGATAGAAAAAAAATCCATTTTTATAATTCTAAAGAAAAGTATACTTTTTATCACCCAGATTATCTAGCCTATTAATCTATTATTTGAGATTCCCTGAAAGTTTTTAATAGGAATAAGATGTTTCTATGAAATAGGAAACCATTTAAAAATTTGCAGTGCAAAAAGGTGAACTCAAGGAAACTCTTTGAAGTAGATTTACTAAAGACAATTTTCAAATATGAGAAAAGAGTATTTCTTTTTGCTCTTAAAGAATCCAAAATCTAGTTTTATTTCCATGAAATAAAAATAGCCATAAAAACTGCCAATACCCATCTAGGGAGCTTGAACCTTCCCTGCTCTGTTAGAGACTGTACCAATCATTCATTATCAGACCTTGGGAAATGTCAATGACAAAATCTAAGATAAAACTTGCAGGGAGGTTGGCTTATATTTTCTGAAATAAGAATTCTATGTGTTATAATCTCTGTGTTTTCCATGATTTAGCTGAAATGGATTGGCATGTATATCCTTATTTTTGAATCAAGTGAGAATTTTATTTTAAACTACAAAGTTACTCATTAAATCAGGAGGGCAGTTTGCCTTAATCAGATTAGGCTCCAGTAAAATTGTGAGTCTGACAGCAAACATGTACTGGCAGCTTGGGGTATGCAAGATAGCATGGTAGGATACAAAATAATTGGGGAGAAAACACATTTGAATATTAGAGGAGCTTGATGAGAACTTCAAGGCATTGACAAGAGAAATGCTGAAGGTGGGACATGGCAAGTCAAGGGGATGTAAGACTGGGGCAAGAGTGAAAAGTGGAAGCTTTCTCAAAGGAAAAAAATTAGAGCCATGCATTAAAGGAAGGGTCAGAGCTGGGTGGGCAGAGAAGAAAATGGAGATGTAGCAACAGTTTAGCTACAAGAGGCATATATGGGCGATCTTAAACACTCTCTAGTGGTATGTCTTGAAAAATTATTACTAAAATGTTAACTGTGATTTTCTTCAGATAGTGGAACTTTCACTGTCTGTACATTTTACTTTCTCAAATTTTTGAAAAATATTCATCATCATGCATATCATTTTTATAAGAGGGGAGAACAACAAGGCTATATACAGTTAGACGGGAAAATACTTTTTGCTGATTCTCAGTAGATAAATGGAAACTGTATGAATAAACGCACCGGTTAAGAATATAGGACATGGAGTATTTTACTAAAATTCCCAACTCTGTTTGCTCAATCTATTTGACACTTAAACTTTTTACCCCACTTTTCATTATGAAATATTACAAGCATATCTGAAAGTTTTTTGAAAGTGAATACCAAAATCACCCCCCGCTCCTCAGAGTCTACATTTGTTAGCATTTCTCCACTCTTGTTTTTGCTTTCTATCTATTTATCCATTCATCTTTTTTTTTTTTCTTGATGCATTTCAAAGTGAGTTGCAGACATCAATACCCTGTTTGATACTAAATTTTAACTGCTCCCCAGTTTCCTCTGTTCACACACACACTAGTCCAGAACCTTTCAGCTGGTTGTTATGCACTGAAATCTGATTGCACTTCCCTTATCTAGATACGGCTTCCAATCCAAACACATCTCATATCAGCTGCCTACCCAGAAGGCCATTTACCAAACTTAACCCTGATTCTATAAGCTCAGAACTATGGAATTTATTCAACTCATAGAATATTAAAGCCAGAAAGGAAGTTATCTGATCTGGGGTCACCAACTCCAGTGTTTCCAGAATTAAGCAGGTAGCTTAAAAAGTGGGTGTCTCCTGTAAAATAATCCAGTGGATTTGGTAATGGAGGCTTATTGTGGGGAAGCAACAAGGAGAAACAGTACAACCCAGGGAGCTTGAGAAAACAAAACTGACCCTGGGGCAAGACTCTCAGCCTCAGCCTACGGTTCTGATGGCCCAGCATTTCAACCACAGCTCTTTCTGTCTCCTCTGTGGGTCTAGCACACTTAGAGAAACATATTTGTTAGATATAACTGAAAGAGTACACTGTTAAGTAGAATCTTCCTTTAATTAAAAGTACTTGCAGATGCAGACTTTATAGCCTACAGTTAAATACAGATCTTAACAGTGCAAACAGTAGCACACATATTACAAAGGTAAAGATGTGATATATTTCTAGTTTTTCCACACTGCTTGCCCAAGAAGGGAATATTCCTTCATCTCTGGTGGGTTGACTACCTGTCTGTGTGTCCATAATGAACCCAAAGAAGAGAACAACCAGTTTTCTCACTGATCAAATATAATGTCATTTCTCAGGAATGTGCCTGCAGATTTCTTTTCTTCTTTCTTTTTGGTCGTGTGGCTTGCAAATTAAATAGAAGGAGTTACTGTGCGGAAGGGAAGAAAAATGGGGATGTAGGAGGGTCAGGACGTATAGATATTATGCTTGCTTTTTCACGCCCATTAGCCACCTAGATGTGGTTATTTGGCCTGCTTTATGAAACTTCCTCTCTCCTTGCCCTGCTTATCAAATTCAATCAATGTTTGCTCAGGTTAGTTAACTTTTACATCTATGGAGAATTGAAAACATCTACTTTTCATTTGTGCGTAGCTACAGGTGGAATTTGCTTAGAAATCAGAAGGTACAACAAATCTGCCTTCACAGTCTTTCCTTTGTATGCTTGATAATTAAGGACAGATAGTTTGGAAACTCACCCCTTCCCCAACCCCATCCCCTAGGAAACTAATTTATTAAACAGTATGTATCTCAGCCTTACTGTGTTGGGATAGCTAGTTCTGCTATTTAAAAAAAAAAAAAAAAATCCACCCAGGCCTGAAATGCTGTCTCATGCAGTTGTGAGTACATGTGATAAAATTAGGTTCTTTCGGGTGAATGTCCTTTTGTGATAAAGTCAACTCAACTACTTTCAGAATTATAAAGAATAAAATTGCCAGTAGTTCTTTTGGAGTATGCCTGTACACTGACAAACCAAAATGTATTAATGTAAGTTAAGCCTCCTAAACCTCCTATTTAAGAGTTTTTACTAGATTTCACATGAATTCTTTCAACTAAATGTCTGTCATAGATCAAATTCAGCAGATGTTTATTTCAACCTCTTTTGATCTCTGTCAGTACTTACATAAGGATTCAATTTATTGTTGGCTTATCAGTTTTCGTAGTTAAAATCTGACAAGAAGCTAGTGATTCTGAGCTCTGGTTTTACAGTTCCACTAGCTGGTTTTAAAAGGCATATAGTAAAATTCTGAAAAATTTTAATAAAATTAGTTTTTACTGAATTAATATTTTAAAGAGCATATAGCATTTTTTTTGGAGGGGGGATGCTTTAAAGGAAAAGGTCCCAACATGAAAAAAAAGAGAGAAAAAAATTTGAATGCTTTTAAAATTCCCATTCTCAAAACACTTATTTTGACTAAATTTTGTTTTGCAAGTTCTTTGCACATTTTACTTATGAGACAGATAATCGTTTTAGAAAAATTTTGTATAGCTTTTGTTATGCAACAGGCATTACTCTGAAGACATTCGTATGTAAAACTACATAAGTCTTATAACAACCTTAAAAAGTAGTAGGTATAGTTATTCATTTCTTTTTACACACAGGGAAACTGAGGCACAGAGAGGGTAAACTGATCAAAATCACATGGCTGAAAATGGGCAGCACTGAGATTCAAATCCTGGAAGTCCAACTCCAAACCAGACTCACTTTAAACTCTATTCACAAAAAATTTATCAATTTTCACTTAGGGTTCCTGTTACACTGGGTTGGACTTGGTGTACATGATCATCAACATGGGTTAAGCAGTAAATAAATAACTAAAGCAAACTTTGGATGTTTGAATCTTTTGGGGGAGCTTAAAAGTAAAAAGTACCTGAGCCCCAGCCCAGACCAGCTGAATCAGTATCTCCGGGGGTAGGGCTCAGGCAATGGTGTGTTTTAAAGTTAAACAGCCGGTTCCAATGTGCTGCCAGATTGAGAGCCACTGGTTCAAGTTTCTAGCCAAGTTTTACTATAAGGAATTTCAAACTTGAGCAGGCATCAGCATCACATGGAGGGTGTGTTTAATGTACAAGTGGCTGGGTTCAACTCCCAGAACATATTCAGTCAGTCTTGGGTGGAGCCCAACAATTTCTGTTACGTATCCAGTTCAATGAAGCTGGTGTTGCTGGTTTAATGACCACATTTTGAAAAATACTGTCTTAATAAGTTGGGACAGGGATAAGGGTGGTAATAGAGACCTAGAAGAAACTGGACTAATTCTCCAAGTATCTCATCTCTGATGCTGACACATTTCCTCTAGTTTGTTGATTTATGCAATAACATTGATTGAGGATGAGAGAGAAAAGAAAAAGGAAAGATATGACCCTAAAGGGAAGTGAGGGACATGAGATAGAGAAGAAGAATCCACGTCTTCAGTAAACTAGACTTTGTGACTCTTTTACTGGCCTAACCACATGTCAGTGACAGAATATGAAATGAGAAAATTTAGCAATAGCAACCCTCAGAAAGAAATGCTCCGTTCTGTGTCAGAAACAGAACAGAACTGACTGAGAGCAAGACTGGAGGGGTGGTCAGGTGGGCTGTTGCTTTAGGGTACAGAAGTATTTATTAATTCAGCTCTTATAGGTAATCTGAGAATCTGAGCTATGGCTGATCTTTGAAACCAAGGGCGAGGACAGATATGCTTTTTCCCAGCCTCAGCACCATGAAAGATGACCAAATGATCAACGCTAAGAACTGCCTGAGGATAGAGCAGCAATTCTCAACTGGGGATGTGAACTTGGGAAGGGGAGCAAGAAGCACATTTTGTAATATCCGGAAATGCTTTGTGTTGTCACAATGAGGGGGGACAGAGGTGCTACTAGAGCTAGTGGGTTGGGACCAGAGATGCTGTTAAACATCCTGCAATGTACAACATTGCTAAAGTTGAGAAATGCTGGGCTAGACACAGTCCTAGAACCAGAATCTGGGCCAAGATGCCAGTTGATTTAGTAATGAATATACTAAATGTGCAAAAGTATTGGGGGCCTGGATCAGCTATCAATATAGACCTGTTTCTGGGCTGGAGGAACCTCATAAAGAAGTAGAAGTAAGTACAACATTGGAGACAGCAAAAACTAAACAATCTACCAAAAAAACCATATCAAATGGGTTACCACATAGTTCCAAAACACAGAAAGAAGACTATTAACAAAAAATAAAAACCCAACAAAATCAACAATTGAAAGATGGATTTGCCTCATTTTAAGCTAAAATAATAGGACAATCTGAAAGTGACCTTAAGAATTTAGGATACATCAAGTAAAAAAATAAATGAATAACATCTGTAGGAGAGTATAACAATACTTGAAACAAAACTGGGCAAACATTAGGCAATCACAGGTGATAACAAAAAGAACCAATTTTAAAAATTAGAAATAAAAACTTAACCATTGAAACATAAATTCAATATATGGGATGAATTATGGCTTGGATACAGGTAAGGTGAACAAGTGTCTTGGTCTGTCTGGGACTGAGCAGTTTGTGGGACATGGGACTTCAGTGCTAAAACTGGGAAAGTGCTGGGCAAACTGAGACTGTTGGTCACCCTAGACATAGATGAAGTGAATGGGAAGATGAAGTTAATAAACTGATTCAGGATTCATCACAGAGGCATAGAGATAAAAAAAAATGTGAAAAACCAGTTAAAATCACATAGGATAGATTGAATCTATCCAGCTTTCTCTAGAGTAACAGGGATGCTAGAGAAAAAAAAAAAAAAAAAAAAACTAGGAAGGAGGAAATGATAGAGTAATAGTTTTTGAAGAAATAATAGCTGAGAATCTTATATAGAGTTAAAGAAAATCATTAGGCTTTACATCAGGGGTTGGCGACTGTAGCCCATGGACCAAAGTCAGCCTGCCACCAATGTTTGTGAATAAAGTTTTATTGGAATGCAGCCACAGCCATTTGTTTATCCATTGTCTGCAGCTGCTTTCATGCTACAAAGTTAGAGCTGAATAGTTGTAACAGAGACCACAAAACCTAAAAAACCTGAAATATTTACTATTGGCTCTTCACAGAAATATTGTTGATCCCTGCTTTAACTTGCAACTCTGAGTATCAAGCAGGATAAATAAAAATCAAGTCACATGTCTATGAAGCACAGTAAAGCTGTGAAACATAAAGACAAAGAAACATCTTGAAAGGAATGACAGAATTTCACCTACAAGGTAAGACAATTAGATTTATATAGCACACGATTCAGCAACACTAGAAGTCAATGAGGTAAGTCTGCAAAGTGCTGAGGAAAAGTAATATCAATTTAGAATATTTATATATGGCTAAGCTATCATTTAAGATTGAAATTAAAATGAAACAGTTTTCAGTCATACAAAACTCAATATACAATTGTAGTATATAATATTATTCTTCCTTCAAATGGGTATCCATCTCTGCCATTACTCTGAATGCATCATGATTATACATCCCTGCATCTCTGCCCTTTTTAGCTGAGGCATGACTATGAAATGTATTCTGGCTGATTAAATGTGAGTAAAAGTGGAGTATATTTCTTCCAAGTAAAAGTGTTAAGAACTAGGAATTGGATTGGAAGGTTATGTTCCATGGGTAATTGCATTGTATTAAGATTCTTGTTGTGTTCGAGAGAACAGATATACTAAATAACAGTAGAAATTGTTAAACAGTAAGTAAGAGTATGTGTACTTGGGTAAGAAGATATATGAATCCAGAGCCCAAGAGTAAGATGTGAGGAATAATGCTATATATGGAGTTCTATGGAGCATACAGATTGAACAGTATATCAGAGTTAAGAGTTTAGAAACAGTCACACACATATGGGGAATGGACAAACGACAAAGGAAGCAACAGAAGGAAGTAGGTGAAAAAAGAGACTGAGCTAGATAGTACTTGACAATCAGTTGTCCACAGGTATAAAGACCTGATTATTAAAGACCGAAAGGTGAAAGGAAAATCTTTAAAATGTTTAGAGGAAAGGTGAGGAAAATAGCTTTAATATTTAAGAGTAGAGAATAACTGTTTAAAACTGACATCAAAGCAGAAATGATAGACTGATTTTAAAATTTGACAGCATTAAGATTTAAAACTTGTGTATAAAACAGGGACACTAAAAATAAAAAAGAAGCCATAGATTCAAAGCATAAAATTAGCAATGCATATAACTGACATGAGCTTCCCTGGTGGCTCAGATGGTAAAGAATCTGCCTGCAATACAGGAGACCCAACACCTGGGTTGGGAAGATCTCCTAGAGAAGGAAATGGCAACCTACTCCAGTATTCTTGCCTGGGAAATTCCATGGACAGAGGAGCCTGGAAGGCTACAGTGAGTCAATGGGTTTGCAAAGAGTTGGACATGACTGGGTGACTAACACGTTCCCTTTATAAATGACATAGAGTCAATGCCTAGAATATATAAGGAATTACTATAAATCAACATGAAAAGATAATCCGTAAGAAATGAACAAAGCACATGAGGGGAATTTACAGAATAGGTTACCTGAATGGTCAATAAACTTACAAAAACATGTTCCATCTTAGTAGTAATCAGGAAAATTGAAACAAAAATGAGTTTTGCTATGCCAACAAGAGTTTAGTTTCCAAAATATACAGACAGCTCACACAAGTCAATATACAAAAATGAACAATTCAATCAAAAAATGAGCAGAATGCCTAAACAAACATTTCTCCAAAGAAGACATTCAGATGACCAACAAGCATGTGAAAAGATGCTCGATATCAATAATTACTAAAGAAATGCAAATCAAAACTATAATGAGGAATCACCTCATACCGATCAGAATGGCCATCATCAAGTCTACAGGGGAGTTCTCTGGTGGCCCAGTGGTTGAGAATCCACCTTCAAATGCAGGAGACACAAGTTTGATCCCTGGTCAGAGATCTAAGATCTCACATACCAAAGGGCAACTAAGCCTGAGAGACACAACTAGAGAGGTATGTGCACCACAGTTAGAGAAAGCCTGCACATAGCAACAACGACAGAGCACAGCCAAGATAAGTAAATAAAAAGAAAGAAAAAGGGTCTGCAAATAAAGCATTCTGGAAAGGGTATGGAGAAAAGGGAACCCTCCTACACTAGTGGTGCTGCAACTGTGAAAAACAGTATGGAGTTTTCTTTAAAAACTAAAAATAGAGTTACCATATCATCCAGCAGCCCCATTCCTGGGCAAATATCCAGAAAAGACAAAACTCTAATTAAAAAAGCACATACAAAAACCAATGTTCATAGTAGCACTATTTGCAATAGCCAAGACATGGAAATGGCATAAATGTCCATGAACAGATGAGTCAACAATGAAGAGGTGACATATCTGTATCTATATTTATATTTAATAGAATATTACTCAGTAACAAAAAAGAATTAGGCAATGCCATTTACAGCAACATGGATGGACCTAGAGATTATTATACTAAGTGAAGTAAGTCAGTGAAAGAAAGACAATTATTATGTGATGTCACTTACATGTGAAATCTAAAAAAATAATGCAAATCAACTTATTTACAAAACATCCTCACAGACATAGAAAGCAAACTTACGGTTACCATAAGGGGAAAGGAGGGGAAGGAATAAACTAGGAGTTTGGGATGAACAGATATACACCACTATGTATAAAATTGATAGACAATAAGGATTTACCATATAGCACAGGGAACAATACTCAATATCTTGAGATGACCTATAATGTAAAAAAAATCTGAAAAAGAATATATATAGATATATCACTGTGCAGCAAACCTGAAACAACAGTATTGTAAATCAAGTACAGTTTAATTTAAAAATCTGTAAATGAACCAAGTTTTGCATATAATAACAAATTCTCAAAACTCTATCAGTAAATCTGGCAATACCAAGTTTTAGGGATGATGTAGAGAAATGGGAAATGTCAAAAAGATGAGCAAGAGATAAATTGTTACAATGATTTCAGAGAAAAATTTGCTAAATTCAGTAAATTTAAAGGTGACCAGATCCCTTATGCAAAAGAATTTATTCTAGTACTGTTTGAAATGGAAAATAATGACAACAAATTCAACATCAGACAATAGATGACTAAATAATAAATAATATATATAATAATAAATACCTATTTATTTATTATAATAAATAATAAATATAATATATTTAATATAATATATAATATATATAATAAATAATAAATAATATAATTACAAAGAAATAAAATAGGTGGAGCTAGAGCTGCATGTGTCCAAATGCATATGTGTTGAAAACATACCAATGTCAAGATAAAAGAATGCAAATGCAGAAATCATAAAAAAGCAAAGTGGGCAATCACTATCATATGGTATCTTATGGATACAGGCAGATTAAATAAAAATATAAAAACATGTTAGGGAAGGTGAGGTGTCACTCTCAGAGCCGACATTCCTCTACCTGTAGAGGGAAGGGCATGGAACTGGGGAGGGTAAAATGAGGGCTTCAACTTTGCCTTTTTAATTTTTTGAAAAGATGGCAAAATGGCAATAATATGACACATGGTACAATAATATGCATGAACTCTGGGTGTGAGTATGTGAACATTTGTCACGTTGTTTCCTAACATGCTACAGTATTTTAAGAAGAGAAGGGTACAGGAGGAAAGAAAGCGCAGATGAAATGCATCTCCAAGAACTAGGGAAGTGATATTGAAGTTACCAAACCCGGAGCTGGAGCCCCCACCCATCTGCTTTAAGAGCAAGGCTGCTGAGCACTTAGTGTTTGCGCTAATGTGCTCTAAAGTGCCTCTCATTTCCTCCTCTGTGCATTGACATGTGCATGAGTGAGATCTGATAGAATTTGAACTTATCAATCTTGGCTCAAAACTTGCTTGTCATAACAGAGGAGCTTTTTTTTTTTTTTTTTTTTTAACACATTGGTACAGATCTTGCAGCAAAAGGGAGGTAGTCCGATTTGCAGAAGCAGAGGATACACAGATCAAGAGTAGAGAGTAGGCGTGCATGTGAAGGGAGTGTGTGGAGGAATGTGGACTTCTATTTGGGGACAGTAGCCTGTCATTCAGAACTGTGACTCACCCTCTCCAGCTTACATGATAAAGACAAGAACCACTGCTCTCCCTCTCCATGAAAGAACTGGGTAGGAGCCCTCGTTCCCAGAGGGATTCTTGTAGCTCAGATTTCATACTCTAATTTGCCTGGGATACCAGCTCTCAATTGAGCCTCCATTGTAGCCCCTCAAATTATTTGTGGGGTCACAAACTAATCCCCCTCAGAAATCCTTCACAATTTAAACTCTTGGCCGTGTTTAAATCTGGGGCTCACAGTTTTAAAGGATGAGGGAGAAAAAGTCAGTATTGACTTTTTGAAGTCAATTCAAAAAGCTGAATTAATGAAGCCCCCTATCATGGTCAAGGACATCTAGAAAGGATGTGCGTTGGTTCAGAAAAAGCCCTCCTCTCAAAATGTGAATCGGACAATGACACGGACTCCTTTGCTTGGGAGTCTCCAGTGGTTGCCAGAGGGGGAACAGAATACCATCAAATTCCTTGTCATGACCCTGGAAACCCAGCAACATGTGAAAGTTGCCTCTTTCCAGAAGCCACCTCTTTGCCCCTCTCCCCTCCTTCTGCCTCATGTATTCTTGCAGATCCAAGCTCTCTCCTGCCTCTTGTCTTTTGTACCTGCCATTTCCTGTGTCTGAAATGGTCTTTACTGCCACATTCCTTGTGCCCAGCTTATTCTCAATCTTTGGTGCCATAACTCTCAACCTATACCAGGCCCCACTTTATACATTAAGGTTTCGATTTAACCGGTTTAGGCTGGGGCCTTGAGAATAGGTATGATTTATAAGGTACTCATGTGATTTCAATATGCAACCAGGGTTGAGAACCAGGGCTTTAGTTTAAACATCACTGCATCAAAGACCAGACTGGTATCTAAAGAGGATGTTTCCTTCTTATGTCCTGTCTCAGCTCCTTATTTACCTCCTTCAGAGCTCACTACCTGGTATTTTACTTACATGTTTACTCGAATTGGTGGCTCAGATGGTAAAGAATCTGCCTGCAATGCAGGAGACCTGGGTTTGATCCCTGAGTCGGGAAGATCCCCTGGATTGACTACTCACTCCAGTATTCTTGCCTGGAGAATTCCATGGACAGAGGAGCCTGGTAGGCTACAGTCCATGGGGTCACAAAGAGTCAGACACGACTGGGCAACTAACACTTTCACTTGACTTTACTTGAATTAGCTTTCCATCTTCCAGGGAACAGTGGTCCTCCAAGTGTAGTCCCTGGACTAGCAGCATCAGCATCACCTGAAAATATCACCTAGAAATGCAAATTTCCAGGCTCCATCTCCGACCCTTCAGGATATTCAGATGTGTGCCAAAGTTAGATCCACCACATTCAGTGTGAGCTCCAAGAAGTCAGGCCCTCACCATCTTTTTCGCCCTGCATTCTGTCTTGTCCAGCAGAGTCCAACAAGGAACAAGGGCTCAATAAGCCTTCATTAAATAAAGAGTGATAACACATTTCTTCTGTGAGTAGCTTACATGCAAATTGTGAGCTGACTGAAAAGAGCAAAACAAACTAATAAAACCCTCAAACCAATTTTATACCTAATTTCTTAAACATTCTAAGGTTTATTGGTAAAAGATGTTTCCCCTCTCTAACTGTGAACATACAAAAATCTGTGTTTGATTCACTATTTTCTCCTCACTATTTTTCAGGAAATCTATGACTTGAAATGTGCCTAAAAGTATTTGTCATGTGGACAGTTATCATTCTATCATTTCCATTTCGGGCTGTGAAGTGAGATAATTTGTTTAAAGTTTCAGATTATGTTAATTTCCACAGGATCAGATATTTGAGAAGTAGAATCTTACTTTTTTGTCCTTCTGCTTCTAAAATGTAGAATCATATTATAAAGAACATCAAGGAACCCATAGCCAATCCTCTACCCTTACTAAGCAACTTGAGAAAGAGCTGGCAAGACCGAGTCAAGATCCCACTGCAAAGCCAGCACTCCCTGCCGCCAGGTAGCTAAAATCCATCGTTCATTATAGCTTATGTCCTTGTCCTCACAAAACCCCATGTACTTTTCCACCTAATTCCCACAAGTTTCTACAGTTCTTCTACTATAAGTTATAGGAAGAGGATGATAACAGGTGAATTTCTCAATAACCACTTGGGCCACCATGTGGTTCCACTTTCTAATACCCGCTTCCGGCACTCAGCCTGGAAGAGGAGGGTTTAGTTACACCAGTAACACAGAACTTAGAGAAAGGCTAAGCATTTGATCATTGAATCCCTTTTTCTGAGCCCTGGGGTGGAGAGCCACAAAGCCAGTGACCCCTTCAGTCTCCCACCCCAACAGCTCTGCAAGAAGATTTCTGTAAAGTGATCACTCTGAAAATAGGATAATTCATAATGGTACTAGCAGAAGTTACAAGCAGTGCCTCCCAGATCTAACAGAGGTGGTCACCAGCCTTAGGAAAGGTCCTTGACACTCCAAAAAACCAGTCCCGGGCTTTTCTTGAACCACTATCTTCCTTGGTACCTACTTTTTCTCAGATGCAGCATAAGACAGAAAAACTCAGGCCCTGAGAGCAGACAGAACTGTGCTCAAATTCCAGTCCCAGTATTCAACAGCTGTGTGGCTGTGAGTAAGGGAATCACCCTTCCCAAGAGTCAGTTTTCTCAGCTAGAGAACAGGAGCAATAGCAGTAACTGTTTGCAAGGAGGTGATAGGGATTTTATGGCAGAAAGTGAGGAAGAACTAAAGAGCCTCTTGATGAAAGTGAAAGAGGAGGGTGAAAAAGTTGGCTTAAAACGCAACATTCAGAAAACTAAGAACATGGCATCCGGTCCCATCACTTCATGGCAAATAGATAGGGAAACAGTGGCAGACTTTATTTTGGGGGGCTCCAAAGTCACTGCAGATGATGATTGCAGCCATGAAATTAAAAGACGCTTACTCCTTGGAAGGAAAATTATGACCAACCTAGATAGCATATTAGAAAGCAGAGACATTACTTTGCCGACAAAGATCTGTCTAGTCAAGGCCACGGTTTTTCCAGTAGTCATGTGTGGATGTGAGAGTTGGACTGCAAAGAAAGCTGAGCACCAAAGAACTGATGCTTTTAAACTGTGGTTTTGGAGAAGACGCTTAGGAGACCCTTGGACTGCAAGGAGATCCAACCAGTCCATCCTAAAGGAAATCAGTCCTGAATATTCATTGGAAGGACAGATGCTCAAGCTGAAACTCTAATACTTTGGCTACCTGACTCATTTGAAAAGACCCTGATGCTGGGAAAGATTGAAGGCAGGAGGAGAAGGGGACGACAGAGGATGAGATGGTTGGATGGCAGCACCAACTCAAGGGACATGAGTTTGAGTAAACTCCGGGAGATGGTGATGGACAGGGAGGGCTGGCATGCTGTGGTCCATTGGGTTGCAAAGAGTCAGACACGACTGAGCAACTGGCCTGAACTGAACTGATAGGGATTTGATGAGATGGTGGATGCCAAAGCTTGGGCTTTCCTGGTGGCTCAGATGGTAAAGAATCTAGCTGCAATGCAGGAGACCTGTATTTGATCCCTGGGTTGGGAAGATCCCCTGGAGAAGGGAATGGCAACCAACTCCAGTATTCTTGCCTGGAGAAATCAATGGGCAGAGGAGCCTGGTGGGCTATAGTCTATAGGGTTACAAGGAGTTGGACACAACTGAGTGACTAACGCTTTCACTACTTTTTCATGCCAAGGCTCACAAATGTTAATGGCCATTATTATTGTCTTCCTGTGCTCACTAGGAGTCTTTATACCTCCTTAGGAAATCATTTTTATTTGGGTCTGGAAAGAAAGAAACTAACAGTCTGGCGGCTGCCTGCACTTTTATAGGTGCTTTATAATTACAGTCTTATTCACTCTTTAAAACAAACTTTCAAGATACTGTCATCATCATCTTCATCATTGTTGGATAAGGAAACAAACTCAGAGCTTAAGTGACTTATGAAAAAACCATGCAACTAGAAAGCAAAGAATAAGTAGGTAGAAACACAGCCTTTGACTGACCTATGATGTCTCCCAAGGAGAAAAAGTAGAAGAGTTTTTTCCCTTCCTTTTATATGCTACCTGCCATTCTGCAACTTGTTATAGAATGTCAAAGGCAATGTTGGGGAGAGAGAAACTAAAGGAAATCTACTTCCTTTTTAAGTATAACCTTGATAAGCTACAAAGGCATCCTATACCATTATTGCAACTGGGAAATTCGTGCACCATGCCACTATATAGTTTCGTTGTTTTTGTTGTTTAGTGCTAAGTTGTGTCTAACTCTTTTGCAACTCCATGGACTGTAGCCCATCAAGCTTCTCTGTCCATGGGATTTCTCAGGCAAGAGTACTGGAGTGGATTGCCATTTCCTTCTCCAGGAGATCTTCCTGATCCAGGGATTGAAACTGCATCTCCAGCATTGGCAGGAGGATTCTGTACCACTGAGTCACTAGGGAAGCCCTCACTATATAGTAGGTAAAACTAAAATATGTTGTTTTACAAGAGGGTAACTTGGTTAAAAGTCTAAATATATCTGTTTTTTTAAATTTACCTATTCTTTTAGCATTTCTTGCAATGGAAAATAATTAGGCAACAAACGTAAATGAATGTTTATGATAGTCTTATCTGTATGACCATAAAGAAAGAAAAATAAAACAAAAAACAATCTAAATGTCCAACTATATGGAACCAATTAAAATAAATTACTGGTTCCAAAGAGGAAAAGGAGTACAAGGCTGTATATTGTCACCCTGCTTATTTAACTTATATGCAGAGTACATCATGAGAAAGATGCAGAAGCTGGAATCAAGATTGCCAGGAGAAATATCAATAACCTCAGATACGCAAATAACACCACCCTTATGTCAGAAAGTGAAGAGGAACTAAAAAGCCTCTTGATGAAAGTGAAGGAGGAGAGTGAAAAGTTGGCTTAAAGCTCAACATTCAGAAAACTAAGATCGTGGCATCTGGTCCCATCACTTCATGGCATATAGATGGGGAAACAGTGAAAACAGTGTCAGACTTTATTTTTTTGGGCTCCAAACTCACTGCAGATGGTGATTGCAGCCATGAAATTAAAAGACACTTAGTCCTTGGAAGGAAAGTTATGACCAAGCTAGATGGCATATTAAAAAGCAGAGACATTACTTTGCCAACAAAGGTCCGTCTAGTCAAGGCTATGGTTTTTCCACTGGTCATGTATGGATGTGAGAGTTGGACTGTGAAGAAAGCTGAGCACTGAAAAACTGATGCCTTTGAACTGTGGTGTTGGAGAAGACTCTTGAGAGTCCCTTGGACTGCAAGGAGATCCAACCAGTCCATCCTAACGGAGATCAGTCCTGGGTGTTCATTGGAAGGACTGATGCTGAAGCTGAAACTCCATTACTTTGGCCACCTCATGCAAAGAGTTGATTCACTGGAAAAGACCGTGATGCTGGGAGGGATTGGGGGCAGGAGGAGAAGAGGACAACAGAGGATGAGATGGTTGGATGGCATCACCGACTCGATGGGCATGAGTTTGAGTAAACTCTGGGAGTTTGTGATGGACAGGGAGGTCTGGTGTGCTGCAATTCATGGGGTTGCAAGAGTCGGACACAACTGAACAACTGAACTGAACGGAATACAATGCAGTCATTAAAAATGATTCATTATTAAAAATGCTTTCATAACTCATATATTATTCAAAATATTTTAAATAAAAAAGCAGATAAGGGAATGGTTTATAAAGTATGATAGTACTTATAGAAAATTATATTTATAAAATATATTTTAAATGACAAAATTCTAGAAGAATCTATACTAATTTAGCAATGATTGCCCCAGGTGATAGGACTATAGGAAATATGTATTGTGTCATTTCTGCATGTCTATATTTCTAAGAAAAATTTTTTTAATAATGTGTTACTTTTACAATAAGATTGTGCTCTCTTAAGAAAACATTATGTAAGACATCAAACACACTATCCAATTAAACCTTTCTTTTTTTCTTCTATTACCATCTTGTGTTCCCTAAGAAAATTCAAATAACCCTGTAAACCACAATGCCCTCACTTATTTTTGAAAAGAATATGGCAATTAAGGTCAAGATCTTTTCTAGGAATCCTAGATCTGCAGGTCAAGTATGGAAACATTAGTGAAAGTGATATTCGCTCAGTAGTATCTGACTCTTTGCGACCCCATGGACTGAAGCCCGCCAGGCTCCTCTGTCCGTAGCATTTCCCAGGCAAGAATACTGGAGGGGGTAGCCATTCTCTTCTCCAGAGGATCTTTCCTCCCCAAGGATCAAACCCAGGTCTCTTGCACTGCAGGCAGATTCTTTACCATCTGAGCCACCTCTGCACTTTCCCCACTTTGGCTCACAAGATTTCAGACTACAAACTCGTGCCATGAATTCTTTACCCTGTCCATTCCAGTGCCTGCAGGGTGCACTCTCTACCCCCACCAAGTACCTGTAGGGATCATTGCTTCAGTCCCCATTTTCCCACTGGGAGGTGGCAAATCAGTCATCTTCTCCATAAGGAGAGATTTCTCAGTCACAAAGTCATGTTTGACTCTGTGATCCCATGGACTGTAGCCCACCAGGCTGCTCTGTCCATGGAATTCTCTAGGCAAGAATACTGGAGTGGGTTGCCATTTCCTTCTCCATAAGGAGAGAAGGGGTAACCAATTTCTAGTCTTACAGGACCTGGAGAGTTGGGGAAAGTTGCGTGGAATTAAAAAGTTATCTCTCTTATGGACTTTGGGAGCCTAAGAACACCACATGTATGAGAACACAATCAATTATACAGAGAAATAATAGGAAACTAGCAGAATATTAATGCTGTAGTTAAGGTTCATTATGAGTTAAGCTAGTTTTTATGGCACACTGGGAACCCAGTCACGATTTTAAGTGTGCTCCACATAAGGATTTTCTATTAACTTTGGAACACAACCTGTCCCTAAGATTTGGACTGTTTGGATTTTGTTTGCTTCTCTTAATTAAAATAATAAACTTCATTTTCTTTCTCTTTCTTTTTTTAAATTTTAATTTTTCTCCATGTTGTAGGGGCATGTGGGCTCTTAGTTTCTAGACCAGGGACTGAACCTGTACCTTGAAGTGTGTAGTCTTTAACAACTGGACCACCAGGGAAATCCCCTAAACTGCATTTTTCTAAACAAAAGAACTCCTCTTGTAAAACTTCACTATGTTGTCAAAATGACACTCATGCTCAGCAATATTGCCCAATGTATATCACTGGCGTTTTCTTCAGGTTTCCAAAGTGCTCCTGAAAGGAAACTTGACTGCCCAGTGTTTCTAAACGAGCCATCTTAAGAAGCAAAGACAAAGAATGTAGCTTTTCTTTCTTTAAGGCATAACTCTTCCTCTGTTCGGAACGCTAGAATCAGAAAAGGGAACTCCTGCAGCCACAGTCTCTCAACTGGTATAATAACGCCTTAGCAACTTTATTAACAAAGGGAACGACGATGAGATAAGCAAAAATTCCAGAGGCTTGGAGGACCTTCCCGTGAGGCACACCCACCCCTCTCTGCTCTGTGTAGAAAAGATCAGATGTTTGCCAGGAGATGAAAGAGAGTCATAAAATCTATTACTTACCATTTTTTTAATGAACGAGTTGATGTGGGTGGCACACAGCGACTCCGAAGATGCTGTAACTCGGACAGTGAATGTGCAAGTTAGCTATGCAGACAGTACTTCCTTTTTTGAACCCTGTGGTCTGTCCAGTTTTCACACATTGATATATAAGGTTTATTTGCATGTTATCTCAGCCCTCAGAACATTTGTGTAACTGGCCAGGTTTATCCAGTTACTATGCCTTACTGATATGAAAACAGCTACAGGTAGAGCTTTGAAGTCTTAAAGATTGACACAGACCTTTTTAAAAAGTGTCTGAATAGTAAATTTTGTGTATGTTATTAACCCATTTTATATATAAAATGAGTTTGTAGAGGATTCATATTAACATGTTAACAGTGGTTGACTTCGGTGGAGATATTATTATAAATCCTTGTTTTGTACATTGCTGACTTTTTGACTTTTCAATTTTGAGTATATAATACCTGTTTAAAACAAACTATAATCTTAAAAAGAACAAAATGATTATGATAATTTTAACCATCAATTTCAATGCATTTAAATCTATCTCATCAATATTTAAATACAGGACATGTTTTAACCTTATCATAAGATGTTATTTGTTTCATTAAAAATATAAAGTACATGACAGTCTAGGTTCATGCGTTAATTTTTTGGTAATATTTGTTAGCAACTGACATCTTAATTTGAGGTTGCAAATTTCTAGATCTTGTAAGTATTACCACATTAACCTAGTAGAGGGGCACCAATTTTTTTTGTTTGATCCTGAGCTAATACTAACTACTACCATGACGATAAAAATTCTTTAGTAAATGGATGTTTCCTTTTATTTATTTCTTAAACAAAAATGTTTTTCAAAATTGAGATGTGGTTAGAAATATGGATAGAACCATTGCCAGGACAAGACAGAAAGGCAGAGGAGGGGTCAGTTCCCAGAGGTAGAAAGGCATTTGAGATTGCCTTGAAATTGTAGGTATTTTTAAAATGGGGCTTGAGGTTACTCAGGAGCTAGGAGAGTAGTCAGAAATTATACTGTCTCTGGCACATCATAAGCATTCAATGAATGAATGGAGGAGGAAGATCAAGGTAAGGCAGGTATGAGAAAACTAGGCATTTTTTTAGACAATAAGACATTGCCAGAAGACCTTGAAATGGAGACATTCTTTAGCATAACCAGAAAGCCTCTCATCCACTATCTGTTGGAACAGTACAAATTAGGGTCTAAAGCAGAAGCTTTTCACCTGGCAGCCCATTAAAATCACCTAGGAAGTTTTAAAAAATCCAAGTTTTCAGGTTTAACCCGAGACCATTAAATAAAGACCTCTAGTTTTGAGCCCCAGGCATCAGTGTTTTTTAACACAGTTCCCCAGGTAGTGTCAAGGTATAGGCAAGCCTGGGCTCTAAAAAGAGGTGTAAGTGACATATGAGGAAGATGACAAACAGATTAGCAGGCAAGATTCATCAGTGGAAATAATCCTGATGTTCTGACACTGTTTACTACTAAGTTTATCAACATATTTTCACTATACACTACATAATAATTACTTTTTCTTGATCATTCCATGACTTTTCTCTCTGGGCCAGTCAGTTGGACAAAAATCACATGATAAACAAAAACTGAACAATTTCCATCAACAATGTAGCACAAGTCTTTGGTTAAATGAACACTGAGTTTCAATTTATTCATTTGAGTTCCATTTCAGTTTGTGTTTATTTAATATTTCTAAATGTAGTATATTTAAGAGGTGTATTTTGGCTAAGAAGAAACAGGCTAAAGCTCCCATCCGTAACTCATAATCCACCAATAAGTTTTTAGTTTTTGGAGCATAATCATTTTACTTCAAAAAACATGTATTTCAATCATCACTTATGTGAGTACATTTCCTGTGAAGTCAATTAAGTATGCAAATCCTTGAGCAGGAAGATGAAACAGGAAATGCAAGAAAGCTGACACACAATAGAATGATACCATCTGAAGAAGATAAAGTTTTTTTTTTGTGTGTGTGTGTGTGGTATAGGCACTGAAATTATTCCTGCTAGCAGAAGGGTGAAGTACCTTAGAGAATGCAAATGTGGTTATAATTCTTCAAATCTCTTTTCATAAATTTGCATTCTGGAGAACTATTTACGTTCAGGCAATGGTAAAATTAGGCTGTCTCCCTGGTACACAGTGACAGCTAGATGGAGACTGTGAGGCTCAGAGACAGCGTCGGGGGTGGAGGGGCTGGCAAATTCAGCTTCGTTTGTTTTTAAGTCAGTTTACAAGATGGAGGCAGGGACCTCTAATAACAATGTAAGTCACACTGCTTATGCTCCTTATTTAAAAACACCGTCATTGTTGTATCTATCAGGTTTTAAAAGGAGCATGGTTGAAGTTGTTAGCATAGAGGGTTAGAAATACTTAGAAACTCTTACATGATTGATTTCAGCTTTGTAACCTGAATGGCTAACATTTTAGAAAAGAAACAAATGATCATCTACTTTACGTGTTCAACGTTCACAGGACCGGACAAGACCCCTGAGATAGGAGAACAAGAGGATGTTGAGTCTCACCTCTTCCAGGAAACTTTCTCTGCTGCTGGCTCATTCATCTCCCCCTTTCCTGGATTCCTGTAGAGTGAACCTGGAAATGAAGCTCTTTGATATCTTTGCCTTTTATGGTGCTCCCATTGTATTGGCTGCATTAAGTTTGGCTCCCTAACCAGATCTGAAATTCCTCCAGTGTGAATTAATTTTTGTACTTCCTTCTGTCACCCTAAGAGCATAGAGTAGCTTTAACTCTTTTTAAAGCTTTTTTGGCTTATGTGTTCTTTTCAGAATCTGATAAAAGCAGTATATAGTTTGCACACTAATTATGCATGTGCACAGTCTTCCTTGAAGCCCATCATTTCTGGGAAGCTGTAGGAGAACTCTTGGCTAAAATATCTTCAAATACTAGGAGATAGTCACTATATTGGCACTTTTCGATGATGAAATGAAAGCACAGAAATGTTCAGTGATCCCTTAAGTTTCCAAATTAGGGAACTGGTCAGCTGAAACTTCATTATTTTGTAAACTTGTCTCCTTTTATCAACATGCATTTGAACCTTGCCAGGAAAGAACAACTCAAACTCACAAAATAGATTCATAGAAATTCAAGGAAGTTCTAGTCTCCCTGTGTGCGGAGATATGGAGTAGCCAAATGAAAACTAACAGGAAAAGAGCAGGATAAGAACAGGCACGCTTTAAAAAATTGTGCAGGAGGAAATGGGTAGTTCCTTGATTTGGCTTATTTCTCTTTCACTTTTCATTTTGAAAACAAAATGGGTGTTTTTCACTCTTGTACTTTCTATTTTTTATGAAAGAAGGCCTTAACCCTTTCAGAACATCCATGCACTGGGAAGAAATAACATGTTACACCAGTGAAAAATCAATTTCTCTTTCGAGAAATCCTATATTTCAATAGGATCATTACCTGAAAACTGGGTTTGCCTCTTGGTGAGTGTCGAGCCAAAAGACACATCAAGCCAAAGCATAGGAGAAGGAAGGACTTTTTACTTGCAACACGTAAGGAGAACACTAGGTGTCTTTCCCAAAGCAGTATTAGCTGGAACAGCAACATTGGGGAAGTTTTAAGTTAAGGGTATATGCATATTCATGAAGTGGCTTGGACAGTTAGCAGTCCAAACTTTAATTGGCTGAAATCACTAGAGTCATCAAAGGTCAACATCATCATCTCTTGTTGTTGTTTAGTCGCTCAGTCATGTCCAACTCTTTACAACCCCAAGGACTGCAGCACGCCAGGCTTCCCTGTCCTTCACAATCTCTTGGAGTTTGTTCAAACTCATGTCCATTGAATCGGCGATGCCATCCAACCATCTCATCCTCTGTTGTCCCCCTCTCCTCCTGCCTTGAATCTTTCCCAGCATCAAAGCCTTTACCGATGAGTTGACTCCACATCAGGTGGCCAAAGTATTGGAGCTTCAACATCAGTCCTTCCAATGAATATTCAGGGTTGATTTTCTTTGGGATTGACTTGTTTGATCTCCTTGCAGTCCAAGGGATTCTCGAGAGTCTCTCTTAGATGATCTGGTGGTTGAGGGCTTCAGGCTAATCTTTAGCACTCTCAGTGAAAGACTCCCACTGAACTGCATTCTTTTGTTCCCTTAAGTTCATTAATTACTGAGACTTGTTCAAGGACAAGCACTGTGGCCAGGCTTAGAGCACAAAATGGTTAAGGCAGAAAATGACTTCTCTTGTGTCAAGAAAGTCATAAAGCATGCTAAGTCGCTTTAGTCGTGTCTGACTCTGTGTGACCCCGTGGACTGTAGCCTGCCAGGCTCCTCTGTCCATGGGATTCTCCAGACTAGAATCCTAGAGTGTGTTGCCATGCCCTCCTCCAGGGGAACTTCCCAACCCAGGGTCGAACCTGCACCTCTTATCTCTCCTTCATTGGCAGGAGGGTTCTTTACCACTAGTGCCACCTCGGAAGCCCCTGGAAGAGTTTTATATTATATATTAATTTACTTACAACTTTCCTAGTTTGTGTATAATTTGTATCTTACCCTCTCTTGAGATTTGGGCACTCCTAAAGTTTTGCAGGGGCTTCCTTGGTGGCTCAGATGGTAAAGAATCTGCCTGCAATGTGAGACACCTAGGTTCGATCCCTGGGTCAGGAAGATCCCCTGGAAAAGGAAATGGCAACCTACTCTAGGATTCTTGCCAGGAGAATTCCATGAACAGAAGAGCCTGGTGGGCTACGGGCCACAAAGAGTTGGACACAACTGAGTGACTAACAAATACACAGCTCTGTAGGATTCTTCTGAGTCTTGTAATCCTTTTATCTTACTGGGTCTCTAAGAAAACATTTAACTGACACCATCAAAATATACACCTTCATTGGGTTGCTCACTACCTTTGAAAATGTGTTAATGATAATTGCACTTTAATGAATAAAAGAAGAAAAGGTCCCACATGAAAATAGATCTGTTTTCCTTTTTGTCCTTTCCCATTCATTCATTTGTTCCCATTTTCCTTCCAAACAGGAAAGTGATGCAAGAACAATTTGGAAAATAAGCTGATAGGCTTTGGGAATGAATAGACTCAGAGATGATGACAAAGGGGAAAATGGATCACTATCCCATTCTAGAGTTGTTATCTGGTCCCACTGTTGATTAACTGCAGGTGTGAATATTCTCATTTTCTCAGTCTGTTGTTTAACTTTTAAAATTTATTTTTAATTGGAGGATAACTGCTTTACAATATTCTGTTGATTTCTGCCATACAACATGAATCAGCCATAAGTATACATTTATCCCCTCCCTTTTGAGCCTCCCTCCCATCCTCCCTGTTTAATTTTAAAACAGAAATATTTCCATTTTCAGTCAGTTCAGTTCAGTCACTCAGTCGTGTCCAACTCTTTGCGACCCCATGAGTCGCAGCACGCCAGGCCTCCCTGTCCATCACCAACTCCCAGAGTTTACACAAACTCATGTCCATCGAGTCAGTGATGCCATCGAGCCATCTCATCCTCTGTCGTCCCCTTCTCCTACCCCCAATCCTTCCCAGCATCGGGTCTTTTCAAATGAGTCAGCTCTTCACATCAGGTGGCCAAAGTATTGGAGTTTCAGCTTCAGCATCAGTCCTTCCAATGAACATCCAGGACTGATCTCCTTTAGGATAGACTGGTTGGATCTCCTTGCAGTCCAAGGGACTCTCAAGAGTCTTCTCCAACACTACAGTTCAAAAGCATCAATTTTTCGGTGCTCAGCTTTCTTCACAGTCCAACTCTCACACCCATACATGACCACTGGAAAAACCATACCCTTGACTAGACAGACCTTTGTTGACAAAGTAATGTCTCTGCTTTTTAATATGCTGTCTAGGTTGGTCATAACTTTCCTCCCAAGGAGTAAGCGTCTTTTACTTTCATGGCTGCAGTCACCATCTGCAGTGATTTGGGAGCCCCCCAAAAATAAAGTCTGTCACTGTTTCCACTTCTTCCCATCTATTTCCCATGAGGTGATGGAACCAGATGCCATGATCTTAGTTTTCTGAATGTTGAGCTTTAAGCCAACTTTTTCACTCTTCTCTTTCACTTTCATCAAGAGGCTTTTTAGTTCCTCTTCACTTTCTGCTATAAGGGTGGTGTCATCTGCATATCTGAGGTTATTGATATTTCTCCCGGCAATCTTGATTCCAGCTTGTGCTTCTTCCAGCCCAGTGTTTCTCATGATGTACTCTGCATATAAGTTAAATAAGCAGGGTGACAATATACAGCCTTGACGTACTCCTTTTCCTATTTGGAACCAGTCTGTTGTTCCATGTCCAGTTCTAACTGTTGCTTCCTGACCTGCATACAGGTTCCTCAAGAGGCAGGTCAGGTGGTCTGGTATTCCCATCTCTTTCAGAATTTTCCACAGTGTATTGTGATCCATTTAGTATGGGATAAATAATGATGAAGCCATACAGCTTTTTTTTGGGTGCACTCTTAGAATATATTTCAAATTTGTTTATAATAGTAGATTTAATAGCATCCCCAGTTTATACTCTTTTTCCTTAAGTTTCTTTCTTTTCTCCTTTTTTTAACTTTAGAATTACTCTGTTCTCTCCATTTGAAAGATTACTCAACCTTAGTCTTTTTTGCACCCTATTAGTCAAATCAGGATTTGTCAGACTAGAAATCTTCCTAAATACAAAATTATTTATGACTTAATGCAAAATTGGCCATACCTGAGTTAAACTAGTGACAATTTTCTTTTTTGGTCAGAAGGATAGTAATATTTCTATTTTCAACTCAATAGTACTTTTTGGAACAAAATACTACTACTTCATAATGCTATATGGAGGATGTAGGAATATCTATAATATAGCTATGAAAACAAACATATTAGAACACAATCTGTGAAATGATTCAGTGTCATCCTGATCCTCTTTTCTCTTGTCCTTTCCATGTAGATTGACTTTAGCAGGCTAGCACATGGTTAAAAAAAATCATTGATCAACAAACGATACTGGGATATTCACATTGCAAAAGAATGAAATTGGAACCTTACCTTATACCATATACAAAAATTAACTCAAAATGAATAAAAAACCTAAACATAAGAACTAATAAAGTGTAAGACTCTTAGAAGAAAACATAGGGGGAAAGCTCTATGTGACATTGACTTGAATTCAATGACACCAAAAGCACAGGCAACAAAAGGAAAAGTAGGTGAATTAGACTTCAACTTTAAAAACTTCTTGCAAATCATATATCTGATAAGGAATTACTTTCCAGAATATATAAAGATCTCATACAACTCAACAGCAATGATAACAGCAAACAGGCAAAGGACTTAAACAAAAATTTCTCCAAAGAAAAAAATACTAAAGATCAATAACCGCATGAAGAGATGCTCAACATCATTAATAATTAATTAGGGGTGTGTAAATTGAAACCACAATGAGATACCACTTCATACCCTACTAGGATGGCTATTATTTTAAAAAGTCAAAGTCACAGAGATAGAAAGTAAAATAGTGGCCACCATGGTTGGGGTGGTAGGGAATAGAGAGTTACCGTTTAATGAGAGTTTCAGTTTGGGATGATGAAAAATATCTGCAGATGGATAGTGGTGATGGTTGCACAACACGAATGTACTTAATGCCACAAAACTCTATTGTTAAAAATTGATCAAACGGTAAATTTTATATAATGTATATTTTGCCTCACACACACAAAACAGCCTCCCTTAAAAAAAAAAATCACTGAATCCACCAGTTAGATAAAGGAGAGTACTAAGCCACTCTGCCATATATTATCCTCCATTTTCAGATTTAATCTTCTTGGCTGTCTAATGTCACATACATTAGAGTCAAACTTGAAAAGATTTATATCAATAGCCTTGCATGATAACATAACAACAGCAACCACTTATTGCTCTTTGGTGCCAAGGTCTTTATATGCATTATCTCAATGAATCAACCTAACAATTCTATGAAGGCGATATTATTATCCCTGGGTTTATCTTGGGGTTTAAGAGTTCAGTAAATTATCTACTATTAAAAAGCCACACCATTCCATTCTCTTGAACCATTTCACTGCTGTCAGTACAGTAGTTGGTAATGAACGTGAGGTGAGGGTGGAGGGGCTGGGAGGTGGACTGGTGAAGAGAAGGATAGATGGTTATTCTATAAATTACTTGTGTGTGTTTGTGTATGAGAGAGAGACACATTCACAAACAGAGACTAAGGGACAAAAAGTTTTATTTTCTTTTAAACTAAACTTAAGCTGAGTCTAGTCTTTATTCACCAGTTTGGACAGTTTTTCATAAATATCGAGACACTAACTCAGGAGCTGCTCTTGTGGGGTTTTGGATGCAGTATTCGGCTGTGTTTGCAATCAAATACACACTCAAAAGGCCTTGGGGAGATAACGATGTAAAACAAGACAGCTCTTGGCAGTGATATAAGTATATGTCTGTCGTATCATAAGTAGAGTAAATAAGCAACTGGAGTTTTAAGTATAAAAAAGGAAAACAATAAAAATGTAGTATTTCTCTGAAGCTTTCTTTCCTATTAGGCCCAAGAAAACATGAATGCTCATCCAGCCTCCCAGGTCCTTTGATAATGGCTGGAGCTCAGTAAAATGAACTGAACGTAAAGTCTGAGTGTCAGAGGACTATTCCCCCCACACATCCTTCTCTCTGAATTTGTGGGGTGGCCTCTCAGAAGGCTGGTTATACTGTGCTCAGTCTGGCAGGACCAAGTGAGGACTTCTCTTCTTAGGAAACTTCAATCCAAGTTGAACCAGGTAAGCCTTAGCCTCCAGAGCTCTTCCTCACCCCCAGTTTCTGGTGATTCATCCTCTGTGCTAATTCCTGTTGGGCAGTTACTGGTGTCTCAATGGTGCACCCTGCTGGAAATGCTCTACCAGACATGCCACCTCTGGAGGAAGTTGGAGAGTATCATTGTCAACAGTCAACCTACACTGTTTCCCCCATTTCCAGCAAAGGGACTCTGATAAATCATTATGCTAACCCTCAGGGAGCTCATCAAGGCTCAGCTCTTTTCCTGTTTGACATTTATAATTCACAAGGGTGCAAGGAATTCTCAGTAGTTAGTATGGTAACTCTTCCTTGATTCAAAGGCTCTACATCAGAAACTCTTTCAACAGTGGATTGTCTAGGAACAGAGGGTAGTATTTCTATGCACTGAACATCCTAATTCTTTCTGATTGACACAGACTTCTGGGGCAAGGAAATAAGTACTCTTGTGTGCCAGTGCTATTTTATACCCTAAAGGGTTGGACATTGTTATTTTTAGAACACCATCTCTGTGTCCTACCTAATATTAAAATACATGTCATATCCAACAGGCTTTTCGTTTGCTAGGGGGAAAAAAAAAACTTGAAAATTGCTTCTTAAATTTTTCTTTTGAGGAGAGACAAGATGGCAGAGGAGTAGGTACGTCTCTCTCTGAGTACATCTCTCTCTACAAAGATGTCAGGAATATATCTTCAGATGCAGAGGATCTCACAGAGAACCAGTTGAGTACTGGCAGGAGTCCCTGACCACCAGAAAGGAAAATATAGTTTTGTGCAAAACTTGGTAGGATGAAGGAAGGAAGGGGGGGGGCGGGGAGGAGAGAGTGAGTGGCACCTGATCTGTACCTGGGTGTGGGTGAGCTGAAGCAGGAGAGACACTTGCATCCAGGTCAGTCAGTTGGGACAGAAAGGGAAACATTTGAGGCTGTCAGAGAGTGAACCAGCTGATCTGTGACAGTCTGAATGGACTGAGAATCACAGAAACAATTCATGTTGTGGTCCTATGTACCCTGAACAGGGAGGCAAGTCCACTGAAATGCACCGTGGCTGGGAGCAGGAGCATGGGGATTGGGGAGCAATCCCAAGGTGAGGATAGTTGTTGATGGTGGGAAGATGACCAGAGGGGATGGGAGCGAGGAAGTCCATGGTGACGAGTGCCTTTGGAGGAATGCTGGGCAGCTATGGAGGCAGAGTGTTGAGTCATCCACAAGGGGTGGAACCATCATGATCACCTCTCTCTCCCCACACACTAGCAACCAATAGAAAAATAGCAATGGTGGCCCTTTGAACACCTAACACATTGAGCAATAGTAAAGTACCCCCCCCCCCCCAGGGGTGCCTTTTGAGTGCTTCCTGTGCTGAATAATAGAGAAGGACCAGTTAGGGAGGCCCTTTGAACACCACCTACCAGAGACTAGAAGAGAATTCTAATAGTGCTGTATCTTCTGCGCCTGTTACTGATGGCTTCCTATACACCTAGAGCGACTGCGGTCCCTGCAATACAAGCAGGGGCACCTCCATGCTAGGTCCTCACTGGGGCAGCGCTGCCAGAGGCTAGAAAAGGACCTCATAGCACTATATCTCCAGTGCCTGTGGTGCTCGTTTCCCTGAGCACTTGGTGATACTGGGATCCCCACTACACAAGCAGCCACGCCACCTTCACAACCAGTCCTCACTGGAGCAGACCCAAGTCCTCCAGGGCAGCCTCAGGAGCAAACTTCTGTGGAGGACTCACATAGAGAAAGGGAAAGGGAAAGTGTTAGTCGCTCAGTTTGTCTGAGTCTTTGCAACCCCATGGACTATAGCCCTCCAGGCTCCTCTTTCCATGGAGTTTTCCAGGTGAGAATACTGGTGTGGGTTGCCATTCTCTTCTTCAGGGAATTTGATAACCCAGGGATCAAACCTGAGTCTCCCACATTGCAGGCAGATTCGTCACTGTCTGATCCATGAGGGAAGCACCCCCACGATTGGGATCCAGGGATGGAATAGCTAAGGAAGAGGTTTGAAAACCTTTCCACCAGCTGTACAAGCTGAAGATTAAATCCACACAATCACCTAGGCAGACTGTGTCTGTGTCATATATATATGAGCATTCCCAGAAAAGAAAGTGCCCTAGCTCTGGCAGCTGTGGACATTGGAGGCTAGAACACGCAGGAATAGGGTCAGATTAGTGAGCTAATTAGTCCCACAGCAGGTCCAAAGACCAGGCCTCCAATGCCACATTGAAGGGCTTCCTAGATAGATGGCGGTGCGCTATGGCTCACAGCTGGGAAAAGGACACTGACTGTGCTTTTATGGAACACATAAAAGACAGTTATTAGTATTCTTATATTTTGATTTGTCCTGTAGTTCTGGACTTTTTTCTCTGTTGCTGTGATTGATGATTTATCACTGTTACCTCTATTTGGGCATTTGAGAGCTTTTTCTTGTTTTTGTTTTTTTTTTAAGCACACTTTTTATTTCCTTTATATATTTCTACTTCAACTTTGGCTTTCTATAGATCTGTGTTTTTATGTTTCTTTTTATTTTGTTCTTGTTCTTTCCTTGTTATTATACATATATACATATATATATATATATATATATACACACATATAGATCTTTTTAATATACTTTTATTTAACTTTGCTTTTCCACTTTTCTTGTTTTTCATTATGTTTGTTTGTTTGTTTTCTTTTCTTTGCTCTATTCGTTACCTGGCATTCTGCTTTGGTCTTTTTTCTGTTTTAGTTAGTTTTGTTTTTAATTGTTTGATATTTTTGGTTTCCTTTGCTCACTGGGTCACTCTCTTGTACTTTGTTTTCTTAGGTCTGTTTTGGTTTTTTTTTTGTGTGTGTGTGTGTGTTCCTTTGTTTTTGTTGTTATTTGTCTGAATTTGTTTTTACCATTTGTCTGGGGTTTGTTTTTTGTTTCTTGCTATTTTGTTTGTTTATTAGTTTTTTGTTTGTTTTAATACCCTTTATTGCCATAACAGATGGCTTGTTGGGTCTTCATTCTCTGACCAGAGGTTGGGCTTGAGACTCTGGGATGGAAGCACTGAGTTCAGGGCACAAGACTTCTGAAGAAATACTGACCTCAAGGAATATTAATCAATGAGAACTCCCACAAAGACTTCCATCTGTATCCAAGACCTGGCACCACCCCAATTGCTGGCAGCACCCACCCCAAGATGCCTCACCCAAACAACAAGAATACAAGAACACAAACTCAATCATCAACAGATATCCCCAAACACACCACCTCACACAACTCTGCCCATCAGAGGGGGATAAACTCACCTCCTTCCACCAGAACACGGGCATAAGTACTTCCCAACATGAAGCCTTCATAAGCCACTGGACCAACCTCACTTACTGAGGGCAGAGACCAAAAACAAAGGGAACTATGACCCTATAGCCTGGGGAAAGAGACTTCAAAGACAGTAAGTTAAGAAAATGGAAAGACAGAGAAGTATTGCGCAAAGGAAGGAAAAAGGTAAAAATCCACAAGATCAACAAATGAAATAGGCAAACCACCTGAGAAAGAACACAAAGTAATAATAGTAAAGATCCAAAATCTTGAAAACAGAATGGAGAAAATGCAAGAATATTTAACACATTTAACAAGGACCAAGAAGAAATAAAGAAAAAACAAACAGTGAAAAGCAACACAATGACTGAAATGAAAAATACTGTGGAAGGAATCAAGAGCAGAATAACTGTGGCAGAGGAATGGATAAGTGAGCTGGAAGCTAGAATGATGAAAATAACTGCTGAAGAGCAGAATAAAGAAAAATGAATTAAAATATTGAGGACAGTCTCACACACTTCTAGGATAACATTAAGTGCACCAACATTCAAATTATAGGGGGCTCAGAAGAAGAAGAGAAAAAGATAGGGTCTGAGAAAATTTTTGAAGAGATTATAGTTGAAAACTTTCCTAACTTGGGAAAGTTGTCAATCAACTCCAAGAAGCTCAGAGAGTCCCATCAGAATAAAACCAAGGAGAAACAAACTAAGACACATATTAATCAAACTAACAAAAATTAAACACAAAGAAAAAAATATTAAAAGCAGCAAGAGGAAAGCAGCAAGTAACATTCAAGGGAAACCCCATAAGCTTAAGAGCTGATCTTTCATCAGAAACTCTACAAGCCAGAAAGGAGTGGCAGGATGTGCTGCTGGGGGTGACAAAGAGTCAGACATGACTTAGTGACTGAACAATAACAACAACAATGAAAGGGAAAAATCTACAAGATTGCTCTACTCAGCAAGGATCTCATTCAAAATTGATGGAAGAATCAATGGCTTTACAGACAAGTAAAAGTTAACAGAATTCAGCACCATCAAATCAGCTTTAGGACAAATGCTAAAGGAATTTCTTTAAGTAGGAAACAAAAGAGAAGGAAAAGACCAACAAAAATAAATCCAAAATAATTAAAATGCCAATAGGAATATATATATATATATATATATATATGAATAATTGTTTTAAATGTAAGAGGGTTAAACACTCTAACCAAAAGACAGAGACTGGTTGAATGGATACAGAGACTTACTTACAAAAGTAAGAACTATATTTATGCTGTCTATAAGAGACCCACTTCATATCTAGAGGCACATACACATTGAAACTGAGAAGAAATTCCATGCAAATAGAAATCAAAAGAAAGTTGGAGAAGCAATTCTTATATCAGACAAAATAGACCTTAAAAGTAGAGACTTACAAGAGATAAGGAAGAACACTACATAGTGATCAAGGGATCAAAACAAGAAGGCATGACAATTGTAAATATGTATGCACCCAACATTGGAGCACCTCAATAAATAAGGTGAACACTAGCAGAAATAAGAGGCAAAATTGAAAGAGGTGAGTAGAACCAATTTGTGTCATGTGCATGCTTACGTATGTCTGACTCTGTGATCCCATGGACTGTGGCCTGCCATGCTCCTCTGTCCATGGGATTTTCCAAGCAGGAATACTGTGATGGTTTGCTATTTCCTACTCTAGGGCATCTTCCTGACCCAGGGATTGAACCTGTGTCTCCTGTGTCCCCTGCATTGCAGGTGGATTCTTTACCACTGAACCACCAGAGAAGCCTCATCCAAGAGGAAGACATAACAACTGTAAATATTTATGTACATTGGGGCACCTCAATATATATGGTAAACACTAAAAGACATAGAAGGGGAAATTAACAGTAACACAATAATATTTGGGAACTTTAACACTCCACTAACACCATTGGACAGAGCATCAAGACAGAAAATTAATAAGGGCACACAAGCCTTAAATGACACATTGCCTTAGATGGACCATTTGATATCGTCAGGATATTACATCCAAATGCAGAAGAATACAATTTTTTTCTCACATGCACATGGAACATTCTCCATTATAGATCACACCTTGGGTCACAAATCAAGCCTCAGTAAATTAAAAAAAACTGAAATCATATCAAGCATCTTTTCTGACCATAATGCTATGAGACTAGATATCAGTTATAGGGGAAAAAAACCTGTAAAAAACACAAACACATGGAGATTAAATAATATACTCGTAAATAACCAACATGTTACTGAAGAAATCAAAGAGGAGATGAAAGATACCTAGAATAAATGACAATGAAACATGATGACTGAAAACCTATTGGATGCAGTAAAAGCACTTCTAAGAGGGAAGTTGATAGGAATAGAATCCTATCTCCAGAAACAATAAAGGCATTGAAAAGACAGTCTAACCTTACACCTAAATCAACTGAAAAAAGAACAGAAAAGCCCCAAAGTCAGTAAAAGGAAAGAAATAACAAAAATCAGATCAAAAATAAATGAAAAAGAAATGAAAGAAACAATAGTAATGATCAATAAATCTAAAAGTTGGTTCTCTGAGAAGATAAAAAAAAAATTGACAAACCATTAGCCAGACTCATGAAGAAGAAAAGAGAGAAGATTCAAATAAACAAAATTAGAAATGCAAAAGGAGAAGTTACAATAGACAATAAAGAAATACAAAATAAGAGACTATTATGAGCAACTATATGCCAATAAAATGGACAACCTGAAAGAAATGGACAGATTCTTAGAAAAGTTCAACCTTCCAAGACTGAATCAGGAAGAAATAGGAATTTTGAACAGACCAATCATAATCACTGAAATCAAAACTGTGATAGAAAAAAAAAGTCTCCCCAAAGCAAAAGCCCAGGGCTTCACAGCTGATTTCTATCAAATGATTTTTGATAGAATTCTATCAAAGAATCCTTAGAGAAGAGCCAATGCCTGTTCTTCTCAAACACTTCCAAAAAAATTGCAGATGCAGGAACCCTTCCAAATTCATTCTACAAGGCCGCCATCACCGTGATACCAAAGCTAAAGACATCACACACAAAAAAGAAAATTATAGGCCAATATTGCTGATGAACATAAATGCAAAAATCTTTAACAAAATTCTAGCAAACAGAATCTAACAACACATTAAAAGGATCATACACCATGTTCAAGTTGAGTTTATTCCAGGTATGCAAGGACTGTTCAATATTTTCAAATCAATAAAAAATGATGTGATATTTCATATTAACAAATTGAAAGATAAAAATCATATGAAAATCTCAATAGAATGCAGAAAAAGCTCTCAACAAAATTCAACATCCATTTATGAAAAAAAAAAACTCTTCAAAAAATAGGCATAGAAGGCACCTACCTCAACATAATAAAGGACATATATAACAAACCCACAGCAAACATTTTCTCAATGGTGAAAAACTGAAAGCATTTTCTCTGAGATCAGGAACAAGACAAGGGTGCTGACTCTTGCCACTATTATTCAACATAGTTTTGGAAGTCCTAATGATGGTAGTCAGAGAAGAAAAAGAAATAGAAGGAATTCAGATTGATAATGAAGTAAAATTCTCACTGTTTGCAGACAACATGATACTATACATAGAAAATTCTAAAGATGCTATATTACTAGAGCTTATCAGTGAATTTAGTAATGTTTCAGGATACAAAATCAATACACAGAAATCCCTTGCATTCCTGTACAGTAACAATAAGAAATCAGAGAAATTAAAGAATCAATCCAATTCATCATTGCAACTAAAAGAATAAAATACCTAGGAATAAACCTACCTAAGAAGACAAAAGACCTATATACATAAAACTATGACACTGATGAAAGAAATCAAAGACAACATAATCAGATGGAGAGATATACCATGTTCTTGGATTGGAACAATTAATATTGTGAAAATGACTATACTACCCAAATAATCTACAGATTCAGTGCAATCCCTGAATTGCACTTTTCACAGAACTATAATTAAACCTGAATTGCATTTTTCGCAAAACTAGAATTAAAAAAATCACAATTTGTGTGGAAACACTAAAGATCTCCAAATAGGGGAAAAAAAAAAAAATCCTGAGAGAGAAAAATGGAGCTGGAAGACTCAATCTTCCTGTCTTCAGGTTAACTACAAAGCT
The DNA here is from genome assembly GCF_033118175.1 of Dama dama. Lineage (NCBI taxonomy): Eukaryota > Metazoa > Chordata > Mammalia > Artiodactyla > Cervidae > Dama > Dama dama. The sequence continues at coordinate 42,420,874 of NC_083705.1, read as the reverse complement.
ACAGTCATTAAGACAGTATGGTACTGACACAAAGCAAAAATATAGACCAATGGAATAAGATAGAAAGCCCAGAGAGAAACCCATGCCCCTATGGGCACCTAATCTTTGACAAAAGATATAAGAATACATAATGGAGAAAAGACAGTCTCTTCAATAAGTGGTTCTGGGAAAACTGGACTTCTACATGTAAAAGAAAGAAATTAAAAGACTTCCTAACACCATATATAAAAATGAACTCAAAATGGATTAAAGACCTAAATATAAGACCAGAAAATATAAAAATCTTAGAGGAAAATATAGGCAGAACACTCTTTGACATAAATCACAGCAAGATCCTCTATGACTTGCCTCCTACAGTAATGGAAATGAAAATAAATCTTTGTACCTAATTAAATTTAAAAGCTTTTGCATAGCAAAAGAAACCATAATCAAGATGAAAAGACAACTCTCAGAATGGGAGAAATTAATTGCAAATAAAGCCACCGAGAAAGTATTAATCTCCAAAATATACAAACAGCTCATGCAGTTCAATATCAAAAAAACAAACAACTCAATCAAAAAATGGACAGAAGACCTAAACAGACATCCAAAGAAGGCATACAGATGGTCAATAAACACATGACAAAATGCTCAGCATAGCTTATTATTAGAGAAATGCAATGAGATATCACTTCACACTGGTGAGGATGGCCATCATCAAAAAAATCCACAAACAATAAATTCTGGAGAGGGTGTGGAGAAAAGAAGACCCTCTTGAACTGTTGGTGGGAATGTAAAATGATACAGCCACTGTGGAGAACAGTGCAGAGATTTCTTTAAAAACTAGGAATTAAACTACCACAGGACCCAGCAATCCCACTACTGGGCATATACCTTAAGAAAACCACAATACTAAAAGACACATGTACTGCAGTGTTCATTGCAGCACTGTTTACAGTATCCAGGACGTGGAAACAGCCTAGATGTCCCTTGAGAGACAAATGGATAAAGAGGTTGTGGTAAATATATACAATGGAATATTACTCCGCCTTAAAAAAGAATGAATTTGAGTCAGTTCTAGTGAGGTGGGTGAATCTAGAGCCTGTTATACATTACAGAGTGAATTAAGTCAAAAAGAGAAAGACAAATATCTTATATTAATGCATATATATGGAATCTAGGAAAATGGTACTGACGAACCTATTTGCAGAGTAGCAATAGAGAGATGCACATAGAGAACAGACTTTGGACAAAGCGGGGGAAGGAGAGGGTGGACAAATTGAGAGAGTAGAGTGGAAACATATTCATTACCATATGGAAAATAGATAGTGGGAATTTGCTATATAACACAGGGAGCTCAATTCGGTGCTGTGTGACAACCTAGAGGGGTGGGAGGGATGTTCAAGAGGGAAGGGGCGTATGTATATCAATGGCTGATTCATGTTGATGTATGGCAGAAATGAGCACAACATTGTGTTGATTATCCTCCAATTAAACAGTAAATGAAGCAGTGAAAAAAATGTACTTTTGAGATTATTTGTATTGTGATCTCTCAACAATCATGTACATTCTTGAGAATTTCTGTTAAGTGAGGAAAACTAACTTAAATTTATTTACAAAAGTGTGAGAAGTTTATTAATAAAAAGAATAAAAATTAGTGAAGACATGAGAATTGACATTTAATTAAATTTAATTATTAGTTATAAATTAGTATTTTAATAATTAAATTAACATTTAACTATTGGCATTTAATTAAAATTTATCAATATTGAGTTTGCATTTTTCCCTTGTACTTTGAACCTTTCTTTCTTCTTTTTCTTCTCCTTCTCCTCCTCCTTTTCCTTCTTCTCCTCTTTCTGTTTAAGGATTGTCAGACCTCTTCAAAAACTCTTAGATCTTAAGTACCATGCTATCTAATGAATAAAAGTGTACAATCAGCTCTGTTAATTAGCTTATTATGTTGGTTGACTTATCTTACACAATTCATAAGGCTTGGTATTAAATTTGGCCATATGAAATACCTGGGTTTTGAGTTTTGTTTTGTTTTTGGTAAAATATGACTTAATATAGACAATTTCACATGATTTAGCTTAATGGTTTTTGGTTACAAATACATTTTTCCCTCTGGAGGTGTAGAGTTAAATCACAAAGCTAAGACTTAAAAAGCAGAGATCTGTGCTTGTGGTAGGTGTTCGGCAAGTATTTGCAGAATGAATGCGTGCGCGTATTCACGAATGACTGAACAAGACACAGGAATGTAAACAAGAGCAAAATCGCATGGTACAGACTCGTGGTAATGGAACTGGCAGAACGTATTCATCATATGAAAAACTGTGACAATTACTTTAAAGTCTTTTTAACCAACATTCTCTTTTTTATTCAATTTTGTTTTGCTAGCCAGAGATTGGCATTAGCTGTGTGAGAAAGAAGTCCTGGCATACCTAACAGCTGACTCTCCTCATTAAGGAATAACAAATGGAAACATCATGGGAATTGAAGGAGAAAAAGAAGTATTGTGGATTTTAAGAGAGAGACTTCAGAGGTTGGTAGGCTTTTCATGAAGCATGTTGCTTTTCATTTGGCAGCAAGAACTATCTCTGGAAGGTGCTGGTGTTTTTCTTTCCACATGATCCCAGGGAAACCAACAACTCTATTTTCTTTTTTTTTTTTTTTTTTTGACTGCAAGCCTAGAGAAAAACAAAAGATTATCAAATCTTAATGATTAATAGAGCTTCAATGTTGGGTCAGTCCACCCATCCATTTACTCACCCTTTTATCCTGTTGAACTATGATACACCAGATACTGTCCAGGTGCTGGGAAGACAGTGAGGTTTAAGATATAAGATGCATTTCCAAACTAGAGGGGATGTTCATCTGGTGTTGGGAGAGTAAATGTGATTAGTGCTAAAAGAGCAGGGGGGACATGGTCAGCACGCAGTTAGAGAATGGATGCCTGGAGATGCTGGAGGAGATTTCATCAGAGGTGTTAATTGACCTGGGTCCAGAATAGAGGTTTGTAACCTTGGCTAAATAGATTAGAATAACCAGAGGATTTAAAAGAAGAGAGAAAGAAAGAGAGAAAAAGAAAAGAAAAGGTAAAGAGGGAGAGAAAGAAGAAAAAAAGAACCACGGCAACCCAGGATCCACCACACAGGTTCCAGTTTAATTGATTTGGGGATGGATATCTGTTTTGTTATATTTCTATTTTGCCCTTAAAAAAAGCTAATAGGTTAATATCAGGTTAATATCGATACAGTTAGCAACTAGATTGAGAACCATTGGTCTGGGAGAAGTAGAAACACATAAGGAGAGAGAGGTTGGATTGGTTGAAGGAGGATAAAGTTGCAGTCTTCCACCCTAAGTAAATAGTATGCAAAAAGAAAGATGACGTCCTAAGGTTTTCAACCTCATGATGGGGGTCAGTCCAGTGTATGTGGAAATGTGGAATGGAACGTTCTGTAGAAAACTGGATGCCTGGAAGTGCTTCCATGAGGGAAAGAGTCAGCAAGAAAGGTTTCACTGTGGTCTAGTGTCTCAGCGAGGAACTCATGGTCAGGTGTGAAAAGTCAGCCAGAAGACACCAGTGTTTTCATGCATGTGATGTATATAGGAGGAGGGACCTTGATTGTCATTATCCATGAATACAAAATGTAGAATCCAAATAAAGAAATTTACATGAAAAAATGGTGCAAAGTGATAAAAACAACAGGATACCCCTAGAGACAAACAACCCTAGGATTACCATCTCTACCCAGAATATACAAGGTTCCCACAGGAAACAAATTTCACTGGAGACTAGGCCTGAGATAAAAAAAACTATTAATACTCAAGGGAGAAAAAAATGCCATGAGAATGAGTACGTGTAGAAACCATATATTCTAGGCCAATCTGAGAGAGACTTTTATATGAACATGTTCAGCATGTTCAAAGGGCTTCCCTGGTAGCCAGTAGGTAAAGATTCTACTTGCAATGCAGGAGATCCGGGTTTGATCCCTGTGTCGGGAAGATCCTCTGGAGAAGGAAATGATGACCCACTTCAGTATTCTTGCCTGGAAAATCCCATAGACAGAGGAACCTGGCAGGCTATAGTCCGTGGGGCCACAAGAGTTGGACATGACTTAGTGACTAAACCACCACCAGCATGTTTAAAGAAACAGAAATAGGAAACATCCAGTAGGCCAGGAAAGAAAAAAACAGACTTAAAAAAGAAACCACTCAAATAGAAATTAAATTTATTTATAATTAATTATAATTAGTTTATGATTAAAATAAATTTGAGAAAATTCTCATTGGTTATAGGATATAAGACTATATCCTATGTAGCTGAAAAATTAGAAGACAGAGCTGAAGAAATTACAGAAAGCTGAAGGATATTCCACATATAGAGAAATAGGTAGAAAACAGAGGTCCTGAATATGAAGTTTTTGCTACAAATGCTGCTTGGAATACAGAACATAGGATTGACATTTTAGATAGGTGAGAGACAGAGTTAATATATAGGATAAATCAGTTATCCTAAAATTTCTGAGAAATATTAACATGTATATTGTCAGCATATTCTTGAGTTTCTGCATTTGCTAAGAAGGGCAAAAGACACTTGTAATGCGAAAATTTTAAAATTTTCTTTGTAAATACAAAAAAATTTTCTGTCAGTTCAGTTGCGTCCGACTCTTTGTGACTCCATGGACTGCAGCACGTCAGCCTCCCTGTCCATCACCAACTCTTGGAGCTTACTCAAACTCATGTTCATTGAGTCAGTGATGCCATCCAACCATCTTATCCTCTGTCATCCCCTTCTCCTCCTGCTTTCAATCTTTCCCAGCATCAGGGTCTTTTCAAATGAGTCAGTTCTTCACAGCAGGTGGCCAAAAGTCTTGGAGTTTCAGCTTCAGCACCAGTCCTTCCAATGAATATTCAGGACTGATTTCCCTTAGGATGGACTGGTGGGTTCTCCTTGCAGTCCAAGGGACACTCAAGAGTCTTCTCCAATATCACAGTTCAAAAGCATCAATTCTTTGGCACTCAGTTTTCTTTATAGTCCAACTCTCACATCCATACATGACTACCGGAACAACCAGAGCTTTGACTATACGGACCTTTGTTGAAAGGGTGGTTGAACGATAAACTTGAGGCTGTGAAATCTTTGAGGAAACTGCATAATTGTTTCAGACATTTTGTTGTAGGAAACTGCTTATTCAATAAAAAAAAGTAAGTTATGATTTTCAAAAGAAATTAATCCAGCTAATCTTGTAATAATTAACAGTTGAGCTAAAACTTACTTTTCTATTAGGATTCTAATTAAAATCCTCAGTTTTAGAAAGATGGCTAAAGTCGCTCCTCCTTGAAAAAAGCAAAATATTGAAATACAATTCCAGGGGATTAGCTGTAAAATGTGAAGAATCTCAGTTTTCTTGGTCTGGAGCCTGCCAGACTCCTCTGTCCATGGGATTCTCCAGGCAAGAATACTGGAGTGGTTGACATTTCCTTCTCCAGGGGATCTTCCCAACCCAGGGATCGAACCTGGGTCTCCTGCATTGCAGGCCAACTCTACCATTTGAGCCACCAGGGAGGATAGTAAAGTTAAAATTAAAAAATTAAAATTCAGTAAATACCATTTATGTAGATTAAAAAATCATCCAAAACAACATTGGATATTTTCCCATTGGCACAGATGTATTTGGAAAAAGTGAAAAATATGGACCAGAAGGAAACACTCCTAACTTAATGAAAGTGACTGTAAGGGGAGGAGGGTAAAAGAAGGCGAGGAATAGGTGAGGGAGATTAAGAAGTACAAAGTATGATTCGGGGTAGGGAATGTACAGTGTAAGGAATGTAGTCAATAACTATTTAATCTTTGTAGGGTGACTGATGATAACTAGACATATCATCATGGTGATCCTTTTGAAACGTATAGAAATATTGAATAACTATATTGTGTATCAGGAACTAACATAGTGTTATAGGTTGATTACACTTCAAAACCAACAAAATAAACAAACAAACTCATAGGGAAATAGATCACATTTGTGGTGACCAGAGGATGGGGGTTGGAATAGGTGAAATTGAGTGAAGATGGTCAAAAAGGTAAAATTTCCAGTTATAAGATAAATGACTGCTTTGGGTTTCCATTTCCTTCTCCAGGGGATCTTCCTGACCCAAGGATCGAACCCAGGTCTCCTGCATTGCAGGCAGTTTCTCTACCATTTGAGTTACAGGGAGGGCCTCAGGATACAAGGTACAACACGGTAAATATAATTAATACTGCTGCACATTATATGCAACTTGTTAATGGAGTAAATCCTGAGTTCTCATCACAAGGAAAATGTATTTTTTTTCTAATTCTTTAATCTTGTATTAATAGATGAGATGATGGGTGTTTACCTAATTTACTGTGATAATCAGGTAAGTAAAATATCAGTCAAATAATTATGCTATACTCAAATTCATACTATGCTGTACATCAATTATATATCAATAAAACGGGAAGAAAAAGACAGTAACTGTATCTGAGTTCTGTGGGAGACAAGAATCAACCTGGGCTTTTGCAGGGAGATGATGAGGTACAAAGTACTCTATTGTATCTGTGAATGTTTTTCTTATAAAGGGGTTCTGAAGTATTTATTGTATATATATATTTACACACACACACACACACACACACACACACATATATCCACATGGTGAGTTCCTGGATGTTTGTTATACTTCTGTAAACTTATCCCTTTATGTAAAATTTTTATAACTAAAAAAGTAACACAATCATTACAATTTATTGTCTGTAGCTCTACTTAGAGGAAGAGGTAGAGGTTAACTGTGTGCTAAATGACACATAAAGGTTGATCTGTCCATTTCCATTATTCATTCCATTTTTATCCTCTGTTTATATGGCTAATCTAGAAGCTTAGTGCAAATTAATTGAAGAACTAGCTTTCAAATTAAATAACTCCCCAATGCATATTTTTGTCCTTAATGATGTTAACGAGGTTGTTCTCACCTTTAGAAATTTTCTATTTTTTTATTTCACAGGCCACTCCCTTGAACTCTTTTGGGCAGGAACACACGCATTCTCCGTCCAGCAGAACCACAGTCCCTCCATTTTGGCATGGTTGGCATTTCCTTAAACTGAATTCATTGACGTAGTCTTCAATGGCTCTTTCCAAATTTTGTTTCTTGAGGTGTGCGTCTTTCATTTTCACTGGAATCAGATCATATATCGGAGCCAGCTGCAAGAGAGGAAAACGTTTAATTTTAGGTCTTTTCCTACTGACTGATATTTTAGTTTATGTAATATTTTTGACTAAATTATTTATTCTTCGATTCATTAATTCAACAAAGGCTTATCAAATGATTATTATTGTCAGCTATGATGTTAGCTTTTAAGACCTGGTGGCTCAGATGGTAAAGAGCCTGCCTGCAATGCGGGAAACCTGGGTTCAATCCCTGGGTTGGATAGATCCCCTGGAGAAGTAAATGGCAACCCATTCCAGTAATCTTGCCTGGAATATGCCATGGATGGAGGAGCATGACAGGGGGTTGTGAAGAGTCGGACACAACTGAATGGATGACAACAACAACATGATGTTAGCTTTGAAGCCTATACTAGTGATCAAAAGTAGCCATGATCTCTGTAATCATGGAGATCCCACTATAGAGATAAAGTGTGTTAGTCACTCAGTCATGTCTGACTCTGTGTGACCCCATGGACTGTAGCCTGCCAGGCTCCTCTGTCCATGGGATATTCCAGGCAAGAATACTGGAGTGGGTTGCCATTTTCTTCTCTGGGTTGGGGGTGGGGGGTCTTCCCGATCCATGGATCAAACCTGGGTCACCTGTATTGCAAGTGGATTCTTTACCATCTGAGCCACCAGGGAAGCCCATTACTGAGGAAAGGAGACTGATACTGCAAGATAATTTACTGACATATTTATTGTGAATCCTTTTTGCTGCCTTTTTTCTGTCTCCCCCTTCTGGAAGGTAGACAAGTGCTTGCAATCTCTTGTCTAAGAGGAGGTTTATGTGTGATGCCAAGTCCAGAATGTCAAGTCCTAAAAACAAATTTTTTATTACCTTTGAGGGAGAGCTTTCCTCCAGTCCAGGAAGGGGATAGAGTTAGCATATACTTCAAGTAGCAGGAACCATAACTAGATCTCTAACAGCTGTTTTGGCAAGTAGCAAAATCTTTGAAGGGCCCCTAGAGAAGGTGGCTATCAGGGACCAGGCTACAGGTTTGTCAATGTCTCCAATGCACAATCTTGGCATGGAAAGTTTGAAACCGCTAGATGTCAAGTAAACTTGTAAACTTGAACCATGAGGTCATTAGGGTGACCACAATGGACTAAATACTTACATATATCATATCCTTATTTCCCAAAGAGAAACATCTGGACAAGCAAGAACCACCCTGAACCCATCCAACAAATGAATGATGAATGGATTTTCCAGCAGCATGGAAGGGTGGAAATCTCAAATTTAATTATACTCAAATAAATGAAGCAAAGTGATTTATTTTGTATCCTTAAATTCCTGGAGTAAGATACATAGTTGTCACAATTGAATCAGGGAAGTTTGGAAAAGTTTTCCTGAGAAAATGAGTAAGAAGTTGAGATTTGAGGGTATAAAGACAAAAAGACTACTCTAGTAATATAGTGAAGAATTTAAAAAATTCTTACAGTAGAGTTATGTTACATATATAACACATATAGAATATATAGAGTTATGTTTTATAAATCTATATAAACCATATATGGGCTTCCCAGGTAGCACTAGTGGTAAAGAACCAACCTGACAATGTAGAAGACATCAGAGACTTGGGTTCAATCCCTGGATTGGGAAGATTCCCTGGAGGAGGGCATGGCAACCCACTCCAGTAATCTTGCTTGGAGAATCCCATGGACTGAGGAGCCTGGCAAGCTATAGTCCATAGGGTTGCAAATGAGACCCTTTGGTGGCATAGTACTTTGAAATGAGATAGCAAAATTTAGAAGAAATTAGAATCTGAAGACTCAAGAAAGATGAGATTAAAAAATATACCACAAATTCCTGCAGAAGAGTAATGATAGATTAAATAATGTTAACCGATCCTTTTTCTGAGGACAATGAGAAAAGCTGAACAAGTAAATAAAAGTGAAATTTAAAAATCCCCTAGAATTGGGTGGAGAGGGAGGTGGGAGGGGGGATCGGGATGGGGAATACGTGTAAATCTATGGCTGATTCATATCAATGTATGACAAAACCCACTGAAAAAATAAATAAATAAATAAAGGGGAAAAAATAAATAAATAAATAAAAATCTCCTAGAAGACCCTGGAGAACTAACAAGATAACAAAAAAATGGCTAGGCTAAGACCAGGGAGGTGGTGGAAATTCAGTGAGGCGAGATCAGTACTTTTGAGTCAACAGTCCCCTTGACACATTTCCTAAATCAGAAAGAGGAGCTAGGAAGTAGGGCAGCATGTTACTGGGCTGGGAAAAAGATTGGAATTCAGAAACAACAAAGGTAAACAAGTTGTGTTTTTGGTTGAGACTCAAGGACCAGAGCCCTAGAAGTAAGAGGGAATTGGAACTGAGGAAGCCCTGGCAAAGACTGCAGCCAGTTTAAACATAATCCTGAGTCAGTACCCCAGAAGCTTTTTAAATATAAATATGTAGTTTCTTTGGAAAAAAATAAAATCACCTCAAGCCTTAAGCTACTCTGATAGAATCCCTTGCAACGTGGGAGATATGAGTTGGATATCTGGTCGGGGAATTAAGATCCCACATGCCACTAGGCTTGTGTGCCTCCGGGACAGAGAAGCCCGCATGCCGCAGTGAATGTTCCTGCAGGCTGCAACTGAGCCTTGACACAGCCCAGAAGAAGAAAATAAATTACATAAAAAAATAAAATAAAAAACTAGAAAAGGGACTTCGCTGGTGGTCTGCGCTTCTACTGCAGGAGATGCAGGTTTGATCCCTGGTTGGGGAACAGAGATCCCCACGAGCCACATGGCGCAGCCAATAAAAACAAAAAAGGATGCCACTCAAGGGTGAAAGTCCTCAATGAAAGAAGACATCTGTAACACTGTTATATAAGAGAATAGGCTCATATCCTGAATACATCAAGAACTTCTACAAAGTCCCCACAACTGTCCCCCAGCAGAGTCTTTTATGAATTTAGCATGTAGGATTCAGATTCCAACTCTGACGTATTTAATTGGAAGAAAGAAACCTCTTACCAGTGTTGCCACATTAGCACAAACAGCATAAGTATGTGGTGGAGTTATTTTGATTTTTAAGAAAAGAAATCCTTCTTGTTTTCACCCTTCAAAGGAAAGTCAAGGCCAGATAACTGAAGATACAGGACTAGAGGGTCACAGAGAAAATACAGTTTGGATGAAATTCATAAACAGTGTTTAAAGAGATAAAAAGAAATGACGTGCAATGGCAAATAGTTTCAGAGGAGCCCCTGGAGTCAAGAATCCCAAAAGAAGACAAAGAACAATGAAAATGCACTTCTTGAAGTTTGCTTTAAGAGCCGCATTTTTTTTCCCTGGTTGAACTTTGGCCTTCTGTTAAGTAAGAAAACAGTTTTCATTGTTCTCCCATACTAACTAACTGTTCTCTTCTACCATTTTCAGTAGAGGTTTCTTTCTCCCAAGTAAAGATGTCAAAGTTAAAATCTGAATCCTATGTGCTAATTCATAAAAATTATGAATTTTCAGTAGATGTAATCTATCATGTGACATGCTAAAATACAATGAATTCACAATACAGTTTAATATTAACTACACTTAAGTTTCTTAATGTCAACTTAATGAAACTATATGAACCAAATGTAGTTTGTTGAAAAAGTGTTTTGTTTTAAACTGCTGTACAAGAGAGTTAGAGATGATTTTTACTATCTCACTGTAACTGTAATGACTATAGTGTAGAACACTGGTACCACACCTCTTTAAAATTCTTCTGATGTTTTTTAATATCTGGTGCATCGTTCTAAGAATTGCATGATAACCAAAAATGGTAGATCAATTAACTCATTCTTACTTAAAGTTGCTCCCGAAAGAGCTTAATAAAACTTGACATGTGGGTGGATAAGAGTTGCTGAGGGAAATGAGGGAAAGGAGAATTGAGACTGCATGGCGAAGGCGAGATGAAGGCAAAAGCAACAAAAATGCACAAAAGTCATGCAGGAGGACCCATCAGTGCACAAAATGAGTCAAAAATTTGGTTATATTTCTAGTGAGTTGAGTAAGACAACTGAATTTTAATAATTACATGCATGTAAGAAAAGCTCACCTTGATTCCCAAGAGAAACAAAATGACCCTTGAAACTGAGAATGAAGAGTAATATCTCCCATGAGTTCTCATAAAGGGGACGTTGTATTATGTAACATCCTTTCAGTAAATAAAGCAAGCATAAATTCACTTTTATAATGCAAAAATAAAACTCTGCAGGAAGTCAATATGCTATATGCCACCTATACTGATCGATCTCTACTGCTACTGCTCTAGAGGAAATCATAAACTTTATATCTTTCAGGCAATCCTTACTAAATGTAATTTTGCTCAGCTGACATTTTAATAACTAGTTTGTGGCAGTAAGCTAAAGAAACCACAGTTCAGGTATTCTATTGAGGCAAAATGTAGGGCCATTTGTGTTAATATTCAGGCAAGTGGGAAATGGAAATAGAATATTTTCATGAAAGCTGAAGACTATGACAAAACCAGTACTGGAAGGGTGACCTAGCTTATCTCCTCTGCAGAGAAGGGCTGAAGGACAATTCTTGGGCTGGGCCAAGACATTCCTCAAGAAGTGATCTGGGGTCTGCTGAAACACACACAAACAAAAGGGTAATCAAAGCCACTGTATTTTACTTAATATAGCATGGTCATAGTTACTTTGGTGTGGAAAATAAATATAAATAAAACTGAGTGCTTTGCTTAGAAAAATCTTGGTAATATATTTAAGCAGCTTTTAATTTAGACTGATGTAACTTCCTCATGTCTCCTCGAAGAGAAACTCTTTGCAACATAAATACCTAGGTAATTGATGTAAACTGTTACAGAAAATTAAATATAAACCAATTTAATATGGGTAGGGAGGGGATTTTCCCATTTTTTGCATAATTGAATAGACAGGCCAATTATTTTATTATGGTCATCCCAATATTTGGACATGTCATCATACACAGACAATGGAATGCTTCAATTACCAAAGAATAAATCCATGACTATAGATTGTTCAGTTATCTCATGGAAATGCCAATTAACCAAAGGACTTTACATTTATAAGAGTGAAATAACTTGGAATCTATTTCAAGATTAAATTAAGCGTTATCTCAAATCTCTTTAGAGATTTAAAAGCCATACAGTGTCAATAAAGTTCATATTATTTTACTATTTTCTGAATTTATTCTGTAATAAGATGAATTTAAGAAGTGTTTCATGGTGGACTCACTATGGTTGACTTTTTCTCAGGTAGAGCATTAATATGAAAAATCCAAGCTCCCAATTCTTGAAGAAAGAAACATACAGATATTTTAGATAAAATGCCTGCATGAAAGTGAAAGTCAGTCATATCTGACTCTTTGCAACCACATGGACTATATAGTCCGTGGAATACTCCAGGCCAGGATACCGGAGTGGGTAGCTTTTCCCTTCTCCAGGGGATCTTCCCAACCCAGGGATCGAATCCAGGTCTCCCACATTGCAGGTGGATTCTTTACCAACTGAGCTATCAAGAAGATGAAATACCTACTAGTCTAGAAATATGGGAGTCAATAGTTGTCCTTAAAAATAGGATAAACTGTATTTTGCATCCAGCCAGTAGTACTGAGCCAACAGAGCTATGAAGGTCTTTGAATAGTTCTAGTAAATTCAGTAGTAAGTCTTCAGCAGATACTTTATTGACTTGAGATTTAAAAAATCAGCAGCTTTAGGACATTCTGGAGTGTGATGCCAAGTAGGCCTTAGGAAGCATTACTATGAACAAAGTTATTGGAGGTGATGGAATTCCAGCTGAACTATTTAAAATCCCAAAGATGATGCTGTTAAAGTGCTGCACTCAACATGCCAGCAAAATTGGAAAACTCAGCAGTGGCCACAGGACAAGAAAAGGTCAGTTTTCATTCCAAACCCAAAGAAGGGTAGTGCAAAAAAAATGTTCAAACTACTGTGCAATTGCTCTCATCTCACATGCTAGCAAGGCTATGCTCAAAATCCTTCAAGCCAGGCTTCAGCAGTACATGAAGTGAGAACTTCCAGATGTACAAGCTGGGTTTCAAAGAGGCAGAGGAACCAGTGATCAAATTGCTGACACTTGTTGGATCATGTAGAAAGCAAGGGAGTTGCAGAAGAACATCTCCTTCTGCTTCTTTGATTATGTAAAGCCTTTGTGTGGATCACAACAAACTGGAAAATTCTTAAAGAATGGGGAGTACCAGACCACCTTACCTGACTCCTGAGAAACCTGTATGCCTGTCAAGAAGCAACAGTTAGAAGTGGACATGGAACAATGGACTGGTTCAATATTGTAAAGGAGTATGACAAGACTGTATAGTGTCACCCTGCTTATTTAACTTATATGCAGAGGACATCTTGCAAAACAGCAGACTGGATGACTCACAGGCTGGAATCAAGACTGCCAGAGGGAATATCAGCAATCTCAGATATACAGATGATACCACTCTAATGGCAGAATGTGAAGAGGAATTAAAAGAGTCTCTGGATGAGGGTGAATAAGGAGAGTAAAAAAGCTGGCTTGAAACTCAATATGAAAAAAACTAAGGTTATCGCATCTGGTCCCATCACTTAATGGCAAGTAGAAGGGGAAAAAGTGGAAGCAGTGACACATTTTCTTTTCTCAGGCTTTAAAATCACTGCAGATGGTGACTGCAGCCATGAAATTAAAAGACACTTGCTCCTTGGAAGGAAAGCTATGACAAACCTAGATAGCATATGAAAAAGCAGAGACATCACTTTACTGACAAATGTCCATAGAGTCAAAGCTATGGTTTTTCCAGTAGCCATGTATGGATGTGAGAGTTGGACCATAAAGAAGACTGAGTATCGAAAAATTGATGCTTTCGAACTGTGGTGCTAGAGAAGACTCTTGAGAGTCCCTTGGAGAGCAAGGAAATCAAACCAGTCAATCCTGAAGGAAATCAATCCTGACTATTCACTGAAAGGACTGATGTCGTAACTCCAATACTTTGGCCATCTAATGTGATCAGCCAACTCATTGGGAAAGAACCTGATGCTGGAAAAGATTGAATGCAGAAGGAGAAGCAGGTGGTAGAAGGTGAGATGGCTGGATAGCATAACTGACTCAACGGACATGAAACTAAGCAAATTCCGGGAGATAATGGAGGATAGGGGAGCGTGGCATGCTGCAGTCCATGGGGTTGCAAAGAGCTGGACATGACTTAGTGACTGAACAACAACAGCAATAGAATATGATAAATTATTATTAAGACCTCCTCAGAGAACAATCTCGGATCCATACAAGAACAGTTGAACTTTCTTTGTAGAAATGAGAAGACAAGTCACTTTAGGTGTCCATCTGAATGTAAGGGCTTCACAGGTAGGGCAGTGGGAAAGACTTCATCTGCCAATGCAGAAGACACAAGAGATAGGTTTGATCCCAGGGAAGATCCCCTGGAGGAGGAAATGGCAACTTGTTGCAGTATTCTTGCCTGGAGAAATCCATGGACAGTGGAGTCTGGTAGACTACAGTCCATAGGGTCATAGAGTCAGACATGACTGAGCATGAATGAATGCATGAACTGAATGTAAACTTCTACCTAAATCAATTCTTTTCTTGTTTGTTTTGGCCAATCAGCTTGTAGGATCTTAGTTCCCACACCAGAGATCAGACGTAGGCCCTTGTCAGTGAAAGTACAGAGTTCTAACCTACTAGACCACCAGGAATTCTCAACCAATTATTTTCCTATTTGAGATCTTCTGACAGATTTATTTCACTGAGTTCAAGATAATGAATATAAATATTATTTAAATATGACAAAATAAAAGTGGCCTCTTCTGATTTTAATTTTGGTTAGCTTGTTTCTTCTCTTTATCCTAGCTATTGAACAAAAATTTGAAGTCTTTCATGGATGTGTTTGCACATTTACAACTGGCTGGATTTTCAGATTTCCATCACAGTTTTGCAGTTTCTGAGTTTCTCAATCACGTAAATGAGGTAGCTTTGGTGGTTTCACTCCCTCTTTAAAGACAGTAATGAAGATTGAAGAAACCCAATTCCCCAATAACTAATCCTATCAAAATGTCAACAACTTTATAGCTCATTAATAAAATGGAAGTATGGGTCAATCAAAGATAAATTTGACCTGAGGGAAGATAATTGTGAAACTGACAGGGAAAAAGAGCTCAGACAGTAAAGAATCTGCCTGCAAAGCAGGAGACCTGGGTTCAATTCCTGGGTTGGGAAGATTCCCTGGAGAAGGGAATGGCTACCCACTCAAGTATTCTTACCTGGAGAATTCCATGGACAGAGGAGACTGGTGAGTTACAGTCCATGGGGTTGCAAAGAGTCAGGACGGAGCAACTAAAACTTTTCCTTTTCACTTTTATAGAAGATAGTAGGAAAAATACTTTCTAACAATATCAGGAACAAAATAAGCAGTAAAGGAAAACAGATACCTTTTTAGTTAGTTTGGGGAGAGAATGATGAGGCTAAATAACATTGGCAGTTATATTTTTATATTAATAGTTATAATGTCATTTTTTTTCCTTAGGAATAAGCACCAGACTGTAAAGTCACAAAAGGTTTATAAACTGAAGACTATTATGATCAAGAAACAAAAAGGAATGGATTGCCTAACCATGAGAATTTCTCATCCTTGGTCTTACTTTCTGAGAACTTATAAACTTTTCTTTCACAAAGGCCCCTGATAAATACGATTCTCCTATGTCAAAAAGGGTGGTATGATGTCATCTGAAGGCGAGGAACAACTTGCACAGATGGAAGGGCACTGACAATTCCTGGGCAGCTATTTTGTACCAATCTGTGCTATAGTCTCTATATAAGCAATCATACTAAGTCCTCAGAGTAAAATGGAGCCTTGGAGAACTCAGCGTTGCAGAAGTTCCTCATCTAGTGAGGAACAGAGACTGAGACTCAGTCCATGAGGGTCTGATGCCCATTCCTCACCTTTCTTCTATGCCATACTGCTTTCAGGGATGGGTATGAGTGCATGACTTTGATACTCACATGTCTTTCAGATGAAGTTACATTTAGTCAGAAAATGACAAAATCTTCTATTTGAAAATAAGTATTTCTTACTTTTTGGCTTATGAGCACCGGAGCATCATTTAAGGAAGAGGCCCAGTTTACAAAGTCAGTCACATTAATCATTCTGGCTCCTTGGAGAAGTTTCTCTTTCAGCTCAGTTGCATATTTTCTGGTTCCTCCTCTTATGAATGTAATAACATCATCGAAGAGGTCAGCCTCTGGGTTCGTATCTGAGAAGAGAAAGAAGACATAAGTAAAGCATGTATAGTTCTGTGATATTTGATAAATATTTATTGAACCCTTTAACAAGGTATAGTTCTAGTACATTTATTGAATTTTACTTATAAATATTACTTAGATAATTTTTTCACCCCAAATCTCCAAGGGTAATTTTTACACTTGATCTTAGCCAAAAGGCCAAGAAGAGATCCAAGGATAATTTTTGTTAGTAGACAATTATAGATTTCAATCCTTTTAAAGAAAATATAAATGGAATGATATTTGAGATACATTAATAATTTAAATGAACATGAACTTGGGCAAACTCCAGAAGATGGTGAGGGACAGAGAGACCTGGCATGCTGTAGTCATGGGGTTGCAAAGAGTTGGACACGACTGGGTGACTGAACACACACAACACAATAATTTGCAGTTCATCACCTAAGCATGGGCACACATGGGGACATGAGGATGAATTTTTTATTTTATTAAAAAAACTAAATTTATTTATTTTTGGCTGCACTGGGTCTTCATTGCTGCATGGGCTTTCCCTAGTTGTGGTGAGCCGAGGCTAATGTCCAGTTGCAATGCATGGGCTTCTGATTGTAGTGGCTTTTCTCGTTGCGGAGCACGGGCTCTTGGGCACATGGGCTTCAGCAGTTGTGGTGCATAGGTTTAGCTGCCCCATAGCATGTGAAGTCTTCCCAGACCAGGAATAGAACCCATATCCCCTGCACTGGCGGATAGATTCTTAACTACTGGACCACCAGGGAAGTCCAACATGAACCTTGACTGCATGCATTTTTTGTTGAAGACTTACTTTCAAAATTATATTTTATATTTTGTATAAATTCGCTTTAAGACTATTTTATTATTATAAAATATCAAAGAATATAAAAAAGAATAAAATAAAAAGCAAAATTTTTTTCCACCACATTTTTTTTTTTTGCACATTTCTCCCTCAGTCTCTCCCAGACCAAACCACTTTTAAAAAGATTTGGGTGAATCATTTAGAGTTGTGAATTTTTTGAACTAAAAATCTAATTTCAAGAAGATATTTTTATCCTTCCTTATTTTTATAGATGAGAAAACTGAACCTCAGAGAGGTGGAGTGACTAGCCCAAGATCACACAGTAAGCTTCAGGGTCAAATTTTGAAATCATGACATTTGATGGCAAGGTCAGCTTTCTTCTCACTTCAGCAGTAGTTTCCATTCATGACCACATGTTCGTGACTGGTATGCTTTTAAAAATATTAGGCTTTCCTCTCTTCTACTTCTCCACTATCAGCTGACTCTTTAAAGGTGAGTCTTAGGCATTTGCATTTCTGAGAATGCTCTTAAGTATTTCTGGTCAGAATGAAAAATTGAGAACTCCAGCACCACTCTTGATTATAAATCTGCCAATGACTAGCAAGAGAAGTAATATTTATACCAAGCAATTTGTATTTCTTTAAAAAGTTATGTACTGACTTAACATTAAGGATGGGTTAGGGATTTTTCCATTTTCACCCAGTTTTATTGAGATATGATTGACATATAACGCTGTGTAAGTTTAAGGTGGACAACATAATGACTTGACATACACACATATATATATTACAAAATGATTGTCACAAAGTTTAGTTAACATACATCACCTCATATGGTTACAAAAACGATTTTTTCCTTGTGATGGGAACTTTTAGGATCTATTCTCTTAGCAACTTTCAAACACATCACACAGCAGTGTTAACTAGAGTCATCATGTTGTATATTACATTCACAGTATGTGCTTATCTTATAACTGGAAGTTTGTACTTTTTGACCAGTTGGGTGAGGATGAATTAGGGATTTTGAGTCAGGTGGAAAATTAGAGTGTTAAGGAGATGGCTTTGGCCTTCTCCTCTCTTGATGGACACAGACAACACCTCCGCTAGGCCATTCAGAAGCTTTGTTAAAATTAGGGGAAAATAAAGAAAACTTTCCTTAAGATATTTTTCTACCATTGGTATTCTACCATTGCCATGATAAATATACAAATCTTCCATGACCACTGTGCCAGAGTTGTGCACTTCAGGGCCCAGCCATTGAATACATGTCCCCAAGTTACTTTTGTTTATAGCCATTTGGAAAACACTATAAAGATAAAATAGTTTTGGGGAATTTCCTGGCAGTCCAGTGGTAGGGACTATATGCTTTTACCACCAAGGGCCCAGGTTCGATCCCTAGCCAGAGAACTAAGATCCCACAAGCTGGTGTGGCTCAGCCAAAAAAAATAAAAAGAAAGAAAAAAATGTAAAATAGCTTTAAACACTTTTAGTTTTTGTTTTGTTTTTAAATAAAGAATCGAGACAATAAAGAAGACTCATAGTGACAGGGCAATTCTCATGGACATTTCTTCCTTCTTTTTACCCAAGTAAGTTAGATCATACTTACCCGTTTCACCGCTACCCTTCTTTGAGCAAGGGTTTAAACCAATATTTCCTGTAACTTCAACTCCAACCCTCAGAGACAAATCCAGATTAAACCCGAGGCATCTCTGTACGTCCCTCAGTTCAATACCTGTTTAATATATTTAATTAGAAATTATTAGATAATATCTATCAAGATCATCAATAAATTCCAATTTTGTTATTTTGTAAGAAACATACTGACTTAGATTCCTAGATATTATTACTGAACTCAACTGTAAGGTTATATCTGCCCCGCTTTGCCCTCATACTAGAATCTAGTGGTCTCCTTTGACTTTGCTTGTCAACTTAATGGTAAAGGACAAATATATTTACTGCTTGTGAAAAGGAACATGAGTCAGACAAGGGTGGTTATTGTGAAGACCTTTATCTCTAATACCATAAAAGGGAGACAGTGTCTAACATGTACTGAATAATTATGTGCCCAGCATCATTCTAAGTATTTTGTGGAATTAACTAACTTAATCCTCACATTAACCTCTGGAGGTAAGCTTTATCATTATCCTCATTTTACAGATGAGGGTACAGAATCATGAAACAGTTAAGGAACCAGCTTTGGTTTAAACCAGCAGATGGTTTAAATACATGACACTTTGTTCTAGTCCTATGAATGCTCTTTAGTAGACACTGGTCTTGGGAGCTGACTCATTGTGGTGTGTGGATGCTCCAGTAATAAGGAAGAAAAATCCTAATATTTATTTTAGTGTATAATTTATCATCTCTTCCCCTGTTTAAAAGAGGAAACTATTTCTTTAAGAGTAACTGTCCAGGCCTCAGCTCATTGACCCTATAGCTTTTGCTCTTATTTATCATTTCTGATCACACACACATATATAAACATGTAGTTATTTGTCCTGGAAGCCAAAATACTCTTAGCCTGAAGGGCTCTTTGTGATTTGATCACCCTTCTCTTCTGATTTTCAGGTTATTTAAGACATATCCCTTTTGTGCCCTTTCTCCATGTGATATCTGTCAATATAGCCTACCAGTCAGGGCTCCTAGAGACCTATTTATACCATCTCTCAGAAATAGCCTTGTGAGGCAATATAAGCCAAGAAACATCATACTCCACTTCCCCTGGCAATGCTTCTACTGGTCCAAGACTGAGGCATCAAAAACAATTGGTTCTGGCTATTCAGATTTGTTTCATCTACAAAATGTTTATCCATTGTGGGGACAGGTCAGGCTTTAGGATCAGAACTGAACCCCCTTTTATTTTCACTTGACACAGAGGTTAAGGATAAGAAGCCATAGAAGTGGTTTTGGCAACATTTCCTTTGCTAAGAGATACACCCCAAAACTTTGAGAACAGAGAAAAAAGATATGCTGACATCTATCATCTCTTTAAAGAGTATTGTAATTAGCCATAATTACCCACAAAATCAATAATTAAAATTTATTAACATATAAAATTTGCATTTAGTTTATTTTTAAAAGGCTTTGAGGAAGTCTTTAGGCTAGGATTTTAATTATGTAGATCACAGACCTATTCTGTACATATGGCAGACACTGAGGATCAATAAGAGTCTTTTCTATGATTTCAACTGTGGTCAGAAACCTACTCAATATGGACCCAATTCAACTACCACTCTATGGTTAGAATTGTTATCATATGAGGTAAAACTAATTTTCCACACTTGCTTTAGACTTATATGATGTTACCACTGCTTCTTCCTTCTACTCTCGGAGAAACTTTACAACATTTTCTTTCCAATTCTCAAGAATACTTTGAAGATAATTGGCACAAATATAATTGAACCAGTCTACAGATTAAGCAAGAGGTTATATAAATGATGTCTCTCGTACTTTCTTTCACCTTGTAAATAGTGCTGTGGACTGTGATAAGTTGCCTCTGTCAGGTCCAACTCTTTGTGACCCAATGGACTGTAGCCCACCAGGCTCCTCTGTTCTTGGGATTCTCTAGGCAAGAATACTGGAGTGGGTTGCCATGCCTTCCTCGGGTCTATTCCCAACTCAGGGATAGAACCTGCATCTCTTAGGTCTCCTGCATTGGCGGCTGGGTACTTTACCCATTAGCCCCACCTGGGAAGCCGTTTGTAAATAGTGCTTCACTAAAAGCAGCATCACCAAATAACATTATATTGCAATATGAATTTGTGCATTTCTCAGTAACCTTGCTGAGTAGTACATGGCCAAGTTATCCTGTCTGAGGTGGAAGTCAACTTGCTGTTTGATAGGATTTTAGAGGCCAAAAGGCAGGGAAAGAATTTTTTCAAAGAAGCAGGTTATAGAACTCTACCACCATTTTTAGTGCTAAACACTGGAAGAGGTTAGTGCTAGAAATAGTGGTAGATTCAAACAACATTGGAAGCTAGAGCTCTATTTCTCAGTATACCTTTCCGCTCCATGGACTTTTTATCCAAAATATATATTAGTTCATAGAATCCTCCAAGAGATCCAGAGCTACTGTAGTGGGTTCCATAGGTTTCCAAAAATGCAAAATATTCCCCTTTTTCATAAGTAGTTGGCAGAGTATTTATAGAATCCAAGAAAGTTGTTTGCAGCATGACATCCCGACTTCTCATCACAAATCTTCCCAGGTGAACTTTTCCTTTTACATGCAGATACATTTTTTCCTTTATTGCAGAGCAGAAGAAAAGAAACATGAATTTTATCACCCTTATTTCAAATTCAAAACTCACAAAATTTAGACTTTCCATAGTCAATACGTTTTTTAGCCATGACTGCAAGGTAACACTTTAACCCATATGAACGACAAACTAAAAATCCTATCAAAAGTGTTGATGAAGATGTACAGAAAATGGAACTCTCACGTATTACTGGTGGAAGGGTAAAATGGTACAACCACTTTGGAGAACTGTTTGGCAGTTTCTTAAAAAAGTCAGCACTTCCATGGCCAGCAAATTCATTTCTACATAAGATCAGTAAAAGCAGTTCACAAAAAGATCTGTAAGAGGCTTTTATAGCAACTTAGAGCAGAATAGCTTAAAATGGAAAATGACAAATGTCCACTGACAGAAGAATTAATAGACAAATTGTACTCTATTCACACAAAAGAATACTAGTGAGCAATAAAAGGGAATAAACTACCAATACAACAACACTACAAATAAATCTCAGAAATATTTTCCTGAGTGAAATATACACCAAAGAGTTTATACTGTATGTGTGCATGTGTGTATGGTTGTTTCAGTCATGTCCAACTCTGCAACCCTATGGACTAAAGCCTGCAAAGCTTCTCTGTCCATGGGATTTTCCAGGCAAGAACACTGGAGTGGGTTGTCATACCCTCCTCCAGGGGATCTTCCCAACCCAGGGATTGAACTTGTCTCTTATGCTCCTGCATTGGCAGGAGGGTTCTTTACCACCAGTGACACCTGGGAAGCCCATATACTATATGACTCTATTGTATTTATATAAAGTTCTAGAAGAGGTGAAACTAAGCTGTGGTCAGAGAAATCTGGTCAGCAGTTGCTTTCTAGGTGGTAGGGGATTGATTCAAAGGGCATGAGGGAATTTTCTTGAGGAGATGGAAATATTTTGCATTTGTTTGAAGAGGTGGTTACAAAGGTGGATATAACAGTCAAAACTCATGGAACTATATGCTAAAATATTTTCATTTTATTTTATGTAAATTATACCTCACTAAGTTGACTTAAAATGTTAACAATGGAAGGATATGTAGACATTATATATGAAGCCCAATCTTATTTTACATACAAGGAAACTGGGATACAAAGGTATCAAATTATTTTCCCCAAATCTGTGGCAAAGATTGGTCCTGAAAACCTAGGTCTCAGGCCTTTCTGTGCCTTCTCCTAAGTCCTCTGAAGCTTTGATAACAGGGAAAGACAGACAATGTTTTAAGAAGTAGTTTTTAAGTCAATCTAAACACCTCAGCACTTAAATGTTCCCAGGGATGATGGCTTACATTTCCCAAGGAAAACTGGGGTGGTGACAAAGAACTATGTGATTCAATGCTATAGACTGTCCCAGGCAAAACTAAACCACAATTCAGATCACATGATTTTGTGGAAGGTTCTTTTAAAATTTTCCTGCTGTAGTTGTGGTGAACACATGTTGATTGCATAGGAGTTTAAAACATTTTATTATTTTTTTTAAAGGTGAATCTTGGTATGTATAAACATCACAGCAACTTTTTTATGTTTTAGAAGCACAACTGTTTACACTGTAGGGCTTAACTTCAACTGATACTGGGTGATTCAGTATCTAACAAGAATCTTAAAAAAACTTATTCCATATTTATATGTTTTCCATTTGGTTAATTGCATGATAATTCTTAACAAAATCTCAAAGATGCACAAAACATATTTGAATTTCTTTTCATTTGCTAACATTGAGAGGTGTATCTTGTCAGAAAGACATTATATTCTTTGGTTCAGCTTATTTTAGAGATAGATCATTCCCATCCAAATCCATTCTTGTTTCTTCCATCTTAAGGGAATAAAATAATTTCTTGGTTTTACTTGTCTGACCACTTGCCATCCATTTCTTTGCCCTCATTGTGTTTAGTCTACAGTCATGTCCGACTCTTAGTCACCCCATGGACTGTAGACCACCAGGCTCCTCTGTCCATGAGGATTCTCCAGGCAAGAATTCTGGAATGTCTGCCACGCCCTCTTCCGGGGATCTTCCCAACCCAGATAATGAACCCATGTCTCCCGCATCGCGGGTGGATTCTTTACCATCGGAGCCACCAGGGAAGCTCAAGAATACTGGAGTGGGTAGTATTCTATCTTCTCCAGGAACTCTCCCCAGCCCAGAAATTGAACCTGCATTCAGATCTGAATGCAGGGGTCTCCTGCATTGCAGGCAGATTCCTTACCAGCTGAACTACCAGGGAAGCCCAATTAGAAGTAAAATTCCTTTAAAGAGTTTTCTAGTCTGGTTGTTTCCAATTCTTTTCCCATTTTCTCTTAAATCTAAACCAGTCATGCTGCTGCCCTCTCCACTCCCAACAAAACTTCTCTTTTATTCAAAACCTCTTCTGAAGGTGCCAGTGATCTTCATAATGCTAAAGCCAGTGGTCACTTCTACATATCCTCTTACATATATTAGTACATTTGACACAGTTCATCACTCTTTTCTTTTTTGTCATCTAGGATAGTCCTTCTCAAATCATACAGTATAAACATCTAGAGAATCTTGTCAAAATGCAGTTCTGACTCAGTAGGTTTGTTGTAGGGTCTGAGATCCTAACTTCCCAGTGACATTGTTTCTACTGGTCACAGAACACACTTTGAGTAATTAGGTTCTATGGCATTACCCTGGCTACATTCTCTTTCCTTCACTCCTCGTTCCTCAGACCACTTTCTATTGAAGTTTCTTGAGTTTAGTCTTTGATCTTCCCTTTCCTAACCACACTAATTTTTTAGTGGTCTCACCAAGGCCTACAGCTTGAAGCAACCATCTATATATTTTGTTATTCAGTTGCTTAATTGCATCTTACTTTATGGGACCCATGGATTGCAGCACACCAGACTCCTCTGTCTTCCACCATCTCCCACAGTTAGCTCAAATTCATGAGCTATCTAACCATCTTATCCTCTGCCACCTACTTTTTCTATTGAACTCAGTCTTTCCCAGCATCAGGGAAATGAGTAGGTTCTTCGCATCAGGTGGCCAAAGTATTGGAGCTTCAACTTCACCAACTGCCCTTCCAACATATGTTCAGGATTTATTTCTTTTAGGATTGACTGGTTTGATCTTCTTGCTGTCTGGAGAGTCATCTGCAGCACCACAATTGCAAAATAACAATTCTTCAGCTCTCAGCCTCCTCTGTGGTAGAACTCTCACATCCATACATGACTTCTGGAAAAATCATAGCTTTGACTATATGGAATTTTGTCAGCACAGTGATGTCTCTATGCTGTCTAGGTTTGTCATAGTTTACTTCCCAAGGAGCAAGCATCTTTTAATTTCATGGCTGCAGTCACCTTTTGCAGTAATTTTGGAGGCCAAGGAAAGATAATCTATCACTTCTCCTTCTTTTTCCCCTTCTACTTGCCATGCAGTGATGGGACCAGATGCCATGATCTTAGCTTTTTCATGTTGAGAATTCAAGCCACCTTTTTTACTCTCCTTTTCATCCCCATCAAGAAGCTCTTTATTTCCTCTTCACTTTCTGCTCTTACAGTGGTATCATCTGCATATCTGAGGTTGTTGATATTTCTCCCAGCAATCTTGACTCCAGCTTGTGAGTCATCTAGCCCAGCATTTCACATGATGTACTCTGCATATAAGTTAAATATAGCCTTTTTTAAACTCCTTTCCCAATTTTGAACCAGTCAGTTTTTCCATGTAAAGTTCTAACTCTTGCTGCTTGACACATGTACAGGTTTCTCAGGAGATGGGTAGAGTGGTCTGGTATTCCCAACTATATAAGAATTTCCCACAGTTTGCTGTGATCTATACAGTCAAAGGCTTTAGCATAGTCAATGAAGGAGAAATAGATGTTTTTCTAGAACTCCCTTGCTTTCTCCATGACCCAAAGGATGTTGGCAATTTGATCTCTGGTTCCTCTGCCTCTTTGAAACCCAGCTTGTTCATCCGGAATTTCTCAGTTCATGGACTGCTGAAGCCTAGCTTGAAGGATTTTTAGTATAACCTTGCTAGCATGTGAAATGAGTGCAATTTTACAGTAGTTTCAACATTCTTTTGCATTGTCCTTCTTTGGGATTGGAATGAAAAATGACATTTTCCAGTACTGTGGCCATTGCTGAGTTTCCTGAATTTGCTGACATGCTGAGTGCAGCACTTTAACAACAACATCTTTTAGGACTTGAAATAACTCAGCTGGAATTCCATCACCTCCACTAGTTTTTTTGTAGTAATGCTTCCTAAATTTCACTTGACTTCACACTCCAAGATGAGTGACACACACGCCTTAGATGAGTGACCACACCATCATGGTTATCTGGGTTATTAAGGCCTTTTTTGTATAGTTCTTATCTGTATTCTTGCCACCTCTTCTTAATCTCTTCTGCTTCTGTTAAGTCCTTACCGTTTCTGTCCTTTATTGTGCCCACCCTTGCATGAAATATTCCCTTGATTTCTCCAATTTTCCTGAATAGATTTCTAGTCTTTCCCATTCTATTGTTTTCCTCTATTTCTTTGCATTGTTCATTTAAGAAGGTCTTCTTATCTCACCTTTCTATTCTCTGGAACTCTGAATTCAGTTGGATATATCTTTCCTCTTCTCCTTTGCCTTTATCTTCTCTTCTTTCCTCAGCTTTGTGAAGCCTCCTCAGACAAACAGCTCACCTTCTTGCATTTCTTTTTCTTTGGAATGGTTTTGGTCACTGCCTCCTGTACAATGTTATGAGCCTCCATCCATGGTTCTTCAGGCACTATATCAGACCTAATCCCTTGAATCTATTCATCACCTCCACTGTGTAATCATAAGGGATTTGATTCAGGTCATACCTGAATGGCCTAGTGGTTTTCTCTACTTTCTTCTTTTTAAACCTGAATTTTGCAATAAGGAACTCATGATTTGAGTCACAGTCAGCTCCAGGTCTTGTTTTTGCTGACTGCATAGAGCTTCTCTATCTTTGGTTGCAAAGAACATAATCAATCTGATTCCAGTACTGACCATCTGGTGATGTCCATGTGTAGAGCCATCTCTTGAGTTGCTGGAAAAGGGTGTTTGCTATGACCAGTGTGTTCTCTTGACAAAACTCTGTTAGCCTTTGCCCTGCTTCATTTTGTACTCCAAGGCTAAACTTGCCTGTTATTCTGGATGTCTCTTGACTTCCTACTTTTGCCTTCTAAACCCCTATGATGAAAAGGAGATCAAACCAAACAATCCTAAAGGAAATCAGTCCTGATTATTCATTGGACAGACTGATGCTGAAACTGAAGCTCCAATACTTTGGCCACCTGATGCAAAGACCTGACTCATTAGAAAAGACCCTGAAGTGGGAAAGATTGAAGGCAGGAGGAGAAGAGGATGACAGAGGATGAGTTGGTTGGATGGCATCACTGACTCAATAGACATGAGTTTGAGCAAGTTCCAGGCGTTGGTGATGGACAGGGAAGCCTGTTGTGCTACAGTCCATGGGGTTGCAAAGAGTCGGACATGACTAAGCAACTGAACTGATGATGAAAAGGACACCTGACATTAAGTGTCAGTTCTAAGAAGGCATTGTAGGTCTTCACAGAACCAGTAATCTTCAATTTCTTTGGCATTAATGGTTGGGGCACAAACTTGGATTACTGTGATGTTGAATGGTTTGCCTTTGAAACAAACTGAGATTATTCTATTGGTTTTGAGATTGTACCCAAGTACTGCATTTCAGACTCTTTTGTTGACTATTTGGTCTACTTCATTTCTACTAAGGGTTTCTTGTCCATAGTAGTAGATATAATGGTCATCTGAATTAAATTTGCCCATTCCCATCCATTTTAGTTCACTCATTCCCAAGATGTCAATGTTCAACCTTGTCCTCTTCTGTTTGACCACGTCCAATTTACCTTAATTCATTGGACCTAACATTCCTTGTCCCTACACAATATTAAATCCTATGACTTTAGGAACCATCTATTTATTAATAGCTTGTGACTCAGTTGGTAAAGAATCTGCCTGCAATGTGGGAGACCTGGCTTCGATCCCTGGGTTGGGAAGATCCCCTGGAGAAGAGAAAGGCTACCCATTCTAGTATTCTGACCTGGAGAATTTCATGGACTGTATAGTCCATGGGGTCGCAAAGAGTCAGACATGACTGAGCGACTTTCATACTTTCTCAAACTTTAAGCTTAATTCCAGACCTCCTTCCCAAATGTCAGACTCATGACATCAACTTACTACTTTATGTCTCCAAAGGAATGTCAAATAGATGTCTCAAACATAACCTGAAACTTAACTACTGGTCTTCTTCTCCAAACCTGCTCTACCTGAAGTTTTCTCCATCTCAGCTGATAGCAACTCCATTCTTCTGGTTGCTCAGATCAAAAACTGAGTCACGTTTGACTCTACAACTTCCTTTTCTGAACTGCCATCATCTCTCACCTAGATTCTTGCAGTAGGTTTTAACAAATCTTCTTGCTTTTGCTACTAACTTTCATAATCTTGTCCCAACAATATCCACAGTAGTCATTTAAAATATATGAAAATATGTCAATCTCCTATTCAAAACATTCCAATGGTCCCTCATGTCACTCACTGAAAAAAATTAAACTCTTATCATAGGCTGTGAGTCCTTTTATTATCTGATTCAGGGTAATCTCACTAACTTATTCTCCTTCTGGTTTACTTTGGCCCAGTGTGCAAGTATGTTCCCATCTTAGGGACTTGTCTTTAATAGATCCTTCTGCCAGTTATATTTGACTATTTCCTCTCCTTCAAATCTTTATTCAGATCTTATCTTCTCAGTGAAGCCTATCCTAAACTTCTTTTTAATTTTTTTTTAAATTTATTCATTTATTTAGCTGCTCCAGGTCTTAGTTGCAGCACATGAAATCTTTTCTTTTCTTCTTTTTTTTATCAGTTGTGGCATGCATTCTCTTAGTTGCAGCCTATGGGATCTAGTTCCCTGACTAGGGATCGAACCCGGACCGCCTGCATTGGGAGCCTGGAGTCTTAACCACTGAGCCACCAGGGGAATCCCTTAATTTTTTATTTTAATTTTTTTGTGCTGAGCTGAGTTTTCATTGCAGAGCATGTGCTCCTCTAGTTGTGGTGCACAGGATCAGTAGTTGTAGTGTGCAAACTTAGCTGCCCAGTGGCATGTGGATTTTATTTTCTTCATCAGGTATTGAACCCAAGTCCTTTGCATTAGAAGGCAGATGCTTAATCACTGAACTGCCAGTGGAGTCCCCTAAGTTTCTTTCTAAATACTGCCATCTGCCCAGGACTCCTGATTGCCTTATGCTACTCTACTCTTCATTTTATTCTGTAGCACCTGTCATTTTTAAAATAATCTATAGCTTCCCTTTTTTGCTGTTATGCTTATTTTTATCTATCTTCCCTGCTAAACTTTCAGCTCCATGAGGAACAAGAATCTTTGTTAGTTTGGTTCACAAATGTATTCTAAGCACCCAGAACAATGCCTAGCCACATAGTAAGTCCACAATTAAATAGTTGTTGAATGACTTCAAGGATTTTCCAACTGCACTCTTTGAGTGAGTGTGCATGTGAATAGAGGCAATGTACTGACCTATAAGAAACAGTTATATGGTTGTTGGGAGTTAGGGATAGTTAGGGAGTTTGGGATGGACACGTACACACTGCTGTATTTAAAATGGATAATCAACAAGGACCTACTGTATAGCACATGGAATTCTGCTCAATGCTATGTGGCAGCCTGGATGGCAGGATAGTTTGGGGGAGAATGAATACATGTATATATGTGTGGCTGAGTACCTTAGCTGTTGACTTGAAAACTATCACAACATTGTTAATAGGCTATACCATAATACAAAAGTTTAAAAAAAAACAATTATACAATTAGGCATAACATAAATACTAAGAGTAAAGGAGTATTATTTTTTAAGTGGTAGGAGGATACCTAAACAGGTGACTGTGATATCAGAAAAGGGAGGTGAGCATTTTACCAGCATCATACTGATTATGGAAAGTATATTCTATATTTATTCCAAAGATGATACAAACCACTAAACCTGGATTAAATATTAAAAAACAAACACATTTTCAAAGTCTCAGATTAAATGAATGATTACAAAGTAAGCAGACAATTTCATATGTAATGTATATAATTTCATGGCATTGTTACTTTAGAAGTACACTTTATAGTAAGTAGTCATCATTTTAAGACATTGCAATGAATTACCAAAAAATTCCTGAGCATGATTTTTCATTGTAATTCTGAAGAGAATATAGATTAAACAGTCTGTTACCACAATCTCAGTCAGAAAGAATGTTCTGAATTCTTCTCTTTTTTTTTTGGCTGTACCACAGGCATGTGGGATCTTAGCTACTCCTAACTAGGAATCGAACCTGTGCCCATTACAGTGGAAGCACAAAGTCTTAACCACTGTATTGCCAGGAGAGTCCCAAAACATATGCTCTGAATTCTTAATATGCTTGTTCTATTTGTAACCACAAACACTCACATTACTACTGAATTGAAGTGATTTTTCTCCAGTTAACTTTCTTCCTCTGGACCCTCTAGCTACCTACACATTTGAAGATTTGTTGAGTATTATTTTTCTCTATCTTATGAGCACTATCTGTTCTAAACAATTAAACTTAAAAAAGGATGCTTGGTTAGTTTGCAAAATACTCCATTATATTTTCTATGCTAAAGTTTGATCTTACCTGCTTAGAAGAAAATGATGACAACAGTTTGTAAATTTCATCTTTGGAATATGTAAATCGAAATGCAGCCTCAGCACCCTTGTTGGAAGGACTTGAGATGTATTCTTTGTTAGAATGTCCACAATCCATACATTTATGCTTTTCAGTTGCTTCAACAGGTGTATATTTTATACTTAAATCTGCATTAAAATTTAATTTCTTCTCTTTGATAATAGTTCTGAGTACCTGTATCTCTTCTTCACGATTTTCAGTTCTGAAGTTCTTGTCAGCTTTCGTCTAAGAGAAAATATACAAAAACCACCCACAATAAACATGAAAAGACAAAAATCAGGCAATTTATTTGAAAGAGAGTAGAGCAAAGAAGTTAAGAGTGAAGGCACAAAAGTGAGACTGCCAGTATTTAAATACAAATTCGATAACCTTGAGAACATTGCACAATAACCTCTCTGTGCCCAGTCTGATCCCTAGTCTATAAAATAGGGATAATCACCACACCTGGCCCAAAGGTTGCTATGAGAAATCAATGAAATAATGTATATGAAGGGCTTAGAACATAGCAAGCTTTCAAAACTTAACATATTGATAATTAAAAAGCAAGTTGCATAATAGATCAGATGTACAATATATTTCTATTTGTGTAAAAAAAGAAAGAAAAGAAATGATAAAGCTAACCCTTCAGAAGCCAACTACTGGAAAAATAGACAACCCACCGAGTGTTCACCCTTGGGAAGGCAAACTGTGAAGAGACAGATCTCTGGAGTAGTGGCAGGCTTGCTTTTTCTTGCATTATCTTTTATGTTGTTTGGACTTTTTGATTTTTTTTAACTGCGCTCATTTTTGCATGAAAAAGACTGAAGTAAACAACCTAGTTGTTTAGTTAAAACTAGCTGTTTAATTAAAACAACCTGGTTGTTACTAGTTAAAACTAGTTGTTTAGCTAAAACAACCTAGATGTTTAGTTAGCTGTTTAATTAAAACTTTCAATTAAAACACATGAACTTATTTACAAAACAGACTTACAGACATAGAAAAGAAACTTCTGGCTACCAAAGAGGAAAGGATAGGAGAGGGATAAATTAGGAGCTTGGGCTTAACAGATAACAAGCTACTATATGTAAAATAGATAATCAACAAGGTCTTACTGTATAGCACAAGAAACTATATTTAATATCTTGTAATCAATAATAGAAAAGAATTTTAAAAAGAATATATGTGTATATATATATATATATATATATATATATATTTGAATTAGCTTTCTGTTCACCGGAAATTAACATAACACTGTAAATCTACTATACTTCAATAAAACAAAACTTTCTTTGCCAACTTGGTTACTGTCAGGCGTCAGTAGGAGAGCTGTTAATCTCGACAATTAAACTCTCTTTCCAGAGGTCCCCTGAAGCAGGCTGCAACTCTTGTCTAGAAAGAGACAGTCATCTCTTTAGTCAGTGACACAGATGGGACTTAGTAGCATACATTGAGTGACTTTTATGCACGGTGAATGCTAAGATCTGAATGTGTATGTCTCCCCTTAAATACATGTGTTAAAATCCTAATGCCCAATGGGATGGCATAATTAATAGAAGGTGGGGCCTGTGGAAGGAGCCGGTCATGAAAAGACTAGTGCTTTTATAAAAGTGACTCCACAGAACTCCCTAGTCCCTGGAAACCATGTGAGGATACAGCAAGAAGTCTGTAACCCAGAAGAGGGCCCTCACCTGACCCTGCTAGCTCTCTGATCTGAGATGCCCAGTCTCCTGGACTGTGAGCAGTAAATTTCTGTTGTTTCAAAGCTACCTGGTTCCTGGTATTTCATTATAGCAACCCAAGAAGACTAAGACAAGAAACCCAAAGTTATCATCTAATGGGAAAGATTGAAATGTATATAATTTTCTTTAAAGGAAGGTGCTCAATGAAAAGGGGAAGAGTAACCTAACCATGTCACTTCCCTGCTTAAAATTTTTGTCTTCCCACTGCCTTTGAGATTAAAGTCTAAACCAGATTTGTTCCAAGTTAGTCTCTCCCTATCTACACTCCAGCCCGCTGATCTCCTTTCCATTTCCACCGCCTATGTTTCCTCCCACCACAGGGCTCGTTTATATTGTCTTTACTCTCTGGAAACTTCTTTAATTCCCCTGCCTCCTCCACCTTCCCATAACACAAACATTATACCCACTCATACACACATACGTACTATATATCCCTTGGTCTGGTGAATCCCCACTACTATTTCAAGTCTGAGCTTAAACATTACTTCTTTAAGGAGATGTTTCCTCATCCCACTGACTAACAAATCTGTTTCCTATAAGTTCTCATGGTTCTTCTTACAAAATGAAAAACTCTTCCCTTTTATAATTGCTTATTTAATAGACTTTCAGATGGTAAACTCCTAGAAGTCAGGGACCATACCCATCTTACCCACATGCCACTGTAGTTTCACCATTTAGTAAATTGCCTGGTGAAAAGTGGATGACAATAAAAAATTTATTAAATTTAATATGCAGCTTCAATATAGCTAACATAACATATGTTTTGAGTGCTTACTCTGTGTCAATAGTTGCTAAAAGTATTTTGCATAAATATTTAATTTCCTATCTTTTAATTTCTCAAATTATCCCCATTTTACAGATAAGAAGATAAAAGTTAAAAAATGCGTCCAAGATCACACAGCTAGGGAGTGGCCCAGTCAGCAATGAAACCCAGGAAATCTGATTCCAGGGCAGAATTGTTCATTTTTATGTTACACTGCCAAAGAGGGCTTGACAAATTCTCTGTGGTAAACAAAGAAAAGGTTCATGGAAAAGTTTTTCTGGAACATTTGGCCTTGAAAAATTAATACATATATATATATCATGCAATAATATTGTATGCTATATTAAACTGAATCACTTTACTGTACTCCAGAAACTAACACAGCATTGTTAATCAACTATACTTCAATTAACAAAAAGAGAGTGAGATGAATAAATTTCTATTGCCTTGAAATCTAAGGAGCGATTGAAGACAATTCCACTCTTTCCACAATTTCCATGCTGAGAAGTGCCAAAGCTGAACAAAATGGCACCGGAAAACTCTCTCTCTCTAACTCTTCTAGAAGGCTAAGTTCTTCCTAGTTCATTGTCTTCTAATTGGTTGTAGGATTAGAGTGGCATAATTTGTAGGCTCTTGTGCTTACATCTGAATTGGCTAGAAAGGAACCAGCCCTGGGCAAGGATCAACTTAGTTGTGTGAAGCACTGCTTGCTGGTATAAAGGAATATTAGTCAGGGTGTCAGTTAGAATGCTGTTGAATGGTCTTGTTTCACTATGCTAAAATGGTAGTAGTGAGTAAAGCCTGAAATAGTGAGGGTTGGGTCGTCCCCCAGAAAGCCTAGAGACAAGAGCTGGATTGAAAAGCCCCAAATCCATCCATTCAAAAATAAGTCTGAGCTCCATGATAGGCATTCAGAGACGGACCAATATGTGGGATCATTCTGAAGAGAACAAAAGCCTTTGAAGAGAGGTCAAGAGGCAAGACTACAGAAAGCAGGAAGACACAAAGATGGAAGTAAGTTTCTTTATGAGAATCAAATAAACAGATGTTGGAGAAGCTGAAAACAGAGGAGGGGGGCAAGTGTGGCTGTGTCTTCCAGAAGGTCTTTATAGGGGTTAGAGAAATCTATCCTGTTTAAAAATTTATCAACGGATGCTTCTTGAATAGAAACAAACACTACTTGTGGCCCTGGGAATGGAAGAGATAGAACACCTCAGAAAATACTTCATAGTTCAAACTGAGGAGGTTTGGAGAGAGAGTGGAAATAAAAAGTAAAGAGAAAAAATTATTAGAAGTTTCACTAAAAGTTTGTATGTACAAATAAAGAATAAAAAAATACATTACTTACTATTATTATTAAAAGCATCTCTCACTAATTGACAAAAGGAACCTGGAAAGAGCAGATTGCTGAAACCTTATGAGTCATCCTCAACTAAGGTACCTAGTCAAACACCTAGCCATCCCCTTTTAACTGTTAAATTTCAGGATAATTTGAAAGATAACAGTAGATAATGAATATAGTTCTCTATTATCTTCAAAAGATCATCTTCTCTGCCTAGGTCTTCAATATTGGCATGTTCTAGAATTCCATTCTCTCTGTTCTTTCCTCTCTCATTATACACCTCCTGGACTGGCCTTAAGCACTCTCAAGACTTCAGTGATGCTCTGGTATACGCTGTTGGTACCTAAATTTCTGTCTCCAGTTCAAACTCCACCCTCACATTTATATATTTTATATAATCTATTTTGGGCAAGATAACTCTACCCAGAGATCAATCGTTATCTTCTTCTTGGAATTAACTCTTCTTTGGGAACATTCCCCATCTCCCCTTCCAACACACACACACATGCATATGCACACACACCCACACCCACATCTCAGGTCTTCTCTGATGGCCTACCATCCACTGGAGGTCTCCTTTGACTTCATGTCTCCATATTTTTCATCTATGGTGAGTTTACTTTGCATTGGACCCTGTTCTAAGCACTTTGTACTTATTAACACATTTAATCTTTTCCAAATTCCTATGAAGTATATATTATTATTACCCCACTTTATGATAAGAAACTGAGATTCAGGAAAGATAATTAAGTTGCCTGGAGTCATGTAAATGATAAGTGAAGGAATTTATCAGAATTCAAACCCAAGGAGTCTTATTCAGAACTGAGCACTTGACCTTATGCTCTACTGTCTCCAATTCACTACTGAACTGTTGGTTCTTAAGCTGAGCTGCATCTCTTATCTCCTTCTCTGCTTCTAGAATTACAGACAGAGTTCAGTTTTTCATCATCTCCTTGGACCATAAAATAGCCTTCTTCACTTATTATCTCTGTTGTCTCCTCAAAATTCATCTCCACAAAACACAAAGATTTCAAATGCAACTCTGACCATGTTATGATCCTCAGAGGTTCCTTTATCATCCTCAGGATTATGCCCAAGTTACTTAGTATGGCATATGAGTATCTTCATAATTTGACTCCTACCTATGACTCCAAATTTGAATCCATAATAAGTTCATTGCAGACTATAGTTCCTTTCAAGATAGCAGCTTCTATAGGCATAGTCTTACTTGTTCCCCAAGAATATCAATATATAACAGATAAACTAACATGTAAATATACAATAAATTTTATTTGTTCACTGCCAAGTTTTCTAAATGCATGCAGAGAGAGTAGTTGGAATGTTTATTAAGCCTGTTTTCACTTCCTGTCAACTTTAATGGCAATTCCAATTATATGTTCACTTGAATATGGGTTATTCCCTCCATTAAAAAAAAAGCATTTGCTTTTCTAAAGAGTGTCAGTATTCTGCATGAATTTAGTTACTATTTCAGTAATCATTTATTTCCCTAGAGGAGGAAATGCAACCCACTAAACTATTCTTATCTGGAAAATCTCATGTACAGAGGAGTCTGGTGGGCAATAGTCCATGGGATTGCAAAGAGTCAAACATAACTGAATGACTGAACACACAATTATTTATTTAGCATGATATATGATGTTAGTTTCTTAGGATTCCATGGTAGATAAAATGACTAGAAACTCGACTAAAGGTAGACATGATACAGCAAAATCAGCACCTGAACAGAAAGAAAAAGCAAAGACTATTGCATAATTTGCAGAAGAGGCATCTAACCAAAATAAAAGATTCAGAGGAGAAAGCGGAGGGTGGTGTAGCAATTAAAAGCCAGATGAAGAATGACCTTTTCCTCCCTGTTAAGGAGATTGATCGTTATTCAGAAGGCTATAGGGAGACAACACCAAATTTAAGCAACAGTGTGATAAGGTCAGATTTATCATATATCTTCATACTGAAGTGTGTGGAATGAAGTGAAATTGAGCAAAACTAGAGGTCTCAGACTGATAGGAGGACTAACAGAGTAGCCCCGATGGAAATGATGAGAGCCCAAGGCAGAGGGCATGGCAGTGGGAATGGAGAAGAAACAGAGATAAGAGACTTTACAAAATAATGGAACTTGCAGATTGATTGGATGTTGTGGGCTTTGAGGGAGATGGACCTGTAGAGGGCTTTAGGAAGATTTACAGATTTTTGAGTTTAATGATTAGGAAGATATTGTTTCAATTACTAAGCAGAGAATTCAAGAGAAGAAACAGAGGATTGGCAATAAGATGGGATATAAGGTTTGGATATGTGAACTGTGTGATGTTTGCAGTCAACTAGCTACACAGACCAACCTGAAAGTGAAAGTGAAAGTCACTCAGTCGTGTCTGACTCTTTGTGACCCCATGGACTATACAGTCCATGGAATTCTCCAGGCCAGAATACTGGAGTGGGTAGCCTTTCCCTTTTCCAGGGGATCTTCTCAACCTAGGGATCGAAACCAGGTCTCCCACATTGCAGGTGGATTCTTTACCAGCTGAGCCACAACATAGACCAACCTAGAGAGCATATTATAAAGCAGAGACATTACTTTGCCCACAAAGATCCTTCTAGTCAAAGCTATGGTTTTCCCAATAGTCATGTATGGATGTGAGAGTTGGACCATAAAGAAAGCTGAGTGCTGAAGAATTGATGCTTTTGAACTGTGGTGTTGGAGAAGACTCTTGAGAGTCCCCTAGACTGCAAGGAGATCCAACCAGTCCATCCCAAAGGAGATCAGTCCTGAATATTCATTGGAAGGACTGATGCTGAAGCTGAAACTCCAATACTTTGGCCACCTCATGTGAAGAGTTGACTCATTGGAAAAGACCCTGATGCTGGGAGGGATTGGGGGCAGGAGAAGGGGAGACAGAGGATGAGATGGCTGAATGGCATCACCGACATGATGGACATGAGTTTGAGTAAGCTCTGGGAGTTTGTGATGGACAGGGAAGCCTGGCATATTGCTGTCTATGGGGTTGCAAAGAGTCGGACACTACTGAGTGACTGAACTGAGTTACACAGATATCCAGTTCAGAGGGAGACCTGGGCTATAAATGCAGTATTTGTAAGCCATCTGGATGGAAGGGAAATCTAAAGCCACAGGAGGGAATGAAATTGCCCAATGTACAGAGAGATTGTGAAACAAGATGGAAACTCTGGTAGCAGCAATATTTAAGGGCTGTTTCAAGTAAAGGGAACTCAATGAAGCTTAAGATGAACTTTGGTGAAAACAATTTGGGTAACAAGATAACAGAGGTTTGGTGTTATGGGCTGAAGTGTGACCACCCCCCCCACCCCCCCTGCAAAATCCACGTGCTGAAATTCCTGATGTCAGTTACCTCAAAATGTGATGGCATTTTGAGACAGAATCTTCAAAAAGGTTGTTAAGTTAAAATGAGGTCATTAGGATGGGCTGTAATCCAGTATGACCAGTGACCTTATAAGAAGGGGAGATTAGAATCAGTCCAGCATGGAGGGAAGACCACGTGGAGATATAGGAGATAGCCCCCTACTGTTAAGGAGAGGGACCTCAGGGGAAACCAACCCTGCCAACATCTTGATCTTAGACTTTCAGCCTCCGGAACTGTGAGAAAATAAATGTCTGCTATTTAAACCATCCAACTTGGGGCACTTTGTGACGGTAGCCCTAGGAAACAAATCCAGTTGGGGAATTCATGGGAAGTACAAAAATTGAGATAGCAAGTGTAGATGAGAAGAGTATGTAGAGATGAGGACATCCTTTCTGTGTTTTTGTGTTTTAAACGAGAATCTTAAAGATACTTACATATTAAGGACAGGGTGGAAAATGAGGGAGACAGAGGTTGAACTGAGCATCAAATAAGTGTGTACATAAGTACAACTTTGAAGAAAAAAAAAACCTGAGAAGATTCTTATCTGTGGCTTGGATATTCTCTGTCCAGTTGGAGCTCCTGCCATCTAGTAAGATAGGCAGAATAATAAGTTAAAGAGCTGGAGGAGGTTGTCTGACATTTAAGCTACCCTGTGGAGACGGGGAAGGGTGTGGACCTGCTGAGATGGGTGGAAGACCTGGTTGTGGTTATAATGCTACCCGTTCCTGAATTATTAGCATGATTTTCTCTATGGTGCCCAGTAAGGTACATTTACGTAGAAAAATAATAGGGTTCATCCAAAGATGGAGTTTTTCTAGAAGGAATAGAAAGCAAGGACAATGATAATACTATCAAGAGTGGTCAAAAATGGATGTAGATTGATTAGAGGAAAAAACTGGACATAGGAGGAGCAAAACAGACTGGAAGGAAAATAGATGCCCCCAAACTGGGTCTGCTGCTGCTGCTGCTAAGTCACTTCAGTCGTGTCCGACTCTCTGTGACCCCATAGACGGCAGCCCACCAGGCTCACCCGTCCCTGGGATTCTCCAGGCAAGAACACCGGAGTGGGTTGCCATTTCCTTCTCCCAAAACTGGGTCTAGATGGGGTTTAAGACTAGATGAGTGGTCACAAGTGAGGATGTGAACTGAGAGACTGGATAGTTGTGATGAGGCAAAACATAAAATGTTTCAGATTTCAGAGGCAGCATAGTTCTGGTGAATACAAGGTTAAGGATGTGTCTAGAAAATTGGTGACTCTACTAGAGTAGATATAGGAAGTTAAGAGGCAGCAAGAAATTACTGGCAATGTACATGATATAAAATCACTCAATATTTTGTTAGGATTTGGGGTGGAAAGGATGATTATAATCCAGGTGCACTTTCCAAACCTTTGTTGACCTCCAAAATCTTACATTCTCATGGAGATTCAGGTTTAAAAAGAATTGTAATGAAAACCTGAAACCTGATTTACAAATTGTTACTTTCAACAACAAAAGTAGAAATGACTAAAGATAGACAAGTGAAAAGGAACTAATTCACTCATGTAATCATCACTTCTGATTTACAGTAACCAATAAACCTTGAGTGAGAATGTAACTGCTAATCAACCAGAACTGCATTTAACCAGAACTAAGTCTTCTTCTGTTTATACTTTTAAAAAGAATAGCAAATATTTATTGAGTGTTTGCTATGTGTCAGTAACCTGAATGTTTCACCTATTTAGACTCATTTATCTTTACAGGGTAGGCATTATTATTTCTATTTTACAGATGAGGAAACTGAGGCATGATGAGGAGAAGTAATCTTCCCAAGGGCTAGGATTCCAAACTCTGCAGTGTGCTCTGGAGCCAAAGCTGCCTTTGAGAGAAGAGGCATTGAGGGAAAGTGAATGTGTCAGAGTAAGATGTCATTATTAAGGGATATTCCCTGTGGAATGATAGGTTCATAGAATTCTCTCAAAAAATGAAAGGTAGTAAATTATTGCCCATAAGTAACTGAAACAAGTTTTTAAAAATTGTCATCCAGTACAATTTTGTTGAGCACCTATCCTACACATACATTGAGTGACAACTGGTAATAGGTTATAAGGAAGTAAAATATGCATTCTCTGCCTTTAGGCACTATCATAAGAATATACATGAAAAAGTAGGTAAAATATGCCAAAGAGTATTAGAAGGTGTAGAAAATAACCCTTTCCTAAGAAGTAAAAATAGAGATTTCCACTCAATAAACTCAAGTTCTTTAATGTCGAGCTAGTTGTGGACCTTAACAGATTAGGATACTGGGAGCATTAGCGTTACTAGCACCAAGGTGTGGGGGATGATTTGGGGACTTTAACAGGCCCCCAGCCAACTCTGTCAGCATCCTTCTTCAGGTGGCATGAAATAAACACTCAGGTCCACAATCCCTATCAACTTTTTTATAAGCTTGATGCCAAAACTCATTTGGAGGCATTAATCTGATCTGAACTGAAAAAAAGTTATTTATGGTCTTCATTTCTCCCACTTTTTGTAAATATCAGTTAATTTTGCCATAGATATGTTAATGTGTTTGATTCTAAGATGCTGCTCCCAGCTCCACCTGGGATGTAAGTAATATACAGGATAAGCACCACATCATCCTTGTAAAATTCATATCCTTCTGAATTAGGAATCACATCCGTTTTCAGAGTTGTAGATAAGGGACAACAGTTTGCTTACTTTCCAACTGTAGCTTCAAGATCAGTCCTGAGCAACCCTCTAGCCCTCATCTCTTGGTTCACACCTGTTACGAACCTCACAGAGAAGCTAACAGGCTGGTGACAGTGTCAAAGAAAAACTGTACAACACAGACCTGAGAACTAAAAAAAAAAAAAACCCACAATAGCCCTTCTTGCATCAGCAATGACAAAGCTTCCCTTCTTTGGTATACTCTTGCAAAGAAAGTAGAACATGTGTAATACTTCTTAGAAAGATGAAAACTCCCCTTCAAAAAATATGCTTAAAGAAGGTTAACCTGGCATGAT
Organism: Dama dama; assembly: GCF_033118175.1. Lineage (NCBI taxonomy): Eukaryota > Metazoa > Chordata > Mammalia > Artiodactyla > Cervidae > Dama > Dama dama. The sequence goes on along the minus strand of NC_083705.1, from coordinate 42,380,443 downwards.
GGGAAACATCAATAATGTTCCCTTAGATTTGTGGAAAACTGATTTTTTTTTCTGGACTTACAGGTACCAAAAATATGACAGTGTGCACATGGGGGAAAGAATGCCAGTCAAATATTTGAGACATTGAGCATCTTTAACATTCACAAGACAGGATGATCACTTCAGGCTGCAATGGGTAGGGACTGATTTATAACATTGTTAGAAATAAAAGGAATACTAACTACAATTATGGAAAAGTAATATGTTTCTCAAACTGATGGGATTGACAGCAATAATAAAGGACATTGTTGTGACTAAATAAAGTAAATTTTATGGGTCACCAGTGGAACCATTTAAAGAAACAGATTATTGTAGTTCCTGGATCAGAGTAAGTTATTATTCTTTATTATATCTTGTTTAAGTCAAAAATGAATCTCTAAAGGTGATAAATGCTATTCCTTTGAATGGGGGCAGGTACAGTTTGTGGATCATTTTAGAGAATTTAGGTGACTTATAGAGAGGCAATAGGCTTGAGCTGGCATTTTATAGAGTAAAAATCACTCTAGGAAATAATTTCACTAAAACTGGAGATGGGGGGTTTTGAGGTGAGTGAGAATAACCACTCACATTAGTCAAGCAGGTGTTACAAAGGGGACATGAAGGAAAACAAATCTAGACATGTTCTTGGTAGGTTAGCCAAAACCAAACCTCGAGAGTGTGGCAGCAATGTACTCAGTCCTTAAGTCAGCACTAATTTAATTTTTAGTTTCATCGGAACCTCAGATGATTCTTTTCAGAGATGAGATATTTGCCAAAACTCTACCACTAACTGCATGCTACTGAGGATTGATCATAGACTGCTGTATATTAACTAAAGAGACTCAAGCTATACCTCTTCTTTAAGTCAATCTTATGTTTACATTGAATTTTCATTCTACTGAATTTTTCACATCATTTAGAACGAAACTCATGGAAACAATTGGTCAGCTAAAGTTGAACAATGTATTGTCTTCTAAGAAGACTTACGTCATAGGTCAGCGAAGCCACGTTCCAGGGCCTGCGGTAGTACGTCAAGGTGTTGCCATCCCAAACTCGGTCACAGAGTCCATTGTAGTACTGGTTGTCAAAAGGGGTGCTGAGTGGATCCATGCCTAGGATGTTGATCCTGAGAGTGAATAGAGTAACTTCAGGTGTGGAGATACCTGTAGCGAATGCCAGGAGCCCTCAGGAACTGGGAGAAGAGAGCTTCAGCTCATCGTGTCCCCAAAACCCGTGTGATGGTGTGATAGAATCAGGAACAGAAGCCAGAGCCTGGTCACCTCTGCTCTGCGTCTGGGTGGGAGGTACACCTTAAGAAGGTCTTATAAACTCTTTTCGGCAACTAGGCCACTGTTGAGCCCAATGAAAGAAATTCAATAAGTAGGAAGCAAAGGACCATCTGGCTGTTAGAGTTGAATTCTCACTGATGTAACTCTTAGCTAACTTCCCTTGGTGAACTATAAGCCAATGCTACAATATCACCTCTTAAAATTGAGAATAGAGCATCTCAGGGGGAGGAGTATAACATATGCATATGATTTTTAATCTATGAATCAACATGGGGCCTCTTTTCTCTCCATTCTCTTTAAACTTAAACCTTTTCCTCCAGCTGTCTCATTGTTTGTCACAAACCTTGTTCCCTCCAGACTTATTTTACTCTTATCACACTTTCCAAGAGGAACAAAAAAATGTCATCATCCGGCAAGGCGTTCTCAAAGGTTCTCTTTTTTTCTCCTAGCAAAATATTGTTATTTGGCAAATTTTAATTCAGAAATAGGAAGCTTGTGTAGCCTAAAAAGTATTGACTTTGATTTGTAGGCCAAAAATCATTATATGAATAAGAAACAGTTCATTCTTTGTGAAGTGCTAATTGGTGAAACAATCCTTGCTGTCTAGACTGTATCTGGAATAAATGGCCCCAGGGCAGAGAGGCCAAAATAGAGGTTTGCTTCTCATATCCATAATGTAGCTTGGCACAAAAGCATAAATATGCTCTAAGCAAAACTCTAAGCAAAAGCTATTGCTCTGGACCATATCCCTGAGTCCAATGAGTTGGATTACAAATCTGGATGTTGGTTTCAAGAGCAATTTGTCAAAGGGTTTGGATCGTAAACCCATTGCTAATGCAAGAAAAATAATTGGAAAAGTATCCTATTTCCAATGGGTTAAAAACAACATCTTTATATAAACAGCACATTCTTAATAAACTTTGAATCTACAAAGAAGATGAACATTATAGCTCAACTCAATGAAAGGCAAATTAAAGAAATGATTTGGTAATATCTTTCTTAAGGCTGATAGTATAGTTAGAATTAACTCCTTCTCACTATTTGCCCCACCAAAAGTACCTTTCATGAAAAATGCTATGGCCCTAAATTTCCAGTAAAGGGTCAGTTGAACAAGGAAGAGAGGAAAAAAGAAACGCTATATATCTAGTTTACATTCTTCAACATCTTATGCTAGATGGGAGTTTAAAATTTTGGCTTCAGCTTTTCACCCATCCCTGTATTCACAGACATGTGAGCAATAAATATTTTAAAAAATATTGCTAAGGTTTTGATACAAATACATAGAATACTGGAAATAAGTGATCTGTGTTTGTTTCTTAAACAAGACCTCAAGTACTTTTTCTTTATTCTGTTGTGAACTTGTCTTCCATGTATCTTACTAACAATGACCCCGTACCTCTTTGTATTAAGTGAATAATGACATTAATCTTGGCTTATAAATATGCAGAGTCAACTCATTGGAAAAGACCCTGATGCTGGGAAATATTGAAGACAAAAGAAGAGGGCAGCAGGGGATGAGATGGTTAGATAGCATCACCGACTCAATGGACATGCACTTGAGCCAACTCTAGGAGATAGTAAAGAACAGAGAAGTCTGGCATGCTGAAGTTCATGGAGTTCACAAAGTTCAAGCAGTTCATAAACAGTAGGACATGATTTAGCAACTGAACAACACAATAATGGTGATGTACTGTTAGGTGACTGTTGCATCTGTTTTATCTATGAGTAGTGTAGTGTTTGTAATAAACAATGGGTAATATTAAGATAGTTAATATAGTCTGATTTCATTAAAATTATATTCAAGGTAAGAGTTGGATACAATTACCAATTTCAAACAATAGTCCAAGGATGAATGTGCATGTACCAAATGGGTAGTACCGGTAAGTGATGTGCAAAGTTCCAAAGAGGAAGAGGTCCCCATGGCAGGGTCATAAAAATGGTTTTAGAAGGAGTATCATGATTTGATTTGAGTTTTGAAGATGGGGTCTGGAGGGCAGAAGGAATGAGTGTACAAAATACTGTAAGTGGAAGGACTGCTCTGGTAGTCCAGTGGCTAAGACTCTGCACTCTCAATGCAGAGGTTCCAGATTTGAACCCAGGTCAGGGAACTAGAATCCACATGCTGCAACTAAGAGTTCTTGTGCCACAACTAAAGATCTCAGAGTGCCACAACAAAGACCTACTGCAGCCAAGTACATTTAAAATATTAAAAATGTTCTGTAAGTGGAAATACATATAGCATATTTTTGGGTGGTAGTCTTCAGATTTTCTGGTTGTCTACTCTAGTAAATCATGCCTCCTTGTATGGTTTTAGGTTGACATCTAAAATGTTTCCTTTTAAGTTTAAGTAGTTGCAAAGGATAAATTGGTGAAAGTGAAAGAGGAGAGTGAAAAGTTGGCATGTTAAAAAGCAGAGACATTACTTTGCCAACAAAGGTCCGTCTAGTCAAGGCTATGGTTTTTCCAGTGGTCATGTATGGATGTGAGAGTTGGACTATAAAGAAACCTGAGAGCCAAAGAATTGATGCTTTTGAACTGTGGTGTTGGAGAAGACTCTTGAGAGTCCCTGGGACTGCAAGGAGATCCAACCAGTCCATCCTAAAGGAAATCAGTCCTAAATATTCATTGGAAGGACTCATGCTGAAGCTGAAACTCCACTTGGCCACCTTATGTGAAGAACTGACTCATTTGAAAAGACCCTGATGCTGGGAAAGATTGAAGGCAGGAGGAGAAGGGGACAACAGAGGATGAGATGGTTGGATGGCATCACCGACTCAATGGACATGAGTTTGAGCAAGCTCTGGGTGTTGGTGATGGACAGGGAAGCTGGTGTGCTGCAGTCCATGGGGTCACAAAGAGTCAGACATGACTGAGCGACTGAACTGGACTAAAGGATAAGTTTCCCAGCATGCTGCAAATATTTACACTTTAAAATATAATTATTGTGCTTATTTAAAAAATAAATCCAATGGCATATAAATTCTGTAGTGATAGCAGGTATCAAGTAATGACAATGTTTATATTTCTATAACAGCTAGATGCTTTATGTTATTCCTTTTGATTATTCTTTTTTAAAAAATAAACTTTATTTCTTAGAGCAGTTTTAGGTTCATGGCAAAATGAGTAGATAATAGAGTTCTTATATTCCCCCACCCCCTTTTATGCTTGAATCTGTATTTCTATTTCACTTCTGCTATAGAATTTTAACCTGAGATGGCTGGATGGCATCACTGACTTGATGGACATGAATTTGAGTAAACTCCGGGAGTTGGTGAGGGACAGGGAGGCCTGGCGTGCTGCGATTCATGGGGTCGCAAAGAGTTGGACACAACTGAGTGACTGAACTGAACCGAACTGAATGGACTTTTAGGCATGGAAGTTTTAATTGATCACTTTTCACACTTTTCTGTACTCAAAAGTTATTAATTGAAGTTTTAAAAACATTAAATATTCTTTGACCATAAGGTCTAAGTGTTTAATAAATTCTTCTGGATTGAGTTACCATTTTTAGTAGTACATTTAAACATATTAAAATTTAGCAATACTTAAACATAAAATTTTTATTGGAAAAGCATCTCTCAGTGAGAGAATGGGGCTTCTTTTTAATTAATTGATTAGTTACTATAGCCATGGACGAATATTACTTACTGCTAGAAAAAACATTGGGCTCAGCATCAGTTTCATTTCTACTTTCCATTTGTATAGATGTAACTGCTGAGAAATTTTATGCACATAAATAAGTAGATAAGAATAGAAGGAATTTTGTCATAGCAATATCACTCAATTCCTTGATCTTCTGAGTTTTATGCCAAAAAAAGGACACATACTAGTCTTTAGTTAAATGTTATTTTTATAGTCCATCACCTGACAATTGATTAGGACATCTTTAAATGCTGTTGGTAATAAGAATTGGAGAAAAAAAAAAAAAAAAAAAGAATTGGAGACCACTTGACTTACAAGGCGTTAGAGTCCAAGTCCAACTGAGTACAAAATTTGGAATTGATTCTTGGTTTTTCTATCTCATAGGGAAATATGAGATGGGTGAGGGATGTACTCTTCTTTTGGGAAGTGGGAGTTAGATGATTGTGAAAGAAGAGGTGAGACAGGAGAATGGATTTGACAACTGAATGAATGATCCTGAATCTTCAAGCTTATCAGTTGAAAAATCTGTATGTATGGAATCGAAGATTTATTATTCGTTACATTAGCTAAGTAACTAATAGTTGGGGAAACTGTTTTGTAAAACTCACCTATCTCCCTCCCCAGAGAGTTTTTTTGCACCCCGAAGTAAGAGTACCCCAGTTTGAAGGGTTTTGTTCTAGGAAACAGCAAATTGCCCAGTTGGCTGGGTCCATTTGGAATGTTACAATGAAGCTGATCCACAGACTAAAGGACAGCTAAGGAAGAAATGTTTCAAAACTTTTGACTTGGTTCCACTGCTACAGAGACAGCCAGTCTAGTCTAGTATGAGCCAATTTTTTTTCTGCCAAGAAACATGAAAACTTCTCATGGATGGAATGTCATCGCTTGGGAAATAAAAAGCATGTGTTCTTTGGCAGCACTTGGAGATGGCTGTTTTTACACCTGCACCTAAAACCCAGGGCAGTTCCAATTTACCAGGTGAGCAGAAGAGCGGCTCCCTCCATAGAAGTGGTGTGATGCTTAGATCACACAGAAGTAACTCCTTGTGTATAGCACGTCATTTACAGCTGGTATGGATTTTTTATTTTTTCCAATGGATGCAAGATGGGTTGGGGATTTCCCTTAAACACTTCTGAAGAATCTCAGATACCAACAAGAGGCTGAAATATTTGTGATACAAGTGAATTCTCCTGGCATGAGAATTTAAATGAAGAGTCCTTCAAATGAAAACAACTGTAAATTTAATTAATTTATGAGTACTTGTGACTTTCATGTGTAAAAGAATCTGACTGTATGTGACTGATATGACTTGTTGAGGTTTTCCAAACTGGAGAGTTTATAAGCATGTAGCTGTGATTAGTTTGTTTATTCCTATTATCTCTATTTCAATATAGTTCCATAGCCCCATATAAGCATAATGGAGATATATAGTATTGATATCTAAATATGTAACATCAATGGTATTGAAAAAATCATGATTATTGATATAACAAGGCATGCTATTTTGAAATCTCTTGTTAAATATTAATTACTGATTTTTAGTATTCTCTATAGTCTTAATTCAAATATTTGGGTAATAAATAGCTACTTAAGGAGTTTCATTTTCCAAGGTTAGCTATGCTTTGAAGTTAGGGAGCTGACATGGGCTTTGTAGTGATGTGGGAGGAGTGATGTGAGTAGTGAGGGGAATGTGGGAAGAAAGAGGGTTAGGTGACATGGTGAAAAAAAAACACATAGTTTTCTATCAGTCAGGGAAACTTGGGTTTTAGTTCTGCTAGCAACTTACATGCCAAAAGGCCTTGTTTATTTTACTTAGTTCTTATCTATAAAGTGAATATAATGTCACCCCTAACTATCTCACAGGATTATTATGAATAGCTAAGAGAGGGAATGCGCAAAAAGATTTGGAAAAATTCAAAGTTACTATACAAATGAAAGCTGTCAGAGAACAATAGCTTTATGAAGACTAAATTAGCTACTGGTGATTGCTCATGGTAATGAGGATCTTAAAATTGTTGGTGGACAGATTCTATCAGAGCCTACCTCATTTTCCACCTCTTAGCCAAATTTCCACACAGCTCAGACTCCACCCTCTCACAGTCTTGCAGGCTTGGCTCTGTGATGTCATTAACAGCCGTGATCAAGGTAAGGCAGGAGGTATTTAAGGAGTCTTGGCTGCTCTCTGGGATGCCTCATTGGGAAACTCCCTGGCAGATACCATAGAATGAATTTTCTCTTCGTGTACAAAAGAAACCTATAGATTGCAAATGATTGTTTTTCAGCCAAGAGGGCTATGATTTCTGTATCCTTTTCCTATAAAATCAGATGTAGATTTGCATCAAATGAGAATCCATAACACAAGTAATGCCCTGCTTTGAGCCTGTTTGTTTAGTTCAGAGAGAAAACTTCCTTAGATTCCACATAAAGCAATAATTGTATGGAAACAAGTGAAACTTCAGCCCTGTAATGAGAAGCAGAGTCCAAACATCAGTCCCACATGGCATCAGAACTGCTCCCTCTGATCTTTACCTCTTGGGCAAACTCCAGAATGCTGGGACCCCCTGAGAACTTATACCCAAGTAGAGATCCAAGAAAAGTTCCAACAGAACATTTCCAGTCTTCCTGGGCATTCAAATATTTGAATCGAATTACCAGACCTAATACTGGCAATTCAACTTCAAAGGTTAATGTGTCATTTTAATCTTGCTTTCATCTTCCAGAGGTTGATGACCAAGGGGTCTCCTCTCCTATTGAGCTCAGAAGTAATCACCTATTATCCTGATAGTCTAATCTATTCCACAGACACCTACTGAAGATAGGCAGTTTGTCCAAATTATCTTGAGCTGCTGATTCAGCACTTAACGTCTTTCAAGCTCAAATGTAATTCAAACAGAATACAAACCCATAGGCTACTCTCTGTACCAGCTCAAACCATCTAGCACTCTAGCACAGCAAGAGAGGTGGGGATCATTTTCACTCATCCTCATCTACAAGGGCCCAAGCGGAGTACAGACCCATATCCTGCCGTCCGTGCCAGTTCTGACTCTTCCACCACTCTGTTGCGGCAAGGGGGGCGAGGATCACGTTCACAGTTATCCTCATCTGAATAGTCTCCGCAGTCATTGTCGTCATTACACAGAAGTCGATTCTTTATGCATCTGCCTGCAATCAAAATCAGGAAAGGCAGAAAGACACTGTGTATCTCATGCCAGATTTCCTTTCTTTCTGAAGTTATCAAACATACTTTAAAGTGAGGGAGGAGTGACCACACATTATATTTGGATTTTTTTGTATCCACACTTGGAAGTATGAGGGTCAGGAAGCACGTTTCCTTCTTTTGGCTTATAAAGGCACACAGAAACCCACACTAGGCAATGGGAGGATTACCTGTACCACACTGAAAGTCGTTGCCACAGTCATCCTCGGGGTCTTCGCAGGCCTCTGTGGGCACACACTGCCGTCGGTCTCCCACGGCATCCACACACTTTCGCCCATTAAATTGTCCAAAGATCTCAATGCTCCTCGAACGAAACTGCACAGAGACAGCTGGAAATGTTAGTATTTCTAAGGCTGAAAAGGGCTTCTGGTGTAAAACTGCATCCATACCTCTGCAGACCTCCAACCTCCAGCTGAGTCAAAGGTTTTAAGATGGAAGTCTGAAACACAGTCCCCGACATCACTTGAAGGAACACCTCATGTGGTGGGGTTGGCAGGCTCTTGTATAGAACATGGTTCCTCGTGACATTTGTTCAGTCAACTGTGCAGCATTCAGGTTTCCCAGTAAGGTTAGCCTAATCCATTTAGATATTTTCCTTTCATTCTGAGTTCACAACGCAGCTGGTGGTGGTGGCGTGGGGAGGGAAGGTTCCTACCTCTTTGTCATTTTCCTGGCAACGCTGGCAATACAGTTGCCATCTGGGGACACCAGTGGGGAATGGCAAAGAATACTCACCATTTGTTTGAGGCAAGGGTCACATTTTGACCACGCACTCCAGGAGCTCATCCTGCAGTCTATGGGCAATGGTGTGCCGCTTGTTTCTGCCGACTCATTACTAAGATAATAAAACATACCCGTTAATAATGACCATTATGTGTGCTTGCTTCCAAGAAGTCTTCACAAACCAGATTAATTTATTTACTCCTTTCTCTCTTTTGAATCTCAGTACTTATCCTTTTTACTCCATCTCTCATTTGACACTTGATCACATGCTATATTGTATTTTCAACTCAACATTTTGGCTTAATTCTTGTATTGCATTATAATTTAACCTTCAGCTTAAGGTGAAGAAAACTAGTAAGTCATCCAACTCAGGAATTTCTCATTGATTAGTCTTATCTTTTCAAATAGTGTGAAGCTAGGAACAGTCTTTCACTCTGTGCCCCACAGAGAGTCTGGCAAAACTTCAAGTTGCCCTATTTCCTTGCAAATTTAAGCCAGTCCACCCAGCCATTCCTGCGACATGTCATAAATCAAGCTTTCCCACCCCTGCAATATGTGTGTCCTGAACTTACAGCATCACACTCCACATGAAGACTTATTCCTCATCCTTTTTGAATTTCAATGTATATTTTTTGGCACTTTTAACCTTTCCTCCCACCCCTAGCTGTGCTTTTCTGGCTTTGAACTTTTCTCTCTGTCTTGGTTCACCATTTCAGGCTCTTCAGGTTGAAATACCACCTTGAATTACTATCTTATTCAATGGCTGAAAGGAAACCAAGAACAGAAGGTATGAAACAATAACCCTATACTTCCTGCCCCGTTTTCCTAAAGTGGCACCTGTCCTTTTCATAATGCAGCTTTTAATTTTTATTTTGGAGGGATGGTAAGGCCAATCCCTCCTCCAAAGCTCTAGTTGTCAGCATCTCTTTGAGCCCTTGTTAACTGAGTATTTCCTCTATTAAAAACTCTCCTTCACCACCAGCTCCTTTCCATTTGTAGCAGAATGTATTCAAGTCCTTGACATTAAACATAAACAAATGAATGAACAAATAGAACACTCTTTCTGAACTTTACTTTTCCTTCCAGCTACCCCTACTCCCCCCCCCCCCCCCCCCCCCCCCCCCCCCGCCGGCCTTCACAATGACACTTGAAGGACTTCCTAGAGATACATTTCTGTTTCTTTCTGTTCCAAAATAATAATATGTCTCAGTTCCCCCTTTTAACTACCTCCCAAATTCTCTCATCTTTTTTAGGCCAACTTTCTGGAAAAAGTAGTTTGCATTCTGGTATTTTGTTCCTTACCTTCCAATCACAGCTCAACTCTCCTGTTCTAAGGTCCTAAGTCTTGCCAAAGTCAACAGTGACTCCAAGAGGCCTGCTCCCTTGATCCCCTTCAGTCCTTATCTCACTGACCACTTCACAGCCATCAGTGAGGTTGACCACTCTTGCTCTTTAAGACAGTCTCTTTCCCTGGACTGAATGACACCAGACCCCTTTCATTGCTTCTTTCCCCTCTGTCCTTTGCTCCTACTCTCCTGGGTGGATTCCGTGTCTTTTGGCAGTCTCAGAAATGCTGTTTTTTCTCTAGTTGCTGTCTTTGGATTTCTTTTTCTTTCTACATTTTACCCAAGGGTTTGGTGTTCATGTATATGTTAAGGACACCCAGAAATAAGTCTGCAGCCCAGAAATCACTTCTGAAATTTAAACCCTTGGATATAACCCCTAATTGGATATCTACATGTGAATGTCTTCATGGCTCATGAACTTAAGAATGTGTGTTTTCTATATGTCCAACTCTTTGCTACCCCATAGACTGTAGCCCACCAGGCTCCTCTGTCCATGGGATTCTCCAGGCAAGAAAACTGGAGTGGATTGCCACTCCCTTCTCCGGATGATCTTCCCTACCCAGGGATCCAACCCGGGTCTCCTGCACTGCAAGCAGATTCTTTACCGTCTGAGTTACAGGGAAGATCCCATGAACTTAATGTTTCTCCAAACAAACCTAGTACATCTTCTCTCAAGGTTGTTCCTCCTGTATTTATTGCCTTGGTAAACAGTGCCTCCATTTACGCAGTCACCCTAAACAGAGTGGTATTTTTGTTGTCGAACCTCATCCCCCAAAGAGAATCAACCACTAAAACATTTTCTTTATCTTTGTAAATGACTCTCAAATCCTTTTACCCTTCATCTTTTCCAGACATTTCTCCAGTCTACACAAACATTTTAACTCTCTTAGATGACAGCAATTTTTTCTAATCTGGTTTCTAGAAATCATCAAGAGAGAAATTTTTAAAATACAAAGCTGATCATTCATTCCCCTACAGAAACTCTTTAATAGTTTCTCTCTGTTTTGAAGAGAAAGTCTGAATTTCTTGACATGATACAGTAGGCAGAGTAACAACCCCAAAGACATCTATGTCTTAATACCCAGAATCAGCGAATATGTTACTTCACATGGCAAAACTCTGAGCATGTGATTAAGAGGAGATTATTATGTATTTAATCTGTATGAGCCCATTCTAATCATGTGAGCTCTTAAAAGCAGAAGAGTGGTTCAGAGAGATATGCAGTCTGAGTGGCAGGAAAAATTCAAAGCATGAAGAAGGACTCCACCCACTGTTGCTGGATCTGAAGATAGGAGTTTCACCAAGGAATGCAAGCAGCCCCTGGAAGCTGGAAGATGCAGGGATATAGATTCTCCCCATGAGTCTCTAGAGCGGATTCTAGCCCCACCAGAGCCTTGATTTTAGCCCAGTGAGACCTGATTCAGACTTCTGACCTATACAACTGTAAGATAATAAATCTATGTTGTTTTAAGCCACTAGTATGTGGTCGTTTGCTATAACTGTAATAGGAAACTAAGACATGTAGTTTAGAGTACTCTACACGGCCCATCTTCTTTCTAATTCTTCAACTTCACTTTTCCCTCTAGCCACACTGAACTTGAAATGCCCAAGATAAGCACATTTTCTTACATCTTTAGGCCTTTAAATCTACTCTTTCCTCTTCACCACACTGATCTTACTTTCAACATAGCTTTTTCCCCAGAGAACTTCCCCTAACCCTTCATGTAATTTACTTTTCCATGTACATACTCATTGTTCTTCCCTGTATCATAAGTGCCTTTGCAATGACATATTTCATCTAATCAATTTATCTATTCACTTATATATTCATTCATCAAATATGTATTGTCAACTATTTGCTAGGCTTTAAGGATACAATGGTATGCAAAACAACCAAACAAAATAAAACAGAAACCATGATCCTCCAACTAACAGAACTTATGGCCTAGATAAAAACATCAGTGAGCTAAGGAAATTCTCAATCTTGCTCAGCTTGCATATCAAGTGTCTGGAACACAATAGGTGCTCAGCAAATGTTTTATGAATGAATAAATGAATAAGTACATGAAGAAGAAGAAAGTTCTTGATCTTGTGGTCTACGACAGACCCAGGTCTGTGTTCCTCTAGACTCTAATCTCCTGGTGAACCACTTATATTATATTCTTACAAGACTTGCTTGTCATTCAGCAAACTTCATGACTGACAATACCATTTTTGTAAGACTGACCTTTCCCTATATCATCCAGAAAATCAGGACACTTGATAAGCTTCAGTCTTCTAAAAGTACAGGGTAAAAACATTTAAGACAAGCTGCCAAAACTCCTTAAAGAACCTGATTTCACAGAAGTTTGAATATTTACATCTATCTAAGACCATGTGGCTGAAAAATTCTCTGCTAGAACTTTTCCATTAAACTAAATCCAGCCTTAATCAAGAGTCAATGGTGGATGCACATTTATGAGTTAGAGAAACAGGAAGGTCTCACTACTGATTGCATATCATAATCCTCCAATAGTGAAAACAGGAATTGTAAAATTATAATCCCCTATTCCACATTAATTAAGGCATCAATTTCTAAAGATGGGGTTCCTTTCTAATGATGCCTTAGATGGGCTTCAGGCACCAATTTTTTTTTTTTTGGCACCAATGTTTTTTAAAAGTATATCCCATACTAACACCATACACAAAAATAAACTCAAAATGGATTAAAGATCTAAATGTAAGACCAGAAACTATAAAACTCCTAGAGGAGAACATAGGCAAAACACTCTCCGACATAAATCACAGCAAGATCCTCTATGACCCACCTCCCAGAGTAATGGAAATAAAAGCAAAAATAAACAAATGGGACCTAATGAAACTTAAAAGTTTTTGCACAACAAAGGAAACTATAAGTAAGGTGAAAAGACAGCCCTTAGATTGGGAGAAAATAATAGCAAATGAAGAAACAGACAAAGGATTAATCTCAAAAATATACAAGCAACTCCTGAAGCTCAATTCCAGAAAAATAAATGACCCAATCAAAAAATGGGCCAAAGAACTAAACAGACATTTCTCCAAAGAAGACATACAGATGGCTAACAAATACATGAAAAGATGCTCAACATCACTCATTATCAGAGAAATGCAAATCAAAACCACAATGAGGTACCATTACACGCCAGTCAGGATGGCTGCTATCCAAAAGTCTACAAGCAATAAATGCTGGAGAGGGTGTGGAGAAAAGGGAACCCTCTTACACTGTTGGTGGGGATGCAAACTAGTACAGCCACTATGGAGAACAGTGTGGAGATTTCTTAAAAAACTGGAAATAGAACTGCCATATGACCCAGCAATCCCACTTCTGGGCATACACACTGAGGAAACCAGATCTGAAAGAGACACGTGCACCCCAGTGTTCATCGCAGCACTGTTTATAATAGCCAGGACATGGAAGCAACCTAGATGCCCATCAGCAGAAGAATGGATAAGGAAGCTGTGGTACATATACACCATGGAATATTACTCAGCTGTTAAAAAGAATTCATTTGAACCAGTTCTAATGAGATGGATGAAACTGGAGCCCATTATACAGAGTGAAGTAAGCCAGAAAGATAAAGAACATTAGAGCATACTAACACATATATATGGAATGTAGAAAGATAGTAACGATAACCCTATATGCAAAACAGAAAAAGAGACACAGAAATACAGAACAGACTTTTGGACTCTGTGGGAGAAGGTGAGGGTGGGATGTTTCGAAAGAACAGCATGTATATTATCTATGGTGAAACAGATCACCAGCCCATGTGGGATGCATGAGACAAGTGCTCGGGCCTGGTGCACTGGGAAGACCCAGAGGAATCGGGTGGAGAGGGAGGTGGGAGGGGGGATCGGGATGGGGAATACATGTAACTCCACGGCTGATTCATGTCAGTGTATGACAAAACCCACTGAAATGTTGTGAAGTAATTAGCCTCCAACTAATAAAAAAAAAAAAAGTATATCCCAGGTTATTCTCATATTCACGTGAAGTTGACAAAAACAGCTTGGCACCATCTGGTGGATATCTGTGAAATCAGGGGTGTAAGGGGGTGTCCATTACATTGCATAAGCCAAGCTTGAGATCACCACTGACCTGAGTCACTGCACTGGTTTATTACCGGTTTCAGGAATTATTCTAGGCTTTACCTACTAATGTACTTATGGATCTTTGTAATCTACAAATCTAGCTTTTCTAGTATTAGTTAGGCCTGCTGCCATCAACTGGATTATTTGTTCCTGTCTTTTTTGTATTTATCACTTTTTAGAATATCATGTTAGCATTTTGTTTCAGTGTCTTCCCTGAAGAGATTAATTCCTTGGTTTTAGAAATAACACCCTAAATATACCAGTGGTATGACACATTATGCACCCAATATGTCAGTAAATCTGAAAGACCCAGCAGTGGCCACTGTACTGGAAAAGTTTAATCCTCATCCCAATTCAAAGAAGGGTAGTACTAAAGAATGTTCTAACTATCGGACAATTGCACTCATCTTCCATGCTAGTAAGGTCTTGCTTAAAATCTGGCATGCTAGATTTCAGCGTTATGTGAACCAAGAACTTCCAGATGTCCAAACTGGGTTTAAAAAAGGCAGAGGAACCAGGGATCAAGTTGCCAACATTTGCTGGATCATAGAGAAAGCAAGGGAATTCCAGAAAAACATCCATTTCTTCTTCATCCACTATGCTAAAGTTTTTGACTATGTGGATCATAACAAATGGTGGAAAGCTCTTAAAGAGATGGGAATACCAGACTATCTTACCTGTCTCCTGAGAAACCTGTATGCGGGTCAAGAAGCAACAGTTAGAACCCTGGGTGGAAAAACTGATTGGTTCAAAATTGAGAAAGGAGTACGACAGGGCTGTCTGCTGTCACCCTGTTGGTTTAACCAATATTTTGAGCACATCACGAGAAATGCCAGGCTGGATGAATTACAAGCTGCAAATAAGATAAGCGGGAGAAATATCAACAACCTCAGATATGTGGATGCTACCACTCTAATGGTAGAAAGTGAAGAGGAACTAAATTGCCTCCTGATGAGGGTGAAGGAGGAGAGTGAAACAGTTGGTTTAAAGCTAAATATTGAAAAAACTAAGATCGTGGCATCCAGCCCTATTACTTCATGGCAAATAGAAGGGGAGAAGGTGGAAGTTGTGACAAATTTCCTCTTCTTGGGCTCTAAAATCACTGCAGATGGTAACTGCAGCCATGAAATCAAAAGGCTATTGCTTCTTGACAGGAAAGCGATGACAAACCTAGACAGTGTGTTGAAAAACAGAGGCATCACTCTGCTGACAAAGGTCCATGTAGTCAAGGCTCTGGTCTTCCCAGTGGTCACGTATGGTTGTGAGAGCTGTGCCGTAAAGAAGGCAAAGCACCAAAGAATTGATACCTTCCAACTGTGGTGCTGGAGAAGACTCCTGAAAGTCCCTTGGACAGAAAGGAGACCAAACCAGTCAATCTTAAGGGAAAATCAACCCTGAATACTTGTTGGAAGGGATGATGCTGAAGCTGAAGCTCCAGTATTTTGGTCATCAGATGCGAACAGCTGACTCGTTGGAAAAATCCCTGATGCTGGGAAAGACTGAGGGCAGAAGGAGAAGAGGGCATCAGAGGATGAGATGGCTGGGTGGCATCATGGATAAAATGGACATCAACTTGGGCCAACTTCAGGGGATGGTGAGGGACAGGGAGGACTGGCATGTTGCAATCCATGGGACACAAAGAGTCAGACACAACTGGGAGACTGAACAACATGACACCTTAATCTTTCTCACCTGCCATTGAGACCAACTTCAAAGAATAACTAGTTCGGAGAGTATGGTACAGACTTTGGGATTATGAATGGAAGGTAAAACTCAGTGCAAATACTGTAGAGTGACTTACAGTCCTTTGTTTGGCAAGCCTAGAGTGCAGTCAGTACTGGGGACCAACCAGAAAGACTGTTCGTGATGTCACACATCAGTGACTAGGACCCTGCCCCCGTGATACTGGCATTAACTATAGAAGTTTCTCTAACATCCTTCACATTAAGAGTAGTCCCACATTAACAATGCGCACACTAATTGACTCACACTTGGACTTAGAACAGAGCACCAGATCTTTGCCTTTGATCTTTTATTGCCCTCTTAGACCGTGATTTCAATTCATCCTCTGAATGATCCAACCTGGTCCCATAGGTAGGTCTTCACAGATCCCACTCTTGCCTCGGAAGGACTTACACCCCTCTAAATATCAGGCTCAGTGTATTTTTTTAGTTTGCTAGGACCACCGTAGCAAAGTACACAGGCTTAAACAACAGAAATGTACAGGTGTCTGCAGTGTTGAATTCTCCTTGCTTTGTAGGTGAAAGTCTTCTTCCTGTGTCTTCATTTGATCTTTCCTTGGTACCTTTGTGTGTTCACAGTCACTCTTCTTATAAGGACACCAGTTATAATGGATTAAGGTCTGCCCTAACGACCCCCAATGCAGTCACATTCTGAGGTACTGGGAGTTAGAATTTCAACATATAAATTTTGAAGGGACACAGTTTAGCCCATAACACTCAATAAAAGTTTTTTAATTAAAAAGATATGTTTTCCACTACTTTTTCTAGACAATTTCCAAAGCTTATTTTCTCAAAAAACCTTTGTTTTACCACTGAGGATAAATTCTAAGGTGTTATCAGTTATATTTTACAGACAGGAAACTAAAAACAGAAAATTATTCTGCTTATTCAAAGTTTGACAATTAGTAGCAGAACTGGGTTAAGAATCTCTGTCTCGCCACTCTCTCTTGCTGTTATTTAATCGCTAAGTCATGCCCAGCTCTTTTGTGAACCCATGGACTATAGCTCGCCAGGCTCCTCTGTCTGTGGGATTCTCCAGGCAAGAATACTGGAGTGGGTTGCCATTTCCTTCTTCAGAGGATTTTCCCCACCCAGGGATCTAACCCTCATCTCCTGCATTGGCAATTGTATTCTTTACCACTGAGCCACAACTACACTTTTACTTCCTCTCTTAGGCTATCTTTTCTCCCCACCTAAAATCCTCTTTGAAATAATCTAAAGAATCATATCTTATTCCACAATTTATGGGTGTAATAGTCTGGTGATTGTTAGACATTTAGAGACTCATTAAGTTAATAAAAATATATTTATTTTTTAAATATAGAAGCTCCAGGTAAAGGTCAGCAATTAGGCAGTCTAGTTCTTGCCTGGATGTATTTTTAAAGCTTATATTCAGGTTAGCCATGAAGTTCACACCCAAATGAACTTTTTGGCCAACCCAATATAAATGTTGTCAAATTAAACAAAACTGAAAATTACTAAAAAATGTGTGAACACCTGAATGTTTTGCCTTCACTGCAGCAGTTACCTGGATATTTAGAGGCAAAATAAAAGTAGGGCTTGAGGGAATTATTAGGAGGAAATACAGATTATGCAAGAGGAATGTGTTATTGAAATGAAAGCACTCTATAAATATTAAGAAAGAAGATGAGTAATCTTGGATAGATCCTTTTGTGCCCAGTACTCCCTCCCCAGACCCTTTAACTCACTAGACAGACAATCTTTTGTAGTACAAAGACTGTGTCTGTGCAAAGCCTACCACCTGCCTTTCACCCTGCTGAGCCATTAGGCTGAGTGGAGAGGTATTTATAATGCACTTTCTGGATTCTTAGATGAAATCTGTTTATCAAGTAAAGCCTGCTTCCAAGTGCTTCAATCTCAGCATGAAAGACATTTCCTAGATCAAAGAGATGTACATCAACTTGGCAGGGGGTCTAAATCTGGACCAGAAATGCATTAAATGAACAGACACTGATGTACACCCGGTTGCATCTCCCTGCCATGAAGAGAGGTTACCAGATTCAGAAAAGGAAAACCTCAGGAGAGTAGTTCACACCCCAGGACACTTGGTGGTGGTCCCAGGCAGGAAAACACCTGCTGTAGCAAGGAATCCTTTTGTCAATAAATAAGACAATGTGGTTCCTTTGAGTGAAGAAATATAAACTAACAGGACTGCATTCCTAACCCATGGATCCTCCAGCTTGTTTAGTTCCTGTAGTTCATCAGGATGAAGAAAAAATATAACAGCAGTGGTCACTACTCTAAAATTTCATGTCACCTCCTGGTTTCCCAAGTCTTAGTTAAGAGTTTTCTCTCATGTACTCCCAATGAGCCAACATGCAGTGATATTTATGGAGGATCTGCTCTGTGTCATGAATTGTCCTGGTGACTGGGGCCACAAGATAACGTCTTGACCATCATGGAGCCTATGTTCCAGTGGGTGAGATACAATAAAAGAGTGTACTAAAAATGCAATATGCAATATCAGTTAAGAGATGTGAGCTGTGAGGGAAAAGAAACCAGGGTAAGAGGACAAAAAGTGCCATAGGCTGGAGTGGAGGTGGGGGTTTCTTGTAGAGGGTGGTGATTGAGCCCTCTCAGAGAAGGTGTCAGTCACTCAGTCATGTCTGACTCTTTGTGACCCCGTGGACTGTAGCCCGCCAGGCTCCTCTGTCCGTGGTGGTGCTTTACAAATACATTCACAAATTGTTTCATGTTAAGACTATCAAAGATGGGATCTATGTGACCCCTTTTGAAGCTGGTGGTGTCTTTGTCAATGCCTTTGATGAGTAGAACACAGGGGAAGTGAGCCTGCATGACTTTTAAGGCTAGGTTAGAGAAGCTCATGCAAGGTCTGCTGGTTTATCTAAAGACACTGGCCTGGGAGCCTTTTTACCAATATGTATGAAGCCAGCTATCCTAAGCCCACCATGTGGAAAGTACACACGCATGTGCGTACACACACACAAGAGATTCCTAAGGAGAATCAATTGCTCCAGTCCCCCAGCTGTTTGGGTCTTCCCAGCTCAAGTGACAAACGTGAGTGAAGTTGTCATGATGACCCCAGACCCAACCACATTTGCCTACATCCATATGAGAGATCCACGACAACCACTCAACTGAGCCAATCCAACCCCGAATTCAAGTCAAAGAAATAATTGGTATGGTTTAAAGCTCCTGTTTTGTAATGATTTGTTACACAGTAAAGAAAAAAATGACAAGAACAAGAGATGCTATTTGTTTAAAGACCTGAATGAATTCAGAGAGAAGGTATGTGAGGGTCTAGAAGGAGTGTTCTACGCTAAAGGAGTAAGTGCAAGGGGCCTGAGATGGTATGTTGGAGGTACAGCAAATGGGGGCAGAGTGACCACAAAGGATAGTGGGATGCATCTGGAGAAGCAGGCAGAAGCAGCTCATGGCTTGCTGGCTGTGATGAGGAAGTTGGATTTGATCCTCAGCTTGATGGGAGTCCTTAGAGGAATATGAGAACAGTAACAACACTCAAATTTGTGTTTTCAAAAGATTTCCCTGGTTGTTGGATGGGTAGTTGACTACTGCAGAGTGAACAAGAGTGGATGCAGGGCAGAAAGGATAGTGATTTGAGCTAATGTGGTCACAGTAGAGACAGCGAGAAGTGGGCAGACTTGAGGCATATTTTTTTTTCCCCTTTATTTATTTATTTATTTTTTCAGTGGGTTTTGTCATACATTGATATGTATCAGCCATAGATTTACACGTATTCCCCATCCCGATCCGCCCTCCCACCTCCCTCTCCACCTGATTCCTCTGGGTCTTCCCAGTGCACCAGGCCCGAGCACTTGTCTCATGCATCCCACATGGGCTGGTGATCTGTTTCACCATAGATAATATACATGCTGTTCTTTCGAAACATCCCACCCTCACCTTCTCCCACAGAGTTCAAAAGTCTGTTCTGTACTTCTGTGTCTCTTTTTCTGTTTTGCATATAGGGTTGTCATTACCATCTTTCTACATTCCATATATATGTGTTAGTATGCTCTAATGTTCTATATCTTTCTGGCTTACTTCACTCTGTATAATGGGCTCCAGTTTCATCCATCTCATTAGAACTGGTTCAAATGAATTCTTTTTAACGGCTGAGTAATATTCCATGGTGTATATGTACCACAGCTTCCTTATCCATTCATCTGCTGATGGGCATCTAGGTTGCTTCCATGTCCTGGCTATTATAAACAGTGCTGCAATGAACATTGGGGTGCATGTGTCTCTTTCAGATCTGGTTTCCTCAGTGTGTATGCCCAGAAGTGGTATTGCTGGGTCATATGGCAGTTCTATTTCCAGTTTTTTAGGAAATTTGAGGCATATTTTAAAGGTAATACCAACCAGAACTGCAGTTACATTGCATGTAGCAATGACACTAATAGAGGAATCAAGTATGGTTCCCAGGTTTTGACTTAGTAACTCGGTGAGTAGGGCTTCCCAGGTGGCACAGAGGTAAAGACTCTATCTGCCAATGCAGGAGACATAAGAGATGAGAGTTCGATCCCTGGGTTGGGAAGATCCCTTGGAGTAGGAAATGGCAGACCGTTTCAATATTCTTGCCTGGAAAATTCCTCGGACAGAGGAGCCTGGTGGGCTATAGTCCATGAGGTTGCGAACAGTAGGACATGACTGAGTGACTGAGATCACACAACACAGACAACATGACTCGGTGAGTAGTGGTGCAGGTTGGGTGGGGATGGGTGGAGAAATCATTAAGTCTGTTCTAGACATGTTTAGTTTGGGATGCTTGCGATATTTTCAAGGAGAGATGTTGACTAAGTAACTGGACATTGGGCTCAGGAAAGAGATCTGTACCCTAAACATAAACTTGAGAGTTGTCAGAATATAGGTTAGATGACATTTCTCACCATGAGGCTGGAAGTGAGTGGCTGTCTCTGGAATAAGGCTGAGGACTGAGACAACATTTAAAGGAAATGTTACAATATGTCTGAAAGCTCATGGGAATGATTTTGTACAAAGGGAGATACTGTTGATGTCGAAGAGGGGGCAGAATTAAAGGAGCAGTTTTTAGTGAGGCTGGAGCTGATGAAGCCAGTGTACAAGTGACCGGTTAGGTGCAGGGAACGTGTCGCCTTTAGCATTGTGGGCCTCAGAGAATTTGGCTGAATGGCTCTTGCCATTTACTTGTTGATATTCCTCACTAGACTGTAACCTCACTGAGGGCAGAGACCTCAGTAACTGGCTCTGTATTACACTATATCTCCCAAAGCAACACCTGGCCCACGTTGCAAACTCAAAAAATATCTCCTGTGTTAAATGGGTGAATAAATAAAAGACCATACTTGGCCAAGAATCATTCATAAACAAATATCTACTAACTTGTATTAAATATGGATATTAAAAACACAGATAGATACAACCAAACAAGGAGATTTTGGATATTTTCCACTTTATTTTTTTTGGCTGTGCTGCATGGTCTATGGGATCTTAGTGACCCAACTAGGAATTAATCCCACAACCCCTGCAGTGAAAGCAATAACTCCTAACCACTGGATGACAAGGAAATTCCCTGGATATTTTCAATTTAATAGTTAGGCCTAAATTTTCTATTAATGAGTGTTTGGATATTTTTCCAGATTGCTAAGTTTTAAAATAAATTGAATGATAATTGCTAACTTTTATGAGTGCTTAGTTTATGTCAGAGTCTCTTCTAAGTTTTACATTCATTATCTCATTTAATTTTTACATCAGCCTTGTGAGAGATCTTCTACTAGTATCATCATACTTGAAAGATGACAAACTAAGCCACAGTAACAATGAGTAATTTTTCTCAGGTTACATAGCAGCTTCTTGGTGGCAGAGCTGGGATTCAAACCCAGGCAATTTATCTCCAGAAGTGCCATACCCAGCTACCCTCTGGATTCCTAACTCCCAGTCTAGAATTTCTTAACTGTTAGAAAAATGAAGAATAAAGTAAATATGACAACTAGAAACATGCCACATAAACAGCCAAAAGATGAATGACAAAACTGGGAAAGATGTTTATTATTCATACAAGAGATAAAGGATAACTAATATATAAAGTCATCATAGAAATCTCTAAGAGACTCAACTGAAAAATGGGCAAAGAATATAGATAGTTCATGCAAAACGAAACAATCCATACATATAGCCTTTAAACATATGGAAAGATGTATAGCCTGATGAAGAGAAAGGCAAATTAATTCTATTCAAAGATACTATTTTTTTTTTTTTACCTATGAGTTCTGCAAATATAAAACTTGGCCTAGAGCAAAGCTTCAGAAAAACAAGTACTTTTATACTCAGCTGACAAAAGTGCAAAATAATACCTACCCATGGGACTGTGTGGCAATTTCAACAAAATCTTGAAGCAAAACCTTTTGACCCAGTGATATATTAATACCACTTCTGGGAATTAATCCTCAGGTACAATTATCCATTTTCAAAATGCTATATGAATAAGGATATTCATTGCAACACGGCTTATATTAATAATACAAAGTTGGAAACAACCCAAGTATTGGTCAATAATATACAAGTTCTCTGAACTGTATATCCATACAATGGAAAATTAATCATTTGTGAGAGGAGGAAGTTCCTTTTGACTGACACAGAAAAGTCTCCAGGATATATTGCAAAATGAAAAAGAAGAAAAGCAAAGTACAAGATAGTGTATATGATATAATACCTTTTATGAAAGAAAGGGAGAGAGTAAGATTATAGTTGGTTCTATGCTTTAATCCATGCAAAGACATACTGGAAGCACACACAGGAAACTAAAAAGGTGTTTCCCTGTTGGGAAAATGTGAGGTGAGGCAGGGTGTGTTCTAAGTACTTTACATGTAACACAAATCTCATGAAAACTTTTCAGTGTTTATTTGTTAATTTTTTGATCTTTGCTGCTGCTGCTGCTGCTAAGTTGCTTCAGTCATGTCTGACTCTGTGCGACCCCATGGACAGCAGCCCACCAGGCTCCTGTGTCCAAGGGATTCTCTAGGCAAGAATAGTGGAGTGGGTTGCCATTTCCTTCTCCATTTGCTCTTTGAACCATGTAAATATTTTGTTTTTTACAAATGAAAAGGAAGAAACTAACAATAGCTATACTCATAGCACTCTCACTGTGTGCTGGTCACTGTGCTAGGCACATTGCATTTGTTATCTTGGCTTTCTCACAGGTCACGTTGTAATTTCCCTTGTGCAGGTGCTAGGAACAGGTTTAGAGAAGTTAAGGAATTTGCCGAGGGTCACATAGCTAGTACACTGTGAACCTCAAACTCAAGCTGCCTGGCTCTGGAACCTACATTGTGAGCTGTTATACTATTGTACAGGGTTTTTTTTTTTTTTAATATTTCTCGTCTACCTTGGGAGTCACAAGAGATGATGTGCCATGACCTAGTCTCATAGGCACGATCGTGTTTGCAAACAAATGATCACTGAAAATCCCCAATGGTTCACCAGTTGCAATAGCAATCGCTTCAGAGACTGCTTCACTTGCAGTGTCT
Organism: Dama dama; assembly: GCF_033118175.1. NCBI lineage: Eukaryota > Metazoa > Chordata > Mammalia > Artiodactyla > Cervidae > Dama > Dama dama. The sequence goes on along the minus strand of NC_083705.1, from coordinate 42,356,851 downwards.
CTCCCCTGAAGGCTGAAGTTCCTCCCCTCCTCTCCTAAACCAGAAAGCATATTGAAGTGAAAGGAATACCAAGGTTATTACTTGAAGGAACACTTCACATTTATTGAGTTCTTACAGCATGCTGCGCACAGATATTGTAAGTCAATTATAGGTATAAAGATTTAATGTCTACATCGAACCTTATTAGATAAGAACCATTATTTTCACTGGGGCTTCCCAGGTGGTGCTAGTGGTAAAGAACCTGCCTGCCAATGCAGGAGACATAAGAGATGCAGTTCGGTCCCTGGGTTGGGAAGATCCCCTGTAGGAAGGCATGGCAACCCACTCCAATATTCTTGCCTGGAAAATCCCCATGGACAGAGGATCCTGGCAGGCTACAGTCCATGCGGTTGCAGAGTCGGACATGACTGAATAACTAAGCACACACGTGTGTGCGCGTGCACACACACACACACATCGTCTTACAGATGAAGGAACCAAGCTATGCAGAGGTTGAGTAGCAGTTCAGAAAAGTTGGCCAGAGTTATATGGTTAGTAAGTAAGTAATGGCACCTCAACTTGAGCTTGAAAAGTCTGGCTCCAGAAGATTGCTCTGTTCTGATCAAATTTGTACTTTAAAGTTGCTTGCAAAATTCATTTCTTTGGCTGAACTATGTGTCTCACTCCATGACCAGTCTGAACACTCTGTTTGACTTCAACCCTGTATCAAAGGGCTGAGCACGGTGTTCGGAACGGGGCAGCCTTACCACCCTCCTGAGGGCATGGCAATGAGAGTGACTGCAGGCCAACCCCAGCCAGTGGTGCAGCTGCTCAGAGCTGGGGGGCAGCCAAGGGGTCTTTCTGGTCCTCTCTGAAACTGCAGGGCATGACCAGAACCTACGGGATCCCAACTTCAAAGCCATGGAAGCCTTCCCAGCGGCCTCTCATTCTTGATCAGCAGGAGTCACGATCAAGGAATGTGGGTTGTTTAAATTATTTTTTAACTTAAGAAAGGGTCAGTACAAGAGGGCTAAAACAACTTTCAGTAACTGCCTTCTCCAAACTCCTTTGTACCTGATGCCCAGTAAATGCAAATAATGCTTCTTAGATAATATGGGAAGAGGTAGTGATGGGATGAAGGAAAGCCTGGTGAAGCACTTCACCCAAGCCCGGGCTGGTCTGTGTAGCGTGTCTGTGTGTCCCCTCCTGGACAATGCAGCCATGTGAGCAAACACTGCATGTCTGATGGGGCCCAGACAGAATGGTAGCCTCCACGCCAACTGGGAGGCAGGCAGTGATGTGCTTGAGATGGGCACCAGCACCCACATGGAAGTTGGTGAACCTGAGAGTCAAATGGGCTTCCCAGGTGGCTCAGTGGTAAAGAATCCACTTGCCAATGCAGGAGACCTGAGTTAGATCCCTCCAGGGTCAGGAAGATCCCTTGGAGAAGGAACTGGCAATCCACTCCAGTATCCTTGTCTGGAGAATCGTACGGAGAGAGGAGTCTGGTGGGCTACAGTTCACGGGACGGCAAAAAGTTGGACATGACTGAGCGACTGAACACCACCACTGAGTCATATGACCGAAGGGAAATTGAATACAGGTCACAGTCACATTGGGTAGATGGACAGTGTAGTTGATTTCCCCAGGCTGTGTTGTCAAAGGGTGGGATATTTTAATGCTGTCACCAGATGGGATCGTGCTGTATCAGACGACACAGGACTGTGCGTTCTCTAACCATTCTGAATTACAGCGTAGGTAGTTAATAAGCACATCTTGTTTGGTTGGTTTATTTCCTGGATTGGTTTGGAATGGGCTTCCTGTTCCCAATTAGGATCAGAGCAAAAGAAGAGAAAGTGTCTTTGCTGGAAGCCTGGCCTACAGGTCTGCACCATGGTGATTCTTCCTGAATGGAAGAAAACACTCCCCTAAACCTAAAGACAAAATGTGTGCCTCTGGATACCTCTTGGGATGTCAAGGAAGAGAAGAAAAATGGCCAACCTCTGCCTGGTGTGGAGGCAAAGGCAGGATGTAGCCACTTATTGAGAGTGTTAGACATGGAGGCAGAGTGAGGGAGAGATTTATTTCCTTAAATAACTTCTCAGACCCTAGATACTGATGCGTGCATATGTGCTAGTCGTTTGCGACCCAGTGGACTAGACCACCAGGCTCCTCTGTCCATGGAATTCTCCAGGCAAGGATACTGGAGTGGGTTGCCATGCTCTCCTCCAGGGGGTTTTCCCAACCCAGGGCTCAAACCTGCATTTCCTGCATTGCAGGCAGATTCTTTACCGCTGAGCCACCAGGGAAGCCCCCTAGAAACTGATAAACCCAGGTTTATTATATCCTAGTAAAAACCAGCTTTGCTTCTTCAGTCCAGTATTTGAAGACTATCTCAGCCTTAACATTTGAATACTTTGTTTAAAAGAAATCCCTGGAAACGGCAGCAGGTTTCCTGAAAAACTCTGAAAGACATACCTGAGCTTTTTCTCATTCTTTTTCAAAGTTTAGATTCTCTGGTTCCATATCTTAATGTGAGTGAAAAAGTTTTACCTGCTTTGCTGCTATAGAAGCAGACCCTGAAATGGCAAAGCCCGCAGGGAAATTCCAGAGAGAGAGAGAAAATGACTCACCTGGGAGTGGGCCCCGCTCTCAGGAGACTTATTTCTAGAATGCATATTACAAAGGCGAACCTCTGGTCGGCAGACATTTTCACTAGCGAGACAGCTCCCGGAGTGGAATGGCCAGAGAGTTCCTGGAAGACACTTATTTGCAAAGGACTGGGGAACAATTATTGTTTGTTTTTGCTCAGTATTATCTTTAGAATTGGGCTTCCTGGGTGCCAAAGTCCAATCAAAGGAGAGTCATTTCGTAACTCGGGGCCTACCATTTTTGGCCAGGAGTGTATATATCAGTTGTATATTCAAGCGAGGAGCCCGTGACTGCTAAATAGCTGAGATGTGTTGAAAACAAAAACCCAACAGACAACTCCAGTGGTTCTCATTTTTGGAGACTCTGGGCGGGATCATGTGGGACTGTGTAATTTGGGGGAAAAAGGTCTGTGGATAATTTTTATAGAGGCAGAAACTCAAAATTAGTAAAAGAATTGCACTGACTAGAAACAGAGTTACAGACATAGCTGTTGCCCTCTGAGGGTGAACTGTGTGGTATTTCCACATGGACAGATCTTAAAATGCATCTACAAACTGACATCTTTTTATAAGTGAAGTGAGTCATTTTGAAGAATCCAGGTACATTCCCTAAGGCCTTTCCAATATCTTCCAGAAGAACATGGTGTCTTTATCTAAGAAGCACACCTGTCAGCAAGGTAGATTCTAAGATGGAATTACTTGCTCCAACCCATCAGAAAGAATTTTTTCCCCTCATTTTCACATTCTTCAGAACTTGTGAAAAGGGCAGGCTATTTTGGAAGTACTGGAGAAGGGGGATATCACAGTTGCTTTTAAAACACTGGTTGCACAAGAGAATGACTTGGGGGACCTGTGAATAAACACTGATGGCAGCCCACTCTCATCTGATACTAATAATTGATCCAGGATGGGACCCTGAATCAACATTTTAAAAAATTTTATTTATTTTTGGCTGTGTTAGGTCTTCGTTGCTTTGCTTGGGCTTTCTCTAGTTGTGGCGAGAGGGGGCTACTCTTCATTGCGGTGCTCGGGCTTCTCATTGCAGTGGCTTCTCTTGCTGACAGCACAGGCTCAGGAGTTGTGGCACACAGGCTTAGTTGTTCCATGACATGTGGAATCTTCCTGGGCCAGGGATTGAACCCATGTCCTCTGCATTGGCAGGTGGATTCTTATCCACTGTGCCCCTGGGGTCGTCTTGCATCAGTATTTTTAAAATTTTGCTGGGTCATTCAAATGTGTGACCAGGGCTGAGATTTTGAATGATCACCTTGAGAAGAAACACAGGAGGTACAATACGTTATTGATGTTTTAAAAATTTGCTGACACTTAAGGGGACTTCATGGGCTTCCTTGATAGTTCTGCAGATAAAGAATCCTCCTGCAATGCGGGAGACCCCAATTTGATTCCTGGGTTGGGAAGATGCCCTGGAGGAGGGCATGGCAACCCACTCCAGTATTCTTGCCTGGAGAATCCCCATGGACAGAGGAGCCTGGTGGGCTACAGTCCATGGAGTTAGAGTCAGACAGGGCTGAGCAACTAAGCGCAGCATAGCACAAGCGGACTTCATAAGTATTCATTAATTAAAAATAAGCAAATTTCAAATACTAGTACTTACCAAGCCCGGCAAAACACAGAGTAGAGTTGGGGAGGTAACAAACATAGAGCTAGTTTTCCAGTACTGCCTACCTTTGGCATCTTCTCTATTATTTTACCTAGAGTAAGAGTTAACTACTTTCATCACCCGTTCTTGCCCCCTCTTATAAAAACTTTATTTTCTTTTTTATACAGAGCAAGAGCTTTCTCATGGGATTAGTTTCATCCATTCCTGAGTCTGCTGTGTACACAGTCAATTGTAGATCTTGCAGAATTATGTAGATCTTGCAGAATTATGTAGATCTTTCAGAATTGCCAAGTAATAAAGCAATTCAAACATGTGTGATGACACTTGTACCTACATTGACGAATAAATTTTGCCCAAAGGACTCTGCTTGGAAATACTTGCTAATGACAAGTGGGCTGTATCTAGATAGTGTAAATCTTTCAGATATAATGGAGGAGTGCTGAACCCCCTCTCTTACATGGCCTCTCTGAACCCTGTCAGGATATTTGTGGAAAGAAGGACTTGGAAGCAGGCATGGTAGAATGATGCTTTATGCTAATTAGACTTAAAGCTAATTGTTTAGACTTTGTGATAACTGACTCATCAATTAGATGTAACTGGAGATTGAAAGGGCTTCCCAGGTGGCGCTAGTGGTAAAGAATCCACCTGTCAATTCTTGAGACCTAAGAGATGCTGGTTCGATCCCTGAGTTGGGAAGATCCCCTAGAGAGGGCATAGCAACCTACTCCAGTACTCCTGACTAAAGAATCCATGGACAGAGTAGCCTGGCAGGCTACAGTCCATAGGGTTGCACGGAGTCAGACATGACTGAAGTGATTAAGCAGCAGCAGGAGATTGAAAACTCCCCTCTCTCCTTGGAAACTGACTCACTGGAGGTGGAAATGGATAGGGGTATTTCTTAGCTGATTGGTTTAAATATTGAATTGCTTTGTAGAAGTTATTTTTTCCCCCATGGTTCAGGAAAAATGTAATGAAGCAAAGCAAAGTATAATAATAATGTACTGTATTAATAATAATTATAAAAATATAGTATGTTTTACATTTTTGTAGCATTTTTTACTCTTCTTTGCCCGTAACAGCTATCATGCATCAGACATTTTTTGAAATGAGATTTGTGTTTCCATGTGTATCTCAAGGAAATGAGGCATCGTGATGCATTGGATCAGAGAAATGAAAATGATAGCATTTAAAATTTGTGTAACACTTAGTGGCTTCCAAAGAACAGGATGAATAAATGTTTATGGAACTTCTCTAATGTGCCACATTGTATATGTGTCATCTTATGTAATCCTCAAGATAACCCATTTTACAGTTGAGGAAGTTGAGGTTCACTGAGATAACCTCATTTGTCCAGCATCACCCACCCTCAGTGCTGGGTAGCTGGCATTTGAACTTGGTGAATCTTAGGCTTTTCTCACCACATCATCAGTTCTGTTGGTACTATTCTAATTCGTCTGGTCTTGTGCTCAGTCGGGTCCAACTCTTTGCAATTCCCTGGACTGTAGCCTGCCAAGATCTTCTTGGTCCTCAAGGAACATGAGATTTCCCAGGCAAGAATACTGGAGTGGGCTGCCATTTCCTCCTCCAGGAGATCTTTCTGACCCAGGGATTGAATCCGTGGGTTTCATTTTACCACATGGGTCTTCCTTTACCTTCAACTTGTTGCAGCCTGCCTTTTACTCCACTGAAGACCTTCATATTACTGAGTCTGAGGTACATTTTTCTGTCCTTGTCTTTGTCTCATAGAAGCATTTGACCCTACTGGCTGCTCTTATGCTTGAAAGTTCTCTGTTTCTTTGGCTTTTATGATACAACATTTCCTGTTCTTCCACTTTTCATTTGTTAACTCCTCTCCCTTGACGGTCAGGGAAGTCTGGCGTGCTATGGTCCTTGGGGTCACAAAGAGTCAGGCACGACTTAGTGACTGAACAACTCCCGTGTCCATCAGATGCTCCTGTCAGATGCTCCTTGTCCATCCAGCAGATGCTACTATTCCCTTGGGAGGAGGGGGTGGGGGTGGGGGAATCTGTCCTTTGCCTTCTTTCCTCAATCTGTACCTACTCTTCTTATCTACTCTTAAGGGTACATCCATCATTTAGAACCAGCAGTCTCAAGAGGTGGTCTGTTGGAACCAGAAGTCTCAAAAGACGGTCTGTTGAAACTCCTTTACCAAAATCTTCTGGGTTCTTGTTTTGAAAGTATAGATATCTGGAAGTGATCATTTTAAAAGATGTAAAATATATTGTGTTACTTTCCAGCTTAATAATCTTCAAGTACTTCTAAGAAATGGATTTTAATTTTTTTGTGTTAAGTTGAACTGATCATGTCTAAAATCAAATGTAAACTTCTTGCCCTCTCTCTGTCAAGGAAGTTCTTATTATATTCCTTATTTTGTTAATGAGTCACCATTTCCTTGTTTTTCTGTTTCTATATCTCAAAGTCATCTTTGTATTTTATTGCATTATGATTCTGATAGTGTATGAAATATTAAGCAGTTACTTCATAGTTATTTTATAGTTACCGAATGATCGGTTGATTTCATTTGTTTCAGTTATTTACATATTTGGCTTTGGAACTTGAGACTTTGACAAAAAGGAACTAGTGTTTGAGGACCAAACTATATACAGACTTATTAGTTAACAATATGTAAACCCAGGTAAATAGAATAAGGGATGATGCTTTGCAAATCTTAAATTCTCTTTAATTTTATCTTTTAAAATCATGCTTTCTTGACACTTCACAATTTCAGGGCTGTTCACTGAGGCATGCCTAGGGAGGATGGTAAAATACAGAAGCAATTGATCACCTGTGAATCTCAAAGCAGTGTGGACAGCACAGGTGATAGTACAGAGAATGTTGTTCCTCAAAGATTATAAGAAGGAAGGAACTAGAAGTGAGAGGAGCAGGCTTGGAGATGTGTGCTCTGAGTCCTGTTTCAGGCCAGAATGAGGCCAATATGTTAAGCAGATTGAGGTCAAAGACAGATGCTTCTGTCCTTGCCATTTTGAACTCTGGGAGAACAACTTCCAGACTTTCTCAGTTTGGGGGAAAAAGCTAACTTGAAATAAAAGTGTTTGTGCTGTGTGTTTGGGCAGAGAAGGAGCGTTTGATCTGGCTTTCTAAGTTTCTTTGCCGTGTGTCACAGCAGGTATTTGTTCCCCTCTGTCCTGAGGAGGTTCCCCTGGAGGAGGGCATGACAATCCACTCCAGTATTCTTGCCTGGAGAATCCCCATGGGCAGCGGAGCCTGGGGGGCTACAGTCAGTCCATAGGGTCGCACAGAGTCGGACACAACTGAAGCGACTTCGCATGCATGCATGCATGTCCTGAGGAGGGATGGGGTGGGTAGTGTCAAGTTTGCTGTGTCAAGGGCAAAGTGACTTTGGAGGTGAGAGCAGGGATAGGAAAGCATTTACAGTCGGATCTCAGGAGTCTAGCATCAGTGAGGGCCAAGGTGAGGGTCCAGGCAGCAGGGTGGTCCACCAGGTCCTATAGACTCCCCCAATTTCATGAAGAAGAACAGATCCGACATTCTTCAGTCAACAATTCTAGCTACAGATACTAAGATGTTAGTGCCCAGGTAAATGAGATATTACAGCATAATGCTGTAAATACTGGAAGGAGGATTGTTTAAGGACCTGACTGAGGGTCTAAACTTCTTTCTCAACACCTCCCTCCACATCCCCCAGAAAACTAAACAGCATCGTGGAGAAGAGCAGGAAGAAGGGGAAGAAATCTAAAACACTGTGCACGTATGAGAAAGAGATAGTGTTACCTGGCACAGAAAGCCTGAGGACTGGATTGATGTTCTAGGACCCGACTCTGCATCCAGGAGAGTGGAGACTTGTAAGGAAGAACAGATTCATAGGAATAAAAGAAGAAGGAAAGGAAGGGAGGGAAGGAGAAAGAAAGGAAGGAAAGAAGAGACAAAAGAATGTGGATACATTTTTCTATCTGCATTTGAGTGTGAAAGTGAAAGTGTTAGTCCCTCAGTCGTATCTGACTCTTTGTGACCCCATGCACTGTAGCCCGCCAGGCTTCTCTGTCTATGGGGATTCACCAGGCAAGAATACTGCAATGTGTTGCCTTTTCCTTCTCCAGGGGATCTTACCAATCCAGGGATCCAACCCAGGTCTCCTGCATTGCACAGAGTCTTTACCATCTGAACCACCAGGGAAGCACCTGAATACAGTATAAGCAAAATTTTGTCTTCTCTAGACATGTTTTACTAATCCTTCTTCTCTAGGTATGGGGCTAGCCCATAACTATAGATGATTTAAGTCAGGAACTTCATCTTGTTTCTGGTCCAGCATTGTCTTCATTTTTTACCTCTCTACTGACTTGAGCTTTTCCTCGTCTTGGGGTTTTGTATGACTCATTGATGGACTGTAAGAAATCTTCCTGCTTTGAGTTCACCTGGTCAGTTTCCATTCTTTATAAGTCTAGAGTTTGTGTTTATCAAATTAGAAGTTGAAGAAAGTTGCCACCACTGAAGAACTGAGGAGGAGAGAGTAAGAAAGCACTATAAAGGAAGAACAATTAAACCATCTGTCATCAACCCTTAGCTTTGATCCACTTCATGAAGAACGTGATACGTTAACTGGATGCTGGGTTGTAATAAAATTGTGCAATTTTGTAACGGTAGTGCTGTTATAAAATGTGTGAACTTATGTGAACAGCTTTCTTCACTGACTGTGAACCATGCACCTGGTCTGACCATGAGATGAGGCAGGAGAGTTTGCTATTTACAATGTAGAAGAAATTGGAAGAATATTACTCACAACTCATTACTCACTGTGAGCAGTCTGATTAAAAATACTTCAACATGCTGATGGGAAATATCTGAATTAGAATAAACTGAGCTTGAGGTTAAGTTGGTTGTTGCATTTGTAACAGCCAAAAATTTACGCTTTGAAGTGATAATTTATTTTATCCTGAAAAATGAGCTCTGAAAGAGCCAAAGGAAAAAATGCATGAAAAAAAATTTTTTTTCATTCAATTTTGTAAGCATTTTGGTTAGAGGACGTGGAAGAGGAGAGAACTACTGTAGAGACGATACAGTCTGGGTAAATATAAGACATGCCAGTCTAATGACAATGACACCAGTTTTTGGAGGGAGTGGAGTGGGTAAGTGGTTCTCTCGAGGTTAAGTGCAAGGACTCTGGGCCCGGGGTTGGGTTTCCACTTCAGCCACTTCCTGGCTCTGCGACTTTTGGGCAATGACTCAAGTTCTTTGTACCTCGGTGTCCTTTTCTATGAAATGTTTGCAGTCAGTAGCAGCAGCCCACTTCATAGAATCAATATGAAATTAAATTGCTTATTGTTATGCTCTCAGAAGAGCTTCTGCCCATGATAAATGCTGGGTAGGTGTTTGCTGTTATCATTCCACGACTTCTGTGGACCATCCCTGAATCCACTATTCGTGCTTTTCAAGTCTGGTAGTGTTGTGCTTGCGGTGAAGTGAAATGAATAATTGCAAAGCTGTTTAGAAAGTAATTACTCAGGAGTTTCACAGTCCTCCCCTCAGGATCCCTTCAACTGAAATGGCACATCCCTTTGAGTTCAAATTAGGTTCGTATTAGCATTAAAGCCTCCCAGGCAGAGACTTGTAGTTCCCCGCCCCCTTCTGTTTTGTTCTGTTTGGTAACCTCCTGGCATTAACACACAGAGACTAGTCCTCTGCATTCTTTAGCTTCTACTTGCTAGTCAAAGTGCCTCACTATTAACTTTGCTGAATATGCTCTCTAACTGTGCTTCTCTTCTGCCCTGAGGGTGTTGTGGAGTCAAAGACTGCCTCCACCTGCATTGGGAGGTCAGCCAACTTGGGGTTAAACAATGACCCAGGCTTGTGGGAAGCACATTAGCTAATCCATCATCCATTTCTAAGCTCTCTGGCCAGGACTGGCTTCAAGACCATGTGAGACAGCCCAGGGCTCAGCACTCAGGCAGGCCTCAGGCTTGGGTTAATGCTCCTGCAGCTGCCATCTTGAAATTCTGAATTTTACGCTGGGACGCTTGTTTTGAAAAGTTAAGTTTGATGGTAAAGTGGAACATGTGCACAAGCAGAAGAAATATGCACTGTGTGTTCCTCCTTCCATGGCACCCCATTTGCACAGAGTGTTTATGTTGCCCTGTGAGCATAGGATTCAAGGATTCAAGTGGATTTATGATGTGTGGGAGTTCAGTGAATCAAAGTAAAAGTGAGTATAAGGTGAGACATAACACACATTATGTTTAATACTGAGTAAGTGGGGGGTCACGTGGGGATGGGGGCTAGGTGACACTGACAGCCCTGAGCGGTCACACTCTCTGAACCAGAACTTGCTTCCAACACACACCTGCATGTGTGCTCAGTCATGTCTGACTCTTTGCAACCCTATGGACTGTAGCCTGCCAGGCTCCTCTGTCCATGGGATTTTCCACACACAGAACTCCACAAATGACCAGGAAACATCAATAAAGGAACACTTTATTACTAGTGTTCCTTCTGTGCATTAGCGTCTATGTCACACTGGAAGTGATGGTTGGGTGGCATCACCGACTCTATTGACATGAGTTTGAGTAAGCTCTGGGAGTTGGTGATGGATAGGGAAGCCTGGCATGCTGCAGGCAGTGGGGTCGCAAAGAGTTGGACATGACTGAATGACTGAACTGAACTGAACACTGAAAGTAACAACATAGAAGGAAAGAAAAAGATAGGGCAACACTTAGTTTCTTTTCTTCTGTCTTTTTCACTCATAAGTGAGACATGCTGGTGAGATGCACATGTATCAAGAAGTGAATTAAAGACAATTGAGCTAATTCTGTACCGTGTTTCTAATGGTTCTGGTAGGAATGAAATGCATGCAAAAGAGGGCAGGAGGAGAAGGGGCGACAGAGGATGAGATGATTGGATGGCATCACTGACTCAATGGACATGAGTTGAGCAAATTCCAGGAGATAGTGAAGGACAGGAAGCCTGGCCTGCTGCAGTCCATGGGGTCACAAAGAGTCGGACATGACTGAGTGACTGAATAATAGCAACATGTGTATATATGACTTATGAAATATGAATTGTACAATTTCAGTGATTCCACATATGAATGAAAGCTTACAGGCAAAATTCATACTAATGTTTTAACATTTTAATTTTTCTTTACTTAGAACAACATTAAATGGCACACAGAATACATCATGTTAAGAGAGAGATTTCATAAGAAAGGAGAGAGCTTTATATTTTACTGCCTTCAATAGCACTTTTACCTTGCTATTTGAACAATGGAGATTCCTCCATCTGTGTTTTGCCCTGGGGCCCACGAATGATACAGCCAGCCCTGCCTCTCCTCAACTCCTTTTACTATGCTTTATGCTCAGTAGTTCAATCGTGTCTGACTCTTTGCAACACCATGGACTGTAGCACCCCCCCTGCCCCGCTCCCCAGGCTCCTCTGTCCATAAAACTCTCCAGACAAGAATACTTGAGTGGTTTGCCATTCTGGTAAAGCTAAAAACTTGGTTTCCCAGCCTCCCTTGCACCTCACCATGACCATTTGACCACATTCTGACCAATGAGCCATAGTTGCAATTCACTAGAAAGCCTTTGGGAAAACTGAAATGCTTGGTATGAGGAGCAGATATTGACTGTACCACCTTTCCACTCTGCTTTCCTTGAATGGTTAACATCCTACTCAAGAGCTACACAGCCATCTTGTGACCATTAAGGAACAAACTGAAGAGCAGAAAGCCAAAGCTACAAAAGTTGGAGTGAAAACTTAAGAGTCTGTATCCTTGAGGGTCTTGTTGATTTGCTGAGGCAGCATCAGCAGCCATCAATCTAGACTTTTATGGGGAAAAAAAAAAACCCTATTAATTTTAGCCACTATGAGCCTTTCCATTACTATTGTCTGTTGATTACCAGTGGACATGTGGGCCAGTAACTGCCTGCCTTGCCCAAGGTCTTTCATCAGAAAGAGGCAGTTCCTCCTGTTTTTAGCCCTCTTGTTTCCACCATCGAGACTCAGTGAACCAGGTTCACTGGCCAGTGAGGGAGACTGGAAGGCAAATGTCACACTGACCCTTCTTTCCCTTCCTCCTCCTTCTCTGCTAGCTCCTGTGCGCCAACACTGCCCTCAAACAACAGGTTCTGTGATGATCCATCAGTGTAAGTAAGAACCTGGTGGAGGCAGCCTCAGACATACTCCAGAAACATCCCAAATCCAGCCTCAGCCCAGTTGGTTCACCCTGTAACTTTTGGAACAGCAATCATTTTCCTTTCTTACAAGTAAAGTAAGATAATAGGGACTGAAGTCAAGCATACACAAGAATACCCAGAAGAACTATACAAAAAAGATCTTAATGATTCAGATAACCATGGTGGTGTGATCACTCATCTAGAGCCAGACATCCTGGAATGAGAAGACAAGTGGGCCTTAGAAAGCATCACTACAAACAAAGCTAGTGGAGGTGATGGAATTCCAGTCGAGCTATTTCAAATCCTAAAAGATGATGCTGTGAAAGTGCTGCACTTAATATGTCAGCAAATTTGGAAAACTCAGCAGTGGCCACAGGACTGGAAAAGGTCAGTTTTCATTCCAATCCCAAAGAAAGACAATGCCAAAGAATGCTCAAACTGCCGCATAATTGCAGTCATCTCACATGCTAGTAAAGTAATGCTCAAAATTCTCCAAGCCAGGCTTCAACAGTACATGAACCGTGAACTTCCAGATGTTCAAGCTGGATTTAGAAAAGGCAGAGGAACCAGAGATCAAATTGCAAACATCCACTGGATCATTGAAAAAGCAAGAGCGTTCCAGAAAAACATCTACTTCTACTTTATTGACTATGCCAAAGCCTTTGACTGTGTGGATCACAACAAACTGTGGAAAATTCTTCAAGAGATGGGAATACCAGAACACCTGACCTGCCTCCTGAGAAATCTGTATTCAGGTCAAGAGGCAACAGAACTGGACATGGAACAACAGACTGGTTCCAAATCGGGAAAGGAGTACATCAAGGCTGTATATTGTCACCCTGCTTATTTAACTTATATGCAGAGTACATCATGAGAAATGCTGGACCGGAAGAAGCAGAAGCTGCAATCAAGATTGCAGGAAGAAATATCAATAACCTCAGATATGCAGATGACACCACCCTTATGGCAGAAAGTAAGGAACTGAAGAGCTTCTTGATGAAAGTGAAAGAGAAGAGTGAAAAAGTTGGCTTAAAACTCAACATTCAGAAAACTAAGTTCATAGCATCTGGTCCCATCACTCCATGGCAAATATGTGGGGAAACAATGGAAACAGTGAGAAACTTTATTTTTTTGGACTCCAAAATCACTGCAGATGGTGACTGCAGCCATGAAATCAAAAGGCGTTTGCTCCTTGGAAGAAAAGCTATGACCAACCTAGACAACATATTAAAAAGCAGAGATATTACTTTGCCAACACAGGTCCATCTAGTCAAAGTTTTTCCAGTAGTCATGTATGGATGTGAGAGTTGGACTATACGGAAAGTTGAGCATGGAAAAATTGATGCTTTTGAACTGTGGTGTTGGAGAAGACTCTTGAGAGTCCCTTGGACAGGAAGGAGATCCAACCAGTCCATCCCAAAGGAAATCAGTCCTGAATATTTATTGGAAGGACTGATGCTGAAGCTGAAATTCCAATATTTTGGCCACCTGATGGGAAGAACTGATTCACTGGAAAAGACCCTGATGCTGGGAAAGATTGAAGGTGGGAGGAGAACTGGATGACAGAGGATGAGATAGTTGGATGGGATCACCGACTCAATGGACATGAGTTTGAGTAGGCTCCGGGAGTTGATGATGGACAGGGAAGCCTTGTGTGCTGTAGTCCATGGGGTCACAAAGAGTCAAACATGACTGAGCAACTGAACTGAACTGAACTGAACTGAACTGAAGTCAAGCAAATAAAAATGAATTGACAGAAAACTCCACAGGGAAAACTCAGTCATGAAGACTTACAGAGGTGAGATTTTTTTCCTTTTCTTTTATAACCACATCATCTTTGGTCATGACAGAAGCCCAGTTTCCTTGCCTCTGAGTGGCCACCACAGTTGTCTCCTTGGAGACTGGCACTTGTATGATCTTCAGCACATGGTAGAGGTCTAGTAAATTAAGCACATTCCAGAGAAGCACGAGAGAATGAGGGGCTAAGTCCCTCATCGAGTGAGATGATGCAAGACTGAGCCTTGTTCATCAGCACTGCTGTAATTAGGACCCATTAAGAGGGCTGCTGCCACCACAGCCTGTGTGTGCCTACATTTGGCATAACAACTTAGAACATGAGACTTAGTTGTTTTTAACAGAAGGGAGTTTGTTAAAACATAACATTTCCCAGCAATAATCTAGTGTTTTATTATTTAGCAATCTCCTCCAAAGGTTATAATAGCTTAACTATTTACCAAGGACTGTTGGGGAGCTCTTGTCTTTCACTAGGAGACTTTATATTGAACCTATTCCAGGAATACGGGTCAGAGTCCTCACTCATCAGTTTATTGCAGGGTCAAGCAAATGCCTGAGTTAGCTACATCCTCTATTCTTTCCCCTTCCTGCTGTCAGCACAGTAAAGACACAGAATCACACTCTGGTTCTTGAGACACAATGCTAATACTTTGATAGAGGAATTTGAAACCACTGATTGAAAAGATCTCCCTACATAGCTGAATAAGACCTCAATAGCCAGAGTGTGGTCACGTGACCACTTCTAGGTACAAGGGAGGCTGGGAGATCAAGCGTTCAGCTTTACCAACTTTTATAGTAAAGGTAGTTAAGAAACACAGTTTTACAGTAATATACCATGGAAACCACTCACTTGAAGAATTGAAGCGGATTTAGCCATTTTAAAGCACAGTGCCATTCTCAGATGAGCTGGAACAGTAATAGATCCCATCTTGCTGAATCACAGTGGCAAGAGAATGAAGTTATATTGTGTAAATGGTAAAGTACTTCACAAATGCAAGATTATTTTGAAAAAATTAATACCTTCTCTCTTTGTATCAGCTATGTGTGAGAGATTGGAAGGCACATTGGCTGTTAAAGTACAGCTTTTAGCTTAGATTTATGTGATGCTTCAATGAAACCCTCTTCCAAGGCTAACAGTTTTACCCTAAAAGCTGAATTCCCGGCTTACAGGTGTAAACACCACTGCTACTGTGCTGTGCTGTGCTTAGTCACTCCATCATGTCTGACTCTTTGCAGCCTCCAAGGACTGTAGCCCACCAGGCTCCGCTGTCCATGAGGATTCTCCAGACAAGAACACTAGAATGGGTTGCCATTCCCTCCTCCAGGGCATCTTCCCAACACAGGGATTGAATCCAGGTCTCCAGCATTGCAGGTGGATTCTTTACCATCTGAGCCACCAGGGAAGCCCAAACTACTGGAGTGTGTAGATTATCCCTTTTCCAGTGCATCTTCCTGACCCAAGAATCAAACCGGGGTCTTTTCATTGCAGGCGGATTCTTTACCAACTGAGCTACCAGGGAAGCTACTGCTGCTACTAAGAGACTCTAAAGAGGTCTGTTTCCACTTCACAGGGACACTTCAGGAGGCACCTCCCTCTGCTTGGTTAACAGTAGTTCCTACTGCACTGAAGTGAATGTCATCCCCTTGTACACACGAGCAAGGGTTAACCTCTGGCAAGAGCTTGCTTAAACCACATGGAAATATCACACAGGTTCAATGGGTTAGATACACTGCAGAGTATTTGGATACAATGTGTAATTTGTGCAACATATTCTTATCAGCAGCCCTTTCCAGCTCATCTGTGGTTTACTGGAAGCTGCTTATGTGTGGAGTCTGTTTCTCTATATTCTACTCAGAAACAGATCAAATGTTTCCGTTAGAAGGAAAGGTAAGACAGTACTATCAAATATCTCAGAACAGTAAATGCCAATCAATGACACTTATTCTGTCAAGTTCATCTGATTTACCTGGAGATGTCAAGTTTAATACCAAGACTTCTATTCTACACTCAAGCAGTGTCTGCCTTGGGGTCATCTGTTATGTAGCTCTAGGTCTTGAAATGAATGAGAGCCTTGAATGTCTTTTTTTTTTTTTAATAGGGGAGAGTGTTTAAGAGTGTCCTAGTGCTAAAGACATTTGACCATCAGCTTGCCCATCTCACTTAGAAACTTAGAAGCTCTTCTGAGTAGCTTACAGCAGCTTGAACCAGTCCACAGAGCTGTGTTTTGATGAAGTCAAACATTGCTGAATAAAGAACAGGGGAGGAAAGGGTAAAAGGCATGAACCAATAGTTCACTAATGAATGATTTTTATACTAGACATAATTGAGGTTGTTTTGGCATAGGTCTTATCCACTGGACTCCCATTAAACTCCCAGGAAAGGAGAATGTATAGGTCTAAGAGAGGAAAATTGAGTCTTGAAAGGCATCAGATATTAATTTACTTATGGTCCTATTTCACAGATTTCTACTTTTTTATTTTGGTGGCAATCCAGAATGTGTTATAATTAACATTTGCTCACCTTACACTAGTATATGTTATATCTTGACCCTATCACACCAACCCAAAGCAGCAGTCAAATGAACTGACGGTAACACATGAGATTCTGCCATTCCAGTTTATTGAAATGAGTAAATTTATAGCTTTCTTTGCATACAGAAAAGTGCACAAGAAAATAAGTATGTACAAAACAATTGTGTGGCTGGTCATCAATTTCAAAAAATTTGTCTACCTTCAAAAATTCAAACTATCTAGAAATAATTGCCTCCAGTTTAGCACATTTAAGTATTTGGACATATAAAATATTTATTTCAAGTCTGTTGATAATAACTGAGTAGAAAGTCAGACATTGCCATACACGATCAGCTATTACCGTTCAACATAAAACCATAGGACTTTAGCTTGGACTATTTGGGGCTAATCAATAGAGGTTCATGAGGCCACCATCTTGTTTTGATCCTGAGCGGTCATCCTCTTCTTCCACCTAAAGATAACATTGTATGTGGTTGATTAACACCCACAAGAACCTGAGCACTAGGGGTCAAGAAATAACATTAGAAACCCAACATAAACAAAATAAAACAAAACTCACTATGGCAAGAACAAACCCTTCAGATCTGTGCCAACAATAGGACTGAAAATGAACTGGAAGAGTTTCCAAGATTGTGAGGAGAAAAACACTTCATACATTAAATTTTTAATGATAACACCAAATACTTGCTCTACAGATTCTCCCCCGCCCCCATTTATCTTCTGACTGTGAAACAGTGGCATCAAGAAAGCTTTCCAGTTACTTGATAAAGGTCTGGCATGACCCCAAATAAGCACCTAACATGATTGGCACAATCACATTTAGCTGTGATGTGCTTCTCTTAGGAATGTAGTCCTACATTGCTGAGTCGAGTTCAATTTTTCCTCAATGTGAACTGTTCTAGAACTTCAGCTCAAGAAGATAGCCTCTTATTCCACAGAAAGGATAAAGGTTGTGTGCATTTGCAACTCTAGTTACTGAGATTAGAGATTACTGAGAAGGTAGAGCATAGAGGCTTCAGACCTGTGAATCATTAGATTTTTTTGCCCCATAAAACTCTATTGTTTATGAAAGAGAAAAGCCCAGGAGCAAAAATGACTGAAAAGAGAATTGGAGGGAAAAGAAGAGGAGAGATGAAAAATGATTTTTCCCTCCTTTGCAATAGCTAGCAAGAGATAAGAGAAAGGACAATCTCACCCTTGAGAGAAAAAGCATCTTCAGAAAGAAAAGTTGTATCTTTAAAAACATTCTTAGGTGTGTCAGACTCCAAGGAGATTCTCCTAAGGAGAAGTTGAACTTGCTTCCATTTTACTTTAAAAATGCTCTGTAAGTGACGGTCTGAAGCAAGATTTAAGAAGGTGCCTTGTTCTACAATTTTAGGTTTAATTAATTTAGGTTTAATGCTCTGAAACAGATCCCCCATACACTATGAACAGTAGGGATTTCAAAATTTATTCAAAACAGTATGATCTGAGGGGTTGTGGTGGCTCCATCGCCCAACCAGAGGGTACATGGGTCACATGGGTTCCAGAAGGTTCTAGGGTCACAATAGACAAGGGTCCAAATAGGAAAACTACTTCGCTTACATTCAGCTAGTGAGTTTAGGTTCTTAATTTATTTAAAGCCATAGATTCAGTTTAGCGAAACAGAAAGTAGAAGGTATTCTACAAGTGGGAGAGGCAGCAAGAAATAAGGCAACTGATAATATGTCAAAGCTAGAACAAGGGCAAAGGTCACGACTTGTCTGCCAATTAGCTTTGTCCTTGACTACCAAGGCCAACCTCTTTGTTTCTCTGGACAGTCAGCATGCCAAGTTCCTTGAGAAGTATGGAAAAGAAAAAAACCCATGGTTAGAATTTTGGGGTGGAATATTTAATGTGCTAAACATTAAGTCATTATTTATGTTAATGGTAGTATCTCCTAGGACTGATTCAAGAGGATAAAACAACTGACATATAATCTGTAATATAGTGATTAGCACAAGTGCTCAATAATGTTACCCATTTTGTCCTGTGGTAGTTCTCCTATTCACTCCTCCATCTACCATTTAGCAGGTTAACTAGAATTACCCTTTCTTCATGACCTAAAGAAGGAAGGGCTTCCAGAGAGAACTCTAGTCAATTCAATTAGGCGCAAACAATCCTCCTAGACTTTTAGTACACATTATTCCTTTTGATTGGTTCATGGGTGCCTCCCCGGGAGAGGAGGCAAGAGTGAGTCCCTGTTAAGATTCAATATATCATACCATTTTATTAACATTGCAACTCATCTGGATGCTTGCTAAAATAAAGCTTTTCCTCAGCACCAAGGGGGATTCCTCAGGGCTAGGGCTCAGGAATTTGCCTTTTCAATAATCTTACTCTGCAGCCTATTTTATGGAAAAGTATTTTCAGAAAGACTGTAATTATAGAATTGGAGTGAGGAGGGGGGCTAATTCAAATTGCAAATAAACTCAAATCTCATTGTTAGTATCAGACTTAAGATATGTATCTATTTAAGATAATTAAGTTCTACATGGGTTGAGAGAGAGTTTGGGTCAAGAGACAGTTTGGTAGTCCCACATGAATGGGGGCCAGGGGGCAAAACTGGGAAAAAAAATGGGTTTGGGTTCTTTTCATTCTTCCTGTTTTTCTCCTCTTCCAGCTATCCCCTACTTCCTCTAAAATGCAGATAAGCCTCTTCTCCTCCAAAAACTGCAATCTTTTAAGATCAGATAAAGTTGCTTCCACTAACTGGTGAGAAAGAAACATACTCCCATCTTCACTCCCAGATCTCAATCTAAGGTGGTGGTGGTTCAGTCGCTAAGCCGAGTTCGACTCTTGCGACCCCATGGACTGTAGCCGGCCAGGCTCCACTGTCCATGAGATTCTCCAGGCAAGAACAGTGGGGTGCATTGCCATTTCCTTCTCCAAGTCTAAGCTGGAAACACACAATAACTGACTGAGGATAAAACCCACCAGTGGACTCATCTGAACTTGCCTTTCAAGGGGTTACTGGAAGCTGTCACCATTTTGAGATTTAATACCACCAGACGATTTCAGACCAATTTTGAGGCCTCCCCCACAAAGAAATGCATATTGAATTGGATGGCAAAAGTGTAATCATGATTTGTTTGGCTGACCTCTTTGGTGGTATCAGAAGGCCTTCAGAATTTGAAGCTTCTATAGAAAACTGAGTAGTTACTAGGAAACTTTGCAATCACTTCAATAAGAAGATCAAAAATCTAGAAGGTTGTTATGTGTTTATGGAGTTTTACCTCTATACAGAAGTGAAATATTAAAAACACAGGCCAGAAACCTATATCCATGAGTATATTACTATTTTTTATATGTATGAGCATTCATAAATGCTCAGCTTAGTCATTATGGAATTAGTTAAGCATAGTGTTCCATATCTTTTACTTCTCCATTTCAGAAGAATTTTTTCTTTCCAATTCTAAAATTAAAATTTCACCGTTATTCTCTGTGCCACCCTTTCTTACAAAGCCTAAGCTCAGCAGGATCTTCTACTTACAGAAGTTAGGCAAAAGGATTTCCAAATGGATCTCTATATATATCGGATGATGTGGGTTGAAGAGAAGCCATCTAAGGAAACAAAACCACCTAGTCAATAACTATAATTACAATGATAAGAAAATACCTATCATTAAGACTTCTCGGATTCCTTTAAAAATCACTTAGGTCACAGACTAATCAGATATTGTATGGGTCTACAATGATTTGTGTTTTTCTGCTTGTGATTGATATATATTTAATATTTACATCAAAAGCAAGATTCAGAATTATGTTTGCTCCCCCAAAATGCAAAATATTATTTTTATGAGCTATGTCATTTTGTGTTAGGAAATTAAACATTTGAAAGATTTTTAAAGCATAGTGTTTTGGCTCAATTTTCTTTCAAAGTGCTTTCCCAAGCTAGATTAAATGAGAGACAAAGGACTTTTCTATATGATATTTACTTCTCAAATTCAAGAGAGTAGTTCCTGTAATAATAATCTTTCCCCAGTTTGAGTTGAGGTTTACACTGCAGTGGTTCGCAGTGATAAATCTTATTCAAATGTCCTTTACCGTCAAAGATACAAGCAAGGTTAATTCAGGGGGTGATAACTCTACGTGGTGTGTACTTTGGAATATCAGCTTCTAATAGTTGGTACTTACAGAGGCTGGTGATGAGTGGAAAGACTCTTTAGAGAAGGGATTCTCAAATGCATTGTCAGCAGATTTGGTAACTGGCAGGGCACTGTGTCGGGGAGCTGGCTTTGGTAGTTCTAGAAGGTGAAAAAGTAGTCAGTAAACAAGCTTTCCTCCAATGCAAGCACAAATCCTCCAGTCAGGCTTATCTTAGAAATTAAGTTTCATATTTTTGAAACTGACATTGACCAAACAAAAATTATCACACCAAATACCAGGACTCCCAGTGATGATTACAAGCAAATTCATCCCTTCTTGGAAGAGGAAACCAGGCATATTCACTAGAAGCGGAAGAGATTCAGAATTCCCTCAGTTAAAAGCACCTACATGGCAAACCTTCATTAAGCCTTGAGGCCAACATAGAAATAAAGGCTTCTAGAGATTCAATTACCTGATGGATTAACTAGCCAGTAAAAGTACAACTAGCATTCAAATACTGGTTGCATTTCAAAGCTCTTTCTTTCTACCACGGCTTTTAACTTCCCTCATTAGATGGGTAGTATGATCCATACACACCTACTCATGAAAAAAAGGAGCCTACAGCCCTACACACCTACCTCCAGTCCTCCGGGGGCCATAACCCATTGAACTGCAATAGCTCTCGGCAGCCCTTTTAAGAATTGTCACAAGAGGGCAGCACTGGGCCAGTCCTTAGAAATAGCTAACTAAGGTAACCTGTTAACTCCATAAGGCAAGTGGCTACGTTGTCTCCATAACCCCCGATAGATGGAAAAAGCAAGAGTAGGGGTCTGGAGGGGGTTCTGAGAGACTCTCCGGACTCATACGACTGAAGTCCTTGTGGGTGCAGTTGACAGAGAAATAGGTAGCTTACCATTGATCTTTCTCAATAGTTGATTAGCATCCAGATCATCATGGTCTGCATTCTCCTGAGGAATGCCAACTTTGCTGTTGAAATAATTGGAGAAGGCACTCGAGGTCCCAGAGGAGTTCTGTTCTCCCTTCCTTGCTGGCACAGTAGGTGGCTGCCGCAGTTGGAAGTCCTTAAACATTTCTTTCACTTCCTTGACTTCTCTGTCCCCAAGAGGGTCCAAGGCAATGAAGGCATCGCTGGGGACATCCTTTGGAGGGCCAGTTCTGGGAGGTGGTTGAGGAGGAGTGACCAGGAGAGAGGAGAGCATAGAAGGGGGCTGGGTGGACACAGCAGGAGCTGGAAAAACATTGCCCTGAAAAGGATTCCCCAGAGGGCTGTTTGCTGACCATGTGTTGGGTGTTATGGATGCCGATGTGCCCCACGCTACAGGGGGTGGAGAGGAAACTGAGACTGCGAAAGAGGAAGGCTGGTTCCAACCCGGAACACTTGGGCTTGTGGTGAAGACGATTGGCTGACTGAATCCTGAAGGCTGACCAGCCATCATGGCGCCCGGGACCATTGACGGGGACTGACTGAAGACTAAAGGTGCTGGGCTCCATGGCCCTGCCTGGGCAGATAGAACTGGCACGCCACCTGAAGGAAGGAAGCGGGATAAGGGACTTGAATCAGAAGACCAGCTTGAAGAGGATTCTTGAGTTCCAGAAAGTCAGCTCTCTGGACAGCATTTATAGAGAGCATCTACATGCCAACCTTTATTAAGCCTTGAGGCTGACATGGTTCTTATTAGATTAAAGCACTCTAAAGATGAATTGGGCTTCCCTGGTGGCTCAGATGGTGAAGAACCTGCCTGCAATGCAGGAGACCCAGGTTCGATCCCTGGGTCAGGAAGATGCCCTGGAGAAGGGAATGGCTACCCACTCCAGTATTTTTGCCTGGAGAATTCCAGGAACAGAAGAGCCTGGTGGGCTACAGTCCAGGGGTGGCAAAGTGTCAGACTTGACTGAGCAACTAACACTTTCACTTTCTTTTCAAAGATGAATTAGCTGTAGCACATATTCACATGTTTGTTGCACTTCGAAGCCCTTTTTTTCTACCACACGTTTTTAAACTTGACTCATTAGATAGGTAATACAGTCCACAAGTACCAAGTCATAAAAGAAAATGAGCCCTTTTCATACATTCATTGATGTAGTTCTAATAGCTAGAACAGAACCTGTCAGTGGTATGAATCTACATGTGGAGTAAATACATTGACATATATAAGCCATGCTTATTATGAAGTAGTTAATTAAGATAATCCATTGGATACTCGAGTCATTGATGTAATCTTTTCTTTGGCAAATGGCTCAGGTCTGGAGTCTTATGGAGACTAGCTATTAGGCATATACGTTAGGCTTTAACATGCTTACATCCTGAAGAAACCATTTCAAAGTTTCTTTTCTTTTAAATGTTGCCAAGGTTGACACAGCTATATAAAAGGATAGTAAAATTTGGTTTATGCCAAGATAGTTTTAGACTTTTACATACAAAAATGGAGGAAAGGCTGGTTACCCTAGGAGAGCTGTTTCAAATAAAAGTGCTTCCTGCCATGTGTCACTCACTAAACTCTGAAGAGGGAGAGGAGATAATGTGAAGGAAAAACAAAGACAAAACAAAGACAAAAACCCTAAACAAACAAACAAGAAACAAAAACACTTGCAATGTGAGTAACTACCCCTGTCTAGGCATCTGCTCTTTGTGGGGAAATAACTCTATAACTGGACCCCTGCCATTGTTGATCTGTAATTAATTAAATCACTAAAATTTAGGTCTCTTCAATGCTCGCCCTCCTCTTCTTGAGAAGCTTATTCCCGACATCTTGTTCTAAAATGTAGGACATTTTCTCTTTTGTGACCTCCCAAGTGTATTAATAATCCAGTTAAACTGTCACCACTAACAGAAAACCTAAATTCAGCCTCATACCACTACACAAACGATGCTCTGCTCTCAAAAACCTACTTGCTTTGGACTTTGGAGCAGAGCAGTTCTTTAGTTATGAATGCTTTCTAACCAAAGAAGGAAAAGGCCTTCAGACTTGGGTTAGGAATGTTTTTGTTTCCAGAGTGAGAGATATTTTGAAATGGTGTTCAGGGGATGATGGAGCAAGATATTCTATCTCGAATTTTCTTAGGATTGGAGCTTGGTGTTACCTGATTCAGCTTTGTCGTCACAGACCCCCTCCATCTGACCATGAACACACAGGGTGTGCTCATGAAGAGTGAGTGGCTTTCAGTGGTGGCTCATCTTATTAAATTAATATGCTTTCTTTTGAGGTGAAGAAATTGGGTAGAAGAATATTAATTATTAAAATTAGGAAGGTCACAGTCTGTGATAGAGACCAAAACTCAGGCATACCACTGATTCTAGTCCCTACCCTCCTGTTCTGTCTCCTTGACATCAAGGAACAGAACTACATTTTTTATTGGAATGTTAATTAAAATGCTTATTTTTTATTCTTGGCCACACTGTGTGGCATGCAGGATCTTAGTTCTCCAAGCAGGGATCAAACCTGTGCCCTTGCATTGGGAGCACAGAGTCTTAACCATTAGACTGCCAGGGAAGTCCCTCAAATACTTATTTACATGAACACAGAAATTAGACTTCATTTACACCAAAGAATATGCACACAGGCAGACCTTGGAGATATTTCAAGCTTGTTTCCAGACTGTCATAAAAGGGAATATGACAATAAAGTGAGTCAAGCAAGCTTTTTGGTTTTCCAGTGCATATAAAAGTTATGCTTATATTATACCATAGTCTAGTAAATATGCAGTAGTATTATGGCTAAAAAAACAAAGTACAAACCTTAACTTTAAAATAATTTATTGTTAAAAATGTCAACCATCATCTGAGCCTTCAGCAAGTCATTCTCTTGGCAATAGTAACATCAAAGATCATCAATCACAGATCACCATATCCATTTAAGAAGAAAATGTTTGGAATACTGCAGAAATTACCAAAATGTGACAAAGAGACAAGAACTGAGCAAATGCTGTTGGAAAAATGGTGCTGATACACTTGCTTCACTCATAGGTGCCACAAACCACCAATTTGTAAAAAAAAAAAAAAAAAAAAAAAAATCACTGTCTCCAAAGTGCAATAAAATGAAGTGTAATAAAACAAGGTATGCCTGCATTCCTTTCACAACCAATCAAGGGAACAGTTCTCTTAGATTCGATACTACAGGCTTGTCAAAGTAGGTTGAGTTTGAACAAAGTTATTGCCATCATTTAAAAAAAATAATTTAAACTTTATTAACTGAAGCCAGAGTCACTCACTAATAATTTACTCCAATTGAACGTACAAATTGGGTAAAACTGTACCATCTTTCAGCTTGGATGACTTGCCTTCCCTTAGGAAAATGTGTAGCTTTAGTCACAGACAGTATTAGTGGGAGTGGTGATAAAGGAGAAAAACATAGTGATATTTGCCAGGAATTAAAGACTTTCCCTGGTGGCTCAGACAATAAAAAATCTGCCTGCAATGTAGAAGGTCTGGGTGGGGAAGAACCCCTGGAGAAGGGAATGGCAACCTACTCCAGTATTCTTGCCTAAAGAATTCTATGGACAGAGGAGCCTGGCAAGCTGCAGTCCATGGGGTCACAAAGAGCTGGACACAACTGAGCAACTAACACTTTCACTTTCTTTCTTTCAAAGACTTTCCCAGTGTATACTTAGGCCAGCCTTCATTCCTGTCTACCAAAGCCCACGCATTGTGTTTCCAAGATATTTAAGGCCCTGCTGGAGAAAGCATGGAAAAAGAAAGTGTGGGTATAAAAAGTTAATTTTATTAACTTCCTGATGCTATATTAAAACACAGGGCAGCTAGTCAAAGCTTTCTACAATACTCTTTCCCCACCCCCAGTTCTCCAGAGGAGATGGTCCCCCAGCTGGGTCCAGTGGAAGTCAGACCTACAACCTTCCATGGCTTGGCTGAGGATCCCTGCGAGTGGACAGGGGCTATACTGTAGGGCTCAGTTTGAGTCCCAGGTCCAACTTAGAAGAATCATCAGTATTCGGCAGTTGTATACCCCAGGGCCTCAACAGGGGCACCCAGCCAAAAAGCTTTACTTCATCTGCATAAATTAACTGTTATAGGGTCCAGCTGTATTTTCAGGCTGATTTGTTAAATATTGGCTGTGAAAATTCTTCAGGGCCTTGATATCAGACTACAAAGCTCTGTGATGTGATCTTGGCACAGCACTGCATGCCAGCTCTCTACCCCTCTGCAGGGAAAGCACCAACCAGCTCCCCTCAGGGGTGTATGAGAAAGGGCTGCAGAAACGGGAAGACCCCAAGAAATCTGAGGTGCCTGGAGAGTCTCCTGATGACGTAAATGCCAAGCAGGGACCTGAAATGAGCTGGCTTTCACACTTGCAGGGCCTGCAGCCACTCAGCAGTTGGGAACCAACTCCCTCTTGCCACCACACCTCCAGATATGATTGAACTGATGTAATATGACAGAACCAAAATATTTTCCTTTGCAGGAAAACAGCAGGAAGAAAGAGTCCTGATGACGGACTCTGCAGGAGGCAGAGAAAGCCAAGATCCCTGGTCAACTTTTATAAAATAGGGAAGAGAGGCCCCTTCATTTATAGCCCCCCTCCCTTAGCTCTCTCGTGAGACAGAGTCTGTTTGGGGCTTGTGGAAGTGCCAAGAAGTAGGAAAACAAACAGAATCCCCAGTAGGGCAGCAAAAACCATTGTCAGAGTTTCTGAAGAACTGTTCCATGGAGGCAGGAAAGAACGGGAGGTGGTGGGGAAAAAGGAGCAGGACCAGCTCTCAGCCATGTGGCCTTTCCCAGAGTCCTGCCACAGAGGGGCTCAGTGGTCCACGTGAGCTAATGACATGGCTTTGAATGCTGCTGGTTTTGACAGCAGCAGCATGTCTTAGGTATCTGATAAAATTCCATCTCTTCCATTATTTCTGTGTTCTTTTCCCCTTCAGGTTTCTGTACTGTAGACTTATCTTCTAACTCTAATAAGGGACACAACTAACCAAAATATCAGCAAGGAGCTGCTAAGGCTTAAGTATTCAGAGACTGATCAGGATACACACCTTACTCACACCCACCACATGAAGAAGAGCAGAGCTGGGCTCAGAACCCTGCACTTTATTCAGTGACTTACACTTGCTTCAGATTTCACTTACATCCCCCTTGAGGTGTATATTCCTTCCAAGAGGGGCATTAGTTTAACAGGGGATAATAGGGTTTTGAGTTAATAACGACAAGATTACATGGAAGACATGCATGTTATTACTTTTTCAAGTGGAGACGATCTCAACCCCATTTCGCCAATGAAACTGGTCTGAGCTTCAGAATCCCTTACAACTGTCTTCAGTAAGCCATGACAAGTTACTTCAGGTAGGTGCAACACTTGGAAACGGATTTCTTCTCACATGCCAACTCAAGGAGCCACTCCAGCTACAAGTCAAGAGTTCCAAATGGAGGTGGATTGTACAGAAGTAAAAGTGGAAGAAAGGCTCCCTAGGATGTGCAAATCTTATGCCCCAGGAACTCCTATGGATATGAAGTGCTTCCTCCTATGAATTCATCTGATGAAAGTAACAGAGCCAAACCTAACTCCATCTCTAAACACCTACCTAGACCCGGGAGGGGCCCCAATGGGGCATGAGCACTTGTTTTGAAGAGATCCAGAGGGTTGGTCTGTAGGGTTGCAGGTTGTCCTGTAGATTGTCCTGGAGGTTCTGAGATGGGAGGAGCAAAGATGTCTGCTGCAAGTAAGTCTTTTGCTGGAGACTGATGGGACAGAGAGGGATATGGAGGAGTTACTCAGGAACAGGGAAATACAACTCTATTCTGTTTCCTACTCTGTAACTCGACTTTGGGTGCACAAAAAGAAAAGAAAAACTTTTTCCTATTATTGATAAATCACTACAAAAAAAAAAAACCCAAAAGACAAAACAAAACAAAAAAGACACAGATCCGGGCAGTGGACAGAATATTGGATCTTGGTGACTGATACAATGGAGGATGCTCAAAGTGAAATCTAATTTGCTTGTTCACACATTTGTATCTGTCTGACCTCCTTATCAGCTGAAAGCTGGAAGCTGGCAGTGAAAGGACAACTATAAGTGAGTAGCTTAAATATTTCGGTCATTCTCCTGGATTTAAATCATTCTGCATGAAGATGATACAGTAGTTTAATCATTGAGCCAGCTTGTATATTCCAATGAGATT
The DNA here is from genome assembly GCF_033118175.1 of Dama dama. Lineage (NCBI taxonomy): Eukaryota > Metazoa > Chordata > Mammalia > Artiodactyla > Cervidae > Dama > Dama dama. The sequence goes on along the minus strand of NC_083705.1, from coordinate 42,328,846 downwards.
TTTAAAATGAAACTTACATAAACCACATTTTAAATTGCTTTTGAATGAAGTGGTAATAGTAAATATATAAGTTTCTTTTAAGACACTGGATTATTCTGGCATTAGTCAGAGGAGACAGACTCGAGAATTTTATACCACCACCTGGACAGGAATGCAATTCAAGGGGTGGGGGGTGTGGGGGGTGTGGGTTAGTACCGGGAGGCTACAAAGGGAATCATAGGAACCCTTGTCCTCCCCTCCCATTACATGACGATCAGACTTACCAGAGGTACAGAAGCATAGCAGCATTAAAAATGGAAAAACTTGTGTTTAGTTAATAATACGTGACAAGACATGCAAACGGAAAGTAGAGGGTGACAAACACTGCCGAGTGAGAAGCTTAAAAAGGGTGCCGATTAGAGGAAAGTGTTCCTGGAGAACCATGTGCCTTATCCCACCTTCTATTTTACAGCCACACAGGAAACTACAATAGCAGCAGGAAAGAGAGCTTGCATCACACCACCCTTTGGTACCGCACATGCATTCTGCCAATGGCTATGTGGAGAAGACAATTCACCTTAGCAGTCCTTCTGCCTCTTCCGGGTTTGGTACTTTGTGGAGGTGGGATAATGGCTATGGAGTCATGTGGTGAGGACTGGACAGAGCTTTCCAAGTCCTGCTTTACGCCATTCGGGACGGGCAGTCCTTTGGGAGGGCTTCCCACAAAAGGGTTCGGGGAGGATCTGATATGGAAGCCGTTCTGTTCTCTTTCAGATACCTCATTGTGAGTTCTCACTGCTGGCTGTGTTTGCGTACTTGATAAGGGCCACGGGCCTGCCTGAGTTTCCTGTTTGCCAGTCCGGTTAGAGATCTGGTCAAATTGCTGACCAAAGTAATCAACATCCCCATTCAGGGGCCCATTACTCAGAGGGGTAGACGAGCTACTCAAATTCTCTTTCTTCTGATCTGGAGATTTGAGAGAATCAGACGAAGAGGGTGTCGATTGGTCTGGCTGTGCGAAAGGATCATCACGGAAAGGATCAGGATTAGGGGTGGGAAAGAAGTTGAGATTGGCAGAAAAGGCATTTTCAGGCAAGAAAGATGCCTGAGGCTTTGGTCGAGGAAGAGAGCAGGAGGTGATGCCATTTGTTAAGAACAGATTTTCTTGTAAAGAATTCTGATTGGTGTCGATTTCAGAGTTTAGATCCACTAACAGGATATCTTTGCTTTCCTATCACATTTGGAAAGAAAAAAAAAAAAGAAAGGGTTAGTCCATGTTGTGACTTCAAATGAGAAAGCTACATACTGATGACCAGGATTATAAAAATTTCCATTATATTTCAGTCTTACTGGTTGACCCTTACCTCCTCCCATCACGTCCCTGAGTGTATTCACTAGTTATTGTAGAATAGGTCCTCCTTGCATCTCTCAGGCCCTTTTACTTACGTTTCCACTTCATTCACCCTTCATTCAGTGAAAACTTACAGTTGTTTGTTTTACATGTCTCCCCTCACCCTTTCAGACTGACTGAGCTCCTAATCATTGTTTCAATTTATGCCTTGGAAAGTCTTAAAGGGAACTGATTGTAAATCATTCCAAGTGACTAAGTATAATTGAACTTGAAGGAAATGACCTCAGACACCTAAACCCACTTCATACCTGATGTACACTCCTATTATACCCCTAGAGTCACCTACTATCACCTTTCTCAATAAGTGCATCCACCGGCTAATATATTCATATTTTATAGTTTTGGCTGTGATAAAGTTTAAGGTTAATATATTTCCCTATAATTGGGTTTTCTTCTGGGAGGGGGTCAAAAAATATTGTCCCCTCCCATCACAGCCTGCTAGGTATGCCTCTCCCTTTTTTTGTTTTTAATTTTAATTTTTTTTAGGTATGCCTCTTTAAATACCTAGGGGTCTTTTTGAAGGTGCTGCCAAGTTGGATCTCTCATTTTCATCATCTGAATCTCTCTTTTGGACATAACTTTTTGTCTACATCCTTCTCAGAACACGATACTCAAAATACTGATGCAATCTAATAATTATATCTTTTGTCATAATACAGCTTAGCATTGCTTGTGTTGTGACAGTAATCTCATCTCTTGTTGTTCAGTCACTAAATCGTGTCCAACTCTTAGGGACCCCAAGAACTGCAGCCCACCAGGCTTCCCTGTCCTTCCCTATCTCCTGGAGTTTGCTCAAACTCATGTCCATTGCTGTCAATAATACCATGAAGTAATCTCATCTATTCAGTGGATAAATTCAACTAATTTTAAAGTCATCTTTAATTTATGTATAAGGTGGAGACATGGGTTTAAGAGTTAATTTGAAAGACACACCAAATTCTATTCCTTCTTTATCATTTTTCAGATACGTTAATTATTTGAGTTCTCAATTGTCAGATAAGACATTCTTCTCAACATAAAAGCAGCAAATTTGATAAATCTGACATGTCTTTATTCAGGTCAATGATACAACTAATTAAGATTCACCCTAGGATACAGCTGTCATACTGACAGACCTTCCTTCTGATTGACTGATCAATTAAATACTTAACTATGCTAGCCATAGAAGAAAACAAACAATAAAAATTGCCCAACTGAAATGGAAGCTAATTTTCTATCATTAGCCTGGGCAGATTATGTAATATTTTGGTCATTGGGACAATGATCAAGACATCTTCAAGGGAATATAAAATCCTCAAACCAGCAAATAAAAAGGGAGATTGAATAAAAGAATAAATTTTTAAAAATTTTAGGTCCTATATCAGATCTAATTGGTATTTATCTTTTGGCTTCCTTTACTGTTAGGGATAAAGACACAATTTTTAAAAAGTCAATTTTTCTCCTGATAACCAGAAGAACTTGTCAGAAGAGACAGCTTGTGATTACAAAAAAAAAAAAAAAAAAACCTTAAAAAAAAAAAAATCAAAGAAATTGATTGGAAGATCTCAATGTAGGGATCTTTAACAATCAAAAGGTAGGACAAAATGTACTACAAAAGCTTGTGATTTCAATATTTATTCATTTATTATGAGCCACCTCTGGATTAGAACAGTTGGGTGTTCACAGCTGGTAGAGTTCTCCTTCAAATACTTGAGAAGAAGTTCTGAGGACACGAAACAGGAGCCACAATGTTAGACTTCTGAATAGTCACCCTATAAGTAAAATGTATAAGGCTCTCCTCAGGTTGTGTTTGTTGTTAATTCAAAATCAAAAACCCACTTCATAGACTACAACTGAAAAATGTAAGACTCCTCATCTACCTCCTCCGTCAGCATTTATTTAATTCCGCATTGGACTGTAAACGTAAACACTTCATCCACTGGCTGTCATGTGAGCACCTGAGAGACAAGAACTGGTGACATGAACATGAAATCTAGTCCCTGCTCTTAAGAGGCTCCAGTAAGAAGGGCAAGCAGGCAACCAAGAAGCTGTCTGCACAGACCAGGTTTTAAATACTGAGTTCAGTAGACTAGCTTTTCTTCAGGTAATTCATCTTGCCTAACCATTCCAGCCTACCAAACCCTGGGACTCCCTGCTTAAAGCCTTTGGGGACTTCCTGCTGCTCCCCATTTCAAAATAAACTTCATTAACCAGACTTTCAAAATGACCCACAATGGAGGTGGGTCACTTGCTTTTAACCTAACCACTACTCTCTACTTTCCTACATACTTCAAAGACCTAACTCAAGTTCAGATTCTTTAAAAAGCTTTTCCTCAATGATCCTTCTATTTCAGCTTCACTTGTGCCCACCCATTGCATCTGATATATACATGACACTGTGTTTTGTGCCCTGATCCCATCCCCGTATCAGATTTGATGGGGGAACCACATCTTACGCCTTTTTTCTTAATAACCAGGCTTTCAAATGGTAAGGTTTTTAAAGTTAAAGGTCATGTTTTTTTGTCCTTTTTTTTTTTTTTTTCTTTTCTTCTTCTTCTTTTGAGATACAGTATGGAAAAATATTGTTCAAGTGATTTTGTGATAAAAATTACTTTGTAAGGCATGTCACTTAGTTTGCAGTATGAGTTTTACTTGAAATGCAAAAAAACTATTCTTATAAGTGTTGGAGGGAGGCACAGATGGGTTAAGAAACTGCTCATAAAGTCTAGGTAATTTAGATTTCTGTCTCTCTTCATCTCTTTCAGAGCAACTGTTGTGAGATTTCAAAATTTTTAAACAGGTTGGTTTTATCGAGTAGAAATAAATCTATTTCATGACATGAATATGGAGTCATATGTAGAAACACACTGGCAAAGTCTAATGAGCACATAATTAGCACCATTAACATTCTTTTACAGATATCATCACTTTGATGTTATTTATCATTTAAATTTAGTTTAACTAAAACTTGCATTTTATTTCTATAAGCCAAAAATTCCTAGAATGCACAAAGTCTAATATAAACAAGACTTAAGATTACTCCTGTTTTTCTTCATTTCATTTTTTAGAACTTTCTAGAATTTAACAGAAGCACATTAAACATTCAGTGCTTCCCTGCCTATCTCATCTCACTGGAATTCTACATACATTGAGTGTTTTGACCTCTTCCAATATACTAGTTGTTTGAATGTTGTTGGAAAGAAGGTTGTTCAGATGTCAATTTACTTTGGGGAGGGAGCTTCCCATGAAGGAGGGGCAAAGTTGCCTAGCAACCAAAGAGCCTCAGAGCAAGGATGGACCTTTCAGGATTATCTAATCTGGTATTTCAAAAAGTTTATCTTTACAATAGTAACAAACATTACAAAGAATGAAAGGTTTCACAGACAAATGAGTCAGGACTTCCTACTTGAAAGAATATTAAATGAGCTTCTCTACTGCAGGCTTTTTAGGGTCACTAAAATGCTATGCTTTGCGTTTTGATTCTCATAAAGGTGGGGGTAGAGATGAATATCTGCAGTCCCTGCTCCTTCCCATCTCACTGGGCCTAGGTATTTGTGTGAAATTTCATAAGCATGCCATTCTCTGCAGTACTCCATCAAGCAAGACTTTCACCACTTCTCAATCTGCTGTTTCTCTAGTTTCTATGACCTTTTTGGTCACAGAGGTTTGCTTGACAGTTCTACAGGAGACTCCCAGATAAACATTCTTCCCATCATTCTAGACTGACACCCTTTTTCTTGAGTTATGTCTAGGTGCTTTCTCATAATTTATGTTCAAGTCTAGAAACTCACTTACTCAGAGGCATTATCTGAACCTCTAAACTAAATAAAAACCCTGTAAGTAACATCAACTGTTAGGCTTTGTGATTATTTTAACATTGGTCTCCCTGCTAGACATTACTCTCCATGACGTCACTGGATTATGAATCTCACTTCTGTACCCTGCAAACAGCAGATACTCAAGAAACTTAAATAAATAAAAAAGTTTTAAGAAGTCATTCAAAATTACAAGTATTTTCACTTGAAGCCTGTTTTAGAAGGTCTGAGACTTAGGCTTTAGCCTTGAAACTGAACCTCTGCTTGGGTAGATGAGAGGTTTTTTGAATCACCATTTCCTTATTTGTAAAGAAAAACATCCCTCCATTCTCAGAGTTGTTACAGATCAATAATAAGAAGATTTGATGTACTATAATATCCTGTAAAGAATGAGCACCTTTTTAAACAAAGACAAGCTTTGGTTAAACATAACTGAGCCTCTTAATTGTTTGGTCTTACTTTATACCAAGCTTATGCTGCCAAATTATAACAAAAGAATAGGAAGAAAAAGAAGAGGCCAGGAGTCTACAACCAGTCATCTAACAAACATATTTCCTTCAAGTTGGCTTACACCAGGGATTAATATTCAGCTCCTCCTTCTGATCCTAAGTAATACCAAGATGGACTACATTGCCTGACCTATTGCTCAGATTTAACTTCTAAGCAATATTCATGTGTCCGATGTAGTGCTGATCGGCTCCTACGGTGACTTAAGATGCAAATTTGTTCTAGTAGCCATTTACACTTTATGCAGAAAAATCAACAGTCACCTTCCAAGTTTCAATGAAATGCTCAAGATTTCTGGTTAATTGCCAATTTGAGTTATAGATGCCATTTCCATTACATTGCAAATTTAAAAACAGACACTTACTGTTGGACTACTTAGGTCAGGAGGTGTAGACATGTCCCCAAACAAATCCATCTGGTCAACACCCTTAAAAAAGTATTTTGATTAGATTCAGATGTGTCTATTAAAAAGGATTATTTTGTATATTGTTGTAATTGCTTCCTAAGCTAAAGTTTAGGAAAATAGTTGTCACAATTGGATTTTCACTTATCCAATATAGATTTGATATTAGGTTAGTTAGGTCAGGTAGTGTAGACAAGTCCCCAGACAAATCCACCTGATGCATACTTTTAAAAAAGCATTTGGATTAGATTCAGAAGTTTTTACTAAAAAGATTACTTTGGATACTGACACAAATGCTCTACTGACTGTTAAAGAGTTGTCACAATTGGATCCTCATATAGATTCCATACATATTCGGTATTAGCAACATCATTAGGAAGTAAAACCTGTGTTCAGGTAAGTAAGAATCATAAAAATTCACATACATACCAATTTTAGTTTGCAAGGTGGGTCATCAAGATTCATTAGGGCATCACTCCCATTCTGAAAAGATGGCAAATATTAAAGATTCAGTTGGTGAGTTTTATCTAAGCAATTTAATTTCCTAGTGTATTGCCTTACTAACAGTTAAGATTTTGGCACTAATCATTCAACTGTACATCTTCTAAGACAAGGGGTCATGAACACACAGTAATAAGCCAGGAGGGAAGTCTGCTTGGGTAGATGGCAAATAGGGCTTATACATATGACACATGCAATTCGCAAGAACAAAAGATGCTCTTTTACCTCTACTGTTTTGTTGGCTTCTTCCATCTAAAAAGAGAGACACAAATTCAATGATCTTAATAAATTATCGGTAAAGTGAGTTCAAAGTGAAAGTGACAGTTGCTCAGTCATGTTCGACTCTTTGCGACCCCACGGACTCTACAGATGGTATAGTATATCATCATGGAATTCTCCAGATCAGAATACTGGAGTGGGTAGTCTGTCCCTTCTCCAGGGGATCTTCCCATCCCAAAGATCGAACCCAGGTCTCCTGCATTGCAGGCGGATTCTTTACCAGCTGAGCCAAAAGGGAAGCCCAAGAATACTGGAGTGAGTATCCTATCCCTTCTCCAGCAGATCTTCCCGACCCAGGAATCGAATGTGGGTCTCCTGCACTGCAGGTGGATTCTTTATCAACTGAGCTCTTAAGGAAGCCCCAAGGAAGTTCAAGAGGAAAATAAATATACCTATAGGTTCACAGGCATAAGGCATAAGAGAATCTTGCATTTGATTTCTGCCCTACATTCCCCTCCCCTCCTCATATCAATACTGGATTTGAATAGAGCTATTAGACTTGGTACTCATGTACAGTCCTTGGAATCAATGTGAAGCTTACAAGGAGAAAAGACAAGAGTCAGGGACTGGAAATCAGAAGGGCCTAACTATAACACCCATCTATTGCCCTATTGGAAAGAAGAGAAATACATTTCCTTACATTCTACACGTTGAAGAGCCACAAAGAAGCCAATTTTCCAGAGAGGACATATGTTCACATAATGTACAGACACAGTCTTGAATATTGTATTAAGTTTAATAGGGCCTGTATGGTACAGTACTTGCCTTTTTCTTTTCTTCTTCCTTTTTCTTTGTATTATAGATAACTTGGAAAAGGTCTTTCAGATCAATGACTAATGGCTCAGCCTGAAGCAAGACAAAGCATCTTTATCAGCATTTTAATCTATTTTCTTCCGTTTGCTCCTCATCACTTCTGATTAGTATTAGTTTTCTTTCTTTCTCTTAAAGCTCCTTACTACCCTCCTCTGGTCTGTGGGAGATCTCCACCACTCTCACCCCTACCCCCAGAAACATAAAGTATATAGATAAAACAAGAAGTATTACTATAATCTTCCAAGTCCCTTCAAACTTTCTGGGAATAATTCACTATTGTTCTAAAATCAGCAATGACCTTATGACAAATCCATTCTGACAGCCCTTGTGCCACACATTACATGGGTATCAATGACATTTAAAGATCCCTTAGACCAATTAAAGAGAGTCATCCTCTGAAGCATCGTCTAGTCCTCCTACATCCAACTGTTTCCAGCAAGTTCTCTAGTTGAGAGACAGACACCCTTATGCTTAAGTCCCCCTCCAGGCATACCTCAAGGATCAGAGCTTACCTGTTGCCCTGTTTTTATGGCAAAAAACTGGTGTTGGCCTTCTCCTCCACACACATAACCAAATGCTCGGTTATCTGTCACATCACGGGCAATGAAAGAAATCTTATTTACTGGATGTTCATGTTCTATTACCTTAAAAAGGAACATAAAAAGTGATGTATTGAGAAAACTAGAATCTATTTGCAGGCAAGCATAACTAAGTATCAGATACCTAGCCATATATGAAAAGGCTAAAACATCTGAATATTTTTCCCTCCTGGTTGAAGGCCACATTTATCCTTGCTAGAAGGGGTTCAAAATGGGAAACAAACAAAAAACAAACAAACAAAAAGGAAACTAATAACAAAGAGTAGAAAACAGAAATAGAAAGAATGATCCTTCTTAAAAAATCTATACTTGAGTCTCTCTATCCCAAAGACATGATACCAAATCGTAAGGAAGAACTGAGGACTAGAAGACCAAGATTTTCTTAAGCAAAGATGGGACATATAACCTCTAAAGCATTCCAAGTAGGTCTACTTTCCAAGTTCAGTTCAGTTCAGTCGCTCAGCTGTGTCTGACTCTTTGCAATCCCATGGACTGCAGCACGCAAGGCTTCCCTGTCTATCACCAACTCCCAGAGCCTCTTCAAATTCATGTCCATTGAGTCAGTGATGCCATCCAACAATCTCATCCTGTGTCCTCCCCTTCTCCTCCCACCTTCAATCTTTCCCAGCATCAGGGTCTTTTCCAATGAGTCAGTTCTTCCCATCAGGTAGCCAAAGTATTGAAGTTTCAGCTTTAGCATCAGTCCTCCCAATGAGTATTCAGGACTGATTTCCTTTAGGATGGACTGGTTGGATCTCCTTGCTGACCAAGGAACTCTCAAGAGTCTTCTCCAACACCACAGTCCAAAAGCATCAATTCTTTGGTGCTCAGCTTTCTTTATAGCCCAACTCTCACATCCATACATGACTACTGGAAAAACTATAGCTTTGACTAGACAGACCTTTGTTGGCAAAGTAATGTCTCTGCTTTTTAATATGCTGTCTAGGTTGGTCATAACTTTTCTTCCAAGGAGCAAGCGTCTTTTAATTTTATGGCTGCAGTCACTGTCTGCAGTGATTTTGGAGTCCAAAAAAATAAAGTCTCTCACTGTTTCCATCGTTTCCCCATCTATTTGCCATGAAGTGATGGGACCAGATGCCATGATCTTAGTTTTCTGAATGTTGAGTTTTAAGCCAACTTTTTCACTCTCCTCTTTCACATTCATCAAAAGGCTCTTTAGTCCTTCACTTTCTGCCATAAGGGTGCTGTCATCTGCATATCTGAGGTTATTGATATTTCTCCCAGCATTCTTGATTCCAGCTTTTTCTTCATCCAGCCCAGCGTTTCTCATGATGTACTCTGCATATAAGTTAAATAAGCAGGGTGACAATATACAGCCTGATGTATTCCTTTCCCTATTTGGAGCCAGTCTGTTGTTCCATGTCCAGTTCTAACTGTTACTTCTTGACCTGAATACAGATTTCCCAGGAGGCAGATCAGGTGGTCTGGTATTCCCATCTCTTGAAGAATTTTCCACAGTTTGTTGTGATCCACACAGTCAGAGGCTTTGGCATAGTCAATAAAGCAGAAGTAGATGTTTTTCTGGAACTCTTTCTTTTTCAATGATCCACTGGATGTTGGCAGTTTGATCTCTGGTTCCTCTGCCTTTTCTAAATCCAGCTTGAACATTTAGGGTTTGAAATAGCTCAACTGGAATTCCATCACCTCCACTAGCTTTGTTCACAGTGATACTTCCTAAGGCCTACTTCACTTCGTATTCCAGGATGTCTGGCTCTAGGTGAGTGATCACACGATCATGGTTATCTGGGTCATGAAGATCTTATTTGTATAGTTCTTCTGTGTATTCTTGCCACCTCTTCTTAATATCTACTGCTTCTGACTTTCCCAACTCAAACTCAAGTGAATGGCATATCTAAGCTAGAGGAATGTTCACAAAGATTCTTTGACAATGGCTCAGCCAGGTTAGAGAACCATCCTAAGTATTACTGGGGCAATTACCCCTGGGACATTCTGGAAGTCACAAAATTCTGTCATCAAACATTTACTAACCTCACTTAGATGTTCATGTCATTATCCAGGAATGTCATATGAAGGGGGCTTATTGATTTAGTAGTGCCTTCCCCTCAGTTCCCTATTCTCCTTTCTCTTGACCCTTTCAAGTAGATAGTAGGGCTCAACTCTTGAGCATATTATTATATTGTTATATTAAGCATATTATTATATTGAGCATATTATATATAATATAATATTATATTATATTGGGCATATTAGGAAGTTTGGGAGTAAGAGAATGCTTGTGAGGAAAATCTGTCACTATTCTCTGGCAGGCTTATGAAAATAAAAGTCAAAAGATAAGGGACAGTAGTGGGACAGTGGGGAATTCTTACCCAGCAGTGCAGGAAGGTAGCAGGATGGCTAAGCTGTACCAGGATTCCAGGGTCCTAAGTTTGACCGATGGATTTTTGCATATTAAATAATGGGAATCTCTAGGAAGGGCTGAATAGCAATGGGAGATCTCCCCACAGTATCCTGATACAATGAACTATTGTGTAGCAATAAAAAACCATTTTAAATGGATGAATCTAATGTTATATTGAGTGGAGGGAAGAAAAAAATCCCAGAACACTTGAAGTATGACAGTTTTTTGATAAAACTCAAACAAACCAAAATTAAGAAAGACTATTCATGTGATAGAATAATAGCAACCACAGAAAATGAGCAAGGTGACACCTACGGGGTGAGAAGGAATGGGAGAGGGAAACAGAAAGGAAGATGTTTTGTTCATCAAGTTCACCCATGACCAATATATTAAAATAGACCCATACACAGATCTATGGCAGAATCACAAACCAGGGGTAAGGATTAATCTCTTAGTCCAAAAAATACCTGACTGATACTGGTACCTATGGTATACCGGTGTTGAGGTTAGACTTATTGACTTGAGGTTCACATCTATTACAGGAAATAAAATTCAAAGTAAAGTATCATGACTCCTCACCTCCTACTCTGTCTGTTTCTTGCCTGTTACTCCTGGAGAAGTGCAGCAATATGTACTATTTCCCTTTTTTTTTTCCTACAGAATTTTGAAAAGGGAAAATGGCATCTGAAATTTACGCCACAAATTATTTGTCAGACTCAGATGGTCAGAAAGGTGTCAGCAAAAGTGAATTCTTACCCCAGTTTTCTCATCAATGATTTTTATTCCAGAAAGAGAAATATTGACCCAGATCCTTTGCTTGTGTTGTCCCTGAGACCGAGCAGCTGCCGCCATTCCCTGATGACATTGGGAGAACAAGAAAAACTCTAGTTAAAAGCACCCTATGATGCCTCTGACTCTAAAATTTTAAAAGACAATCAGCTTTGTTTTCAGCTTGGTTTACCATCTATGAAAGGATTAAGCATCTTTCATAACAGATAGCAGGATTAAATGGAAGACAGCGAGCCAGGAGATCACTAGTTAGCTATGTGAACTTGGGCAAGTCCTTCTAATTCCTTTGGCCACTGAAGAGTCACTGGCAAAGACAAGGAGATTGGACGGGAAGATCTTCAAATGTCTTCAAAGATGTTCCTTCTAGGCCTTGTCTTATTTAATGAGTATTACTTCCTTAATGAGGTTTGTAGTGTGGCAGTATTAGAATTTAAAAATTTAAATAAACCTAAAGGACTAACACTAAATAACATTTATTTCAAAGTAGAGTCCTGAGTTTTACCCGAATACCTCCAGGCTCTGAAATTTGGTCTGCTCAAAGGAAAAGGCATCTAGGGTCCTGCTGTACATGACTGCATGCTAAGTTGCTTTAGTCGTGTCTGACTCTTTGCTACCCCATGGACCGTAGCCCACAGGCTCCTCTGTCCATGGGGATTCTCCAGGCAAGAATACTGGAGTGGGTTGCCATACCCTCCTCCAGGGAATCTTCCCAACCCAGGGATCAAACCCCAGTCTTCTGCATTGGCAAGCAGGTTCTTTATCACTGAGCTACTAGGAAAGCCATAAGTAAATACAAACTTCTAATATCACTTCCTCTGTTGGACATTTGCTTAACATAGCAACAAATTATCCTTTCCTCTGTTACCTTTAGTTTCATCATAGAATCTTGGCTCATTTTATCTCCTCTTGCATCTGGCACATCATCAATGCCAATTAGCTTGGCCTTGTATTTCACACCATCACCTTTGAATCTTGCCAAAAGATACTCATCTGTCTTTTCGGTGCCTGAGAAAAGAAAAAGTTAAAGGATCAAGTTTATACATGTGCTGAAATATCAGCCCCAAGTATGACCAGAAATGCTGTAGAATCTAAAAATCTGAGTTACATAAACCTTGATTATACTACAATTGATCAATGCAACATTCCACCATTATCCTTACTTCCTCTGAGTTAAAAAAAAAAAGAAAAAAATCACACTGTGTAAAACTGTGTATGGCATTGGGGTGGAGAGAAAATAAACTTTTAATGATGCAGAATGGGCTGAATTATAGGAAACTTATGGGAATATGTGAGATAGGATTGGGGGATATTCTGGGATATTTGTCATGATAGTTATAAAAATATTTTTTAAAAAGAATATAAGGAGGCTAATACTTTTTCTAATAAAAGGAAAATAAGCTACTGCACAATTTACTAACATTTTCTAACCATCAATAAAACATAAGAGAGCTATGGGTAAATTTCCTTGAAAACCATTAAGATGATTATTTCATCAATATAACTTCTTTTGCTTTTCTTCTCATTCCCATTTCTAAAGCATGGATGTGAAAGGCAAAGAAATCATGGCATATTCTCAAACTATGAATGATTAAGGATGCTGGCATTTTCTAGTGGTACTTTTGTGTCAAAAGAAGAGGGTCTTATAAAATAAAGATCTTGATTTTTATAAAACAGCTACTTCAGTAAAGCAAAATTGTACATAGGTTACTGAAAGATAACTATGTAATACTTGACAGTTGCATTTTCCAACTGAATAATATCTATGAAAGTTTCCCAGCAGGATCCAAGTTGAGGCAATTACTGGGTTCATATATATATATGTATGTCTTATCATAGAGGAATTGAACCAATCTCCTCCGCAAAAGTCTTATTTTCATATTTAGGAGAACTTGAGACTTGGCTGAGATTGAATCAAGGCAAGGACCAAATCTTACTTTCCCTTGAACTTCATCCTTCTTCACTGGTAACCACCACTAACTCCCCTCATAGGGCTCAAGAAGATTTCTCCATACCTTTCTTCTTTTCCTTCTTGGATGGGGCCTTTGGTGCAGCCTGTTGGTCAGGCTGACCATTAGTTGCACTTGTTTCTACTTCGTTAGACATGGCAAGAAGGCAGACGGCCAACTCCAGCACCAGCAGACTCTTAGTGACAGCAGGCGATCCCTGATGGAGTCGTCTCAAACAAACATAACCGGCTACAGACACCTGTGGGCAGAGTTTAGAGGCACAATGAGATCATAACACAGCAAACCCAGACTTTATGTCCTAACAGGCCCACAACCAGTGACTTCTGAGTGTAGTTCTTCAGACTCATTTTGTTCTTACTTCTCTGTTAGACTGAACTCTGACAGCACAGGAGTGGGTAGGACTGTTTCCTTTGTAGTTTCCAAAATGGAAAGAAGGTATTCACTAGGTTTTCCTTAAGTAATTATTATCTGGTAATGTGATTATAGGTATGACTCCTATGTACAAAATAAACAAGCTACGAGGATATATTGTATAGATGGGAAATACAGCCAATATTTTATAATAACTATAAATTGAGTATAATCTTTAAAAATTGTGAATCACTATGCTGTACATCTTAAACATATAGTGTTGTAAATCAACTATATCTCAATAAAGTAGAACTGTTATTATCTGGCTGAGAAATTCGTATTGGAACTTTGGATAAGAAGCTAGTATTAAAGATAGGGATCAATACATGTCACATGTAGGGGCTTCCCTGGTGGTCCAGTGGTTAAGATTCTGGGCTTCCACTGCAGGGGGCACAGGTTTGATATGTGGTCAGAGAACTAGGTCCCACGTGCCATAGCTTAGAGTCACATGCTGCAGCTAAAAGAGCCTACACGCCGCAACAAAGATGCTGCATGCCACAAGTGAGAACCAGCACAGCCAAAGAAATATAAATTGCAAAATTTTTTTAAATTTCAAAAAAATGTTCTCACCGAATGAATATACTTTGTGCTATTATTTAGCATTATTATCCTCTAAACAGCTTTCCAGGTGGCACCGTGGTAAAGAATCAACCTGCTAATGCAGGAGATACAAGGGACATGGATTCGATCCTTGGGTGGGGAAGGTCCCCTAGAATGGTAACCCACTCCAGTATTCTTGCCTGGAAAATTCCATGGACAGAGGAACCTAGCAGGCTATAGTCCATTGGGTTGCAAAGAGTCGGACACAACTATGCACACACAGGGGTGGGGGCCCTCAAAACCGTCTAGAATGTTCTCCATAAAGCTCCCCCATGTATCGCAGCACGTAAAACAAAAAAGCAAAGTCATTGCAAGCACACAGAAGCGAGTTAACATTTCAAAAGGTTCTTTCGCCTCTCAGGAGTGAACATTTCTATACTGCATCAGAGAGAGAGCTAGGGAAGGTTAGCTTTCTATGTGAATTGAAGACAAAAGGCAGAGAAAAGCCACTCACAGTGTGGAATCCTGTGAGGAACACTTAGGGGCTCGTCCACTAGTCTCACCCCAAAAGCTAGCTTCATTCTTTGCAATTTTAATAGTCTTTTGAAACACATACACACACACATACATAAAATCTATGTATGGTTAATGTTATCTGAATTATTGCATTTGAAGATTTAACAGTTGTTTTTGCTCAAAGACACCTGACTGGTAGGTACCTAGAGAGACAGTCTATTTACAGGTAACAACATTAGGAGACTTGAAGTCCTATTTGCCCATGACTTAGTTGGAGGCCAGGCACTATTAGCCGTTTAACTGCATTAACTCCAGAACACTCATGGTAACCCTGTGAGTAGTATGATGCAGTATTATTTCACTTTTCCAGAGGGAAAGCCAAGGCACAGAAGTTTTAAACAATGCAGCTGCTGAGTTAAAACCAGGTCTCCAATCCAGGCTGTCTGGCCCCAGACCAGAGTTCCTCAAATGCTACACTGATGAGTCTCAAACGGGAAACCTCATGTTGGCTGCAGAGATGTTCTATTACATACTTGTAGTGTCCTTCACCTCCCCTCCAAAAAGATACACCCAAGTCCTGACCCCTGAACCTTTGTATGTGACCTTATCTGAGTAAAGGCTATTTCTAACTGTCATCAAGTGAAGGCTTTTGAGTTGGGATCATCCTGGATTTGGGAGGGTCCTAAATTCCATAACTAATGTCCTTATAAAAGAAAGGCAAGAGGAGATTAGAAGCACAGAGACACACTGCAGAGGTGATGTGAATACAAAGGTAGATATTGGATTGATGCATCTACAAATCAGGAGTGCCAGGATGACCAATGTCCCGCAGATGCTGAGACAGACGTGCAATGAATACTCTCTCAGCACCTTCAGAAGGAATAAATCCTGATGACATATTAATTTGGGGCTTCTGGCCTCCAGGACCATGAGAGAATAAATTTCTGTTGTTTCAAGTAACCCAGTTTTTGGTAATTTGTTGTGGCAGCCCTTGAAAACTAATACAACATCTCTGTTTTTTTGTGTGTCTTGGTTGATTTCTAGTGGCTTCAAGATTTATTTTCCAGCACTGTGATAAATCTCCTAGTCATATTCCTAGTCTTCTAATTTCAGGAAGCCAATAATAATGCTCTTCTTTCAAATCAAGAAGATATTTCCCCATGTTAACAACATCAGGAAGTGAGACCAAGCTCTGATCTAAGGAGAAACATCAACATCCATCCTCCCGCATCCTCAGCTTCTCCCCTCGGGCCCTTTCCTTTCTGAGTTGCTCATCGTATCTTAGAAATAAGGAAAACACTTCCAAGTGACCCCGCAGTCCTCCAGTTACCACTTCATGATTTAAACATCTAAAATTGATGCTCTCTTCCTCTCAAAGGACTATTCATCTTAATGCTAATCTCAGAAAGTCAACTCCAACTGCTAATGGCTCTTCTGACCGAATCCAATTACTTTGCTTTCATTCTTTTGAGCGTATCTGACGGCATGCATCACACATCGATACGTTTTTGTGAGCCCCTTTTCCCCCCATTTTTTTTGCTCCCATGACAATCTTGAAGTTCCAGTCCATGGCTTATGTTCACTGAATTAGGATAATCTGAATTTTTTCTTAATGAAGGCATTCTAAATTTTATTTTATTTATTTTTTATTTTTTTTACTTGAAAGATGTCACTTTATTGGCTTTTGGCTTACATTTTTCTTTTTTCTTTTTCATTTATTTTTATTAGTTGGAGGCTAATTACTTCACAACATTGCAGTGGGTTTTGTCATACATTGACATGAATCAGCCGGCATTCTAAATTTTAAAGTAAAGCTTCCCCACTTAATCTTGGGCCTCCTCTTGCACTTAGGACAAAGATTGAGACATTTTCATTTTATATTAAATATTTTACCCCTTGTTGTTTCTGTCGTTCAGTCGCTAAGTTGTGTCCGACTCTTTGCAACCCCATTAACTGCGGTACACCAGGTTCCCCTGCCCTTCACTATCTTCTGGAGTTTGTTCCAGTTCATATTCCTGCATATCTTTAAGATCCTTTTCTTTCATTCTTATATAGAAACTCCAATATTTCTCACCTCTTTCAGAAATTTTTTCCTTTTTGACTCCTTTCGTTTTTGAATTAGCAGAGCTGCCTTATCTCTCATTTTCCTACCCATTCCTGCTACTTGTTTGTCCCTGAAGACTTCCACTCCTTCCTACCCAATTCTGGCAGGAAAGAACCTGGCATAAGAATTTGTTGCCCCGTCTTTGAAGTCTAATATCATACTTTTCTGTAGGATATTATTGCTGACAAGAAAAGTCTTAGCTCATTAAACACAGCAAATTTTATTCAAAAGTGAGTATTTTAAAGGAATTTGAGAAATGCCACAAAGCATT
The DNA here is from genome assembly GCF_033118175.1 of Dama dama. Lineage (NCBI taxonomy): Eukaryota > Metazoa > Chordata > Mammalia > Artiodactyla > Cervidae > Dama > Dama dama. The sequence continues at coordinate 42,311,582 of NC_083705.1, read as the reverse complement.
TTGAGGGGGCTTGGGAGAGGGAATGGTGGTGTGTGGTTTAGTCATAAAAATGATACAAGACATAACAACCTTATAACTCAAGACCAGGCATTAAATCTGGTGTCAGCAGACAGCTTTCAAAACGGAAGAGGTCTACAGTGAGTCGTGCTACCATGGTTTTATAGCAAAAACTTCTCTTGTTAGCCACTGAATTTCAACATTCATAGCATTAGGATTGTTTTAAGGTACTTGGTATTCTTTGACTATATCCTTTCTTGGTTTGGGGACGAGCAGTTACAAGGAGCAGGGGAGAAAAAAAATGGGTATAAAACGTTCCTTTAGCATCTTAGCATATTTTTTGAAGAAAAGGAATGTGTCTGTTGGGTTGTAATAGCCAAGGGCAGGTCTCTAATGCAGGCCATACAATTTAAAAATTATCTGTGCTTCCTGAAATGATTGGAAGGTAGATTTTTCCCACAGGCTCCAAGACTCAAAGATAAATCTCTTCATAAAGAAACATCAAAGGTTTACCAAAAAGTTTTTAGCCAAAGCGTACAACCAGTTATGTGTATAAGAGAGTGATAAACACTCACGTTTCTCCACAGGTTTAAAGAGAAATTCCCTCATCACAGACCTCCCAAATGCCCAAGTTACCATTTGACCTGCGGGAGACAGAGGAAGTCTTGCTTCCAGACTGATGTCCCTCTGTACGAATAATCAACTTAAATCCAGTGTTTAAAATTCAAATGCATACTCCTTCCAACAATGTTACAGAATTGTCAACTGTGCTCATAAAACCTCTAATAGATTTTATAATGAATTGATTTTTGGGAAGGCTTTGAGCCTGAAAAAGGAAGCTGAGGACCAAAAGAGACCCTACCATTTCCTGTGACTGCTTTCCCAAATTAGGGTATTGTTGAAAGAAAAAGAAAAAGAAAAAAAAAAAGGCATCTATTTTAAAGCTCTAGTAAGGTAAAAAAGATTTTTAACTTTTATTTTTAAAGGAGAACCACTGGGGGTAGGACAACCAGCAAGGATAGTCCTTCTGACTAAGGACCGAAAGTTAATCAGGAAACACACACAAAGGATGTGATCATAAAACATGGATTACTAATAAAGTCCAAAAACATAATCAAAAAGTCACATGGACTGCCCCCTCACCTCATCTAAACCTAGCTGGTTTGTTATTCTAGTTCTTAGGAATGATCTGTTTACTTCTTTAGAAGCCCAAGAATAGAAATAAGATGATCATCTGAAAACAGATGAGAATCTAAAGTTACTGTATATTTTGACCCCTTTTTAAGGTCTAATACAGAATAGAAAGTTGTAAATGAAAACTATGCTAAGTCAAAAAAATGAGCTTCATTTGAGTGAAGATCTCTAACTTGGATTTTGGACTTCATGCAAACCATGTGGGGACTTCCCCTTTCCACAGCACAAGAATCAGATGATCAGGAGACATTTTGCAACATTTTTTGTTTTTATGGTTTCTGAGAAAGTTCTGCGGAATGTATACCAGAAGGCTGTGTGAGTCACCTTAAGATGATTATGTCCTTTACACTAGAAAACAATCTGCTATAGTTTATTTAGCACTTAAAGTGATTCATGCAAGTATTTAGAACCTTGGAATACGGAGCATAGGGACACACTTGTGCAGGGATAAATTTGGCTGCTGCCTCGTTATTCTTCCTCACTTTTCCATCAGGAGGAATAGTATTGGCATCAGCAACGATTCTAATGAATGACTACAGGGTTCTAAAGCAACATCATGACACAAGTTTGCCACCTCCCTCCCAGTCTATCTTTTTACCTATTATTCGGAGCAGATAGGAATTTTCCTGGTCAGTCTCAATGCTGGTAAAAGGAATAACTTAAGAACTTATTTAAAGGTGGCCGCATTCTACAAATGATAGAGGACCTGTTTTTAACATTAAGGGGAATAGTACAAAACCCTAACCTACCAAGCCCTTTGAACACTTGTCCTCGCAGCTCTGTGAATAGAATGTGTCTCCATCTTATGAATACTGAAATGGACTCAGTAACACAAGATCAATCACTAACTAGCTGATGGGCTTTAATTGAACATGATCTGTGTTCCCTTTCTTTTTATATATGCTGCTGTTCTTATCTTTTTTTTTTAAATTCCACTGATGTTAACCTGTATTCCTCCAGCTGCTTTCAGAGTCATAATCCCATGGACTTTCACATATCAGTTAACTTTCCAGAAAGAGCCGCATAAAACAGACACAGGAAAGGGAGTTAAGGAGAATCAAGGACAAAGCAACATCGATGTCTTTGCTAGTGTCTAGCACTTTGGAAGGGTCAGAAGTATGCTTCCTTGTCCTTTGGAACCTTTTGCTTGTCTCAGCTGAGATACTGAACTAGGACATGTGAAATATTAACCTCAGGGCACATCTTGGGGTCCAAGAGGGCAGCAAACAGCCTTCAGCACTATCTTCAAAGTAGCCTTTTGAGAATAAGGGACCTTATCAGAAATGATGCAGCCAAGTTGCTGATATTTGGTGCAAAACTAGTCTCCCTTAACTGCTTGAATCCCTATACTGTTAGGAAAACTGATTCTACCCTGCAAAGGCCAAGCTGAGTAGACAGTAAGATTTTTGCAGACTATTTAATTGGGGAAATGAGACTATGTTAACACACATTGAAAAGGAGTCCTTAGGAGATTTTCTTGTAAATGCTGACTCTGCTGTAGGGGCCTCAGGAACAAAATGTGCCTGAGTCAAGGAGGTATGCACTGGTTAGGCATTTACAGAGAGCACATATCATTGCCTGTAACCCCTGGGAAGGATGCTGCAGGAAGACAGGACTTAGAAAGCTCTGAACTGGAAAACTTCTCCAAGCCTTTGAAACCAAGTCAGACCAGAGTTAAAAGTTCCCCAGACAGTTAATTTGGGAAAGAGGCCAGATAGTGTAGCAGGTCAGAGTTCAGGCTAAGAAGTCTTTCACATTTTCACTACTTTTTAGCTCTATGGCTTGAGTCAATCTATCTAATATTCATTTCTTCACCTGTAAAATGGGAATATAATTTGTAGTGTTGTTATAAGAAATCATTAATAACTGATGCAGAGACCTCAGTGCCTCAAATACAGAAAGCTCTCAACATGTGGTAACTACGGTTAAATCACGTCTAGGTTTCATGGACAATTCAGTTCAGTCACTCAGTCATGTCCAACTCTTTGCAACCCCATGGACTGTAGCAAGCCATGGACTATGTGTCAGGTATAGAGTCTTGTGTTGTAGTTGACACTGCTTTTCCACACCAAGTGTTTAAATGATTTTAGAACAAGTGGGACCAATAAGTAAATAGCTAGTAAGTCAAAATACTGTTAGAACCACCTCCTGTCCAGCTCTGGCTTCTGTGACTGTAGAAGATAGGTTCTTGCTTGGAGAATCCCAAGGGCAGAGGAGCCTGGCGAATTACAGTCCATGGGGTCACAAAGAGTCGGACATGACTGAGCGACTAACACACGCACATCTGACAGGAATAGGACTATGGGAATAAAAACTACACCAAGTTATCCGGAGAGGCCTGTTCTAATGAATTCCGAGTCAAATCTTGGCCTCCATTATCACCACTGGCAGTGTGAAGGGTCTACCTCACATCCCCTGGGGAACTTTTATGAGGAGCTCTTAAGTTGTCCAAGTCCATGACACACGCAGATCCATTAAGTTGGAATCTATGCGGAAAGAGATGCAAGCACCAATATATTTTAAAGATTCGCAGATGATTCTAATGCACTGACAAGTTTGAGGTATAAGTCTAACTTCCACAATCCTTTGTTGCCTTAAAGAAACAAATACCAAGTGGGTTAGGCTACTGAACTGCAAGAAACCTAGGGAATAATTTCATCATACCCTTTCATTATAAGGATTAAGAAACTGAGGGCAACAAAGAATATATAACTTGTCTAACTGTTAAACAGCTGGTTGTAGATAAGAGTTGGTACCAGGAAAAATCTAGATCCTAAAATGAGACTCGAGTGTCCTATTTTTAGAGGGTATGAGTCTGTTTTTTTTTTTTTTTAAAAAAAAAACAAACAAATTATTTTTTAAGAAGTCCATACAAGGCCCATTATATTGAGACTGAACCAAGAATGAATTAATAGATATACCAAAGAACAGGAAGATAAATGAGCAGAATAGCTTGAATAGATGTTTTCTGAACCGAAACAGAAAAAGGAGTTTATGGGGTCTAATGATACAGTATCACTAGATCCTCCTTTGCTAGGTAGCTGGAGTCCTACCTGGTCAAACTAGCTCACAAATGCTAATTTGGCTGCTTGGAAGAAAGTATTTGGCTAGGCTTGAGACGCAACTCACAGATCAAAGAATTCACATTATTTCAGTACATTCTCTGCTACTCAGTACTTGGCCTTTTAGTTATTTTTTCTAAAGCCTGCTAGGAAGTTTGAGTTCTTCAGTTGGCAACTTCCAATGTTCTTGACTCATTATGACCTCTCAATTTTGTACCCACCTCCACCCATTTTGTTTTTAAAATAAGTTTTTATTAGGAGTATTTCCTAACAGAGCCTAAAGAACAGTCATCATAATAAAAGTGTTTAGGAGAGTTTAAGACTTTAAAAACAGGCTTGCATGTGTCACTTCAGTTGTGTCTGACTCTTTGTGACCCCAAGGACTGTAGCCCTCCAGGCTCCTCTGTCCACAGGATTCTCTGGGCAAGAATACTGGACCAGTTTGCTGTGCCCTCCTCCAGGGGATCTTCCCAGGGGTTGAACCTGAGTCTCATGTCTGCTGCATTGGCAGGCGGGTTCTTTACCACTGGGAAGCACCCAAAATAGGGGGCTTCAGATAATAATGTTATTATCTGAATAATAACATATATGTAATATCTGATATGTTATTATCTGAATGAAGACCTATTCCCTAGACTGTGCAATGCAACCAATTCACTAAAAATGTTTAAAAATTACTCACAAGGTGAACTGAAGTATTGTAGATGATCAATTTTACAATCACATTACTTAGTTGTTTCAATGCAATGACGTATTTTGAAGACTTTACTAGGATTAGAAAAGGTAGAATGCATAGATTCACAGAGTAACTTGTGTAAGCTGGGCACAAGTTAATATGCTTCTGTGAACAAAGACACAGCCAACTGACTCTAGAATCTCTCCTTACACTTGGTCAAACTCTAGGAAAGAAGGTACTGTTGGAAAATCTCTGAGGTCTATGGACCATGTAGAGTTTTTGTGAATACAGACACATGATGCTTAGGATTGGATTAATCGACCTCAGAGAGTATACCTGTCTCAACATTAACATCTCCTTTTACTCATGCCTCAAGAGCTATGTGGGGAAGAGAGATTGGGAAGGTAATGACTGCATGCTTGAGTCAGGTTCATAGATGTTTCATTAAGCACCATCTTGAACTACCTTATTAGCTGCTTCTCTATTAGATAATATATCACCTATGGAAGGATACATGAGTGATTCTCATTAATCCTAAGGAAAGGGATTCTCCAGGCAATAATACTGGAGTGGATTGCCATGCCCTCCTCCAGGGGATCTCCCTGACCCCTGACAGAAGGAAGATCTCTTCTGTCTCCTGCAATGGGAGGTGGGTTCTTTACCACTAGCGTCACTTAGGAATCCATTGTTCTGGAGGAAAGGAAATTATGCCTTTTGAGGGGGTAGGCGGGGCTTGGAAACAAAGGCTACCCTTCTCCATACACCTTGGGCTTTAGGTCAGAGGTAGCTGGCAACTTAGTAGGTAAATTTGTTTATCAAGGTAAGACATATCTGGGAAATGGCCAGTGGATTGAAGTGGTCCAACATAGAGTGGGAATGTGGGGGGAGGTATGCGGGGAAGGGGAGGGAAAACTCCTTATGTCTGAGGAACAGATGAAAAATAAGAAGGCTAGATTCAAGCCCGGGGCTCAGGACTTTGCTGGTGACACCGTGGATGGGGATCCACCTGCCAATGCAGGGGATACGGGTTTGATCCCTGCTCGGGGAAGATTCAACATGCCTCAGGGCAACTAAGTCGGTGTGCTGCAACTACTGATGCCCACGCATCTTAGAGCCGCATACCATAATTACAGAGCCCACACGCTGCCACTGCTGAAGCCTTTGTGCCCAGAGCCCGTGCTCCACAACAAGGGAAGCCACCGCAATGAGAAGCCTGTGCACCGCAATGAAGAGCAGCCCATGCTCGCTACAACTAGAGAAAGCGCAGCAATGAAGACCCAGGGCAACGCCCCCTCCCTGCCCCCTTGCGCCCTTCAAAAAAGACCAGACTCACATGTCAGGGTCCCCAGCTATGTCTTGACTGTCCCCAGTCAAGAAGACATGCTGGCACTTTGGGCAGGCTTCAGTACCCTGGTTCAGGTGGCGCTAGTGGTAAAGAACCCACCTCCCAATGCTGGAGACCTAAGAGCTCTTCCTGGGTTGGGGAGATCCCCTGGAGGAGGGCACGGCCATCCACTCCAGAATTCTTGCCTGGAGAATCCTGTGGACAGCGGAGCCGGGTGGGCTCCAGTCCATAGGGTTATGACTGAAGAGACTTTGAACACACAATACTCTGGCTGGTGAGTGGTACGTGTGAGCACATCGAAGGAGCTGTGTGACCTGCGGGCCTGTGGGGACACGATGGAGCCCTGCAGAGCACTTCTGCCCCCACCCGGGGACAGCCTGGCGGGACCAGAGACGGCACCCCTGCCTCAGTCACCAGAGCACTTGCTTCAGGGACAAAAGTCACCACGGTGTTGTGGTAGCACAGTAACTCACCCTGGGTGCTGTTGTAAGGCCGGGGACCCCGAGCTGCAGTTTTAAAATCTGAATTCAGAAGAACTCTACTTCATACTATTAGATAGTAAAGGATACTATATTTCATTCTGCTTCCCTCCCATTCTAAAGGCAAAGGAAGAGAGTAGAATACTCTCTTTAGAATAAAGAATAAACAATCTATGAAATATTGTTAAGTTTTTTTTGTTTTTTTTTTTTAAGGACTAAACTACTAACATGGAAGCCTCTGGAATTCTTCTATTGCAGGGCCTCTGGGGTTGTGATTTGAGAAGCATCATGGAGCTGGTACAAAATCACAGAAACATGATTTTTACTTTGAATTTGGCACCTAAATGTACAGTGGATATTATGCTTGTCCCTTGCAAGAAAATGTAGTCAAAATACGAATAAATCAGAACAAGGGAAAAGGACTGCCGTACATTTGATTTCTAGGCCAATACACTAACACTATTCACACCTTCTTCAATAATCTTCCCTCATATCTATGCATACTTGCCCCAATTGACCAGTAAATACTTCACTGCTCTCATATCTATGCTTCCCAAGTTCATTTAATAAAACTCATCTCTCTTCCTAATTTCAAGCTAGCTTTTAAATAAATCATACAGATGAAACTTAGCAGTTTGTTTCCTAGAACACACAGCATCAAGCTGTGCTTTCTCGTTCCCAGACGAAGTAACCCCAAATGAAGTCAGCTCAACCATGTCGTACACCTAGCACCTGGACTTCAGGATACATGGTTTATACATTTGAACCCTTCTGTGATTTCACCTATGATGCTTGTACACATAAATCTTAACTGTTAAACAGGTCCCACTTTCTACTTGAGTGCCATTACAACAGTCACCTCGAAAGTTAGAGGACTCATCTTGAATGTTAGAAGAATTCAAGAAAAAATACATTATTTAGAAGCACCTGTATTTTATTTATTTACTTGTTTTTTTTTTTTTTTTTGCTTCTGCATCTGCTTTATTTTACTCAACATAATATCTATGACATTCCAGCTATGTTGTATCTTGTTCATTATCTTTACCACATATCTCATTATATGAATATACCACAAATTTTATCCAATTTGGAGCTGTTATGAATTGTGCTTCTATGAACATTCTGCTACATATCATTTGATGCATATATGTATGCACTACGTTTTACATTATTTTATTTACTGTAGTATAGTTGATTTACAATGTGGTGTTAGTGTCAGGTGTATAGCATAGTGATTCAGTAAGTTAACTTACTGTTAACTATTACCTGTGTACTTGATAGATCAATTATCACTCTAAGGGTGGTGCTTCATGATTTAGCTGATTTCCCTTAGGAAGATTTGGTTGCTTTTAAATAAGATAAAGGAAAAATGAGTCATTTAAAAATAAAAAGGAATTTTCTATTAATATTTGTTGAATTTCAGGTTGACAGAGAAACAGCAACCTGATAACCAGCCCTCTCCTCTCACAACATCAGTGATCTACCTTGCTGAAGGTTAGGAAGTCACCAGAATGAAATCTAAAAGGTCAGGGGAACTCATCTGGAAGAAATATGCATTTACACTCATTTGTTTACTTCTTGGTTACTGGCCAAATTAGATAAGTGAACAGGTAAGAAATCCCTAAGTAATTGCAGGTTCTGTTAGATAAGCAGAAAGGTGAATCTACCAACTTGCTTTCTTGCTTCTTGCAATGATATATTAATATTACTCAAGTGTTGAAAATTTAGGTGACAGGTTCTAAAAACAGTCTGAAATAGCTAGACCACCTGCTTTGAACTTGTGAGCACACAGATATTCTAAGAAGTTGCTGCAGAGTGAGATGAAGGAAGTAGTGGAAATGCACAAGCGTCCTTAAACTAAGGTTCACACTCCATCATTATTCCCTTATCTTTTGGGAAATGGTATTGGACCAAATAAGTATATGGGGATAAATCAATGCATTTTTAAACCAAGGGGTGGAAAAATTCTAAACAGCAGCACATTAACTCATGCTAAATGAAACAGTTTTGGGATTTTAATTGCTGGGCAGTTGAAGCAACTACATTGAACAACATATGTAATCAGGTGTTCCAAGTATCAAAATATGTGTATATGGTTCATCCACTGCATGAGCACTGGAAGTTCCAATTACAAGAAAAAAAAAATCTACCACTTCTATCAGACTTTCACTTCTAAAGTCTAAGTAGGTGAGACACTTTGTTTCATGAACTCTATACATAAATCCATGTGAAAGCAACCAAATTAAACCTGTTACTGTTAGGTAAGTTGTCACCATTAACTGGTCCTCTCTTCCACAAACATTTCTAGGCATCTACCTTAGCAATCCTGATGTATAATTCACAAGTTGGGAAGAGTAATTCATGGATACTTATAGCTACTAAAGCCTTTAGGCAAAAGCCACTCCTATATATTCCAAACAGTAAATGTTAATAATCTAAAGAAGTTTTCAGGAAGTCAATTTCTATTCCACGTTTGGCAATCATTTAAGTGACTTCTGTAAATTAAATTAAAACGGAGGGGGTGTTTCAGTGAACTAAGTTAAGAGTTGTTAGAAAATGAAGATACAGGTTACTGGTTTTCTTTCTTGGTTGTAATAATCAAGGAATACAAGGAAAAATCTCAAGTATCATCTTAATCTGAACAGATGTCGAAAAGTTTACTCTGGGATTGAGAGTGACTTTGAAGATTTTCTAACACATATAGTCCACTGGATTGGTTTCTTAAGTCATCTTTTCTAATATTAAAATCATCTCAGAGCTCGGTGGGTGGGGAGGGGAGGGAATGACAAATTTGTGCCAGCCGCATTAAAAAAAGGTACTTAAGAAAATTGTCCTGGTTATGTCATTATCCGTATTTTCAAAGGCTCAAGTCTTGACTATTTCATTTACTCTTTTCTCTTTTTCAGAAGATAAGTTCCTGAGGTGGCATTAACCAATGACTTTGTGAGGAGCCTAGAAAAATGATATTCTTCTTGTCCAGTTCCAACATGATTGCTTTTTACTGTTGATCTAGATATTTTTCTGCAAGATCGAAGAAGTAATCAGTGTCTTAACTTTGTATTTCCATGAAGTACTATTCAATGCAGTATGTTGTTTCCTATAAACCTATACTATTAGCCTGATTCAACAGCATAGTTTGAGTATCTAATGGGCCTTCCCTGGTGGCTCAGTGGTAAAGAATCTGCCTGCCAATGCAGGAGACACAGGTTAGATCCCTGATCCAGGATGATCCCACATGCTGCGGTGCAACCGCTAAGCCACTGTATACCACGTGCCACAACTACGGCGCCTGTGCCCTAGAGCCAGCGACCCGCAACTTCTGAGTCCTATGCCGCCACTTCTGAGGCCGTGAACCAGAGAACCCGTGCTCTGCAACAAGAGAAGCCTGTACACCACAACTAGACAGTAACCCTCACTAGCCACAGCTAGGGAAAAGTCCTTGCAGCAATGAAGACCCAGAACAGTAAAAAATAAATAAATTACTTAAAAAACTGCAAAAAGGCAATAAACGCATTAACTAAATAAACCATCAATTCATATAGAAGCAAAGGAATCGCTACTTTCCAAAGAGCTGAACATATTTGAAGTGATAAATCTATATACTAAGACAATCTATATAATTTTTCTGGCTCTCTGGACCATAAAGACATTTATTAGATCTGTCTCTGTGTCTGTTCAAATGTGTTATTCATCTGCAGCTTAAGATAGTGTGAATCTGATACTGGGTAACCCTCTACTCCTTTCCAATTAAATGAATTTGACTTAAATTAATAGTGAGAGTACTATATTGTCTAACAGTTGTGCTAAAAGCCTGTGAACTTTGTCTCTTTTCTAGTTCTCAGAGCTTTGACTACAAATTGTAAGAAATTAGCACAACACTGTAAATCAAGTATATTTCAATAAAATTTTTTAAAAAAGAAATCATATTGAATATTTGTCCTTTGCATTAAGTTACCATTTATAATCTGCCTAGCACTCATAGTTACCAAGTATCACCTCATGGTCAAGCCTTGACTTTAAGGCAAATAATTGGTCAAAAATTTAATTTACTATGGGAAGACTTTCCCAGAATAAGCCGATGAGATGGGAATCCTCCCTACTCCAAGGCCTGTTGCATGTACACCATCTCTGTTGGTTTTCATTGCCTTCTTAAGATGACAAATCGTGGGTGTGCCACACAGCTCTACAGATTTAGCATGAGATGAGCTAGTGCAGTAGAGCTAGTAGAGCTTCCCAGGTGGTGCCAGTGGTAAAGAACCCACCTGCCAATGCAGGAGATGTAAGAGATGTGGCTTTGATCTCTGGGTCAGGAAGATTCCCTGGAGGAGGGCATGGTAACCCTCCTTACCATGCCATAAGCTTACCATGCCACACTGGCATGGTAATCAGTATTCTTGCCTAGAGAATCCTATGGACAGAGGAGCCTGGCGGGCTACAGTCCACAGGGCCGGAAAGAGTTGGACACGACTAAAGCGACATGATATGCACACACAAACCAGTGGACGTGGTTCCTTATCACCGGCCACTATGCTGGGCTTCCACTGAAATCTTCTGACCCATTATGACATATCATATTCATATTCATCTACAAAAAGGTTTCTGATTAGTCTTCACAGTCAACGTCAATGATTCACTGAGCAAGTGGTTTCGTTAGCATTTAGAGCAATCTCATCTGTTATCTGAACCATTAATGACCTGTTGCAAAATTGTGTCTGCTACGCAATTGACATTTAAATACTTAAGGAAATGGAGAAGGAAATGGCAACCCACTCCAGTATTCTTGCCTGGAGAATTCCATGGACAGAAGAGCCTGGCGGGCTAGAGTTCGTGAGATCGCAAGAGTTGGACACAACTTAGCTACTAAACTACCACCACCACTTAAGGAAAATATGAGTGGATAAAAGTGATTAGAAAGGGACTCCATTTGTAGCTTCTCTTTATAATCCTTATTATATATGGTCATTAAATAAAAGGAACTTCAGTTGGTCCTTGAAGCTTTAGAGTCATTCCACAGTGGCATCTGCTATTTTCCAGTCTCATTAAGTAGGCATTTTTAGCATGAGAGAATGCAATTAGATCATTTGTTTCCTTAGCTGAACTCTATAGCTCTGTGCAAGGACAAGTCTTTGAAAGCCACTATTAAGTTCCTAATCCAATCTTTATTAAAAAGACTCAATATTGTACACAAGGAGGTTAAGACAAGTTCTTTAAAAAAAAAAAAGCAATGATGTCTTCTACTGCGGTAAAACTTGAAATTAGAAATATATTTATAGTTTTAATTTTTTTCTTTTCCATTATGGATAATTACAGGATATTGAATATAGTTCTGTGTACTCTGTAGTAGGACCTTGTTGTTTATCTTTTTTATATATATTAGTTTGTAATATAGTTGTAATCTCTTTAAAAACCAGAATGTATAGAAGCATGTAAACAATGAATTTCACCAAAGAAAACAGTGAGAGGAACAACAATAACATGCTTTCTTAGTCTTTCTAAGATAAGCAAAGTTTTACTTTTAAGATTAATTATCAGCTCAATTGGTAAAGAATCCACCTGCAATGCGGGAGACCCGGTTCAATCCTTGGGTTGGGAAGATCCCCTGAAGAAGGGGAAGGCTACCCTCTCCAGTATTCTGGCCTGGAGAATTCCATGGACTGTATAGTTCATGTGGTTGCAAAGAGTTGGACATGACTGAGCGACTTTCACTTTCACTTTCATCACAAGTAGGATGTGAATAAAATATCTGGCCATTCTCTGCAGAGTTGAGATTCTCTAACTGAAATTTCATTCTACATTTTCATCTTCAACTAAGAAATTCTCTTAAGAGTCAAATGCCACCCCTGTTGTCTCTTAAGAGCATTGTGCTTAGTCAGTGTGACTCCACAGATGGTAGATCATTGGCTACCCTAGATTTCGCTCTGAAGCTGTGCTACTAGAAAATTCAAAAGGCCTTCAAATACAAGCAGCTTTATTTCTTTGCTATTGTTAAAAGCATAAGGGTTTAGTGATTGATACCTGCTCAAAGCCATTACAATTCAGAGCCTGGAAACAAAGTTAACCCCTGAATGCCAGTGATTAGTGCCAACAGGTTAATTCACGTAATAAATTTACATCCCTACTATGTGCCAGGCACTCTTCTAGCTCTTGAGATACATCAGTGAGTGAAATAAAGACCTATTCCCTTATAGAGTTTATTTATTTATTAAATTTATTGATTTTTAATTGGAGGATAATTGCTTTACATATTGTGTTGGTTTCTGCCATACATCTACATGAATCAGCCATAGGTATGCATCTGTCCCTTCCCTCTTGGACTTCCCGCTCACCTCCCATCCCATCCCACCCCTCTAGATTGTCAAGATTGTACTTCTAGATTGTACTGTGCTGAGCTCCTGAATCATATAGCAAATTCCCACTGGCAAGCTATCTTACATGTGGTAATGTATATGTTTCAGTGCTACTCTATCAATTCGTCCCACCCTCTCCTTCCCACTGCTGTGCACACAAGTCTGTTCTCTGTGTCTGAGTCTCCATTGCTGACCTGCAATTGGGTTCATCAGTACCATCTTTCCAGATTCTATGTATATGCATTAATAATGCAATATTTGTTTTTCTCTTTTTGACTTACTTCACTCTGTATAATAGGTTCTAGGATCATCTACTTCATTAGAACTGACTCAAGTTCATTCCTTTTTACCTTATGGGGTTTACACTCTAGCATGGGAAACCCATAAAGTGACTATGGGTTTCAGAAGCTGACAGGTGGTCTGGGAAAAGACAGCAGAGTAAAGTAGGTTGGGAGTTCAGGGTTGGGGATGGCTTTAACAGGTTTTTTAGAAACACAGAAGGAATACCATATTTTTAAACATTAAATTTATTGAATATTTATTACTTGCCAGGTGTGAGGCTATGTATCTCTTATTTAGTCCTAGAAGACAGTATTGTCATCTCTATTTGACAAGCGTGGATGCTGAAGTACAGAAGTCAACCAGCTCCCTGAAAGTCACACGGGTCTAATATCTATGCTCTGAATTTCTTTGTTTTAGAACAACACAGGCAAAAAGAGAGAATTTTTGTAGCTCTTATGATAGGTGGAATGAATGTTAGCCAGATAAGACATTTGGGAAAGAGGAAGTGATAGCAATGAGAAAAGGATATTTATGTCATCTTGGCTAGAATACTGGACCAGTGCTGGGTTATATTATGAAAAAAAGGTTGAAAAGTGGGTCAGACTGGATTAGAGTGGATTTACAGAACTCTCTTTTGTCTAGACGGCACTGAGAAGACTTGGAGGTTTCGAGCAATGGTGTGGAGGTCGAGGTGGTGACAAGTCTGTATGGAGCCACAGCATCAAAGAGCCAGATAGCTTTGTAGTAGGAGAGTTGCATGAACTTGCCATTTTGAGTGATTAAACACTGCCGGTTTCTTTCATTTACTTATGTGGCTAATCTTTTGGAAACAAAGCCTTTTAATTGAAAGGTTAAGGTCTAACAATCTTAAATGTCAGATTCAAGGTTATCCCATCTTACCAAGCTAAGATGCTTGGTGACCCTCAAACTTCAAATAAACAGTGTGTCCTAAAGATGGCTTTAAAAAAAAAAGGGGGGGGCAATACATCTTATAACTTTCATTCTAAAACCTAAAAGAAGAATTCTCATGTCAGTTTTATAAAAATGTATGTAAGTAAAGTGATATTTGAAATTTGAGCACTTAAAGGGACGACTTTTGTAAAAGGCAACTGTGGACTAAAGTAGTCATGTCATTATAGCTCCTTGTTTAAAGCAGAATATACAGCATTTTCCCATTGTGTGTACGTTTCTCTATAAAACTAGGGAGAGACTAGAAGGATCAATACTAAGGAAATGCTGGCTAAGAAGAGTAACAGTAGAGTGAGAGACAGATTTCTGCTTCTAATAGATTTAGAATAGTGATATGAGGGTGACACGTGCCTTTCTGTATTTCTAAAATGAAATTCCCTAGAGAAGTGCTAATTTGTCAGATAGCAATATTTAAAATGTAGGCAAATCTATAGTCTCACTTGGGCCAAAGACAGAATCATGAAGCTACTCTAGGATCAGTCACCTGAAATTATACTCAAAAGCTAAAAGAACCTACAAATTGAACTTGAACATCTCTGGAAACATGTGGAATGCTGCCCACAGCAAGCTTTCCATACAGTCATCTTAGACTTCGTTAACTGATGTTTCCTTATCCAGAGGTGTTGAGGAAAGCTCCTGATACATTAAAACAAATGAACAGTTAGTTGTGAATCAAACGTTCACTATGGCTTGATAAAACTCCTATGCTAGGATTTTTAAAGTTGGGGTCAGAGTATGGCCTAAAGTCAATTTCCAGATTGGTTTCCTTAGATCCAGTGAGGTCTCTGTAGAGACCAAAGTCAGCATTTAAAGAACCTGATGGATATCAAATCTGTACCTGTAATATAATTGCACACACAAATTAAAACCCAGGTTTCCTTGATTTGAGCAGAAATTGTGCTGTGAAAAGGGAAACCTTAATTATCCAGTACTGAGCCAAAGGTTTCATTTATTTTTCTCAATTTTTATTAGTTCTTTAGTAAATAGTTTGGTGGATGCTTTTAAAAGGAGAAACAGGAGGAGAATAAGAAGCTGTCCTTGGAGGAAATACCAGGTTGAGAACTATTCACCACTATGATTATTATCGGCCAGTGATTGTGTTCACGGGGTCAGATAGATTTGTGTGCCATGATGAACATTCCAGTGGTAGAAGTTAAACCAAGGACTTGAAAAGACTACACTATCTGTTAAATTTCAGTAACAGCTTGTTGGCCTTTCTCAGGCCCTGTGCTGATATAACTTAGAGGAACCTAGGGATATCGCTCATTATAAATAACCTTAAAATAAAAAAAAAGACTCAAAACTATTTTGCTTATACCAAAGATAAGGCAAGCTGAAGCTCCCCATTCTGCTCAATTTATAATAAATTCCAAATAATGTTACAGATGAGTAGCCTGAGTCATTCATTCACCTGGTGAATGTTTATTGAACACCTGCTATGTACTAAGCACTGTATTATGCTATATATACAGTGACAAAAATAGATACGGTATCTAACTCTCAAGGGGCTTACAGTGTAGGCAGGGGAGAGAAAATAAGCATGTAAAATAAGCTGAGTATTTTAGAGGAAATGTTTCCAGTTAGCCTATAAAGTTTCACTGCCATTAATAAAGTTTAGTAAAAGAAGGTAAAATTAGACTACTTCAAGGAATTCTATAAACTGCTCTCTTTTAAATATTGACCATGGAAAGATGAAAATTTTGTCTAAGAGCATAATTATCCTTTTCAAGACAGTTTAAAATGATAGTTACTTAAAACATTAATTAGATGGGGAATATTTACATTAAATATTTGGAAATATTCTATAACAATATTGGGCTTCCCTGGTGGCTCGGATAGTAAAGAATCTGTCTGCAATGCAGGAGACCTGGGTTCGATCCCTGGAACGGGAAGATCTGCTGAAGAAAGGAGTGGCTACCCACTCCAGTACGCTTGCCTAGAGAATTCCATGGACAGAGAAGCCTGACGAGCTATAGTCCACGGGGTACCAAAGAGTCGGGACACAACTGAGCAACTAACACTTTTCACTATAATAATATTGCAATCTGGAAGACAATATTGCCTCTCTGTGACAGAGCCAGTGGGAGGAAAAAAATCTTGTGATATGTTAGATCATTAAGGACTGTCAACAATGTTTCCTGCAAAGTTATCTTAAAACTAGAGCCCTAAATCAACAGTGTTTTCATAAACATGGGAAAGAAACACCATGCTCCTTTGACAGAAGTTTTGTCACTTCAGGAGCACAAGCAATTCAGAGATGACACAAACCACTATATTCTAGAACCAAAAATAGTCTGTGGCACTCTTAATTACAAGATTTATCTAAGAGTACAACAGTGTCACTTTCAGATCAGGCCAAACAACTGAACTGTGGATGTAAATGAATCCATATTTTGAAAATATAACCATGGGTCCCTACCAGTATCTTTGGTTCTTTAAAGAGCACTACCTCATTTACAAGAGTATTAGCAAGAGAATATTAGGTAACATTTGGTTAAGGTCAGCCTTCATCAAGGAAATGGCTTTAGTATGACTCAGGAAATTCAAATCAGGGCTTGGTAACAACCTAGAGAAGTGAAAAGGGGAGGGAAGTGAGAGGGATGTTCAAGTGGGAGGGGACATGGGTAAACCTACAGCTGATTCATGTTGATGTTTGCTAGAAATGAACACAGTACTGTAAAGCAATTATTCTTCAATTAAAAGCAAATAATTTTTTTCTTAAAAAAAGGAAAATGGCTTTACCATCATCCTGAATAGCAGCGAGGCCCTCAACAAGTGCTGGCTGCATGAAATACAAGAATCTGGATCCTAAAGCAGTACGCAGTTGCATCCATTGTTTCTATTATAGTATAATAGAGTTCTTGTATGGAAAGCTGAACATTTGTGTCTCTACACACTATCTGGAAACAGAACTACAGATTTTATTTTGTTTATGGATATACCTAAAAGATTCACAATGAAGCTAATATTGTATCTTAGACTGTTCACATGTCTACTGAATGTGGCACACTTCTGGCCCTGTTTTCCATAATTGCTCTTCATTTTCATCTCTCCTTCCTCCCCACCAAAAAATGAATTTGTTTTTTACTTACTTCTGGCATTTCTCCCCAATCTTTCCTCATGACCATTCTGATTTCCTGCTTCCAAAAAAGGTGTACTACCTTGTCTCACATACCTTGCTCCTCAAAATTAGCCAACTCTTAACACAGTGCTGTTTTGATATTTTTTATACACACAGTACTATGTTTTTCCAGTAGTCATGTATAGATGTGAGAGTTGGACCATAAAGAAAGCTGAGCACTGAAGAATTGATGCTTTTGAACTGAGGTGTTGGAGAGGACTCTTGAGAGTCCCTTGGACTGCAAGGAGATCAAACCGGTCAATCCTAAAGGAAATCAGTCCTGAATATTCATTGGAAGGACTGATGCTGAAGTTGAAACTCCAAGACTTTGGCCTCCTGATGCAAAGAACTGACTCACTGGAAAAGACCATGATGCTGGAAAAGATTGAAGGTGGGAGGAGAAGGGGACAACAGAGGATGAGATGGTTGGATGGCATCACTGACTCAATGGACATGAGTTTGAGCAGGTTCCAGAAGTTTGGTGATGCACAGGAAAGCCTGGTGTGGTGCAGTCCATGGGGTTGCAAAGAGTCGGACATGACTGAGCAACTGAACTGAACTGAACTGATACACACAGTACAAGTATTTCACAATATTAGAATATTTGAAGTAAAGAAGTTCTTTGTGAGGTGAATTCTACCTTTCATTTTCTCAAAAGGATCCAATGAGAATCTAAATTGTACGAGACTTTGGTTGTCCCTGACCTATTTTCATGGTTGAATTCTTGTAGTGGTACCCTAGCAGATCTCAGGGTTTCCTGATTTTGTATTAATTAGGCATCACTGTTCAATTCCTCCATTCAAAGTCAACCTGAGATTCAAAGCCTTGCATAATTAGAATGCACACTAAATATATACATAGCCACCTGTTCCCTGGAGAGGCTGATCGCTTGCATTTACCATGGACACACACACAATGCCTTCTCTTATTACCTCCCTAGGCTGTAGCATTTGCTGCCTTCACCTACTTGCATTCATACCCATCATTCAAAGTCCATCCAAGATGTGTCTACCATGTACAAAATAGATAACTAGTGGGAAGCTGGTACCTAATACAAGGAGCCCAGTTTGGCACTGTGATGACCTAGAGGGATGGGATGGCAGTGGGGTTGGAGGGAGGCTCAGAGGAAGGGGCTGTTTGCTGTTCAGTTGATAAGTCCTGTTTGACTCTTTGCTACCCCATGAACTGCACCACGACAGGCTTCCCCCTCCTTCACTGTCTCCCAGAGTTTGCTCAAATTCATGTCCATTGAATTGGTAATGCTATCTAACCATCTCACCCTCTGCCACTCCCAAGAAGCAGAGACATCACTTTGCCGATAAAGGTCAGTACAGTCAAAGCTATGGTTTTTCCAGTAATCATGTACAGATGTGAGAGTTAGACCAACCATAATGAAGGCTGAGCACTGAAGAATTGATGCTTTTGAACTATGGTGCTGGAGAAGACTCTTGAGAGTTTCTTAGACTGCAAGGAGATCAAATCAGTCAATCCTAAGGGAAATCAACCCTGAATAATCATTGGGAAGACTGATGCTGAAGCTGAAGGTGAAGCTTCAATACTTTGACCAAAAAAAAAAAAAAAAAAATACTTTGACCACCTGACGCAAACAGCCAACTCACTAGAAAAGAAGAGGGTATATGTATATGTAAATATATATATATATAAAATATATAATTATGACAGATTCATGTTGTAAAACAGAAACCAATACAACATTGTAAAACAATTATCTTCCAATTAAAAAACACCAACAAAAAAGACATATTGTCTGAGGTCTTCACTGACCTCTCACTAACCCTACCATTTCTCTACACTTGACCTATTGCTGCCCTCTGATCCATGTAGAAATCTTCCCCTAATTCAGTGAAATCTTGAGGTCAGGGAATTATTTATCTTACTTTTCTAGCCCCACCTCCACCCCTGTCCCTCCACCCCCAGTCTAGTAAAGAGCAGTGCCCTTAAAACATTAGGGGGAATACACAGTTGCCATTTATTGTTCCTTAATATTAAAATCTTTACTTTTCTGATTTTTCATGAAATACATGTTTTTCTTCAACTGCTGAGCAATTGCCACTCAAACTCATACTGCCACGATAGCTAGGTTAATTGATCTCAGTCAGCATTATGTTCTCCTGATTTAAAATACAGATCTACTGAGGAGCAGATAAAGATCTAAGTTCTTGCCCTGACATCCAAAACTCTGCAATCCAGCTCTCGTTTTCAAATCTATCACCTCTGACCTCTCTCTCATTTTGTTCTTTCTCTTGGTCAGACTGGCCAGTCAGTATTCTTTGGTCATACATCTGCATGATATACTTATGAGCTTCTGCCTAGAACGCATTTTTCTTCCTCGCTTTGCTGATCTGACTTCCACCATTTGCTTAAAGGCCAAGTCCATCATCACACAAGTCCTTTCCTTTCTCTGGACCCTACTGTGTACCATTTAGTTAATAATAAAACAATATATTACTTGAGCGGTTTGTCATTTTCTTTAAATTTCTTGTAGGAAGCAACTGTTGACAGTTATATGTTCCCTAGTGGGTGTTACCATTTAGAGGCTAACTTTAAAGTTACCATTTAAAGTTACCACTAGAAAGTAGACGTAGACACTTTTATCCAAATTTCAATTACAATCAACAAAAACTTCAGACCATCTGACAAATCAAAAACCCCAAGAACAAGTTATCAGGCAGCCAAGCAAATATCTGTGCATCAATATATCTTTCAGAAGACAGGCTGAACATTAAATAAAACTATCATTTCAATTCAAGTACCTGAACACTTCTGAAAAGTTTCAGCTACAGCTGAACCTTGGTCCAGGGAGAAATCAATATTAAATCTCCATACTGTCAACCACCTATCGCCAAAAGAGCCTATTTGATCAGTTACATATTTGTTTTCTATTTTGAAGCTGGGATTTTATTTGAGATGTCTGACTTCAGAAGCAAAGGTTTAAAAAAGAAATCCCAAAACAAAACCCCCAAATCACACCACCACCACTCAATGCTGATGTAGTAAAGCACAGCTGATATTTCCTTTGAAGGGATTTGAGCACCTACTATATGTACCTTTCCAATTTCTGAACAAGTTAAGTTATATGTTTCTCATCAGGATTAACGTTGTGTCCCAAAGACAGACTGGTTCAGTAATCTTCACAGGACTATGTGAACCCTCTGACAAATATTCACACACATGTGGCTTATTTCTGCTGCGCTAAATGGTTACAAAAAGCATGTTAGAATCTGCATTACATATTATAGGATATTAGAACAGGTCTCGGTCCCTTAATAGGACACTTAAAATATGAAAAATAAGTGAGGTCACTGGGTGAAATGTTTATTAATAGAACAAGGAGAGCAGCTGCACCCACCACAGATCCATTAATGAAGTTATTCTTCACTTTCCGGTTCTTTGGGCATGGATTAATGTTAACCTCAGGAGGACTCAACTGTCCTGCCCAGAGAACATTTGAGAGGTGCCTTAAGAGTTAACATCTGTGTGCCTGTACTGGTCTATGAAGCGTTGCCACATTTTCTTGCTTGACCCTCACGTTTAATAGTTTCACAGTATGTAAGAAAGATGGGCTTCTCGTTTGCAGCCTGGATGCATTCATCTCTAGATTTTAGCTTGCTTAAAGACCACAAACAAGACCATTTGTATCAGCTTAGTTGCTACGGACACAGTCATCTGTGGTTCAAAGCCCAAGTTCTTAACCACTAACCTCTGCTGCTTCTTCAGAGTTCCAGTTCTCTCCTATATCACACCCTTGTATCTTTCCAGCTAAGAAGTGACCCCTGCTAAACACCAGTCTCTCTGATTAACACCAGTCACTCTTAGGACTGTTGTACAAGGTGAGTGAAGTGACTCAGGGTCAGAGACATCGAGTAGCATGCCTAAGAAACAGCAGTGCGATCATTCCACTGCGGGACTAGGGTCTACTCTCTCTCCTTTAAGTAACTCAGACTTTCTTCTAGATTTCTACTCACTGGGAGTTCTTCCATTGCTAGCCTAACCACATACTTCACATAATAGGTATTTACTAAGTATTCTGATAAACATCAAGATTTTAATCATAAAGATTCATGCTTTTATCCTGACTCTACCACTTTACTGGAATGACCTTGGGCAGGCTGATATCTATTGATCACACTGGAGCAAAGAAATGGAGATATTGTTTCTACCTTAAGTTATTTAAAGTGAAAGTCAGATGGGAGAAGAACAGTACTTCACTAACCATAAAGCACTATGAAAACCAAGTGGAACAGATTCATTTACCATGATGGAGAGACCTTCATCTGTACTCTGGGCATGGCATGAAAAAACAAAATAAAAAGTTTTATAGGTTAGAGAAAACCATCTGGCTTAAGAAGAATGATCTAGTTTACTGAAATCTTTTTCAAAAAGAAGTAACTGGGACAGTTTCATAATAAATGGAGATTAATTATGTTCCTTTAAAACTCCAGAAGAGGGAAAAGAATTTGGAAGCAAGGTTATAATATAGAACTAAGGAGTAGATTGGTTTTCCTACAATCAAGAAAGCAAAACTTGAGATAGCAGGGAAAAAGTCAGAGTCTGTGCTTTTTCATCTTTTTAAGATTCAGTTAAACTGAGCTCCGTTTAAATACTTTGCTTTATTATTTCCATGATTGTAGGAATTCAGTTACTTTGTTATGCTTTCCATTGAACAACTGAGTTATGAAAGTTTCTCTTAGATCATGTGAAGGGTTTGTTGGAATATAGCTGGATGGACCCTACTGCTCATATTTGGTTTAGTGGTTCTGGGATAGGAACCAAGAATTTGCATTTCCAACAAGTTGCCAAGTGATGCTAATGTAGCTGATCTGGGGACTACACTCAGAGTTAGTCTGAGATGAGTTCTTTCTAGCTGTGAACTACACACTCTAGTTAAGTGTCCAACACTGAAAGAATGAATGAATTTAACTGTTAAATGAGAACTTACAGCAGTTTACCTGTCACACAAAGATCTAAATCTGTTTCAGAGTAACACATTGCTAGAGAGAAATGGGATCACTTTTTACCCAGAGGAAACATTCAATCATAAATTCCTTGCCCAAATCTCTTCCAGGTTGGAGAATGTTTCATACCCAGCTTTTCCAGTATTTTTACTTTCAAACCCAGCAGCTCCTTCTCCTTTGTGGATACCTAAATATCTAAGTGACAGCCTTTATACATTCTGCCTCCTGGTAACTTCCCTGCAGCTGAACATTCACTCAGGCTGCTCTGTTGACACAAAATTCTTACCAGTTTGAAGAAGTTAAAGGTCACTTGCCTCTAGCTATCCTAGAGGCTAAGTTATAACTTATAGCTGCAGAGAGACACTGCTGGGCTGCTTCTACATTGAGGCAGCAGCTTTTATGTTCCTGAAATTTTATAAGTCTTAATGTGTCTTCTTTACTGTGATGATGTAAGTATGAGCTGGAGTTGGACAATTAGGAGTAAAGTTTTGGATTAAAATAAGTTCAGAAGGGAAAGATGAGGTAGGTAGAGAGGACATTCTATGTCACTTAAGAAAAAAAAGTAACTTCCATTTTTAGACCAGGAAGCAATTTGTTCAGATTTTGCTTACCTTAAGGTAGCAGGCTTCCTTCCAAGGTATGAAAAAGATTCGGGAAGGGGAGTAACCATGGCAACCTGCCCAGCTCTGTGGGTAAGGACAGTATGGGGCCCTAGGTACTTAGAAGGCTTTTTATTTCTAGTCTAGTCCCTCAGTTTAGTACAGGGGTCCCTCCATTCCCCCTTCCTTCTGCTCCAATGCTGACTTCATGGGGAAGGCCTGCTCCCCCTCTGTAGGGAGTCTGGGGGTGGGGGGAAAGACTGAAATGAGACCAGAGATTAGCTTGACCAAACCAAACTGCAAGCTCCAGGCAGAGAACAGAGAGAAACTCCCAGTTGGTTTAGTGTAAGCACAGCAAATTCCCTGGCTTTGTTCATATGAAGAGCTTAAGGGATTAACATTTTTCAGGTAGATGGGCGGTGTCCAACTTTGACAAAGATATTCCCCATTCTGCCTTTAATTTTCACTAAAGATATGTAATTCAGGAGGCAAAATGAAAACAAAACAATGGAATAAAGGAGTCTAAGCATATTAGATTAACAGTCTTCCCAGCAAAACTGTGGGTAGGTATTATTCTCTTCGGATAAGAAAGCTTAAATACAGAGAAGTGATGCAATTTGCTTAAGGTCACACAGGCAGCAGTGCAGTCCCTGGGATTTGAACTGAGGTCACAGGACTGCAGAACCCACTTGCTCGCCACCACTCCCTGGCTTAGCTAGGTGGGAGGCAGAAACGGCCTGTGGGCCAGCGCTTTGTGTTCACTCTCAGCATATTTGTTCCCCTCACAGGAAATCAGTGTGTTCTCTGTAGAAGAAGGGGACTCCAAGGCCTGCTTTCCTTCTGAGTCACAGGATTAATCCGGTCAGGATACATAACCATGAGTTAGGTTTCCCTTAAATACAGAGATCTGGGGTTACAGCTATTTCAGCTAAATGTGATTTTGGCCAACCTCTGTGCAATTCAGTGGCACAGCTTCAACTTTAGAATTACACAGCAGCACCAGAGAATTTTTAGATATCACATCCTGTTCCTCAGGTGTTTCATACTGCCAGTCCTCATTCTGGTTCTGCTTGGAGGGTGTGTGCATGCTCAGTCATGTCCAACTCTTTGCGACCCTATGGGCTGTAGCCTGCCAGGCTCCTCTTGTTCATGGAATTCTCCAGGCAAGAATACTGGAGTGGGCTGCCATTTCCTACTGCAGGGATCTTCCCAACCCAGGGATCGAAACTGTGTCTCCTGCACTGGCATGTAGATTCTTTACCACTGCGCCACCAGGGAAGCCCCTGGAGGGTAGAGAGCCATAGAAAGTGAAAGAAAGAAAGTGAAGTAGCTCAGTCATGTCCGACTCTGCAACCCTGTGGACTGTAGCCTACCAGGCTGTTCCGTCCATGGGATTCTCCAGGCAAAAATACTGGAGGGGGTTGCCACTTCCTTCTCCAGGGGATCTTCCCGGCCCAGGGATTGAACCTGCATTTCAGGCAGAAGCTTTACCCTCTGAGCCACCAAGAAGCCCTAGAGAGCCCTAGGTGTTTAGTAAAATACCAAAACTCCCTCAACCAGTCCACTTTCAAGTCTTTTCTCCTGGGGAGGAGGCATTTTCTGCTAATCCTTAGGGCAACTTAGCACCTTGGAGCTCTGTCTTTGGTAGCCTTTTAAGTATTTCAGTATCTTAGATTTGTTTTTAAGAAAAACCCTGATTAAATCCTCAAGTTAGGAAAGACTGAGGAGGGGAAACATATGGAACCTTCAAAACTATGGCTTCCCTGGTGGTCCAGTGGTTAAGAACCCGCCTACCAATGCAGGGGACACAGGTTCGATTCTTGGTCTGGGAAGATCCCACATGCCACAGAGCAATTAACCCCATGTGCCACAACTAACTGAGCCCACACTCTAGAGCCCCTGTTCCACAACAAGAGAAGCCACTGCAATGAGAATCCAACACACTGCAACAAACAGTAAGTGGCCCCCATTCTTCAAAACTAGAGAAAGCCTGCACACAGCAACAAACATAATGCAGCCAAAAAAAAAAAAGAAACTACCCAGGTAAAAAATATCTGTGGTAGCTAGTGGAGGTTTACAGACATATGAGGGTAGGATGAGAAATAAAACAGCACTTACTGGCTGTACCACCAAGAGTCCACGTCTCCACAAAGCCTCCTACTGACCAGGAGCCATGACCAAGGCTTCGGTTTTCCTCTCTGTAAATCCCCAGGTAACAGAGGCATGGCTGAGCAGGAAAATAAGGGTCACCCCAACCAGCTGGACAGCCCCTTCCTGGGGTCCCTGCATGCCAACAAGCGTCTCAAAATCAATTCTGTTCAACCCAAACAAGGTGGCTGAACATCATTCGACCTTTCAGGCAAAGCAAGGAGCAAGCCTAAGGCACAGGAATTTGGACTTTTAGTTGAATCCACAATTATTAAAAGGTCTTGAGTGGAAATGCAGATCCTAATTTCTGCCCTTAACAATGAGGCAAGGCCTTGAACAAGCAATGGGACCCCCTTCCCTCTCTCACATCCTCAGGAGAAAATCAGGTGTGTCTAAGACCACCAGAATGGGGGCTACCTATGTGTCAGAGCTCGAAGCTGGGAGACAGTCCTCTACCTTCTATTTTAAAATGGAGGAGGGTAGAGCGTGAGAAGGACTGATTTCTAGGGCATCCATTTGGATAAGAAGGAAGAGAGCTGGGAGTGGGAAGGGAAGGGAAAATGAACTTATTCATCATCAACAGGAAAAAGAATCCAGTCTGCCTTAGGAAGGGACTGACAGGGATTTAGAACTAATCTGTCCCAGAACTACACACTGGAAAGAAAACCACCAGGCCTCCTCCTTCGTGCTTTTCCGACAAGATTGCACATTGTATTAGGTGTAGCCACATACCTAGCACTTCAACCAAAAGGGGTGAATTCTCATGGCAACAAACTTTCTTACAGTGTCGTGGAAGCCCATCTCCCCTCAGAGAAGAAGAGTCAGAACCTGGAGAGAGGTAGGGTGGGCACCAGGCCCAGAGAGAGTAGCCTAACCAAGGTCTGGCTGCTGATTTAAGAAGCCAGGTAGAGGTGACCCAGAGAAGGGAAGACAAGCCTTTTGGTAGCTGTCATGCTACGCCATTCCCAGCTAGTTTTTCCCTCGCCAATAGCCAGGAGACGCTCGTGTGTGGGGAGCCAACCTCAAGCCTGCAGGAAGATCAATTAAAATCCCATCAAAGCCATTTCGAGAGCCTTATCGGGCATCTCGAAGGCATTTTTTTTTTTTTTTTTTGCAGCTTTCTTTTCCTCAGCCATTCCTTCTATTTGAGTTACTTCTGTCTCACCTCCTTCTACCCCCACTCCCCTGCTTTGTCTGATTAGGGCCAGAAATTTTTTCATTAAGTCACTTTATAGTGCAATAACAACATTTACTATTCATGAAGTCGCCCCTTCAGAATTTTTAAGTCTTTCCATGTGTCTGGAAGCTGATTTCTGCTCTTCTCATTTTACAGAGCTCCTCTCTTCCTTCCAAACACAAACTAAAAAAAAAAAAAAAAAAAGAGGATAAGGTGGGGGTGGAGATAACATCCAGATTCTTTAAGCATTTTTAATCCAGTTAGATTTCCCTTTGGACTCAAAGGGCTCCCTGCTAAAACTGACTGCGGACCTGAATTCCGGGCTAAGAATTAAGTCTAGAGGGAAGGAACAAATAACACAGTCAGCTCCATGCTATGAAACCCGCTATGCTGACTGGGGCTCCACGCTGTTAACCCATTCATTCTTTTCCCCCCTTTCCTAAAATTCTTCCTTAATCTTTCTAGCTTACAGCAAGCAGGCAAACACCTTTTAAATCCCCGGAGGATTTCAAACAAGTTTGTTCAGTCTCTTAGGCAGATACTTTCTTAAGAAGGCGGGTGTAAGACAAAGTTCACATTTTAACGCCACACGTTGTCAGTCACTGGGAAAAAGCTTCTCGTGGGTACAAACCAGGTCCCCAGCCTTTGTCAAGCGGCAGAAATAAACACTCTTGGAGGAGTTAATTAGGCGGTCAGCGGCCACGCCAGTGGGGCTTTTGAATAAGCAGACAGACACGCACACACACACAAGGGAGGCGCTTGTTACATGTCACTAGCTGGACATCTGGAGTCCGACCCCAAAGGTAAAGGCTTTCCGTGGAAGCATTCCTCGGATGTCAGGCCACAAAAGCGCCCATCTGCTCAAGTACGCCGTCTCCTTAATAAGACAGTCCAACAGTCCCAGTTCTGCATCCCAGGAGAGGAAAAGAGCAAAGGAGGGAGGGAGGTCGCAAAAAATGGGGCCAAAGGGAAGAAGGAACCAAAGCTACTCACAGTCTAGCTAGCGTCTCTGCGATGCGAGCATGACTCCTCCGTGCCCGAGCCTCCAGGCTGCCGCGCTGCCCACACGGCTGCCGCGCTTAAATAGCCGCCGGCCCGGGAGCCTCGGAGCCGCGGGCCACTCCCGGCGAGATATGGTTCTAATCAGATGCTGGCAGCTTTGGACGCCCCAGGAATGCGCCGGGATGTTTTTGCTGCCTGGGTTGGGTAACTCCCCCTCAACGTGTCTGCTGAGTCTTCCAAACTTAACTGTTTATTAACTCGAGCTGGGGCCGCGCAAAGTAGCCGGCTCCGGGGAGCGGGGAGCCCCACCAGCGGAGGGCGATCGCCCCGAGCCCGGCCAAGGGGAGGAGTAGGGAGTCGGGGCGCCGTCTGCAGCCCAGGCTCGCGGGGCTGAGGCAAGGGACCGGGGAGGGTGCGCTTAAGGACAGGAAAGGGAAACCCCGCAGGAAAGGGGTGGGACCCAGCGACCTTCATCTCAAAAATTCCTTCTCTGGACTGCCGCTTCCAGTGATGTGGCGTCCCATGTCATCCGAACCCGATGGGGCCCTTGGAACAAAGGGCTGCCTTTACTCCTGACTTTCCTGGCTAGAGGCGGTGGATGCTAGCTCAGAATCTGCTGTCTCGAGAGTTGCACGTGTCATCGCACTCCCACCCCGGTTAAAGGATTTCGTTTGTCTTTCAGGGCAGACGTGGGTAATCTGTGTGTATATGTAAATTGGTGGGTAATCTGTGTGTATATGTAAAACACACTGCATTTATGTGTCAAGTATAATCCTGTATATGCACATATAAAACAATACTCTCTATGAAATTGAAACAAACAAAAATGTGCAGGGCTATATAACTTATCTAAGTAAGCTATATATTTGATGTAAACAGGGATTATATACTGGCTTTCCCCACTGTATGGTCATCCCTGTGTAGACACTTAATATGACTTTATCTGATTTCCATAGCGTTTCCTATACCACTAAGAAAAAATCGGAAATATGAGAAATAAAATGTTTGCAAAGGGTCTTCCCTGGCTGTCCAGTAGTTAAGACTCCACTTTGAATGCAGGGGTCACAGGTTAGATTCCTGGTGGGGGAACTAAGATCTCACAAGTCTCCTGGCTTGGCCAAAAGAAAGAAAGAAAGAAAAAAAAAAAAAGAATAGAAAAAACTGAAAATATTGACACGCAGTACTTAGCAGTAGAAGGCATTCCATAGTTGTATCTTAGTGGACCTTAACAAGCTGGGGATTCATCTTTCCCATATTTTAAAATCATGAACAATTGTAAAAC
Organism: Dama dama; assembly: GCF_033118175.1. Lineage (NCBI taxonomy): Eukaryota > Metazoa > Chordata > Mammalia > Artiodactyla > Cervidae > Dama > Dama dama. The sequence goes on along the minus strand of NC_083705.1, from coordinate 42,282,926 downwards.
ATCCCCAGAAGCTTTGTTGCTTTTTAAGAATTATGAAATTATGCTTGTGAAAATGTGTCTGTTTCCTTCCTTTTTTTAAAAGTCTGAGACAGTGTTTGGCATGCGTGCTCAGTAGTGCACAATTCTTTGCAACCCTGTAGACTGTAGCCCACCAGGCTCCTCTGTCCATGGAGTCCTCCAGGCAAGAATACTGGAGTGGGTTTCCATGCCATTCTCCAGGGGATCGTCCCCACCCAGGGACTGAACTGATGTCTCTTGCATCTCCTGCATTGGCAGGACGACTCTTTACCACTGGCGCCTCCAGTGTGTAGTAAATGTGAAAATACTAAACTGTGACTTGGATGGGAGGGGGTAATTGATTTTATTCAGTAAGCAACACACACTGGATTTGCATTTTATCTCTGGAAACTGGGGGTTCAAATCGGGCTCATGGGACACCAAGGATGTATTTTGTGGTTCCAGCTTAGCCCCGACTGCAAAGCCACTGTGTAATTTGGGACAAATCAGTGTGAGTGACAGTCCCTACTCTCAAGTAGGTCAGACTTGGAACAGCCTAGGAGCTAGGGGTGCAGAGCAGCAAAAGCCGGTAACAATGAGAACACTGCCTCTTTTGACCTTTACTGTTTCTGCCACCTGTCTCACCTCCTCACATCTGGGGAGGTAGAGGAAGGGAGGGCGGTGCTGACAGCTTTCAATATTCCTCTGAGGTAATTTACTATTATTAAGAAAATGACTTTGTGTGAATGACAAGAGGTATATAAAATTCAGTCTTGGGACTGTTTATAACTTTTATGCAGAGAACTTTAATTCTGGTATATCTTAGGACCTGGTGCTTTATTTCTAAGATCCAAGAGTGCAGAAGGTTAGTTTCATTTCCCAAAGCTAAGTAGTTAGAAAAATGACAGCTGATTTCAGGCACATACAGGCTTTGATAATTTGAGGGGGGAAAAAAAGATTCTCTCTTTTAACCTCACTATGTAACACTTTCTCAGAAGTGACCACCCACATCTATTTTTTTTAAATTGACTCTTATCAAGAAATGTTGACTTATGTTTGCTCTACTCCACCAAATGGAAGGGATTTGTCTAAGAAGCCAGAGAAAATGATTTCATTTGCCATGAGTTGCAGTTTCAAGAGAAGATTTTGATGAAAACAGTTCGTTTTTGAGCAGTGGGCTCATACATACAGCTTCAAGTGGACAGCTCTATCATTTCATACAGAAATCTTGAGTCGACAGTAGAGAACTCTGATTTGAGTTGAAGTGTGTTTTTATATTTCTAGGGCTCTGATATTGCTTCTGGCAGTAATTCAGTGTCCTTCTCACATTAAGAAAGAAAGAAAAAAAGACAGAGCAAAGAATGAAAATAAACATAACCCTTTTTATCCCTGGTAGGACAGAGTCCCCTGTCCCAAGGAAGCTGTTGGTTTTTCAGTGGATCTAAAATGAACAGACTCGCAGCTGGAGAATCACACCCAAGCCCACCCAGATGGTAACCATGCCTAAGCCGTGGTATTTTCTTATCATTCCTGAAATGAATGTTTGGAAAATTAAGGTGAGGAAACTTGAGTGCAGTGCTTAAAAAGCTATGGTCCTTGCATGACTCTCCTTGCACAAAAGCTGCTTGGGAGGGAGAAGGAAGAAAAAAAAAAAACCCTAAACTGACGACTGTTCCCAGCTAAGGAAAGGGGTAGTTAATCTCGTGATGGCTTGCTGAAGAATGCATGGTTTATTATTAAAGTAATCTCTTAAGATTTTCCTGGAATGTGCTTCCACAGCAACTCTGCCTGTGTGAGCTATCCTATGTGTATGTGTCTTTTCTTCCATAATTAAGCTGGCTTTTTCCCCCTTTCAACTCACAGACCTAAGGCTTTCTCTCTTCTTTCTCGTGGCCCTCTTCTATCTCCTTCCTTACTGTTCTCATCTTCCTTAAACATTCCATTTTGCATCCTGCCATGTCTCACGAATTGTAAATGGTTCTTTAGACTTGGCCATGGGTAAGCCATCTGTGCACCTTGGTGCCTTGCTGGATGCTTCCAGATATTCTAATCAAACAAGGACTGGTTGAAGTCTGTGACTCTAACAAGGTCACCTCTTTTTTTCCTCTCCTCCTCAGTGTTGTAAAAAAAAAAAAAAGGAAAAGAATAGTTATTGTTCCCAGAAAATGTTCTTTGACCTTCACTTGTTCTGCACCTTCATAAATGCAGATAAACTGGCCCTATCAGATTTGGCTGTTGGCAAGGCAGGGCAAATATTGGAGAGTTCTCCGTATCATCTATCTCTTTATCTAAAATCCAAAATATGTGGAGGATAGTCTCACTGAAGGCAGGCTACTTCTGTTTTGCTTTGTTGGTAGCTTTTGTTTGCTTTCTTGGTTATACCCGTATGTGTGTGGCGTGCATGCTCAGTCGTGTCCAACTCTTTGTGACCCCATGGACTGTAGCCCACCAGGCTCCTCTGTCCATGGAATTTTGCAGGCAAGAATACTGGAGTGGGTTGCCATTTCCTGCTCCAGCACCTGTATAGCACCTCAGAACTCAATATTTGTTATTTGCTTTTGATGCGAAACACTAGTGAAACGCAATTGTTCCTGGAAAAGCTGGAATGATGTAATGTGAAAAACATTTTAAAATTCCATATGATAGATCTACATAGCTTATTACATTTTGCTAATAATATAAATTTTTATAATGAGAAGTTGTAAAGGGAAAGAGTTCTCATGTGAATTATACATTAAAATACCACCTTATTTGGAAAATAAGTTAGAAAGTTGTTAAAAACAAAAATATGTGTAATCCTGCAAAATGCTAATATCAATTATTATTGTAGCAAATGCTTATACAACTCTCTATCCTGTGAACAAGAATCTAACCCTAGAAGTAAAACATACCTAAAAAATACAAAGATGTTAACTGCTGCAGTGTCCATAGCAGCAGGAACCTAAGAAAAAATTACGTCTGTCAATAAGGGAATGATTGAATAATTTACGATTCATCTGTACTCTGAAATCATGTGCAACCATTTAAAAGAATACATTAGAGCTGAACCTTGTAATGTGAGAGGATTTCTATTAGGCAGTATTGAGTGAGAAAAGCAAATATAGAAAAAAACGTAAAATATGTTTCTCCTTTAGTAATACAAAAAGCAACATCCATCTATGTAGGTTTAAGTGTGTGTGTTTGTGTGTGAGTCTGTATATATGGTTATCAGGGAGACCAGATACTGGACTGCAGTACAGATTACTGGGGACCCAATGGAGGTGAGGATAAACAAGGAGAGGAGATAGGGAGAGAGCTGCTAGAAGGGAAACATAAAAAGAGTCTTTATGTAGATATAGTTATAGATCACATGTGTGCATTTAAGTGAGATGACATGTGCATGGGCTTCCCTGGTAGCTCAGATGGTAAAGAGTCTGCCTGCAATGCAGGAGACCCGGGTTCAATCCCTGGCTCAGGAAGATTCCCTGGAGAAGGGAATGGCAACCCACTCCAGTATTCTTGCATAGAAAGTCCCATGGACAGAGGAGACTGGCAGGTTACACCCCATGGGGTCGTAAAGAATCCGACATGACTGAGCAACTAACACACACAGTGGATATATGCATAGATTTGCACAATTAAAAAGCATGTGCTCCAGATGGACTTCCCTGTTGGTGCAGTGGATGAGAATCTGCCTGTCAATGTAGGGGACACAAGTTTGATCCTTGGTCCCGGAAGATCCCACATACAGTGGAGCAACTAAGCCCGCTCTGCCACAGCTTTTGAGCCTGCGAGTCACACTACTGAGCTCTCAGCCCAGGCGCCTGGAGCCTAGGCACCATAATGAGAAACTCTTGCACCACAACAAAGAGGTTGGAGCCCTCGCTCACTGCAACTACAGAAAGCCCGTGCAAAGCAAGGAAGACCCATCGAGGTTAAAAAAAAAAAAAATAGCGAAAAAAATACACCAAGTATTTTTCAGGTCAGTAAAGAGAGTTGTAGAAGAAAGCCTATCGAATAGCATTTCTCTGAGGTGTTTTCCTCAAGGCCATTCAGAAGCGGGTTCTCTTCAGTGTTTTCCTCATCGTCTTTGGCCTCTAAAACAATAATTCTCAAACTACTGTTCACCACATGCCTCCTGGGGACTTGCTCCAGGGAGAATTCCTGGGCCCAGTCGCAGAGCCTGGAAAGGTGTGTGGGTGGGTTGGTGGGGGCGGCGAGGCATGCAGTACATGCGAATCTGCATGTTTAACCAGCTCTTCCTGGTCATTTGGAGGCTGTGGTCTTGGGGACCCTCTTTGAGAAACACCGTTTTTCTCCTGTGGTCAGAAGACACTCAGTTTGTTCCTCTCTGAGCCCTGAGAACTGTGTGTCGAGGGAAAACAGTGAGGGTGAGAGGAAGCCTGTGCTGTTGGTCTCTTCATTTCAGTTCAGTCGCTCAGTCGTGTCCGACTCTTTGTGACCCCATGGATTGCAGCACGCCAGGCTTCCCTGTCCATCACCAACTCCTGGAGTTTACTCAAACTCATGTCCACTGAGTCGGTGATGCCATCCAACCATCTCATCCTTTGTCATCCCCTTCTCCTCCCACCTTCAATCTTTCCCAGCATCAGGGTCTTTTCAAATCAGTCAGTTCTTTGCATCAGGTGACCAAAGTATTGGCTTCAGCATCAGTCCTTCCAATGAATATTCAGGACTGATTTCCTTTAGGATGGACCAGTTGGATTAGATATGCCCTTTCTCCCTCCCCTTGACTCTCTGCATCCTCAGGTGGTATCCTGGTTCTGGTGGTGACTTCTCTCTCTGCTGCCTCCTATCAAGACTTGTTTTCAGAGGAAGACCTGATATTAGCCATTTGCATGCACCTATACCCAGGTATTTGCATTTCCAACCCTGACACTGTGGAGTGAAATGCACTGGCTAGTGTTAAATAGATCTTATGCACCCATTAGTGCAGGGAAAGAATTTTTTCTTATTTTTGAGCAAGTGGAGGTGATTGTCAACTCTGCCCTGCACCCACCCAGTTTAAGGTTACTCATAAAAAGAGAAGATTGTAGGACCTCTGACTCCTGGGATGGTCCTCTACTATCCCTGAAGTCATTTTACATCTTGCCTTCAAAGAGGCCATTTGAAAATTGAAACTATATTTTATGTATACAATTGTTTTTCTGATATAGCAAAGAAATGTGAGATTTAAGATCAGATCTTGAGTAAAGTCCAGGCTCCATCTCCTACTAAACTGCAAATGTCTGCAAGTTTTCTAATTTCTAAAAGACTCAATTTTCTTATGTATAAAATGAGCATGCCCTGTCTTCCCTTCCCATTTTGGCTTTTGGTGGGAAGACAAAGAAGCTATGTACATTCCTGGGAGAAGAAGTTATATATATTCCTTTGGGTGGTTTTGAGATTATATAGATACTGTGCATGCATGCTCAGTCACTAAGTTGTGTCCGACTATTTTGTGATCCCATGCACTGTAGTCCACCAGGCTCCTCCATCCATGGAATTTTTCAGGCAAAAATACTGGAGTAGTTTGCCTTTCTCGGGGACATAAAATTATGTAAAAATTATGTAAAAAATACATTATTTGAGGGGACAGGAAAGGTGCTTTTTTCCCAAATTATTTCCACCACCAATATCAGAAATTCTATTACTAGTAAATCATGTGTTTATATAATGATGCTCCTCTGACTGCAGTGAATTTTCCTGACTGACCCCTTGGCTAATCCTAGACCCTGATTTTCTAGCAAATTAGTGAGGATTACTTTAATGGATCAGTTTCATCCTCTCAGAGAGAGATGAGTGAATTTCTGCTGAAATGGGGATGTTAAAGGGGAGAGGGGGAGGCAGGAAATATGAAAATGGGCACCAACCTCTTTCATTTTGGAGATCTGCAGACAATTCAATACAAAAAAATTTCCACTCTGCTCCAACTATGGCCACATGTTGTGCTGGGGTTCCTGGGTTGGCTTAGTAACCTCATTTCTAAACTGGAGCAACCACTTGTGAAACAAGGAGGAATACTATTTGTTATACTCATTTAATGTTCAGGTTCAATATCACCTCTTAATTAAAGAATGATGAGAAACTGTGTCTGGACTCCAGGGTAATTTTTTCCCTAATTATTCTGAAACTTAATATGCATGTGCATATACTTAATATGCATATACCCATGCTGATGTGCATTTTCTAAGGAGGTGAACCATAGATTTCACTGGATAATCCAAGGACCCCATGGCATAAAAGACAATTAAATTCCATTGCATTGTGGTTGTCTAGTCACATTCTTCCTGTTCATTTTTATCTGAGTGTTTTGTACCAATCTGATGAGTGTTCTCACAACACCATTGTCAAACAAGTTAGGGCAAGCATTTCTTTTTCTAAAGGTTAAGAAATTTAAGTACAGAAACCTTGATTTACTTCTGCTTACAAAGTTGGAGACAGAGCTAGAACTATTACTCAACTTTCTTGAATGATCTAGAACATATGGCTTATTTAGTCATGACCCAATCATACAATAGTGGTTAGGACAACTCTTAGGGTTTACTGGATTCTGTACTGGTCTGTCCAATATCTGTAGATACTCCTTCATGTGAAAGACATTGGCAAATGAAAGGGTGTCCAGGGTAGGGCTGCTTGGATAGCAAGGAAATTTTCTTGGTGACTTAGAACTACTGGGTGCTCAGCCAACATGGCCTGATTGAATTGGGCACATATGGCCAGGGGTCAGGAGTGGAAATCAATGTATAGTAGAGCTCTTTCTGACTATCAGAAGGCTCGCTCTGTGGAAAGTAGATTGGATTCTTCTCTTTGGCCACAGGTGATAGAGGGAATCCTTTGCTGGGTTGAATAGTGTTCCCCCACATAAGATTCATGTCTACCCTGGAACTTCAGACTGGGTCTTACTTAGAAAGAAGGCCTATGTAAATGTGATTAGTTAAGATGAGGTCAAACTGGATTATATGAAGTCTCATCTCCTGCAATTAAACCTTGCTATATGCTTTGTGAAACTTTTCGGTCAGAATTTCTTGGCTTTTTGTTTATCTCATTTTCATTTCGGAGAAGGCAATGGCTGCCCACTCCAGTACTCTTGCCTGGAGAATCCCAGGGACGGGGGAGCCTGGTGGGCTGCCATCTGCGGGGTTGCACAGAGTTGGACACGACTGAAGCGACTTAGCAGCAGCAGCATTTTCATTTAGCACAACTCTGAAACTGGGGGCTTCCCTATTAGCTCAGCTGGTAAAGAATCTGCCTATGATGCGGGAGACCCCAGTTCAATTCTTGGGTTGAGAAGATCTGCTGGAGAAGGGATAAGCTACCCACTCCAGTATTCTTTGACTTCCCTGGTGGCTCAGATGGTAAAGAATTCACCCACAAATTGGGAGACCTGGGTTCAATCCCTGGGTTGGGAAGATCCCCTGGAAAAGGGATAAGCTACCCACTCCAGCATTATGGCCTGGAGAATTCCATGGATTGAATAGTCCGTGGGGTCGAAAAGAGTCGGACATGACTGAGTGACTTTCACTTACTTACTGGAACTGGTATATCTAGGTGTGAATCCAATTGTGAGATATGAGAATTGCTGAACTTACCCTCAGTAAATTTAGGGAAATAACATCCTACATAGTGTTGTTGTAAGGATTAAACAGGTGAATCTGTGAAAGGACTTGCAGTAATAGTTAGCACTATCATCAGTAGTACTGATGATAACATGATTTTTGTCTAAATATCTTAAAAGACTAGTTTTTTGTTTTGTTATGTTTTTTGACCTCAGTGTGTGGTATGTGGGATCTTAGCTTCCCTACTAGGGCTCAAACCCTCCAGTGAAATCATGAAGTCTTAACCACTGAGTGCCAATAACCTTAAAATAATAATTTTTAAAATATCAAGTAAAGTTGAAAACAAGCTTACCTTAAACCTCAGAAATTTCACTTCTAAATCAGCATAGAACTCTAGCTCATTTGCTAAGAAATATGTCTAAGAATGCCTAGAATAGCAAATAGTAGAAACAACTTAAGTGACTACCAACAGGAGAGCAGATAAATAAATCATGGTGCAGGCATCCATTGGGAATACTCTAACAATAATAGGAATGACTTGGATATATGACCCAGAACTGCTTATATCAACACAGATGAATTAAGTAAGCAGAACAAAGAACAGATAAATACATAAAGCACAAAGTATTTACATATGGTTTAAAATATAAAAAATAAAATTATGCATTACTTAAGAGATACAACTATTCATATAAATGAATATAAAAATGCTTCAGTTCAGTCACTCAGTTGTGTACGACTCTTTGCGATCTTGTGGACTGCAGCATGTCAGGCTTCCCTGTCCATCACCAACTCCTGGAGTTTACTCAAACTCATGTCCATCGAGTCAGTGATGCCATCCAACCATATCATCCTCTGTTGACCCCTTCTCCTCCAGCCTTCAATCTTCCCAGCATCAGAGTCTTTTCTAATAAGTTGGTTCTTCACATCAGGTGGCCAAAGTATTGGAGTTTCAGCTTCAGCATCAGTCCTTCCAATGAATATTCAGGACTGATTTCCTTCAGGATGGACCAGTTGGATCTCCTTGCAGTCCAAGAGACTCTCAAGAGTCTTCTCCAACACCACAGTTCAAAAGCATCAATTCTTCAGTGCTCAGTTTTCTTTATCGTCCAGCTCTCACATCCATACATGACTACTGGAAAAACCATATCTTTGACTAGACGGACCTTTGTTGGCAAAGTAATATCTCTGCTTTTTAATATGCTGTCTAGGTTAGTCATTGCTTTTCTTCCAAGGAACAAGTGTCTTTTAATTTCATGGCTGCAGTCACCATCTGCAGTGATTTTGGAGCCCAAGAAAATAAAATCTCTCACTGTTTCCATTGTTTCCCCATCCATTTGCCATGAAGTGATGGGACTGGATTCCATGATCTTAGTTTTCTGTATGTTGAGTTTCAAGTCAATTTTTTCACTCTCCTCTTTCACTGTCATCAAGAGTTTCTTTAGTTCTTTTTCGAATTCTTCCATAAGGGTGGTGACATCTGCATATCTGAGGTTATTGATATTTCTCCCAGCAATCTTGATTCTAGCCTGTGCTTCATCCAGCCCAACATTTCCCATGATGTACTCTGCATATAAGTTAAATAAGCAGGGTGACAATATATAGCCTTGATGTACTCCTTCCTTGATTTGGAACCAGTCTGTTGTTCCATGTACAATTTTTTTTTTTCCATGTACAATTTTAACAGTTGCTTCCTGCGTACAGATTTCTCAGGAGGCAGGGGCTTGGAGATGATAAATCTCAATTTCAAGATGGAGGTTTCTTTTGAGAGAAATAAGAGGAATAAATAAAAGAGAACTCCAGTCATGATAGCAATTTTTATTCCCTGAGGCTTGATGCAGGATACATGGGTATCTATTATTTAACTTTTATGGCTTTTTAAAATTGACTCTTTTCTAAACACTTTATAGACATTAATTTACTTAACCCTTGTAATATTTCTGTGGGTTAGAACTTGCATTATTATCTCCTTTTTGCAGTTTAAGAAGTTGAGGCAACTGATTAACATCACAGAGCTAATAAATGGCAAAGCCAGGTTTCAAAGCCAGGAAGTGTAGGTCCAGGGTCTGCGACTTAACTCCTATGCAGTCTTGACTTCCCTTAGAATTTATGAAGAAATGAAAAAGCTGCTAGAAATGAAACGAAAAAGCTACTCTCCAGTAGGGCTCTGGAAGAAATGGAAGGGTGCCCGTTTCTTCTCCCTCCTCATTGCTGGGTCTGCTCTGAACCCTCTGCTTTCCGGAATTCCGGTGCTCCACTCTGGCTTCCCACCTCTGCTCACCTTGTTCTCCATCTGTCATCTCATGTGGATTCAATTTTCTGTCTTTGGTCATTACCTCAGCATCCTTTCCAGGCCATCTCTGGTGTCTGGACGTTGACTATAAATGGAAAGTTCTGTCTTGACTTTAAGCCTGGGTCTGGCCCTTTTGGACAGGGTTGTGAGAGGGAGAAGAGAAAGAAAAAGGGGAGGTTTTGCTCTCTAGCTGAGGACTGCAGTGTCAAGGCTGTGCAAGGAGTGCTTCTGAGAAAGGTTTTAAGAAAGACTGGGTAGAAGTAGAGGTGGTAGCAGATGTGTGTGTCCATGTGTGTGCATGTGTGTGTGTGTATATATGTTGGTTCAAGATGCAAGCTGCTGATTTATATAAGAAATACTGGTAGAAGATACAAGATATATGGGGATGATTCAAAAGAACCAGTAACCCTCAAACAATTTGTACCTGGCTTTCGGAAGTCATCACCCCATCTGATTAGAGGTAATCTGATTATTTCCCATGGCAAGGAAAGCATACTTATTTTAGTTAACACTCAGGCTGATTGCTCTTCTCAGTCTCTCCTTGGTGAAAGACATTCTTCCAGGCCAACCAGGCAATAGACCAGCCTCTGCTATGGCTTTGATCTTCCGTGGAGGAAATGATCCCACCAAGGTGAGCTTGCTGGAGAAATCCCACCAGCCAAGGCTAGGCTAGGTGTGTCTGGGTGGAGGAGGAAAGCTGGTCTAGAACTCTGCAACTGCAGCTGAATATGTCTAAATCCTAAAGTCATTTTGTTGAGGTGAACTGGGAAATGAGTAATCATAAACTTTAAATGTATTTATCTGTCAAGCGGACACTTTGTTATTTCATTTTATATCAGGCAGTTTTTAAACTACTCTTAGACATTAACTCTACCTAGCAGTTTGATAATGCTCTCCTTTCTCTCTGTCTCTGTCTCCCCCTCCACACGTTTATATTTAGTTGTGACTGGAGTCTGAGTTATAGGTAATAGCATATTGGTAAGCCAGTTCTCTGAAAAAGAAAGCTTTGTTTTATTTATTTGGGATAGTAGATTTTCTTTTGTGCCTTAATGTTTTTCCTTTTTCCTTTGTATTTTGTATGGTTGATTAGAGTATAGCTGATTAACAGACAATGTTGTGACAGTTTCAGATGAACAGTGAGGGGACTCAGCCATACATACATATGTTTCCATTCTCCCGCTAACTCCCCTCCCATCCAGGTTGCCACGTAACCATTAAGCAGAGTTCCTTGTGCTATACAGAACGTCCTTGTCAGCTATCCATTTTAAACATAGTAGTGCATAAATGTCCACCCCAAACTCCCAACTATCCCTTCCCCTAATCCTTCCCCTGGCAAACAATAAGTTCATTCTCTAAGTCTGTGAGTCTGTTTCTGTTTTGTATTACTTTTTATATTATTTCTTTTTGAAGCATAGTTAATTTACAATGTGGTGTGAGTATCAGGCGCTTAGAACAGTGATTTAGGGGGAAGGAGTAGTTGGGGAGAAAGCTCTGCTTTATTATGTTAGCTGATTTGCTTGGGGTAACTACCTCTTTGCCACTCCTTGGATTGTACAGTCCATAGGATTCTCCAGGTATGTAGTTACTGCACCAGTACAGATCCATTAAAACAAACAAGACCCAAAAGAGAGCGTATATATTGTTTAATTTGAGGACTGAATTTCTAGTAAGTCTAGAATATGGATGTGCTATACTTGGCATGTAGGCAGGCCAAATTGATTTCTGCCATTTGATGCTTTTTCAAAGATTCCATGAGATGCTCTAGGAAGTATTCAGCTAACTATGAAGTACATTTGAAGTAGACTGATTCTAAATAATCCTCTAGCTACATTTACCAGTTTAGGGAAGATACACATGTAGGGGATCAAGTTAAATGACACCACTTGATGCGAAGAGCTGACTCATTGGAAAAGACCCTGATGCTGGGAAAGATTGAAGGTAGGAGGAGAAGGGGACGACAGTGGATGAGATGGTTGGATGGCATCACCGACTCAATGGACGTGAGTTTGAGCAAACTCTGGGAGGTGGTAAAGGGCAGGGAAGCCTGGAGTGCTGCAGCCCATGGGGTCACAAAGAGTCGGACATGACTGAGCGACTGGACAATGACAGCAACAACCAGTCATGTAAGCCAAATCCAGAGTGTGGTGCATTCTATAGAAAAGCCTGCTTTTTCCAACCAGTCAGCAGTATTAATAAAATGGAGGGGGATGGTGGAGAGGCCACAGTAGATTTATGAAGGCAAGGAAAATACTGTGCTATTTTGTGAGTCTTGTATAGATTCTGATTCTAGCAAACAAATGTTAGCAAATATTTTTGAGACAGAAAAATTGGGATTTTAGAAGATATTAAGGTGTTACTAATTTTGTCAAGTTGCGTGCATGTACTGTTCTTATGAGTTAGAGATGTTAAGTGTTTATGGTAAAATGATGTGGTATCTTGGATTTTCTTTAAAATGTTAATAATCTACTCCATTCCCCAAACCGAGGGAGAATAGACAAAACAAAATTCTTGAAGCAGAGTGATGGGTATATGGGGCGGGGGGGGGGGGGGGGGGGGCGTCTGTCTACAATTCTTTCTGTTCCAGTTTATATTTTAAAATTTCCATAATAAAAAAATTAAAAATGACTGCTGCCATTAGGTATTCCATGGAGTTTATTCATTCAGGTTTTCCATGTGCTAGTTACTATGGGGTTACAAATGGGTGCTGTAGATAAACAAGGCTTAACTTACTCTAAGATTTCCATGATTTAGCTCAGAGAGCTTTTCACATGGAACTATTTCATAGGAAAAAGAATATTCTGTCAGTGTTGAGCTCAGAAATCAAACTCTGGATATAATAGTACCACTTGTCTGGAAGGGTGACTGTTTTACCCTAATTCCTCTCCGGAGGAGACCCAGACATCTGTGTGATGGAAGAGTGCCTTCTGGGATCAAGGATCAACTGAATCATATGCATCACTCTCCACTCAGTATTAGGTTTTATCAGCAGGCCCAGGCCTGGCCCCTCTTTGATGCCCCTATGCTCCCAAGATTTTTTTCCTCTTGGTTACTGATTTCAAGCTGGAGTCAGATGATTTGGGAAATGACCTCGTCTGTCCTGTGGGCTTCACACCACAGGGGTGAAAACAAATAGGTCCAAAGTCTGTTTGGCTTCTGAGCCCTAGAAAGAGGCCCATATTGCTGTCATGTGCTTGTCTGATAAGATGTTCCAGAGTTTGTTTTTTTCTATTTTCTGACTTCATAAAGTCAGGAAACTACAGTGCTTCAAGTAGATCTGCTTCCTGGGGTGTCTTTGGTAGTCAGGATGCAGCTACCAAAGGCATTTCTACATCATGAAATTACTGCTGATATTTGGGGCGGGGAGAGGGGAGACTTCACTTCTCTTCCTTGTTATTCTGTTGCTCAAGAGTTGTGGCACGTCTACCAAGGGCAGAAAAGGAATGAGATAGAACTTGGAAATTAGTTTGACTTTGATGAAGATGATGCTGGTTATGCATTTTTATGCATGTAACTTTCTAATTTAGTAAACTTTCAAATATATTCTTATTTGATCCTAATAGCCATCTTGCAAATTAAACCAGTATAATTGCTTCCATTTTAAAGATGATAAAATTATATCGCAGAAAACTCAGGGAATGCCTTCAAGTGCAATTAGATTGCTTGTGAAGGTGCCAAGATTCAAACCAATCCATCTAAGTCTTATTACCCCACTCAGTGACCTTTCAACTACTCTGTATGACCTCTTAAACATTTGATGAAAAACAAGGAAGAGGAATATAGATGTTAGAGTTTTAAAATTATAATGTCTCCGTAGCACAGATGCTATGAACTTAGCTATATTTTATCGCTGTTTTTTTTTTTTTTTTTTTGCTAGATACATACTCATTTTAATTTCCAAGAATCTATGGGTGTTTTAATGTAAAATCAGTCTTCTATTTCACCTAAAATATTTTCATTGGATCAGAACATTATTCTGGTACTGTATATATGGCACAATTCAGGGCTGTCTTCAAACAAGTTGATTTCTTGCTGCACAAAAGTAGGATCCTTGTGGCTTATGCCTGCTATCAATATAGGAAAACTGTCCTTAGTTATTTGGATTAATGTTAAGTCTCAGAGTAAGTGGCAAGTCAGCACACTTGTCCTTTATGAAGGAAGATTGCCCAGAGGACATGTGAGGGGAACGTTAACTTCTCTTCATGGCCATCTGGTTCTTCTTAGGTGAGGAATGCTCACTGATTATGGCAGTCCTAAGCAAAGCCCATAGGAAGAGAGAGTCTTCCATCCAAGCAAGGAAAACAACGTGAGGGTTGGCAGAGAAGTGTTAGTCACACAAAAGATTAAAGCCTGAGATGAATCAGGTGGAAACCTTACTGTTTGGACTGGGAAAACTTAGGGGTTGAAATCATGTTTTCGAAGAATTTGTACTCTTTATTATTATTGAATAGTCTCCAAGCTGAACTGGTAATAAGTCCAGACACAAGAATAATTCAAGGATTTTTAAAAAAAGAAACAATAAAAGTACGATGTTAAGTAAAGAAGTGAGTTAAAATATTTGTTATTTATCTGAATAAAGTTAAGTTGCTCAGTTGTGTCTGACTCTTTGTGACCCCATGGACTGTAGCCTACAATGCTCCTCCATCCATGGGATTTATCTGAATAGGTCTTCTTAAAATATGTTAGTAGACACTCTAAAGAACCCAAATGGTAATGAGGACACAAAATCATAGGGTAGTTTACTTGTAACAAGGAAGAATGAAATTTGAGATTTCTCAGTAGAAGAGATACCCTTTTCAGATCAATAGAAGATACACTGGGCTGAGGTAGAGCAGCTGTGGTGATTAATATTGACCCAATTGTTAGTTTGTGTCCCATAGCAAATGATCCATCTCTATATGTGACATTCTTCAATTTGAAAAATACCTGTCCTGCATATCATGATAAAATAGATAAAATCAAGCATAACGAAAATGTTATATAAAATTATTCTATTGTTACACATTTTTTATGTGAAAGGAGAATTAAACATATCAAGTTTGCTTTTGTTTTCAACTGATTTATGTAAATCATCAAAATTTTAAATTGCAGATAATTTGGCAAAACTCCGAGTCTTGTAAGAGATCATCTTACTTTTTAGGGCAAGATTTTTGTTTATTAACCTTTTCCCACATTATATATGAAAGACCAGACAGAGAAAGATACTGGTATTGCATTGAATATGCAATATGTCTACAGAGTCTAAATAAATACATGTCCCAAAGCAACCAGCTCAGTGAAGTTGAAAGTGGATTGCATGCATGCTAAGTCTCTTTAGTTGTGTCCAACTCTTTGCAATCCCATGGACTGTAGCCTGCCAGGCTCCTCTGTCCATGGGATTCTCCAGGCAAGAATACTAGAGTGGGTTGCCATGCCCTCCTCCAGGGGATCTGCCTGACCCAGGGATCAAACTTGAGTCTCCTTTGGCTCCTGCATTGCAGACAGATTTTTTTTACCACTGAGTTACAGGGAAGCCCTGAAAGTGGATTATGTCTCTTTTAATAATGATATGAGATAATTCATATTTGTCTCCTAGCAACTAAATACTATGGATAGTATTTAGAGAAATTCTGAATACAACTTTAATCATCATGATGATTATTATAACAGACATAAATACAGTATTTAAAAATGTATCCAAAATACCATCTCTTTTCAGTTATAAGGATTAGGGCCTCCCTGGTGGCTCAGACGGTAAAGAATCTGCCTGCAATGCAGGAGACCCCTATTCTATCTCTGAGCTGGGAAGATCTACTGGAGGAGGGAATGTCTCAGTTCAGTTTAGTTCAGTCGCTTAGTCATGTCCGGCTCTTTGTGACCGCACAGACTGCAGCATGCTAGGCCTCCCTGTTCATCACCAACTCCTGGAGTTTACTCAAACTCATGTCCATTGAGTCAGTGATGCCATCCAACCATCTCATCCTCTGTCATCCCCTTCTCCTCCCGCCTTCAATCTTTCCCAGCATCAGGGTCTTTTCCAATGAGTCAGTTCTTTGCATCAGGTGGCCAAAGTATTGGAGTTTCAGATTCAGCATCAGTCCTTCCAATGAATATTCAGGACTCATTTCTTTTAGGATGGACTGATTGGATCTCCTTGCAGTCCAAGGGACTCTCAAAAGTCTTCTCCAACACCACAGTTCAAAAGCATCAATTCTTCAGCGCTCAGCTTTCTTTACAGTCCAATTCTCACATCCATACATGACTACTGAAAAAACCATAGCCTTGACTAGACGGACTTCTGTTGGCAAAGTAACATCTCTGCTTTTTAATATGCCGGGAATTAATATGAGGGAATGGCTACCCTCTCCAATATTCTTGCCTGGAGAATTCCATGGATTGGGGGCCTGGCAGACTATAGTCCTTGATGTTGCAAAGAGTCAGACATGACTGATACAGACCCAGATACTGGATTGTGTAGCAATGAAGTCATGTATTCCAATTCATCCTTCTAGGAAGTAATCAAATTAAATAGTCTTTTTTATCTTAATAAGTCTACAGGCAGGTATGAAATATTGAATAGACTTTTTAACTCTTCTCACAGCTGTAGGATTCTTCACAAAAAATTTATTCTGCCTCAGTTCCCAACTTTACTCTTTTATGCTTTCCTCTTTGTGCCAATAGAAATTAAAGTTTGTAATAACCAAAACGAGAGTTTCTCTTAAAATTGTTAGATTTTTATCATACAATATGTATGATGTAATCATACAACATGGTAGATATAAGAATACAACAAGATAGAATAAGAAACATTTTGCTTCTTGTGGATACTTTTTGGAAGTTACCAAATACAAATCAGTGTGTCAAAAAGTTTTGATTTAAATTTCAGGATTTACTTCCTCTTCAGCTTAAAGCTATTTGGGTGGTGGGATGGAGTGGAGTAGGGTGGGAAAGAATATTCCTTTAAGAGTTTCTATAGCAATATGATTTGTCTTTGAAACTGCAAACATTAATGAAGGCTTGGAAGATGACACCTTACAGAAATATTTCAGTTATTTTGAATAAGACTGGAAACAACATGTCTACATTTAACTCTGGATGAAAGCAGGAGGCTTGGGCATACAAACAATGCTGCTTCTATTAGAAAGCAGCCCTAAAATGAGCTAAAAATCATTCTTTTATTGTCCTCCCCTACTCTTGCTCTATCACTTAAAAGAGAAAAAATGAAGGAAAAAAGAAGGCAAAGAAAGGAAACCAAGCTGAATCGAACAAAAGCTATCTGGACATTTTTGAGGAATGTTGCATGCATATGTGAGTGTGTTTATGAGCGTGTGGTAAGTGTATGTTGGATTTCAGCTAGAGTATTTTCTACATCTCTGCAATTTCTACACCAGCTTGAAACCAAATAGTATTTAATCACTTCCATAAAAATGCCAAAATAAGAAAAACATGCATGAAAAAAGCAGGATTAAGAAGAAGGCATGCTATATATGTTATAGCTGACCACAAATGTCATTCACAAAACAAGCAAGTAGCCTAACTAGGAATTTTCCAAATGCTTTTTTTGGGTGAAGTTAACTCCCATACAGAGAACTTCAAAATAGAAGAGGAAAATGACAGGTTAGTGCAGACCCTTTTTACTGATTTATCCCTAAAATAAAGACCACATCTTGAATTAAAATGCCAGTCACCAGAGGGTGCTTATGAGAAAGCTTCATAAATACAAATAATAATTTAGCACGCCAGCCCTTTTCAGAGAAATAAACCCTACTTCCGACCAGGAGGAGACCTCTGTGTAAGAGGCTGGGCCTGCTTTTCCGACCTGGCTCAGTCCTCCTGGTTTGGGAAGATTTTTACTTCTGTCTCTGATCACTCCTTTCGGTGTTTTAGAGAATGATAGAGCTTATCCAATAGGAAATATTGGAATAGTTTTTGCAATACCTTTATTTCTCCACCACGCGCTTGAACAATACTATCATATGGTGGTGTTGAACTTTGCTAAGAGAGCTATGAGGCATTAAATATAACATCAGTTTAACTTGAGCTACATTTGGGGAAAATTGAAACAGTCTGCATAGTGCCCAGAACCACAGATTTTCAGGATCTTAAAGAACCCTGCCCTTTCCCATCTCCTATCTAAGTCTTATATTTCTTCTACCATCCCCTCTCACCCAAGAACTCTCCCTAGAACACTCTCAGCAAAAGGGATTTCCTGAGGCACTCTGTGGTATGTATTCAGTTCAGTTCATTTCAGTCGCTCAGTCATGTCAGACTCTTTGCAACCCCATGGACTGCAGCACGCCAGGCCTCCCTGTCCATCACCAACTCCTGGAGTTTACTCAAACACATGTCCATTGAGTCGGTAATGCCATCCAACCATCTCATCCTCTGTTGCCCCCTTCTCCTCCTGCCCTCAATCTTTCCCAGCATTAGGGTCTTTTCCAATGAGTCAGTTTTTCACATCAGGTGGCCAAGTATTGGAGCTTCAGCTTCAGCATCAGTCCTTCCAATGAATATTCAGGACTGATTTCCTTTAGGATAGACTGGTTGGATCTCCTTGCAGTCCAAGGGCCTCTCAAGAGTCTTCTCCAACACCACCATTCATACTTAGCTTAAATACCTTTTCTGTTTGATCCTCAGCAAAAGCAGATACAATAGAAGATTCAGTCTCCTTTTGCAAGTTTGTTTGGCTTTTTTTAAAAGCTCAGAGACATTGCATAAGACTAACTCAAATGTCAGCTGATGTGTTATGAACTTAGAGTGGGAACCTTGAGTTCTTGCCTATCTCTCTGTGGATTCTGGAGAGGAGTTGATTTACAGTTTTCTGGGCTGACTTGGAGCTCGTGTTTCTTCTACTTTTTTTTTCAGTTCATGGTTCACCCTGCTGTTCCTTGTTTGACATCTCTGTCTTGTACCACATCAAACTCGACATCCTTCCTTGATTAACTCACACTATGCCATATGAAACACACCTAAATAAAGATCTTTGTGAGTACAGTGGTCTTTTCTGAAGGTGTATGGAAATAAAATGGGATTTATTTTTTTAAAGGTTTTCTTTACTTTTTTTCCTCCTAGTTGTATTGAGATCCAATTGACATACAGGACTGTATAAGTTTAAATTGTACAGCAGAATGATTTTACTTCCACCATAAAATGATCATTTGGTGAATGTGCACTGTTTCATACAGATACAAAATTAAAGAAATAAAAAATTTTTTTTCCTTGTGATGAGAACTCTTAAGATTTACTCTGAAAAACTTTCAAACATAACAGATAGCAGTGTTAATTATATTTATCATGCTGTACATTACATCCCTAGAACTCATAACGGGAAATGTCTACCTTTTGACCACCTTCATCCAATTCTCCCTTCCCCTCCTCCCTGCCTCTGGGAACCACAAATTTGATCTCTTCTATGAGTTCTTTTGTTTGTTTTCAAAGTATAGTTATCTATAACACTATTTTAGTTCTTGCTACACAACAGAGTGATTTGATATTTCTGTACATTTCAAGATGATCACAATAAGTCTAATTATGATATGTCACTATACAAAAACATTTTATAATTACTGACTATATTCTTCACACTGTACATTTCATGTCAGTGATTCATTTTCTTTGCAGTCATAAATTTATACCTCTTAATCTCCCTCACTTATTTCTTTCCTCCCATCCCTCTCCCCTCTGGTAACCACTTGTTTATTCTATGTATCTATAACTCTGTTTCTGTTTTATTATGTTTGTTCAGTTGTTTTATTTTTTTAGATTCTACATATAAGTGAAATCACACAAAATTTATCTTTCTCTGTTTGACTTATGTTTAAATATGTATTTTATTTGACACACATATATTAACTAAATATGTATTATATACCTTGCATGTATGCTAAGTCGCTTCAGTCATGTCCAACTCTTGCGATCCTATGGACTGTAGCCTGTCAAGCTCCTCTGTCCATGGGATACTCCAGGCAAGAATATTGGAGTGGGTTGCCACTTCCTTCTCCAGATCTTTCCCACCCGGGAGTTGAACCCGGGTCTTTTACATCTCCTGCATTGGCTGTGGGGTTCTTTACCACTAGCACCACCTGGGAAGCTCCATTATACACCTTAATAGATACTAAAATGCATATATATATATATTTTACATATATATATAACACAATATATATTTGAATATTAGAATACTTATTGTTGAAAGTCTTATTCCCTGCTCCTTTGTAGAGTCATACTTTTTTTCCCAAGCCCAAATTCCTATTCTTTTCACATGCAGAGTATTCAGAAATCTCTTCTGTTTTCTCCCTAGAGTCTCTGCAACCATAAAACTAGAAGAGAGCACAGGCAGAACAATCTTTGACATAAATTGTTGCAGTATTTTTTTGGATCTGTCTTCTAAGGCAAAGGAAACAAAAGCAAAGATAAACAATTGGAAACAAATCAGACTTAAAATCTTTTGCACAGCAAAGGAAACCATACACAAAACAAAAAGAAAAGGTATTTGCAAGTGATGTGACCAATAAGGAGGTACTATCCAAAGTATATAAATCGCTTATACACAAAATATCAAAAAAACAAGCAATCCAATTAAAAAATGGGCAGAAACCTGAATAGATTTTTTTTCCAAAGAAGATATACAGATGGCCAAAATGTACAGGAAAAGATGCTCAGCATATTTAATCATCAGAGAAAGGTGAATCAATACCACAGTGATGGATCGCCTCACACCAGTCAGAGTGGCTATCACCAGAAAGACCAAATGTAACAAATGCTGGTGAGGATGTGGCAAAAGGGAACACTTGTACGCTATTGGAGGGAATATAAATCAGTACGGCCCTGTGGAAAACAGTATGGAGGTTTCTTACAAAACTAAAAACAGAACTACCATATGATCCAGCAATTCTGTTCTTGGGTATATATCTGAAGAAAATGAAAACACTAATTCAAAATTATACATACAACCTAATGGTCACAGCAGCATTATTTACAATAGCCAAGATTTAGAAGCAACATAAGTGTGTCTCAACAGATGAATGGATAAAGAGAATGGAATACCACTTAGCCATAATAAAGAATAAAATTTTGCTATCTGCAAAACATGGAAAGATTTGGAAGGTATTATGCAAACTTCTAAATTCTTGTTAGTGACATGCTGATATATCTTTCTCTTTTACTTCAAACCTCTCCATGCCCTTAGGTTCTTTTCATCCATCCTAAAGGTTTATCAAGATATTTTAAACCATCCCCTAACTTCAGAGAATACATACATTTGTTTGAATTTTTTTGGTGTCTGAGAATCTTCCCAGGTTTTGCTCCATTTAGAGTGTATTTATTGAGAAAGTTATAAGGAAGATGGAAAAATTCAAACAGCTGAGCAAGCAATAGTGAATTCTGGATAAATCTGCTGAACGTACTACAAAATGCAGATTTTTAAGCCTTAGTTGTAGGTTCAGTTGTGCTGTGCCATATATGAAAAAGTAAAAAGATATACCCTTCTGAGCTAAAAGTGGAAAAGCTGGCCTTTATCTAGATTGAAAATACATCTAAGTCTGAAATTGGATGTATTAATTCCTTGGAGTATTGGTGAAACTACTCTGGAGGAAGAGAGTAAGAAAGTTGAGATAGGGAGTGAGAGTTTCCTGGGTTCAAGTTTTTCTGATGAATTACTGTTCTATTTTGGCTTATGACTTGAGAAAATTTAATTAAGGCCATAAAAAGTATGAAAATGGGGCATTTTCAATTGAAAATGTTAATTAGGAACTATGATTGTACATTTCTAATTTTTCAGGGTAGCTCTGATTTCAAATGTTTTACCATTCTGTCTCTCATAATGCTCTTATCATGCTTATTAATTTACGGTTCAGAAAATATGTTTATTCCATATGTAAGCTTAAGAAATTGAGTTAAAATATTGCAAATCTAAATTGCAAATATAGTATTCAGTTAAAGAAGACAAATTGAACTCACATGTTACCCTCCGAAACCCCCACTAAACTATTATTAAATGAATAAAAGGCTATACGTTAAATAATCTGCCTGCCAGTGTAGGAGATGCAAGTTCAATCCCTGGGTTGGGAAGATCCCCTGGAGAAAGAAATGACAACCCACTGCAGTATTCTTGCCTGGGAAATCCCATGGACAGAGGAGCCTGGCGGGCTGTAGTCCATGGTGTCGGAAAAAGGATGGGACACAACTTAGAGACTAAACACCACCACCACCACCAAAAGGTATAAACCCAAAAGGACAAAAAGAGCAGGAGACGGCTTCAGCAGGCAAGGTATTTGAACAAACCATTGATTGGTAGATGGTGGGAGGAAGGTGTAGATAATGATTTCTTAAGGCAGAAGAATCTAGACCTCATGTATTGCAGGTAGCACAATAATCACAAAGCTGCAGTTGACACTGCAGAACCCTGGAGATACCTCATGGCAGTTGCTGGTAAGATATCTGGAGGGCTGAGGCATGGGACTGGATCAGGGAATAGATGATAAGATAATATAAGTCGATCCTCTCTCCAACGAATAGAATACTAACAATCAGGTCCTTCCAACTCCCTAATGCCCACCATGGACAGAACATTCATAACTACCACATCCCTGATTTTGTCCATTATTATCATAAGACACCAGGAACAGTGGAGGATGAATGAAGGTGAAAAGTCATAGTTCAGCACAAGGAAACTAATAAAATCTACTCTCACTGGAAACTAATAGAATAGTTTTATCTCACCAGTCTCCTTTTCCTGGCTATGCACACAATATCACACTCAGGAAGCTTTCCCCAAGACAAGAGATTAGATAGTCTCTGGAAAAACTGAAAGACCCCCTACAGGCTAGTGTTTAGGAAGTTCTAACAGAATGGCCAGCTGCCTACAAGATCTACCTGGAGGGAAACCAGCTAACTCTGGTCATGTGCACCAAACTTCCACGCAGGTCTTGAAGCTCCACTCTTAAATATGAATGAACAACCTTGGATTATCAGAACATAAAGTCTTGCTATTATGTTTAAGGATGGAGAGAGAAACCGAAGTAAACAAGGTGAAAACAGAGAAAGAGAAGGAAATGGAGATAATGCAGGGATAATACATATGCTAAAACTCTTTAATTGTATTCTTGGGGAAATGTGAAAAGCTATTAAATTCATAAATAGTAACAGATTGCTGTAAAAAGAAAACCAAAAGCGTTTTTAGAAACTAAAACTAGGATCATGCTATCCCTTCTATAAAAAATGAGTGTTAGGACTTGGAGGATAAATTCTAGGAAATGTCTCCTGAAGTAGAACCACAAGATGAAGAGAAGAAAAATTTGAACAAGATAAGAATCACAGAAAATCAATTTAGGGAGTCAACAATCTAAGTTGTAGTAGTTTCAGAAAGAAATATTAGAGGAAGAAAATTATAAAGAATGAAAGGAAATTTATCAAAATGGATAGATAGGCATCTCCAGAAGGAAAAAACAAAACTGAGTATTCAATACAATCTCAGTGAAACTTCAGAAGCCAAGGATAGAAAGATTACCCTCTTATTCATGATTAATTTGATTCTTATAGAATACAAAGTGAAAGACAAAGTAAAACAAAAGGTTAAATTGATCTTGTCACTTTATGCTTAAGACCTTCACTGGCTCACCAATGTCCTGTGAATCAATTTTCATCTCTTCTGCACAATAAGCAAGGCCATTCACCAGCTGGTCCTAGATCACCTCAGTTCTTCCTGTTCCGTAGTTTTATAGACACCTTTGCATTTGCCAGAACACAATGTTAAATTTCTCTTGCTGTCTTGTCCTTTCAAATGGCTAACTCTTCTCATTCATCTTTGAGAGTGTGGCCCAGAAGCTGCCTTGCTCCCATTGCTCTCCATAACTTCTGGAAGGCTGCATAAGGTCACCTTTCACTGTGTTCCCATAGAGTTCTGTGCTTTTGGCTAGAATAGTGATAGTCACTCTATTATAATTTTCTAGCTGCTTTCTATATTCATTCCCCAAACCAAAACTTCTTAAGCACAAAGACTATCTCTTATTTATTGCATGTCCTTAGTATGTAGGTACTGAGGACATGCAATACATGGTAGGCATTTTTTTTTGTTCGTTTGGGTAATGTAAAAATCAGGTGAAGGAAGAGATAGAGAGGGCTGTAGACAATCAGTAAATCAAAATGAAAGACAGTAGTTCTGCCTTTATAGGGATATTTAGTTATTCTCTTTTTATCTTGCCTTAAATTACTATAGATAGCTCATTGATCCTGTTACTTTTTTTCATGTTTTAATATTTCTGAAGTTGGAATATGTCATACATTTGATGGCGTGCATAGATTTTTAAATTGGTAGCATTATCGATCTTTTTAGTGGTAGATAAAATGGTGCATATTCCAATCAAGGAGTCATAGAGTTCATGAATCATGGCACATATAAGTTAGGTGTATGTATGTATGACATGTATGGGGCTTCCCTGGTGGTTCAGACGGTAAAGAATCTGCCTGTCAAATCAGGAGATAAGAGGTCTCTCCCTGGGTTGGGAAGATCCCTTAGAGAAGGAAATGACAACACACTCCAGTATTCTTGCCTGGGAAATGCCATGGACAGAGAAGCTAGGTGAGCTACAGTCCATGGGGTCGCAAAGAGTTGGACACAACTAAGAGACTGAGAACCCATACACATGACATGTAAATGGAGTCTGGGAAGGAATAGAATGGGGGTCCTGAGTTGGACTTATGGAGCATGAGGAATAAGGACTGTAAGAACTTGGAGCTATCAAAATTTCCTGGCTCAGAGAAAAATGAGGAAACAGAGTCACACAAGAAGAATGGGAGCAGTGTAGAGAAGTTGTGGGGGTTTCCTAAATAAAAAAGATATGTTGCAGGTTGATAAAGCTCCTTATGTCAATACAGTCACCCAGATCTATGACAGATAGAGTGAGTTGTAAAGCTTAGGTTGACTTATTGTTTAGTAGTGTTGAAATAACAAGTTTTAACTAGATTTCGCAGGCCACCCTCCCAGAAAGGAGAACAAATTATTGAAAAGAAAAACAGGATTCTTGTTTCAGGATGCGTCATCAGTCAGTTAAGAAAACTTGGAAAGTGAAAACCCTCCATGTTCTTATAGGCCACAATGCCAAACCAAAAACCAAATTAGCCACTGTTGGGCAAAACCCCTGATTTTGCAAAACCTAGTCCCAAACCAACTCTGGCTGAGTACAATCAAGTGACAGACAATATTTAGAAAGTATTTTTTAGAAGAATAGCAAAATGTTCAGTTCATGAAGAAAAAACCCTACCATTGAACCACTACTGAAATTTAGTTACGGCAGGTTGCAATAATATTAGATACTTGATTAAGCTAAAAAAAAATATATATATATATTTTGGCAATATGTGAGCAAATTAATAGTATATATTTCCAGATAAGCAGCACTTCGGTCAAAAACCTTTGTCAGTGAACGATGTAGGACATATAGTAATCTATATTACTTTACTTGGGACAGAATTTAATTGATATTCTGACTGCTTTCACCATCACTTTATTAAGTTTTCTGATCTTTTACGTTTTGTCTAGATTTTGTTTAGTTCTCGATGTACACCTATGAGTAGTTCTAAAAAAATAAATCATTGTTAAATGGAAAACAAAGAAGTAACCAACAAACACTTTGTAATACATGAATTCTAGGACTTCCCTGGTAGCACAGTGGATATAAATCTGGTTTCCAATGTAGGGGACACAGTTCAACTCCTGATCCAGAAAGAAACCACATGCCATGGAGCAGCTAGGCCTGTGGGTCACAACTACTGAGCCTGTGCTTTAGAACCTCAGCTCCCCAGTTACTGAAACTGTGTGCTGCAAATATTGAAGCCCATTGGCCCTAGAGTCAGTGCTCTGCAACAAGAGAAGCCATCCAATAACAAGCCTTCGCACAGCAACCAAGAGTAGCTTCCACTCGCCACAACTAGAGAAAGCCTGTGCAATGCAACAAAGATCCAGTGCACTAAAAAAGAAATAAACAAAATAATTCTGTGTTAACAAGTGTTTTAGAAAATGTGAATTCTAAAAGGGCTAAGTAAAATCTCTTTTTAATGTTGAATACACTGATCTTTGGCAATAAACAGCTCACCCCTAGGAACCGACTCACTTGCTTACTGGTAACAAAATTCTGTTAAAGTATAGCAGAAGAGGCCCATGATTAAGTGTTCCTTATCCAGTGGGATATATCATTAACATGCTCACAGATGGTACAACTGTTAGCTTTTATCACAAGTCAGTCATAGATATCATAAAGGTAGAATGTTTATCTTTTACTTGATACTTTTTTTCCCCGCTACTGTGAAGTTACGATTCCAGACCTCAATTATCAGGGAATATTTTCTTGAAATCACAGAGATAATGAAGAAATGCTATCCTTTACAACTGATTAAAGAAAGAGGGTAAATTTAGATCCTCAATTTTCTGAGCTACCTCCCTGTACAACTGGGTGGCAAAACTCCTTTGACACAGAACTTCATTTTTGCAGTACATTAGGTTTCTGACAGTTTCTGAAAAGTCCAAGTGACTCATGATTGCACTTTCTTACAGGATTTCTGAGAGTTCTGGAGACATTTCATATTTCCAAAGAAACATCATTGTTGTTTCTGCCCAGGTATAAAGAGTTTTGTGTGAATTGCTGCTGCAAGCAAACAACATGTATCTACAAATTGTCAGTGTTTCTTAGACAAAGATGGCTATTGTAGCCCCAAACAACTCCATTTATTTGGGTGAAGGGAATATCCTGTGAAAGAATGACAAGCTGACATATATTTATTAATGTCTCTCATACTGTGTGACAAAATCTGGCAGAGTAACTGAATGGGACAATTTGTCATGATCTTATGGAATCCTTTCACACACAGAATTCATGCGTTTGTTCAAGCTGCCTAAAGTATTTAAGTTTTCTAAAATATTTCTTGGGCAAAATTCCCACAAAACTTCCCCTTTCATTTTCAAGGCTTTCAGCTCTTCCTTGTATACATGAGATAACTTTCCTATTTGTAACATTCTCCCCAGGAGAATATGTCTCTTTAGGAATATCTTGGAAATAAGACTTGAGTCTTCAAAGAAAAGCTGTAGAACTTTTATATTGGATGTTTTCTTAATCATGTTAATCAACTTACATAATGAGGCTTTTCTATGAACAAATGTATTTGAAAGCATCAATGGCAATAAGAATGTTTCCACTTACTGTTTTTTAGATAGTTGATTGCTTGTGTAATCAAATGCTTTCATTTTGGCATTTTTCCTTTATACGGTTACTACTTTTGTTATTTTGATATTTAACTCTAAGAAGTGGTTGCAACTGCCATTCAAATAAGACATGGGATCGTCCAAAGAACCCCCTGATATATTGATAATTGTAATATAAATTATTTTTAATATATTTTAATACATTGTATATGTATAAAATATATATTCACACACATACATATACACATACATATGTACACACATGTATTTTAAAATATTAAATCTGCATGTAATTATGCAAAGCTTAAATGTCTGTGATCAGACAGATTGGTGAAAATTTTAGGAAGGCAAAATTTGACTCAGTATCTGCTTTCTAACCATCAGGACTGCCATGGAACAGAAACTGCAGCTTAAGGGAACAGTAGGTTTTTCATTCCTAGAGGTGCTCACATGGAGACTGGGCCTTTTGCTAAAGATAATGTCAAGCACTGCAGGCATACACAAAAGGATCTCTAAAGTCCCTTTCACTTCTGAAATTCCTTGCAATAAAAATATTTTTTGAGGGAAATTGAGTTTTAACTTCCTGTTCTTTTCAACCAAAAGGAAGCTTTCCAAATGGAGGAGAGAACCATTGTTAAAATTAATTGAAAGTCGAATGCTGAGATTTGGACAATCAGTTTATATAGCATGGTATTTGTTGTCCAAATGTTTATCTCAGAAGAGACAAGGACCACAAATAACACTTCATCATTCTTGCATCACTGAACTAGTAGTCTTTCCTTATTAACAAATTTTTAGTTTTTACACTAAGCACCGATAGCTTCAGTTATGGGTTGAATTATGTCTCCCCAGAAAGATATGTTGAAGTCCTAATCCCCAATACCTCAGAATGTGCTCTTTTTTGGAGATAGGATTGCTGCAGATATTAAGTGAAATGAAGCCATTCTGGATAACATGGATAACTCTAACACAATTATTATTCTTAGAAAAGAAGACCACTGAAGACATAAAGGCATGGGGAGAAAGCCACGTGATGACAGAGGTAGAAATGGGATTGACACATTTAGGGGCCAAGGAACACCAAGGATTGTTAGCCTTCAGCAGAAGCTAGGAGAAGGACATGGGACAGATCCTCTCTTACAGAAGGAGTCCTCAGAAGGAATGAACATGGCCAGTGCTTTGATTTCTGACTTCCGGACTCCAGAACTTTGAGAGAGTAGATTTCTGTCATTTTTTAAGCCTCCCAGTTTGTTATAGCAAACTTTGTAATGGTACTTTGTTATAGCAGCCCTAGGAAGCTAATGCATTTTCCTTAAAGTCAACCACCTATAAAAGGTATGAATTTATGTTCTTCCAGAGAAGTCCTATGCATAAGCACACATAAATATCATTTTTTTCTTTCCAGTATACATTGGAAGCTTATCATAACAGCTCTATACTTGGCCTTAGTTTTAAATGAACATAATCGAAGATTTTTCAAAATCAATATATGCAATGTTACTCTAGTCTTTTGAGTGGCTGTGTACTAAGCCACTGCATGGGTCTAATAATATATTTGCTTGTCCTTTACTGACGGTCATTCCAACTCATTAATTACAAACAATGCTGCAGTGGACATTCTTGGATAAATGCCGTTGCGAGCTCATTCAAATATGTGTATATGATAAATTCCTGGAAGTGGAAATGTCAAGTCGGTATTTTAAAACATGACAGTTTTTGGCAAATTGTCTTCCAAAAAAGTAGTTCTAGTTAACATTTTATCTACATATGACAGTGACTGTTTGTCACTGAATCCCCACTTTTGATTTTTTTCCCTGTCTTTAATGATGAGTGAGATTAAGAATGTTTTCATATGTTTTGGCTGTTTGCATTTTTCCCTTTTAAAATTGACTATTTTTTCTTTTTTCTAATGGGCTATTCTTATTTATAAGAGTAGTGGTAGGATTAGGAGCTCCTTTAAAAATTTATTTCTTAGCCCTCCTATATTGGTATAAAGGATATAGTGCAGGTGGCAACTATTAATTGTAAGTATTTTTATCTTAAAAATAGTTTTTGTATGTGAAGTGAAGTGAAAGTCAGTCAGTCATGTCCAACTCTTTGTGACCCCATGGACTGGAGCCTGCCTGGCCCCTCTGTGCATGGAATTCTCCAGGCCAGAATACTGGAATGGATTGCCATTCCCTTCTCCAAGGGGTCTTCCCAACTCAGGGATCGAACCCAGGTCTCCCACATTGCAGAAGGATTCTTTACCATTTGAGTCACCAGGGAAACCCAAGAATGTGGGAGTGGGTAGCCTATCCCTTCTCCAGTGGATCTTCCTGACCCAGGAATTGAACCAGGGTCTCCTGCATTGCAGGTGGATTCTTTACCAACTGAGCTAGCAGGGAAGCCCTATTCAGAGATTTACTTTTGCTTAAAAATGTAGCATTTAATCTATTAAAGTCAAAAATCTGAAACCATACTTAAGCTTTTATTTTTTAAATAGGGTTTTCTTTCTATATAATTTTCTTTGTTTATTTTTGGCTGTGCTGGATCTTCTTTGTTCCTGTGTGGGCTTTTCTCTAGTTGCAAGTGAGTAGGGGCTACTCTCTAGTCAGGCTTCTCATTGCAGTGGCTTCTCTTGTTGCAGAGCATGGGCTGTAGGCATATGGGCTCGGTAGTTGGGGCTCTGGGGCTCTAGAGCACAGGCTCAATAATTACGGCACACAGACTTTGTTTGGCTTCCCTGGTAGCTCAGCTGGTAAAGAATCTTCCTGCAATGTGGGAAACCTGGGATCTATTCCTGGGCTGGGAAGGTCTCCGGGAGGAAGGCATGGCAACCCACTCCAGGATTCTTGCCTAGAGAATTCTATGGACAGAAAAGCCTGTTGGCTATAGCCCATGGGGTGGCAAAAAGAGTCAGACATGACTGAGCAACTAAACACAGTGCAGCACAGGCTTCGTTGCTCCATGGCATAGTTGCTTAGTTGCTTTCTGAGCCAGGGGTTGAACCTGTGTCTTCCAGATTGGCAGGCAGATTCTTTGCCACAGAGCCACCACCCTTTACTTAAACTTTTAAATTCAGTTTACAGATTTATTATTCTATTTGTAAATCTCGATAATTTTAGTAATGATTTGTAGGGAAATTTTGAATGTGTGTGTAACCACATTTATGCATTTAGTTAACTAAATTTCTTCATATATTTTAACGTTAATGTTGTAAAGTTCATCTGCTTGACTTCCTTTTCAAGCATCTCAATTGTCTATCTGAAAAACCTTCCCAAATACTTAATACTAAAAAAAAAATCTTAAAAAAAAATCCAAGCTCATAAACACAGTGAAATTTAATTTTTTCATACTCCAAAGTTTTTATATATATTGTATATGAGTTAAAATTGCAAGTCTATATCAACTATTTAATTACACATTTTAAATTGCAATTACCCACCTCATTTCTCATTTTAATACGCCAAGCTCCTTCCAAACATGGATATATCACTTAATCAAAAGCATTAGTATGATTGTTTTGATCCTTTTAAATACTTCCATACTTAATTCAAAGTTTTTCAAGAGTTGAAAGATGCTTAGCTACTAAAGGAATTATGTCATCTAATATCACTTTTGGAGCTGATTTCTCAGCTTGACTGAGGTTGCTTAACAACCAGAAATTTAGGTCAGGACATTCACTGAATTCTGACAGAACATACTGAGTCTTTTTTAAGAGTTCATAACAGGGACTTCATAATTTGAAGGCTAATATTTTAATCCTATCTTGTGTAGCAGAGATCTATGGTCTGTTGAAAGGATTCCTTATCTCTCATCCACTTGATTACTTGAGAAATTTAATCTTTTTTTTTTTTTTTTTTGAGTTTTAAAATAGAAACTAATGGAAATAGTGAGAGACTTTATTTTCTTGGGCTCCAAAATCACTGCAGATGGTGATTGCAGCCATGAAATTAGAAGACGCTTGCTCTTTGGAAGAAAAGCTATGACCAACCAAGACATATTAAAAAGCATATTAAAAAGCAGAGACATTACTTTGCCAACAAAGGTCCATCTTGTCAAGCTATGGTTTTTCCAATAGTCATGTATGGATGTGAGAGTTGAACTATAAAGAAAGCTGAGTGCTGAAGAATTGATGTTTTTGAACTGTGGTGTTGGAAAACACTCTTGAGAGTCCCTTGGACTGCAAGGAGATCCAACCAGTCTATCCTAAAGGATTTCCTAAAGGAAATCAGTCCTGACTATTCATTGGAAGGACTGATGCTGAAGCAGAAACTCCAATATTTGGCCACCTGATATGAAGAACTGCCTCACTGGAAAAGATCCTGATGCTAGGAAAGATTGAAGACAGGAGGAGAAAGGGACGACAGAGGATGAGATAGTTGGATGGCATCACCGACTCAATTGACATGAGTTTGAGTAAGCTCCGGGAGTTGGTGATGGACAGGGAAGGCTGGTGCGCTGCAGTTGGCAAGCTGCAGTTCATGGGGTTGCAAAGAGTTGGATGCGACTAAACAACTGAACTGAACTGATTTTTTCCTACCTAACGTTATTATTTTATAACTCTATAGGTTATAAAACTTGGTGAGAGCCTGCATTCTTTATATATACTTCCAAGCATAACTCTTTTATATATTAAAATAATATCAACTGAACCTGTATATTATCTCACAGTTTTCCTTCGCAACCACAAAGGACAATCTGCTGACAAGAAGGCTGGGAGCTAGTTTCAACCCATCTCAATCTCAACTGCCTTTGCTTAATTACTTATGATTTGATTGAAAAACCTCATACATCTTGATAATATGGTCATTGAAGGTCATATATGTATCATACATACATATTCAAATGTATCCATAAAAACATACATCTAAAAATGTCTATGGCAGTATTGTTTATATGAAAAGGATTGGCATCAATCCAAAGGGCCACTAATGGAGGATAGGTTATACTACCTATTAAAAGGCACTTAGAATTCTGCTGCACATTTCAAGACTAAAGATGACATATTATTTGGCTTTAATGCTTTAATTTCTGGCAAGCTCAGCACCAAACCCTCCTGACTTCAAGATTCTTGGCCTGCAGGAAAACAGTCTGAATTGCTGATATCATCGTACAGAGAAGTAAGGAATGTATTTGGATGGAAAGAATGTTCCTGATAATTATGACTCCACCACCAGTATATTCATCTGATTTACTTTTCTGCAATGTGATGTTTGTGATGAAAGAATGTATAGTATTTGGAAAGCAGTAGACCTGAATATCTTTTACCCCCAATGGGTAATGTTCTGGGACTATAAACAGGAAAGTCTGTTTTTCTGAGTATATACTTCTACTTTTTTTTTTTTAAATTCTGTTCTTTCCCCCTAGGATTTGTGTCTTTATTTTTTTAATATTTTAAAAATATTTATTTATTTATTGTTTTTGGCTGTGTTGAGTCTTCATTGCAGTGCACGGGCTTTCTCTAGTTGCAGCAAGCAGGGGCTACTCTCTAGATGTGGTGCGAGGGCTTCTCATCTCAATCGTTTCCCTTGTTGCAGAGCACAGGTTCCAGGCATGTGGGTTCAGTTGTTATGGCCGATGGGCTTCGTTGCACTGAGGCATGTCAGATCTTACCAGACCAGGGATTAAACCCAGGTCCCCTGCACTAGCAGGCAGACTCTTAACACTGGACCTCTAGGGAAGTCCGTCTGCATATATACTTCAAAGATAGGAACTATCGAGGCACTAGGCACAACTTTGACTTCAGAAATTTCTGATCAGAAGGAAAAATGTTTATCTATTCTGATAAAATTTTATATTATGAGAAATAAAATGTTAGAGCCAGAAGAAATCGTAAACTTTCTCTTTGCATGGATAGAACCCAGAGAGCCTAAATGATGTTCTCCAGGTTCCACCGGTGAAGGTAGAACTCTGAGTGCACTCAAGAACCATGGGACGTGAGTGAAAATAATCCATTCTGAGGATCCTCAGACTGAGGAAGAAGAGAAAGTCCAATTTTTTCTGAACCATAGGTCTGAATCCAACCAATCCAACCAATAATGACTGAATCCAAACAGAGATAGTCAAAAAAAAGAAAATCTAGAACCTATAGCAAAAAGATAAAGAAAAGCAATGGCCTCCCCCTCCTCCTGTCCCTGTCGCCTTTTTTTTTCTTATAAGTTTGTGAAGTTGGTTTGGAAGAGGTAGGATTTCAGGAGTCAACTGATGAGAATGACAGGATGAGTAGGATGGTTTGGGGTTGGGCAGACCAGGGAGCCACATTTCCCAAGTTTTTTTAAAAGCAAACACAATACAGATGGGTTTCTTAAATATAGGGCAGTAAATAAAATCTTGAAATGTTATGCAAACTTTTGCATTCATGTGAGTGTTTTTCATCTAGATGGAAGATCCACAGTTTAAAAAAGTTGCTGAAAGGTCAGTGGAACTGGAAACAGTTAGGCATCCATAATGATTTCCTCCTAGATACTTTGACTAAAATTCTCTGCTTGGCGAGGAATACAGAAGCAAGAGGTAATCCTTTCTAAGACGTAGACCACTGTCTTTCAAGGTTTAGTCCACAAGTCAGTCAATGCTCCTGGTTTTTTTTTTCCTATAGAGATTGCAACTTTTTCATAAAAAATAAAGATTTCAACAAGGATAATTGTAAATTACTGTTTCTACAAGCTAAAAACATGCTGACATGACATAATACGAGACATAAGATGAGACAGTGGGAGAAATTATTTAATTTCCAACAGCTACATTGGAAATAAATAATTTCCCTCAATGAATTTTACTATCATCAGTGTTTATATAACCCATAGGTCAAGGGGGTCATCTCTCTTTGTACTTAAGATTTAAATGCAAACTCGTTCTACCCTTCGGCCCATATTCTTACTGTTCCTCTAAATACATCCAGGAATCGGTGGTGTGGTGGAGGAAAGCTGAGGTTTCCCTTCCTGTCTCATTCTGTGAAGCTCCTCTTTTTTCTCTGTTCCAGGCCATCCTAAGCTTGAATCAAGCCTGTTACTTGGTAATTTTCTAAAGACTTGGTGCACACGTGTGGAGCAGATTTTTTTTGAAAGTTTAGCGCAACGCAGGGGATTTCCATCGCAGCACTACAGACGGCTTTAAATGGAGCATTAATGCTGCTGTTCACAAATGACCTCCAGTCCCCCACCCCTGGGCTTTCTCATGGAGCCCTGCTCTACAGGATCTGCTCCCTGTTGTGTTTCTGAGTCCCTTTTTCCTTCTCTTAATTTTCATCCCTCTTTTCTCTTTGTCCTTATCCCAATCACTAAATAAGGGTTAGCTGTTTGTGAAGAATAATTTATCTAACTCTTTAAAAGTACTCTCATTTCGTACACCATGTTTTGGAAGAGGTCTTATTTTCTCTACCCAAAGCAAACTTTCAAGGTATTTTCTTAGACGAAGCTAGTTGATCTCTTTAAGTGACCTACTGTTAAAATTACATTTGTAGGACTTCGCTGGTGGTCCACTGGTTAAGACTTCACCTTCCAATGCATGGAGGTGTAGGTTCAATCTTGGGTTGGGGAGTTAAGATCCCACATGCCTTGGGGCCAAAAAACCAAAACATAAAACAGGAGAAATATTGTAACAAATTCAATAAAGACTTTTCTTAAAAACTTTTTATTTGTATTGGAGTATAGCCGATTAACAAACAATGGTGTGATGGTTTCAAATGATTCAATAAAAACTTAAAAAATGGTCCACATTAAAAAAAAACTATACAAAATAAAATTACAATTGTACATATAATTTTAACGAGAAAAATAAATAATAATTTTAATTTTTTTCATCATATTACCCTTAACTTTCCTCTTTACAACCATGAATTTCTTATTTCTTCTCACCTTTTGTATATCCAGCTGTACTATTTGATGTGTTAACATTTCCTTGCTTTCATCTCATGCTTGGTTTTGAGACCTCTTGAAGGTCCTTTGAAACCTCCTACTGTTTCTCAGTTCTCAAAACTTATATTTCTCTGTCAGAAATAGAGTTGTCTTATGATCTTTGGGAAGCCTTGTATTTATCTTTTCTCTACACTTAGAGTACCTTGAGTTTTTTTCTTTTTTCTTAGCACGATCAGAAAAGTATGGGGAAAAAGTCTTACTCTCTACATTGCTAAATCCAACCTCCAAACCTGAGATGCTTTTCAATTAGGAGAAAGCAGCCAATAAACAACAGGGTTTCCCAGGTAGTGAAGTGGTAAAGAATCTGCCTTCTAATGCAGGAGACCTAAGAGATGGGAGTTTGGTCCCGGGGTCAGGAAGATCCCCTGGAGGAGGGCATGGCAATCCACTCCAGTGTTCTTGCCTGGAGAATCCCTTGGATGGAGGAGCCTGGCAGGCTACAGTCCATGGGATCGCAAAGAGTGGGACACGACTGAGCATGCACACACACACAGCCAATAAACACACGCCTGACTCATCCCTTTTACTTTTCCTCTCCCCACACTATCAATACTTGATTTGCATTGCAGCCTCTTTTATAATTCTATATATTTAAAATAAACTTTGATCTTTACTTTAGGACTACATCTTTTATTCTCTGAATGTTTAAAAACACATGCTGAACAAAGTATAGCAAACATTTTTACACTGAATCACCTGGTATCCCATGGATATAAGCAGCTTGTGATGTTCTGGAGATGTCTGAGAGGCTGAGATTTCAGGTAAAGCAGTGAGGCTGCTCTGGAGGACTAGAGACCCAGAAGATGTAATCAGGAATGAATTAGCAAGCCCTTCTAGGATTTTCAGATAACAGGACAAGATGTGGCTCTGGGAATGGCAGTGAGAGCACTTGTGAAGGTAATGGTGTTGGGAAGGGGTTTCCCAGCAGGAGGAAGGTGATCCTGATGAGATATGGTGAGAACCACAGGGTTAGAAGTGTAGCATCTGGACTAAAGAAGAAGAGGTATGAGCTACACAAAGCACATGTCGTGTTTGGTTAACTAACTGAACATGGAATGCCAGAAACAGTAAGAAGCTGAACATTTCTCATTACTTGAAAGATAATCCATTACTTGCTTTGGTAGGGTACAGGAAATGGAGGATGAATTGTGAAAGCTTTGTAATTTTCAGGGTCAGTTGATATTTGTACACTCATTTCAGACAGTGCATCAAACATGACTGATTTTCTGGGAAAATTTATGTGTCTGAGAGAAAAGAGTTTCTAATTAGGATCTGTTTCACTTAGACCATATACATGGCAAAGACCATTCAGGTAATCTGTCATGTGTCCTAAATTATTTGAAAAGCTGTCGACATTAATCAAATTAATTATATAGGGCTAGCCTTTAGATTCTTAGGCTATTTTTAAACACACACATACAAAATGCTTCTCTTTGTTCTTTAAAAAGTCTATTTTCTAAAACATGGTCATGTGTACTGACTTTTTTTCTCTTCAAAATCCTGTGTTTAGAACAATCACTGATGGCTTGCAATAAATCATTTCCAACTTCACTCTCTTCTCAGGCAACATTATCCAAACCTGTGGTTTAAAAAACCATTTACATACCAATAGCTCCTAAAGTTATTTCTCCATCTCTAATCTCTCTCCTGAACTCCAGACTCAAATACTTGCTGCCTCTTATACATCTCTACTGGGAGGTCTAAGAGGCATCGCAATCTAACAGGACCAAAGCAGAATTCTTAATT
Source organism: Dama dama (assembly GCF_033118175.1). Taxonomy (NCBI): domain Eukaryota; kingdom Metazoa; phylum Chordata; class Mammalia; order Artiodactyla; family Cervidae; genus Dama; species Dama dama. The sequence continues at coordinate 42,246,284 of NC_083705.1, read as the reverse complement.
CCATCTGTTTCTCCTTCTTCAACTTGCTTCTTCCTCATTTTTCTCAACTGATAATGCCAGGATCCACTTGGTTGCTCAAAACTTTACAGTCATTTTCAGTTCTTCTTTTTTTCTCTCATTCTTAATATTGACACGACTAATGCATTGAGTTTACTCTATCTAAACATTCTTTGTGACTCTTCCCACTTTTCTTCATCTCCTTAGCTGGTATTCTGGACAATCTTCCCTTCCAGTACTGAATCCAGAGTAACTGTAGCCAGAGTAATCTTTGAATCATATTTGTTCAAATCAAATCAAATCATATCTGTTTTTCTCTCTCACACTTTTAGAAAAAAAGCCTATGTGATTCTGCATCCATCTGTCTCTCTGGCTTTAACTAATCACTGTCCATGCTCACCTGATGCGACACTAGATTGTGTTATGTTTCTTAGAAAGTCCAAGGTTATTCATTCTTTATGAACTTGCATGTTTATCAGCCTGGACTGTCCTCTTTCTAGAGCATCATATGTCTGGATCCTTTTAGCCTTCCAGTTCTTACCTTAAATCTTGCTTCTTCAGTTAGGTCTTACCTGATCCTCTGTCACAGTCAGATTCTACTCAGGAAAATGAAACTGCTCTTAAATATTTTACAACAGGACATTTACACATAGTATTGTTTACATATGTGGTGGAAGAACTGAGAAAACAAATAAAAGATGGAAAAACAACCCAGAGATTGGAAACAACAGAAAGCTACTACCAACCCTGGGCTGGAGGGAGAAAAAGAGGAGGTAGTTTTACTGAAGTCCAGGAGCACAGAAGAGGCTAGAACCACAGGACTGCAAGAGCCAGCGAGGCGATGTAGTCTCCGATGAAGACATAACCTGAGGCAGGGAGAGAGGGACAAAATGCCCTGGTTTCTCCCTTCTTGCAATGCTCCAATCTCAGTGATTCCATTGATTAAATCTAGCCATATGTTAGCTGACATAGGAGCCTATAGAATGTAACCTGCAAGGTCAGTTCTACTCGGGTACTGAGCAAAGTAGAACATAGGGGAGAAATTAATCTGAATGGAATCAGATGAGAGATGGTTATATCACACATCTTAAAGTAGTCACCCTTCCCCCGGACATATCCTAACCCTTCATTCTTTTTTAATCAGAGCATATACTCATTCTCAAAAGTTTCTTATTTGTTCATTTTCTGTCATTTGTCTTTCTTTTGTTCACATCCAACCCAGCATCTGGCATATTTTATGTGCTCAAAAACAATACAGGGAGGAGGAATTTTTCTCTATAAGTTCGCAAAAGGAAAGTTACTTAAGGAAGTCCTCTAATAACTTTCCAAGTTTGTGCACAGTGTAACTAGAAATCAAAGCTGGGTTTTTCATTAAATCAGTAGTAGATACATATTCCTTATGGATTTTCTATCTTAACAGTGAAGGATGGTGCTATATATTTTGGGAGAGATAATTATAATGCTTTTAAAAATAAATACTTGATTCATTCTTAGAGTTTAGTTTTTATCAGCTTTATTCTTTAAGGAAAACTATACCATATAACATGCTTTTAAAATACTGTAGAATGTTTTTGGTTACAGGTAAATATTTCTAAAATCAAGAAACCCTAAGACTTAAAAATATAAAAATTTCTGAGTTACTCCTTTTTCTTCAAATTATCAAATCCTCAGTCAGTTTAATCACTCAGTCGTGTCTAACTCTTTGTGAGCCCATGGACTGCAGCACGCCAGGCTTTCCTGTGCATCACCAACTCCTGGAGCTCACTCAAACTCATGTCCATTAAGTCGGTGATGCCACCCAACCATCTCATCCTCTGTCGCCCCCTTCTCCTCCCACCTCCAATCTTTCCCAGCATCAGGGTCTTTTTCAATGAGTCAGTTCTTCACATCAGGTGGCCAAAACGTTGGAGTTTCAACTTCAGCATCAGTCCTTCCAATGAATATCCAGGACTGATTTCTTTTAGGATAGACTGGTTGGATCTCCTTGCAGTCCAAGGGACTCTCAAGAGTCTTCTCCAACCCCACAGTTCAAAAACATCAATTCTTCAGCATTCAGCTTTCTTTATAGTTCAACTCTCACATCCATACATGACTACTGCCAAAGCCATAGCTTTGACTAGACGGACCTTTGTTGGCAAAGTAATGTCTCTGCTTTTTAATATGCTGTTTAGGTTTGTCATAGCCTTTCTTCCAAGGAGCAAGCGTCTTTTGATTTCATGGCTGCAGTCACCATCTGCAGTGATTTTGAAGCCCCCCCAAAATGAAGTCTCTCACTGTTTCCATTGTTTCCCCATCTATTTGCCATGAAGTGATGGGACTGGATGCTATGATATTAGTTTTCCTAATGTTGAGTTTTAAGTCAACTTTTTCACTCTCCTCTTTCATGTTCATCAAGAAGTTCTTTAGTTCTTCACTTTCTGCCATAATGGTGGTGTCATCTGCATATCTGCATTATTGATATTTCTCCCAGCAATCTTGATTCCAGCTTGTGCTTCATCCAGCCCGGCATTTCTCATGGTGTACTCTGCATATAAGTCTATTTCTTCAGTTAATAATAAACACCTACATCCATGCTGCTTATAACACCTTCAGCTCAAAGATCGCAGAGCGACTGCAGACACAGTTACCACTCTCCTATTTTTCATTGAGAAACATGAGATTTAGGGATACCAAGCAGTTCTTCTCAGAATTACAGCATCAGAAGACCAAAGGACCCTTAACAAGATAATCAAATCCACTCTCTTTGCTTCTAAAGTATGCATTGAACTATTGAGCTAAAACAGGATTATATCTAAATCCTCATTTGTTAGCAAGGGCTCTTGGGGAAGGAGATTGTAAATGACTCTATTTTAATAGCATTTACTGTGCATAAATGTTTCCTGATATTTATTCTATATCCCTCACACTATAATTTAAGCCTATTTGGTCTCATTCCTTTCTGGCCTCCCGTAATACTCTCAATTTTGAATGGCTTTTTAAGTTTTTTATACTTAAAAATCTCATCTCTATAACAAGATAATCAAAAGAATTACTTTGCTTGACATTGTTTCAGTTTGCCCCAGAGTGCAGGTTCAAGGATGTGTCAGCTAGCTGATGGACTGTACTGTTAGAATCTATTTCGAGTAGAGAAAGTGAGTGATTGAGTGATGTTCACATGATATTGGGGCATAAGGAGATATAACAATAACAATAATAACCACATGAAGAAGAAGCAGAAGAAGAAAAGTTAACCTCTACTGAGTTCTTGTTATGTGTCAAACAATCTTCTAATCCCTTTTACATATTTTAACTTGGTTAATTTTCACAATGACTCTGTGGGTTGGCACTATGATTAGCCTATTCTAAAAAAAAGAAAGCTGATGTACAGAAATGTTAAATGACCAAGAACATGTGGTCAATAAGCTGCACTGCTGACATTCAAATCCTAGAACCCATGTTCCTAACCTCTAAACTACAGCTTCTGTGGGGGAGGGAACGGAGACTTTAATAGGAAGTGTCCAGGAAATGGCATATGATAGTTCTGGTTTCAGTTCTCACTACAAGAAGAAGTGACTGTTGCTTGCGACAGCAGACAGAAGACCACTGCTCTCCCAAAGGAAACACAGCTGCCAGGGAGAAGACACATACAGACACAGAATATAGTGCAGCAAAGCCATGGTCAGCATTTGAGGGCGAGCAGAACTTTATGAAGAATTTCATCAATAAAGAGTAGCTGTGGCATGAATAGTGACCTTGACTAAGAAGTAAGGACCTGGCAGAAAGAAATGGATGTTCCAGCCCAAACCAGACATCACATTGTGCAAATAACTGCATACATACAGAAAAGCATCAGACAAGATCAGATCTGTTTCCATAGCCCTTAGCCATGTAGACTAGTCTTATGACTAGTTGCTTAGTAGACGTTGACTGCCTTCTATACATCATCATTTGTAATCAGAAAACTAAAGTCCATAAGATTCTTATTTAAGAGTGTGTACACTATCATTTTAGGGAATTTTTTTTCATCATCTAACAAAAGCTCCAAGTCAAAAGAGTCATTCTTTATATTGCTAGATATGAGTTCCTGATTGGAAGAGTAGAATGAATACACACCTAACTCCAGAATTCTTTCATTGTTAACAAGGTTTCCATGCTACCTGCTACAGATATACAATATATGTTAATATTATCTCCTGGTATTAAGTTTGAAATGGAAGTTTCAACAATTTCCCCAGCTAATTAAATAAACACACATGTACATGCACACATAAAACCACACACACACATATATAACCATATATACATACATACAACCATACACTATATTGCCATACATTTTCCTCCAACACACTGACCTCTCTCATTCTTATCTCCTCAGTTGATTGTCAAACTCTTCCCATGGTCCTGTCCCACTATAATGAATAGATACTATTTTACAATTTTTCCATTATTTTCTGCAGATGCAAAATGATGCCAAGTCATCCACGTTCCTTCAGCTTGATCTTGTTGCTTTGGCCAGGAATGACCTTCCAATTTCTAGATTTATGCAAATCCAGCTACTCTTTAAGGCCCATGTCAGGATTTCTCAAGTGACATTCTCTATAAACGCCAATCATTCCCATCTCTGACCTCCTTTGGTATCTCCTGTGAATGCTACTTTGGTAATCAGTCAAATGGCAGCCTGCACATTGCTCTGTTTCATATGTGTATGACTTGTCTGACAAAGCAATCGTATACTTATTGAACCTAGGAACTGACTCTTAAACTTCTTGCCCTTGCACATCTCCTGGGACAATGGCAGACACATAGCTGACTCTCAATGCACAATTGTTGGAGATAAAATGAATGAAAGTACTAAATTGTTCTTTTTCAGACTAACTGACGTCAATAAGTAAATTATTTTTGAAGGACTCTTTCCCCTCTGTGTTTCAGAAGGACCTGTGGGGCATGCTGTATATCAAAAAGAGTCAGACTTCCCTTTAAATACACTGCATGTTCAATGAGATCAATTGAGTATGTCTTCTTCTTTCCACAGGCTTTTTAATCCGGGTAATTTATGCACCTATAATGTTGGACAAAAAAGCACTGGAAAAGAAATAGAGGGGTACAGTCTGATTATTATAGAAGCATGCAATCATTTGAGCATAAACATATTTTTATGACAGTTCTATAGTTGAATATTCCCACATGGAGTTAATGTTTAAGTCATGAAAGTTTGAGTCCTCTATGTTCAAAAATTGGTGCAATTCTGTTTTATTGACTTTGGTATTTGGGCAGGCAGCCTGAATGGATTAATGAGAAATAATGAGCATAAAATATAAGATCTACCCAATGGGCTAAACTCATTGATCATAAGCCACAATGGTATTTCCCAACCTCAAACATGCTAATCCACTTTCTGAACTGCAATACCTGTGAGTCCATCAACTATGCAGTTACCTAAAATATTTTTCAACTAATTCGTTCTTTTAGTCTCCTAAATCACCTCCTGATGTGATAAGTTTAGTAATACTAATATCACCAGCAGATAACATTCAGGAAATACAATAGACCTATAATTATCTCTGTTAAAATCCTTACAACAACCCTGTGTAGAGGGTACTATTACTACTCTCTATTAGTCATTCTTTGGACTTTATCTTTTCTTTCATCAGTTTTCAGTATTTTGAGTGTAATTTTAGGAAATGATCTCTACCCCTCAGCAATACATTATTTCATTTGCATGTCTATGGTCATTTTTCAGTCCTTTATGTGCTTCTTACAAAGGCAGGCTAAGAGGAGAATGATGTTAAAATCACATTTAGAGAGAGATGTTGTTTATCATTGTATGGGGAAAGTATAAGGACTCTTAAAATTATTTTTCACATGTTCAACACTGTGCTGGATCCCTCAACCTCTAGTTTTATTGAGATAAAGCTGACATAACTTTGTATTAGTTTAAGATGTATAACATAATTATTTGACATATGTACATATTGTGACATGATCACCACAGTAAGTTTAGTTAACATCAATCACTACATGTAGTTACACATTGATTTTTTTTCTTGTGGCTTTTTAAAAAATTCAGGGACACACACTTACCAGTGACTTTAAGGAGCAATGACTACCACAACCTAGTCTAAAATAAGTGCTCACTAATTATATGTGAAACAAGAAAGAATGAGGTAAATAAATATTTTCTGTTTCCTTTGCTTGAGCCCTACATTATTCATTCACAACCATTCATTCCATAATTGTAACTGAATCCGTGAGACTTTACCCTCCAAGCCTCACATTATTTCTGGACTCAGTGAACTATACACCATCTTTTCAGTTTTTCAGACCAGAAACCCAGGGGCCTTCCTTGACACCTCTCCTTTCTTTGTTTCTCTGTCCTTCTATGGTTTTGCCTTTTAGATTTCTCTTAAATCATTCCACTTACCCACAAACCAGCTTCCCAGATAGCCCACCCACATCTCCTCCTTCTCCCTCCCCACCCCAATTCAAAAGGCAGAATATCTATTTTAAAAACAAATCTGATTGTGTTACCCTTCCCACTGGCTTAAAGTACTCAGTGGTTTCCCTTTGACCTTAAGATAAAAGCAAAACCCCTCTGTTGGTCCTTTAATGGACCGGAACCTGCTGGTCTGGAGTCGATGATGAGAGAGTGAAAGAAGGAAAGAGGCTAATATTCCCTGGGTTATGCAGCCGGCTTCTGCACTCCAGGGAATCAGCCAGAAATAGATAGAGAGAGACAGAGAGAGAAAGAAAGAAAGAAAGAAAGAAAGAAAGACACGGGGACCAAAGCTCTGATGGAGCAAAGGTGTTTTAATCAACATGGTGTGGGCATATATACTGTAGTTATTCTCAGCAAAGATAGAGATGAAAATTCCAGATTTACAAAACACAAGGTGATCCCTATTAAAGAGAGAAGAGGGTACTTATCATCATAATGAGAAACTAACAAAGGCAATGCCTGGATTCCTCAGCCCCTGGAAAGGCATGCCTCTCCTTTTAATTCCTGATTATTCAGGAATTAATAAGGGCCAAAGGTTTCCTGACAGATCCATAACAGCACATGGGAAGCCTCCTGTTACATGCTTCCTGACACCCCTCAGTTGGCCTTAGAACGCCCTCCCTTGCTTAGGTTCCTATGCCATCTTGCATGGATGCCTCCATTCCCTCTTTCTGACAACCACCCCAGCCTGCTTGCCTTTCTTCATATGTGTCCTGCTTCCTCCCTTGCACATGAATTCTCTGAACAGTCTTCCCTTCTTTCTTCACTCAAAGAGCATCCTTCAGAAGTTAGTTTTATTTAGAGGTCTTCTTCCTTGACAACTCTGACTATGTCATATCCTCCTACATTCATTCATTCATTCCTTTATTCATTCATTCAAATAATTCAAGAAATATCTATTGAGCAACTTCTCTGTGCCAGGCTCTGTGCCAAGGGCTGGAATACAACAGTAAGCAAGGCACGTGTGTTTCTTAATCTTGCTGTCCAAATAGAAATCAGAGCACAAGTCTGTCTTCCTTCACAGGACTTATTGCAAGCACAATTTTATACCCATTTTTATTATTAGACTTACATCTGTTTCCTGTGTAGACTGCAACCTCCATGCTGGCAAGAATTTTTCCCCACCGTTTTGTTTCTAGAATCCAGCACCCTACCTGAAATATAATATGCACTCAATGAATATATATTGGTTGAATTAATTTTAGAAATGTAAATCTAAATACTCACATTAAAATGTATCTACCGCATATACATTTCCTAAATCTTAAAATATTCATTTTTTCTTAGTCTTGTCATTTCATAAATTGTGGTTTTATGTCAGTCACATTTTTATTAATTTATTTTTGTTTATTTCATTAATTTAATTTTGTATTAATTTATTTTAGAATGATTATCTATCACTCACTGATCAAAGCTAAGTCATTCCTATCTATAATCTCCCCAGATATTAAATGATAATATCTTTGGGGAAAGAGAGTGGAAGTATCTGGGAACTTTATTTCCAGGGTAGCAGTACCCATTGGGAGTTTCCCTGGTGGCTCAGATGGTAAACAATCTATCTATAATGCAGGAGACTCAAGTTCAATTCCTGGTTTGGGACGATGCCCTGGAGAAGGGAACGGCTACCCACTCCAGTATTCTTGTCTGGGAAATCCCATGGACAGAGGATCCTGGTAGGCTACAGTCCATGGGGTTGCAAAGAGTTGGACACAATTGAGTGACTAACACTACTATGGATACACACTGAGTTTTCTATTTTTAAGCCTTATTTAGAATTTCTTATTCATATCTAAACACTGCTTCCAATATCATACTGACTGAAGTTCTAAAACAAATTTTATAATGACTTTCAAAATCTAAAGATATTATGTATACTTGTTGCTTCCTTTCATTTCTTGCAAAAACAGTATTTCTCAATTTGTGTTCTAAGGGTGCCATGGTCAAATACTACTGGCTTAAACACAGCAGAACAAATTTTTTGCTGCAGCATTTTATAGAGTCCTAGACCAGTTATTTTGCACTGTAAATCCCCAAATGTGCGTGTGTGGCAAGGGCTGGAGGGAGTATAGTATTACATGCTCAGAACACCAGCTTTTTCAAAAACATCTGAGAGTTGGACTCCTCTTTCCAAGAGCTCTTGTTCAAACACTTTGGGAAATGGTACTTTTAATTCAGCATGATTCTAGATGTGGGATAATGTTGGCATATCACTCACTCTTTTGATTATCATTAAAATAAATGAACTTTTGCAGTTTTCTCTGGAAGTCAACTGACTCGTGAAAAGAACATGTGTCCAATTCCACCCACCAAATGGTTATTGAACATCTTTTGTCTGATCATTTAGTACCGGCAGTTCTCTTGACCAAGAAGACCACAGTGACATGCCTGCTTCTGTGGATGCAGAAGAGAATATTTGGGGGACTGAGTCCTTACTATGTTACAGGCTGCTGCAATGCCAACACATAGCACTCCTACATGTGGAAGTTCTTATTCTCTGTGATACAAGACATGGGATTCTCTGGTCACACAGTTAGCAGACAGGAGAGCTGAAAATCAAACCAAGGCCTCCTTGCTTCTAAGCCAGGTGGTTTCTCTTTCTTGGCCACAGCATCCTGACTTATGTACAGTTTTGTATGAGAAATTCACTAAAAATAATATGAATACTGTATAAATAAATGAGTCCTAAGGAAAACATCAGGGCTGTTTTCCTGTTTCCAACAGATGTTATTCTTCCCCTTCCCTAGACTGTGTTTTTGCCCAGAATTTGAAGAGTGCTTTGAAGAAATATGTTGCTAGCAAACCCTCTGTCTCCACCGTTCTGTCTCCTTTAAGTAAATTGTGAAATTTCCATTAATGCAGAAGTAGAACTACTTCTCAGCAGAAATTCTTAGCTTGTGTTTGTGGTTTAGGTTGGTGGCAGATGTGATTTCCTTCATAAAATCTTAGAACTGGAAGGAAGTGAAAAGATTGTCATAAGGTCCTACTCGTGAACAACCAGGACAATTGAAACCTGGAAAGAGTTAATGATTTATCCAGAATCACATAGGAAATAACAATACAAGTAAACATTAATGAAGATGCCAGGATCATTACTTTTGTATATTGAGAATCTACCATTATAAGATATGTATTATATAGTATATATTAGCCCTATTTTCCGGAGAAGGCAATGGTACCCCACTCCAGTACTCTTGCCTGGAAAATCCCATGGACAGAGGAGCCTGGTAGGCTGCAGTCCATGAGGTCGCTAAGAGTCGGACATGACTGGGCGACTTCACTTTCACTTTTCACTTTCATGCGCTGGAGAAGGAAATGGCAACCCACTCCAGTACTCTTGCCTGGAGAATCCCAGGGACGGGGGAGCCTGGTGGGCTGCTGTCTATGGGGTCGCACAGAGTCAGACAGGACTGCAGTGACTTAGCAGCAGCAGCAGCAGCAGCAGCAGCCCTATTTTCAGATGGGGTATCTGAGGCTCAGATAGGTTATGTGACTTATCCAAGGACACACAGTTAATAGGTGGTAGAACCTTGGCTGAAACAGTCAGTCTGACTCTAAGGCTGGGACCCTTTCTGCCACACTGCTCCCAGTCTCTGCACTGCGGGCTCATCAAGATGAGCAATAAGGAGTGATGCAGTCTAATCTCGCTCAACGTCAAATCAAATGGAAAATTTTAAGGGCCCAAGAAAGCCTTAAAATCACATCATTTACATGAAGTATGACTGAAGAAAAATGGACCTGGATTTTTAAAAAATGATGTCAGAGGTCATTGACCTAAAGAAGGGCATTTGCTTTCCATACTCATCATTAATTGGATGGATTCATTTTAGCAGTGGTGCCATGGCTTGAAACCATTTTGAAATTCCTTTTTATGCAGTTATTGTAACCTGCTGTCTGTTTTTTTTTTGCATAACCTCATTAGAGGTAACATATTTTCCTTTGAGAGCAGGTTTAATTCTTTCCAATGTTTGGAACTCAACTTTGTGAATAAGTGATAATGGTCAATATCATACGATGAGACCAGCTTTCTTGAGTGACTTGATCTACAGACTCAGAAGGTTTTAACTAAAGTTAAGCTCGGTCCTTTGAATCAACAGCAATGCCAGGGGAATCCAAGGCTCAGATCTGCATGGACTCTGAGAGAGTTTATAGACCCAGCTTATATGTGCTGTATGAAAACAAAATAATTGAAAACAGGTACATATAAACAAATTCTTTATTATTCTTTATTTCAAGTAAATGTAAATTATGATAATTATTATAGTCATTTAATTTTTTGTTTGTTCAATGGTTCCTTATTTTGAAATTTTACCTACGTTTGTAAAGCCCAGCTGTATCCTACTTGGTTCAAGACAACACCCTACCAAGAAGAACCTCTGAACCATGACCATATTTGCTCTCTGTTTCAATTTCTTAGAATCTAGTCAAATACTACACTGCATTTTTATATCACCTTTCATGGTGTCTGTCTTACCTTCTTACAAAGACTATATTATTAATACTTTTTAAGGAAATAAGCAGTTCAATTTTTAAAGTTCCTTTGCTTTCTTATTTTGTTTTGATTTGCCCTGTGGTAGATGCATGGTAAAATGAATGTTTTTAAGATGCATCACTTCCTTGTTTTTGTGTGTTTGCTCTCTGGGTATAAACTGAATTCCTGGGAGATTATCCATGTTCAATATCTTCTTCCCTTTTATCTTTCTCACTCTGATTTCACTTTTCCCTGAAAAGTTCCATTTGCTAACATTTCTTTCTTTTTTTTAATGTGAGGAAACTGGAATGACTATGGTTATATTCAGTGGTTGACTGAAGTATAAAGTTCAAGTGTTTTTGGTTAATGGACACAGACTTCATCACTGATTTAAGTCCAATCTTCTACAGAAAGTCTGCATATTCAGACCTGGAAAGTTTTCTGGGATAAACAAAACTTCTTTTCTACTGGATTAAGAGGCAAGTCTTTCTTGAATTTATGGCCTCAGGACTGTCTGCCACAAGGTCTGATTTTGCTGTTTGATTAAGACAGAGGTCAAATCAAAGGTATTTGTTGAAGTGTGTTTATAAAACACCTACCTTCTGCCCAGTACCTGTAAGTATTCTCTTTTCAGCAGTACTAGGTTGGCTCATAGTTATAATTCCATTCTGAGAGAGCCTCAGAACAGAGCAAGGCAACATGAGTGAGTACCCAAATCCCAGAGTTTAAAGTCCAACAGCTCCAGGGAGAGGAAGTCCGCAGTGAGAGGGAAGTGGACTTTTCTGCCACTGGATAAGCCTCCTCACTGCAAAGGAAGTGTGCTTGGTTATAGAAGGACTAGGGAAAAATGCAGAGAGGGTGTCTTTCTACTTTTTCCATAATAGAGAAAAAGTAAATTGAGAGGCCTAGGACACCACAAATAATAAACCATTGCCGTCCAGTGGCAATAGACACATTTGGAAATCAGGAAGCTAAACTTCTGTTCCAGCAGTGGTGTCAGTGAAGGATACTCCAGCACTGGAAGTCCTTTGGGAGAGCAGGGAAGTCTGTAATGGTTGCTAATGGGAAACCTTCTGAAGAGTCAGTCCTTGGGGGAGAGACTAGAAAAGTGAGGTGATATATTATAGTAGAGATCTATAATGCAACTCAGTTTTTAGAAACCTGATATCTTTGTTTTTCTTCCTGGTTCACCATAAAAACATGCATGAGTGTTCACAGAATATATCTAGCAAGGAATTCCAAAAAGCCAACACACAGATTTATAAGATCAGTCTTTATCAAAGCAGGCTTACTACTTCGTAAAAAGTTGACAGAGAAAAACCATCTGGAAAGTTAAACTGGAGTTGTGTTGTATCAAGCAAAGTCACCCCTTCATGGATCATAGCCTTGTTGTGGTGGAGGGGCTTGCGTAACTCAATGAAACTATGAGCCATGCCATACAGGGCCACCCAAGACAGATGGGTCATAGTGGAGAGTTCTGACAAAAGGTAGTCCACTGAAAGAGGGAATGGGAAACCACTCCAGTGTTCTTGCCAAAAGAACTCCATGAACAGCATGAAAAGGTAAAAAGATATGACACCAGAAGACAAGCCCCCCAGATAGGAAGGTGTCCAATAGGCTACTGCAGAAGAGAAGAGAGCAATTACTAATAGCTGCAGAAAGAATGAACTAAAGAGACTCTTGATGAGAGTGAAAGAGGAGAGTGAAAAAGTTGTCTTAAAACTCAACATTAAAAAAAAATAAGATTGGGCTTCCCCGAGGGCTCAGTGGTAAAGAATCTACCTGCCAATGCAAGAGACATGGGTTTGATCCCCAATCTAGGAAGATCCCAGATTCCATGGAGAAACTAAGCCTATTCACCATAGCTGTTAAACCAATGCTCTAGGGCCTGGAAGCCTCAACTAGAGAGCCCATGTGCTGCAACTACTGAAGTCCATGTGCCTAGAGCCCATGTTCCACAACAAGAGAAGCCACTGCAGAGAGAAAGCTGTGCACCTCAACTAGAGGGTAGTCCCTGCTTGCCGCAATTAGATAAAAGCCTGCCTAGCAAAATAGACCCAGAATAGTAAAAAATAAGTATAAAATAAATAAAGGAAAATTATTAAACAAACAAACAAAACTAAGATCATGGCATTTGGTCCCATCACTTCATGGCAAATAGACTGGGTAAAAGTGGAAGCAGTGACAGACTTTATTTTCTTGGGCTCCAAAATCATTGCAGATGGTGACTGTAGCCAAGAAATTAAAAGACACTTGCTTCTTGGAAAAAAAGCTATGACAAACCTAGATAGCTTATTGAAAAGCAGAGACATTACTTTGCCGACAAAAGTCCATCTAGTCAAAGCTGTGGTTTTTCCAGAAGTCATGTACAGATGTAAGAGTCAGACAATAAAGAAGACTGAGTACCGAAGAATTGATGCTTTCAAGCTGTGGTGCTGGAGAAGACTCTTGGACAGCAAGGAGATCAGACCAGTCAATTCTGAAGGAAATCAACCCTGAATATTCTATTGAAAGGACTGATGCTGAAGCTGAAGCTCCAATACTTTGGCTACCTGATTTGAAAAGTCAGCTCATTGGAAAAGACCCTGATGCTAGGATAGATTGGAGGCAAAAGGAGAAGGGACAGCAGAGGATGAGATGGTTAGATAGCATCACCAACTCAATGGACATGAATCTGAGCAAACTCCTGGAGATAGAGAAGGACAGGGAAGCCTGGCATGCTGCAGTCCATGGGGTCCAAAAGAGTCAGACGTGACTTAGTGACTAAACAACAGCAGCAACAGTCAAAGTGAAGGTGATATTCTCAATAAGACTGAAAACAGTCTGACCCAAATGGCACAACTTAGTACTTGAGGATTCATTTTAGCAAACCAAAACAGTATCAGAATTGTTCCAGAGTTTGGATGGTACAGTGAAGAGATTTCCCATAAAGTATCCTTAAAATACCGACTTCTGCCCCTTATCACCACATCACCAAACCCTTCCTTCACCCACTCCCATCCTTAAAGACTCTGATTCAATCCTTCTGTACTTAGGAATCTGTTTTCAAAAGCATTTAAACAGCCATGTTTGGGAACCACTGGTCAGGGCAACAAACCAATCAGGATAATTTCTGCTGGTGGGTTTCCATTCTGAATGCATGTTGAGCTACTTGGGGGCACTTTTAATGATACCAGTGTTGGAGATTTCTCTCCCAGAGATTCTGGTTTAACTTATCTGAAGAGCAAATTTCTCGAAGCCCTTCAGTTAATCCTAATACCTAGCCAGGGTGGTGAACCACTGACTTAAGCCAAATCAGACCCAAAACTTCTGATTTTGAGACTTTCTGACCAACATTCATTTTATTTCTAAAGTAGTGACATCCGTTTTTTAAAAATTTCATGCATTATTATTTTTACTTTTGATCAAAATCTCAAACTATTATAAAGCATGCATTTATCTTTTAGCTTTAAAATTAATTTTGCTATTAATGACTTTTCTTAGGATATTACTTGTTTGCAGTAGCAGCAGGAGAGGGAGAGTCTGTGACACAGTTTTCTTTCCAAAGGTTTAAATTTCTCCTGCAAATCCCATATACTTTTGTTCAGAGAATGCACCTGCCAAAAGATAGACAAGGTGAGGAGACCTATTCAGAATAGACAGAAGATCCCCTATGCCCAAAAGCCTGGCCAGGAATAGGAAGATTGAATAGGAATGGCTCAGTTGTTCTAAGAGAAAAAGCAACAGAGACTTCTGGAGCGGCAGTACAGGTCTTGCCTGGAGCTGTTGAGCTCCTCCAAGCCAGTCTCTGCTTCCTGACTCATTTGACTGAAATCCACTATGCTGTCCCATACACTATCCAAGACACCACAGCCCAATTAAATCTGCATTTAACTTAATCTGCAATTACAGTATTTGCATCTTCTGTACTACATCTGAGTCCTGGAATCCTGGGTTCTGCCAACAACCTGACTACCCAACTTCTTTTTTTTTTTTTTTTTTTCCTGACTACCCAACTTCTTATCATTCTATTCTAACATCTGTGAGATATTATGGAAAAACCCTTATGAATGTCCTGACCAACCCAAATTTAACTTATCTGATTTCATGTTGACTACCTGAAGAGTGTAACCCCCGCCTGCACCACTGGCCGGTGGAATAAGACCCAACATAGTAAAATGAACATTCTGGACTGTCCCTAGATGGTTTTGCCATTCTCTTTAGGTTTTATTTGACTTGTCCAGGTCATGGTAATGACTGGATGGGAGTTTGAAAATGTTAACCATTACATGGTAAAGCCTTTGTGGTTCTGAACTATTTCAGAGTTCAAGAAGAAATTCTTGTTAGAAGCTTGTAAAATGCATGTTGTGAATGAAGTAGTTGGAATAGACTTTTTTTTGACAAACAAAACCTCAAAAAGTGTTTTAGGAAAGGGAGGGTATGGGAAGGGAAGACAGTATTCAACCATCCCAAAAATAGCTGGTTTATTACTACAGGAAAAAGATAAGACGAAGGCAGATTAGTCATATTTCCTTATTTGTTATTGTACCAAAATTACCCAGTGAATTGCAACACCATTTTATATTACTATTGAGACTTCTTAAATGCATCAGATCACTGAGAATGGAGTGGAAGAAAAAAAAATTACTTAAAGCACAACTTTTTAAAACAGTGAGTGACTCAGGTCAGTAATTTGTAATCCTTTTTTTTTTGGCAAAAAGTCCAGCCTTGTTCCTTTAAGAAATCTGGCTCATTCCAAAGCTGCAGAGCTGACAATGAAACCAACGTTTGGCCATCTTAGCTTGCTTTCAACTTCTTTGCTATTCTCATATACATACAGATTTGTTTTGGATCTTCTTGGTCTGTAAGTGGGACCCTCACTTATTAATATATTCATTCAACATGTATTTATTAATCATCTATCTTGTGCCATGTGACACTTTGTGATTTTTCATCTAGGATGACATCATCTTCTGCCATAGGAGTGACTCACATACAGCGGTGATGTCTTCAGCTTCCATTTTGGTTCTCTATTTGCCTATTAGCAATACCTAACACTATATGGCATTGACTTGTGCAAGGCACAGTTACAAGTGCTTTACATACGTTAACTTCTTGATCCTCCTGAGAACCCCATGAAAAATACTTCATTTTTATCTCTATTTTCCGCTTTGTTGTTGTTCAGGTGCTAAGTTGTGTCTGATTCTTTGTGACCCTATGGACTGCAGCACACCAGGCTTCCCTGTCCTTCACCATCTCCTGGAGTGTGCCCAAGTTCATGTCCATTGAGTCAGTGCTGCCATCCAACCATCTCATCCTCTGTCACCCCCTTCTCCTCCTGCCTTCAGTCTTTCTCAGCATAAGGGTCTTTTCTAATGAGTCATCTCTTCATATCAGGTGGCCACAGTATTGGAGCTTCAGCTTCAGCATCAATCCTTCCAATGAATATTCAGGATTGATTTTCTTTAGGATTGATTGGATTGATCTCCCTGCAGTCCAAGGGACTCTCAAGAGTCTTCTCCAGCACCACAATTCAAAAGCATCAATTCTTTGGTGTCCAGCCTTCTTTGTGGTCAGACTCTCGCATCTGTACATGACTACTGGAAAAACCATAGTTTGACTATAAGGATCTTTCTCAGCAAAGTGATGTCTCTGCTTTTTAATACACTGTCTAGGTTTCTTATAACTTTTCTTCCAAGGAACAAGCATCTTTTAATTTCATGGTGCAGTCATCGTCCACAGTGATTTTGGAACATGAGAAAATAAAGTGTGTCACCAGTCCCACTTTTTCCCCATCTATTTGCCATGAATTGATGGGACTGGATACTGTAATCTTAGATTTTTGAATGTTGGGTTTTAAGCCAGCTTTTTCACTTTTCTCTTTCACCTTCATCAAGAGGCTAGCTGTTAAATAATTTTAAAATATATCTGAGGATAGCACAATTAGTAAGTGATACAATTTGGTTTTGAACCTGGGCAGTCCAGCACTAGAGGCTGTATTTTTAACCACTGTGGAATCTCTGACTTCATCTACAAAGCCCTCATTAGTGGAATATCTCTGCTTTGACTTAACCCTTCGTGGAAGGGCTTCCACCTGACTCATTCCACTCTGAAGCAGAGCTCAGAAAGAACATTTGAAATGGAAGTCCTGCCCATTGCATACTTTTAGCCTTAGTTACAAAGGCAGTTCTGGTAAATATAGTAATTTTTTTCTAAACTAGTTTGTTTGTTTTTTCAAAGTGTTAATTACAACATTTGATTTTTTCTAAGAGGCTGTATTTTCTGCCTATTAAGATATCATATGTTCTCATCCCAATTAATTCTAAGATGATTTGTTTCTCTAGTGTCAAATGTTTCTTAAATATGAGGTCTTTCTGTGTATGTAATTTTTCTTGGCTAATGTTCAGCATAATCACTTACACATTAAAAGAAGCGAAAATTTTAATTCAAGGTCAAAGCCTTTGGCACACATTACATTTAGACAGCCCCATTTGTGGCAGAAATGATGTTGTTTAGCTCATAATCCAAAGATGGCACATAGGCCGGTACCAAGAGGCTCCTGAGTCATTTGTCATCACCACTCATTTCTTTCCCGACACTTCATGGACCTTCTCTTAGATTCACCAAGATTCCTCATTTTCCACTCATGAAATTATACTGATTCACAGTCTCTGTTTTCTATCTTTTATTTTGGAATTTATTGGGATATAAATGAATGATTGAAAGGTTCTAAATAGAAAAAAATATACTAAATAGAGAGAGAGTCCCTTTTAACATTTCATAGCAATAGTTTCACAATATCCAGAAAATGGTCACTTAAATCATCTATAATGAGAAAGAAAACAAAGACTTTAAACTTAATGAAGGTCACAATGATTGCTTTTGTGGTGTGTGTTTTGGTAGAGAATGTATTTGAAGACTAGAAATTCCTGAGATCTTGTTGGGAAATAACAGGATAGCAGGAACTAGGATCGCCCTGATGGCACCCTCACCCCCATTACACTCTCACTTTTGATTCTCCATGAGTTGCCAGAGTAATCCTACACACACACACACACACACACACACACACACACACACATCATACATCACGTATGTATGCCTCAACTCTTTTTTCCTTTCTTTCTGCAAGGTACACCACCTCCTTTCTTTCCAAAGTAGGCAGAGGAGTAGGCATTTAATTTCAAATGTCAGTCTTACTAAAGATATCTCTTGATGTGCTAATTTGATAAAATGCCTTCACTTGGAAATATATTATGGTCCAGAGAGGAAATCAGGAGGTGACATTGTAATCTCACCCTCAATTCATTGATCTCTGGAGACAAATATGTTGAATAATTCAAAATGGAAAAAAAAAAATCACTCTGAGAGCTGAGTCATGCAGTTTGTATCATTGATCCAATTAACTGGAGGGATGCCAAATTGCCATTTTATTTTTTGCTGTAAACGCTGTTTTGGTCGGTATATCTTGTGAAAGTACTTTGTGGTTCTTCGGGTAAAGTCACTCTGCGGTACTATCAGCAGTTTCTCTTCTTCTGACTTGTTAGGATAATAACTTTTGTTTTTATAGTCAACACTTAGAAATTCAGGATAACATAAAATGCTCTAAGCTTATGACCCAATTTTTATAGAACTATCCTGATTTGAAATATTTTATCTTACCATCCCCATAAACCACTGAAGTTCTTACAAATGTTGTCTTTGGACTTGGATGGACTGAAAGTTGAATCACAGCTCTGCCACCCACTAAGCTGTGTGAACTTAGGTAAGATGTATTACACTTTGAAGCCTCAATTTTTTTTCATACATTCTTCTATTTTAGAGTTTAACTGAGGATAACATAAGATCATGCATGCAAAGTTTTAGTATAATGGCTGTCTAGAAAATTCTCATAAATATTAGCTTTTATCATTGGTTAATACAAATATTTTTGGGTCATACTCTTTATTCTAGATTGACTTTTACATCTTGAAACTCTCCCCAAATTATTTTTGAAAACTAACATACTTTATTTGTAAAATATGATGACTCTACCTACAAAGAATGGAGATTATATTAAACAGATAATCTCCACGTCTGCTTTAAATTAGTATCTTGAGCTTTCCTTTCCTCAGTTAAAATGAAATGAGCAACCGAATTGATTTACTTGAGACTTCTATTATTCCTTATTTGACTATTGATGTTTTATGAAATTGTTAAGTGAAATAGTGCAGGGAAAGAAAAAGTAAATGATTCAAATAGCAAATTGAGTGGTTATTTCCTAAATATTTAGATAAGATAGAACATTCCTTCCGAAGTGTTAAAATAAATCCCTATTTGTTCTAATTGCAACTTTGTGATTTGATGAAAGTTAGGAAAGATTAGCCAATTTTATAGTAGGGAAAACACTGAATATGGAAATTCCCAGAAAACCTTGGCCCAGTTATTCACTGCTTATTAATGCTGCTTCCTACAATCACTGAATCATATTGTCCATTGGCTGATTCATTCTTTTATTTCTATTAGGCAAATATCTATCAAGCACTTTCTACATGCCAGGCACTGTTCCAGATGTTAGGGACAGAGAAGTGAGCAAAGAGGACCAAAAGCCTTGCCTTTGTGAAGCTGCTAAAATAAATAAATAAACTGCTTACTATATTATACGGTGGTACATACTACAGAGCAAATTAAAACAGGAAAGCAGGATGGGGAGTAGGGTTACAACTTTAATGAGAATGGTGATAAGCAAGGTGCTCCCTGATCATATGACACTTGAGTCAGAGCTTGAAAGAGATGAGGGAGCGAGCCATATGGGGAACTGGGAGAACAGCACTTGCAAAGACTCAGTAGAAGTGTGTTAGTCGCTTAGTTGTGTCCGACTCTTTGCGATCCCATGAACTGTAGTTCATCAAGTTCCACTGTCCATGGAATTCTCCAGGTAAGAATACTGGAGTGGGTAGCCATTCTCTTCTCCAGGGGATCTTCCCGACTCATGGATCGAACCCAAGCCTCCCACATTGCAGGCAGATTCTCTGCCATTTGAACCATTCAGTAGAAGGATACAAACAAATTTAGGAACAAATTTGTAATGGAGTAATGGAGGCAGGGGGCATGTCAGGAGGTGCAGAATCTGGCAGGCCATTCCAATGACTTTGACTTTGAATGGAACTAAGTTGCAAGGGTATTTGGAGGTTTCTAAACAGAGGAATGACATGATCCAACTTAAGTTTCATTGGGATCACTCTGTCCTGGGTGGAGATTAGAAACTGGGGACCAAGGACTGAAGCAGGAAACCAGATAGAAAACTATTGGAATAATTTACTCAAAGCTCTAGCAGAGGAGATTGTGAGAAGCAGCAAGGGCCGACAGATTTGGCTGCGTATTCTGTATGAGATCTGTGAAGGAAAGAGAAGAGCTGAGAAATGACTCCAGGGTTTTTGGCCTGAAACACTGGAAGGGTTGAGTGGACACCATTATCTGAAAAATGCAATGTTTTTGGCCCTGAAATAAAGCTGCAAATTCAATCAATGGTAAAATCTTTTTTTTTGCACTGTACTCATTTGCAATGTGTAAATTTAATTTGAGCAAGGGCTGACATAATATCTACCATTGCTTTTTCTGGAAATAATAGATGGTCTAAAGAAATAAATCATATGAACAAGACTCCAGAGAAGACTCTTTGGACAGGAGTATGTTTCAAAATTTAGCAAACAGATTTTTAAGCAAGAATATTCTCCTGGATCCATCGCAGGCTTAAAGATAATGGACAGGGTGGCCCCCAGGTTTGGGTGTTTTTAAAAGTCTCCCTAAGTGATTCCATCCACCAGCCCACTCCTTCTCCTTACCACCCCTTCCCTCTCATCTGATGAGAATGATTGTATTCTGTGAAGCTAGTTGATATTTTAAATATGTGCAAAGCAACTTGCAAAGGGTTTGTGTATTATAAACCATACACCAGTTATGTTTTTGCATTCCTTAAAGTGGGTTCCTTCAGGAGCTCTGTCTACATATTGGAATTACAGTGCTCCAAGCACCTTTGAAATCATTTTATTACCATCCATAGACTTAGTGGTGTCTGTTGAGGCTGAGAGACTAATGAATGTTTACTGGAACTCTGTGCTAAGACACGTTTTGAGGGTGCTTCTGAGGCTAATAGAGAGTCAACTGATTGAGTTACTTGGCATGCATCACATATCTGCCATCCCAACTTGTTCCGACCTCTCATCTGAATCACTGAATTTCTAATGTACATGAAGGTCAATTTCCTTGAAAGAGCCTTTCTATTGTTTTTGTTTCTTCCATTCATTTTATTTTTTTAAAAATTTATGATTTGGCATAAAGTGGAAACAATGAAATAAAAATTATATTTTATAGACTACAGTGCATTTACAGCTAAAACTATGATCCACAAAACCAGGCGTAAAGAATTTGTGCTTTCTATCTCCAGGGCCGTGGAATGTAAAGGAAAGGGCTGAATAGCAGCTGCAAACAATTACTAAGCATTTTCAATGGTCTTGCAAAATGCCATGAATTCACGGCACCCCACCAGAAACCTGGACTGCACCCCTCTGAAATAGCTCCCTGTCATTGGTCAAACACATATCCTGCCCCTCCTTGGCGGGGTTTCCCCATCAGACTTTATGGAGGCTCTGTCTCCTGACACCTTGAAATAAAAAGCCCCTCTCTCTTTTTTGTCTCGAACTCCTTCTCCTTGCCTAGCTTTCATCCTGTCTTCCAGAACGTATATCTTACAATTTCTTTAGTTTCAGCACATCACAATTCACAAACGCAGACATGGGCCACTGGAGAACCACAATGCACCCCGCACATGCAGAGGGAAACTTTCCTTTCGTCCTGTCCAACACGAGTGAGCTAATCGTGAAAGGCTGCCCGTATGAACTTTCTTATGACTGCACTGGGGATTCCTGAGTTTTAGTTGAGAAGAAGAGAGACTTGTCTGAAAAAACTTAACTCCTTAGACTGACATGTGAAATCCACAACATAAAATGCAACTAGAATGTGCATGGTAAACTCTGGTAGCATAGCCAACTTTTGTCCAGAGAGAAAATACACCGTGGGTGATGGTAGGAGATATAGGAGTTAGAGGTTGAAAGAAACTTCAGGGACTTAACTGAAGATCTAGATGGAAAGACTCGATGAACTGATCCATTTCAGGCCTCTTTGTAACTCTTAACCCAGACTCTGATGACTTGTGCCTCAGGTCACATCAGAGAAACTGGAGAAGGTTAGCACTTATGGACTCACCTGATCTTTTGTTAACAATTTACCTTTCTGCTATGGCCACAGTGAAAGAATAACTTTGCAGTGTAGTTATTCAACCCAACTAAGCCAGGATCTGGATAAACTGAAAACCGACAGAGGCTTTAGAAAAGACACTTTGATCTTTTTTTCCATAGTTTAAAGGAGTAAATAACTGGATGGACAGTAAGCAGTTTTCTGACTATCATATATTCAGGTGTCCTACGTGTAGGAAATAGGTCAGATAAGGGCTGAGTTTGTTGATTTTCAGAAGGAAAGGCTAACTTTGTACTCTAGTCCAGGGGTCCCAAACCCCACAGCAGGATCATCTCCTATATGTGCTGGGTGACCAGCAGTCTGCATAGAATGATGAATCCATTCTCACATCAAGATTTTGGGTAATGAATAACCTCTGCGTTTTTTGTTTTCAAGCAGTTCACATTTTTAAATTTAATAGGCTGTCCTTGTAAGGAGAAAATAAACATCATAAACATCTGCCCTATGATTGTAGACGTTATAAAGATCGACAGGAAGGGGACCAAAAAAATAATTGGAGAAATATAAGTGGACCCTGCCAAAAACCAGAACTGTTTAAGCTCAAGTAACTCAGGCTGAGGATACTGTGTTATTATTGAAAGAAACTGAAGTCATAAACATATATTTCCCCAAGAAAATAAAGTAAAATTTTTTTAAAGGAATGTTTTTGGCTCATAGTTTGCCTTAATTCTGGGAAAACAACTATGCTCCTAATCTTAGAATTTAATTTCCTAATTTTGGAATCTTCCTACATCAGACTTTGACTCCCAAATGTCATCGCCATTCCAACCAAGTGTTTGACCCCTCAGTATAGATTCTAATTTTCAGACGTCAATCAGCTAGTTTTTTCAGAATATTTTGTTTCTTTTAAACTTTAAATTCTTCAATTATGAGATATGAAGTATAGTCAGAAAAAAACAGAAAAATTTAAAACTAGGGTTTAGCAGAGAGGTGATAAAGAGAATATTCATGCCACTATCACCCAGAACAGAAATGTAAAACATAACTTCACCTGAAAACACTTTCCACTGTGTTTTCCTCATCATAATATCCTCTGTCATTCACCATAATGACTTTTATGATATTCCTTTCTTTGATTTTCTTTATAGTTTTGCTAAATTATATGCATCCTTAAATAATATAGTCTTGTTTGTCCTCTTTTTGAACTTTATATCAAGAGAACCATACTAATATTCATTTACTCAATATTGTGATTTATTCATATTGGTTAGCTAGTTTTTTCATTTGCTTTTCAGAATAGTATTTCAGTGTATAAAGACAACCTGTGCTACTATTGGTCAACATTTGTGTTGTTTCCAGTTTGGGGCCATTATGAACATGATATGAGCATTCTTGTTCTTGTGTCCTGGAATACAGGTCACACATTTCTATAAGGTATATGCCTTGGATATAGTGCTATATCACAGGCTTCAACTTTCCTATATGATATTGAGCTGCTTTCCAGAGTTATACAAATTTATCTTCCCACCTACAGTGCATGAATATTTCTCTTGTTCCACATCTTCACCATCACTTGAACTTTCTAGCTTTGCTCATTTATGTATTCCTTATCATAGTTTTAATTTGAACTTTCCTGGCTACCAAAGACGATGAGCATCCTTTCACACATTTATTGCCAAAGCAGTTGCCCTTTTCCTGTGATATGCCTCTTCAAGTCTTTTAATCATTTTTCTATAAGATTGCTCTTTTTTACTTACTGATTTGTAGTTCTTTATATATTTTGAAATTTAGTGCTTTGTCAGAGTTTTTATATATATTATAAAGTTATACATATGTACATTATATATATGTAAAGGTCTCTCAGTGCACTAGAATATATATTCTATTTATTCATTTTATGCATATATATAATTTATATTTTATATTTACATAATCTCCAAGCTTTTCTTCAGTGAGCTTTAAGAATAAGAGGGTGGGATGTGCACTAATATAATGATTGCCATGGATTTAGAAGACAAAAGTGTTTAAATCTACACTAGCTTGAAGTTAGTATTGTACTACTTTCTTATTTACTATTGTATTATCAAATTCAGAGTATATAAAATCATTAGCAGAATATATTGGACATCAAAAGAACAAAACAAGATTCTAAACCTAGAAAGCACCCTAGAGGTAAATATAGACCATCAAAAAATCCATGATGCTGGTTTAAAAATATAGATTAGCTGTGGTTCATGAAGGGCCCAAGAACTCATGGTCATAAATCATACATAGGACTTGACTCCTCCTTCAGTGCTCTAAAGAATTGTTAAGTGTTATGAAGAAATTGTCCCACAATTCCAGTTAGCATAGGTCTCCTCTTTGAGGCTTGCTCCCTGAAAACTGTTTTTAGTATTTAAAAAAAAAAATCAGAGTCTTAAGTAGATGATAGCAAATTTAGTTGTTCTCTTACTTCTTCTTTAAAACAGGAAATACTCGGGGAGCAAATGTCCCTTATTTATTTCCTACAGAATGCTGGTTTTTCAAGCTTTCCGGATCAGGCTTCCTGCCTAGAGGGCTGGATCTTAAGTCCAGAAATCTGCACTGTCACTCAGATGCAGAATCCATCTGTGGTTGACGGCTGCTGGGAGGCCCAATGCCTCTGACCTATACAAGCATCATCCCTTCTTGACTCGCAGAGCTCCAGGCAGCGTGTTTATTCAGGACTTTGGCATTTATGTTTGCTTGGCACATTCAGTTCAATGGAATCTTTAATGGCCACTCTGACTAGTCAGTGCCAATTCCAAAGCTGGGCCTCAAAGGAGAGAAATAGGAAAATAGGACTAGAACTTGGTAGGAAGGAAGAAGACAGCTCACAAAAACTGCAATTAAAAATTTTTTTTTTCATGTTACTCTTTCAGGAGTTTTTCTGTTTTCTTGATAGCATCAATAGAAACATTTATAGCCTTATGTTTGAGTCTTTACAAACTGTATTTTATATGACACTAAAAATTAAATAGAGCAATAAAACTAATTTTAAACTTGCTGTATTCCCCTAGAGCAGAAAAAGGATGTGGTAATGTATAAGTGAAGCCCAAGCTGACTGTGACAAAATAATAGAGCAGTGTCATTTTAAAAAGCAAACTCTCTATTGGGATATATAAACAGACATAAACTGGCAGTTCTCTAAGTGTGGTCTGATGACCACTGGTGGCCCTTAAAGATCCTCCAGGTGGCCTTTGGGCTTGTCTCATAATTTTGGTACTTAAGTACAACTGACTTTTATACTTTCTCTGTAGTCTAGAATAAATGGGTTTATAACACTCATTAATGTCTCTTTAAAAACAACATCTCTGAATCATTTTGGTTAGGATATGTGGTCTCTGATGTCCTGTGTCGAAAGGAAATGGTCTGTGGGCCAGAAATACATAAAATACCCTGGAATCACATGGATGGACACTTTAGGTAAGCTAACACTTATTGCATGCTGAATAAATGAGAGGAATTGCACCAGGTGGTTCTAAAATATGATTTATATGCCCCCAACTACTCACTGCCCTATCCTAAATGCAGGATGGAAAGGAATGAGATCTAGAAGCATTAGGAGTGTAAACTTTAATTCTTTTATAATCTTCTGAGTGTTCACGTTTCTTCCAGAAAATGTGCATTTATTACTTATAAAATATTCTAAAAATATAATGCTATCTAAAGTTAATCAAGTGTTTAGCCCATGACAGCACTAGTCTAAAGCCTTAACTATATTAACTAATATATTCTAATTTTAAAGAATACTAAGTCTGGTGTATTATTTCCCCTATTTTATAGTTGAGGAGGGCTTCTCAGGTGGCTCAGTGGTAAAGAATCCGCCTGCCAATTCAAGAGCTGCAGAAGATGCAGGCTTGATTCTTCGGCAGGGAAGATCCCCTGGAGGAGGAAATGGGAACCCAGCTGAGGAAACTGAGGTACATGAGCTTTTCTTAGGGTCACACAATTAATAACTGATGGAGTCAAGAGTTTAACCTCAAAGGTCTTGACTATAGAGTCCCACACCCAACTGATACTTTGTATTGACTTGGTTCTCTAAGGATTTTATAATGGGGGGAGAGGGGGATAATTAGCAACACAGAAATTTAAGAAATAACAAGAAATATAAAAGTCTACCAAACAGATCACCAGCCCAGGTTGAATGCATGAGACAAGTGCTCGGGCATGGTGCACTGGGAAGACCCAGAGGGATGGGATGGGGAGGGAGGTGGGAGGAGGAATCAGGATGGGGAACACATGTAAATCCATGGCTGATTCATGTCAATGTATGGCAAAAACCACTACAATATTGTAAAGTAATTAGCCTCCAACTAATAAAAATAAATGAAATAAATAAAAAATAAATAAAAGTCTACCATTCTGTGAGCCACAACTACCGAGCTCACTTGCTGCAACTACTGAAGCCTGTACATTTTAGGGCCCATGAACCATGTACTGCAACTACCGAAGCCTGCAAGCCCTAGGGCCAGCAAGTTGCAGCTACTGAGCCCATGTGCTGCAACTCCTGAAGCTCGTGCACCTAGAGCCTGTGCTCCAGAGCAAGAGAGGCCAGCGCAATCGGAAGCCTGCTCATTGCAACCACCGAGTAGCCCCAGCCCTCTGCAACTAGGGAAAGTCTATGTGCAGCAAGGAAGAAGACCTAGCACAACCAAAAACAAAAAGAAACATAATAATTAATTTTTTTAAAAGTCTACCATAATCAGCTTTGAGTTCAGGGATGTTTTTGCAGATTCTAGATGGTGATTCTGGTGATAGAGAACCACTGATTTAACACTCTTATGGGCTCATTTGGATACAAGACAATGTGTCCAAAAGTTTACATCAAAATCTCACCCGGACATGGTTGCAATCAAAGTGTCTTACTTGGGGGAGTGTACTGCTAGGGTTTCATTTAACTGTCTAGCGCTAAGTGGCATATTAGTACCTCTGGGGGGCCCTGGATTCATGCCACCAGCACAGAAGCAGTGAGTAGCAGGTGCTGCAAAAGTGTGGGCAGAACCACTGACAGAGGAGATGGCCACATCCAGAGAAGGCTGGACTGTCCAGGGCTGCTTCTGATGCAAAGATCTGTGAGTATCAGGGCCTCCAGTTAAGCATTAAGGCTGCATCAGAAAGGCAGGTGAGGGTATAGGAGTTATCATGGGGGTTGCTTGCTCCTTGGGGTTCTCCTCTCTCCCCATTACTTCTCAGGTGGCTAGTAACCCAAAGGTGTCAGTCCTCTAGTTTAATATCTGAGAAATAGTTTTTAAGAGCAACCTAGGAACCCAGGAGCATATATGCACACAGAGAAATTCCCTAATGTATATTTTCTCATTCATACATGAGTAACAGAACAAAATGTCATGTGGCCCATTAAAAGCATTCATAACATGGAAGAAGAGATTTAACTAAAGGCGCTGTGGGAACCACAAGCATTTGTAGAAATGAGAAATAATTTTACAAGAACCTGCTTTTGTTCTTAGTAAAAATCAAGAGCATATGGACTTCTGAACTAAGATGTTAAATATGAGGTGATACGATAGCAGACTGGGATTTCGAAACAGAACACAACAAAATGTTTCTGGCTGAGAAGCAAATAGAAATAAACAGGGAACTATAAAGGGGATAGGGAACATGTAAGAGAAAGCCAAACTATGATAACAGGATTTGTGTCCAACTCTGCGATCCCATGGACTGCAACACACCAGGCTCTCCTGTCTTTCACTATCTTCCAAACTTGCTCAAATTCATGTCCACTGAGCTGGTGATGCTATCTAACCATCTCATCCTCTGTTGTCTCCTTCTCTATTTGCCTTCAATCTTTCCCAGTATCAGGGTCTTTTCCAATGAGTTGGGCCTTTGCATCACGTGGCCACTGTATTGGAGCTTCAGTTTCAGCATCAGTCCTTCCACTGATAACAGGATTACATTTACATTAGAAGAATTGGCACAATGGAAACTATAGGAAATAAATGGAATAAGTTGGAGGACACAGATGGAAATGGGTTCCAGAATCAGAAGGGACAAAGAGACAAAATGATTTCAAAAGATATTTGATATAAAATGCATAGAAGGAATTCCCCAAATATGAATAACATATGCCCCAAGAAAGAGATCAGAATAAATAAGGGGGAACAATGGCAAATATAATAGAAAAAGACAAGTCTGATCCTGTAGATTGAGTGTCTTATTAGGTTTCTGGTAAGATCAGTTCAAACAGCAGCACTTTAAAGGGCTTTTTGTTTCTGCTGCCCAGGAACCATTCCCCTCCTTGAATTATTTTGAACATGGGAGGACCTCTTAGTAGGATTAAGGAAAGGTAAATCAGGTAAAAATAGAAAGATAGAGGTGAGCTCTCAGACATGGCTTGTGCTCCAGGATACTAAAGAGGGATATAATTAATATGTAAAACAGATGGAATCTCATGTGTTTGTGGGTATATTAGCTCCTCTATTCATAGGGATTCTCTAAGCAAGAGTGGAGTGGGTTGCCATGCCCTCCTCCAGCGGATCTTCCCACCCAGGGATCGAAACCAGGTCTCCCACATTGCAGGCGGATTCTTTACCATCTGGCTTCCCTGGTGGCTCAATCTGCCTGCAGTGCGAGAGACCCAGGTTCAATCCCTGGGTCAAGAAGATCCCCTGGAGAAGGAAATGGCAACCCACTTCAGTATTCTTGCTTGAAAAATCCCATGGATCAAGGAGCTTGGCAGGCTACAGTCCATGGGGTCACAAAGAGTCAGACACGATTGAGCGACTTTACTTTCTTTCTTTTCTTTCATTCTTTAGTGTCTGAGCCACCAGGGAAACCCAATAATCTAAACACAAAAACTAACTGATCTTCCGTTTTGTTTAGCTAAGAGCAGAGAACAGGCCACGCAATCAGAAAGTTGGGGCATGTAGTCCTGAAAGTCAAAGTATTAGCCGCTCAGTCGTGTCTGACTCTTTGCGACCCCATGGACTATAGTCCACCAGGCTCCTCTGTCCATGGGATTCTCCAGGTAAGAACACTGGAGTGGGTAGTGTATTGGAGTTAGTCCCTCAGTTATGTCCGACTCTTTGCATCCCCATGGAGTGTAACTGCCAGGATCCTCCATCCATGGAATTCTTCAGGCAAGAATACTAGAGTGGGTTGCCATTTCCTTCTCCAGGGGATCTTCCCGACCCAGGAATCAAACCCAGATCTCCTGCATCGCAGGCAGATCCTTTACTGTCTGAGCCACCAGGGAAACCCATGAGCCCAGCGCTAGTTCAGTGCACGGCGACACATTTCCTTTATTCTCTTTTTGGCTCACTTGCCTCCTCTGTGAAACTGGAAGACAAAAGTTGTAACAACAGTGACCTTCTGCAAGGTGATCCTATGAGCAGGTGAACAAAGCCACACACATAAAACTTTTCCACAAATGTGAGGTTACTAGGAGCACAAGGACCATTAAGTCTAAGCTAGTAGCTGGACTGCATCTCTGAAGGCGAAGGAGCCGTGCCAGGTGATTCTCTAAGAAAAACCTAAATTGAGAAGAAACATCTCTGCTTTGTGGATAAAACAATCTTCACTTGTTAAGAAAGAATCGTACGCTAACCTAAGCAATTGCATTTCTACATTCCCAGACGCATCAGATAAAAATCATTAAACATACATCAATCACGTTGAATAATAGAAACAGGCTTAATAGTGGAAAGTTTTCACAGGATCCATATTTCTTGCTTTGAAAATAAACATGTCAGCTTCACGTCATCACTTATTTTCCATAATGTTTTCACTTCACTTGATCAGCATTCATATACCAGCGGGATTACTATCTCAGAATAAATAATAACACATCCCTCAAGATTTTCTCTTCATTGTACTTTACGATTTTATACTTAACTATAACAGCACCTCACAACAAAATACAGGAACAAATAAATAATGTTATAGGGAATGTGTCTTTTCGAATGTTTTCCATAATATTCCTAGAAGGATTCCACAGAAACGCAGCTCCAGGAAGAGAAGTAGGCATGCTGTTGTCCATCTGATTTCCAGCACTACTGACTCTGGTACAAGGGAATTTATTATTAGAACCCTGTATCTTTGCGGCTATACTAGTGCTTCCAAAGAGCTTTGGCTGTTGAGGCCATGGCAGAGAGGGGGCAATTACTGCTCAGTCTTTGAGTGTAGCCCTGCTGGTCAGGGCCTGAACAAGGGCAAAAACAGGGAGTTTTGCCTGGGGACAGAATGTACAGAGCGCCAAGAAATCTTAGTCATTAAGGTAAATAATATTTGAATATAACACTCTGGAAAAGAAAACTGGAACAAAAAAATTATCCATGATGAACAAAATCTGGAGGGGATCACTGTATCAAAATTTCAAATGAAGACAAGATCATAGCATCATTTATGGAGCTGAAATCAGATTACAGTGAGCACAGGATGGTCTTGAAGAGGGGATAAAATTAGGAAAGGACAGACCAAGGGAAAAATACTGCAGAGGGCATGAAAATACTTCTGACTGAGTGATGGTGAAGGGGTTTTAAGACTCATTATTGGCACACTCACCTCAGGAATGCTTTTTATCCCTTACTAGACAGAGTCACAGCCTAGTTATCAAGACTCTTCCTTTTTTTTAAAAAACGTGATTTAATTTTATTTATTTTTGGCTGCCCTGGATCTTTGTTGCTGCTTGCTCTGAGCCTTCTCCAGTTGGGGCAAGCACGGGCCACCCTCTAGCTGCTGTCTTGGGGCTTCTCACTGTGGTGGTTCCCTTGGTGCAGAGCACAAGCTCCAGGGTGTGTGGGCTTCAGGAGTTGCAGCACATGGGCTCAGTAGTTGTGGCTCTTGGGCTCTAGCGCATGGGCTCAGCAGCTGTGGCAAAGGAGCTTGGTTGCCCTGCAGCATGTGTGATCTTCCCAGACCAGGAATTGAACCCATGTCTCCTGTACTGGCAGGCAGATTCTTTACCACTGAGCCACCAGGGAAGCCCTCAAGAAGACTTTTTCAAAGCCTAGAATTTAGAAGGAGGTGGAGGGCGCATCAGGTGTCCTCTGCTTCAAAGCAATTTATAGATTTCTTTGGAAGCAGCAATATGCCTTTGTATTTGAGGGACTGGGGTGGATATTTAAGTGAATGTTAACCCAAGAGGATAAATGTTTATTCTAAAAAAAAAAAAAAAAGCTGCCCTTAGCCACACTTTGAAAAAAATCCTTGATACACAGATGCTGGCCAGTGGGTGTGGGTGGAGCAATGTTCCCTCCAGAGGGGACAGTGAGCTCCTCTGGGGGTAGCCGTGCTGCCCTCATGCCTGGTTGCTGGCAGCACTGCAGGCCATTTGGCTAATGTACGCATGGCACCCTGCCACAGCCCAGCAGGTCAGCTGCCCAGTTATGGGGGGACATCATTCTCCCACCCACTCCCAGTCTAAAATAGCTATGGTTGTTCTGGGCCTTGATTCTATCCCTTTCACTCAGCAAAAAAGAGAGAAGTGGAAAAGAATACAATTAGTAAAAAAAAAAACAAAAAAAAAACCCCAACACCTCAAGCTGAGAAGTGCATAGATGATTCAACAGTCTTCCACATTCTTTCTACTGCCTTGCTCAAAGAAAATGGCACAGATTTACTTTTCTTCTTCTGTTAAATTCAAGCGTGGGTTATATGACTTTCTGGGTGGGCAGTTTATTTTTTGGTCCACATTCAGCTTTAGTTCATACCTTAGTACTGGAATACATTATGTGTTTTCCAAAATTATCGTTGATTCCTAATATCCACCCAGACCAAAAGGTTTAAGATTAAACTCAGTAACAAGAATCACAGTGGTATTTGTTGTTGCTGTTCATTGTCTGACTCTTTTGGAACCCATGGACTGTAGCTGCCAGGCTCCTCTGTCCATGGGATTTCCCAGGCAAGAATACTGGAGTAGGTTGTCATTTTCCTCATTGAACCTGAGTCTCTTATATTGGAGGCAGATTCTTTACCACTGACTCACGAGGGAAGCCTACGGTGATATGCAAATCACTATTCCAGCCAGTAAGGAATTGGTTGAAAGCAGTGACAGATTTTATTTTCTTGGTCTTCGAAATCACTGTGGATGGTGACCGTAACCATGAAATTAAAAGACACTTCCTCCTTGGAAGGAAAGCTATGACAAACCTAGACAGTATGTTAAAAAACAAAGACATCACTTTGCCAAAAATTTCTTATAGTCAAGCTATATTCTTCCAGTAGTCACATATGCATAGGCAAGTTGGACCATAAAGAAGGCTGAGTTCTGAAGAATTGATGCTTTTGAATTGTGATGCTGGAGAAGACTCTTGAGAGTCCTTTGGACAGCAAGGAGATCAAATCAGTCAATCCTAAAGGAAATCAATCCTGAATATTCATTGGAAGAACTGATGTTAAAGTTGAGGCTCCAATACTTTGGCCACCTGATTCGAAGAGCCAACTCATTGGAAAAAACCCTGATGGGAAAGACTTAGGGCAGGAGAAGGGAATGACAGAGAATGAGATAGTTGGATGGTATCACTGACAATGGACATGAATTTGAGCAAACTCCAGGAGACAATGAAGGACAGGGAAGCCTGACATGCTGCAGTCCACGGGGTTGCAAAGAGTCAGACTTAGCAACTGAACAAAAAAAAAAAACAAAACAAAAGGATGAGTGGTAGAATTTAGAACTTGTTCCTGGGCCTTTAGCCAGAGGGACGTCTGTACTCATTGTCCAGCACGAGAAGCACTGCCGACTGCCTCCAAGCATCAGATGAGGTAGAAACTTTGAATATACATAGTCACTGAAGCTCATTTTATCACTCTTTCTTTTCTATCAATATGATGAAACAGATCTGTAAGAACTGAATAACTGTCTAAAATAGATAGGGAAATAGAATTTTTATAATCTTAGGTTAGGAAGGGCTTATAGCTATTGTTCCTCACTCCCTATCTGTAATGCTTTTCTTCCAAGAAGCTTTCCCTGACATAGTTGGTGCTACAGGAAAAATGTCGTATTTCATGTGGCATTTTTATATTGCCTTGAATTCCAATTACCTGTGAATATGTCATCTACACACATATGTGGATGTGAATTTCTGGAGGGAATCACTAAATCCTATTTATTCTGGAATTTCTTGCATAGTGACTTGAATATACTAAATGTTTGCTGTGTGTTGAATGGATGAATAAAACTATAAAGTTTCGTAAATTTAAGTTGGCCAACATGCCATTAGACAAATATATATATATGTATGTTTTTTTCTTAATTTGGACCTGTAGAGTCTAATGCTCCCCAAATTCATCTACATATTCAATACAATCCCTATCAAAATTCTGAATAGCTTTTGTAGCAATCAACAAAGTGGAAATAAAATTCATTTGAAAGGGAGCTGCATAGTTAAAATCATCTTGAAAAGGAACAAAATTAAGAAATTCACACTTTCCAATTTCAAAACTTACTACAAGGCTACAGCAGTCAAGACTGTGAGACATTGGCAAAAAGATCAACATATAGGTCAATGGAATAGAACTGATAGTGTAGAAATAAATCATATTTACAAGCAAATGATCTTTGGCAAAAGTACCAGGCAATTCAGTGGAAGACAGAATAGCTTTTTCAACAAATGGAGCTGGGAAAATTGGATATGCACTTCTAAAAGAATGAAGCTGGACTCCTACCTCACACAATATACAAAATTTAAAAATGCATCAGCAATCTAATATAAGACTAAAACTATAAAATTCTTAGAAGAAAATACACACTAAATCTTTCTGACTTTAGATTAAGCAATGGTTCCTTAAGTAGGATACCCAAAACATAAGCAACAAAAGAAAAATATGAACTAGACTTCTTAAAAATTAAAAACTTCACATCAAGAAAGTGAAAAGACAACCCACAGAATGGTTTCTCAAATCCTCCAACAAAGAAATGAATCTTGAAGCAAAATACTCCTTTGTAACTATTAGAACAAAAGCATTT
Organism: Dama dama; assembly: GCF_033118175.1. Lineage (NCBI taxonomy): Eukaryota > Metazoa > Chordata > Mammalia > Artiodactyla > Cervidae > Dama > Dama dama. The sequence continues at coordinate 42,212,186 of NC_083705.1, read as the reverse complement.
GAACAGTTATACAATTCAGATTTGGTGAGTGTAGGAATATAGATGCTGTCTTTATTCTCTGCTGTCTTTTAATAGAGTACTTTGGCATTGCCTATCAAGATAAAACTCTAAAGTTCTTTGCTCTCTAGTCAGAAAGTCTACCTATTAATCTACTGTAGTGAATTATTAAAAAAAAATCACAAAAATATTCAACAACTAAGGTACAAGGATGGCTATTGAAGAATCTTTTATGGTAGCAAACACGGAAATAACCAAAGCCTATCAATGAGGAGAATATTAATAAATCATGATACAGTCAACATTCATAGGATGGCTATGTAAGCTGACATTCAAAGTTATTTACAATAAATATAGTGAAAAAATTCATGATACATGACAATATGTACAATGCCTTATTTCATACTAAACATAAAACAAAGCTTTTATGTTCATTTTGTTCTCAAGAGTCACCTAAATATTATTAGTTAAATATATACTTGCTGTAATTTATCTTGGCTTATGCTGTAGACCAGTGCTCACAGGAGAAGCAACATGATCCCAAATAAAAATACATGGAATTCAAATGTTTGCCCTTTTCATGTTCAAATTTGGAGCAACATTTGAAACTGCTCTTTATTTTAACTAAGATGTCTTCAAGTATATACTCCAAATTTGGTGAATATTCATTGAACCAATTTCACATGATATAGTAAAAGACTAATAGGCAGCAATATGATTCACATTCAAAGATATGCACAAATAATAGCATGGAAGTATCTAACCAAACAACTTTCAGAGGCAACCTCTTAAAGTATGGGTAGAAAAAAAAAAATGAAGAAATTAATAGCATGGGAGACATATTTTACCTTTTACTATCTCCTCTTCTATATTTAAATTTATTATTGGCATTTAATACTAAATTTCATAATTTAAAAATGAAGAAAAAGTGAGCTAAATATACTTAAAATTACTAAAGAATTAAAATACAACTACATTTGGAAGATAGCTATTTTTTTAAAATAGTGTTTGTCTTTTTTAAAAAATTATTTTTCTCTGTTCTTGAAGCAGTAAAAAAAGAAAATTTGTTCACTTCCTTGAGTCCAGTTTTTCTCTCTACAGATTTTTCTCTTCCTAGTTAAGTAGTATTGAGACAGACTAGCATAAACTTTTATTTAAAAGCCCCAGCATTTTCCAGTCTCTAATATGTCTTGCATTCTGTCTCTCTATCAGAATAAGATCTCATTTGTGTTCAACTCAATACTCACTTTTCATTATTCTGTTGGTTGGCCTTTGTTTAAGATTACAAGAAAAGATGTGCCAAATGGCATGACCCATTATTAAAAATTTAGAGCATTCCAAGTTTTGAGACTTGCACCAAGTGTTTTCAGTATCACTTACTGTTTTATGTGTATGCTTGTCAAAAGCAATTACTCCTGATTCAGCAAAATTCAATGCTTTCTAACAAATGATCAGGAGGGTAAACAACTCATTTACATGGGGAGGTTTATATTTTCAGAAATGCCTCAAGGGAACATTTCCAAGAGGCCAGAAAGGAATTCAGCGAAAAGGAAACAGCAGGAGGATCCTGTATTTCTCTGCAGTTCAGCAGTACTGGTTGCCAATACCAACATCATAACATTTCAGAACTCAATTTTCCATATTTTGAAACTTCATACAGAGATTCCATCAAGCAAGTCAATTGCTATCAAACTCAGCTTTGTCTGTTAGTTGCTGAACTTTCTACTTCATGACTCCCGAGCTAAGCTATAAGAGTTTTATATCCTGAGAATAAATCAGAAATGATGGGGATGCATATTATTAACTTAGCGGTTCTCAGACTTTGGCGTGCAGCAGAATTGCCTGAAGGGTCTGTTAAAATGCAGATTGCAGGGCTCAACCACAGAGCTACTGATTCCACTGAGTTTGGGAGACAGCCTAAGAATTTGCGGAGTTTTAGGTGATACTTCTGTGATTCCTGGCACCACACTTTGAGAGCTGCGATATTAACTCTTTAGGCTGCACAAGCGTGCTCAGTCATGTCCGACTCTTTGCGACCCCATGGTCGGTAGCCTGCCAGGTTCCTCTGTTGAGGGAATTGTCCAGGCAAGAACACTGGAGTGGGTCCCTGACCCAGGGATGGAAACTGCATCTCTTGTGTCTCCACGTCTCTGTGGTGCACTGCGCCACCTGGGAAGCCCCTTTAAGCTACTAGGGCCCCAGTAACTAGGTATTTTAGCTCACTAAAAGGTGTCCTTCTGGCTTTCAAATTTTAAGGAACCTAGATATTAGTGACACGGTCTCTGAATCTGGTTATTCTAAGAGAAGAAAATGATGCATGTGGCTGCAGGTTTTCTATAAGAATTCATCTAAAGAGTTGGGAATACCAGACCACCTGACCTGCCTCCTGAGAAATCTGTATGCAGGTCAAGAAGCAACAGTCAGAACTGGATATGAAACAACAGACTGGTTCCAAATCAGGAAAGGAGTATGTCAAGGCTGTATATTGTCACCCTACCTATTTAACTTCTATGGAGAGTACATCATTCGAAATGCCAGGCTGGATGAAGGACAATCTGGAATCAAGATTGCTGGAGAAATATCAATAACATCAGATATGCAGATGACACCACCCTTATGGCAGAAAGTGAAGAGGAACTAAAAAGCCTCTTGATGAAAGTGAAAGAGGAGAGTGAAAAAGTTGGCTTAAAGCTCAACATTCAGAAAACTAAGATCATGGCATCTGATCCCATCATTTCTTGGCAAATAGACACTGAAACAATGGAAACAGTGAGACTTTTTTTGGGCTCCAAAATAACTGCAGATGGTGACTGCAGCCATGAAATTAAAAGACGCTTGCTCCTTGGAAGAAAAACTATGACCAACCTAGACAGCATATTAAAAAGCAGAGACACTACCTTGCCAACAAAGGTCTGTCTAGTCAAAGCTATGGTTTTTCCAGTAGTCATGTATGGATGTGAGTTGGACAATAAAGAAGGCTGAGCATCAGAAAATTGATGCTTTTGAACTGTGGTATTGGAGAAGACTCTTGAGAGTCCCTTGGACTGCAAGGAGATCCAACCAGTTTATCCTAAAGGAAATCAGTCCTGGATATTCATTGGAAGGACTGATGCTGAAGCTGAAACTCCAATACTTTGGCCACCTGATGTGAAGAACTGATTCATTGAAAAAGACCCTGATGCTGGGAAAGATTGAAGGTGGGAGAAGAAGGGGACGACAGAAGATGAGATGGTTGGATGGCATCACCGACTCAATGGATGTGGGCTTGAGTAAGCTCCAGGTGTTGGTGATGGACAGGGAAGCCTGGTGTGGTGCAGTCCATGGGGTTGCAAAGATTCGGGCACGACTGAGTGACTGAACTGAACTGAGGAGCTGGTGAAAATGATTCAACATTGTTGAGATGCAGATTGTCTTTTATAGGGGTGCTATTTGTTTAAATGTAAACAGCCTCTCTGACCTTTGTTTGACACAGTTGAACTGTCGGGAGTGGAGAAAAGTGAAAGTCAAAGTGAAAGTCGCTCAGTCATGTCTAACTCTTTGTGGCCCCGTGAACTTATAGTCCGTGGAGTTTTCTAGGCCAGAATACTGGAGTGGGTAGCCTTTCCCTTCTCCAGGGGATCTTCCCAACCCAGGTCTCCTGCATTGCAGGTGGATTCTTTACCACCTGAGCCACAAGGGAGCAGAGAGTCTGGGCTTAAATGAGCGTATGGTGCTTTAAGATTTCATGATGTTAACATTCCAAAGTAGTGGCTTCTAGCCCTGCGTCAGTCTTTACTGGAATTATCCACAGCCCTCAGGGACAGTATAGAAGAGCAAAAGGTGCTTCTACGTCACTTCATTAAGCTTTTCATCATATAGATAGTTTTTTAGTCTTTCAATGGAGAAAGAAATGGCAAACCACTCCAGCATTCTTGCCTGGGAAATCCCATGGACAGAGGAGCCTCGTAGGCTACAGTTCATGTAGCAAAGAGTTGGACACAGCTGACCATGACCATGAGCACGAGTCAGTCTTTAAATCAAAATCTATGCATTTCTGATTTGCCATTCAGCAAAATCACCATACTGGGGACTGGGTTCTTCTGGTTTGGAAACTCTGCTAGTTAGCTAATTATTCTACCATTAACTAAAAGTGAAGTCTATTAGTATTACAGCATAAACTGGCTTTATGCCAGGAAAAGTCAAACCATATAAATACCCAATTGAGTCAGCAAATCCAGTGTTCCAGAGGCAGTGTTAATTGTTTTATATATACTTCAGTGTTTTCTTTTTGCTATGTTTTATTGAAATGGGCAGATCTTTTATTTTACCACCAATTTAGTCAAATCGATTTTCAACTGACTCATACTCATTGGCACAGTTTTCCAGAAAGCTGAGGTCTGCCTTATAAAAAGCCAAAGGCAACTCCAATTTTTGCTTGAACTATCACTTGATTTGGGAGGAAGCTGTGTGAGCCATCCCCACCAACACACTGAGGCTGCAGGAGGACTATGAATTCGTCTTCTCTGGGAGTTTGGGGGATTTATAAAGTTGGATCACATTATTAAGTTAATAATATTTAGTATTTATAAATGTTTTCATAGCATTTTAATAGCTCTGGGATCATTTAAGCATTTCTGTAAAAGTATAATTATCATTTCCATTTTACAGAGAGGAAAGATGAAACGTAAAAAGGTAAAGAGGTTTCCTTAGGCCCTAAAACAGCTACCTTGTAATAGAAGGGAGGGTGGGGGGGAAATGGCTGGGGCTGGGGAAAAGTGAGGTTCCCTCTCTTTTACTTTGTAGGTAATAATGTAAAGGACAGAATGGACTTTTTAGTCAAAAACAACTGATTTTGATACTAGTTTTTGTCCTTATTAGCCACATGACAGTGAACAAATTACTTAACCTCTCTGAGTCGCAATTTATTTATCTGTAAAATGGCACAATTATCTTCTTACTTTACACAGTGGTTGTGAATATTAGGGCTAATCTGTGTAAAGTACCAAGCACATAAGTATCCGAAGACATGATGATTATTAGTGCATATTGTGTATTGGGATTACAAACGGTCGGTTCTGTGCGGCCAAGAAACAAGTCTCCCCTGCTCACTGTACCTCCAGGATCTAGCAAAGTGCTTGGCAAAGAAGACAGTCATTGAATATGTGTTGAATGATTAATGTACCACAGCTAGGAGCTACTTGCAATTTAATTAATCACAAGGCTTGACATGGCCATCCTTATCCAGATTTAAAATGCTAAAGATGCCATTCCTGTGGACTGATTACATCTGCTTGTAAATGAAACCAGGGAACCATGATAGAGACTGTTTACCATTTGAGTTTTTACTGAGAAACCTGGTGGATATGCAAGTAGAAAAGCATAGCGGGGCAAGGTTCTGAGCTATAAAAGAAAACTCAAATAGATCCCTAATTCTGGGATGGGAATGCATGGTCCAGGGTTAACTGCATGGAATAGACCCCATGTCAAAACTTCTGAAGCCCAGTCCATTAAAGGTAAGTCACATCTTTAGCTTGTGCACAAATGTGTATATTCACACCTAGAAGCACATAAAGTACTCAGTAGGATGTAAGGAAGAGCATCTTCTCAGACGGATTTTGGAATGTGCCTGGTGCCCTCCTCCCCTAAACTGGTAGCCAAAATCGATCATGTACGATGTAAGTGTATGGGCTGGACAAGTCTGGATTTGAAATCTGGCTCTTCTACATTCTAACTCTTTAACCTGTGCAAATTGCCTAACCTTCCTGAGCCTCAATGTACCCTTCCATTAAATGGGGATGATGATAGAACCTAGACACCTAACAGGGTCATGACTGTTAGGCCGTGATAATGTATGTAATATGCCTGAAAAGAGAAAGCCCCTGGTAGATACTGGCAATGGTGATAATGACGATGATGATGCATAAAGCTGGAAAGGGTCCTAAACATGATGCACTGGTCAGGAAGGCTTGGTTAGAGCTCAGGATACAGACGGGTGAACAAAGGGGAATTTGTGGATATCAAAAGCAGAGATAAGGGCAACCCAGGAGCATTTTCATCTGTTTAACAATTTTACTTGATGATAACTCTGAAGGTTGTGAATATTAGTGTAAACTGCCCTAGTGATTGCACTTGAAAGGTCAGGATTATCTAGGTTCTTACTGTTCTGCAAATTCAAGATTGGTTTGAAATGTGAATTTCTTTGCATACCTTTGCAATGACAGCATAAGTAAAAGGCCAGAATATGTTCAGAGATGATGCTCCTGCTGAGTTCTTGCAGAGTTAAGTTTCCCATCACCATCCATCTCACTGATGATCTTGCAACTTGTGGTTTTGATTCCCTGTCTTGACGACAAACAAACTTGGAGTTTATAAATTCTGATTCCTCTCACTTCCAGGTGTCTTGTGATCCCAATATGACATTCTTTCCCCTCCACCAGGAAAAGGAGACTGATAGCCTCAACCACACAAGATGTTGGTCAGGTATATATTATTTCTCTCAAACGATTTGCAAGTTGAAAAAAAGAAAAAGCCTGGAGAGGCTAATCCTCACCTTGAAGGGGTTAATACTTAATGATGGGCTTTGCAGTACATAATAATGAGCATGCACTGAGGTAGGAACAGGATATACATCGAGGGTAAAAAAGCTAGTGTGGTTTCTTCTCATCTCTACTATATTCCCCCAATTCTGTATGTCTCTGTCACCCCCTATTCTAGGTTTCACACTCAATTATTGGAGGGAAAATTCACACAGAATTTGAAAGGGTTGTGTAGACAAATATATTTAAGAAATACTGACCTAAGTAATTGTTCAATCCCATGTATTATAGTTAAAAGATTATGGTAGAGCACTAGGAGGATTATTTGATATAGTCATGATGAATTTCTGTGAAGATTCTAATAAGTAAATGACAACAAATTCAATCTCAAAATAATACTTTCAGTTAAGACCCAAAGTAGTCATTTTCTCAACCACTAGTAGTGGGCAACGTGTTTTTAGTGAAGGCGATCCTCAGTATCAAGCAGTATTTACAAGGGTTCAATACACTATGCAATATACTCTGTGAGGGTACATTGTTGTCCAGTAGCCCAGTCTTATCCGACTCTTTGCAACCCCATAGATTGCAGCATACCAGGAAGGGCAGGCTTCCCTGTCCTTCACCATCTCCCAGAGTTTGCTCAAACTCATGTCCATTGAGTTGATGATGCCACCCAACCATCTCATCCTCTGTCACCCCCTTCCCCTCCTGCCCTCAATCTTGCCCAGCATGAGGGTCTTTTCCAATAAGTCAGCTCTCCACATCAGATCAAGTATTGGAGCTTCAACTTCAGCTTCAGTTCTTCCAAAGAATATTCAGGATTGATTTTCTTTAGGATTGACGGGTTGGATCTCCTTGCTGTCCAAGGCACTCTCAAGAGTCTTCTCTAGCACCACAGGCTTTGCTTATTTCCTGTAGAATTTATAGTATGGGACATGGTGCCCAGCATGTAGTAAAGATTTGTTTAATAACTGAGTAAACAAATGCAATCTGCAAACTTTGGTTCTGATGACACTTTTATTAATTAAAAAATTTTAACTGTGGGTTAAAAAATATAAAACTTACCATTTTAACCACCTTAAGTGTGCAGTTCAGCAGTGTCATGTATATTCACATTGTGGTGCCACGGGTCTCTAGAAATTTTTTATCTTGCAGAACTGAAACTCTACATTCTTAAACAACAGTTCCACATTCCTCTTCCCTCCAGACCCTGACAGCCACTATTACTTTCCGTTTCTCTAAATATTGACTACTTTGGATACCTCACATAAGTGGAGTCAAACAGTATTTGTCTTTCTATGACTGGTTTATTTAATGAAACATAATGCCCTTGAGGTTCATCCACATTGTAGCATATGCCACAATTTCCTTCTTTTTTTTTTTTTTAAAGCCTGAACACTATTCCATTGCACGTCTATAACACATTTTGTTTACCCACTTATCCAGGGAAGGACACTTGGCTTGCTTGCACCTCTTGATTATTGTGAAGATGACCACCACTTGGTTCACCTGCAGTGAACATAGGTGTGCAAAGACCTTTTTGAAACCCAGTTTTTAATTCTTTGGAATATATGCCCAGAAGTGAAATTACTGGATTACATAGTGGTTCTATTTAAAATTTTTTAAGGAAACTTCATATTGTTTTCCATACTGGAAAACAATTTTCTATTCCCAACAACAGTGTACAAGTATTCCAATTTCTCCACATCTTTGATGAGGCTTTTATTGACAGAGAGCGGTAGACATTAAAATGTGTTATTCAAGTCAACTCTTGTAGGGAGCCTAACTGACGGGGGCTTTCAGCTGCTGCCCATCTGGATCTATTATTGTGTTTGTGCTGCTGTCCTGCTTCCCGAGGGCTGCTCCTTGCCATGACTAAGCACAGAATATGGGGAGGGGATGGGGAAGATTAATACAGGCTAATTTCTGTGAGGCACAGGACTTTCCACCAGGCCCAAGGAGTTCCCATCAGCCTGGCCAAAGCTATCTTGACATTTCATTGCCATCTGCAACTCTTCCACCCAACCCTAACTTCTTTTCCCCTCTCCATCTACTGGTAGCAGGTCTGTATCCCCTTATCAGGGATCTCCTTGCCTTTTCCTGCTTCCTCCCCCAGTAAATCTCTTACACATATAATTCTGTCTTGGCATCTACTTCTAAGCAATCCTGAAATAACACACAGATATACAGTGGCCAATTCACAGAGAGACATGAAAAGGCCTAAGCCACGAATAGTTTAAATTTAACCTGTGCAAATCCAGCCCTGTAATTTTTTTAAAGAAATGAATAGCCAAATACATTTCATCATATCAAAATTGTCATTAGTCTCACTGAATTGGGCTCAGTGTCAACCTTTTTTTCCTAGAAACATCCTCTCTCACACAATCACAATGTCACCCAATAGATATGAGCTGAGAAAACTATTGATCAGAATATACATTAGAAGCAACAAATGCGTTTATAGAACCCCAGCAATTTCAGATTTAAATGAAAATCCATCCATGTACGTTAAAAAAGCAAGGACAGAATTACTTACATGTTAATGCTTCATATCCCTTCACAGAATCCAGTATTATCTGAAACCTTGGCATGTGAACCAAAGCTTAGTTTTATAGCTCGGCTTAAAATCCCCACTTTGAGTGATTTCTGACATAGAGACACTTTATGTGCCAAATACACTTACAAATGAGAGCATCACTTGGAATTTGAAAGTCTACCTAATTTTGACACTTAATCATATATCTAATCTTACATGAATCAAGAATTGTTGGCTGTGTATAAGTTTTTCTTTCCTATAGAATGCTCATTTCAGATAATGTTTGTGCAATGCAGAGAGAAAGATAGGAATTTGATATCTACTTGTAGATGAATATATGAAAAAATCGATTGCTAAGATATATAAAAATTCAAATGGACATTTTAGTATTTAGATCAAGATGTCTTCAACAGACATAGTGGGTTAATAAAACACAGCAACTGAAATGTAAAAGATGATATTTGTTTTTGAACTTAAAAATGATTCTTTCCAGCAGGCAGGGAAGGCCATTACCCTGAGGACCCGACTTGCCAGGCCCAAGCCGTTCCCAGGGATCTCACAGCAGCCAGCAAGCACAGTCATGAACTGGAATAACATTTACTGGAATGGGATGGAGAGGCCTCTTTCTGGATGACTAGAGGGTGATTCAGAGGGACAATTTATAAAATTTTCACAGGGTCTCAAATTCTTTCTTGTTTTGAAAAATATAAGTATTTTTACACATAGGGCAAAGGAAGATAAAGAGGGGAGCATGGATTCCCTGTGATTTCAATGCAGTTCATTGTCCCTGGTGATTTCAATGAAGTCCCTGTGGTGTTGGTTGCTTATTATTTTTTTAATGTTATCCAAAAGACTAAAGGAAACACAATCCGTCAGCTGTGAAAAATGACTAAGTGCTAGCTAGCTGTTTGCAAAGGTATTACCCATGTGACTCCTACACTTTGATGGTTAAGAAAAGCCAGCGTGGGTTTCTTTTTCATGCCTGTGTGTGCTCGCGTGCATGTCTTAGGCTGGGTCGCGTTCACTCTTGGCTGGGGTCTGGCCAGCTCCGGTTTCAGTTGTAGGCAGCCATGGACAATCTGCCTCTTTATTCTGCTTGGAAGCTCTGCTGATAGAGCTGTTTAAAGGGCTCAGGTGCTGACAAGCTGGGCGCTGTCAGTATCTGGGATTACAGGAAGTCCATCAAATCTTAGAGCTGCTTTCACTCCACACAGTGCAGAAAAGAAATGAGCATATCATTGTCTTCTTTCCTTGCTTGTCTGTCATCGGTAGCCCCAGTACCTTCTTCGAACTCAGATTCAGTATTAAATCTATATTCATGATGTTTTGGCAAATATATCATGCTGTTACTATAAATAAGCAATAATCCCTTGAATTTGTTTTTCCTTTAAATTTTACAAATTTAAGGTCTTATTTTGAGAATTACATATTCACTACTCCCTTCCCCCAGCATCTTGACTCTAGGATAAACACATACCCAGACACAGGCTGCAAAAGCCTGGGAGACAGACTGAGTCTTTATTATATTCATAGGCAGTAATGATTCTCAGAATCATGGGGTGATGCAGCTGTTGTTAAAAAACATAGACTACTAGTCTTGACTCCAAGGAGTCAATCAGCATCTTTAAGACTGGATATCTATATCTTATACATCAAAGTGGGGCTTCCCAGGTGGCACAGTGGTAAAGAATCAGTCTGCCAATGCAGCAGGCCCAAGAGACACGGGCTTTGATCCTTGGGTCAGGAAGATTCCCTGGAGTCAGAAATGGCAACTCGCTCCAGTATTCTTGCCTGGAAAATTCCATGGACGGAGGAGTGTGACAGGTGACAGTCCATGGGATTGCAAAGAGTTGGACATGACTGAGTGACTGAGTATATACATCACAGTCTGAGAACAATTGATACATGGATTCTCTAGTGTGGTCTCTACCCAGTACAGTAAGACTTTCAGGTTTCTTTTAAAGCTCCTTCTCTGATCACTCGACCCACCAGCTATTTCATGAGCCCAGTCTTACTTCTCCAGCTGAGTTACCCATCTCAGCCACCCTGTGGCTCTGGGGTATTTCTCTTTGCCCACCCCCCCTCCCCCACTCAGCGCCCCTGGGCACATCTTGCTGAGACCTCTGTCATACACATATTCTCCGGCTGGCTCTGTCCCCGTACCTGTGCCCAGAGTACTCATTTACCCTCCCACTGCCATCCAAGCCTTTGCTCTGTAGAACCTGCTGCCCACCCAGGTACAGCAGGTCCTACCAGGTACAGTGTGAACTGCTGGCTTTTTGAATCGCCAGCTCTGTGAGTATGATGAAATTGCTGATCTGTTTCCTCATCTGTATAAAAAGAGTTCTATGAGATACATTTCTAAAATTCTCTGCTTCTGGACAGCCAGTAATTTTCTGTACTCACATCATGTTGGATTATTAGCCTCTCCCCACAGCAGCTGTTTTGGCTCATATGATTTCTCAATCCGTCTGCTGGCCGCCTGTTTGGGAGGTGTCCTGTCCCATGGGACACAACTTAGCAGAAATAGTGTCTGGGGCTCTGACCAGTCCATCACAGGAGGTCAAAGAGGAAGATACACTAACCAAAGATGGCAGGGTGGAGCCCAGAAAGGACCCCAAAAGACAAATGGGGTGATGGTGGACACAGGGTGAATATTTGAGTAGTCTAGGCTAGTGGCAGGTATATACAGATCTTAACCCCCAAAGCAAAGCCCATTTATGAACCAAAGGAAATTGAAGTATTATAAACAAATATTGGGGTTGGCATTTATAAGAGGGATGTTTGGGGAATTTAGGCTACTGTCATGTAAACTTAGATTTAAATCCCCAAAGTCAAACTCATTTAAGAACCAGAAGGATGTTAGGTGTCATAGAAAAAGTCTGGGGAATGGTTGCAAGAGGGTATCAGGAAAAGAGCTGCAGATTCTGAGCTGGCCGGCAATGACCTTAGATCCAGCCTTCTCCATGAGACGTGATGGCTATCTGTTCCTGCAGACACAGAGCATTCCATCCCTTTTGTCCTTGGCTCACTCAGACCTTGGACAAGTCTGGCCAAAGCATTGGGGTGTAATGGGAGGGTTGGGCCCCCAGTGGATAGTGTGAGATCAGTCTTCTTCTCTCTGTAGTGTCTGGGATTCATGGAGTGGGGACTGAGGTGACATGGATGAGTTGTAACCATCCCTCCTTACTTCTGTCACATCTACCTAGTCCCCATGACCACTCTCCTGCCTTGTGTCCTAAGTTTTGCTTGATGCTTTCAAATTGTGGTGCTGGAGAAGACTCTGGAGAGTCCCTTGGACAGCAAGGAGATCAAACCAGTCAATCCTAAAGGAAATCAGTCCTGAATATTCATTGGAAGGACTGATGCTGAAGCTAAAGCTCTAATACTTTGGCCACCTGATGTGAAGAATTGACTCTTTGGAAAAGACCCTCATGCTGGGGAAGTTTGAAGGAAAAAGGAGAAGGGGGCAGCAAAGGATGAGATGGTTAGATAGCATCACCGACTCAGTGGACATGAATTTGAGCAAACTCTCCACCCTGTTCCAGTATGTCTTCTTTTTAACTAATTGCATCTGCAGTGACCCTATTTCCAAAGAAGGTCAAATTCTCAATTACTGGGGAAGTATATTTATCCTTCAATATATGAATGGGGGAAGGGACACAATCCAACCAATAATACAGTTCTTCCTTGTTTTTACCAATATATTTTTCTTATATCTTCAACTTCTTATCTGTATCCCTAGCTATTAGTAGGAGTTGAGCCTTAAACCAGACAGACCACTTGGAATCATGATACTGATTGTAAGGTGTCTGACTTCACAAAGTACCCCAGCCTAGGATCCTACTGTCATGTTCTGTCTACCAGATTGGACCCCCCTGGAAAGCAATACTGACCCAGGAAAAGATCAGGTGTCCCTTGAAAGTTATGTTTGGGGCTTTGACCTATTTCCTCTCCCTTGTTTTGAGGTCAATTTTGTAAACAGGTTAGCATTCTGCATCTTCCTTTTTCCCAGTACCTTCTCTGTTCATTTGTGTATATTTTCCCCAGACAACTCTGTGAAGGCAATATCTCAAAGCCTCATATGTCTCTGAACAGTAATAGGACTTCCACAGGCTACATTAGCTTCCCTCATAGCTCAATCAGTAATGAATCTGCTTGCAATGCAGAAGACCCAGGTTCGATTCCTGAATCAGAAGATCACCTGGAGAAGGGAATGGTAACCTACTCCAATATTCTTGCCTGGAGAATCCCATGGACAGAGGAGCCTGGCAGGGTACAGTCCATGGGATCACAAGAGTCGAACATGGCTTAGTGTCTAAACCACCACAGGCTACATGCATTGTTAATTATATCACTATATCATATGGGTTAAAGTAACACTTTGTGCTTTTGAATTCACAAAGTATAATTGAGAACACTACCAAGAAGTCGTATATGACCTACAGTACTTCAATTATGAGTAATTTATAGGAAATCTCTAGGTAATGTGACTTCACTGATGGATTAAATTATCAGAAAGTTACCAGATAGCTCCATATTTATTTACCCTTACATTTAACTCACTGGAATATTCCTGAATTCTCATGAATCATTTATTTGGCAAATCTTCTGATCTGAACATTAGCTCTGCACTATTACGTTAGATTTGGTGGGGGGAGGGGTGGGTGTACAAAATGGATGAGAATCAGTAAGAAGAGCTTGGAAACATTGATTTCTTATATCAGGGAGTGACAAATGAGTGTTAGAGGTGGGGAGTTTGGACTGTGTTTTTTGCTCCAACACCTAAACCATCACAGTCTCTGGAGATGGTTTGCTATTAAAGCTAATTGGTTCTCTTGGAATGAACTTGGACAATTTCTTCCTTCTGACATAACTGTGAATCCTCTCGAGGCTATAGTGCATCAGGTCCAATTCCTGCAGTTGGTTGACGAGAAAAAGAACATCTCCAAGAAAAACAATGAGTCCAGAGAAGGAGCAGGGGTGGGATGGGTGGCAGGAGTGTGAGGGTGGGAAGTTGTGGGGGGATGCTAAAATAAAGGGGACTGAGAAGCTGCTAGATTTTCATCAAAACACAGCAGTAATAGCTTCTGCCAACACAGCTGCCCTGAGCTGTCTCCTGTTTACAGTAATATGGCAATAAAGGGAAATGGTAGATGGATGCTACCCAAGGAACAAGTTCTTTCTTAGAAGTGTAAATTGGCATTTAGGCAAGTTAAGAAACAAGGAAAGGGGAAAGCTTCTATATGGGACACAAGACAATTTTCTGTCAGGTCAGGCTGCCAAGCTGGAACCATCTCAGCTCCCTGGGTAGACTTTCCTTAACACTTGCTCAGTCACCTAAGGTTTGGGTGGTCCATGGCTACGAGCCTCCCCTGTGGCCCTAGAGCCTGCCCTGCAGCAAACCACTAGGCTGCCAATAGGATCTCAGCACAATCATGCTGGGTAGGCCAGAGACAGAGACTGGGACCTACATGATCAACCCAGCTCCATAGGCTAGTCATAGACACCAGAAGTCACTGCCGCTGAACTGCCTTGTTCTGGGGAACTCTGGGTATTATATTCTAATTTTAATCCTAACAACAACTGAGGTCCCTCGAGAGCTTTTATTTGAGCTGAGCTGGTCCTGCTTCAGCGTCATTAAGAGTTCTAATCTTCTGAACCAGTATGCTTTCTTCTCTTATTCTTCATCTGCCTCTTCCACACTCTACTTTAACTCCTCATCTGTTTTTGTTCTCATGATAGTTCTGAGCTCCTTAAGTTGCTCATGACTAGACTCTTACTATTGCATGTCTTGCCTGAGGGAGAGTTCTATCCATGCAACTCTTCCTCCTATCCACCTGTTGTCTACCGTGTTATCACCTGGGCTTTCCTGGGGGGAGAGGCTGTGTCTCAGTCACCCTAGTCTCTGGCATAATGCCTGGTGAAATTTCTGCTAACCTGGAGGTGACAGAAAGGGAATGCTGATTTCCCCACAAACTTTTCCTGGTGACACCACTAGCATTTCACATCAAACCCAGCTGTCTATGGAGTGAAAGATACCATGTGCAGGAGAGTAGGTAAAGGACATTGGCACAGCTCCTAACTTCAGTGAACTTGGCATCCAGTTAGAGTGGCAGGACGCAAATAAAGAAATGATCCTATAATAACTTATGGTAGGTGGATGACATGGGTTAGTGCTCAGAGCTAAAGGTTAAGAAACCCAGAGGCTAGTCTCATTTTGTCAGCAGCAAGGTAGGAACCCATTTCCTCTGAGGCTGATTTCTTGAGCAAAGTGAAAATAAATTCCATCAGTGTTTCTCAAAGTGCGACACATAATATTTTTTGGGGGAGGGTGACCTATAGAGTCAGAATTGAGTATGATTAAATTGCAAGCAGAGAAACTCATTTCTTTTTAAATTTTCCTTTGGGTCACAAGGAAATGAGGCAAGACACAGTCTCAAGCTCAAAGTTTGCCTACTCTAGCCACTAGGATTGAACAATGTTGTATTTTCATTTTATTTTTTCTCAGGCAAATTATTTGGGAAGTTTTTCTCCATTTATGCTAATAAGATTTACTTTTAAAAGATTGTATTTTAGTAAGATAAATGAGTTGATTTAAATACATTACAAAAAAGTAGTAGACCATGACATGTGAGTATAACAAAAATTGTAAATGTGGTGCTGAAATATTTAAAGTTTAGGAAATACTAAATAAGTCAATTCTGGGATTATTTTCAGCCCTACACTTCCTAAGATTTTGCGATATTTCCAAGGGAATGGTATGGCTAATAGAAGATAAGAAGTGCATCAAGATGATTTACTGACAACACAATATGTCAAATGAACCACCGAGAAATAATCTGTGATACAAGTAGCTATGGAGAGAGATACAGATAGATAGTAGTATTGTAGATATAATTATAGATTGCTACACAGAAAGACTCAGATATTAATAATTAGTGTACAGATACTAATGTAGATGAGAATATATAGATAATATCTATTTTTACCCTGATTAGGTGAAACATAACTGTCAGATGACCTCGCAGCAAGAAGTGGCAAGCCACCTGATTCTTGAGACGTGAAGTTGCTCAGTTGTGTGTGACTCTTGGTGATTCCATGGACTGTAGCCTACCAGGCTCCTCCATCCATGGAATTTTTCAGGCAAGAGTACTGGAGTGGGTTGCCATTTCCTTCTCCAGGGGATCTTCCTGACCTGGGGATCAAACCCAAGTCTCCTGCATTGCAGGCAGACGCTTTACCCTCTGAGTCACTAGGGAAGCCCTGTGACATTGAAAAAAATGTGATATATTTGCATTTTCCTCCCAAAAGGAAAAAGAATCTTTTGAATTCTTTAGCCTGGATTTCTCTCAATTCAGGGGAAATGTTATTTTTTTTCTTTATTTTTTCAAGTTTTAACCTGCAGAGATGTTTAAACTGGCTTGTCTAAAGCGAAGAGGATTCTTGAGGATATAAAGAGAAGTGATCTCATCTAAGGAAGGTGGTTGGATGGTGGGGACTAGAGAAAGAGAGGGTTGGAACTCTCTGTCTCCCAAATGTGGCAGACTCTCAGGTCAGAGGGGGAGGATTCTGTACTAAAATCTTATCATTAAAACCACAGGTTCCCACCCTCATATACTGTTGGTGGGAAGGTAAATTGATGCAGTGCATGGGTGCTCAGTCATGTTTGACTTTTTGAGACCCCAGGGACTGTAACCTGCAAGGCTCCTCTGTCCATGGAATTCTCCAGGCAAGAATGCTGGAGTGGGTTGCCATTTCCTACTCCAGAGGATCTTCTTGTCCCTGGGATCAAACCCACATCTCTTGCATCTCATGCATTGGCAGGTGGATTCTTTAATCACTGCACCACTTGGGAAGTAAACTGGTACTGCCACTAGGGAAAAGAGTTTGGAGGTTCCTTAAAAATAACTAAGACTAGAACTATCATTTGATCCATCAATTCCTCTCCTGGCTATGTATCTTAATAAAACAAAAATTAGTTATTAAAAAAAACATGCATTTCAATGTTCACAGCAGTACTGTTTATAATAAACAAGACTTGGAAGCCACTCAAGTTGTTTCAACAACTTCAACAGATGATTGGATTAAGAAGATGTGGTACATATATACAATAGAATATCACTCAGCCATAAAAAATAAGGAAGCATTACCCTTTGAAGCAATGTTGATGGACATATAGAATATTTTGCTTAGTGAAATGTCAGCCAAAGACAAATACTATATAATATCACTTATGTGTGTGCAATTTTCCAGGCAAGAATACTGGAGTGGGTTGCCATTTCCTATTCCAGTAATATCACCTATATGTGGAATCTAAAAAATAGTTCAAATGATTACATACACAAAAGAGAAACAGACTCACAGATATAGAAATTAAATTTGTGGTCACTCAAGGAGAGAGGGAGGGGAGACAGACAAATTAGGGTATGGGATGAACATATTAATACACACTTCTATGTATAAAGTAGATAAGCAATAAGGATATACTGTATGTGTGCTCAGTCATTCAATCATGTCTGATTATTTGCGACTCCATGGACTCTAGGCCCCCAGGCTCCTCTGTCCATGGAATTTTCCAGCTACGAATACTGGAGTGGGTTATGATTGCCTTCTCCAGGGAATCTTCCAGACCCAGGGATTGAACCCACATCTCTTGCATCTCCTACACTGGCAGGTGAATTCTTTAGCACTACACCAGCTGGTTTGATTCCTGGGTCTGGAAGATCCCTGGAGAAGGAAATAGCAACCCACCCCAGTATTCTTGCCTGGAAAATCCCTTGGACAGTGAATGGGGTTGCAAATGAGTGGGACATGACTTAGCGACTAAACAACAGCTAAGGCTATACTGTATAGCACAGAGAATTATGCCCATGATCTTATAATAACCTATAATGGAATATAATCTGCAAAAATACTGAATCACTATGCTATACACCTGAAACTAACACCATATTGTAAATCCACACACACACAAAAAAAGACTAGAGGTTCCCATGATTTCTATGGGCCCTCCCCACCCCTCTACCCGCTACCCCAACCTACACACACAATATTCAAAATGGCCTGAGCAAACACCTGGGCAAGTGTCCACAGTATAAGACCCCTGGCCCATGATGGAGCACCACAACTGATCAGCTTCAGAGTCTTGGAGGGAGAAGACATAGAAGGTTGGATTGGGGTGGAAAGTGTTCTATTTTGGACATCTATGAGTCTTCAGACCCCAAGAACAACTGATATCAAACTTATCAACTGTGCTGAGTGAGGCACTGAAATTAAATTTATTAAAGAAAATGTAAGGTGACGTTTGTGCCTTAGTTTGTGGAAAACTTCATTCTCTTGACAGAGGAAGGAGAAATGGAAGAATCTGGAAAGCACAGGCTCTTTTTCTTCTGACAGTTTCTTCCCTTCCTTTCTTCCTCCACCACCGGCCTGTCTTTATTTTCTTTTTACCTACTCATCACACATATGTGCACATAAATTAAATGTGATTTTATATAGTATATGCAATGTTATTATTAATATAATAATAAATCATAAACTAACTTTACAGTCATAAAGACATAAAAGTAATTACATCTGAGACATGATGTCTTGGAAGTAAAATAGGTGGTTCATTCCATATTCAGCACTTGGAAAAGACATGGCCACAACACTGATGGAATGCCATGACCATATATGATAATGGTTTTCATCATCTTATGACCACATATTTAATTAAACCCAGTCTGGGGCTGCGTTCTCACAGTTTAGGTCATTTCTGTGTTAATTTCCAGAAGCATCATGTACATCCATTGGAATGTGTCAACTAAGTATAATTTGTAATTGTACAAAATCACTTTCCAAAAGCTTCTGCATAGCATCCAGCAGAGTGCCATGTAGATAACAACTATTTGTGAAATAGATGGATGAACACTCAATAAATTATTTTTAGTTTTATTTTTTCTACAGTCAAGATTCTCCATCCCATAAAAACTTGAGTAAGCCTCTCCTCTGACTTAGCTTCCACCTCTGTGAAGTAGAAAATCATGATGAATATGGCACCATATGTTATACAATTAGTCCTCATCCCTAAACTGTGACTTTTAGAAATGTGGTGTCATTTTCAGACACACAACTGATTACAATGAATGTGATTTAGAGATTCTAGAAAGAGAAAGACCCCAGGAAAAGTGTCTCACCAGGAGAAAAAGGGAAACTGGGCTCTTTTATTTCACTGTCTGGTCATTCAGCTTTGTGCCTGGACAGAACATGATCCTTCCTTTACTTCTGAGGATGAAACAGGAATGTTTAGAATTTCCAAGAGAAAGGGCCCACAATTATTTCCATGAGAATTTTGGCTAAGGGGACATTTTAACAAAATGTATTCCTGTCCTTGCCTGATTTCTATTAAATGTTCTATCCTTTCCCCTGAAAACTGGGTAGTGATTTCATGCTTTCATTATTCCAACCGATCTGAGTTTCACCAGACACTTCGTGGCTATAGTCAATTCAAAAAACAAATATATTTCCTCGATTTTACGTGAAGTTAGGAAGAAAGCCTGCGGGGAGTTAGACCCCCTGTGGAGGTCATTCTATGGGGTACTTGATGGCAGAAACAGGTGACAATGATTACTTGTATTAAGTAATGATTAGTACAAGTCATTGTACCCAATGATTACTTGTACTAAGAATATTGAACTTCACCTTAATTTTATCCATGTAGTGCAAGGAGTTTTATCCAATTGAGAATGTGTGCTTAAAAGTCTTCAATTTCTGCAAAGATTCTACAACATCTGCAATTGTATTAAAAGGAATTATTTAAATAAAAAAAAAAACAACAACGTCATCACCTTTATAATTTTTCTGCCCCATTTCCACCCAGTGTTGCCTGGAACCTTGAGTCCTAAGATTGCCAGCCATTCCCTACCTCCCATTAATTTCCTCCTAGACTCTCCAGCACGGTGCCCTTAGGGTTATTGAACACTGATTATGAGTTTGGTCTACTGAAGATCAGAATTAAAAATAGAGCAAGGTTCTAAACTCTTAGAGAATGAGAGAATTCTGTTCTTCATATTGAAAATAACATTAACCCAATATCCTTAGCTTATGTATGGAATTAGCCTATCAAAGCCACAGGCAGTCCGTGGGGCTGTAAAGAGTCGGACATGGCTGAACAACTGAGCAACAACACCACCAAAGCCACAGTTCCCCCATCTTTACAATAGAAATAATAATATCATCCTGATGGGACTGTTTTGAGAATTAAGCAAGTTATATGCAAAGCATCTAGCATACTGCACATGATATACTATGTGCTTAATAAATGGGAGGGTTTTTGTTGTTGTTGAAAACAGTAGTGTCTCTCTTTATATGCTGTTAAAACTACCCTCTTCTGTACTTCTTAATTAAGCATCACTTGAGGACTCTTTGGGGCAAAAAACAAAAAAATGAAAGACAACAATATTCCTTCAGAGATGCTGAGAGTCAGATGGATAAATCATTGGTAAGTGTATTTGATGAAAAGAAAGACCAATGGCTAAGGATGGCAGAAAGAGACTGTAATGTAGATTTTATTACTTATCCTGGGACTGTTTTAAGAGGCTCTGAATAAATTCTGCACCATGAGTTTGCCTCCTGCTTTGTTTTTCCTATACATTCCTGGGGGATGAATACAGTTTTGTCAGACTATGACAATTCCTTGTTCAGAAACCCTCACTGATTTCCTGATCTTTACTGGATTACATCTCAAAT
Organism: Dama dama; assembly: GCF_033118175.1. NCBI lineage: Eukaryota > Metazoa > Chordata > Mammalia > Artiodactyla > Cervidae > Dama > Dama dama. The sequence continues at coordinate 42,191,405 of NC_083705.1, read as the reverse complement.
CACATAGTCTGTTTCCAAATTTCTTTAAAACCTCAGCTCTCCCAGCTTCTCTTCATAAACTCTAGCCAAATCAGACACGTTTTATCTCCAAGGCATGCCTTATTCACTCCTGCCACAGGACTTCTGTAGGTGGCTTCCTTCTCTAGAACTCTCACAAGCAGACCAGTTCAAATGTGGTTTTCTCTCTAATATTCTCCCCTGATCTTACCAGTAAGAAGAAATCTTTTGAACTTTTGCATTTCTAAGTTATTTATATGTACATCTGTTGTTTAGTCACTAAGTCATGTCCTACACTTTTGTGACCCTATGGGCTATAGCTTGCCAGGCTCCTCTGTCCGTGGGATTTCCCAGGCAAAGATACTGGAATGGTTGTCACTGTTCTTCTCCAGTGTATCTTCCCAATCCAGGAACCAAACCTGTGTCTCCTGCATTGGCAGGTGGATTCTTTACCACTGAACCACCAGGAAAGCCCATGTACATTTGTAATGTCTGTTAAAATATTCTCTGCTGCATCATATTTATTTTTCTGAATTTTATTTCATAGTCACTTAAAGCACCAAAGACGTCTTAATTATTTACTATGCAAGACTTAACACATGGTTGGTGATCAGTAAATGTTTTCTGAATAAATGAATGAATGACAGTGATTGCACTGAAATGGCTCAATGTGGTTGAGAGACAAGATAAAAGCTTAAACATAAATGACAATGAGGTCACAGGTAGTGCTAGTACCAAGTAGGGGTCTGAAAAGCTGCTTCCAAGTCTGAGAGGAAAGCAAAGTAACGAAATATTAGGAGATTCAGTATTGGCCATGGAAGACTTTAGTCCTCTCTTCACCAGGTATTAATAGTGGAGAATAATGCCAAGACTTTCTCATTACCCACAAAGTAAATTAAAGCCAAAAAGGGGAATAATTTCACTCCATATGCCAAAAATTGCTATATATTCTGCATATAAATATTATTGTTTAAAATATGTTGAAAGTTTTTCCCCTCCTTGGGACAAAGAAATATTCTAGAATTCATATGTAGAATTTATATATTGGGTTGGCCAAGAAGTTCATTTGGATTTTTCTATAAGATATTATGGAAAATTTTTTGGAAAATATTTCTGGCCATCCCAACAACTCATTTGTTGAAAATGAGTAAAGTCTTTGTAGACCATGTTTTGGGTTTAAAAAAATCTACAATTTCTCCTTCATTAGGAGAAATCTGTAGCAATGGCTTAAACCTTAGTGGTTTCTACAAAGCATTGAGATGGTGATGTCTGAATGAATTATAACACACAGATTTAAATTTCTCTTATGGACATCATTAGTATTAAAATAATGAGAGTTTTTCACACATCTGGATTTTATCGATGCTTTAGAAAAACAGATTCAAGAACTGAATGAATGAACCCATAAGACAGTTGAGTATGAATGTACTTGTTTGCAATTTTATTTTATTTATTTATTTATTTATTTTTAACAGTTGGAAAACCATTTATTCCATTTAGTATTGTATTTTATATACAAGGACATTGTTATCCAGAGAAGTTCAGTGAAATATGTTTGTTAATGGCAGTGTTGGAACTATTATCTAGGCCATTTCCAAAAGACAGATGTGGTTTTTTTATTTTAATGTGTTCATTTGGGATGTGGGAAATGATTCATGTGGGACTCCTCCTCACATTGTAATACAGTGAGGAAGATTGATACAAGATTGATACAATTAATATGAGGGAAAAGGATGCTTCCTATCATGGCTTAGGTCAAATGTCAAAATTCAGGAACCCAGAGGCGGATGTTAAGAACGCAAAGAGATATGAGGGCTGGAGGCCCATCTTTCCTCAGTGGCATTTCCCATCCACATTGACAGGATCAGTATCACTATCTGAAGACACAACATGCTCCTGTGACACAGGGCAGGTGGAAAGCCAACAAGGGTGTACTTTAAGCCCACAAAGGGGGAAAGTACTCACTGACTTCTCTTTGGAGAGTCCCAGTGCCTAATCCTATAGTCAGTGTAACCAGCTCAGCCTGGTCTGCCTGAGACCTGCTTAGTTTTAGCACCATGTCCCACTCAGCCCTTAGGCCCAAGCGAACCAGGACAGTTGGCCACCCCACCTCTGGTCAAGGGTGTCATTTAAAGTGGTGCCTCTCTGCCTTGATGGTGCACACCCAACATCTGTAGTACTTGTTAAAATTCACATCTGGACTTAGCCTCTTAGGCTGGGGCCTAAGTTTCTGCATGTCTAACAAGCTCTCAGATAATACTAGTGCTGGGGCTGGTCTGGGGACCACACTTTGAGTATCAGGGTTTAGAGTATATTTGTTAACTCTTAGAGGTTAGATGGAGACCTCGCTTTACCATTTACCCCATTTACGAATTGAACATCCTTGGTGAAGTGAGTTAACCTCTCTGAGCCCTGATTTCCTCATCTCTAATAGAGACTGACAGAATTGTCTTCCCCACAGGGCAGTGAGGATTAACTGAGTTAATTATGAACACAGAAGAAGCACTCAACAAGTATTAACTGCTTTTATTGTTAAGATTCCCTGATGGCTCAGACAGTAAAGAGTCTGCCTGCAGTGCGGGAGACACAGGTTTGATCCCTGGGCCAGGAAGATCCCTGAAGAAGGAAACCACTTTTGTTATTACTGACATTTTATTGTGTATCACTGAAGTAATCAAAGAGGTGGTTGACAGTGAAAACACAAATAAGTTGAAGAAAATTTCAGGTAAACTCCTGGTTGAAGGAGCCACAAGCACTGGTGTTTTTAAGGCAAATTAGAATGTTTGAGGCAGAGGCACATCACCAGGATGGAAAACAGGATTGACCTATTAGGTAAATCTCAAAATGTGTGGTCATCATAAAACACTAATCTTTTACACTTTATTGCACTTTCTGCTCTGTATTCTGAGTTCCCTGGAATGGTAGGCATGTCACAAAAGTCTGAATCTCTGATTCATGCAGAGGAAATTGGACCCACTAAGCTGTTATGCCCATGGAGTCGCAAAGAGTCAGATATGACTGAGTGATTAGGCACAGCAAGCAGTTACGCCCAAGGCTCAACCTCAAGCCCAGCCGGACTTCATGGACTTCATGGCCTGTACTGCCATTTTCTGTATGAACTCGAAGAAGTTATACAACAGTTTTGAACTTTAGCGTTCTTACAGCCCATGGGGATGATAATGCCTACCTCACAGTCCCATATGAGAATCAAAAGTGAAGTGCCTGTGCAGGTCTGGCCCATGTTAACTGCTAAATAAATACTGGCTAGTGTTATAACTATCTTTTTGGTATTAAAACAGAACTATTTCAGCTTCATATTCATTAAGGGAGAAGAGCCATTGGATTGAGTGCTTCTTGGATGTACTCGTTCTCAAAAGATAATAAAGCCTTCAGAATTTGATGACCAGATGCTGTTGGTACCTAAGAGGTGAGGAGCCTGAATTCTAACCTGAATTCTCTGCTCTATTATGAGCGATCTTGAAGCATAATTCATCTTCATTCTTACTCACTGGAGCAGGGGTACACTTTGATTATTTGTTACAAAGAAAACCATTGTTGGGCCAGTGGTCTATACCCGGATTGTCACTTTCCAAGCATTGGCTGATTTGACCTGTTTTATTACCAGGTCTGAACATTTGGATCGGAGAATGAAAATGTATGAAACCAGTGCTAGGGAGTGGCAGTTCCTGGTGGTGGTGGGCCAAGAAAGACGCAGAAATTTTTAGATTTGAGAACTTGAGGCAATAATGGGCATGTCAGCAGTTAGAGTCAGAACTAATTTATTTATAAATCCTCACTTCGTGTTCAAGACATTTTCTAAAGCTAAGCCATATTTCTGATGTTGCAAGAAAAAGATCAAAAATATTTAATCCTAAGTCTAAGAAATAAGACTATTGTCCTATTCAAAATTTGGCAGGGCTATGTCTCAGAAAAATAAAACAGCAGCTCACAAATTCTTCTTTCAAATTACTTGACCAAACCCACACATGCTCTCTTGCTTCTCATACCTGAATGCCCTCATTGGATATAGAACTGGGTTATGAACTCATGTCTCAGTTCGGGGGAGGAGCGTTGGTTTGGAATCAGTTCAAATTCTGGCTGCTCTACTGAGGAACAGTGTAATTTTGAAGAACTTATTTACACTCTCTGATCCTCATTTTCTTTCTTTATGAAATAGCTATAATCCCTTCTTCAAAGAGTATTGGGAAACAAATGATATAATATTCAAAGAGACTCCTGCGGAGCTCAGCTCATAGAGAGTATTTAAAACATATTCATTTTCTTCCTCTCTTCTCCTATGCTTTGCACCTTAATATGCATTGGCTTGTTCCTCATATTGCTGTCTGCCATCTGCTGCACCTTTGAGATACAGACAAAGTTTAAAGCCTCCTTGTAGGTGTTCATGATCTGATCTGGGGCATCCCAAATTTCTGTGTCCCTCAGGTCATTACTGAGCAGGGGGTAAGCCCTTGATCCAGTTATCCTAGAGAACATCATCATCACTCCTTACCTAAAATTGATTTGAAATAGTGAGCATAAATCCAAATGTTTCCTGTATACAGTTCTCTGGTGGCCAGGATGCATTGATATGGCAATGGTGCCATTGAAATGTTTTCAGAGATCTTTTGTTTCACCACTTACCAACTAGGACAGAGCACCTGTCAGTGAAAAACCATATTGCATTTCAGAAGAGTATTTCCCAATTTAGCCAAAAAAGAAAATTGAGGGTCTCAATCTTGAAACTGCATTGCTTTTCTTTAAGTAGGTATCATGCCATTTGGTTATAACAGTATGGAAGATTTTAGTGCATAATCGCAATAATTTCTCACAGTTTTAAAAACAGATGAATCTAGGAGTTCAATCACACCCTGAAAACCAAGATCTGAACTCATGCTTATCCCAAATTCCTCTAACTCTTGGCAAAGTGACGGATATAACTTCCTGCTATTTAGTCCTTCGTTTTTCAAATTTTAGAGCTACTAAAATGTGAAATGTATAGATTATGAAGCTCACTCTGCTGGAAGCTTGGATCAGTGAGCATAATTTGGTCCTAAATGAATATTCAATAAAATGTACTCATATAGTAGTTGAATGAAAGCTTTATTTTTCCCTTAATTCTTCATAAGAATCTAATTTCCTTTGTACACAGCAAACATATGTTTCCCTGTGTTTATGAATAGAAAGAGCACAAGCTAAAGAAATAAGTAATTTGAATTTTAGTTAGAATATTTTCTTTCTAATGTGGACCATTTTTAAAGTCTTTATTTGAATTTGTTGCAGTATTGCTTCTGTTTTTATGTTTTGTTCTTTTGGCCGCAAGACATGTGGGCTTTTAGCACCCTGACCAGGGATCGATCCTGTACCCCCTGCACTGGGCAAAGTCTTAACCACTGGATGACCAGGGAAATCCCTAGAACCTTATCTTTTTGAGGAAGTAGTTTTGTGAAAGTTGGGGTTTAATTTTGGGGTTTAATTTTCTTCATCTCTATAATGATGGTTTGGCTAGCAGACTGCAATGGCAGTCTCCAACTCTAAACTTTTATAATTCTGTATAAAATCCTCATTTTTTGATCTAAAATGTGCAGTGGCTAATTTTGATATCTTTTGTTGCTCCTTTGTTGAAATGCATAGAAATTATTCCAAAGAATACATATACAGTTGTTCACTGCATTAGAAAGGAACATGCCTTATGGTACAGCACAATGTCCTCATAATGAGTGGGCAATGACTTAAAAGTCTGATAAATTAGTTAGAAAGCTGAACAACCATTGGTGATCCAATATAATTGAAATTAGGTCATCAGTGGCCCAACATAATGGGGAAACTGGGAAAAGCTGATATTACATTCTAATGAAACAAGCATTTTTTTTTACTTCTTCCCTAACTGACAGGTCATAGGGTACATTAATTGTTCTAGAGTAAAGAGAAGTGTACTTTTCTGAGAGAAATATTAGATACAAGCTGTGATTTTCAAAATATGTAACAATATGTATGGCATGGGGTCCCACCAGTCAGAAAATACAAAGAATAACCAACCATGGATATAAGCCTTAAAAAACTAAACCACATAGCAGGGAAGGAGACTGTGGGATGAATGTAGAAAGTAGCAGTGATATATACACATTACCATGTACAAAATAGGTAGCTAGTGGGAACCTACTATATAACACAGGGAGCCCAGCCTGGTGCTCTGTAATGACATATATATAGTTATGACTGATTTGCATTGTTATATAGCATTGTACAATGTTGTACACAGCATTGTAAAGCAGTTACCCACCAATTAAAAAAAAAAAACAACTAAAAGCCAAACCAAAGAATAAACAACTTAGAAGTGCTTTTACTGTTCCCATCCTCAATGAGAATAATTTAGTTTTTAGCAAATATGTATATCCCCAGTTTGAAAAGAAACAACCAAAGGGGGAAGCATGTATCTGATTCCTGCCTACTTCCTACTCCATCTTGTCCCACCTTCCCCTTGCTCTCACTGTGCATCCACATATGCCTCCTTCCCACCTCTGCCTAGACTGCTCTCCCTGCATCCTTGGGCAATGGGTTCCTAATCATCACCCACTCTCTGAGGATATCACACCATCTCCTGAATAGGCTCTCACAGCCATCTTAGTTATTCCTGGTACTTCCCAGCACATTACCCTGCTTCGTTTTCTTCCCAGCATAGGGTGATAGCTGAAATTCTGCTTTATTTATGGTCAATATTTATTTATTTTCTGTCCACTTCATGAGGGTCTGTATAGAACAGACTTGAGCTATCTTGTGCATGCTTGGCAAATAGTAGGTCATTAATTAATATTTCAATAATAATAATAATGTGTGTGCTCAGTTGTGCAGTTGTATCCAGCTCCTTGTGACCCCATGGGCTGTAGTTCACCAGGCTCCTCTGTCCATGGAATTTTCCAGGCAACAATACTGGAGTGGGTAGCCATTCCCTTCTCCAGGAGATCTTCCTGACCCAGGGATCAAACCCAGGTATCCGGCATCTCCTGCATTGGTAGAAGGATTCCTTACCACTGAGTCATCTGGGAAGCCAATAACATTCATGATAAACCTAAAAACATATGGGCACCTAGTGCATGTCAGACTCCACCTAGAGCCACCTAGGTGGCTCAGTAGGTAAAGAATCTGCCTATAGTGCAGGAGACCCGGGTTCGATCCCTGGGTCAGGAAGATCCCCTGGAGAAAGAGATGGCAACCCACTCCAGTATTTTTGCCAGGAGAATCGTATGGACAGAGGAGCCTGGTCGGCTACAAACCGTGGGGTTGCAGCAGTCGGACATTGACAGGGAATAAAGCACCACCACCCACTTAGCTTATCTTCCTACATCTCAAATCAACTCTATGAGATGGATCTTCATTTTAACAAAGGAGGGAAAAAGAGGCTTCTAAAAGGTTAGAGAAGATAACATGCTCAAGATCTCAATGTTCTTATAGGTGTTAACTGAGATTTTTTTTTTCTTTTCTTTTCTTTTTTTTTTTTAATTTTTTTATTAGTTGGAGGCTAACTACTTCACAACATTTCAGTGGGTTTTGTCATACATTGATATGAATCAGCCATAGAGTTACACATATTCCCCATCCCGATCCCCCCTCCCACCTCCCTCTCCACCCGATTCCTCTGGGTCTTCCCAGTGCACCAGGCCCGAGCACTTGTCTCATGCATCCCACCTGGGCTGGCGATCTGTTTCACCATAGATAGTATACATGTTGTTCTTTTGAAACATCCCACCCTCACCTTCTCCCACAGAGTTCAAAAGTCTGTTCTGTATTTCTGTGTCTCTTTTTCTGTTTTGCATATAGGGTTATCGTTACCATCTTTCTAAATTCCATATATATGTGTTAGTATGCTGTAATGTTCTTTATCTTTCTGGCTTACTTCACTCTGTATAAGGGGCTCCAGTTTCATCCATCTTATTAGGACTGATTCAAATGAATTCTTTTTAATGGCTGAGTAATATTCCATGGTGTATATGTACCACAGCTTCCTTATCCATTCATCTGCTGATGGGCATCTAGGTTGCTTCCATGTCCTGGCTATTATAAACAGTGCTGCGATGAACATTGGGGTGCACGTGTCTCTTTCAGATCTGGTTTCCTCAGTGTGTATGCCCAGAAGTGGGATTGCTGGGTCATATGGCAGTTCTATTTCCAGTTTTTTAAGGAATCTCCACACTGTTTTCCATAGTGGCTGTACTAGTTTGCATTCCCACCAACAGTGTAAGAGGGTTCCCTTTTCTCCACACCCTCTCCAGCATTTATTGCTTGTAGACTTTTGGATAGCAGCCATCCTGACTGGAGTGTAATGGTACCTCATTGTGGTTTTGATTTGCATTTCTCTAATAATGAGTGATGTTGAGCATCTTTTCATGTGTTTGTTAGCCATCTGTATGTCTTCTTTGGAGAAATGTCTGTTTAGTTCTTTGGCCCATTTTTTGATTGGGTCATTTATTTTTCTGGAATTGAGCTTCAGGAGTTGCTTGTAGATTTTTGAGATTAATCCTTTGTCTGTTTCTTCATTTGCTATTATATTCTCCCAATCTGAGGGCTGTCTTTTCACCTTACTTATAGTTTCCTTTGTAGTGCAAAAGCTTTTAAGTTTCATTAGGTCCCATTTGTTTAGTTTTGCTTTTATTTCCAATATTCTGGGGGGTGGGTCATAGAGGATCTTGCTGTGATTTATGTCGGAGAGGGTTTTGCCTATGTTCTCCTCTAGGAGTTTTATAGTTTCTGGTCTTACATTTAGATCTTTAATCCATTTTGAGTTTATTTTTGTGTATGGTGTTAGAAAGTGTTCTAGTTTCATTCTTTTACAAGTGGTTGACCAGTTTTCCCAGCACCACTTGTTAAAGAGGTTGTCTTTTTTCCATTGTATATCCTTGCCTCCTTTGTCAAAGATAAGGTGTCCATAGGTTCGTGGATTTATCTCTGGGCTTTCTATTCTGTTCCATTGATCTATATTTCTGTCTTTGTGCCAGTACCATACTGTCTTGATGACTGTGGCTTTGTAGTAGAGTCTGAAGTCAGGCAGGTTGATTCCTCCAGTTCCATTCTTCTTTCTCAAGATTACTTTGGCTATTCGAGGTTTTTTGTATTTCCATACAAATTGTGAAATTCTTTGGTCTAGTTCTGTGAAAAATACCGTTGGTAGCTTGATAGGGATTGCATTGAATCTATAGATTGCTTTGGGTAGAATAGCCATTTTGACAATATTGATTCTTCCAATCCATGAACACGGTATGTTTCTCCATCTGTTTGTGTCCTCTGATTTCTTTCATCAGTGTTTTATAGTTTTCTATGTATAGGTCTTTTGTTTCTTTAGGTAGATATACTCCTAAGTATTTTATTCTTTTTGTTGCAATGGTGAATGGCATTGTTTCCTTAATTTCTCTTTCTGTTTTTTCATTGTTAGTATATAGGAATGCAAGGGATTTCTGTGTGTTAATTTTATATCCTGCAACTTTACTATATTCATTGATTAGCTCTAGTAATTTTCTGGTAGAGTCTTTAGGGTTTTCTATGTAGAGGATCATGTCATCTGCAAACAGTGAGAGTTTTACTTCTTCTTTTCCTATCTGGATTCCTTTTACTTCTTTTTCTGCTCTGATTGCTGTGGCCAAAACTTCCAACACTATGTTGAATAGTAGTGGTGAGAGTGGGCACCCTTGTCTTGTTCCTGATTTCAGGGGAAATGCTTTCAATTTTTCACCATTGAGGGTGATGCTTGCTGTGGGTTTGTCATATATAGCTTTTATTATGTTGAGGTATGTTCCTTCTATTCCTGCTTTTTGGAGAGTTTTAATCATAAATGAGTGTTGAATTTTGTCAAAGGCTTTCTCTGCATCTATTGAGATAATCATATGGTTTTTATCTTTCAATTTGTTAATGTGGTGTATTACATTGATTGATTTGCGGATATTGAAGAATCCTTGCATTCCTGGGATAAAGCCCACTTGGTCATGGTGTATGATTTTTTTAATATGTTGTTGGATTCTGTTTGCTAGAATTTTGTTAACGATTTTTGCATCTATGTTCATCAGTGATATTGGCCTGTAGTTTTCTTTTTTTGTGGCATCTTTGTCTGGTTTTGGAATTAGGGTGATGGTGGCCTCATAGAATGAGTTTGGAAGTTTACCTTCTTCTGCAATTTTCTGGAAGAGTTTGAGTAAGATAGGTGTTAGCTCTTCTCTAAATTTTTGGTAGAATTCAGCTGTGAAGCCATCTGGTCCTGGGCTTTTGTTTGCTGGAAGATTTTTGATGACAGTTTCGATTTCCTTGCCTGTGATGGGTCTGTTAAGATCTTCTATTTCTTCCTGGTTCAGTTTTGGAAAGTTATACTTTTCTAAGAATTTGTCCATTTCATCCAAGTTGTCCATTTTATTGGCATAGAGCTGCTGGTAGTAGTCTCTTATGATCCTTTGTATTTCACTGTTGTCTGTTGTGATCTCTCCATTTTCATTTCTAATTTTGCTAATTTGGTTCTTCTCTCTTTGTTTCTTAATGAGTCTTGCTAATGGTTTGTCAATTTTGTTTATTTTTTCAAAAAACCAGCTTTTAGCTTTGTTGATTTTTGCTATGGTCTCTTTAGTTTCTATTGCATTTATTTCTGCCTTAATTTTTAAGATTTCTTTCCTTCTGCTAACCCTGGGGTTCTTCATTTCTTCCTTCTCTAATTGCTTTAGGTGTAGAGTTAGGTTATTTATTTGGCTTTTTTCTTGTTTCTTGATGTAAGCCTGTAATGCTATGAACCTTCCCCTTAGCCCTGCTTTTACAGTGTCCCATAGGTTAAAACTCTGAATGCATTCTTTGCTGGGCTGCCTCCTAATTAAATATGCCTCCATAATTAATAAATCAAGCAAAACACGTCCATTGCCTTGTATTATCTGAACTATTGGATTATATTACTCTTTAGTGAGTAATGATTCTTAACATTTTATCTTCATTAAGGAAGTTAAATGTTCTTTGCACTCCCTTCCCTAATGAACCACGTTTCTCTAAGAGAATACATTACTAGGGTGTATCATTTCTTACCATAAATACCAATTTTAAAATATACCACTTGGAACACCCAGATCACTGAATCTAATATTTTCCTCAGACAGACATTTATAGATTGCATATTTGTGTCCCTACATAATTTGTTTGTTGAAACCTCTTTCCTCAACATGATGGTATTTGGAGGTGTTTAGGGTCATAACGGTGTGGAGCCCTCATGAATGACATATTGTTGTTGCTCAGTCATGTCTGATTCTTTGCAACCCCATGGACTGCAGCACGCCAGGCCTCCCTGTCCTTCATCATCTCCTGGACTTTGCTCAAACTCATGTCCATGTGTCATAGTGACCTTATAAAAGAGCTCCCCCAGAGAGGCCCCTTGCCCCCTCTGCCTTGTGAGGTGACAGCTAGAAGAAATTGTCTGTGAACTAGAGAGTGAGCCCTCACTACACATAGAATCTTCTGGTGACTTGATCTTGGACTCCCAGCCTCCAGAACTGTGAGAAATAAATTCTGATGTTTATAAGCCACCTTTCTATGATGTTTTCATTATATAGTGACTGAGAGAAAGATGCTGGAACAATGAGGAAGGTCAGATGCTGAAATAGTAAAAAAGTTTCAACAAAAGGATAGGTTTCATGAATGTAATTCAGAAGCCAGTAAGTTAGAGGAAAAATAACTAGGAATACCAAATAGTAGATTCCTGTACACAGATAGAGTCTTAATTTTTGACTTTTGAAAGGTTTGTTAAAAATACCTAAAGTTTTCGTACTGGATCTTGAGAAAGACGGCATGATTCTTAAAAATAGAAATTGCAAGTCCCAACCCCAGATCTACTGATTCAGAATCCCCGGGTGGAGGTGGGGGGAGGAAGGAAGAGGCATCCCAGAAGAACATTATATTTAAGCAAATTTGGCAAGACTGAGCCCAAGAATGCTTATTATGTGAGTAATACAGGATGCACAAAGATGATAATGTGAGGCAAGCAAGAAAACTTTATGAAATTCTTTACATGAAAGAAAATCATTAAATCTATTATACACTCACTATTGTATTTTTGTTACTTTCCATTGCTTCTCATATAAGATCAAAATTCAATAACTACTTTAAATGCAAGATTTAAAATCTTAAGCACTCAAAACTTCCATCATCAAATTTTGTTATTGTTGTTGCTCATTTATTGACTCTAAGGGTATATTTCTTTCTTTTATTTATAATGTATGCATGCATGCCTGCAAACGTGTGCACACACACCCTCACACACGTGCACGCGCATTCACACAGCTCCATGGCAGCAAAGAAACCCTCACATTCCAGATATGTCTTAGTGAAGCATGATGGTTAAGAATTCTCAATATTTTCACGTTACTTGGAACACCAGTAGGTAGGTTACCCTGGCTCCATTCCCAGAATTGAACAGTAGGGGCCTTGTGAAATGCTAAATGATGTGTATAACAGTATTCAGGCGCTCCGAGAGCCAATCCGTCAAAACATTTGCTGCTTTGAAAATGTGTTCTTCAAAAAAATGGGCATATGGAACTTATTACGCTGCTTGGTGGAGTTCAGGCAGCAGAGTCCAAAATAAGCATAAAACCCTTTTGAGGACACAATTCTACCTTAAGGTAACAGAGTCTCTAAAATTGTCCTTCCCTGACCTAAAGAGGTATAGAACTGTCACAGGAAGTAGCAGAGTTCCAAATATTTTCCTGGGATTCAAGTGTTAGAACAGTACAAAAATTGGTAGAAGTTTTGAAAAGACCAAAAAAGTAATATTTAAATAAGAGCTTGGAACATTTGACCTGTTTCAGTAACGATCCCTCAGTTGTTATCTCTTTATCACCCATTTCTATCAAGGTCGTTGGCCCATAATTGTTGTTTAAGAAATATTTGTGAACAAATAAATCTGACATTTTACAGCTACATATTCAAGTAAAGATTAGAATGCACAGCTACACACTTGTGGAAATTTGATGGATGAAAGGGAAATTAAATCCTTTAATCTCCACGGAAATAAAAGAAACATTTTAACAAAGAAGAAAATAATCAAAAGAAGGTCCATGATTAGCTTATTCTCATTTTTTTCCCTCCCTGCTGATTTTTGTGACACCTGGATTTAAGAGGATAGACTTTAAACTTTTTTACAGGTCCTTATATAATTGAAATAGTGAAATATCAAAGGAAGCTAATTGATAGAATTTATGAAGGATTAACTTACTTTGAACCTGCATAACATAATGTGCGCTGTACAAGGTGTTAAAAGAAAACCTGTGCTTCTTTTTCGTTAGCAGAAAAGACAAAAAATGTTATTATCAGTCACTGCAGACAGCAAGAACAGAATTTAGGTTTTGAAGCTGAAAAGCCTCAAACTCCTTACTGTGTTTTATTATGCATAACTGAAATTCTTCACAGTTACAAAAGTGTAAACTCCTCCTGATTGCATCAATATGTACTTGGAACAGGCAGGCCTGGAGACCACTCATTGTGAAGGAACTCTGCAGCTACATTTTGATTTGCTTTGAAGGAATAAAAGTAAATAGAGAAAGTGTGCTTCTCTGTGAAAGCCATGCAGGCATCTCATTTCTACCTTCTTGTGAATCATAAGGTGAATTCATTTGCCTTGAAAATCTCCTTCATCTGAAATTTCCTGACAGTCAGAGATAGTCCCTTCTCAGCATGTTTAAGCACCCAAAGAGCCTTGCCTGGATTGCTCTTTGATGGTTTAAATTCTCCCAATGCAATGCTCACTTCTGCCCATTACCTTATTTTTCACTATTTCATGATTCGTCTTTTATATTTTATGACTGCTTCCTTTGGGATTTTTTTTTTTCCAAGAAAAATGACAAGAATGATCCACATAAATCCATAAGAGAGGTTGTAAAATAAACATTATACCATGCGTGTGGGGTAAAAAAAAAAAGCTACAAATGGCTGTTCTCACTTTCTGGCACTTACACACATGGCCATCTGTTTGAGGGCTGTTTTACTTGGCTCTTTCCCAACATTTATGTAACTGGCCGATTGAAAGGAAATGACATCACCAAGTTTCCTGAAGACTATCACTGGAGCCACAAAAAAGTTAGGAAACAAATTGCTTAGTAAAGAGAAAGATGTTTTTCAAATGTCTCTTTTCTCTTCCATTTCTTTCTTTCTTTTTTCCTAGCATTTCTAACAATATTTTCCCCTACTTCTGTACCTTCTTTATTAATATTTTCAATGTCTGCTTTAGGGCTTCTCCTCTTTGAATTATGAGGAATTAAGAGGAGAAAAAATGCTCTTCTTTGGGTTCACACGATATGATCATAACATGTTGAAAAGTAAGGAGCTCTCAGACCCACCTAAAATCCAGTAATAGATTTGATTGACTTCTTTCTCTCAAATGACAGCAGATTTTTGAACCTGTAGATCTAGGCTTTGGAAAGATCTGAAGTAGTTCTCACAAGACCTAAATTTTTCAGCTATCAACTTTCTCTTACAGCTTGATGCACAGAGCAAGATGGGATGAAGAGGAACGTTTGGAAAGTATATCGTATTTGTTGGCAACACTAAGATGGCAGAGGTAGGAATGATAGAGGTTTTTATGTTAACAGCATAGTTTTTAGGTCCTCTTATCCCAGTATCCAGTAATTTGCACCGCTGGACCAAGGAGGCCTTTCATCTGATTCCAAAATGAAGCCATCTCTAGGGGAAGTCTAGCAGCTATTTTTAAGGCTCACAACTGGATGGAAAACATATGAAGTATTAGAGGAAATTAAGTATATCTGCTTAATATTTTCTTAGGAGTTCAGAGCAGAAGATTATCTAAACAGGGACCTCTTTAAGCCTCTACGTTAAAAACTTTGGACTTTTAAATGCCGTATATCATTCCAGTGGCCTTCCACTTGGGGTCTCCTGTAACATTGGGTTGTTGGAGCTGCGTCGTCCTGAATCAGCATTCTTCCAGCTGGAATGGGAGCATTAGTTAGAAAGTGTGCCTTTTTGACATTACCTGGATTGGTTTGAAACTCACCTCCTCACCTCCCCACCTCCCTTTCCTCCGATCTCTTTTCTATCTATCATCATCATGGGCAGTGGATTCTGCTAGCGCCCCATCCCGACTGCCTCTGCCAGCTGATGCACCCATCCTTCAGGTGTTTGGGGTTCTTTCTGGAGAATTGTCAGTAGTTGATGGGAGCCACCTGCTGGGAATGTGACAGTGTCACCCTTTCCCCCACCCTCCTATTTGGCCAATGATTGACAGGTTTAGATATATAAAATTCTTAAGGGGCTTCTCTGGTGGCTCGGTAGTAAAGAATCTGTCTGCCAATGCAGGAAACATGGGTTCAATCCCTGGTCTGGGAACATCCCACATGCTGTGGAACAACTCCTGAGTTGCTCTAGCGCCTGGGAGCTGCAACTACTGAAGCCCACGTGCCCTAGAGCCCATGCTCCACAACAAGAGATGCTTTCTCCTAATAAGGTTTGGAAAGGTTTTCCTTTCCTGTAACAAGTCACATATATCTGAAGCCCTGTCATAGACTCAGTTTTTTAGGGCTTCCTTCCTACCCAAGGCATGGATTTCCCAGTGCACAAGTGGTAAAGAACCCACCTGCCAATGCAGGAGACTTACGAGACATGGGTTTGATCCCTAGGTCCGGAAGATCCCCTGGAGAAGGAAATGGTAACCCACTCCAGTATTCTTGCCCTGAGAATCCCCATGGACAGAGGAGCCTGGAGGGCTACAGTCCATGGGGTCACAAAGAGTCGGATACAACTCAAGCGACTTAGCATAGCACAGCACCCAAGGCACTCTGATTATCAACAATGATATCCAAATGATGAGACAATTCCAAGAGCAATTCTATTGAAGTCAAAAGCGTGAGAAAGGTCCCTATCAAAGTTTATACAGCAAGACAAACGGTGCAGTTGGGAGGTTATCAATCATCAGCAGCATCTAAAGAAAAAGTTTAAGGTAAGACTGTAAGGAAAAAGAAATCATCAATGATAAGTTACTTGAAAGATTTTAAAGAATCTGGTGGAGACTGCAGAGGCAGATAAAAAATGTTGTTGGATTAAAAAAAATGCTAACACATATGAATGAAAAAACTTTGGAAAACATAGAGAAGTAGAAAAATAATGTCAAAATCACCTAGAATCCTACTATCCAGATATAATCATTTTAGATATATTTCATTACAGTTTCTTTCTTTCTATCATTTATCTATGTTTGCTATTTTATTCATGTGTATTAATTTATACACATTTATGCATTGGGAATTGCTACATATACAATTTAATATCCTGCATTTTCTTCTTGAACACTACTACTAACTTTTCATGTCATGTAGTACTCTGGAAATCCTGTTTTCAATGTCTACAGAACATAAATTCTATAGATTGACTATAATATATATTTATTGTCAGAATTTGGGTTTGCTAGCAATTTCTTGCTGTTTACAACACTGCTATAAGGAATAATAGGCTTGTACATAAATCTTGATGTTCATTTTAGATTTTCATTTATAGATTATACTAATAGTATACTATATTATACTAATAGTAAAACTACCAGGTCAAGTGCATGCAAATTTTAAATAAATCGTCAACTTATGTTCTGATTTTTGGCCAACATACTGGCAGTTATTTTCTAAAAAGGATGTGTCAATGTGCAATTATTCTAATAAAAATTCCATTGTGTAGTGCTATTGCCAAATTCCATATGCAAATTAAATAGAAGCAAATTTAGTAAATTTTATAGAAAACAATGTAATCATTTTTTTCTTTGTGTGTGCATGCTATTTGGACCTTGTTTCCTCTTGTGTAAAGATGAAAACTTTTTTGTTGTTGTTAACTTTAAAATAAACATTCCTAGGAAGCAACCTAAGTATCCATAGATGAATGAATGGATAAAGAAGATGTGGTGTATATATATACAATGGAATGGTACTCAGACATAAAAAAAGAATGAAATAATGAAATGGTACCATTTGCAGCAACATGGATAGGCCTAGAGATTATCATACTAAGTATGCCAGACAGAAAAAGACAAACATCATATGATATTGCTTATATGTGGAATCTAAAAAAAAAATGATATAAATGAACTTATTTGCAAAACAGAAATAGCCTCATAGACATAGAAAAGAAATTTATGGTTACCAAAGGGAGAAAGTGGGGGAGGGATAAATTAGGAGTTTGGGATTAAAATATACACACTATGATATGTAAAAGAGAAAACCATAACTACAAGGACCTACTGTATAGCACAGGAAACGATGCTGAATACTGAATATCTTATAATAACCTATAATGGAAAATAATATAAAGAAGATATATATACATATATATATATGTAACTGAATCCCCTTTGCTGTACATCTGAAACTAACACAACATTGTAAATCAACTATATTTCAATAAAATTTTAACGCATATGTTTATAAAAGATAAAAATCGTGTTCTTGATTTTTTCCTTTTTAATATGCCTTATTAAGGTCTAGAGAAAAAATACTCCAATGAAACCCTAGGTTTCAAAAACATGGAAACAATCTGTTGACGAGGGAGGAAGGAAGAAAAAGGTGGTCGATTGGGTCACTGTTTTGGGAGACACGAGCCTAGCACACATGAATTTCTTTACTCCACTAGATGAAATTGATTCTTTGCTCCACTTGAATTGTCTTGATACACTGACCTACTATATTACACACACATCTACGGTATGCCTTGTCTTGTGGACATTTCATTCCCAAATGAACATTACTTGTACCTGATTAATTGAGGAATTGTGAACAAAATCACAGAACTTGAAAACAAGTGAAAGCATAAAAGCCAGTCTGGTATAAACAAATTTAAAATAATGTGCAAATATCACATGGAAGAAGAATCAGGCCAACAACTGGATGGTGGCTCTTGGGACTGAAAGAGGACCCGTGGAAGGAGGAGTGGGTAGTAACAACTCTGCAGTGCTGGACAGTCAGGGTATAGGAAAAGGGACTAAACCATCTTCCGGTTCTCATCTGCCTCCCCAGATGTCTCTTGTGGAGTCGTGTCTGGTATGTTCCTGATTTTATAATGCACCAAGTGACACTCTAGGTAAAGATGCAATGTTGTAATGGTTAATTCACTCATTAATAAGTATGCTATTATATATAACCACAGTTTCCTTTAAGTATTTGATTTACAATAGTAAGCAAACTGTACATACGTGTTTTTGCTGTATGTATATATATGGATTTGTGGGCATGTGATTTCAATAACAAACTGGCATTTTCCCATTTTTAACGAATTATAGGTTTTGTCAACATGGAGTCTAAACAAAGAACAACAAAGGAACGAACACATAAGAGAAACGAATAGCAGAGGAGATGCCTAGAAAGATTGGGAAGGAGTAGAAAGGCAGAGGAAGGGGTCAGGACACGGGCCTAGAAGACTCTGCCAAAGTGAACGTTTTGATAAGAAACAGATCCAAGCTCTCTATACCCGATAAGTCACTTTCCATCTGATGTTGCTTTGACATCCAAGTTCCTCAGTGGTTGAGGTACTTCAACCAGTGCCCTGATTCTGGTTTCCTTTCTCTCTCTCTCTTTTTTTCTTTTAAATATGCTGCTGTTTACTTTTAAGAAAATTGTGTCTTAACACTTTAATATGCATAAATGTCATAAAGTATACATTTTACCATATCACTTTAATGAAATACTTTTTTAATTAAATTTTTTATATATTTACTATTTATTTTAGACTGTGCTGGGTCTTAGCTGCTGTGTGCGCTTTTCTATAGTTGTGGCGAGTGGGAGCTACTCTCAATTTGAGGTGCATGGACTTCTCATCGCAGTGGCTTCTCTTGTTGTGGAGCATGGGCTCCAGGGTGCATGGGCTTCAGTGGTTGCAGCATGTGGGTTCAGTAGTTTTTTCTGCTTGTGGGCTCTGGAGTACAGGCTCAGTAGTTTGGCACACAGGCTCAGTGTGCACGTGGGATCTTCCCAGACCAGGGATGGAACCCATGTGTCCTGCACTGGCAGGCAGAGTCTTACTGAACCACTAGGGAATCCCCTATTGGAATACTTTTTACAAACAAAATGCCACTTGAGGTGTTGCAGGCTTTGTCTGTATATCAAAAATAATCTGACTAAAATTTTTTTCTTAAGGTTTAAAAAATGATTCTTTTTTAGACTGTAAACAACGTAATCATTTTGGGGTTACACAAAATGGGATCTTAGTTCCCCAGCCAGGGACTGAACCTATATACCGTGCACCGGGTTAAGTCTTAACTATTGGACCACCAGAGAAGTCCTTGACTAAATTTTAGTTTTAAAAATCTGTTAAATTCAGTTAAGTGATATTGGCTTTAAATTGCTTCACTTAAACAGTCTGCTCTGGTATCAGGCAGAGCTCTGTTAACAACCACCTTTGTTCTCACCCTTTCTTGTCTACCTAAGAGTTAAAATATGAACCCCATGAAGTATTTAACTCCCTGGATAGTTACTGCTATACCACACTGAACCATGTAAACTTTCACATTCTCTAACTCGTAATATAGAAATTTGATATGCCTTAAATATGAATTTGGGACTGCTAATATCTAATAAGTATGCACCATCCTTTATCAATCCCCAAAATTTTATTTGCTACAGATGGAATTTTATTTTTTTTTTAATGTTGGGATAGTTTTAGGTGGGCTTCCCTGGTGTCTCAGTGATAAAAACTCCACCTGCCATGTAGGAGCTGCAGGATATGTTCGACCCCTGGGTCAGGAAGATCCCCTGGAGGAGGAAATGGTAACTCAGTAGTTTTGCCTGGAGAATCCCATGGACAGAGGGGCCTTGTGGCCTACAATCCATGAGGTCACAAAGACTTGAGCATGACTGAGCACACACATGCACACACACATGAGAAAAGTAGCATGTGTGGAATGACCATTTGGGAACACTGGGGTTGCAAAGAGTCAGACATTAGGGTCGTAAAGTTTTGGACATAACTGAAGTGACTTAGCGGCATACTTTTAGGTGGTAATTCATGAGGCCATTGCTGACTTGTACATGAATTTTAAAGCCAATGGGCCACTGGATTCTTTAGTGCAAGGAGTGATTACAGATATCTGAGACAGGCACTGTGATTCCCAAAGTGCCTGATTTTCCACTTTTTCCTCTCAAGATGTAGTAATGGATATAACCAATTTAAATAACTGGTGAAACAAAATCACATCTATGGGCATTTTAAACATTTTTGTGTAAACATTTTAATGAGACAAAACTAAAAGCTGGTTCTTTGAGAATATAAAATAAAATAGACAAACCATTAGGCAGACTCATCAATAAAAAAATGGAGAAGAATCAAATCAATAAAATTAGAAATGAAATGGAGAAATCATAACAGACAACACAGAAATACAAAGGCTCATAAGAGATTACTATCAGCAACCATATGCCAATAAAATGGACAATTTGGAAGAAATGGATGAATTCTTAGAAAAGTATAACCTTACAAAACTGAATCAGGAAGAAATAGAAAATCTTAACACACACATCACAAGCACAGAAATTGAAACTATAATAAAAAAATCTTCCAACAAACAAAAGCCCAGGACCAGATGGCTTCACAGGTGAATTCTGCCAAAAATTTAGAGATAGCTAACACCTACCCTACTCAAACTCTTCCAGAAAGTTTCAGAGGAAGGTAAACTCCCAAACTCATTCTATGAGGCCACCATCACCCTAATACCAAAACCAGACAAAGATGCCACAAAAAAAGAAAACTACAGGTCAATATCACTGATGAACATAGATGCAAAAATCCTCAACAAAATTCTGGCAAACAGAATCCAACAGCATATTAAAAAGATCACACATCATGACCTAGTGGGCTTTATCCCAGGGATACAAGGTTTCTTCAATATTCACAAATCAATCAATGTGGTATATCACATTAACAAATTGAAAGATAAAAACCACATGATTATATCAACAGATGGACAGAAAGCCTTTGACAAAATTCAACACCCATTTATGACTAAAAACTCTCCAGAAAGCAGGTATAGAAAGAACATACCTCAACATAATAAAATCCACATATGATAAACCCACAGAAAACATTATCCTCAATAGTGAAAAATTGAAAGCATTTCCCCTAAAGTCAGGAGCAAGACAAGGGTCCCCACTCTCACCACTACTATTCAACATAGTTTTGGAAATTTTAGCCACAGCAATCAGAGAAAAAAAGGAAATAAAAGGAATCCAGATTGGAAAAGAAGAAGTAAAACTCTCACTGTTTGCAGATGACATGATCTTCTACATGGATAACCCTAAAGACACAAAAAGAAAATTACTAGAGCTAATCAGTGAATATAGTAAAGATGCAGGATATAAAATTAATACACAGAAATCCCTTGCATTCCTATACACTAGCAATGAAAAAACAGAAAGAGAAATTAAGGAAACAATCCCATTCACCATTGCAATGAAAAGAGTAAAATATTTAGGAGTAAATTTACCTAAAGAAACAAGACCTATATATAGAAAAATATTAAACACTGAAGAAAGAAATCAAAGATGACACAAATAGATGGAGAAATATACCATGTTCATGGATCAGAAGAATTGATACATTGAAAATGAGTACACTACCCAAAGCAATCTATAGATTCAATGCAATCCCTATCAAACTACCAATGATATTTTTAACAGAACTAGAACAAATAATTTCACAACTTGTACTGAAACACAAAAAACTGCAAATAGCCAAAGCAATCTTGAGGAAGAAGAATGGAACTAGAGGAATCAACCTGTGTGGCTTCAGACTATACTACAAAGCCACAGTCATCAAGACAGTATGGTACCGGCACAAGGACAGAAATATAGATCAATGGAACAAAATAGAATGCTCACAGATAAATCCACACATGTATGGACATGTTAATTTTGACAAAGGAGGCAAAAATATACAATGGAGAAAAGACAATCTCTTTAACAAGTGGTGCTGGGAAAACTGGTCAACTACCTGTTAAAGAAAGAAACTAGAACACTTTCTAACACCACACACAAAAATAAACTCAAAATGGATAAGATCTAAATGTAAGACCAGAAACTATGAAACTCCTAGAGGAAAACATAGGCAGAACACCCTCTGACATAAACCACAGCAAGATACTCTATGACCCACTTCCCGGAGAAATGGAAATAAAAGCAAAAATAAACAAATGGGACCTAATTAAACCTAAAAGCTTTTGCACAATGAAGGAAACTATAAGCCAGGTGGAAAGACAGCCTTCAGAATGGGAGAAAATAATAGCAAATGAAGCAACTGACAAAGAATTAATCTCAAAAATATACAAGCAGCTCTTGCAGCTCAATATCAGAAAAATAAAAAATGGGCCAAAGAACTAAACAGACATTTCTCTGAAGAAGACATAGAGATGGCTAACAAACACATGAAAAGATACTCAACATCACTCATTATTAGAGAAATGCAAATCAAAACCACAGTGAGGTACCATCTCACACCAGTCAGAATGGCTGCTATAGAAAAGTCTACAAACAATAAATGCTGGAGAGGGTGTGGAGAAAAGGGAAACCTCTTACATCGTTGGTGGGAATGCAAACTAGTACAGCCACTATGGAGAACAGTGTGGAGATTCCTTAAAAAACTGGAAATAGAACTGCCATATGACCCAAAAAACTGTTTGGGCATACACACCAAGGAAACCAGAATTGAAAGAGACATGTGTGCCCTAATGTTCACTGCATCACTGTTTGTAATAGCTAGGACATGGAAGTAGCCGAGATGTCCATCAATGAACGAATGGATAAGAAAGCTGTGGTACATATACACAAAGGAATATTACTCAGCTGTTAAAAAGAACATATTTAAGTCAGTTATAATGAGGTAGATGAAACTGGAGCCTATTATACAGAATGAAGTAAGTCAGAAAGAAAAACACCAATACAGTGTATCAACACATATGTATGGAATTTAGAAATATGGCAATGATGACCCTATATGTGAGACAGCAAAGGAGACACAGATATAAAGAACAGATTTTTGGATTCTGTGGGAGAAGGAGTGGGTGGGATGATTTTAGAGAACAGCACTGAAACATGTGTATTACCATATGTGAAATAGATGACCAGTCCAAGTTCAATGCATGAAACAGGGCACTGGAACAACCAAAAGGGATGGGATGGGGAGGGAGGTGGGAGGGGGGTTCAGGACTGGGGGATACTTGTACACTCACGACTGATTCATATCAACGTATGGAAAAACCACCACAATACTGTATAGTAAATAGCCTCCAATTAAAATAAATAAATTTAAAAAAAAATTAAAATTAAAAAAAAATAAAATAAATAAATTAATTAAAAGAAACAAACAAAGATTTTAATGAGTTGCCCAGCAGATAGTTCAACTGAGATAATTTTTTGTTATGTGGCATGGATGATTTAAAAATGATAAATGATCTTTATGTTTAAAAAGGATACAAATTAATTTATTTGTGAAACAGACTCATAGGCATAGAAAACAAACTTATGGTTATAGAAGGGGGAGGGGGGATCAGGATTAACAGATACACAGTACCATATATAAAATAGATAAACAACAAGGACCTACTGTATAGCACAGGAAACTATGTTCAATGTCTTGTAAAAAGCTATACTGGAAAAGAATCTGAAAAAGAATATGTATATATATATACACACACAAATATGTATAATTGAATCACTTTACTGTACGCCTGAAACTAACACAACATTGTATATCTACTATACTTCAATAAAAATAAATATATTAAGTCATTCTACATCAAAGCTATTTTTAGCCAAGTCGAGGACTCCACAGAAGCACTTGGAATTTGTGATTCCCCACACTAGGCTTGTGTAATCCATTCCATTCATATGCAGCTCCTCCATCCCACCCAACTTCCTGCTTTTTCCTCCAAAATTACTGGCTAATTTTAATACACTCCTGTTGGCTCCATTTGACTGCAGTGGGATATTTACCTTGGCAAGTGTGTTTGCTTATGTAAAATGAGTAGTGTTTACTTTGTGATAACAATAGCCTTCGGAATATTGCCTTTTTAGTATACAATCACATAGTTACAGGAAAAATAAATAAGTAAATGAAATAGAAATCTATGTTTAATAAACCATAAAAGACATACATTACTTTAGCTATGTATGATTATATGTAGGTCTGTATGTATGTACATACAGATCTATATATGAATACATATATCTATATATAGTTTTAACACATCCCAATTTTGCTATATGATAGTACTGCATGTATGTGTATGATTAAGAAACCCCATTTTAGCTGTGTGTTACTTTTTCCCCCTCTAATCATATAATTCTATTTCAAATATGAAGTAAAATAGCTTAAAAATATGAATTATAGAAGCCAAACCTCTCTGAGTCATGTAGTGAACTTCCTCCATCCTACCCCCACCCCACCACCTCCCACTGTTATTTTTGTATATTTGGCATAATCGTTTCTCTTTAATGAGACAGAAATTTCCTTTCCAAGAAATGAGTGCAAGCTCCAGACTGAAATGATAAAAATGTTGATGGTGGTATCTAGTCTATTCAAGTTTATTTCTCCAGGTATGTGTTATATATATGTGCAGTTATTTTGCTGGCATCTAAAGTGTCGATTCGTTTAGCAGAATTGTCTACTATCTCTAAAATAACAAGAATGACCACTAAGAAAAAAATATATATGAAATTACACTGCTGAGAATTTTTATGCTTTTCCCCCTCTTCTGGTGGTGGAAGGACCTTTGTCTTGCAAAGGCAAAACTAGCAAGAACTTTATACTTTTGGCTTCAACATTAAACAGAAATATGTCCATTTAAATCTTTGAATAGACAAGATGGGTTTAGGTTCAGCCTCAGGAAAGATGGAATGGGTTTAAGTGTGAAGTGGGTAAAAAGCGTGGTTTTGTCTTTTTATGGCAGGTGTGATCTAGAGGAAGCAAGAGGCTTTATCTCTAAGTCTAAAGAATTAAAGGAGGATGAAAATGGGCTTACAGTATCTGATATGGACTCCCTATTGTTTGTGTCACAGTTTACATCATTTGTTCACAGTTGGTCACAAGACCTCAGTCTCTATTCCGTGCTAGGAATGTAGTTTTTCAAAAACAGGAAGCAACACTTGAAGTAACTGCACATTTACAGTGACTACCAGGCTGATCCCTGGTCTTTGTCGCCGCTTTCCTGTTGAGGTCTGGAGGAAGTGGCAGAGAAAGAAAAGAGAGGGTGGGGGAGGTGACTCGATTACAATGAGATTGCAATGATGGGTTAGACTGACCCTGGACTCATCTTAGTGCAAGAGTGATGAAAACACTTTAAAGAGTTGCCAACAGTTCAGTAGAAAGTATTTGACATCTCACCTACATCAACAAGCAAGAGTTAAAGGTTAAATCACACACACTCAAGTGCTGGGAAAAGGATGTGTTTGTGTCATCAACTTTCTTTGTTCTAGGATGGCCTATGTCAACAAGGGGACAGACACATTCCCTGGTTGGAGCCACCAGGACAATAGAGATGGAGCCACAATTTGTACATGATAAATCCCCTTCTAAGCATTTGTAGTTTGCTGCAAGTTACATGGGCTTCTTTATGGTTCTCTACATGTATTTGAATCACTATGTATTTAGAACAATGTGGTTTTGACATTTTCTCTTTCTTCATTCAGATTCTTGGGGTCCCAAGCATGAAGCTAAGTTTAAAAGGAGGAAAATCTGGGAAGGGAAAGGTTTTCTCTTCTTACATGTTTCCAGTGTTGACTCTAAATTCAGTGAGCCCCCACCCTAACGTAACTGGTGCTCACACACCGGAGGAGCTATTTTGGAAAAGCATTTATTTAGTGCTCTTCACAAAGCTCTGAAAGGTTGAACAGGAGATTTCCTGACCAGATTAACAATGGTTGAAATTGACATTGTTAAGAAAAGAGAATATATCTCCCCAAAAGAGCAATGCAAAACTATTGTCAAGAAGACCAACAGATGTGTCTTGGAAGGGAAAAAAGGGAATAGAAAAATGCATCATATTGTGGGCAGGTCAAGTCCCTTTTGAAGATCTGGGGAAAGCAATGGAATATCTATTTGCACTAAAGCTTATGCCCATGTTTAGTAAGATCAGAGCCTCCTTTATGACAGTCCACAGAAATCCTAAAGGTCCTTGTAGTATTAGGGGACAGCAAGGTGTCTCCCATGCTTCCTCATCGTATTTTGACAGTTAAATAAAAGACAGTACAAAAAAGGTAAGAATAGATATAATCAAAAGCACTTTAACAAATAAATGTTTTCTAAAGAAAAGGTTCTGGACCCTGGATGGTGCATGGTGAGCAAGGCTTTGTACCTTCACACTTCACATTTTCTGTTACCTATAGATTTTGTATAACCATCAGTCACTAGATTCTTTCATATATGAATACTGTCATTTAAGCCACAACAATACTTACTTGTTATTCTTATTTTTGGCCTAGAAAACATTTTCTCAGGTCTATGGACTTATTTTCTTTCTGATCTCTGTGGTAAGGAATATGTATAATTTGAGATGGATACATTACGCCCTCACCATCTGATATCACGAAATACTGGCAACATTGAAAGAGCATCCTTCACCAACAATCTGATCAGTTTTCATGTAGCATTACAATGACTACATCTGGCTTGAGTAAGTCATTCCTGCAACGTGCTTGACAAGGAAGCTGACACTAGATTTTTAAGGTTGTGTAACTGTATTCTCTTCTATCATGTTGCTACTAAATGCTGCAAATAATGTCAGAATTTAGACTGAGACTTGCTCTCATGACAGTATACCAACATGGCCTGGTGTGGCTCCTGGAGGGGATCTACAGCCCTCATCTACTCTGACCATCAGAGACTATACAGATCCTACCAAGAGAACTTGACAGTTTAAAGCAGCCAACTTGGCTTATGTCAATTTGCCTCCATTTTTCAAAATTGGTCTTAGCATTAAGCATTGCAGTGTTTTCCATGGGTAACTAGTTTGTTTTTACTTTCCAACATTATGAACCTTGTATCTGTTTTCTTTCCTCTTTGTGTTGGCTGTTTGACAGTTAAGAGTTAGTCTGTTGGTCACCTGTAGCAAGTATATAAAATTTCTTGGAATAACTTTCATACTTCTATTTCATTTTTAGAAGGTAACACAGTGAGTGATAAAGAGCATGAGTTCTAGAGACAGACATCTTGGGTTCAGATCTACTAAGTCAGTAGCACAGAGCCTGGACATGTTAACCTTTCAGTTTTCTTATCAATCTTCTTGCGGCATCCATGATGGAATGAGGTAGCACATGCAGAGCACTTAGAGCAAGATTGGAGCCCTGGTAAGAATGAATAAGCGTTAGATATGACTTTTGGATCCATTGTATTTTTCTAGTTTATTTTGGCCTTGCCCCAGTTTTCTTCTTTTGTTTGTTGAAATCTTGCTATGATATGGGGTTGACTTCCCTAGTAGCTCAAAAGGTAAAGAATCTGCCTGCAACATGGGAGACTCAGATTCAATCCCTGGGTCAGGAAGATCCCCTGGAGGAGGAACTGGCTATCCACTCCAGTATTCTTGCCTGGAGAATCCCACTGACAGAGGAGTCTGGCTGGCTACTGTCCATGGGGTCACAAAGAGTTGGACAGGACTGAGTGACTAACACTTTCACTTTACTATATATGGAATACATGTGTTATAAAAATGCCTTAATTTCTTATGTTCGGACAGCAATGTTGAGGGTGTATTTGGAAAGAATGGAATTAGAAGTATGGAAGTCAATTAGAAGAATATAAAAATAATCCATCTGATAGAAGATAACTAAAATAGCAGCAGTAGAGGAAGAGAGGTATTTGAGTTATTTATGAGATTGAATTGACAGGAGCCAATGACCCATTTTATGTGAAAGGTAATTAATAGTAAATTTAGGGTGATTTTTAACTTTCTAGTTTAGCTGATGGGCAAATGAAGATACCATCAATCAAGATCAGGAATATACAAAGTGTTAGTGGTGGCTGGGGGTAGTGATAAATAATGAGTTAAGTCTTGGCCATGATGAGTTTGAAATTTTTTTGCCAGATAATTAAGTAAAGCCTAGTAAAGCTTTGAAAATAAACATCTAGAGCTTAGCAAAGATTATAAAGATGGACACATTAGTTTAGAATTTAGCAGAATGTATGTGTTTAGCAATTATTATAGGTATAATCACCCAGTATTATGTGAAGGCCATGGAACTTTTGGGAAATGAATTTGAAGACAAAAGCTGTGTCTTCATCTTTGTATTTCCATCCAGGATACTAGCCCAATCTCTGGCACAGGGGAGACAATCAGAAAATTTTTACTTCATGACCTGTCAAGTGGAATGAGTGAATAAGTAAATAGAGAAAAGCCTCAGAGGAGACTAAGAAAGAACAATTAGAAAGATGACACAATACTAGCAGAGAATGATTTCTCATAAGAACAAGGGTTTTAAGAATGAGGGTACAGGCAACATTTTGGGGTGCTGGGTGACATAAAATTGAGACAGATAGCAGGTAAACTGAACGACAGAACTAGGGCAGAGAGCAGACAGAGAGTAATTACATTGAATGACAGAACCGGTACTCAAAGAGATCTCAAGAGTGTGGAAATGAGAGTTAAATCTCATTGCTATTTACTAGGGATAAGTGGAAAATCTTAACTTAGGTACATAAAATCAAATGCATAAGTAGTAGACATAGATGACCTGATTTAATTGCATTCCTGGGATTTAATAGCATGCTGAAAATTCAATATAAATTAATACTAGAGCCTGCCTGCCAGGGTGTGTAATTAAGCACTGCCAATAAAAACATCCAGCATGAAAATATGGGGATAATAATAACGTAGTACATATTATGTAGTAGATATCCCAGGTACGGTTTGGGACAATGCATTTCAAGAGAAAAAGCTATAAAACTACAGTATATGTAGGGGACAAGCAGAGTAAGGAAAAGTCTGAAAGTCATGCCATCACTTGAAGGTGGCCGAGGGAAGTTGGTGTGTCTTACCTTCATGCTGAAAAGGAACTAACTGTACTTTATGCAGTCAGGTCTAGATCAAAGGGCTCCACAGAAGTGGTAGGCAAAGACTCCAACTCACTTTGAGAAAGAATTTTCTGTAATTAGGCCTATCTCACAATGGAATTAGCTCTTAATGGGAAAATGGCCTTTTTTTTTTTCTAATTTCTTTCTTTACTTACTTACTGAACTAATACTTTGAGGGCATCTACCAAAGTTTCTAAGATACATATCCCTTGGCAATCAGGATATAATAGTAAACCAGTGACAGATAACTATTACCCTACTGGAGTTTACATTTTATGTTCATTTATTTATTGAGCATTTATTGGGTTCATGCTCTATGCTAGACTTGTCCTATGCCTCCAAGATACAGGGGAAAATGTCTCTGCTATCATGGCCTCAACCATCTGTGGGGGAAGAATACACAAAGCAAATACATACATAAATATACATGAAATCACAGACTAGACTAGAGGATAATTTGTACTATGTAGCCAGATGAATTTTAAACAGAAGAAGTTAACCAGGGGAACTAATGTATTTGGTGAAGTCTGGAATGCTCCTTCTAAGAATTGGCAGATTGTGCGTAAACATGGAGGAACAGTATATGCAAGGCTGTGGTCAAGGATGGAGAGAAAGCCAGTGAGGACAGTGATACCATAAAACAGGATACATAAAAGGAAAAGGAATCCTTTGAATTCTGTATGAAGAATGCATTAGAGAAGGAAAAACTGGATGTGGAGAAAATAAGGACCTCATTTCTTCAGTCTCAATGAAAGGTCATAGTGCTTTGGAAGAGGATGGAGGCAGTGGAGATGGAGAGGAATGGATGAAATCAAAGTATATTTCAGAGCAGGCTCAACAGTGATTGAGGACCTTGTCTGAACTGCACTGATTTTATATGAGGAGTTAGGATGAGGAGGATTTCAAGAACAATTTTCAAGATGCTAGCTCCTGTAATTGGCTGCAGTCTGAGAGAAGGCCCTTGGAGAAGCTCCATATTTGTGGTGGTAGGGAGATTGATCATGGATATGACCATGGATATGAGTCCTCTTTGGACAGGTGACATTTTTTCAGATGACTGTAGGCATCCCAGTGATATCAGTTAGAACTAAATCAGAGTCAGGGAGTCAGTGTGTCTCCTACGGATGGGTCCATCATGTTCCTTGGTGTTCAGGAGCTCTGCCTCCTTTTCACTCTCCCCTTGATATCTGGGATGGAAGGAGAATATGGAACTCCCTTCTTTTTGTCAACAGAAAACTGTGTAAAAGATTTTTCAAGATCTTTTTTGTTGTTGTTGAAAGAATTCAGATAGAAGTCTTGTTATCTGCGTTGATTCCAACCAGAGCTTCAGAAATGATTTTTTTTCAGATTATGTGTGGTCTTGTATCCTTGGCCTTGTAGTCCTCATTCTTCGTTGGTACTGAGGATGACTTTAGATGCCTCTTTCTATAATGAAGATGTTTTCTAAATGTTTAACTGCTTGTCAACAATCTGAGAGAATTCATAGACATGTAAGTTGCAGATTTTTCTCCTACTGAATTATATTGTACAAGAATCTCCTCTGAGAAATTGGGAAATCACCTAGAAGCTGTTAAACAGCAGTGCTTCTTTGGTAATATTGTTGATGGATATGAGAGAAAAGACCATTAAATCAGGAAAGGTAAGATAAGCACTCCTAAGAAAGTACACTTCGACAGCTGTAATTAAGTGCCAAAAAGTCTTTCAAATAAACACAATAAAAGGAGAGACAAAATAGCCACCAGTTAGAATGATCTCCTCCACCCACAACGCCATGTCATTTTTCTTTATAGTCTCTTGATCCACTACTTCTACACTGACGCTGATAATTTAGTATATCACCTTATTTTAATGCATCATCTCATATGTGGGTTCTTGAAATAAGGTCTTGCTTTGGTCTCCTCTCCCCTCTGCCCTCCTTCCCTCTATCATCAAAGTAAATTTTCAAAAATGCTTCTTTCATAATACCTATCTAGAGTTCAAACTCTTCCACTCAGCCTACAGGTTATGGTGATAAACAAAACAAATCCCACCTCCTTAGACTGATGGTTAAGAAACTCTGAAGGATGCAACCCATCCCAGCAATGGTATTTCGTGCCCCCGACCCCATCCCCGCCCCCCACCATTCACTGCCTTGTGAGCACACTGAAATGTTTCCATCTCAGTGTTGGTTTATGCTGCTCACAGCTTCAGAATGTCCACCTCCTCCCTGACTTTGCCCTTCTTTCAAGCCTAACACTGAACTCCACCTCTGGAAACACTCCTAGGCCATGATGCTCTCCTGCCCCCATTCTCAGTAATCCTCTCCAGAGAGGGCCTTGTGAATGCCTGACTGGAGGTCAGTGGGATAACTGAGGTCATCTGTATTTAGAGTCTAGACATTTTCCAGTAAGGAAGGAGATAGGCTCATTTGAAAATCTAGTGTTGGAAGCAGGAATGAAGAGAGACAGCTTTTGCCAGATGCTCTGGGAAGTATAATGTGCAATAAAATGTAAGGCATTTTTTATCTCTTCTCTCTTTCTCTGTCTCAGCTTTTGGAGCCAATTTCCCCATGTCTGGAACTGACAAATTTTCTGGTTTCTTCCAGAACCTGTTTCCTCCTTCAGTCTTTCTATAACCTCTAAGCATACGTCCTTTCATGGTCTCTTTTTCTCTCCCAGATCGTATGAATAAAAATATTTATTTCATGGTCTAACCTTTACTCTTTTTTCAGTTTTTAATACTTTATTTTCTTTTTGTTTACTTCTTAAACTTAATTTTTATTCATTCACATTTTCTTGCTGAGTCAAGAGAGACTTCCTTTTCTCTTTCCTTCCTCTAAATAGTTTATTACTAAAGGAAGTG
Organism: Dama dama; assembly: GCF_033118175.1. Lineage (NCBI taxonomy): Eukaryota > Metazoa > Chordata > Mammalia > Artiodactyla > Cervidae > Dama > Dama dama. The sequence continues at coordinate 42,159,524 of NC_083705.1, read as the reverse complement.
ACAACTTTATAGGGAGAACATCTTGCATTCAGATTACTACAGAGCAGTGGTTTCTTTTTATTCCTCATGTTCCTGGCCAATTATAATTTTGAGTACATTTTGATATTGTCTTCAAGTTTATTTGGAATGGGAGGTAAGGTTTTACAATAAATTACTCTAGAGTACTTGGTTTTGCAGTAAATTATGCTATACTATCTACCATATTGGCATATATTGTCACAGCAACCCACTCTAGTTTTCTTGCCTGGAGGATCCCATGGACAGAGGAACCTGATGGGCTACAGTCCTTGGGGTCACAAAGAGTTGGACACAACTGAAGTGACTTAGCAAGTATGCACATGCTATATTACCTGTCATTTACATATTAGCTTGATTATTGTCTTTAAATGGCTCTGAGCGATCTGAAGGCTTCCCTGGTGGAATAATCAAGGAATGTTTTTGTTTTTGCCCTTAAGGCCCTACCATTTAAATCTCTGGTATCTAAAGGAAAATGCTGCAGTAGCTTATCCACCTGATACGCAGTAAACAGTATGTCAGACACGCACAGAAGATGGGGACTGTCGTCATGTTTTAAGCAAACAGAGGCATTTCCTAGCCACATAGTCTCATCAACTCTTTCTCAGATGAAGTAGTAGCTTCCTTCCTTGTGATGAAAATAAGTTCTTGTTTGAAGAACAAGAGATGATTAAAATACATATGCTTAAGGCTTATGAAAAGACTGAAGGAGGAAACAGGTTCTGGAAGAAACCAGAAAATTTGTCAGTTCAAGACACGGGAAATTGGTTCCAAAATCTGAGACAGTCCTAATCTTGTTGACTCTATTTACTCAGACTGTATTTACTCAGCATTATAATAGGGGCAGCATTATAACAGGGAGAAAGAACTCAGAGCAGTTGCCCAAATGTGGACTCTGTCCTAGGAGAGAAAGGAGAGAATGAAGTGCTTAACACTTAGGTGAATACTTTTCATGTCAGTAGTTGGGTTCCTCTCTATGCTGGGAGTAATTTATCCCAGACTGGGACCAGAAAAGTCAAAATCCTTCTACTATGAAACATTTCCAGGATGCAAATGCAAAATTCATTCATGTGGAAAATGTCACTTATTGTTTTGTAAAGCACAGTTTGAAACCGAACTTCTATTTTTATTTATTTATTTCTGTCTTTCTTGTACAGTATTCACTGTACTTAGATTTTGAGGTATACTACTACAGCTTGCAGAGATTTCAGGTTTCTTTAGCAGAGTAGCCTGGACTCTTGTTTAAAACATAAAAGATTTGAAGGTTTTCATATATTCTGGCATTCCATATTGCCCCTGTCTTAGCTGGCTTTATTTTCAGTAACTGAATAAAATGGAAACAATAACAATACTGTGTGTGGTCCTCAGTTGCTTAGTTGTGTCCAACTCTTTGTGATACCATGGACTGTAGCCCACCAGGCTTCTCTACCCATGGAATTTTCCAGGAAAGAATACTGGAGTCGGTTGCCATTTCCTTCTTCAGGGGATCTTCCCGACCCAGGAATCCAACCTGAGTCTTCTGTGGCTCCTGCATTGACAGGCGGATTCTTTACCTAAGCCACTTGGGAAGCTAAATAATAATAGTAATAGTAGTTTTACTAAGCATTTAATGTATGCAAGGAACTGCCCCAGACATTATGTATAAATTACATCAATTCATCTTCACAATAATCCAATGATATAGGTAGTGTTGTTCAATATCCATTTTCAGATGAGGAAGTAGTTCAGAAGGTCAGTTCAGTTCTGTTCAGTTGCTCAGTTGTGTCCAACTCTCTGTCATCCCAGGGGCTGCAGCACGCCAGGCTTCCCTATCTATCACCAACTCCCGGAGCCTACTCAAACTCATGTCCATTGAGTCGGTGCTGCCATCCAACCATCTCATTCTTTGTTGTCCCCTTCTCCTCCCACCTTCAATCTTTCTCAGCATCAGGGTCTTTTCAAATGAGTCAGTTCTTTGCATCAGGTGACCAAAGTATTGGAGCTTCAGATTTAGCATCAGTCCTTCCAATGAATATTCAGGACTGATCTCCTTCAGGATGGACTGGTTGGATCTCCTGCAGTCCAAGGGACTCTCAAGAGTCTTCTCCAACACCACAGGTCAAAAGTATCAATTCTTTGGCACTCAGCTTTCTTTATAGTCCAACTCTCACATCCATACATGACCACTGGAAAAACCATAGCCTTGACCAGATGGACCTTTGTTGGCAAAGTAATGTCTCTGCTTTTTAATATGCTACCTAGGTTGGTCATAACTTTCCTTCCAAGGAGTAAGCGTCTTTTAATTTCATGGCTGCAGTCACCATCTGCAGTGATTCTGGAGCCCAAAAATACAAAGTCTGTCACTGTTTCCATTGCTTTCCCATCTATTTGCCATAAAGTGATGGGACCAGATGCCATGATCTTAGTTTTCTGAATGCTGAGTTTTAAGCCAACTTTTTCACTCTCCGCTTTCACTTTCATCAAGAGACTTTTTAGTTCCTCTTCACTTTCTGCCATAAGGGTGGTGTCATCTGCATATCTGAGGTTATTGATATTTCTCCCAGAAATCTTGATTCCAGCTTGTGCTTCATCCAGCCCAGCATTTCACATGATGTACTCTGCATGTAGGTTAAATAAGCAGGGTGACAATATACAGCCTTGACGTACTCTTTTCCCAATTTGGAACCAGTCTGTTGTCCCATGTCTAGTTCTAACTGTTGCTTCTTGAACTGAAACAGAAAACAATTAATTAATTTTGCTCAAGGTAGCTCTGTTCCATCTGGGGGTGCCATTACTAAAATTGGACTTTATTTCCCATTTTAGTAGCTACTTCATAGTAAAGTTGTAGTGACAGAAAAGGTAGGAATATTTTTACATGGTGGCAATGATTGTTTGAGTAGATAGAGGATAGAACCGATTTTCCAAATTTAGTTGGCTTGACTTTTATAGTCCCTAACATGCTTGGTGAAGTCAGGAAGTGGGATTATTTATTGGATGCTAAAATTCCATGCCCCAACTTGATCTGGGTTTCTGTGGAGGTATAATGCAAATACTTCAGAGAGTGTAATTCTTTTACCTTAGTGAGAAGACAGTAGCCAAAAGAGAATCTAGTGGTGAGTTATTAGAGAGTCAGTAGGAGAGTTTGTGTAAGAAGGGAGTTTTGGAGAGAGGACAATGAAATGTTTTATAGTAAGCTAATGGTAAAAGGATCATGGTGACTGCAGTATAGTTGGTTATCATTATCCAGTTAAAATCATTCTTGAAACTCAGCAGTAGTTTCTTTCCTTGCTTGTGATACTTGCCATTATTTCATAGGTTTGAAAATACAAACTTTGGAAGTTCAAGCCCTATCTGGGTTACATCTTTCTTCTTAGGATCATACACATTATTATGACAACTGCAAGGAAGTGAATAATGGTGTTCCTTAATGGAAGCATAAGTCCAAGGACAAGGTCGTTCCTGTGTGTGAATGATAAAGAGGGGTGGAAATAAATAATAAGAATAACATGGGTTTTTAGTACAGAATAGCTTTGCCCTAAAAAACCTAAATTTAGTGCTCTAAATTATGCACTAAATAAGAAACTTGACTTTACTTCAGAACCTAAAGAATGAGATTATATAGAACAATATTTAAAATCAATACTTAAAAACACTTACATGTCTTATAGTTGTCAACTGTCATACTGTTTAATAATAACTCTGGTATTTCCCTTAAATCAGGGAAATCCTACTCTCTTCTTATGGAAGAAACCTCCAGGCTTTGCTCACTCCCTGAGGGCATGGTTCAGTGGCTCTTTTGTTGTTGTTTAGTTGCTAAATTGTGTCAAACTCTTTGCGACTCCATGGACTATAGCCTGCCAGCCTCCTCTGTCGGTAGGATTCTTCAGGCAAGAATACTGGAGTGGTTTGCCATTTCTTTCTCCAGGGGATCAACCCAGGATCAAACCTGTGTCTCCTATGTTGGCAAGTGAATTCTTTATCAGTGGCTCTTTAGTGGTGTGTTAAATGGATCTTTCTTCTGTCCTTTAACTCATTACTCTATTTAATCCTCACAGCAACACTACATTACAATTGAGACATGGAGAAATCAAATAACTGGCCTCAGACTACATAGCTAGTGAGCGGATTTGAATTTTGGCAGCTCTACTCAGAATCTAGGCTTTAAATCACTATCAATCTGCTTCTATAATTCTATTCACTTGTTTTGGAGAATTCCAATATCTCAGTCTAAGAACAAACACTTATCACTCCACAGAACAAAACAAAGAGAACACACCATTTAGTAATAAGATTTCATGGAAAAGATCACCGGTACCTTCCAGATAACATCAGATGGCTTGTGAATCAGGTGAGTTACGCTCTTCAGCTGACTCCCTTTGGTTGGCTTTCTCAATATTAAATCACAGCTGGACTACTTTTACAACCTGTTCTTTAAGGGATGGGATCACATTTCAAACATATTTGAACAAAGGAATTTTTAAGCCAGTATAATGGCCTCATTTGATTGAGAGAATGAAGGAAATTAAATATTTTGAGTGCCTCTTAAAAGTACCAGTGTGTCACTAGGGGTGAGCATATTATTTATTTCAGTTAATCTTCCCAAAGAATGTGTGAAGTAATTATTATTATCTCACTTGACAGATAAGAAAGCTGAGATTCAAGAAAGCTTACTAACTTTAGTAAAGTCACAAAAGGCAGTGCCAGATTATAAACCCACATTTTTTGGTATTCAGAATCCACATCTGTCATTTTAGGGTGCCGAAGACTGTTCTGTTGGATGCAGAATGTAGCTTTTAATTTTAGGAATATATTTGTGTTAAGCTACACACACTCTTTTGTTCAAAGATGCATACTGTGGGTTTGGAAAGATGCCTTCTAAGAATCTCTGCAAGAAAATGAATGTGGCAAAGTAAGGACTTGGAGATTTATAAAATGGTGTCTAGATGGCTAGTGGTGCATTTACTAACAGTTTGACTTGCTTGAAAAGCTAACTGCAAAGAAATTTGATGAGTCCAATTTGGGATGTATTAAGTCTGAAATGACACTGGAACATATTGAAACAGCTGGCTGGAAGGCAATTGGGAACAGACCTCAGAAGGAAAGTTGGAGCTCAGGTTGGGTGTGTGTATAGTTGGAGATCTGCGTTAGGGAGAGGATGAGATTTCCCAGATTTAATATGTGCAAAGAGCAGAGGACAAAAGATAGAATTCTGTGAACTGCCAAAGGGCTGGGAACTGAAGAGGATGATCTAGTGAATGAGACTGTAGAGCACTCATGGAGGAAGGACCTATTTCAAGGGACCCGTACTTTTGAAGAAAAAGTGGGAGAGACTTTCAAGTAGAAAGGAGGTGTTAATCATGTACAGCAATAAAGATAATTTAAGAGGATGAAAGCTGAAAAGGGTCCACATGATAAAAAATTAGTAAGGCATTAGGGATACATTTTAAAAAATAAATGTGCTTTAATAATGGAGTTTGTAGACAGTGTTTTCAAATCACAAAGAGAATTAGTCTTTGCTGTAGACCAACCCATTACAAGCAACAGAAATCATTCTGAAAAGAGAAAACTTGCCAGCAGATAATTAAGCATATGGCACATAATTATTTGAAGTGAGACAAGTCTGGGAAGCTCAAAGAATGCTTTGGAAGCCTGAGTTGTTGGAGCAGAGAGAGTGAGGAGGAGAGTTGTAGGAGATGGAGTCAGAGAGAGAACCATGAGAGTGGACAGCATGGGTCCTGAGAGATTACTGTGTAGAGAATGCCACTCTCCACTCTGAACGGGATGGAAAGCTTCACTGGGTTCTGAGCAGAGGAATGACATGATCTGACATATGCTTCAGCAGAATCACATCCAGATGCTATGTTGGAAATAAAGTAGAGCAAATGAATGGAAAAAAAAAAAAAAAAATGGGAAGACCACGTCAGAAACTATTGGGATCCAAAAGACTTGATAGTGCCTTGGGCTAGAATGGTAGTGGTACATATGGTGATATGAAGTCAGATAGCTGATGTGTTTTGAAGGCAAAACCCGCGGGGGGGTGGGAGGGAGTTGAACAGGCAATGGGAACTATATACACACACCATTTTCTTTTCTAAGATTTTTTTTTTTCCTGTAGAGAGTAGTTGGTTGGAGGTAGAAGCAGTGTTGAGGTGAATTGTTTTCCAGACTGGGAGAAGTCACAGCATATCTGTTTGGTAATGAGAAAGCTGTAGAGTAAGGAGAAAGTTAAAATGGGCAAATTGCCAGCATGGTGTCCTTGAATAAATGAAAGAGGAAGGGAGGCAACTATGCCAGCTGGGAAAAAAATGGCTCACTTCTACTCATTATTCTGTACTTAGACTTGGTATGGAGAAGGCAGTGGCACCCCACTCCAGTACTTTTGCCTGGAAAATCCCATGGACGGAGGAGCCTGGTAGGCTGCAGTCCATGGGGTCGCTAAGAGTCAGACACGATTGAGCGACTTCACTTTCACTTTTCACTTGCATGCATTGGAGAAGGAAATGGCAACCCACTCCAGTGTTCTTGCCTGGAAAATCCCGGGGACGGTGGAGCCTGGTGGGCTGCTGTCTATGGGGTCGCACAGAGTCAGACATGACTGAAGTGACTTAGCAGCAGCAGCAGCAGACCTGGTATGTCCTGAACTTTTTATGTAAGATTTTTTTTTAACATGAATGATTTTCAATGACTATCTATATTAGCTTTGTACTGTGAATACTGATGGATGAAGAAAATGCAGAATGATGACTATGTTACTAACTATAAAGTTACATGAGAAGCATTGGTTTAGTTCAGGTTAGCCTGACGTTTCGTGCATATATAGACCACAATATCCCTTGACACCAGAGAGTCATGCCTATTGTCCACTGCACGGCCCCTTGCTTTCTGAACATTGCCTGCATGTTTCTGCACATGCAATTTCCTTCAGGATGCTCTTGTGTGTTACATATCCTTCAGGGCATAGCATAACTCCTCTTCCACAAAATTTTTTCAAGCACAGGCTTCATCTCTTTCTTTGTGTTCCAATAATTAATTTCTTCCTGTCCTTTACCCATATTCTGTTTGTATAATAATTTAATTCACACTGTATATTTCTGGACCCTTACACATTTTAAATACTTTACTGTGCAGACATATTATTTGTCTATGTATCTTCTCTCCTCTATTACCTGAGATTATTTCAGCCTAAAATGTTGCCTTGCTTGTTTGGTTTCCCAACAATGGACAGTTCAGTGTTGAATGAAACGGAAATACTTGAAAACTGGATTTATTTCATGGTGTTCCAGAGGACAGAATTAGTGGGAAAAAGTAAGAATAAGATAGATTTTGGCTTGGTCAATTGAAAGGTATTAAAACATGGTGACATTTCAAAAATGGGAAAGACTGTTATTTAAAATATTAATTCCAGGCAGCCTGGATGGGAAGGGAGTTTGGGGGAAGATACATACAAGTAGATGCATGGCTGAATCCCTTTGCTGTTAACTGAGACTGTCATAACATTGTTAATCAGCTATACCTGAATACAAAATAAAAAGTTAAAAAAGATAAGTTCCAGGTAACTGAAAGAAACCCAGTGAGTTTTTCTCCCAACTATCATTTAAGCTCAGAGCACCATACCAAGTATGTTATAAAAAATAGTATCACATTTAGTCTTTATACTAGTCCCCCAAAGAAGGAATTTTAATCATCCCAATTTTACTTTAAATGATTAACCAACTTGCCTCCATATACAGCTAATTGGTGAAAGTGGGCTGGTATTGGAACTCAAGTCTGTGTGGTGCCCAGGTCTAGATATTTGATTCAGATGCTTCACAGCATCAGAGAGATTCCACATTGGGTAGGATGTAGGCATAGATAAATCTCTGAGGTTATAAAGGAATGTACAATTCAAGGAAAAGGCGAATTATCTAGGTAGACTCCCGTGTCTTTATGATTGTTAAACAGGCTTGCTTTCCAAAAGAGAGTCAAGAGATGAAACTGAGAGAGGCAAAGCAATCCATAGTGAGGTGCCAAGATAATCTTACAATTTGTTCATCTCTAGTTATTCTTAGATCCCAGTTATCCCTGACTCAAAATGAGAATGGATTCATGGACTTTGATAATCACATTACGACTGAATAAACACAGCATAGGGCTTGGGGCACTTAGAAGACGTGTCCCAAAGTGGAGTACACCCAAACTCTTTGAACACTGGACACAATTCACAGAACTTTTCATGAATATTACCAGAATTTTCAGCACGTGCCTGCAGTAGGCATTTAATTAATTTTATCAGTATCTCCTTTCTTCTCCATCCTCTCTGAGTCCATATATATCACAAGATACTGTCTTGAGTAGCGATAACATAAAGGTATCATTTTTATTTGACAATGTGTTATCTATGAATAGAAGAAAACATAATGTATATTTATATGGTAAGCCTTTGCTCCAAGTCTTCACAAAAAGGAGAAGGCTATATTTTTACAAAATTTTTACTTTTGATGTTTTGTTCAAGAAAATATGCATTTACACGCATAGAATGGAAATAGAGTGTTAAATAAATTCTACTTATGCATTTTCTTACCATATTTCAAGATGTTTACTCTTTCAGCAAGTAATCCGACTTGACATTTCTAAGCTTGTAGCATGGAGAGAGGCATTACTACCTCAACCTTTTGTGTTTCTGCTGGATTTTGTGTTTTTTTTTTGACAGTCCATTCAGTATAACCAAAGAAAACTTTATTCAAGTGAAACTCAACTTCACTTTTCATAGATCTATGACCTTAAAAAACTAGTCTCTTAACTTCCTTCAGGGAGCCATGTGACTGACTGCCTTGTCAGCAAGCTACTTTTCCTGAATCTAAGTTATTTCCTTTCCTGCAGAGAAAAATTGCTGTTATCACTTCCAACCCTTTCAGTAATGGGTATTTTCATATATAGTTTACCCCTTCAAAACAAACAAAAAAAAAAGAGTGCCTCTTTTTGCTTATTTGCTAAAAAATTGTTTATCCTAAAGAAAAAAAATGTAAGGATATAAGCACATTTCATGGTCTATGGAAAAATCAGCATTTCCTGAGATTTCTGATCCAAGAGATAGCTACAAGTTCTCTAAAACACCTATTTTAAGATATTAATTTCAATTATCTAAACATAAGAAAAACATGGTCTGGTTAAAGCTAGCATCACTCAAGTACTTCCCAATTTCTTTATCTCATAACCATTTCTTTTTGGTCTTTATTCTGCATACTTTTCTCTAACATCTAACACTGGAACTACCTCTGTCTTGTTGGACATTCCCCTGGCGTTGGCTTTTGAGAGATGCTGTGTCCTAATTTCTTCTCTTAATGATTTTTTTCTCACCCCTTGTCCAGAACTCCCTTCTCACTAACTTTTGGCGCTTTAAATGTTCTATCCTTAGCATCTTGCTCTCTTTCTACACATTCTCACTGGATATTCTCACAGTCACTCACCTAGGCTCAAGCCTCATCTGCTCACTGATTATTCCCACATTTAACCTAGACTTTTCTCCTGAACTCCTGCCCAAATACCTCCAAGCTTTCCAACAGTTCATCTCCAGTGTAGCATGTCCCCAACTGCACCCTTATCTCCTTCTCAGCCAGATCTTCCTGTGCTCCTCCTTATCTTAGCAGACTATTTCCATGTACCCAGACACCCAAGCTTAAAATCACTGAGTCATTCTCAATTCCATTCTCCTCTGAAAGTTTTCTCCTGTCTGTTCCTTCTCTTTCTTCCTGACGCTGCACACGGAGTTCAGGCACTCACCAATCTGTCTGCCCCCCACCCCCCGGTGTTCACAACTGTTTCCTAACTCCCTGTTTTCTTATCCTAGTCTACTTTGAGATCAGAGACTTATTATGAAAACGACATTCTTTGAGTTGGCCCTTTGCTTTAAAACCTTTGATAGTCTCCATTTCACATGCAGAAAAACCCGAAACTCCTTAACAGACAATCTAAAGCCACCTGCAGTTTAGATTCAAGTGGCTCTGCTAGGCCCATCTTTAGGCATCACTCCACCCCAAAGGATTCCTAGGTGGTGCTAGTGGTTAGGAACCCACCTGCCATTGCAGAAAACAGGAGATGCGAATTGGGGGAAGATCCTTGGGTGGGGAAGATCCCCTGGAGGAAGACAAGGCAACCCACTCCAGTATTCTTACCTGGAAAATCCTACGGGCAGAGGAGCCTAGCAGGCCCCAGGCCATAGAGCCGCAAAGAGTCAGACGCGACTGAGCAACTTAGCACACCCTCCAAAGGCATATGAGCTGAGTCTTTGTCATTGCACATGCCATTATTATCTCTCCTTGAGATGTTTCCCCCTATTTTCTTTTTCCTACCTAATGACTGATGGCTTTCATTTTTCAAGAGCCACGTCAGATGATATCTCTTCTTTGAAATCTACCCTGACTTCTGTAGAAGCATGTCTTCTGTCTGCTGTTAGTGGCCTTAGCCTACCTTCACACTAGCATCAGGATGCTGTGTTGTAAATATTACACAATAGTAAAGGACTCTGAAAGAGCAGGGGCTATGTCTTCTTTTCTGCAGAGCTAAAGTCTATCATTATGTCTGACTTGTGATAAAATTTGGTTCTTATTTGTTAAATGAAAATGAAGTTATTGTAATAGGTAATAACGAAAACTCTTAAGAATGGCCCAAATGATTCCAAATAGCTGTCCTAAATATTTATGTTTACTCTATATTTTCTTTCTTCCAAAGAACTTTGTTTAATTCCATTTTATTCTATCAGTGGGACACCTGAGATTGGCAACTAAGACTCAAGGGAAAGGACAGAGAAAGAACTCAGTAACTGCACTGACAAGACACTGGAGTCAGACTCAACATTTCTAAGAGATGATGGGTGTGGCCAGCTACTACCAGCCTCCATCTGCTACATTTTGTTGTTTAGTCACCAAGCCATGTACAGCTCTTTTGACTTCAAGGGCTGTAGCCTGCCAGGCTCCTCTGTCCATGGGATTTTCCAGGCAAGAGTACTAGAAGGGATTGCCATATCTTTCTCCTGGGGAATCTTCCTGACCCAGGAATCAAACCTGTATCTCCTGCTTTGCAGACAGATTCTTTACAACTGAGCCACCTGGGAAGCCCTCTGCTACACTGCTACACTAAAAAAACTGGCCGCTAGAGAGTGAGGAGGTAAATCCAAGGGTCGACAGAACAGAGTGTCCATGAGATGAGAGGCAACTCCTTTCCCATGGGGAATGGAAATGGGGATACCTGGCCTTTCTCCCCAAAAGCCTCCTTAGGGGTTCGAAGAGAATTGTTCCTAAAGACTGTTGTATCCTTTGGTCCTCTAGTTGGGCATTTGCTGAGGAAAAGAACTTGAATTTATCATGGGAGCAGGGAAGATGAGTTTTGCTGAAAGGGCTAGAGGGAGGGCACAGTGTTGGGGTACTCAGTTTAATGGTCAAGAAAGGAGACTTCTGTGGGTCAAGTGGATGCGAGTTTGAATTAATTTGAGGTTGATTCACCCCAATTCCAAGACTTTCCCCACCACACTCCAGCTACAGAAGACTATACAGTACATGGCCAGTGACAAGAGCTGAAAATGGATTTTCAACTTCTCAAATCATTGGATCTCAAAGAACTCATACCACTAGCCCCCAGAGTCAGAATTTGGAGCCTGCCTCACAGCGGGCATCAATAGCCAGGCTGTGTCCAGAGAAGGAGCACTCACGAAGACAGAGATATTATGGTGGTATCCTGTTGGCTTGGTGTTCTTCCCATTCCTTGTGCACCTCTCAGCTCAACACCCCTGAAGGGTAATCCTAGAAGGGGGACACAAGGTGGTGGTACCCTTGAAGTAGTCCTGCGATCAGGTAGGGCGCCAGTTCATACTTGGACTGGGTAAAGAGGCAACAGGTAGAAGGTGAAGATAAACTCCAATTGAATGGCTGGACTGCAGCTTAATATCTGAAAGTGAAAGTGAAAGTCGCTTAGTCGTGTCCAACTCTTTGTGACCCAAATGGACTATACAGTCCATGGAATTTTCTAGGCCAGAATACTGAAGTGGGTAGCCTTCCCTCCTCCGGGGCATCTTCCCAACTCAGGGATCAAACCCAGGTCTCCCACACTGCAGGTGGATTCTTTACCAGCTGAACCACAAGGGAAGCCCAAGAACACTGGAAAGTGAAAGTGAAAGTGAAGTCACTCAGTCGTGTCTGACTCTTTGTGACCCCACGGACTGTAACCTACCAGGCTCCTCTGTCCACGAGATTTTCCAGGCAAGGGTACTGGAGTGGGGTGCCGTACTGGAGTGGGTAGCTTATTGCTTCTCCAGTGGGTCTTCCCAACCCAGGAATCGAACTGGGATTTCCTGCATTGCAGGAGAATTCTTTACCAACTGAACTATCAGGGAAGCCCTTGATATCTGAAAACAACTGGAAAACTATGACATTGCCTCAGATACCTGAGGAGACCTACTACCCAGTAGAGAATTAATACTTGATATCATACAATGGGGGAGAATGATCGAGAAACACAACGGATTTATGTTTCTTGTTGAGTTAGCACTGCTTTCTAAAGTAGGTACATGTGGAAACTCACTTAAATTCATAGATGCTCTGCACAAAGTTCAACCAAAATTCAACCCCAAACTGCTATCAAAGCAAACCTTTCTTTATTGATTTATCACTGAATCTGACAAGTAGCACCATTCACTAATGTCCCCACTGAACCCTCTGGGGATCAGAACATGGTCAGAGGTACCCATGGAGGACGTGCAGAAATGCAGTCTTGTTCTGACCCAAAGAGGCTCACAGTATAAAAATGAAGTGAAGATGTATGGCAGCTCCTACTCAGATCAGTTTAGAATGAGTATCTAACCAGTTTCAGGATGATCTGGAACTTCCCAGAACCACTGAGAACTCTGCTGATTCGTATATTAGGAGACATTACGTAAGCCGTCCATGTTTGGAAAGAGCTGATATGTTTGTTCTCTCTAGAGCAGAAATGCAAAGTATTTCATGATACTAGAGAATATTAAGAGTAACTTCTCTCATAATTCTTCTGAGGAAAGACTAGGCCATGTTTGAACTACTTATAATTCTGTCTCTGTTCCCTCAACAATTTCACATCTCCATTGTTTGTTGTTTATTTAGTCACTAAGTTGTGTGTGACTCTTTGCAACCCCATGGACTGCAGCTCACCAGGCTCCTCTGTTCATGAAATTTCCCAGGCAAGAATACTGGGGTTGCCATAAGCAATATACATACACACACACACACATACACACACATATATATCGCATCGCTCTTGTTTGTAGACTCTGTTCCTGCCAGTCCCTTATTAGTCTAAGTCTATATTCTGACCAATTTCTTCCTTTCTCAGGTCATTCTCCCATAATCACTCTGAAAAGCTGAGGCACTCTGCTGTAATAGAATTCCTTGCACCATATAATATTAGTCTTTGAAGTAGTACGTGCTGTACTGTGCTTAGTCGCTCAGTCCTGTCTGCCTCTTTGCAACCGCATGGACTGTAGCCCACCAGGCTCCTCTGTCCATGGGGATTCTCCAGGCAAGAATACTGGAGTGAGTTGTCATGCCCTCCTCCAGTGGATCTTCCCAACCCAGGGATCAAACCCAGGTCTCCTGCATTGCAGGTAGATTCTTTACCTTCTGAGCCATCAGGGAAGCCCTTGGGGTATTATATTACCCATATACCTGTTTGAGAGCGTTTCTGATTTTTCAACTTCCTCCATGAACAATGCCTCTTCTCCTATTAAATCCTTTACGTTCCAGTCAATTCCCCATCACCTCCCTCTTCTCTGGGACTGTTTCCCTGAACTTCAACATTCCCTTAACCAACTCCCCTAGAAACCTACTTTACTACTCCTGGGGACATTCTTGACAATGTATAAGCAACACTCACAGAAATGTGTATGAGAAATTGTAGAATTTTAGCTTCAGAAGGTTTTATGCATAAGGGTTCTGTTGATGCTAGAATGAAACAAGTAATCAGAGGTAGGGGGCTATTAGAATTAGCTAAGATGCATTAACATTCATAATAACATAGTTACAGGTAGTACAGTATACGTGTAGTAACAGTCATTTACTCCTTGACTCTGTGTGAAGTCACATTGTGTGTTTTAATGTAGAACCTTAAAACAACCTGGTAAGAAACAGAGCAAATATTGTTTCTAATGATAATCAGTGAGTGTGGCCTCTCAATCTCTCCCTTAGTTTTTAAGTGGGCCCAAGTAGTTTAAAAACCAGAATTACTGAACAGAAGTAGTCTGGGCAGCATTGATATACCTTATGTGGTAAGGGTAGGTGGATTTTGGCATGGCTCTTTTTTAGGCCCTGGAAGTCCAATTCTAAACATCCACTTCTATCGGGGACTTTGGGACTGCAATAACTATATGAGATATGCTTTATTACACGGTGATGGAAGTAATCATGAAATACTTTTATGTTTTGCAGATGCTGGCACTTCTTCCCTTTTGATGTAAAATATAACATGAAGTCTTTGCATTAAAATCAGAGGCATAAAATTTGCTAGCATCTGTAAATATTTTATTCTTTAGGTACTCCCTGGTCCTGAAAAGAAAAGGTAGAGAACCTTGCCGGAATTTCAGTCATCACCTCCGTCCAAGAAGAAACCACCCGCGGTTTTTGTTTTTTGTTTTTTAATCATAACAGCGCCCCCTGCTGCTTCAAAGCGAAGGCTTCGAGATTGTTTGCCCGTTTTCCTTTCAGTCTTTGAGAGACTCTGGAAACGTGGCTGGAAAACATTATCCTCAACTGAACCACGGCCAGGGAAGTCTCAGGAGGGAATTCTTTCCTGACATAAAATTAAACCTGGCTTCAGCATATCTTTTGCGGGAGGGGGTGGAGGTGGGGGGGGGGGTGGAAAGGAGGAAAACTTACTGTTGATGTTTCTTGGCTTGGCTTTTTATTCGGTTCTTAAAGCAACATTATTTTAAAAATCTGTAACAAAACCTGTCATCTGCCAAGTCAGCCCCAAGCCTCCCAGTCTCTCTCAGCACAGCTTTCCCCGTCTTGCCCTCTTCCGTCGCCGCACTCCACTCACATTTGGCAAAATGTATTCATAAACAGACGCCTTTTAACTCACCAATGGTAGGAGCGGTGATGGACTGTCTCCGCTGTGGAAGGGAAGCTGGTGCCAGGAGGCTCACGGAGTCCCGGGCACGGGGGCGGGGAGGTGGCCGGGGGTGGGGGGCACCGATGTGGCTGTGGAGCTGCGGAGGAAGCAGGCCTCCAAGCGGCTTGCTTTCAGCCTTGCTCAGCGGAGAGCTGGCCCTCGACTTCAGAGGTGGCTCAGGAGCAACTGGCAGCAGGCGATACAGTTTCAGGTCCAGCTGGACGCACTGCTTGTGGAGAGCGGAAAATCTGGAAGCTGTGGTGGGAGAAGGCTTTGGCCTCTCTGTGCCTGTGGGAGACGGTGCCCTGAAGATTACCCTGTGACCTGATGCCACTGGTGAGAAGGTGCTGGGTTATTTATTCACCCAAGGGGCAGATGTTGTTAGAATCATTGAGCCTTTTTTTTTTTTTTTTTTTTTTAATATTGAATTGTCTCAACCAGCGCTCTGATGTTCTGGTGCATGAAAAGGATCCTGCTTCTCAAGATGAGCCCACACATACTTAATAAACCAGTGCCGGTCTGTTCAGCCGCTCAGTCGTGTCCAACTCTTTGCGATCCCATGGACAGTAACCCTCCAGGCTCCTCTGTCCATGGGATTTCCCAGGCAAAGATACTGGAGTGGGTGGGGATCTTTCTGACCTGGGGCTTGAACTCATGTTTCCTGCATTGGCAAGTGGATTCTTTACCACTGAGCCACCAGGAAGGATCATGGGCAGATCTGGGAGTCACCTTTTTCTCTAGTATGACCTTCCCTTCTATTCCCATCAAAAATAGTGACTTAGAAAGTTTGTCCATGCATGTGAGGATTACAGCAAGAGAACTGACACCCTTCAGCAGTTTTGTAGCACACAGCATGATCATTATATTAGGTTATACTGGGGTGTAATAGGTTCTGGAATGTTCAGGCCTTGGTCCCTGGCTCTGAAGCTGCTACTCTCATTAAAATGCATTTGTAGGATGGGCTTCCCAGGTGGTGCTAGTGGCAAAGAACCCGCCTGCTAATGCAGCATATGTAAGAGATGAGAGTTCAATCTGTGGGTCAGGAAGATCCCCTGAAGAAGGGCATGGCAACTGACTCCAGTATTCTCGCTTGGAGAATCCCATGGATAAAGGAGCCTGGTGGGCTACAGTCCATAGAGTCACACAGAGTCGGACATGACTTAAGTGACTTAGCATGCATGCATATATGCAGGATAATAGAATGCAATATTTGACATCATCTAACTGCACCCTGTGCAGACCAAGAAATTATATGTGACGTGCTCCACATAGTCTGCTAAGAAGGGGCCAAGATGGGGTGCTAGGATGCTAACACACTGAGAACTTGCCTGTGTGGTATGGTTTAAGAACTGCTTCTAACTGGTTTCCTTGCTTAAGAATATCTTCTTCAACTGGCTTATATAGGAGACCGCTTTTTGGAGGTGAAGCTGTTGTCCACCTGAGACAGTCACTTAAAATTTAGTAGTAAAGTAATGTTTTAGAGTGAACTGTTTTTGAAGGGAACAGCTAGCCAGTTGCCTAGCCAGGCCCTGATGATGGGATGACATTAGTGATTGGGAAGTTGTCCTTGGAAGAAGGTGGGTTGAAGCAGAAGGGTCAGGCCAGAGGCAGTGGGAGTCACTTGGTAGGGTGTGGGAGGGCCTGTGAGGGATCACAGGTCGGGACACCTGGGCACCTTGGGGACAAAAGGAGAGCACTGTGAGCTGGGGCTTGTTCCATAGGGATGGAAACTGTGGGGTCCTGTGAAAGGAGAGGTGCAAGGAGAGTGGGCTCTGAAGATAAATCTGATTTCTCTTTCACAGTTTTCTGAGGTCTATCCTTGAGAATTGGCCCTGCCTCCCTTTATATCTAGACACTTAGAAAGTGATTTCATTGTTCCTTGTCCTGACAGGTGACTTGCCTCTCCATCCCCTTGTGTAGGTCTCAGAACAAAGACAAGAGAGTTGAGTCCTAGAAGAGAAGGAACAGTTAATACCAGCTGTCATGACCTTAGCCTGCCTGTCTATGTCTCCTGCCTGGTTCAATGCAGTCTTATTCTCCTCTACTCCTTCATTCCAAGTTCATCTCATATCCAGAGGTAACCCTGATGATCTCACTGGCCTACTCATCAGTTCAGTTGCTCAGTTGTGTCTGACTCTTTGTGACCCCATGAACCGCAGCACGCCAGGCCTCCCTGTCCATCACCAACTCCCAGAGTTCACCCACACCCACGTCCATTGAGTTGGTGATGCCATCCAACCATCTCATCCTCTGTCATCCCCTTCTCCTCCTGCCCTCAATCTTTCCCAGCATCAGGGTCTTTACAAATGAGTCAGCTCTTTGCATCAGGTGGTCAAAGTATTGAAGTTTCAGCTTCAGCATCAGTCCTTCCAATCAACACCCAGGACTGATCTCCTTTAGGATGGACTGGTTGGATCTCCTTGCAGCCCGAGGGACTCTCAAGAGTCTTCTCCAATGCCACAGTTCAAAAGCACCAATTCTTCAGCACTCAGTTTTCTTTACTGGCCTACTAAAAGATATTAAATTTTGATGTATGGTCAACTGAATAATTTCTCACCTGTGGTAAATCAATTTATTGTTATCAACTATTTAGCCCTCTTTCCTGAGAGGAATATATATCTTCCTCCACAGCAATGTAACTTTTAGTGTCTCCTGTGTTGAAGGGGTATCCCTTGCTCTACTGATGCCAGGCTTGGCCATATGATTTATTTTGGCCAATAGAATATGAGCAGACATGACATAGGTCTTGTCTCTGGCAGAAGCTTCAAAAGGCATCATAAGTTTCAGTCCTTTGCCTTGGGGAAACCAGGTTTCCCAAGGAAGAACAGCTCTTTCAGGCTGAGTCGAAGAATAAGTTGAGAAGACATATGATATGGAGCCATGGGAGCCACCAACATAGAACACAGATGAGAAACAAATGTCTGTTTTTGTGAGCCTCTGAGATTTGGGGTTTGCTTGGTACAACAGCACAACTGAGTCATACAATTCCACTCCAGTTTATCCTCAACCTACTTTTCTATACCCACACAGCATTACAACAGCACATGTTCCCCATACTCCAGCCAATCTAGAAGCATCGCCATTTCCCAGCCACTCTCTGTGTTTCTTTTTCCTTTTGGCTGCACCCCATAGCATGTGGGATCTTAGTTCCCTGATCAGAGATTGAGCCCACACCCGCTTCATTAGAAAGCAGAGTTTTAACCACTTAGATCACTGGGTAAGTCCCTCTGTGTTCCTTTTATTATCTCCTATCTCTCCTAGAGCCCCATCTCAAACAAATCTTACTTTAGAGATTCTTCCAGCTAGCTCTAAATCTATCTTACCTACAAAATCTTTCTGAATGTCTTGTTTTGAAACGATTTTTCCTTTTTCTGAGTTCCCACAAGCATTCAAGTTTATGCTACCAATCACTATTTGTTAATAATAAAAAGTGCTATTTACAGAGCGAGTACTACATACCAGAGATAACTGTACATGTTTGTGTATCTGTGTATCTTTGTACACTAGTTGTTGATTTTTACCAACTGTGTTTGTATACACTAAGATTGGATAAAAAGAAAAAGGCTTATTGTGGCTAAAAACATGTGAAGGGTAAAACGGGAGGAGGTTTAAGAAAGTGGCAAGAGTCTTTTTACCACAGTGATTATCTGACGCTTGTGGAAGAAGACTGGGAGGATGGAACACTGGATAGGAAGAGTTTCAAGCTGCAGTGCAATTCCAAGAAATGTTCTGCCAAGTCAGTGGGAGTCTTTAAGCCAAAGTCACCTTTGTGGGCCAGAGGTCTTATAACTCAAGTGATCTGCGTTGGTACCACTGTCGTGCTTGACTATTAGCTGGGAGCAGCCTTGTGGGAATAAATGATAGTGGATCCCAAACATCAAAAGCTGGGGTTGTTCATCAGTGATTCATACAACATAAAAGATGAGCAGTTCTTTACCATGGTCACCATATCAACATTAGCTTGTTGAATCTTCATAAAACTCCTATGAGGTTAGGGTTGGTATCAGTTTTGCTTTAAAATAAGGACACTGAGGCCTAGAGAGGTTAAGTGACTTTGTTGCCATCACCCAGCTAGTAACGGGCTGGAGTCTGAGCTTGTCCTCTAAACTACCACTAACTTCAACTCTTGTCTCTTACTAAGCCCATAAATGAGTAAATGCACCTTAGTGTTGTCTGTAAGAAGGTAGAAACCTGGGTCAACACTGGTCAATGCCACTCTTGTTTTTGTTGGATCCAGAAATGCACAAGCCTCCCTTCAATTTTTATGACACGCAAGCTCTTCCCCTGTGGGTCAAGGGATAGAATTAGACATTTTTTTCCAGAAGACTGTTATGCACTGTTCAGATAACTGTTATGAAATATTTTATGAATAAAACAGCTCATTAGAAATGCTTCCTAAAACCCCAAGGAAACAGGGTTCTCGGATGTTTTTTTCCTGTAATTCTTTTCTTTCTTTCTTTTTTCTTTTTTAAGAGAAGGAAGTTGAGAATAGAGTGGATGAAGAACAAGATTTCAGAACTCTGAGCAGGGTTGAAGAAGATGTCCAAGAGAATATAGAGAGCCTTATGGGATAAGATACTGGAAAAGTGAAAGAGTTGGGAGAGCCTGGCTCCTTGTGACCATAGGCATAGGGTACCCAGAAGGGCAGGGTGGCAGGGGCAGACCATTGAAGGTGTTAAACATCTGATGGTCAGGCTTGAATTGGTGAAGAGCATGGAGCCTGGAAGGTAGCTGAAGCATTGGTTAACTGGAGATGCCACCTAACACAAAGCGGGTAAAACTAGTTCTTGGATTTGGGGTTGCTGCTACTCTGAGAGCTACTGAAAAAAGGCCTTGGGTCAATGACAGCAGCAGCAGAGAGCTTCCCTCATAGCTCAGTTGGTAAAGCATCTGCTTGCAATGCAGAAGACCTGGGTTCGATTCCTGGGTTGGGAAGATCCCCCGGAGAAGGAAACGGCAACCCACTCCAGTGTTCTTGCCTAGAGAATCCCATGGACAGAGGAGCCTGGCAGGCTATAGCACATGGGGTCAGTAAGAGTCAGACACAATTTAGTGACTAACCCAAACAAAACCAAAGAGTGGTAATAATGAAGACACTTACCAAACCCTTGGTTAAAAATCCATACTCAAAAGAAAGCAACCCACGGGCTCCAAGTCACATATGCATGTTAAGTTGCTTCAGTTGGGTCAGACTCTTTGCGACCCTTAGGACTGTAGACCCACTGAGCCACCAGGGAAGCCCAAGGAAAAACTAAAAGACACCAAACAAGCAAACATACACCTGACCTCCTAGATCCTCCTGGACCCTTCTATTTATCACTGTTCCCCTGACCACAGTGTGTGGCATTTTACTTTTTAGCTCTGTGTGAAGACCTGCCCGGGACATTAAAATGGGGGTGGGATCAACTCTGTCCTGTAATCATTTTTAACTGGCTCCGTAAACAAGCCTGGTTTATGGGCTTATCATTAAAAGGCATTTTTGTTTGATTGCCTCTTCAAGATGAACTCATTGGGGAAGATATTGTTTTCCTGTCTATGGAAGAAAACTATCAAGCATAATGACATTTCTGGTCATTCTAATTTTATAAAATGAGACCTCAAAATCTCTTAAGTCTGATTTCAGAAATTAGGATCTTCAGTCACAATATGTTAATTAACACTCCAATTTGCATTCGCAAATAAGACGTCCTCCATTTGCTAGAGCTGGAACTGGACAAGTTTGTCTTTGGAGAAAAGGATGTGATGAACTTCTTGCTTCTTTGTTCATCTTTCTCATCAGTCAATAGCTATTCTTTCTGACTTTGAGGTTGAAGATAGGAGAGGAAAGACAAAAAGGAAAGAAAAAACCTACTTAATTGTGCTGTCTGTAAGCTGCCTTCTTGTTTTCAGAGTCTCACAGATGGTCCTCCAGACTCCCAACCTGCTTGGCTTTCAGACGACAGCAGTTCTCCTCACCTCTGACCTACTGTTCCCTTCGCCCCTCAGCCTCCGATTTTCTGGTGCTTCATTTTGCACAGATCTTCTCCAACCCAGTTCCCTGTCCTCTGGCAGAAGTTCTTTTATGCATGTCCCACGTAAAAGGACCCTGGACATCTCCACCTGGCTATAGGCAGCACAGATCTTGACTTGCAGTCAAAGGGGGACAAAGTTATCTCCTAATCACAGTTCTCTCTGCTCCCCCAGAGCACCAGAGGGGCTTTAGTATGTGTCAGAGGAACCTCCCAAACTCAGCAACAGAGGCAGTTTCTCTTAGAGTTTCTCCTTTGAAAGCTCTCCTACTAAAGTCCAAGGCAGGAGTTGGCCTCACACTTGCTCC
The DNA here is from genome assembly GCF_033118175.1 of Dama dama. Lineage (NCBI taxonomy): Eukaryota > Metazoa > Chordata > Mammalia > Artiodactyla > Cervidae > Dama > Dama dama. The sequence continues at coordinate 42,138,106 of NC_083705.1, read as the reverse complement.
TTGTCCCAGAGTGGAGGGTAGAACTCACAGTAAGGCTTTCTCTATCTAACAGTGTTGAGTTAGTTGCTCAGTCATGTCCGACTCTTTGCAAACCCATGGACTGTATAGCCTACCAGGCTCCTCCATCCATGGAATTTTCCAGGCAAGAGTACGGGTGTGGGTTGCCATTTCCTTCGCCAGGGGATCTTCCCAACCCAGGGATTGAACCTGGGTCTCCTGCACTGCAGGCAGATGCTTTACCATCTGAGCCACCAGGGAAGCCCCAAAGTGAGTGAAGGCCCCAAATCATTGATTCCATGCAATTTACCTAGAAATTTGCATCTTGATTTTCAGCTTCTCCCTTCACTTGATATCTGAAGTTCTTTACCTGGCATCAGCTGAATCTTTCATTTGATGCATTTGATATTATGTGTCATATCTTTTCAGGGGCCTCTGCCCCTTTTAGCACCTTCCCTGGAAATTTCCATGTTCTTATGCCGCATACTCTACCAAGTCCCTAAAGTGTGCCACTTCCTGGGGCTTAGCCTTCCTTGGTCCTCCTCATCCCTTTTTGACGTCTTACCTGTTCCAGTCCCCCCTCCCCCCATAAGCACCCCCATCATATTGTAGATTTGGGGTTCCAGCCTCAAAGCTCTGCTCTTTGCTAAGGGAGCTGCAGTGACCCCTGGGAATGCCGTGTCCCGTGTCCTGTATCCGCGTCGGCCCTGGGCATGTTCATACACTGTCAGCTGAAAGTGACAACTCGACTCAGAAGTTTTCTAAATTTGGGAATGGTTTGTTATTGTTCTTGCTTTTACTTAGTAAAACCCTTTTTTACCAACTAAATAGCTCAATTCATTTACTAGTAAAAATGTCAAACAAAGAAAATAGGAATAAGTGGGAATACAGTTGAGAGTGGGGTCTGGGAGACCACACATCTGGTGTTCTCCACAGCTCATAGGCACTGATAAAGAAGCCCGGGGCTTCAGGAAATACAGTTGGAAAATCTTGACTTTAAAACAAAATGTGACTTTTAAAACAGGAGCAAAGCATGGAAGATTGATTTGGGGGAAGGCTGCGTGCCCCACAGTCCTTCAAGTCACACTATACGGGCTTCTGCCTCCTCTCTGTGAAAATGAGTGAATGCTAGTGGCCCCAGCCCCGATTCCCCACTTACTTCTGATGCAATCAGCTTCTAAATGCCCCCTCATGGGGAGACTTCAGTGGGCTTTGGAATTTTATTTATTTCTCTGAAACCCAAACTTCTGAAATGAAATCCCTATGACGAGACTCATAAAGGCAAGTGAGTCTTTACTTTAAAAACAAACAAAAAATAAAACCTAAACTAAGAACAAACAGTTCTCAAAACTTTATTCTGTGGATTATGTTTACGGCATTTTAATGCCATTCCTTAAATCTCTAAACTGTATGAATTGCTGAGACTTGCACAGACTAATTATGCTGCTGGCCTTTTGAACCCTGACTGCCAGGGACTATGTTATTGCTTTGAGTTTTAAAAGAAGAGCCAAAATGTCCCTTTACCTTTTCCATGTCATTTTTTTCCTGTAAACTTTTCCTGTACTGACACTGACATAGACATCTTCTGGCCAACACAGAGGAACGGACTCTACCGTTTAGCTGTCCCACCCCCAGCCTTGTGGGTGTTTACACATTCTCATGCATATTCAGATTTTCTGGTCAGGCATGTGGAGCAAGTCAAGTGGTTGCTTCTTAGGGAGGAATTGGCAGGATGACTCCACTTCTTTTTGGGTGAGCAGAAGGATTCATGAAGACTAGAAAGAAGAGGATTCAGAAGTAACACTGGAAAAAGAAAATCGTCTCTTTTCTCCCCCACAATCATTTCTCTGTTGGTGACTCCATAAGAGCTGGTGTTTAGGAAATAGAACTGTTAAGGGCTCAGGTCTATTGAGTAAAATATGCTACCATGATCCTGACAAGCCACACACTAGGGATGATCAGAGCTGGAAAGGCCTGGACTCACAAACATTTTGGAATGATTATCTTGCATTGATTGCCTGCATTTTATCCCTGGGAGGAGCAAAGTCCAGAGCTGGTGGTGGGGTCGGGGGAGCCAATGAAGAGGCTTGTGGGGCTTCTTGTGTGCTTTCCTTACCGCCTAGGGATCCTTGATTGTTGAGCAGTCTGAAGAGAGCTGAGATTCTCAGAGTTTTGCTGAGGAATGACAGAAGACCCAAGTGAGCTGTGGAAGCTCACTTTCAGGAGGCGTCTGCTCTGAACAACCTCCTTGGGACATCTTAGGTGGCAAGAAACCCCCTGCACTAATTGGAAAACATTGTTTAAAACAATTGCTACCTTTAGAAAGTAACCATTTTTACTTAAAACTTATTTCCAGAGGATGTTGGACTGAAGGATTGATATCTAATGATTAACCTCTAGTAATTAACCTGCAGAAGGCAGAAAGAGGAATCAGAGCTTCGTCACCCAGGATGTCAGCCCAGCTCCTCCACAAACACCCATGAACACCCCGAACCACTTTTCTCTCTTTTGATGTTTGTAGTTCACACATACAGCTTGGCACACGAGTATGTACTATCTTACACGGTGAATGATTGCTTTATGTGCTCTGTCTTGACTCCTCAGCAATATATTTCTTAAAGGCAGAGAATGAGAACATGTGTTACATTTTTAATGTATCACACAAGGCTTCTCAGCTCAATACTGAGCACAGAACGGGTCCTCAGAAAATCTTGGTTTACTGATCAGTGACTGGCATGTTATAGTAATTATCAAAAGCATCGAATAGCCTGATGGCCAAGCTTTGGTCCATTTCGGCTGATTGACAATACTAACCACAGAAGCAACCCACAGACATTTGGGAAGTTGTGGTCAGTTTTATGGCATTCCAGGCAGAGAAACATAATCTGTTCAAAATGCTTAAAACTAACTTGTGTATTAAATATGACAAATTTTTTCTTCCTTGTCACTCAGAAAAAAAATTTTATGCCTTTGTATTCTCACTGTAATATAACATAAAAGGTAACACAGACTTTTTATGGAGCATTCACATTACAGCTCTGGTGTTTATTGGTTGTGACCTTGAGGGAATTACATAAATTCTAAGTACCTCTCTCTCTCTTTTTTTTTTCTCCTTTTCTCTCCTCTTCAGACATGATCAGGAGAACTTCTTTGCTTGGAAGTTAAATCTCCCACTCTACACTGTTCAGAAAACTAGCCATTAATGTAATTCAAAATACTTCCACAGACATACACACCTAGATATACATACCTAGATAGAGAATGACACATAGATAGATAGATGGTAGATAAATGATACATGCTAGATTATTCTAATTGCTCTTTTAAGAGGTTAGATTATGACTCACTGACAGTCGAGACCTGGACGGGTTGAAGTGTGCAGTTTGGGCTATACGCTTGGGGAAGAACACTGATATTTGTAAAAGAGCAGAAGCATAGAAAATGTCGAGGCCAGGAGGGAACCTGAGAGAGGAGAACAGGTGGTCAAAGTGGAGCATAGGCTCAGAGGAGGAGGAAGAGCAGGAGGCCCCCACAGGGAGAGGAGACCAGAAGGAGCTTTGAAGAGAAAAATTACTAGAAAGTTATTAATTTGTTCACCATGGGGTATGTTGGCATCTTTCGCCTTGTGTCTCACCCTTGTGTCTCTAATAAAATACCCTTCAGGGTATTATGCTCCCTGAGGCTTTTCTGTGAAAGTTGTTTCTATTGGGACCGTTTAGAGGATAAGTTTCACTTTCTTTACCTCTAAAATGATGTAATGATGGGGTTAGAGCATATGAGCAAATGAGCTCATGCTTATGAAATGCCGGCATATAGTGATTTTTTTACATTAACATTTTAAATACATTGTGAATTGACTTATCTATTAGTTCATAACTGCCTATGCTTTTACACTTACTATTGGTTAGAATTGCTTTTGTGCAATATCATGAACATTTGAGAGTGCAGGCATTAGACTCAGACAAACCTGGGTTCAAAGGATGACTCTGCTCCCACCCCCACTTTTTGTGAATTCAGGCAAATGCTCTCTTTTCTTATTTGTAAAATGGGGATATACCTACGTCTTAGTGACAGGGTAAAGGGGGAGGGCTAAAGAGGCAGCATTCCAAAGCTGTATACTAAGAGTCCCCAAAGGAAAATCGATTGAACATTCAAATGGGGGTAATTGGAAGAGATTTTAAGACATACAATTTATCAACTTGTGGGTAGGCTATAAAGGAAGCAACACAATGGCTGGTGCTATATCCTTAGACCAGCAATAGAAGACCTGGGAGCTGTGGAGAGGAGTAGGGAAGAGGAAGACGGCAATCTGGAAGAACAGTTGTGTGGAACAGAGAAGAAGGGAGTCATGTGATGTGGTCCACACTGGTCGGTATCTCTGGGCTCAGAGCAGGGGTGGGAAGCAGGATGGAGATTAAGTACAGAGAGGCATGAGAAGTACCCAGCATAGAAATGACTAACACAGTGACTAGTGTGGTAACACGCAATCATTGATTGCACTTACTAAACAGAATGATCTTGAATCTATAGCTTTTTTTGGTATCCCCAAGAAATCAAAAGAGTATCTCATTTTATGTGCCTGGAGAAATCAATTTGATTAAAATACTGGTTCTTGCCAAATTCACCAGGGTTCATTAGAGATCGCTCATATGTAGCTCATCCTCAGGAGTTAGGGGCAGTGTTTCCAGGTTCCCTGCTAAACTGTTTTTCTCATGACAGGAATATAAATATGCTCCAGGAAGAGGAACTGCACTGCCAGTGATCATATACCCCGGCTTGCTCACTTTCCATCTATGCTACCCAAGCTGACGTACCACACCTCTTTGAGCCTCATGTATAAAAATGGTCTTCTATTTTTTGCAGCAACATGGATGGACCTTAAGAGTATTATGCTAAGTAAGACAAGTCAGATGGAGAAAGATAAATACCGTATGGATTCACTCATATGTGGACTATGAAGACAAAACAAAACAAAAAAAATGAAAAGCCAAAATAAAAGAATTAACCAAGCTAAAACAAACACATAGATATAGAGAACAGAACAGGGGTTGTCAAAGGGAAAGGAGTAGGGGAGGGTGAAATGGGTAAAGGGAGCAACTGTATGCTGATGGATGGAAAGTGAATTTTTGGTGGTAAGCACCCTATAAGGTGGGCCTTACCTAGTAGCTCAGAGGGTAAAGAATCTGCCTGCAATGCATGAGACCTGAGTTTGATCCCTGGGTTGGGAAGATACCCTGAAGCAGGGAATGGCTATGCACTCCAGTATTCTTGCCTGGAGAATTCCACAGACAGAGGAGCCTGGTGGCCTCATCCATGGGATTGCAAAGAGTCAGGCAAGACTGAACGACTAATACTTTGGTGGTCCAGTGAAATGAAAGTCTTGAAAAAAGTCTTTCTAGTTTAAAATATACCTGATCTGGGTTTTGGGGCTAGACTCTTTAAGTACTTACTTATGTTCTACTGGCAATAAAAGTGCTAATAAATAATGTAATTTTCAGTTGTTTTTGATGTTAAAGGAAATAAATTGTTCATACTTAAATATCTTTTTCATGTATGAGTTTTAGGATAAAAACATTAAGACCACAAAGATTTCAATGAAATGAGATAACATTTGTGAAATTATCTGTCACAGGGCCCAGGATACGGAGGCGTCTTAGCAGATGCTTGTTTCATTCTGGAGGCAGGGGAACTTCTGTTGCTCCTGAACCTGGGGGTGGAGTGCACATTTTACCAAACCTGTTACTCCATTTACAGAGTTCTTCTAATTCTATTCAACAGAAGCCATGTGGGCAGTTTGCAAAATCAGGAGCACTGCCATGAAGATGAGTGATGATTTCTGTAGATTTTCCAAGTGTTCTCCACTTGGAAAACATAAATAACAACACATAAATAACATAAATAACAACAACATAAATAATTACACAAATAGTCCCTACAGTATCTTACAAAGTGCAGTGCTTCATAAAGTGTGCTCCAAATCAATGTGAGCATCTGCAAGATATCAACTGAAGTCCCTCAAAGGAAATACTTCTTTGTCAGAGAAATTTGGAGAATATGAGGTTAAATGAGACTAAACAGATTCTAAGTTACCAGCCTTCTTTTTGTCTTTTATCTAATAACCTGTGTTGTGAGTCTTTTGGACAAAAGTCATACATGTAGGATTTTCTAAACTTACTTCACGACAGAATCATTCTAACCCTCAACTAAACACACTTGGGAATATCCAATGTAGTTTAGAAAGACTGGATTTGATTTTCATAGAATCCTCTAAATTGACAGAAAAAAATATGATTATCCCCACCTTACAGATAAGACAAAGGAAACTCTCAGCATGATAACTGGCTTCTGCATGGACTGTAAAAAGGTGGAGTGAACTAAGCTATTGAATAGAATCTTTTGTGGAGAATTTTAATTTTCATTCCTTTGCAGCATGTTGCCATCTGTATTAGTTTCCTATGGCTGCTGAAACAAACCACCACAAACTGGATTTCTGAACAGGGGTTTTTTTCTCCCTCTCACAGTTCTGAAGGCTCTGAAGGAGAATCTGTTTTCAGCCTTCTTCCTGGCTTTGGTGGTTGCCAGCACTTCCCAGAGTTCCTTGGCACTCCAATTTCTGCCTTTGCCTTCACATGAGTTTCTTCCCTCGGGTGTGTCTCAGTCTCTTTCCTTATAAAGGCACTGACTGGTCATTGGGTTTTCTAATTTACTCTGCTACAGAAAGGCTTGTATGTGCAAGCTTGAAGCCCTCATTTCTCTAGGCTAGAATCAAGTCTTTATTTTATGACCCAAAAGTGATTCTTCTTCACACCTTTACTCAGAGTAATTACCTTTGTTTGAATATTTGTCAGCTAATCCTTTCTCTTTATTTGAATTTACCAGAATTCCATGAAATATTCTAAGCAAAACACACCCATTTGACACAAAGAGGTTGTGATAAGAATTTTCTGATGATTCTCTGGATTTCCATGGTTTTTGGGTCATGCCAAACTTCTGGGACAATCTTGATGAAGCTGTTAGAAGGAGTGTTCTCCACTTTGAAGACTGCTCAGTTAGTACAGTTTAAGTCTAGAGCTGCTGGTAGCTTTCTTTGTCACTTCTCGGAAGAAGACTACTGAGTGTGGAGCCAACATCCCAACACTGAGGAAGAAAGGAGAAAAAGACAGAGGAGAAGGAGGGTGGGAGAAAAGGGAGGGGAAGGAGAGATCTAATAAACCTAATCATAATAATAAGTTTATGTAGAGTTATTATATATATATATAATTATAAAACTTAATATAATAAACCTAATCCAATTGAGGCCCTGGATCCAGCCATCACTGAACTTCCTTATTATAAAGGACAAAAAAATTATTTTTCATAGGTAGGCTTCTATACTTTGCCTGACATTATCCAGGCAAAGAGTATGGTATTCTTTTCATCCAAGTTTAATCTGCTAAAAGTGAGGGAGGTGGAGCTGTGAGCATGAGTTTGCTTTGGGTAAAGGTGTGTTTAGTTTATCTCAGTTCAGTTCAGTTGCTAAGTCATGTCCAACTCTTTGTGACCCCATGAACCGCAGCATTCCAGGCCTCCCTGTTCATCACCAACTCCCAGAGTTTACCCAATCTCACATTCATTGAGTTGGTGATGCCATCCAACCATCTCATCCTCTGTCGTCCCCTTCTCCTGCCCTCAATCTTTACCAGCATCAGGGACTTTTCAAATGAGTCAGTTCTTCGCATCAGGTGGCCAAAGTATTGGAGTTTCAGCTTTAGCATCAGTCCTTCCAATGAACACCCAGGACTGATCTCCTTTAGGATGGACTGGTTGGATCTCCTTGCACTCCAAAGGACTCTCAAGAGTCTTTATGTTAGGTCCATTATATGTTATGTCATTTAAGTCTTATAACAACTCTATCAGTTAGGTATTGCTAATGTGTAAATTAAAAAATCAAAGCATTAGGATAGTAGTTTTCTTTAACTTGTAAGAATGAAGTTTAAAAATGAAAAGGATATATGTGTATGTATGTCTCTCTGTGTTTATGTATGTGTATATATATACATATGTGTATATATATATATATATGTATTTATACATATACATCCTCTCTCTCTCTCTCTCTCTCTCTCTCTCTGGGGTTTCCCAGGTAGCACTAGTGATGAAGAACCCATCTGCCAATGCAGGAAATGTAAGAGACACAGGTTCAATTCCTGGGTCAAAGAAGATCCCCTGGAGGAGGGCATGGAAATCCACTCCCTCCAGTATTCTTGCCTGGAGAATCCCATGTACAGAGGAGACTGGAAGGCTACAGTCCATAGGGTTGCACAGAGTTGGACACAACTGAAGTGACTTGGCACACGTGTGTGTGTGTGTGTGTGTGTGTGTGTGTGTGTGTGTGTGTGTGTGTGTATTGGTCTTCCCAGGTACCTCAATGGTAAGGAATCTGCCTGCCAATGCAGGAGACACAAGTTCCATCCCTGGATTGTGAAGATCCCCTGGAGGAAGAAATGGCAACCCATTTCAATATTCTTGCCTGGAAAATTCTATGGACAGAGGAACCTGGCAGTCTATAATTCATGGGGTCACAAAGGATTGGACACGACTGAGCATACACACGCACACATTTATATTATTGTGAAATAAATGAAATTTATCTGTTAGTGGTGAAGAGTCTTCAGTTCTTTATTTAGAATCAGTGGAAGGGTTTCCACGGATGTCAACTCACTTGTGCCAGGAAACTCAACTTTTTATTAAAACCTTTGATTGCATATATATATATACTGAGAAATGCATTTTAAGTGCTCCCACAGACAAGTAGTCTGAAAAAGAGAGACAACAGGAATGTTCTAAATTACTGGAAATCATGTGGAGGAAGGACTGCAGCTGCAGGAGAGTAGGAATAGAACATCTCTTTCTATGTTGAGTCCCTTGGAGGAAAATGTGTGAGGCTTTTAAATGAAGCTTTACTCTATGAATGCTCCCTGGATGCATGAGTTCCTCTGAAATGGCCATACCAGTTAATGTCAAAATGAAGTAGAGGATCTACAGATTACCATACTAAGTCAGTCAGTCAGAGAAAGGTGAATATCATGTGATATCACTTGTATGGGGAATTAAAAAAAAAATGATACAAAAGAACTTATTTACAAAGCAGACTCACAGACCCAGAAAACAAACTTACAGTTACCAAAGGGGAAAGGTGGGGGGAAGGGATAAATTAGGAACTGGGGTGAACATATACACACTACTAAATATAAAATAGATAAACAACAAAGACTTACTGTATAGCAGAGGAAATTCTACTCAGTATTTTACAATAATCTATATGGGAAAAATGATACCAACTATACATATATATATACACACACACACATATATATGTACTTTAAATAAATGAAATAAAATTAGAAAAACAACAAAGTGGAGTGACCCTACCATGGAAAACAACCCAGTAGCTACATACTTATAGTTTCTTACCCTTGCCACAACAGGCTTTATCAATGCCATTCTCACACACATATATCAAATGCCTAGAATCTTTTAGTGACTTGACATTATCCATAAGGTAAAAGCTCCTTATCTCCAAACTGGGGAGAATACATTCTCCCAAAGTCCCCTCTGACCAGATCTGACCGTTGTCTACCTGGCCAGCCTCTTTTCGTCTCCCATGGCTGACACTTTAGCTAAGCCAGTCTGCTTGCAATTATACCAACACGTGATACTCTGCAGCGATATGCGTGTGGGCATGCAGCCTTTGCATGTGTGTCTCCTTTGCCTGGGCTCCCTTTCCCAGCCCCATTGGCTTGACAAGCATCATCTTTTTAAAAAATTTTTTTTCATTTTAAAAATTTTTGCTTATGCTGGGTCTTCATTGCTGCACAGGCTTTTCTGTAGTTGCAGTGAGCAGGAGTCACTTTCTAGTTGTGCTGTGAGGGCTTCTCATTTCAGTGGCCTCTCTCGTTGTGGGGCACAGCTTAGAATTTGTGGGCTTCAGTAGTCGCATCTCCTGAGCTCTAGAGCACAGGCTCAATAGTTGTGGCATACGGCCTCAGCCACTCTGAGGGATCCCCCTGGACCAGGGATCAAACCTGGGTCTCCTGAATTGGCAAGCAGGTTCTTTACCACTGAGCCACCAGGGAAGTCCCACAAGCATCATCTTAATCTCTTGTAGGGATCTCCAATCTCCTTGATGAGGCACATAAATCCAAGAGTTAATCACCTTGCTCCCTGTGCTACTTACACCTTTGCTTCCATAACACATATGTACATTCTTCATTCTGAGATAGTAAGGATAACACTTCCATCTAGTATCCATATAAGTGGGGGATTTTGCTTTGGAAAAATAGTCCGTTATAATATATACAGGCTTTGGGATTAGACTGTGTTTAATTCTTAACTCTCTCTCTTACTACCCATGAGACCTTGGATATTGATCTTCCTTGGACCTCAGTTTCCTCATCTATCATATGAGGATGGTAAATACTCCAGGGAATTTCTGTGAAGATTAACTGAGACAGTCTAAGTCAAATGATTGTTGTCAACAAAAGATATGCTATTTTGTCTATTAACTTAGGGAAGAAGGATGCTCATTGCCAGAAGTTTGCCAAAGTAGTGCTAGAGCATAATTAGCCCATTTTTAGAACACTGCAGAACAATTGTTCTATTTTCCTCTCCTGCTTATGTACATCTGAGTAAGAACACCAGCCTTGTCAGTCATCCATGGGGACACCGTTATCTTGCTTGTTTCCAGACTCCATTAAAGGTTCCAGTCAAATTGTCAGCATCTAGAACTGCTTATTGGGGACATATACAGACCCACATTCTAACTTCTTCAAAATTCTATGCTCTATTTTGACATCTGAGCCTTTAACATTTTGCCTTCTGAACTCTCTGTTGAATAGGTCTAGCTGCTTCTCACCCTGTTACAAGAATCTTCTAGAAGAAGAATGAGTCAAACACGCTTCTGGCAGGTTATAGTACTCCTCCTATAATCTAAGGATCTCAAACAGTAGCCACCACCAGTCTTTCCTTCGTCTCCTAACCCCTAAGGCACATCACTGGGCAACCATACAATGGGAACTCTGCAGGTCACAGTGTCTATTCCGAGCCCAGCCAGCTCAGAATGCTCATTTGTGGCTTCTTAACTAGTGTATTTACCAGTGAATGTGATTCCATGTTGTAGACCACTGTGGAGAGGTTTATGAACACTTTCTGCTGGTGAAGCCTGGTTTAGCAGAAGTGCTGCAGGCAGGACATTCTCCTGTCTATAGGTCAGCGTGTGTCTCACAAGTTGCTCCTTCTACAAAATCCATTACCATTTATTTGGTTAGATAATCCAAGGCAGACTTTCTAATGAATCAGAGTCACTATATCTTTTCTCTCCAGAGTGAAAGATGCATTTAAGTTCTCTGGGTTTCTCTTCTGTGCTAGATGAAGGCAATTTGAAAAACTGATCAAGAAATATTCCATTTGGATTCATCCTTCTACCTTCCTCCAAGGGCAGCATTAAAGGTGAACCAGCATCACGCTTCACTCAGCTGGGCACCAGATTATTCTTTAACAAAGCTTTTTGAACTTTGGTCTTTAACTCTTGAATAATGGTCATAGAGAGCCATTTCATCTAATCTATTAGCATCTATAAAAAGAGTCTCAGGCATTTACTTTTAGGGAAAATAATCTGCTCATTTCAGTGGAACAAGATGGACAGCCAAGGTCAATGAGGCATCAAAAGTAAGTTTTCCAGCCCTTTGTGGAGACAGGCTGGGGGATTTTTTTTTTTTTAATGGTATTTAACAAATAGAGTCTGAGTGGAATTTTAAATCAAAATCCCAGATGATAAACTCTTGGCAGAAGAACCTTTTTTTTTTTTTAACACTTTTTTTTTTTTTTCCTCCTGACATCTGTTCTTCTCACTTTCTGAAATAAACATTTCACTTTGCTAATGTTGTGAGGTGTGGGGCTGGGAAGTTACTCACTGTCTCCCTCACCCATAGAAACAATTTCTTAAGGCTTAAGGGAGAGTTTTTTTACACACCCCTTTCATAAGAGTCAAGTAAGTAAGTAAGTGTTAGTAGCTCAGTCGTGCCCGACTCCTTGCGACTCCGTGGACTGCAGCCCACCAGGCTCCTCTCTCCGTGGGATTTTCCAGGCAAGAATGCTGGAGTGGGTTGCCATTTCCTTCTGCATCATAACAGGTCAATCCTTCCCAAATTTGAAAGGCAATCAAACCAGAATGTCTCAGAGCCCGGTGATGGAATCCTGGCTTCCTTTTCTTAGGCAGGAGAAATACATCACGTACCCCACCTAGAGGTAAGACTTGGGATTGCCTGTAAAGGGGCTCTAAAGTGGATTCTGGGAGATCCTATTTACTGAATTTCAAATTTAAACCAAACACTTTGAAACAAAGAGCGGAGAGAAGAGAGAATTAAAAGATAAAATGTCTACTCTCAAAGAACTGATAAAGGGGGAAATAAGCAAAGAAGTAAAAATGGGATTCCCCAGTGGCTCAGAGGGTAAAGAATCTGCATACAATGCAGGAGACCCGGGTTCGATCCCTTGGTCGGGATCGATCCCAGTGTGGGAAAGAAGTAGAAATACTTAACATTTTTTTTAACAAAACCATAATATGCAGGTGTGCTAAATCGCTTCAGTCAAGTCCGACTCTTTGCGACGCTATGGTCTGTAACCCAACCAGTCTCCTCTGTCCGTGGGGTTCTCCAGGAGACAATATTGGAATAGGTTACCATGCCGTCCTCCAGGGGATCTTCTTCTCCCAGGGATAGAATCTATCTCCATTGCAGGTGGGTTCTTTACCGCTGAGCCACTGGGGAAGCGCAAATCCTAATATATACTTTGTGAAGGATTCTGTGCAGATGGTAGGCTCAGTACATGTTCTTAACCCCTCTCTCCCACCAGGGTCCCAGCTGGGCCCTTGAAGAGTTGGTTTGTGTGAGTTTGGGCCAGAGGAGAGGGAGGAAAACGTGAGCCATCTGTAAAGTCAGGAGAGGGAGAGGGGTCCCACCCGCACAGCAAAGATCCAGGGCTCGGGCCACAGTGAGCGGGCAGCCAAGTGAATTCTTTGTAAGGCCCTGGGATGGGACAGAGGGGCTGAGAAACCCTCCCCCCTGAGGAGAGGCTAGGAGATCCAGAGGAGCCTGGAACAAAATCCACGGTCCCTGCAGATGCTTGAGGAGATCAGCAGCTGTCCAGGCCTGTCACCTCAGTGACCCCAGAAGAGGTCTGCTTGGCCAAGCCAACTATTCCCTCTGGTGCTAACTTTCCATGCCTTGAGATCCAGGAGATGCCCAGGAATCTGGGGGCTTCCTCTCCCTAGCCATTAATCCCAAACTCACAGCTATTTGGCCCATTGTTACCAGCCTCCTGGACTGGTAAAGTTTTTTTTTTTTTTTTCCATCAGTCTGCTAACTCACAACTCCCATGGAACAATATTTTCTAGTTCTAAGGAATCATTCTCTTAATAATAATATGCTGGACTGCTTGTGAGTCTGCAAGGATGGTGATAAAAGAGGCTACTGTACTCTATTGTTTTTAGAGAAGATACAAGCATATTGTATCCCCTTCTCCAGGGGATCTTCCCAACCCAGGGATTGAACCTAGGTCTCCTGCTTTGTAGGCAGATTCTTTACCATCTGAGCCACTGGGGAAGCTCATATCATAGTCAAAAATATCTAAAGACTGAGACAAAAAAATATTGGTGCTTATAAGACTATATTGGAAGATTATCAGGACAAACTCTGCATGGAATGCATGTTTCTGAACAACAGTTGGTGGGTGATCCAGATCCCCTGAGTCTTGTCCTGACAAATCTGGTTTGCTGCTATCTCTGCTTCAAACTCATCCTCCTCTTTTTCCTGAGTCTGCAACTGGTAGGATATTTGGATCTGCAGAAGCCGCCTGTACTCCTGGGCTAAACCTTACCTCTTATGAAACTCTCCTATCCTGTTAAGTTCTTTAAGACCTTCATTTATGTGATCCTGTTCTATAGCACCTTCTTCCTGTTCTTTTCCTTTTTTGCAAGCTTTCTTGCTCTTGAGCTTTTCTTGTACACATGACCTCATTCCCAAGTTGCTCCCTTTCCTCCCTTTCAGGCCTCAGCAACCTGTCCTTCTCAGCCAGTTTCTTTTCCTCTGTTATTCTGTCCAATTCTTTCTCCGGAATATCCTCCTCCTCACATTGCTCCACTACGTAGCCCTGAGAAAGCTTCCGTTTTCTTCCCATGTCTTCTCTTTTTTGCTTCTTTGTTATCAGTCTCTTCTGGAACCTTTGAAGGGCTCTCTGCATGAGCTTCACATGCAAGTCCTGCTGTCTTCTCTACTCCACCTGAATGTATCCTATTGTTTCGCTGAGGGCTTTTTGCAAAACGTCCTGCTTTGTCTTTTCTTCCCCTAATTTATCCTGTCCTCTCTCAAGTTTACCCTTTGGATCATTGTTTTCTGTGAGTTGTGCCTGCCTTCTCTTCCTCCAGCTGCTGCAGCACCTGTTTTGGTGATTTGATGGCAACGACCTGTGAGTCCAGTACCAAGTGTGTGTTCTCCACCAGTTCTGTCTCCTCTCCTCCTGGGCTTGTCATTGTTTCTCAGCTCATTGGTCTTCCTCCCAGGATTCTGAGAACATCTCCTCTTTCACCATTTTCTGCCTCTTCAGCTCCTCACTGAATTCTGCCTGTGCTTTCCGCTTCTCACCACATGCCTTCAGATGGATACAAAGCAACTCAGCATAGACCCTCAGTCCACACCCTCAGGGCTTCTCTGGTGGTTCAGATGGCAGAGTCCACCTGCAATGCAGGAGACCCAGGGTCCATCTCTGGGTTGGGAAGATCCCCTGGAGGAGGGCATGGCAACCCACTCCAGTATTCTTGCCTGAAGAATCCTCATGGACAGAGGAGTCTGGCTGGCTGCAGTCCATGGTGTTGCAATCTGTCAGACATACCTTCAGATGGATACAAAGCAACTCAGCATGGGCCTACTGGCAACTCAGTCACAAAACACTCTGTTTTTCTCTTCCAATAATCTAATTTTCCTTCTCATTCTTTTTTTCCCCTCTATTGTTTCTTTAGACAGCATTTCAGTAAAATACTCATTTTCTTCTGATGTTAAGCATTCATGTAGCTTATTTCATCTTTTGTCAGTATAGATGGAATACTATATTCGTTTTTTTAAAACTATATTGAGATAATATTGGTTTATAACATATCTAAGTTTCATGAATACTGCAGTATATGTCACCTAAGGAATGCACTACAGTGGGGCTTCCCACATGTGCTAGTGGTTAAGACCCTGCCTGCCGATGCAGGAGAGGTAAGAGACATGGGTTCAATCCCTGTGTCAGGCAGATTGCCCTGGAGGAGGTCATGGCAACTCAGTCCAGTGTTCTTGCCTGGAGAATCCCATGGACTGAGGAGCCTCATGAGTTACAGTCCAAAGAGTTGGACACTACTGAAGTGCCTGAGCAAACACACAGGCATCCACTACAGTGTGCTCACCACCAAAAGCTTAGTTTCTATCCATCATGACACATCATCTCCTTTACCCACTTAGACCTCCCCTTTCCCTTCTGGTAATCACTGCTCTGTTCTCTTTATCTATGTGTTTACTTTTGTTTTGTTTATTTATTTATATACCACATATGAGTGAATTCATACCTTTCTCCATCTGACTTATTTCACTTAGAATAATACCTCAAGATCCATTTATGTTGTTGCAAATGGCAAGATTTCATTTTGTTCTGGCTTAGTAGTATTTCACTGTGTATATATTATCACATCATCTTTATATCCATTCATCCAGTGATGAGTACTTAGGTTATTTCCATATCTTGGATATTATAGATAAATGCTACCATGAACATAGGGGTGAATAAATCTTTTTGAATTAGGTTTTCATATTCTTTAAAAAATACTCAGAAGTGGAATAGCTGGGCCATATGCTAGTTCTGTTCTTAATATTTTGAGGAATTTCCATGTTGTTTTCCATAGTGGCTGTACTGATTTACATTCCCATGAACAGGGTGTGTGGTGTTTCTTCACATCCTTTCCAACACTTGTTATTTCTTAGTCATTCTAACAGTTGTGATGGGATATTTCACTGTGGTTTGGACTTGGCATTTCCCTAATAACTAGTGATATTGAATATCTTTTGATGTGACAATTGACCATCTATATGTTTTTTTTTTGGGAAAAAAAAGCTATTCAATCCCTTGTCCATTCTAAAAATTGTTTGTTTTTGTTGTTATTGAGTTGTATGAGCTCTTTCTATATTTTGGATATTAACCCCTTATCAGATAAACAATTTGCAAATATCTTCTCCCATCTGGTAGGTTGTCTTTAGGTTTGCTTGACTGTTTCCTTTGCTGTGCAGAAGCTTTTAGTTTGATATAGTTCTATTTGTTTATTTTTACTCATGTTTCCTTATCTGAAGAGATTTATTCAGAGAAATATTGCCAAGAGTGCACAAAATCTTGCATGCAAATTTTCATAGCAACTTTATTTACAGTGGCAGAAACATAGAAGCAATCCAAAAATCTATGAAATACTGCTGCTGCTGCTGCTAAGTCACTTCAGTCATGTCCGACTCTGTTCGACCCCATAGACGGCAGCCCACCAGGCTTCCCTGTCCCTGGGATTCTCCAGGCAAGAACACTGGAGTGGGTTGCCATTTCCTTCTCCAATGCATGAAAGTGAAAAGTGAAAGTGAAGTCGCTCAGTCATGTCCGACTCTTCGAGATCCCATGGACTGCAGCCTACCAGGCTCCTCCGTCCATGGGATTTTCCAGACAAGAGTACTGGAGTGGGTCGCTATTGCCTTCTCCATATGAAATATTAATATGTAATAAAAAAAGAATGAACTAGTGTTATACAAAACAACATAGATGGATCTTAAAGTTGTTACCTCAAGTAACAGAATCGAAACACAAAAGACAGCATATGGTATGATTCCATTCACATAGAGTTCTGGAAAATGAAAGCTATAGTGACATATAATAGATTCAGTGGCTGCTAGAGCTTGGGGACCCTTAGCGGTTGGAGGTAGGAACAGGGATATATGAAAATGCCATAAGATACATTAGGGTGATAGACAATTTCTTTATCTTAATTGTGGTTATGGCTATTCAATTATTGTCAAAATTCATCAAATAATTAATTTTAGTGTATGTAAATTATACTTCAAAAATCTACTTAATTTAAAACTAGCTAATAAAAACCTGTCATTTAATAATAGTACTATTATGAACTGGACTCACTGCTACCTCTTGGGATTATTTCTGCACAAGAATCCTATCGGTAGCAATATGCATGATACTAGCTATTAATTCTTAAGGGTTTGCTATATGGCAGCACTGTTTTGAGTGATTTTACAATTTTTGTTAAAATAATTTTTCTAACAACCCTCTGAGGAAAGTATTGTTATCTCTATTTGACAGGGGAGGAAGCTAATCACCAAGATATTAATTAACAGCTAGTAAGTGGCAAATTTATATTTTGAAACAGGTAGTTTGACTCTAGAGACCAGATCCTCAAGTATGACTGCATATTGATAGGCAAACACAGGAAATGTACATGTCAATATATTGCAATCTGTTTAATCTCCCAAACGAAGGGTACATGCAAATATGAATTCAAGAAGGGGGAGACTTGGCATAGGAATCGTTCACTGGGAAAGATAATTCTAGTTCTGAGTCTCAAAGGTTGAGAAGGAAACCTTTGAATTGTTGAGTAGCATCAGAAAATGTGTTTTCTGAAAGTCACCTGATATTAGGCAAGGCACTTTTTTTCTCACAAAACCAATCGTTTCATTCTTGAACTCAACTGGAATATTCTCAGTAAAAAAGGGTGAATATTCACAGTCTCTTATAAGCAAAGGCCTTGTCAATTTGTTAATTGTAATTTGGTGTGCTATTCTATTAGACATTAAAACCCTCATTCAGAGAGTTTTTGAATACCGAAGCCAAACTTTTCACGTTTGAAGAGTTGCTTCAAATGTTGTGCTCTAATCATTCCAGCAGATGGCAATACAATCATTCTTTAAAAAAACATATTTCCCCATCCAATTAAAAAAAAGACAAAAACAGCTTACTCTTTCTTATTTATTTATTTACAGTCCTCTGGCAAGTCCTTCTTTGTGGTAAGCTAAAACAATACATTCTACACAAGAGTTTTTAAGATTTCAGAGTTTTCTAAAGTTTTATAAAGGAACTTAAATGCTAAACTGGACACTGATCTTTATCCTGTAAAAAATGGAGAAAGCATAGATATCTTTTGAGTCATGACTGACATGGTCAGAACTGTACATTAGGAAAATCACTCCGACTGGGAAAGGACAAGTGGCAGGATGTGGAAAGAGAATAAATATTTGTTGGAATGGCCTAGAACAGAGCTAATAGGAAATTGATCTTGAACATGGCAGTAAAAACTATGGCTTAGGGACTTCCTTGGTCGTCCAGCGCTTGAGAATCCACCTTGCAATGCAGAAGACGTGGTTCAACCCCCGGTTGGGGAAGATTCCCCGTGCTCCAGGGTGACTAAGCCTGTCCATTACAACTGAGCCTGAGTGCCACAACCAGACAGTCCGTGTCTGCAATAAAAGATCCCTCATGACACAACAGACATCTCATGGGCTGCAGCTAGGACCCGAGGCAGCAAGATGAATAAACAAACAAACAAAAAAGCTATGGCTTAGATGATGAAATAACTGCAGACATCCACGAGGGATAACTGAACAACTGATTGGATGTTAGAAGTTCAAAAGATGGAAGAGCCATAGATAACCCTTGGGTCTTAATCATGTTTTGGGGGGAAGATAACTAGAAGGCACAGGAATAGGTTTGGACAAAAGAGAATTTTTTGAAGTGCCAAGGTGCACCTATATGCTGATTTAACTTAGCATCTCACAAGACAGTCTACTGTTTAGATGAGAAATAACCTTTCAGAGATGGATGCAGAAGTGGTGGGTATTTGTAGCCACAGGAGTAGATGAGAAAGTCTGAGATGAAAAAGGCTGAAGTCCTAGGAATCTTCTGGAGAATACCTGCATTTAGGGGAATCTGAACATATGATTAACTTTAGCAGGATTTTCAGGTGAGTGTACTGTCTTTCAAAGCCTATGAATAAGGACAAATGGAATAAGAGTAATAGATATTTTAAAAAACTTTGTGATCATTTGTAAAGAGGTCATTGCACTTTGAGAAACCATTACACAAGTGGGTGGAGGCAGAAAGGTTATTATGAGAAAGGAATGGAGAAATGAAGAAAAAACAAAGTTTCTCTGAGAAGTCTGGCAGTGATGGGAAAGGAAGCTGTGGTTCTGTAGGTTGACTGGATGGTCGGGACAAGGGAAAATCTTTACAAAGTCCAGAGTTTTCCATGTATTTGTGTCTGTCATGAAGGAGACAGTTGAAATTATACTAAAGCTGTTTTCTTTTTTCTTCTTAAATGACATCTAGATAATTTAATGTAACTGCAGAACTTCATTTTCCTAGAAATTCATAGATGTAAGAAAGAATGGAGAATATAATTTAACAATGAATGTCACAACATGTTTCTTATTATTAACTATTTATCCAGTGATGCCTGAAGCTTTGAGACTATGAGACTTAGTCACGCTAATCAAGTCTGTTTGCAGAGTCCAAGATCTTTTGAAAGTGGTAAATGATAAGTCTGAAGAGGCTGCTGAAGCATCAACCAAGCATTTAGAATCATAGAAAGCTCTGAAGCCCACTGCTCTGTTACAATATGGAAGCATGTTTTCTTGTCCAAATTTAAATTTTATCCTTTCTGGGTTTTTTTTTTTAATTTTCTTAGGAAGAGAAAACTCAGTTGGCAATACTTTATCTTGCTGGCAGAATTACTGAGGTGTAGAATTTGCTTCTTGCCACTAGAACTTTGGTGTCATGGTGTCATTTTTGTGCAAAGGAATCTGCGGAGACTGCCAGTTGAATCTGTGTGAGGAAAAAATAACATAACCTTGAATTGCAAACAACCAAGTCTGCCGTCAAATATGATAAACATACTGGTTTCATTAAAAACTAATAGCAAGACAGAATTTTCAAACACAGAGGCAAAGGAAAGTAAAGACAGGAAGAGGGCGGTGGGTGGCGGAGGACTTCCAGGAACTGTTATCTGTTCTTTTCTGTACAGATAAACAGTTTGTTTATAAATTCCCAAACACCTGTCTCTGCTTTTAATTCTTGAGATCATGCTGTACCATTTCTGTCAACAGTCCTAAAAAATGAAAGATGATGAAATTACTCCCTTCTACTAGGTATCACTGCCCACAGGTTAGCATGTCTGGAGGCCTGGAAAGGCTGTGGTCTGCTAGAAGATAGAGCCTCCAGGGAGGGATGCACAACAATTTTTATATACATCAGAACCCAAGCAGAGAAAGCAAAGAAATCAATTTTCTTTTTATATCTGTAAAGATTAGAAATGCAATTTTAACTCCGAGTTTCAAGAAACAGGGATTTATTTTCAATGGGAAGTGCTCCCTTTTTTTATATCTTTGCAGAATGGATTGATTAAATGGTAAATACATTATACACCTATTATCCTGATCACTTCTTTGAAAGTAGTGGGAATCCAAATTCATACAAAAAACAGATTCTGAAACTAGATTCTCCTGATTTCAATAAAGCTGTTTCCTAGGTTAAATCTCAAGATCCTTAAGGACAGAAACTTGTTCTTAATCTTTACTTATATTTGTTATACTGTGTATTTTAAAAATGCTGCCTGTTTAACACTTTAAAATTTTGACAATCACTTGGCCAACAGTCATCACCACTTCTATGGCAATAAAACCCTTTTTCTGTTTACCTATCGGGTGGTAATGGAATCTGGGAAGGGATGGAGTTCCTCCTCCAGAGTGAATGGTGATTGGATTAAACCAAATTGGGCACACCTAACTCCTCATTTCCTCAGGGATTAGATCTGATAGACAGAGTGCCTGAAGACCTATGAATGGAGGTTCGTGAAATTGTACAGGAGGCAGTGATCAAGACCATCCCCAAGAAAAAGAAGTGCAAAAAAGGCAAAATGGCTGTCTGAGGAGGCCTTACAAATAGCTGAGAAAAGAAGAGAAGCTAAAGGCAAAGGAGCAAAGGAAAGATATACCCAACTGAATGCAGAGTTCTAAAGAAGAGCAAGGAGAGATAAGAAAGACTTCCTCAGTGATCAATGCAAAGGAATAGAGGAAAACAATAGAATGGGAAAAACTAGAGATCTCTTCAAGAAAATTATAGATACCAAGGGAAATTTTCATGCAAAGATGGGCACAATAAAGGACAGAAACAGAGAAGAGAGGATGTTGAGAGAAGCAGAAGATATAGAGAAGAGGTGGCAAGAATACACAGAAGAACCACACAAAAAAGATCTTCATGACCCAGATAACCATGATGTTGTGATCACTTACCTAGAGCCAGATATCCTGGAGTATGAAATCAAGTAGGCCTTAGAAAGCATCACTACGAACAAAGCTAGTGGAGATGATGGAATTCCAGCTGAGCTATTTCAAATCCTAAAAGATGACTGTTAAAGTACTGAACTCAATATGCCAGCAAATCTGGAAAACTCAGAGATGGCCACAGGATTGGAAAAGGTCCGTTTTCATTCCAATCCCAAAGAAAGGCAATGGCAAAGAATGTTCAAACTACCACACAGTTGCACTCATCTCACACATGAGCAAAGAAATGCTCAAAATTCTCCAAGACAGACTTCAACAGTACATGAACTGAGAACTTCTAGATGTTCAAGCTGGATTTTAAAAAGGCAGAGGAACCAGAGATCAAATTGCCAACATCTGCTGGATCATCGAAAAAGCAAGAGAGTTCCAAAAAAAACATCTACTTCTGCTTTGGACTTCCCTGGTGGCTCAGATGGTAAAGCGTCTACCTATAATGCGGGAGACCCAGGTTCAATCCCTGGGTTGGGAAGATCTCCTGGAGAAGGAAATGGCAACCCACTCCAGTATTCTTACATGGAAAATCCCACGGACAGAGGAGCCTGGTAGGCTACAGTCCATGGGGTTGCAAAGAGTCGGACACGACTGAGCGACTTCATTTTGCTTCGCTTTGCTTCAGCTTTATGGACTATTTCAAAGTCTTTGACTGTGTGGATCACAAGAAACTGCGGAAATTTCTTCGAGATGGGAATACCAGACCACCTGACTTGCCTCCTGAGAAATCTGTATGCAGATCAAGAAGCAACAGTTAGAACTGGACATGGAACAGCAGACTGGTTCCAAATTGGAAAAAGAGCACGTCAAGGCTAGATATTGTCATCCTGTTTATTTAACTTACCTACAGAGTACAGCATGTGAAATGCCAGGCTGGATGAAGCCCAAGCTGGAATTAAGACTGTGGGGGGAAATATCAATAACTTTAGATATGCAGATGACACTACCCTTGCAGCAGGAAATGAAAAGGAATTGAAGAGCCTCTTGATGAAAGTAAAAGAGGAGAGTGAAAAACCTGGCTTGAAACTCAACATTCAAAAAACGAATATCATGGCATCTGGCCCCATCATTTCAAGGCAAATAGATGGGGAAACAATGGAAACAGTGACAGACTTTATTTCCAAATCACTACAGATGGTGACTGCAGTCATGAAATTAAAAGACATGTGCCCCTTGGAAGAAAAGCTATGAGCAACCAATTAAAAAGCAGACATATTAAAAAGCAAAGACATTACTTTGCTGACAAAGGTCTTTCTAGTAAAAGCTATGGTTTGTCCAGTAGTAATGTATGGACTACAAAGAAAGCTGAACACCAAAGATTTGATGCTTTTGAAGTTTGGTGTTGGAGAAGACTCTTGAGAGTCCCTTGGACTGCAAGGAGACCCAACCAGTCCATCCTAAAGTAAATCAGTCCTGAATATTCATTGGAAGGACTGATGCTGAAGCTGAAACTCCAGTACTCTGGCCACCTGATGCGAAGTACTGACTCATTTGCAAAGACCCTGATGCTGGGAAAGACTGAAGGCAGGAGGAGAAGGGGACGACAGAGGATGAGATGGTTGGATGGCATCACCAACTTGATGGACATGAATTTGAGCAAGCTCTAGGAGTTGGTGATGGACAGGGAGGCCTGGTGTGCTGCAGTCCACTGGATCACAAAGAGTTGGACACAACTGAACGACTGAACTAAACTGACCTCCTTATTTGTGATTGGCTTAGAGTGGGGTATATAAGTCTGTTTTGGCCAATGAGAACTGAGAGGAAGTCTGTGTGGACTTTTGAGAGTTTTCTCACTTCTGATTTGAAAAGGAAAACATAGAAGAGACTCTTTCCCCTCTCTTACTTTCCCCCTTCCTACTTTTCAATATAACTGTGTGAGGACATGCTGTTTGTAGCTGTGGCAAACTCAAGGGGAAAGTCAAATAGCTGAAGAGAGCTGTGGGAGAATGCTGACTTAGTGGCAGGATTCGCCAACGCTCGCAATTACTTCTGGGTTTCTGGCCAACAATAATGACAATAAATGCCCTCATTACTTTGCCACATTTAGTTGCTTATGTACTTCCTAGTCAAAAACATTTAAACTGAGGCAGAAATTTAAAAAGATATCTCACATTACCTCATTGTTTCAGCTAATAATCTTGTGAATGTTAGCTGGAGTCCACAGAGAATGTTGGTAATCAGATCTGACTTGACGAACATCACAAAACTCGTAGGTGGCAGACCTAACAATGAAAGTCCTAACTTTGGATAGCCATTCACATACTCGGTGCAATGCACTTGATTATTTGGCATGTGTCAAGAAATGACAGGCCAGGATTTGCCAACATGAGTGAAGCTGCAATCTTGGGGAAATTTCCCTTTTCCTCAGGCAAGTCCTCATGAACTGGACTGGACTCCATATCACCTCTCAGATCACAGTGAGGTCCTTTTAAAAGGGCATTCTATTACAAGAGTGGGCTGAATTTTCAGTAACAAATCAGTGAAAGGCTAAAGGCCTTTCATCTGCTAAAGGCTGATCTCTTCCTAACATTTTTGAGGAGTCCATTGTTAGCATGCCCAGAAATAAAGATTTGGAAGGAAATTCTTTTTCACATTTGTCCCATCTTCTTCCTACCTTTCACTAATTTGTTACTCTTCTAATGGAATGCCCTTTTTAAAGGACCTCACTGTGATGTGAGAGGTGAGATGGAGTCCAGTCTTATAGGAGAATACCAGTCCTTCCTCTCTCCAATCTATCTTTGTTGGGCATAGGTAAGTGTGATTCCCAATTCCATTTCCATTTCCATAGGAGAGCATAGTTTTTCTGCTTCATTTCATCTCTGACTTAGATTTGTGATCATCCCTGGATTGTACCAGACCCATTTCTACACTCTTTATGCTACGCTTTTCCTTATAAACTACTTCAGGGAGAAGGTGTGATTGTTATCACTCTTCGTCTTAACATGGGTTCTTCAGAAAATAAAGCCTAAGGTATAAGCTTAGAAGCTAATACTTTATTGACGGTTCAGTCTTGGGAGATCTAGAGTGAAGGACAGTGGGTATATTACTGAACTGGCCATAGCTTTGCAAAATACACAACTGGTTGT
This sequence comes from Dama dama, assembly GCF_033118175.1. Taxonomy (NCBI): domain Eukaryota; kingdom Metazoa; phylum Chordata; class Mammalia; order Artiodactyla; family Cervidae; genus Dama; species Dama dama. Next base: position 42,113,586 of record NC_083705.1, on the reverse strand, counting down.
TGTGTATCTTGCAGAACATCTTTAGAAAAGTTGTACAGGTTATTATGTCTTAGAACTGCCCATAGAGGAAGAGGGTGAGCAATTTATCTGCTGACTTTCCTCCATCTTCTGTTCTGCTTCAGTCCAAGTTCATCCCTTATGGGAATAACTTTCTTGTACTTATAGGTATCATTATTCAGCCTCTTCGGGCAGATTTAGGGGGAGCAAGAGCCTTCACAAATCCAATAGGGCTGTAATGCAAAGTCTCTTCCTGACAACTGGTGTCACACATGGGTCTATGGCCTACCCTGGTGGCTCAGACAGTAAAGAATCTGCCTGCAATGCAGGAGACCCAGGTTTGATCCTGGGTTAGAAAGATCCCCTGGAGAAGGGAATGACTACCCACTCCAGTATTCTTGCCTGGAGAATCCCATCAACAGAGGAGACTTATGGACTAAAGTTCATGGGGTCACAGAGTCAGACATGACTGAATGACTAATCAAGCACCTGGGTCTAAAGTGGTGAATCCACTAGCTTTTGATGCTTGTCTCTGGGACCATTCTTGCTGGCCAGTAATTAAAGAAAGTGGTCAAGTGTAGGCATGAAGGGTCTGATGAGTTAGACTTACTGACTTTGAGTGATGCAGAAACTGGGTCTAAACCCAATCTGTGTTTCCAACAAGCTGAGAGGAGATCTCTTTTTTCCTTCCAATTTTATTGAAATATAATTGGTGTGCACCACTGTATAAGATTAAAGGTGTACATCATAATGATTTGAAAGAGATTTATTTTTTACTTTCTTCAGTTTTCCTCACTTTAAAGGGACTGGATCTCTCTTAGGGGCTGATACCCTTACTCCCATGTCTTCTAGAACTTACCTATTCTTCCAGAGCCATAGAGAGATGGGTTTATTTTCATGGATGAATAAAGTCGATAATTCCCCTCCACCTCCAAGAATGTGCAAATCATGAAATCCTGTATTGTATTTTCACTGTGTAGAACATTCTTTAACTGTAAGGGAATAAATTCATTTTTTAGGATCTGAGATCCTCTTGATAACTGCCTATTTGTGTTGCTACAGTCATTACACTCTATCAGAACAAAACATAAATCTAAAACTTGTTTTGTATTGTGCAGTGTGTTTTGATGGGTGGGCCAAATTTTTTTCTTTTTCTCTATTGGTTTCATAAAACACACAGAAACTGATGAATTTGAATTATGTAAACCAAACAGGAAAAAAAAAACCACTAGATTAGTTCAAGGGGAAGGAGATGAGGGTATGAGATAAACTTCAGATCATAAAAAATGGTTCTGTTCTGGGGCAGATTTTTGAATTATATATATATTTTTCTTCTTGTCTAAATGTTTCTATGTTTATAGAAACTTTTAAACATGGATTTGCCTTTCTTTAATAATAATCCAACCTCCACCAATGGAACTTCTCTGTAAAAATTTCTCAGCAATATATTTGGAAACTCATGTCTTGAAGGCAGATTTGGAGACATAAGTCTGATTTAACTCCAAAAGTCAGCAGCAAGGCTTGAGTTGCATTCCTGTTAGCACTTGTCCTGAGAAGATACCATTTAGCCAATTATTCTTGATGAAAAGCTTCACATGCTTTTTCACATAGGCAGCCCAGGGATCCCAAAGTCTGTGGTGAAGACAAACTCTTGGGCTGACTGTGTCACATTCCCATCTCAGATGCACGTTACAGTGTGCTGACCAGGCCCTGCTTCTCAGGACAAGTGGGTGATGGAACCAGAGCATTTTAACTGCCCCCATAACCACAGCCCTGGACTAGATTTATGATCCCGGGGAAGCACTCTGAGTTTTGGTCAACACTGTCAAAATAAAATAGCTTTTGAAGAAGAGTGGCTGCTAGGGAAAAAAGTCAGCCACAGATGTGCTGACTGATCTGACACTTCTTTTTGGATGCTAGAAAGAGCGTAGCGTCTGGATTTAGACACAGTTCAGTTTTATTCCTGGCTTCATCATTTATTAACTCTGCCTACTAGAGTATACATCTTAATTTCTTCTCTGCAAAGTGGGAATGCTAATTATGATCTCAAATGATTCATGTGAAGATGACATGAGAGGCTATATGGAACTATACAGCTTCATATCTGACTCCTTGCAGCTCTTCATTAGGGTTCCAAGTCTGTTTCTCCTTGCTCCTCTCCCCAGCACACCCTCTCCCCAGCATTTCTTCAGACTAGGTATCCTGTAGAACCTGTTGCTTGGCTTACACAGCAGTTATCTCTGATCTGTCTTGATGCTTTCCATTATCCATGTGAGAAAAGATTTATCTTCTTTTCTTAGCTTCCTCGGCGTCTAGAGACAGGACACATCTCTGGCCAATAAGACATAAAAAGATATCTCCTGAGAGTTTTCAGGGAAAGTTTTGGTTTGCTGATAAACACACAGAAGCAACTGGAAACCCTCTTCTTCCTATTTGAATGCATGGGTCTGGAACAGCCGTTTTGTGACCGGATGGCAATAAGCACGCTAGAGAATCCAAAAGAATCACAGCCTCACAGAGATGTGAGTTCTGACTTCGGCTTGCAGCTGCCTATCCTAGTCTTTCAGTAGGTACAATAAGAACAAAACTCTTGTTTGGTCAAACCACTTGACATATATAATTAGGTAAGTGGGACCAGGGTTAGAGAAAGAGAGTAAGAGTATGAGAGAGAGACAGACACACAGACAGAAAGACAGACTATTCCCATGCAGCTGGGGAAGTAAATCCTCTGATTTCTGAGGTATAAATATCAATATAGTAGGCTAGATAATGGTTCCCCCAAAGATACTCAGGTCTTAATCTCTGGAACCTGTGAATATCACCTTGCATGCACGCTTGATAAATTACTTCAGTTTGTCTGACCCTTTGAGACCCTAGGGACTGTGGCCTGCCAGGCTCCTCTGTCCATGGGGATTCTCCAGGCAAGAACCATGGAGTGAGTTGCCATGCCCTCCTCCAGGGGATCTTCCCAACCCAGAGGTCGTACCCACGTCTCTTACATTTCCTGCATTGGCAGGTGGGTTCTTTACCACTAGCACCACCTGGGAAGTCCACGAAGATCCCTTTATATGGCAAAAAATATTTTCTTAAGTGTTATTAAGTTTAAAATTCTTGAGACTGAAGAGATTATCATAGTGGGCCCCGAATACAATCATGTGTAGCCTTATGAGGGGCTTTCCCTTGTGGCTCAGCAGGTAAAGAGTCTGCCTGCAATACGGGAGACCTGGCTTCGATCCCTGGGTTGGGAAGATCCCCTGGAGAAGGGAAAGGCTACCCACTCCAGTGTTCTGGCCTGGAGAATTTCAGGGACTGTATAGTCCATGGGGTCGCAAAGAGTCGGACAGGACTGAACGACTTTCACTTTCACTTTATAAGAGGGAGGCAGAGGAGACTGACACAAACATTCACAGAACAGAAGATAAGTGACCCCAGGGGCAGAGATTGGACCCCTGTGGCCATAAGCCAAGAAGTACTGGCAGCCTCCACAGGCTCCAAGAGGCAAGAGTGGAAAACATCCTCTACCGGAGCCCCTAAGGGACCATGGTCCTGTCAACAGCTTGATCTCAGCCCAGTGATACAGACTTTGAACTTGAGAACTGTGAGAAAGTGTTGGTGTTGTTTTAAACCACCCAGTTTGCAGTAATTTGTTACAGCAGCCACAGAACATTAATACAGTGAGCTATCAAAAATTTAATGATTTCATATTAGGGGATGAGTAATAGTGATAACAGATATTTATTGAATGTCCTCTATGGACCAGGCAACCACCCTAAGCTCTCTGCATGGATTTCCACATTAGTCCTTCCAAAAGTCCTCTGAAGCAACTTCCCCTCTGAAGCCTTCCCTTCCCTTCCTCTGAAGGCTCTTCCCTAGCAAGAAGAGCCACTCCAAGAAAGGTAAGGAGCCTGCCCAGAGTGACACAGTGAATGAGTGCTAGAGATGAGATTTGAACTTGGACTACGTGATTCCATACCCATTCCAGCCCTGCTGCTGAAGAAATGATAGGAAACTTTCTATGTTCCCAGTTACATCTCTAAGATCAGTTATTAAATAAAACAATCATATAGTATTGGCATCTGTAATTGGACATACAAGGTCCTTTAAGAGAACATTTTCTTCACAGATTAAAAAATGAGAGCTTACCAAGTGTCACATGCTGAGGTGAGCACCAGGATGGCAAAAGTAACAAAGACAGACAGCTTTCTCTTCAGAGCAGCTCTCTGCCCACCCATCTCACACGACTGTTTTCTGAAACCCTAGCCATTTATGAAACCCTATACCATTATACCAAAATTCCATGTCAAAGTATAACTTCTAAATGATTTCCTTAAACCAAATATAAATTGATATAACTTAATTGTTATTCTTTTCTATATGTCTAAATAATGGAAAATAAATAGATAGAAAAAATGGAAGAAAGGAAGGAGGAGCTATTTTCCATAACCACAGCATAGTTACTAATTACCTCATACCTCTGCTGAAAAATTCCTTGGTTATTCTTTCTAATTGGCATATCAGTATTTTTCATGTAACAGTTTCAGAGCCTGATGATAAAATGTGTGTTTTGTAAACACCAAACCTCTGTATTTTTTTTTTTACAGTGTTTTTTTTTTTTTTAAAGCAAAAAACATGCCAATGTGTCTAATTCTTGGTCAAATTCTTTTTCCAATTAGGTTGTTCCAGAATAGTGAGCAGAGTTCCCTGTGCTTTATGATAGGTCCTTGTTGGTTATTCATTTTGAATATAGCAGTGTGTGTATGTCCTTCCCAAACTCCCTCTCTCTTCCCTTCTTCTCCCTGGTAACCACAGTTTGTTCTCTAAGTCTCAAAATCCCTGTATTTTAAGGTTAAAACTTCCTTGTATTTATTAAGCGTTTCATTTTTAATTAGCTTCTGTGTTTCTTCTCATGTCTAAAAAGTGAATAGGTGAAGAAAAGTTCTCTATTGCTTTCCAGGATTCCACAGAACCAAGTTTTGAGCCTGGTTAGATCATTGATGGGCTTCTCTAATGGTTCAGATGATAAAGAATCTGCTACAATGCAGGAGACCTGGGTTCCATCTCTGGGTCGGGAAGATCCCCTGGAGAAGGGAATGGCTACCCACTCCATTATTCTTGCCTGGAGAATTACATGGACAGAGAAGCCTGGTGGGCTGTAGTTCATGGGTCTCAAAAAGTTGAGAAGGACTGAGAGACTAAATGATTTTCACACTTTCATTTTTCAAGTCATTGTCGCCTTAATTTGTGCATTTTGTATTTTTTTCCGTTCCTTTTCCTCTCCCATCTGATCCAATGAGGTAGGCCTTTGTAGTTCCATATGCTAGGGTTTTTGCCAAGGAAAAGTAGAAATATCATCAAATCAATAGTTCTATCTTTTGTTAAGGGCTACTTGTCCTTGAACCCAGGTTAGATCCATTGCATTAAAACTTCCTGCTAAGAATGAAAATGGACCTGATATTGAAAGGTGTTCAATCAAATACTATGTCAGTGCAGCATAGTTAACATAGATGATATATATGGCTGTTGTTGCTCAGTCACTAAGTCATGTCTAACACTTTGCAACCCCATGAACTGCAGCAGGCCAGGCTTTCCTGTCCTTCACTGTCTCCCTGATATCCACTGAGTCGGTGATGCCACCCAACCATCTCATCCTCTGTCATCCCCTTCTCCTTCTGCCTTCACTCTTTCTTAGCACCAGGGTCTTTTCCAATGAATCTGCTCTTCACATCAGGTGGCCTAAGTATTGGAGCTTCAGCTTCAGCATCAGTCCTTCCAATGACTATTCAGGGTTGATTTCCTTTAGGATTGACTGGTTTGATCTCCTTGCTGTCCAAGGGACTCTCTCAAGAGTCTTCTCCAGCACCACAGTTTGAAAGCATCAATTATTCAGTGATCAGCCTTCTTTATGGTCCAACTCTCACATCCTTACATGACTACTGGAAAAACCATAGCGTTGACTTGACAGATCTTTGTTGTCAAAATGATGTCTCTGCTTTTTAATATACTATCTAGGTTTGTCATAGCTTTTCTTCTAAGGAATAATGTGTGGTTAGCACAGATATTAATACATTTTCAGTGAGAGGGTATTTATATCAGGTATTCAAGCCATTATAAACACAACTGCTTCATTTATAGCTCCTCAAAAATTTCTTCTTAAATGAGAAAATTGGCAATAGAGAAAATTAAAATTGAGTCTTTTAAACAAATATTTAGAGACCTATAGCTTAATTCTCTTAATTCTCTTATTTCTGTGAATTTAAGCCAATATTTTTTCCTTTTTTTTTTTGTTTTGGGCTTGATTTTAAAAATAACAAAATAAAAAAATTACCTTCTCTAAACTACTTATTTGTTTAAGTAGGCAAATAATTAGTTGTTGGCCTATTTTAAAAATATCTTCCAAATGTTGCATTAAGAAACATGTCTGGATTTAATTTGTGAGAAATGCACACACAGATAGAAAAAAATGAAATTCTGTCTTTTGTACTCCTTTGTACTTTCAAAAGCTGCTGATGCTTTAAAATCAACCTCTGAAAAGTATTTTTGATCTGCACTTACAAACTATGAGACTATGCTAAATAATCTTAATATTCTCTCTGTGAAATCTCCATACTTGTAGCTGTGATGAAATCATCCAAATCAGTTCCCTGAAATCTTGAAAAACAAAGATGCTCGTAAAGTGGATTAAATAAAACCAGCTTGAGCTCTTGATGAATACACTTGGAAGATTTCAGATCTCTGTACCATATTGGCATTCTTTTACTGGATTCCCTAAAATATTACAAAACAGCCATTTAATAAAGCACAGTTAAATAGATTAGAAGTCACTGCAGTGTGACAGAACCTCATTTTGACTGATTTCAGGAGAATCTCACAAAAGGGAAGTCTGAATGGACCTCTGTGGGAAGTTAGGGTCTGGGCAGTGTTTCAAAGTGGAGAGAGGATGAGATTGCCCTAAGTTTATGACATGATAGTTTAGGATTGGTGGACCTAGTAAGGTGAGTATCTCAAGGAATGATTTGATGGATAAACTCTCATTTGAGAAGACAACACTTTGCCCAAGTAATCAATGCATGAATATGTTGATAAAATAATATTTATTGGGTTTGGTCTTACCTTTTCTAGACAAACTTTTATTGAACAGCTCAGTCATGTTATTATTGACAGTCTCAGTTTACACTTTTCATTTTGATATATATTTCTAGTTTATTCTTTTCCCAAAGATTTAGAGTTGTGAATTCAAGCCCCTGTAGAGGTAAGACTATGATCTTTGGAGAAATTAAAATACTTTTATGTTTACTCTGCTGCTTTCACCAAAAAAGGGTTGTGGAACGGTTATAGTTAGTGGAAGATGGGAAATAGGAAAAGAAAGATGTATTCTAGTAATTCTCTGGCAACGAGCAATCTTGCCTATCTTTGAGGAAGAATAATTTTTACTCTGAGAACCCTCTTTAGGGCATGACACACCAGGGCTGATAATTGTGACTCTATTTTTTACATGTCATGTAGGGCCAGGGAACCTGGAGAAGGAAGCAACATTGTCCATCAAGACTCTTCAGTGCTTTTATAATAGTTGTTGGCCCCAAAGTCTTTGTGTAGAAAAGGGGCAAGATAGTTATTGATAATATATCAGTCTGGCAAAAGTGATCTTGACATTCATTTAGTCTCAATTAATAAATTATTTTGGTTGCTTAAAAATAAAGCATGTTCATTTCTAGTTTTTTCATATCTAGAAACTTGACTTCTCTTAGCTAATGTTTCTAATATCAGATTTGGCATATTTTGGATGGTAAAATTGACTATTTGAACTCTAAAAGATAGAGTCCTTAACCAAGTTCATAATTATATTTGTAATCACTTGGGTACAATTTGTATTTGTAATTGGTCTGTGATTCTATTGGTCTGTGACTTCTCTTGCTCGTGATTTGGCTTTTTTTCTAGGGAACAGGTGGCTGCAAGTCCAGCCATTCTTTGATATTCAGAGATAAGACTGAAAGGCTGTCATCTCTATTTTTCCCTGATAAGAGAAGAGATGTGGCTGCTCAGGGATATTGAATTAGAATTGATAGCATGAATAACATAATACGATTAATAGATGTTTATTGACAGAGTGTCTCACTGCCACTGAAGCTCACTGAACCTCAGATTCTTCATCTATCAATAGGAGTAAATATAATGCTCATCTCTTAAAGCTGATATGAGGATTAAATGGAAAAAATGAAGGTAAAACATTGAGCAGAGTACTTGGCACATAGTTAATAAGTGATTGCTGTGATCATATTTATTAAAGATTAATAAAATGTGTTATATATTTATGATATATAATCATACATAGGATGGAACAAAGTAGTTTAGTAATTTATCTTATACTCTCCAAATCAATGATTAGATGGGTTGGTAGCCTTGTCAGTAGAAAATTAAAAGAAAAAAAATGACTGTGACAGAGAAATGAGTGGAAATAATTGTGTCTATTTATAGTTACCAACAGTTGGATACCTATTACATATGCATTAGTAGCTTTTATCTTACACTGTATTTTTTTTTACTGAATACTAGTGGTATTCTAAGTACATTGATAAGTGTATTCTCCGTAGCGGAGCATTAGTTTCCAACCAGCGTCTGAACAATGTGTTAAGTATTCAGTAAGTATGTCAGGACTTCATTGAAGAATGTTTGATCATAGTGATACTTCTGTTTTTGCTGTTGTTTAGTTACTCAGTTGTGTCTGACTCTTTTGCGATCCCATGGACTATAACCCACCAGGCTCCTTCCTCTATCTATGGGATTTCCCAGGCAAGAACACTGGAATGGGTTGCCTATGCCCTTCTCTAGGGGATCTTCCCAACCCAGGGATCAAACCTGAGTTTCCTGCATTGCAAGTGGATGTTTTATCCACTGAGTCACTTGGGAATATGAATCTATATCTTCTCATTAAGATTTGCTCTATAGAAAATGATTTTTTCCTTACACATTTGTCAAATCATCCTTAAATAGGAAATGAAAATTGGGCTGAAGTTGGAACTCTTTACAATGAAAACACTATAAAAGTCAGAGTGCTTAAGAAACTGGAAATAGAACGGCCATATGACCCAGCAATCCCACTTCTGGGCATACACACTGAGGAAACCAGATCTGAAAGAGACACGTGTACCCCATTGCAGCACTGTTTATAATAGTCAGGACAGGGAAGCATCCTAGATGTCCATCAGCAGATGAATGGATAAGGAAGCTGTGGTACATATACACCATGGAATATTACTCAGCCATTAAAAAGAATTCATTTGAATCAGTTCTAATGAGGTGGATGAAACTGGAGCCCATTATACAGAGTGAAGTAAGCCAGAAAGAAAAACACCAATACAGTATACTAATGCATATATATGGAATTTAGAAAGACGGTAACGATAACCCTATATGCAAGACAGAAAAATAGACACAGATGTGTAGAACAGAGTTTTGGACTCTGTGGGAGAAGGTGAGGGTGGGATGATCTGAGAGAACAGCATCGAAGCATGTATATTATCAACTGTGAAACAGATCACCAGTCCAGGTTGGATGCATGAGACAAGTGCTCGGGGCTGGTGCACTGGGATGACCCAGAGGGATGGGATGGGGAGGGAGGGGGGAGGGGGGGTTCAGGATGGGGAACACATGTAAATCCATGGCTGATTCATGTCAATGTATGGCAAAACCAATAAAATATTGTAAAGTAATTAGCCTCCAACTAATTAAAATAATTGGGAAAAAGAAAATAAAAGTCAGAGTCAATAGTATTTTTATTATAAACTCTAAAGATAGAACAAATGTTATTTTTAAATACCAGAACTCATTTCAGTTTGCTTTGATTATGCTAGCTTTCTTTAAAAAACATACAAAATTAACTTACTGTCAAAATTTTTCAGTGCCACTTCATTTTCACTGTGTCTTACTTCCCACCAGTTTCAATGGGTTGGTCTACTTTAGTGTCTTGGATCAGGTTTTTATTATTTGGTGGAAGACTATCAAAGTAAAGGGAAAGTTGTTTTTCCTTCCTTAAGTATACAGCCAGAAAGAACAACAATATTTTCAAGTTAAAAAGTCATTGCAACCTAATTGAAAACTTCGGGCTAAATGCTGGGAACACTGTGTGGTTGACCATTCTGAAAGAAATTGAAAACAGATTCTAGTTGGCTTTAAAACGAATCTAGCTAATAATCAAGATAGATAATAAGTAGACACATAAAGGACAATTAAAGAGGGGAATAGTCTGAAACGAATAGAAAGGAGAACCAGGTTAAGTCAACAGGGTTAACAAATGAAGATTTTCATTTGTGTGGTTAATATAGAGTAACTTTATTTTCCAAAGATAACATTGAAAGAATGTTGGAGAGAGCCCTGATGTCTCTGGATTTTGCCCAGTTCTAAACAAGGATTAACACCAACCACGCATGTATCTGCTGTGAACCCAAGTGATCGCTTAAGCTGTTGCTTATTTTCTCCTATTCTTTGAGGATCAGAAAACAAACAGTGTGTACATACAACCAAAGATTATATACAACTCATAGAATTGTCATTTTCTGTAAAATTTAAGCTACTGGTTCACCAGGGTAGGGCATATGATTTGAGTTATTTTTCTGTCTTGAGAATGATTTTAGGTCATACTTCTGCTGGATTTTATATTGTTCATTGAAAAACACATGTGTGTATATATACACACATGTATGTGCAAAAATATAAAATACATAAATATATATGTATAAATACAAAACATATATATGACATGTAAAACATATACAAATATATACATATATATTACATATGCATTATTCAATGAACAAAAAAGGACTCAGTAGAGGTGAGTCCTAAATTTAGGTGAAATTAAATTCACTTACAAACTGAGAAAATAACTCAAAGCATATGTTCTATTAATAGTTAATCAGTAGTTTAAATTTTACATACATAGTTGCTTAAACATATACATATAAATATATATACGGGTAAACATATATGTGTGCATCTATACATGTATTTTTGCCATTAAAAAGCTACATAATCTAAACATAAATGTTATATGTAATATGTATATACATACATAATATGTATATATAATTTGAAGTGAGAAATTCTGAGACTGAGTATTGAATTCTGGCTCTGTTACTTCATAGCTGTATGCCCTTAGATAATTATTTAAGTTCTTTAATCCTGCAATAATGTTTGTAGAATGAGGATATTGTCATGCACATTCTTAGTGAAAGTGAAAGTTGCTCAGTCATGTCCTACTCTTTGCGATCCCATGGACTGTACAGTCCATGGAATTCTCCAGGCCAGAATACTGGAGTGGGTAGCTTTTCCCTTCTCCAGGGAAATCTTCTCAACCCAGGGATCAAAGCCAGGTCTCCTGCATTGCAGGCGGATTCTTTACCAGCTGAGCCACAAGGGAAGCCCTAACTTAAGAAGGGATGCACATTCTTAAGTTCGTGAAAATAAATGCGAATGTATGCAAAGTTCTTAGTGTACTGACTGGCACATAGTAAGTATTCTGTATGTGCCAACCATTGTGTGAAAAGCTTTACATACATTCTCATTTATTATAGTAAAATGTTTAATATATATACACACATATGTAACAGAAAGAGAGAGAGAAGGAGGGAGGAAGAAAAAGAGTCACAGAGAGGGAGAAAGAGAAATACCTTTTTGGGGTCAGATAAACTGTGGATCCCACTCAGGCCAATACTGTCATATTCTTGGCATAACTTCTGCAAACTTCGGAGCTAATGAACCTGGGACCAGTCATCTTTGCAACACGGTATGCAGCCTTTCATGCAGAGGACAGAGGTAGATTTGTTCACCCTGGTGTGCAGAGTTGTGTTGGGGAGCATCTTCCTTCTACAGCTTCATAGACAGCTGGTCACAGTGGCTCTGGAAAGCAATGGAGAAGAGGTATTTTACTGAGTGACAAGTGGAACACAGGTAGATGACTGTAGGATGCATTCTCCAACAAAAACTGTAGGACTCAGGAGAAGCAATTGCCCATGCATGGAAAACAGAGATTGCCTCATACTTGGTATGCTTTGGAGTGTGTTATGTAAGTTTTATATAACACTTAAATATATCATAGAAAAAGCAAGAGAGTTGGATCATAGAAAAAACAAGAGATCATCAAAAAAGCTAGACAGTTCCAGAAAAATATCTACTTCTGCTTTATTGACTATGCCAAAGCCTTTAACTGTGTGGATCACAACAAACTGTGGCAAATTCTTGAAGAGATAGGAATACCAGACCACCTTACCTGCCCCCTGAGAAATCTGTATGCAGGTCAAGAAGCAACAGTTAGAACTGGACATGGAAAAACAGACTGTTTCCAAATTGAGAAAGGAGTATGTCAAGGCTGTATATTGTCACCCTGCTTATTTAACTTATATGCAGAGTACATCATGCAAAATGCCAGGCTGCATGAAGCCCAAGCTGGAATCAAGATTGCCGGGAGAAATATCATAACCTCAGATATGCAGATGACAGCACCCTTATGGCAGAAAATGAAGAGGAACTAAAGAGCCTCTTGATGAAGGCAAAAGAGGAAAATGTAAAAGCTGGCTTAAAACTCAGCATTCAAAAAACTAAGATCGTGGCATCTGGTCCCATCACTTCATGGCAAATAGATGAGGAATCAATGGAGTCTTAGTTCTGAGTGCACGTTAGGGCTAGTCATCAAAACAAGATCAGTAGGTTGCATCAGTGTGACTGTAGCTAAAGTTTTATCCCAGATTTTAGATATTAGCAGTTTTGCAATGATCAAGAACAGCATATACCACTGAAGTCATATTAGCTGTTGTTCAGTCGCTCGGTTGTGTCTGACTCTTTGTGACCCCATGAACTGCAGCACATCAGGCTCCTATTGTCCTCCACTATTGCGCAGAGTTTGCTTAGATTTGTGTCCATTGAATCGGTGATGCTATCGAATCACCTCATCCTCTGGTGCCCCCTCATCCTTTTGACTCTGATCTTTCCCAGTATCAGGGTCTTTTCCAATGAGTCAGCTCCTCCTTTCAGGTGGCTGAAGTATTGGAGTCACCTGATATATTATTCAACTTAAATATGAATCAAATTTAGTGAGTGGATTTTAGTATAAGAAAGCATAACCTTTCACTGAGCTTGCAGTAGATGCTAGGTGCTGTGCTAAGCACTTTGAAGCACTGGTACCTAACCCGGTGGAAGAAGCACAACTGACTGCCATGTTTTTCTAGTAAAGGAATTGAGATTCAGAGGATCATATAGTTTGTAAGTACAATAGTAAAGCAAGGAGTCAAAATTAGAGGGACTTCAGAACTTGTCTCAGCTTGAAACTTGCTTCTCTAGTGTTTGTACAAGAGTTCTTAGAAGTGGAATAACTACAAACAATTTAATGCAGAAATTTGAATAAACTTGTAGTTACCTCTTTTGACCCCTAGATGACACTTTTGTATTTATAAGGTAAACTACAAATGGAAACTGATAGTTGCAAGAGGTGAAATAGTAAAACAAAACAAAACAAGTACATATATATACATATGTCTTGACAGTGTGAATTTGGAATAAAGATATGAATTACCTTTATAAAATACTTTCTCTCAACTTCCCTGTATATTTTAAAGCATAACAGTTCTGCTTTATAAGTAAGTAAAGTCACTCAGTCGTGTCCGACTCTTTGCGACCCCGTGGACAGTAGCCTACCAGGTTCTTCTGTCCATGGGATTTTCCAGGCAAGAGTACTGGAGTGGGTTGCCATTTCCTTCTCCAGTATGTTTTATAACATGTTGCTTATTAAATGCATGTATCAGAACAGTTAGGCACTTGTTAAAAATGCAGATTTCTGCTTTGTCTTTGCCTCACACTGAAAGGTAAGAGGCTAAAAACTGTATTTTTTTTAACAAGTACCAGGTGGTAGTTCTACATATGAAAATCTGAGAACCATTGCTTAGCTATGTAATCCTCAAATCTGCCTGCGTGTTAGTCTCTTGCGGGAATTTAACGGAATACAAATGCTTTGTCCCCATTTAAGACAATCTCAGCCTAAGTGTAGAGCCTAAGTATTGTATGTTAAAAAGTTCCCTCAGTGATTGCCCTGAGGAACCAGAGACTCACAGTTGAGAAACAGATTGGGTGGAATTCAATAGTGACCAACTCCCTTAAGGTTACTAAGACTGGAATTACTGCTTCTGTGATTTCATGGAATCACATTGTCCATTTACACATACAGGCATGTATAAATGTATCTTTTGTGTTATTTTATCATAAAAATGACTCATGGTTATAGCAAAAAGAAAGACAGAGAGAGAGAGAAAGAAAGGAAGGAAGAAACGAAGAAAGAAAGGAGGAAAGAAAGAAAAATACAGGCGAGAACTGAGCGTTAGAAACAACAACCATTTCCCACAATCCAGAAAATGACTGCCAGCAGTTTGGTGTTGCTCCTTCTGGTCGTTTTTTTTTTTTTTGTATTTACTTTCCCTTAGAAGATTTTGTTAAAATATTGGGACTATACAATGCAAACAGCTCTACATAACTGTTATTTTATGTAACATCCTTTATGAACATTTCCGCTGATGGCCAAAGATTCTCTGAAAACAGTTTGCACTGGATACAAACAATTCCATTGATGAGAACACACCATAATATTCTTATTCATTCTTTTTCCATTGTAGACTCTTGAGACAGTAGCTCATCTTTATAATGTTTAAATAAATGATCTTAATTATAGAGAATAGATATTAAGAGGCACTTTATATTTTATATTCAGTTTATAATCTTTAAATTAATTGCAGTTGAGTTAGTTTCTAAAGAACCCACCTTGTGTGTTGGAAGAGAGATCAAGGAAAGACTGGCTAGGTCATCTATTAATAGATTCACGTTTACTTCTGAGTCAACATCCATGTGCATGCTCTGCTGCTGGAAGATCCAGAATATCATGTCTATCACTAATTAGCATCATTCATTATGACAAATAAAGGAGAGTTTTCTCATAACTTTTCATGGTGCTTCTTCTTCCATACTTTTTGCATGTAATTTTCCTCAAATAATAATGATATTGTAGATAAAGAAAAGGAGTTGACTTCAAAGTATAACTATAGAGTATTAACCTGAATCTGAACACTCAACAGTTTTATGTACTCAGTTTTATGTACTCAGACTATTGCAAGCCTCTAAGGACAATATTTATTTTGTATTAATTTTTATTGGAGTATATTTTTTTGGGCTTCCTCAGTAATTCAGCTGGTAAAGAATCCACCTGCAATGCAGGAGACACCAGTTCAATTCCTGGGTCGGGAAGTTTCCCTGGAGAAAGGATAGGCTACTCACTCCAGTATTCTTGGGCTTTCTTGGTGGCTAGCCCAGTAAAGAATCTACCTGCAATGCACGAGACCTGGGTTCAATCCCTGGGTTGGGAAGATCCCCTGGAGGAGGGCATGGCAGCCCACTCCAGTTTTCTTGTCTGGAAAATCTCCATGGACAGAGGAGCCTGGAGTGCTACAATCCATGAGGTCGCAAAGAGTCAGACACGACTGAGTGACTAAGCCCAGCAGAGCACAGAGTTTCTTTGTAATGGTGTGCTTCTGTGCAGCAAAGTGAATCAGTTAAACATAGGCATGCATCTATTCTTTTTCAGATTTCCATCCCATGGAGTCACCACAGAGCACTGAGCTCCCTGTGCTATGCGATAGATTCACATTAGTTATCGGTTTTATATGTAGTAGTGTATATGCGTCAATCTCTAGGGACAATATTTTATTCATACATACCCTTCTGACACACATATGGCAAATATTTCCCATTTCATTATTTTTCTTTTCACTTTATTCACTTGACTCATGCAAATCCAATAAAATTTTGATTTCCAGCTTTTACTCTTGGTCTCATGGAAAAAAGATTGTTTCCTATCCCACGATAACCTGTGCTTTCATTTATGACTCGTCCTCACTATTTTATTAAAAATTATTTCAAACTTAGAAATCATGAAAACAATTTACAGTGAAAACCTGTATTAGTACCCTCTGGATTCTACCATTAGCATTGTACTCTTTCCTTTCTTATATATCTATCCATCTTTCCATCACTCTGTCCAACACATCAATCTATGTTTACTCATTTCAAAGTGGCTTTCATCAATCGCATCTCTTGAAAACTTCAGTATGCATACTGTATGTATTTGACATAAATTTTGTCCTTTTTTGTGTGTACTGGAGATGATTTTATTTTATGATTAAAGTCTTTAAAGTTGCTGCAAGGAAACAAAAATCATACTTAGATAAGTATCAACACTAAACGATGAAAGATTATTCCAGAAAATGGTTAACGGATATATGTGGGAAAACATGGGGGTACCTGTCTCTGGTGAGACGGGAGAGGAGGGAGGTCCAAGATGTAGAGGATATACACGTATATGAAACTGACTCACTTCATCACATAGCAGAAACTAACATAACATTGTGAAGCAACTATAACAAACAACAAAAAAAAACCAAACAAGCAAACTTTCACACTTGTGATACTTTGATTTCTTAATTTCTTAGCCAGATAGAGCACATTTTCAATAGTTACTTCTACCATCCCACATCAAAGAATATACGAGTGGTGCATTATTTGTTGTTGTTACTTGAGGATATTTGAATGGATTTCTCTTGATTTGGTATAATCTGACTTGCATATATAGCTTTGCTGTCTATGGTAGCTGAAACTAATTACTATGACCTGGGTGGCTTATGGGATTCCCTGGTGTCTCAGACAGTAAAGAGTCTACCTGCATTGTGGTAGACCTCAATTTGATCCCTGGGTTGGGAAGATCCCCTGGAGAAGGAAATGGCAACCCACTCCAGTATTCTTGCCTGGAAAACCCCATGGATGGAGGAGCCTGGTGGGCTACAGTGCATGGGGTCGCAAGAGTTGACCACGACTGAGTGACTTCACCTTTCACCTTTGGTCTCCAAACTATGGTTTGCCATAGTTTCCATGGCCCAAAGTGCAATTCATGTGGTGTGGGTGGCTTAAAATAACATATTTATGCTCTTGCAGTTTTGGAGACCAGAGTGTGAAATCAGTTTCAATGGGCTACAGGGGGCAGAACTGGTTCCTTCTAGAAGCTCTGGGGAGAACCCTTTTCCAAGACTTTTCTAGAAGCTTCTGACTGTGTCCTTTGGCTTGCAATCCCTTTCTTGTTGTTGCTTAGTTGCTAAGTCAGGTATGACTCTTTGTGACCCCATGGACTGTAGTCCTCCAGACTCCTCTGTCCATGGAATTCTCCAGGCAAGAATACTAAAGTGGGTTGCCATGCCTTTTTCCAGGGAATATTCCCAACCCAGGGATCAAACCCACATCTCCAGCATTGGCAGGAAAATTTTTTATGATTGAGCCACCAGAGAAACTGTAATTCCTTTCTTAAATCACTTGAAATCCTTTCTTCCATTGTCACGTCTTTTCTACAGTCAAATCTCTGTCTTTCCCTTTCTTATAGGGACTTTTGTGATTACATTTAGGGTGTACCCAGATAGTCTAGGATTAAGTTTCCAATTCAAATTCTAAACTTAATTACATCTGCAAAATTTCTTTTGCAAGACAAGGTGACATTTACAGGTTCCAAAGATTAGGACCTCGGTATCTTTGGGGCTATCATTTAGCTTAACATACATGCAAACATTTCATCTTTTTTGTTTGTTTGTTTGTTTAAGCAGCATGAAATAAGAATCTGATGGAATCTTTTCCAAACAATTGCTTCAATTTTTTGAAAATACAAATATAAAAGATTTTAAAATGAAAAATTCTCAAATCTAATTGAGATGATACTTTTGTCATATACTATATTCCTCATGTTTTCCCTATACACTGATTTCTTTTAAAGTTTAGTAACTTTTTTTCATTAGTATGACAAAATATGGCAATAATTTGATTTATTGAACTTTATTATAGGTGCTTCTTTCAGCAAAATTTCTTTAAAGTTGGAAAAAAGAAGAGAAAAAAATTTAAGAATGCAACTTTGTTGCTCTAAGAAAATGGATATTAATGTCCTATATACTAACTTATTCTTTGCCAGAAGTTTATATCAAATAATTATTTTATATGAAGGTGTGTGTGTGTGTGTGCGCGCCTTTAGTGATGTCTGTCTCTTTGCAACTCCATGGACTGTAGCCCTCCAGGCTCCTCTGTCCATGGAATTTTCCAGGCAAGAAAACCAGAATGGGTTGCCATTTCCTACTCCAGAGGATCTTCCTAACCCAGGGATCAAACCAATGTGTCCTACATTGACAGGTGTGTCCTTTATCTCTGTACCATCTGGTAGGGTGTTTCAATCCATTTGTGGAATAGAAGAAAGAAAGAACAAAATTGCACTCACCCAACTCTATGAAATATTAAACTATAAGCAGCTAAGACAAGACAATCACCTAGAAAACAAGTCAGAAGGTTAAAAACTATATACATTAGAATCTTCATGCTAATTCTAAAATATGTAGGCCGTTATAATTTTAGAATTATCTTTGAGTGTTAGCTTCCTTCCAGTACAAGCAACACTTGTATTTAATAAACATTGTTTTATCCAGTTGGCTGTTTTCTAAGCAAGTTATAGAATTACTAACATTAAAATATTTTAATTAAAACAAAACCTTTGGCACTGTACTATAGTCTTTAATCTTTGGTAAATAAACGTATGACTTTGCAAGCAAACACATTACTGGATAAATGCTGCGTGTTGAATTTATCAGACCCATTTCTAGAGAGTATGTTGCCAATTAATTGTTAATATAGAGCATGTTTTTTCAAAACAGTGGATGATGCATCTAGTTCCATAGACACACCCTAAATGAATAAGTTGCCATTTTAAAGTTTTTTGTAATTACTCCTCTAAACTGTGGAGTCAGAGCTTAATATGCCTCTAAATTAATTATGACTAAATTCTGTATGCATGTCTTCTACTTTTAATAGGATTTATTTTTCAGGTTCACAGAATAATTGAGCAGAATACTGAGAGTTCTTACATACTCCCATCCCCCACCATCTGCAACCCACAAAAGATTGGTATATTTGTTATAATCTATGAACCTACATGGGCTTCCCTAGTGGCTCAGCAGTAAAGAATTTGACTGTAATGCAGGAGCCACAGGTTTGATCTCTGGGTCAGGAAGACTTCCTGGAGAAGAAAATGGCAACCCACTCCAGTACTCTTGCCTGGGAAATCCCACGGACAGAGGAACCTGGAGGGCTACAGTCCATGGGGTTGCAAAGAGTTGGATGTGATTTAGTGACTAAACAACAATAACACTATGAACCTATACTGTTACACTGTTATCACCCAAAGTCCATAGTTTATGTTAAAGTTCACTCTTGGTATTGTGCCTCCAATGGGTTTGACCAATTTATAATGACATATATTCACCATTATAGTATCATATAGAGTAGTTTCACTTCCCTAAAAATCCTCTATGTTTTGGCAATTCATCCTTTCCTCCTCTACCACTCCTAGCATTAATCTTTTTACTGTCTTCATAGTTTTACCTTTTCCAGTGAGTTGAGGTTGATATCATACAAGAGACCTTTCTCAGATATGTTTTTTTTCAGATAGCAATGTACATTAAGGTTCTTCCATGTGTTTTCATAGCTTGATGACTCATTTCTTTTTAGTGCTGGATAATACTCCAACTATCTAGAGGTACCACAGTTTGTTTATCCATTCATCTATTAAAGGACATCTTGGTTAGTTCCAACTTCGGCCATTATGAATAAAATTGCTATAAGTCTAGCATGTCCAGACTTTTGTATAGACATAAGTGCTCAATTTATTTGGATAAATACTAATGACTGCAATCAATGGACTGTATAATAAGAATATGTTCAGCTTTATAAGAAACTGCCAAATTGCCTTCCAAAGTGACTGTATCATTTTGCATTCCCACCAGCAATGAATTAGGATTTCTGTTGTTCACTTCTTTGTCAACATTTGGTGTTGTCAGTGTTTCAGATTTTTGCCACTTTCATAGGTATGAAGTGGTATCTTGTTGTTTCAATATGAAATTCCTTAGTGACATATGATGTTGGACAAAATTTAATATGCTTATTTGACATTTGTATATCTTTGGTGAGGGGTCAGCTCAAATCTTTGCCTATTTTTTAATCAAGTTGTCCATTTTCTTATGAAGGTGTGCATTTTCTTATGAAGTTGTCCTTTATTATTGTTCAGTATTGAGTTCTTTGTATACTTTGTATAATAGTCCTTTACCAGATAGATCTTTTGCAAATAGCTTCTTCTTCTCTTAGACTTGTTTTCTCATTCTTTTCAGTGTATGTATATACTTTGTTTTCTTTGTTATTCTATATCTGATGTTTAACTTCTCTTTCCATTATAGTATTTATTTATTTAATGTTACCTATAATGATTGTTTAGGGGTTTCCCCGGTGGCTCAGTAGTAGAGAATCCACCTGCAATGCAGGAGCCACAGGAGATGTGGGTTCCATCCCTGGATCAGGAAGATTCCCTGGAGGAGAGTATGGTAACCCACTCCAGTACTCTTGCCTGGAAAATCCCGTGGGCAGAGGAGACTGGCAGGCTACAGTCCACAGGGCTGCAGAGTCAGACAGGACTGAAGCGACTTAGCGCATAATGATTGTTTAACTAATGCTGATTTTTAGAAGCATTTGAAAGAACTTCCTGTGAAGTTCAGATACTCCTTCATACAAAGGCAAACATAAAATCCTCACCATGAATTGTGTGGGTGACAAAGAGTCAAATGTTGCAGAATCACAGTGAGATGGATGTTGAGTCAGATAAGGCTTATTTATTAGCAGTGACTTACTTGGACACACCAGTCTCAAGGCAAAATTTAGACCATTGTCTCTGCAAAATGAAAAAGTACTGAATGCCAAGAACCTTCTGAGTTGCTTATAAAGAGTTGAAATATGGAATGTTAAATCTGCAAGTGCTGAGAAATTATTACATTTCAAATGAAGAAATAGAAATGTGTTTACGTTACACTCACTGAAGCTTGATTTTCTTCCCAAAGTTTTATAGCCTGGATTTCACAGATCCTTAGGAGATGCATGGAAACCTTAGGAGTGTTTCTCAGACTACCTATTGTGAAGAGCTATTTTATTTTCCAGTTGGTTGTAGGTTGATATACTTGCCTGTATGTTGATACACTTGCATTATATGTGCCCCTCCTTTATTTTTATAGTTATGGGTGTGTGTTTGCATGGGTGTCTGTGTGTGTGTGTGTGTGTGTGTGCGCACGCACATGTGTGAGAGAGAGAGAGACAGTGATACAAGCTGGTAACATTTGCAGCTTTGAAAAACATCTTGACTGTTTTCTGTTGTTTGTAGGCCCTGGTGGAGAGAGTGCCATTTAAATTGGTTCCCATATTTCAGTAGAAATTAAAGAATCTCAAGTTGTTGGAGACAAATGGCAGTTCTAAACTTGCAGACAACAGATGAGCTGTGTTTATCAAAGCTGGCAGAAAGCATATAACAGTAAACAGAAAGATCTGAGCGCAAAACCAAAATATATGTGTAACCCACTAGTTTTATGTTTGATTTTTATAACTGAAAGAACACCAGAGACCTGATTTAAGACATCATCATATAAAGTCAAAATCTTCACCCCAAATCTAGATCTAGCATTCCTTGAATTGAAAAGAAGCTGGGTAACTTTGAGGATGTATCCTTCACCTCAGTCACTTCACAAATACTTCCTTAAATTTTCTCCTTACTTGCCTCTAATATGCTGCCATCCGCTTATCAGAGTAAATGTGTTCTGGGCAAAGGGAAATAACCAGAGATTTCAGGTTTCACCGAGTACAGACTGTGAGTCAACTCTAGCTCCTGAGATCAGGAACAACGGATCAGGAAAAGTGGAACTTTGTGTAGTGAGCTGATAAACGAGTTTTAACTGGATTCCATCTCATAGTAAGCTCAGTAGAATACTGAGTCCATCTTCATTTTTAAGTGTATGCTTGAAATAAATGCTCTCAACAACTGGGGAATCCCAGCTTAATTTTCTGTCACTGTGGGGAGCCATATCAATCTGGATAGGATATCTCCAGACTTTTGACTATGAGATAGTAATGAGTAACTAACTTATTTAAGCCACTGTTACTTTGGGTTTTTCTCTTACAGTCAAAATTAATCTTAACCAATACGTTACTTAATATTCTTACATTTTTTTTTCTAAGTTATTTCTTTACTTATAATCAAAAAGCTTAAATAGGACCATTTCAGATTATCTCAGTTCTCAAAAACACCAAGAGTTTGTCTTTATTATTTTTTAATATTTTATTTTCAAATTAAAAAAAAATTTGGCCACACTACACAGCATGTGAGATGTGTTCACCCATCAGGGATCATATGTGCTCCCCCTGCATTGGAAGCACAGAGTCTTAACCACAAGAGTGCCAGGGAAATCCTGGCTTTATTGTTTTCATTTTTATATGTCACGTATCTGGAGTTCAGAAAGGTTAACAATATTGGAAAACATCACAGTAGTATATCTGCAGCAGGGAACCTCAGCTTTTTAATGCTACAAGCTATCCTCTTGATGCTTGTACAGTATTACTTGGGTCTTTTTCTTTCTTTTTTCTTTTGGCCATGTGGCTTGTGGGATCTTAGTCCCCTGACCAGGGTTCAAACTCGTGCTCTCTGCCTTGGAAGTGCAGAATATTAACCACTGGATGTCCAGGCATGTCCCAGTATTACCTCTTACGTTGAGAGTTCCCTACTTATGGGACCTATTTTCTCTGTAAAATAGAAAATGAGATAATTTGCTTACCATGACAGGGATGGTGCTAGGTTAGTGGAGAGTGATGATGAGTATTTAATGTAAGAGAAGGAGATATAGAAACTTGTGACACAAAGTGTAACCATAGGTTAAGTAGTTTTGACATTCCCTGGTAGCCTGATAGAAATGCAGATCTTAGCACCTGACCAACTACATCAAATCTGCATTTTGAAATTTCCCTAGGTGATTTTTTGTGTTCATTAAAGTTTGAGATGGCCAAGGACAAGCAGACTTATTGTCAAGCAGCATTAAAAGGCCGGCTGAAATGGAGAGTATGCATTTATAAGCATAAATAATAATGTTTAGCAAACGTCTCTTGTTGCCTATCCAGAAGTCATTTCATGATTGGTGACAAAACTGAACTCCTACTGAAATGGTCAAATCCTTGCTTTCTGTCTTGCTTTTGTATCAAGGGATTATGACCCAAACCTGGCCGATGAAACCTTATGGGTAACACACAGAGAATTTTCAGAGAGACTTTCATCTCATTCAAGCAAATGAAGTGGATCAAACTCCTGCTTTCTTGGTCTGAATATTTTTCTAACTATGTGTGATACATGAAACTGTAGCAACCATTTTTCAGTCTTGAAGGCATAAGCCCAAAAACCAAGCCAAGATAACAATCTGATGAATTAATTCTAGAAGTACCATCCCCTTGGACTTCTTGTTATATGAAATAATAAACATCTTTATTGTTTAAAGTGTTTTCATTTAGTTTTTCCATTACTTTCAGCTAGGAGTTTCCTAAGTAAAACAAAATGGTTTTGTGGTTTTTCTCTTAAAATCCCTAGAACATTAGATTAAGGTAAAATGAAACAGACTACCAAATTATCAGTAGGAGTTTTACATGGTGAGCATGACTGAATAAAATAGTCGAAGATATAGACAAAATAGCAGTCGAAGGTATAGGCAAGTGTTGCCCTGTGCCATAAGGTTGACATTGGGTAGGAACATGCCAACAGCCAGAACGGTGTTGAAGGGATGACCAAAAACATAAGGTCAATATTTGATGAGACTAAAAAATTGTCACATTGAGAGAAAGAGTTAGAGAGGAAGCTGTAGTCAGAAAAAGAACTTTAGAATTTGAGATTTCAGAGGTGAAACAATTCCTACAGATGCTATCCATGTAGATGGATGAAATGAAATAAATCTGAAGACCATTGTGGTTCAAAGTCAAAGAAGTATCAAACCAGGTTATCAAGTGAGTCAACCACATGAATATTGGAGACACTTGGAATTACAATAGATCTTGAGTGTTAGTTACTCAGTTGTGTCCAACTCTTTGTGACCCCATGGACTGTAGCCCACCAGTCTCCTTTGTCCATGGAATTCTCCAGGCAAGAATACTGGAGTGGGTAGCCATCTCTTTCTCCAGGGGATCTTCCCCACCCAGAGATCAGACCTGGGTCTCCTGCATTTCAGGCAGATTCTTTACACCTGAGCCATCTGGGAAGCCCATTATAAAAAGTAGTTTGGATATATTCTGATTAACTGGTTGCTCGTGATAGTTTTCTAAGCCTAGGGGAATCAAGAGCTTTTACTTTGTGTGTGTGTGTGAGGAAACTTTCTCCATGATGTGGATTAGACAAATATCCCCACCTCACCCCTTTCATTTTGGATTTTGTGCATTACTTGGAGCAGTTAGGAGGCAAATCGATCTGACTTAATTACAGCTATATTTTCTTTGCTTTATTGAATCCATTTGGGCATAAGTAGCTATAGTTCATCTTCCATGTCTGAATGAAAACCAGAGAAAGAGGAGGTGATTAAGTATTTTCCAGGACAATGATTCTTGGTTTATCAGTCAGCTTGCCTGGTAACTCAGATGGTAAAGAATCTCCCTCCAATGTGGGAGACCCAGGCTTGATCCCTGGGTTGGGGAAATCCCCTGCAAAAGGGAATGGCTACCCATTCCAGTATTCTTACCTGGAGGATTCCATGGACAGAGGAGCCTGACGGGCTACAGTCCATGGGGTCTCAAAGAGTCGGACATGACTGAGCAACTAACACCTTTACACTTTGCTACGTTGGTAAAAAATAGCATATGGGAGACACATTCATTTCTTGCTGTGATTATCTGCCACTCTCCTGGTCTCTACTGGAATCTATTGGACCTCACTGGCACCACTGGGCTCTGTTGGATTTTTTTTTTTTTTTTAAGACCTTTTTGAGCTCTATTGGACTCTACTTAGCTCTACTAGTAGGTTTTCAGAGCTCCATTGGATTCTGCTGGGCTAGACTCAGCTCCATGTACATTTTGGTAGTTACTTTTGGGGATATACAATTGAAGGCCAGAGTAAGAGGGCCACATACAAGTCATTCTGTGGTATTTAAAGCTTCTTCTGGATAACATGATGGCAAAGACACATTCTTTTAACTCCAGTCAAATTCCTCTGAGCCTTTTTCTCCAGTAGGCCTTAATCTTGGCTTATAATATATCAGATTCTTAGCACACCCTTCTTCCCTCCTTGAACCCACACACATCTTTGATGACCCCAGCCCTTCTCAAAATGCATGCCTAAGAAAGTTAAGTACTGCCAGGAAAATTTCCTGTTCATTCCAGAGTAAAACCTGGTGATAGGTTGACTCCTGAATTACTTCTTAGAGGAGTTACTTGAGAAAATTTGCGAATATAAATCCCTTCTCTGCCCTTTCCACCAACCAGAACCACCTCATCCAGATCTGAGAGCCACTTCTTTGAAATGCAAACATTTCATGACTCTAGCTAATTTTCCCTTTGGGAAAATAAGAGCCTAGCTTTGTACATCACTATCTCCTGTCATAAAGATACAGTAATTTGTTTCTCTTCCAGATAAGCACCAGCTAACAAACTCAAATGACTTGGTCACAGTAACTGACACCTTTCTTGCTTTTTGTAAGTTTTCCCTTCCCCAACTATGCTCAATCTCTGTTCTCTCACTCTTCCTTAAAAGCCCCATCACTTCTGCAAAGTTGAGTTAGGTTCATGTTGGATCCTTTTCCTTATTGCAAGAGTGTGTTACTGAATAAAATCCATCTTCACTGCTTTAACTGGTGTTTATCTTCAACAGTGACAAATGTCACATTTTTCATATTTCAAAGCACATCAAAGGACCAAGCCCAGAGTTCGTAAGGCAAGGAAACACGACAAGGGCAGAGAATAAGCAAGTAGATAAACCAATGATATCATATATATAACTTTTTAATGAGTACTCTAGATTCTAGAAAGTGTTTTTCCTATTAGATTTCATGAAAGAAATGCTAAAAACAGTGTTTTGACACAGCAAATATAAATAGAAAAAATTATAGCTATGCTGCTTTCTTAATTGGTCAGCACAAAGTTTCCTCAAGGGAACTAAAGCCACGAATTTTGAAAAATGTATAAACTTTAATATCAGAAATATGTTACTTGTTTTTATTCTGAAATGATGAGTAATATTCCAGCATTCTTTAAAAGAAAGCCAATTACATGTACTGCCTCATTACTGAAAATATGTATTTAACAGTGGAAAATAGGAAAAGTCATAACAATTGCAGAAAAATCATCTGAAAAGCATCTAAGATCCCTATTTCCTGTAAATTTTGTTAAAAATCTCCCCACCAGGTTTTTAGTTTACTTAACAAAAGCAAGGTACACTGTGTGATTGTCACTTAATGTGCCTCCTCAGATCTTTTACAACCATTTTTTGGCCGCATTAGGATAGATAATGGCAACTATTTAAGACAGTAGGGTTTCTAGTGAAATTGTTTAGTCTTGTACATTTCAATTCACTATGCTCCAGCAGACAGCACAAAATGTACTATTTGGATGATATTCACAGCCCAGTGTCAACCAACAGTCTCAGAATATTAAATTCCTCCCAAGTGTGTATGTGTTCCCTTATGCTCTGTGATATTTGACTTGAAAAAAAATAATAAATCTGCAATGTAGTGACAAATATGCAGTGACAGAGGTAATATATCTTCACTTCAAACTCATCTTTAAAATCTTTAGCAATTAATGGGCGGGAGGGCAATAGACACAATAACAAGTGGACAATTATATTGAAAGATTTGAAAAATTTGCTGTGTTCAAGGCATTAAATGATCATCTGTTAGGTGAAAAGATTACCTACATTTTGTGGGTGAGGGAATAATAAAAAAGGGAAAATTTAATAAAGTATCATCCTTGCCCTCCATGAACATGTTGGGTAGTGAAAACTTCCAGGAATTGATGTTAAACATTTATGTGTTTGCTAACACTGGTGTTGATCGTGACATAGTCCTGTGTTCACAACAATATCACACTGAGTGGAGAAGAGGCAGAAAAAGAGAAGGAAGTTGCCCTTTCAAAATTATTTGAACAAATCAGAGCCATAAATGAACATTGCCAAAATAACACTTAAGGAGATGAAAATTTATCTAAAAATAGCTTGTAGTAAGCTTGGAGAGATTGTTTTATATAAATATGACTAAAATTTACATGGTTACAGCAAATCAAATAGGAAGTCAAAAGATCTAAAGAATTAGATCAGATTTAAAATAAAACTAATGTCAGAAATAACAATATTAACAATAGTAAAAATACATATTCATTGAGTATTTACTCTAGTGCCAGTCATTGTGCTAGCCTATTTACATACTCTTTAACTTAAATTTTAATTTTTTTGCAGCCTTTTAAAAAATTGAAGTATAGTTGATGTACAATATTATACAAGTTACAGGTGTATCAAATAGTACACCTGTTTAGTATAATATAGATTCACAATTTTCAAAGGTTATACTTTATTTTAGTTGTTATAAAATATTGGCTATATTCCCTGCACAGTACAATATATCCTGTAACTTATTTTATCCCTAATAAACTTTTTTATACATTCTCTTTTAATTCTTAAAACTGGCCTGTGAGTTTTGGTGCCCTTATTATCATCATTTCATTAGTGGTGAAAACTAAGGCTTGGCATGATCTGGTAACTCTCTCAAGTTTACAAGCTATTATGTTAGTGAAATAAAGATTTGGATCAGTCTCCAGAATTTACACTACCCTGAATTATCTACTAGGGCACCTTTTTAACTAGTAAGAAGTCAAAAGTCTCTAGTTACATGATCATAATATCATAATACTCTGCTGCTGCTGCTGTGGCTAAGTCACTTCAGTCGTGTCCGACTCTTAGCGACCCCATGGACCACAGCCTACCAGGCTCCTCTGTCCATGGGATTTTCCAGGCAAGAGTACTGGAGTGGGGTGCCATTGTCTTCTCCGTCATAATACTTTATAGACTACCAAATAAGATACCATGAATTTTGGGTTTTATTTTCTCTGCAGAAGAAATATTAATTGGTCCAAGGACAGTAATTCTTTATGCTGGACCTTGTAATCCTAGGGGAGAGTAAGTGATATTAAATAAAGGTGAAGGACAGACATAGAGAACAGACTGTGGTTGACTGCCAAGGCTAAGGGTGGTGTAGTGATAAAGAACCTGGCTGCTAATGCAGGAGATGCAGAAGATGTGGGCTTGATCTCTAGGTCAGGAAGATTCCCTGCAGAAGGAAAAGGCAACCCATTCCAGTATTCTTACGTGGGAAATCCCATGGACAGAGGAGTCTAGCAGGTTACATTCCATGGAGTCACAAAGAGTTGGACACAGCTAAGCATGTACGCAGTTGCACGTTATCACATGTATAATTGAATTGCTTTGCTGAATAGCAGAAATTAAGACAACACTGTAAATCAGCTACATTTCAATAAATTTTTTTAAAAATGGGGGTAAAGCAGATGAGATTTTTTCTGATGTGATTTTCTAAAAGAGATATGATTTTAAAGAAAGCAAACACTGGAACAAATCTTATTCTGGAATCTTTCTTGCTAGGAAGAAGCTATTTACAAATATTATTTTGCCTTATTGGGATTCTCCCGTTTAGGAGTGAAGCCTGATTTCTAGCATATAGTCTATAGTGGGCAAATAACCCTGAGTCCTGGCATTTGGGAAATAAACACGAGGTTGTCCAAACTCCTGGGGTAACTTTGCTGCTACCCCAAGTTCACTGAGCTGAGCATGGGGTGGTGGTGGCAGTTAAGGTGACATTTCTCCTCATCACTTGCTCAAGAGAGCCACAGTGTAAAGTCAAGTCAGTCAAAGAAAACTATTGGTAAAATAGATAAAAAACTAGTGTATGTACAGAAGCTTTAGACTGAGATTCCTGCTTCCTGGAGAGACACCTATACCCCAGGGGTGATTTCAGTGATGCTTTATTGCTAGTGCCCCTCCCCCACTGGGTCTACAAAGCTAGAGATGCTCTTTGTGCTGGGAAGATTTTCCCAGGATAAGCCCACTTCCTGGTACAGTCCCTGGACTTTGTCTTCTAAGAATCCCAGACAGACTAACTCCGTCAGGACAGAGAAGAGCCTTGATGAGCTCAAGAAAGCCTCCAAAGACTCTCTGGGGGCAACTATTATTACAATTTCAGCAATATTATTTTTGATTTAAAATGGTTGGATTAGACGATCTTTTAAGTCCCCTTAGCTCTAACACTTTATGACTGAACAGTTTGTGGGCAGGCCTGGGAGCACACCCATCACATTTCCCTGGGAAAAGACATTACAAATCCAAACAAGCTCAATCAATAGACTTCTGGAACACAATTCATTAAAGGCAAGAACAGACTAAGTGGGACCAAAATATATAGGCTTTGGAAGAGAACAAATTGTGTCCATAATTGGCAGAGTCTAGGGTCACTTTGCTACTCCAAATGCTGAAGTAAACATGGGGCCCATTTGATGGGTCTAAGAATGCCACTGAATGCTTTGATGGAATTTGGTGATGATTTTTTCCCTCTGAGTTGAACTTCTTAGCTGTTTGTTTTATTGTTTAAACAAATATGCATTCACAAAGAAAGCTATGAGAGTAATAGAAACTTTAGAAAACCAACTTCATAAGGAAGAACTAAAATATTAAGTATATGAGGCTATGAAGGAACCTTAAAATTTCCTTCTTGAATTTGAAAAGATGTTGTGTAGGTAGATATGTAGCTAAAACAATGTTACATTTTGCACAAAAAATGAGGACACAACATCAGCAAATGATGAATATTCTTCTCATCAAGGGGTGAGAAGATGATATTGGATTTTAAGAGTGAAACAAAGTAATGCACATCATGAGACAGCAATGTCCTGGGACTTGGAAGTCATGCATGCTGTTAAAGATTTTGGGATGAGATAGAGTAAAAAAATCCAGCACTGCCAAAAGATGACCTAACCCCAGAGATAGACTACAGTAGCAGTAATGTGATGAACTAATGGTAAGAATACACCCAGCCTGGATACAGTAAGTGAGTAAGTGTTACTCGCTCAGTTGAGTCTGACTCTTTGTGACCCCATAGACTTTAGCCCACCAGTCTCCCCTGTCCATGGAATTCTTCATGCAAGAATGCTGGAGTGGATGGCCATTCCCTTTTCCAGGGGATATTCTTGAGCCAGGGATCAAAACCAGACCTCCTGCATTGCAGGCAGATTCTTCACTGTCTAAGCCACCAGGGATACAATATATGGTCAGTTCAGTTCAGTCACACAGTTGTGTCTGACTCTTTGTGACCCCATGCACTGCAGCATGCCAGGCTTCCCTGTCCATCACCAATTCCCAGAGCTTGCTCAAATTCATGTCCATCGAGTTGGTGATGCCTCCAACCATCTCATCCTCTGTGATCCCCTTCTCCTCCTGCCTTCAATCTTTCCCAGCAGCAGGATCTTTTCCAATGAGTCAGTTCTTCCCATCATGTGGCCAAAGTATTGGACTTTCAGCTTCAGCATAAGTTCTTCCAATGAACATTCAGGACTGATTTCCTTTAGGATTGACTGGTTGATCTCCTTGTAGTCCAAGGGACTCTCAAGAGTCTTCTCCAACACCACAGTTCAAAAGCATCAATTCTTCGGCGCTCAGCTTCCTTTATAGTCCAACTGTCACATCCATACATGACTACTGCAAAAACCATAGCTTTTACTAGATGGACATTTGTTGGCAAAGTATTGTCTCTGCTTTTTAATATACTGTCTAGGTTGGTCACAGCTTTTCTTCCAAGGAGCAAGTGTCTTTTAATTTCATGGCTTCAGTCACCATCTACAGGGATTTTGGAGCCCCCAAAATAAAGTCTGACACTGTTTCCACTGTTTCCCCATCTATTTGCCATGAAGTGATGGGACCAGATGCCATAATCTTAGTTTTTTGAATGCTGAGTTTTAAGCCAACTTTTTAACTCTCCTCTTTCACTTTCATCAAGAAGCTATTTAGTCTTTCTTCACTTTCTGCCATAAGGGTGGTGTCATCTGCATATCTGAGGTTATTGATATTTCTCCCGGCAATCTTGATTCCAGCTTGTGCTTCATCAAGCCCAGCATTTCTCATGATGTACTCTGCATATAATTTAAATAAAACAGGGTGACAATATACAGCCTTGATGTACTGTTTTTCCAATTTGAAACCAGCCTGTTGTTCCATGTCCAGTTCTAACTATTGCTTCTTGACCTGCATTGAGATTTCTCAGGAGGCAGGTCAGGTGGTCTGGTATTCCCATCTTTTTCAAAATTTTCCACACTTTATTCTGATCCACACAATCAGAGGCTTTGGCATAGTCAATAAAGCAGAAGCAGATGTTTTTCTAGAACTCTCTTGCTTTTTCAATGATGCAATGGATATTGGCAATTTGATCTCTGGTTTCTCTGCCTTTTTGAAATCCAGCTTGAACATCTGGAAGTTCATGGTTCACATACTGTTGAAGCCTGGCTTGGAGAATCTTGAGTATTACTTTGCCAGCCTGTAAGATGAGTGCAACTGTGCAGTAGTTTGAACATTCTTTGGCATTGACTTTCTTTGGGATTGGAATGAAAACTGACCTTTTTCAGTCCTGTGGCCACTGCTGAGTTTTCCAAATTTGCTGGCATATTGAGCGCAGCACATTCACAGCATCATCTTTTAGGATTTGAAATAGCTCAACTGGAATTCCATCACCTCCACTAGCTTTGTTCATAGTGATGCTTCCTCAGGCCCACTTTTCTTCGCATTCCAGGATGCCTGGCTCTACATGAGTGATTACACCATCATGGTTATCTGGGTCATGAAGATTTTTTTTACTACAGTTCTGTGTATTCTTGCCACCTCTTCTTAATATCTTCTACTTCTGTTAGGTCTATATCATTTCTGTCCTGTATTGTGCCTATCTTTGCATGAAATGTTCCCTTGGTATCTATAATTTTCTTGAAGAGATCTGTAGTCTTTCACATTCTATTGTTTTCCTCTATTTCTTTGTATTGATCTCTGAGGAAGGCTTTCTCATCTCTCCTTGCTATTCTTTGGAACTCTTCATACAGATGGGTATATCTTTCCTTTGCTCCTTTGCCTTTAGCTTCTCTATTTTTCTCAGCTATTTGTAAGGCCTCCTCAGACAACCATTTTGCCTTTTTTGCATTTCTTTTACTTGAGGGTGGTCTTGATCACTGCCTCCTGTACAATATCATAAACCTCTGTCCATAGTTCTTATATCTATTAAATATTTATCCAATGAATGAAAGGTTCTTTATATCAGGGATTCTTAACTGGGATTGTAAGAGGATGGGGCCATATCCCTGGGGATAGAGTTGATTAGAATCACAAGTCTTTGGGGGATCATTTTTTTACTACATACTAAATTTCAGAAATTCTAATATATAGTTAGGGTTGTGTTTTGTATTTTCTGTCCTCCTTCTCCCAACTCCCACACTAAAGCAGTGATAAGCCCATGTGTTTAGGGTGGAAAAAAGAAATCCTGACTAGTGTCCTGTATTATAAGAAGAAAGAATGTATATGAGAGGAATACTTGCTGGAAACAAACCAGAGAGAAAAATATCTTTTTCTAAATATAGAACTTTGGTCACCCTGTAATCTCTGTAAAATAAGCTAGTTTCTATACATATACCTACACCTCTATTTCTTTCTTTTTTTATTTTTTTTAATGTAATGTAATTTTGACTGTGTGGATCACAATAAACTGTGAAACATTCTTAAAGAGATGGGAACATCAGACCACCTTACCTGCCTCCTTCTACACGATGAACTATTTTTAATGCTAACCATGAAATTAAGCAAATAATATTAGTGGCCAGAAATGATAATGAAAATTCTGTTTTGCTCTTTATAAATATATTTTACTTATATATAATTATGACCATAAAAACAGGAAAAATAGAATAAACACAATCATACTGAAATAAAAAATTATGCTCTGATATTTTAAAATTACATTTATTCATGTTTTGAAACAAATACATAAATATTTATAACCACATATTGGTCTGTTACACTAATAAATAACATTACTGTGCCTGTTTTCAATTTCCAACTTCCAAAAAATTAAAGTGACTTCATGGAAATGATTTTCTTTGTGTATTCATTTTCAATAGAAAGCACAGTCAAATTTGTTCCTACTTGATGGAAGAAGAATTTTTATTAATTTTAATTTCAAAGTTTTTCTTTCACATGCAGTAATAATTATATAAATCATCATGTAGTTCAAAGACAGTTTAAAGAGTTCCCATAGACCAACACCCATTTTCCCCTATCAACAAATTACTTTATACATTGGTTGCAGTTAACAAACTAATATTTAAGCATTGTTTTTAATGAAAGCACATACTTTATTCAAATTTCCTTATTTTTTTAAACTAATGTCCTTTGTTAGGAAAAGTTGTAAGCGCAAGAATGTTAGGGATAAATACCGTTGGTAGCTTGATAGGGATTGCATTGAATCTATAGACTGCTTTGGGTAGAATAGCCATTTTGACAATATTAATTCTTCCAATCCATGAACACGGTATGTTTCTCCATCTGTTTGTGTCCTCTGATTTCTTTCATCAGTGTTTTATAGTTTTCTATGTATAGGTCCTTTGTTTCTTTAGGTAGATATACTCCTAAGTATTTTATTCTTTTTGTTGCAATGGTGAATGGTATTGTTTCCTTAATTTCTCTGTCTGTTTTTTCATTGTTAGTATATAGGAATGCAAGGGATTTCTGTGTGTTAATTTTATATCCTGCAACTTTACTATATTCATTGATTAGCTCTAGTAATTTTCACGTGCACCCCAATGTTCATCGCAGCACTGTTTATAATAGCCAGGACATGGAAGCAACCTAGATGCCCATCAGCAGATGAATGGATAAGGAAGCTGTGGTACATATACACCATGGAATATTACTCAGCCATTAAAAAGAATTCATTTGAACCAGTCCTAATGAGATGGATGAAGCTGGAGCCCATTATACAGAGTGAAGTAAGCCAGAAAGATAAAGAACATTACAGCATACTGACACATGTATATGGAATTTAGAAAGGTGATAACGATAACCCTATATGCAGAACAGAAAAAGAGACACAGAAATACAGAACAGACTTTTGAACTTTGTGGGAGAATGTGAGGGTGGGATATTTCAAAAGAACAGCATGTATATTATCTATGGTGAAACAGATCACCAGCCCAGGTGGGATGCATGAGACAAGTGCTCCGGCCTGGTGCACTGGGAAGACCCAGAGGAATCGGGTGGAGAGGGAGGTGGGAGGGGGGATCGGGATTGGGAATACATGTAAATCCATGGCTGATTCATATCAATGTATGACAAAACCCACTGGAAAAAAAAAATAAAAAAAAAAAAAAAAAAAAAAAAGATATCAAAAACAAAACAAACAAACAAACAAAAAAAGAATGTTAGGGATACATCCATAAAACTCCCCATTTTACAATACATTCAGGAAGTTGCAAGACTGTCATGTCTGTTTAGATCAATTTTAGTGGCCTTCAAATGATATATTCACCAAAAATCATAATTTCCATATACAATTTGGAGAAGTTTGAGATTTAGTATTATGTATTTATGAGTTTAATTTAAATAGTCAATTTGAGTGGAACAAGATGGCAGACTAGGAAGACCCTGAGCTTACCTTCTTTTACAGATACACCAAAATTGCAACTACTTACAGAAAAACAAGCTATGAGAATGACATGAATACTAGCATACAATATTCCCAACTAAAGAGAAAAAAAAAGAGACACAACAAGATAGATAGAAGGAGTAGAGCTGCATCTAGTCAGGACCCATATTCCGTGGTCAGTGACTCATAAATGGAAAGGATATCACAACTGCAAAGATCTTCCCTAAGGAATAAGGGGTCCAAACTCCACATCAGTTTCCTCAACCCAAGGGTTCTGCACCAGGAAAGGAACCCCTCAAAAAATCAGGCTATGAAAACAAGAGGCCTACATGAGGGCTATAGGAAACAGAAACTCTGCTTTTTTGTCTTTAATCAACAAAAATTTAATATTTCTGATTGCTCTAAAAAATTATTTCTCATGGTTCTATGAATTGGCTGGGTAATTTTGGCCTCATCTGGGACTGGAAGATCTAGGAGTTCCCTACAGTCACAAGTCTAGTGGTTGGCTCAATGACCAGGCATCCCTCATCTTCCAGTGGGCTATCCCAGCTCCTCCCCAAAGAGTTGATTGCAGAGTTTCCAAAAGTAAGAGGCAAGAAGCCCCAGTGCACAAGTACTTTTCAAACCTTTACTTGCATCATGTTTGCTAGCATCTAACATGCCAAATGGAGAAGGCAATGGCAACCCACTCCAGTGTTCTTGCCTGGAGAACACCAGGGACGGGGGAGCCTGGTGGGCTGCCGTCTATGGGGTCGCACAGAGTCGGACAGGACTGAAGTGACTTAGCAGCAGCAGCAACATGCCAAAGCCACTCACATGGCCAGCTTCAACCTTGACAACTGGAGAAATGGCCTTCACTTCTTCTATATATATATATGTATGTATTTTTTTTGCTCTTGAATGTAAATTTGTTTTACATTTTTAGTTATCAATATACAAGGTGGAAACCCATTGTTGTTTAGGAGACCCCCACTCTTACATGCATGTGTGCTAAGTTGTGTCTGACTTTTGTGATCCTATGAACCATAGCCTGCCAGGCTTCTCTCTCCATGGGATTCTCCAGGCAAGAACACTGGAGTGGGCTGCCAAGGAAGCACGGAAAAATTTCACACGCTCTGAGTCCTACAAGAGAAGAAAGTGGTCAGAGCAACTTTGCTTGAGAGCCTCCCACAGAGGCAAGAGGCAACGGGACAGCCCCTAGGGACTGAGGCACTAGTGGCAGCCATTTTGAGGACCTTGGATTCTTTTTATTTCTTTTGCTGGCCTGAATGCTATGGCTGTTGTCCAGTCTTCTTAAGTTTACTGAGACTGTTTTGTGATCTCTCACAGAAAATGTTCGATGTACACTTGAAAAGAAAATGTATTCTGCTATTTTTGGATGGAATGTTCTATACATATAACTATTAAGTTCATCTGGTCTAATTTTCCGTTAAGGCCAATGTATCCTTTTTGATTTTCTGTCTAGATTATCTGTCTACTAATGTAAGTGAGGTGGTAAAATTTCCTACTCTTGTATTTCTGTTAATTTCTTCCTGTCTGCTAATAAGATTTTAATAATAAAAATCTCTTGCATTTTTATACATAAATAATGAACCATCTGAAAAAGAAATCACGAAAACAATTCCCTTTACAATTGCATAAAAATATAAAATACCTGGGAATAAATCTAACCAAAGCATTGCAGCATTATTTACACTAGCCAAAGTTATGAAAGCAACATGTGTCTACTGATAAATGAATGGATAAAGAAGATGTGATGTGTATATATAGTGGAGTATTACTCAGCCATAAAAATGGAATTTACAATAACATGGATGGCAGTAGGGGGCATTATGCTAAGTCACACAAAGAAAGACAAATCACCATATTTTATCACTTATATATGGAATCTAATATGAGAACAAATGGATAAATAAAACAAAATGAAAATAGATTCATAGACACAGAGAAAATACAGGTAGTTGCCAGAGGGGTGAGGGTGTGGATATGGGCAAAATAGGTGAGTAGAATTAAGCAGTACAAACATCCAGTCGTAAAATAAATGCCATGGGGATGTAATATACAGCATTAGCATTATGGCCAGTAATACTGGAATAACTTTGTATGTTTAATCACTATGCTGTATGCATGAATTTAGCATAATATTGTATATAATATTTTTGGGGATCTCCAAAATCACTGCAGATAGTGACTCCAGCCATGAAATTAAAAGACACTTACTCCTTGGCAAGAAAGTTATGACCAGCCTAGATAGCGTATTAAAAAGCAGAGACATTACTTTGCCAACAAAGGTCCATCTAGTCAAGGCTATGGTTTTTCCAGTGGTCATGTATGGGTGTGAGAGTTGGACTGTGAAGAAAGCTGAGCACCTAAGAATTGATGCTTTAGAACTGTGATTTTGGGAAAAACTCTTGAGCGGCTCTTGGACTGCAAGGAGATCCAACCAGTCCATCCTAAAGGAGATCAGTCCTGGATGTTCATTGGAAGGACTGATGCTGAAGCTGAAACTCCAATACTTTGGCCACCTGATGTGAATAATCGACTCATTTGAAAAGACCCTGATGCTGGGAGAGATTGAAGGCAGGAGGAGAAGGGGACAAAAGAGGATGAGATGGTTGGATGGCATCACTAACTCAATGGACATGAGTTTGAGTAGGCTCCGGAAGTTGGTGATGGACAGGGAGGCCCAGCGTGCTGCAGTCCATGAGATCACAGAGTTGGACATGACTGAGCGATTGAATTGAATTGAACTGAACTTATTGTACACAAACTTTATTTCAATTAAAAAGAAATTTGAAATGAACAATGACACCACAGTGATTGTAAAATTAAAGAAACAAGTATTCATTTCTTAGTCTTGAAATGAATATATGACACCAAGTATGCATATTTGGGAGCTGATGGTTAAATTGGAATTTCTTCAAATTAGCTTCTGTGTAAAACATGGGGTCGCAAAGAGTCAGACATGAATGAGCAACTTTCACTTTCACTTTTCAAACACAATACTTATTAAAAAATAAGTAATACAAATGTGTCAATTTTTACCTTCCTTATTCAACAGTAAAAAGGACAATTTTTTAGATTTAGAATTTAGAGCAATAAAAAACATTTTTCCCCCTAAGAAAGAGTATTGTATCTCTTACGCTGTTTAGAATTGCTAGCCGAAACAGATAGACATTTAGTTGACTTTAGTAGTATGTTTAAATCTACAGACAATCCCCTTTCCCATCTTCGACTATGCCTCTCTAACCATCCACAGAACAACACTTGTCTATCATTGGGTATATCAGTCCTCATAGCACCTTAGATACAAATCTTAGCTTCTTTCAACTGTTTTCTTAGGACATTCATTTACTCCAATCCAAGAAAGCATTTTCCTCCCTTTTATACTTTAGTATAATAGACAAATAAAATTGTGAAATATTTGAAATGTACAATGCTATGATTTGATATACATATATATTATAAAAGGATTCATCCTATTAAATTAGTTAGTACATCCATAATCTCCTATGTTTATCTTATTTTGTGGTTTGTGAGAACGTTTAAGTTCTACCCTCTTGGCAAATTTCAGTTATACAGAAACAGTTATTAACTATAGTCATCATATTTTACATTAGATCCTCAGAGCTTTTTCATCTTATAGCTTAAAATTTGTACTTTTTATCAGCCTCTCCCTATTTCCCCCACCCCTCCTAACTCCTGGCAGTCACTCTTCTGTTTCAATGAGTTCACAATATTTTTTTAGATTCCTCATATAATTGATAGCATGGGGTATTTGCCTATTTCTATCTGGCTTGTTTCACTTACTATAACAAGTCTTCAGGTTTATCCATGTCATTGCAAATGATAGGATTTTCCTCTTTTTTAAGGCTGGATAAAATCCCACTATCAAATTTGAGATGTGCTGATGAAGTGATGTATTAAGGGCAGGCTTGCACAGTTTGATCTCCTGTTGGTGCCAAGGCTGTCATTGCCCATCTATCCATCTTTATCCTTTCTCAGAAGCAACAAATT
Organism: Dama dama; assembly: GCF_033118175.1. Taxonomy (NCBI): domain Eukaryota; kingdom Metazoa; phylum Chordata; class Mammalia; order Artiodactyla; family Cervidae; genus Dama; species Dama dama. Next base: position 42,074,905 of record NC_083705.1, on the reverse strand, counting down.
CCTATCTCCCTTTGTCACTGCATGCATGGCAATGCCCTTCACCATCCCCCATCCCCTCCACTGCCAAGATTATTACTGATTGTTTTAACAAATGGGTGTCCCTCCATCAAAGAATTCTACTAGGGACTGCCAAGAAAATGTCATTTTATCTATTTTGTTACAAAAGTGATCAGATTATATGTAATTTTTTTCAAAGAGTAGTTCATTATTTCCCAAAGGATTTTAGTTTTGGGAATATAATGTATTGGTAGTCATATTAGCCAAGCTCATGACTTGTAGCTAGAAAAACATAAACACTAGGAAGCAAATTGGTTTCTCATTTCTAGAAAGACTCATTGGAAGCCTGATTTCACAGCATGTCCCAGGTGCTTAAAAACTATTATACTTAAGGTTTTGTCATTGATTAAGTACCTTTATTAACATTTTGAGGAAAGTAAAGGAATGGCAAAAATTCTTTTATATATACATATATTTGCATATTTGTAAGCAATTATTAATAAATGCTTGGCTGTCTTTTCCTTTTAGCTAGATTGCATAAATTTTATGTGAAACTTTCCCTCATAGTTATTGCTTCTAAAACTTTAATGATGTCTCTTGCTTTTTTCTAACTTTTCTGCATTTAACATTCTTTGTAGTTATTTGATTAGCTATGACAAAATGGTAAACCTATACACAAATATTTTAAATATTTTTATCGCTTGTAACATTTAATAACTATATTTTGACTTTAATTGCATTAATTTAGTGGATTATAATTTGATATAAGTACATTAATTGTCTTCCATGCTAACATTTTGGTTATTTCCTATATGCAACCCATTTCTTGCTTTCACTGGAAGCTGAACAGGGTTTTTCTATTTTTGTTTTTATTTTTACTGTTCCCCAAGGCTTTCTTCCTTGTGTTTTTCTTGGGTAGGCAACATCTTGCCATGAATATTTGAGCCATGACTAAAGTAAACCCACATGCTACTTGTTAAATGAGTTTTTTAAAATGAACTATTTGGTTAATATGTAACAAAGAGAGTTTCTAATACATGGCTCCACAGCCCAATGTCAAGAATTATCATAGAGAAATATAATTCTAGAAACATATTTTATATTTATTGTTTGATTTATCACATAGTGGATCTCAGGAGTTTGTGGTAATGACCAATGAAATACTATGCTTTAGGAAGAAGGTAAATAATGTTATTTGAATGCATTTGCTAGTTTTGTGTTTTACATAAAATATTTTATTCTATTCTTTCAACTTTCATAAGTAATGAGGATGTTGGTTTATAGATGTTCAAAATCTTTGCCCAGATCATATTAGTAGGTGGTAATGCTCCTTTTCCCAACTGCTCAAATTGATTCTTTTCTGATTTTTGCAGAACCCATGAATGATTAAAAATTATGAAATATTATGCTTTAGAAAGAAGGGAAATATTTTTTGAATGCATTTGCTAGCTTCGTATTTTGCATAAAATATTTTATGGTTAAAAATTTCAAGACAGTTACAACAGGGGACTAAACTCAGGCCCATCTGAATGCAGAACCACAGATGACTGCTTGCTTACACTCTCATGAAGCTGGCGTTGCTTGTGAACTTTGCGATGTGGCAATAAAAGGCTGGAAATGGTTGATTTTCTCAAGGAAAAGTTGAGACTGAGGTATGAATACAGGAGCTAGGGGGCTGAGAAGGTTGTGGGAACACAAGCTCACCAGCTTTAGGAATGTGCGGAAGTCCAGGGATGCATTTAGACATCAGCAGCTTAGAAGTCAACAGTTCAATGCCCTTCACTTAAATCTAACAAAGACAAGTACCAAACTCACATTTGGGTTACACCTTTATTGGGACAATCTTTGGCAACATTGTCTTTTGGAACAGCTTTAACACCTTTGCAATTCATATCGTCTTTGTCATATTTGATATTCATCTTCTCCATCCTGTATTAATATTGTCTTAGATCAGGCTGCCATACATAGCAAGGTACTATAGTCTAAGTGGCTTTAAATAACAGAAATTTAATTCTCACAGTTCTAGAGGCTGAAATGTCTAAGATTAAGGTGCTGGCTAACTTGGTTCCTGATGAAAACTCTCTTCCTGCTTTATAGATGGCCACCTTCTTGCTCTATCATCATATGATCTTGCCTTTGTACATACAAATGGGAAGAGAAACAGAGAGACAGAAGTAGAGAGAAGGGCACTTTTCCTCTTTTCACAAAGTCATCAATTCTATCCTATTAAGATCTAATCCTCATGACCTCATTTAATCTTAATTACCCCCTAAAAGCTTTCTCAGCAAATATGATTATATTGGAGGGGATGGTGGCTAGGGCTTCAACATCTAATATTTTTTGGCAGGAGACAAAATTCAGTCTATAGCAAGTTTAAATTTTAAAATCCCAAGTGATGAATTTCTTATTTATCCATATTCAACTTGATGTTGTTTTATTTGGCACATCTTTCTAACTGGCTGTCACACTGTGGGCTTTTATTTCATAGAGTAGACACTTGCATAGCTGTATTGCTATCTCATGCCTCAACACTTTTTAGGAAAGCCTATCTTCATGTGGAAAAATTGATGGACTCCAAAATTTGTCCCCTCCACCAACCCTAATCTATGAAGATGGTAACAGGAATAAAGTGTCCTTTCATTTGTCTAGATTTACCTCATTGAAAGGCAGTTTGGACTACAATAGTGATATTTTCCTGTATCAGAATAATTGTCTATACAGCAGAAGAACTGGCTGTGCTTCATCTACTGTAAGGAGTTGACTCTGGAAATCTGCTGCTCAGTTCTTGATGCTACACCTAGAGGGACATTGATTCCCTGGTGTCTGGCCAGTAGGGATGGTTAGTGGTTTTGGGAGCATGATTGATGAGGAACAGTTGAAATTCTTAGGAGAAAAGATGTGGGGGACATGTATCTGATTTAAAATGTTTAAAGTCCTAGCATATGAAAGAGGAATTAGGGTCATCCCGAGTGCCCTCAGAAAACAGAGCTAGTATTAATGGATAGATATGAGAGGAAGGCAAATTAGTTTATGAGGAAGAACCTTTAAATGACCAGAGCTGTGCAGAAGGGGTCAGGGGGGTGATTCCTCTGAATCATGAAATAGGAAGCTTTTCTTCATTGATAATATTCAATCAGGGGAAGAATGTTTTATACCAGGGTCATTGTCCAAGACTGTCCTAGGGCAGGGGAATTGTGTTTAAGTAGTAGGGAATGGTTCTTAATTTGTGAAGCACCTGCTGGTACTCTAAGAAGGCTGATTTTCTGTTATAAAGTGCTATGTCAGGACTTCCCTGGTGGTCCAGTGGTTAAGACTTCCCCTTTCAATGAAAAGGGTGTGAGTTCGATCCCTGGTTGGGGAGTTAGGATCCCACATACCTTGTGGCCAAAACATAAAGCATAAGCAATATTGTAAAAAAAAAAAATCAGTAAAGACTTTAAAAAATGGTTCACATAAAAAAATATTAAAAAAAAGTGCTATGTCAAGGAATGCATACTGTCTGTATCAATTTTCTAGGTATGCCATAACAAAGTATTTAAAACTAGGTGGTATCAAACAACAGAAATTTGTTGTCTCAAATTTCTACGGGTTGAAATTTCAAAATCCCGATGGTGGCAGGGGCAGACTCCTTCTGAAACCTACAGGGGAAAAAAAATCATTCCTTGACTCTTAGTTTCTGAATGCCATCAATCCTTGGCGTTCTTTGGCTTGCAGTTTCATTACTTCAGTCTTTGCCTCTGTTGTCACATGGCATTCCTTGTCTTATAATGATACCAGTCATGTTTGATTAGGACTCATTCTAATGATTTCAACTTAACATTTACTAAGATCCTCTTTCTAGAAAAGGTTATGTTGACAGGTAACAGGGCTTATGACTTCAACATATTCTTTTGGAGGACCCATTTTAACCCTTAACAGCATCCCCAGGAGGCTGATACATTGCACTTTCATACTGGCTCTGTCCCTGCCATGCTCAATCATCTAAGCAAATCAATTTACCTCTTGGCGCTTCAGTTATGCTTCTGTAAAATGAGAGTAATAACTTTCTCTAGCCAAACAACAGGGTCTGATGTGACTATGTAAAGTATTGAAACATGGACATGTGTTCTCAGAAACCCTCATATATAGACATGTTTATTTTAACCCTCCTATTATATGTGCACCTCTAAATGATAACATTTTTTTCCCTTGAACATAATTAAGGAATGCAGTGCTTAATCTCTAACAGATATAAAAAATATAAGAACACTACAAAAGGCCAAAAGGCGGGGTCTGCAATAAGAACATGAGAAACAGCACAGCTTTATTTCATTTTGGAGGAATCTGAGAAAATGAACTAACTTAATCAATACAACCTTCCCAGTCCACATAAGGAAGAGGAAAACATGAGACCCGGTTTGGGAATTTATTCTAAGATTTATGATCCAATTTTTCCACCATGGCAGTCACTTTGTTCCCACAACATCCTATTCAAAGACTTTCTGGCAACTTAAATCTATCATTTACTTTTAAAAGTCCATATTTTCCATCCTGTCCTTGATTTCTAGCTACTGTTTGTGCTCATTGTTGACTACCGTAAGTGAAAATTTGGAGAGGTGGCAACATGCTTGCAAACAAACAGGCTGAATGGTCTGGCATTTGAGGAAGGATTTAAAAGAAGCATTTAAGTCTAAAACCAAGCAAATTGGAAGAATGTATTCTTGGTAGCTTAAAGTAATGGATATGAACTGAAAATGGCAAAAAAATAAACTTGAAAAAGAGCAAAGTTAAAGTACTCCTACTTCCTGGTTTGAAAACTTATTACAAAGCTACAGTAATCAAGACAGTGTGGTACTGGCATAAGGGTAGATATATAGACCAATGGAATAGATTTCAAGAGTCCAGAAGTAAACTTTTACATTAATGACACATTTATTTTTAACAAATATGCTAAGATAATTCACTGGAAGAAAGAACAATCCTATAAACAAATGACACTGGGACAATGAAATATTCACATGTCAAAGAGTGAAGTTGGGGTATCTACCTCACACCATATACAAAAATTAACTCAAAATATTCATAGACTTAAACATAGGAACTACATCTAGAAAACTCTTAGAAGATAACATAGGAGTAAACCTTCATGACATTAATTTTAGACAGTAGTTTCTTTAATATCACACCAAAAGCAAAGATATAAAAGAAAATAACAGCTAAATTGAACTCAGCCAAAATTAAAAAGTTTGCCCTGCAAATGACATAATCAAGAAAATAAAAAAACAACCTACAGAATGGGAGAAGATATTTGCAAATCATATGTCTGATAAGAGATTTGTATCTAGAATATATGAAGAACACTGATGACCCAACACTATAAGGACAAATAGCTCAATTAAAAAGTAGGCAAAGGATATTGAATATACTTTTATCCTAAGAAAATATACAAATGGCCACTGTGCACATGAGAAAATATTCAACTTCATTAGTGAGTAGAGAAATGCCAATCAAAAAACTACAATGAAATACCTACAACTTCAAACTAACCGGGATTATTACAATTAAAAAGATGGATAAGCAAGTTTAGTGAGATGAGTGTGTTGGAGAGATCTCTAAGCCCTGATGGTCCAGGATAATTTCATCAGGCATGAGGATCTTAGAGCAGAGAAAGATGAATGGAAACAGAGGCAAAAGTTCTAGCCAGCCTGCAGAGGCCAATGCAAATACCCAGAGCATGAATCACTGATCAGACACTTTCCACAAGCTTTGTGGCCCAATGAGGGGCCAGGGTCTCAGAAACCAGAGCACTCATAGCCAGCTGATGGAGATGATGGTGCATTTACAGTAGACCATTGAAGACTGTAACATACAGCTGATACCCACCCAAGCACTTGCAACAGAACCTGACACTGGAAGAGCAGAGGAACAATCAGGCCAGTCAGGAGCAGGAAGCTCTCTTGGACCACTTAATCTATCAACTGGTCTACCTCCTACAGTCTGGGGCCATGGGTGGCCTGGAGCTCCAACAAACTGTTCTGCCCTTCCCAGGACTCTAGGAGTGATGTCAGAGTTGGGCAGTGAGCCCATCATCCAGGTAGCCCAACCTCCTAGTTCATCAACTGTGAGATTTTGAAGCTGCATTTGTCAGCCTTGACCTGTCCAACCATAGGATTGACATCTCTGCCTTGTACCACTCCAGCCTCTAGGATGACAAGAGCTGCCATGGAGACGAATACCAGGAAGACAAGAATACTTTGGGCTTCATTAACCCTGGTACTGATGAGCATAAGCTGTGTACTGATCTGATGACTGAAATCTTAAGTCGGAGAGACGTGAACTGCATTGAAGAGATCCTGCTGCAATATCCCAATTAGAGAGGGCAATCATCTCTGAGGAAGAAGTGACCCTGTTCCTGACCTACTACTGCAAGGCAGGTGCCCACCTTGATCCAGAAAACTTTGTTTTTCTAAATGATTGTTGCTCTGTCTTTTCCATCCTGGCCACAGTTTTGTGTGATCCAATTAAGGCCTTTCTGACTCCTCACTCCCTTCTATGGTGGTTTCCTCTTCAGTTTCCAGCTGTGTGTGAAAGTTGAGCTGATGCTTGTCCGCTGATGTGAACACCCATGCTTTCCAGCTCATTTTGTACAAGTTGGAGAAAATTCTCAAGCAGGGCTTTCTCTAACTTGTACAAAATGAGTATTAATCCTCAGAATCCTCTGGATGGCTTCTATTCCCTGGACTCACTGAAGGAATACCTGGAATTTGCCAAGAGATACAACCTCCATGTCATCATAGATGAGATTTACAGGCTGTCTGTGTTGGATGAACACGAAAATGTTCTGGGCATGGAAAGTTTGTCTGACCTCAACAATACCCATGCGATCAATCAGTCAGTACCAATAAGGACTTTAGCATCTCTCGCATTGGCTTAGGTGCTCTGTACACCCACAATAAGGAGGTGAGCCCTGCCGTGAGCTCTGCAGCTTTTCTGGCATCACCCAGGACAAGCCCTGTTGGCTGCTCCAGCGCAGAAAACAGATTGAAAAAGTTTATCTGCTCACTAACTCTCACAGGTGCATTATCAACAAGTGAAGGTTTTTAAGATCCCCTTTCTTAATTGTGGCTCTGGCCTCTATGTCTGAGTCAACTTGGAACACATCCTGGACCTATATGCATGTGAGGAAGAGCTGCTCCTCAGTTGTGCTTCCCGAACAGCAAGCTGATGTCCTGTGGTGAAACCTACAAGTATAAGGTGCCTAGAATTTTCCACCTAATCGTGGTGGGTAAACTCATCTGCTAAAACACACCAATGCATCAGTTCTATCAAGTGCTTCTATGGAGAAAAGCAGGATTTGATATTGAAGTGGCTGGAGGATGTGCAGAGGGAGTGAGTAAGCCCTCTTCCCCTAGTCAGTCACTCCAGCCAATCACATGCTCAGGGAGGCTTGTTATCAGCCCCTGGTCTAGAACGCTGGGGCACTGAGCTGAACTGATGCCGTGACTGAGCAAACAGTGGGCTCTTCCAGGAAGGGGCTCACGTGACTCAGTCATCAACCTCCTTCAGCTGAGCATCTGTCAGTTTTGGAAGCTTTGCCTCCTTTCCTTATTTGCTAGCTATTGCATGTGCAAAACATTTTTATGGGATTGGAATGGGAAAGCCTACAGGAAAAAAAGGAAACTCCTCGGGGCCCTGTTCAGTTGGATTTATTTTTGTCTTTGATGTCTTCTAAATTCCATATTCTTTGAAGTCCAGGCCTGTTCTTTTTCTTGTTGATATTTTTCATAATCACCTTTGGAAGTTAGATGAATTTTTGTCCTTTAAAAAATTCTAAGGGAGGTTACATGTGATGAATACTGTCAGGGGCAGGCCAGAAAGGAAGGGAAAAAATGACCCCTAACTGATGGAACATATTCCAGGCATTAGAGGCACTGTCCCATAGGATCCTGACAAGGTCACACTGTCCTTGTCCATGAGTGATTGGACTGAATGGCAGGGTGGAGGCAGAATTCCAGAAGCTCCTACTTCTTTTTCAAAAGGCTTTTAAAATGAATGTCTTGTGATGAGCCTGGGGTCTTTCATTTCCATCTCTGGTGTTTTCAGCTGTTTTAATCACACCACTTGAGTTTCTCTGCAAACCTTTTGCATATCTGAGATCTAGTGTGAACACTGCTGCTGTGAAATGAGTTGGGCAGGGACGACCACCGTTTTATAGATGGTAATAGGGCTTTTAGAAACAACTGGTGGCTTTGGTCAGTCATTTGGATTTGTGGTCATCCTCCCTCTTGGGTCTAGGTTTGGGGGTTCTTGTGCTTCAGTAATAATGTTCTTTTATAAAAAAATAAAAACTAAAAAAAAGAAGTGTACCAAAAAATCCTAATTCTTCAAGTTGTTTTTTTTTTTTTTTTAAATACCAGATAGTGTTCTTTAGAAATTGACTACAGCTAATAAAAAGAGAAAGGGAATTCATTGGAAAGATGAGGGAGCTACTGTGACCAGACATGCTCTTCTTAGGGCCTCTGAAATAGCAGCTAATAGACAGTCTTATCAGGGCACTGTCCCTAAGATGGGAGGGATGATACCTTCCATGGAAGAGATAGACTGTTTCTGTCTCCTGTTCCACAGATTCAAATAATAAAGTCGGGGGGGTGGGGGGGCGGGGAAGAACACTGTCACATCTACAAGTATGGAATCTCCCTCTATTCTTTAGGTCTTTAATTTCTCTCAACAATGCTTCTCTAGATTTTGGCGTAAAAATCTTATACAAATTTTGTTAAATGTATCACTCTATTATGCTTTTCATGTTATCTTACATGTCTTGTTAATTAATTCACCTTCTAATCGTTTGTTGCTAGTATACTGAAATAAGTGATGCCTATAAAATGAACCTTGTATCTATCAAGAAAGTTGAAGATTCTGAGGTTTTACTATGGTGCTTTGTTTTGTACCCGTGTTCAGTTGTCTCCAATTCTTCACGACCCCATGGCCTGTTGCCCACCAGGTTCCTCTATTCATGTAACTTTCCCTGCAAGAATATTGGAGTGGGTTGCCATTTACTTCTCCAGGGGGTCTACCCAACCCTGGAATTGAACCCATGTCTCTTGCATCTCCTGCATTGACAGGCAGATTACCACCGTGCCACCTGGGAGACTTGAGGTTTTACCGTACTTGCAAACTAATAGATTCCATGGATGCTGACAGAAGGCAAGAGAAGCCTGGATCACAGACAAATGACAACTTATTAACCACAGTAATAGCAGTAATCAGAGTATTAATTTTTGCTTAGGTTCCCCAAGCCTTGTTTTCAACAGGGCAAAGTGAGGAGGATCGAGTGACACCTGCATGTGCAATGGGGTGGGTTGCAGGAGAGGAAACCCACATTTAGGGACCCTGATTCTTTCGTAATGACCAGTAGGCCTGCCTAAAATTTGGCCCCAAGGGAGGCATTATTTTTACTATACTGAAAAATTGTATTCATGATTTTAGTTCAACAATCCTTGCTTTACAGATAAGGATTCTGAGCCCAGGGAGGAAAATCAAGCTTTTACATCCATTTCTTTTCTCCTTATCCCCATGGTGCTTATTCTTGGTCAATTATTACCTCAGGCTTAGCTTATTGTCACAGATTCCCATATTCATACCAATGTTCCTAAAGTTCTCCTTTGATTATTTAATTACTTAATTGAAATGTTATTAATTCTTTAAATAATGCATGTTGAACATTCCTTACTTTTCACCTATGTTCCAGGCTCTGAAGTAAACATGACAGATAGAGTTGTGCTGCTCATGCTGTAGGAAGTTTCTTTTTTGCCTTCTCGTAGGGGAGACAGATAAGTATAACAACAAAATATATGTGTCCTGTCTGAGAAGGAAATATGAATATTATGAAGAAAACCAAAGAAAATCATAAAAGTATAGAATGATGGTGTAGAAAGTGCTATTTTTGATCCATCCTTGTTTGAGGAGCATGGTGAACAGGTGCAATAGTGAAGTAAGGGATCCTGCTAAGAAAAGATCCCAGGAGAAAGCACGGCAGTAATGCTGCACTAAACAGCAAGTCCAAAGGCCTAAGGCAGGAGCACTCTGATGTATTTGAAGAGCCAGAAATGGCAACCCGCTCCAGTATTCTTGCCTGGAGAATCCCATGGACAGAGGAGCCTGGTATGCTACAATCCACGGGGTCACAAAGAGTCAGACATGACTGAATGACTTCACTTTTCTAGTGTGGCTGGAATGGAGGAAATCTGGTGACGAATGGTGAGAGATAAAGTCAGAAAAGATACAGGACGGCCAGGTCATTAGAGTCCCCTATCCCAGCCTAATGTTTCTTCAAATTCCAGTGAACAAAGTACAGACCCCTTGATTGAGTAACCAAGGCTCCCCACTAATTTTTTTTCAACCTTTTCCAACTTTACTTTAATAGTCCCCTTACATGAATACTTCACATCAGCCCAACAGTCTTCATCAGACCCCAAATTACTTCTCATGGATCTGCTATTAGAATGATTTTCCTTATGCAACCTCTGACTATTGAGATTGGCAGGATCTTCAAGGTCTAGTTCCGAAATCCTGCTTGTCAGTTCCATGGATGAAGTTGTATCTCCACATTAGACTTTACGTTTCTCTGTGTGTGTTTTATCGTTTCTGTGGTGCATTCCAGGTTCCTAGAGACTTGAAGATAGCACCTTTTATCCCATTTATATCTAGTGTGGAGCCTTATAGGTATTAAAATATGATATAAAGGTTATTTGAGGAAAGAACCATATGTTTACAATTTTGGAAGAAAAAAGCTCTTCTAAGTTGCATCCTCTCATCTGAAGAATAAAATAGGGAAATGATAGAAACAGACACTATAATTTATTTCTATATTATTATTTATCTGATATTGAGTGAATGCTAATATGAATGAGAAAATGTCATAAAAGAATGGTCTAGGTTTTTTCCAAGTGTGGTAAATTCTCACGACTCTGAGACCCCATGTGGAACACTCTAAGCAAAGATACTGGAGTGGGTTGCCATTTCCTTTTCCAGGGGATCTTCCCAACCTAGGGATCAAACCAATGTTTCCTGCATTGGCAGGTGGATTCTTTACTGCTGAGCCACCAGGGAAGTCCCCCTTAAATAAAAAATACTTTTTAATCACTTTTCATTTGGAAACCTAAACAGTGTAAACTAATCCATCACTTATGAATCTCCAATTGTAAATAATGAAACTATAAAATTGTAGGTATGGCTATGCCAAAGCTTTTGACTGTGTGGATCACAATAAACTGTGGAAAATTCTGAAAGAGATGGGAATACCAGACCACCTGACCTGCCTCTTGAGAAATCTGTATGCAGGTCAGGAAGCAGTAGTTAGAACTGGACATGAAACAACAGACTGGTTCCAAATAGGAAAAGGAGTATGTCAAGGCTGTATATTGTCACCCTGCTTATTTAACTTATATGCAGAGTACATTATGTGAAATGCCAAGCTAGATAAAGCACAAGCTGGAATCAAGATTGCCAGGAGAAATATCAATAACCTCAGATATGCAGATGACACCGCGCTTATGGCAGAAAGTGAAGAAGAACTAAAAAGCCTCTTGATGAAAGTGAAAGAGGAGAGTGAAAAAGTTGGCTTAAAACTCAACATTCAGAAAACAAAGATCGTGACATCCGGTCCCATCACTTCATGGCAAATAGATGGAGAAACAGTGGAAACAGTGGCAGACTTTATTTTCTTGGGCTCCAGACTCACTGCAGATGGTGACTATAGCCATGAAATAAAAAGATGCTTACTCCTTGGAAGAAGAGTTATGACCAACCTGGACAGCATATTAAAAAGCAATGTAAGTAGTAAGTAAGACATCACTTTGTCAACAAAGGTCTGTCTAGTCAAGGCTATGGTTTTTCCAGTGGTCATGTATGGATGTGAGAGTTGGACTATAAAGAAAGCTGAGGGCTGAAGAATTGATGCTTTTGAACTGTGGTGTTGGAGAAGACTCTTGAGAGTCCCTTTGACTACAAGGAGATCTAACCAGTCCATCCTAAAGGAAATCAGTCCTGAATGTTCATTGGAAGGACTGATGTTGAAGCTGAAACTCCAATACTTTGGCCACCGGATGCAAAGAACTGACTCATTGGAAAACACCCTGATGCTGGGAAAGATTGAAGGCAGGAGGAGAAGGGGATGACAGAGGATGAGATGGTTGGAGGGCATCACTGACTCAATGGACATAAGTTTGAGTAGGCTCTGGGAGTTGGTGATGGACAGGGAGGCCTGGCGTGCTGCAGTTCATGGAGTCACAAAGAGTTGGACATGACTGAGTGACTGAACTGAAATGAACTGAACTGAACTAAAATAATATTTCTTTTAAGAGTTTCAATAATCTCAGAAGATTTTATCAGTACTGTTGCTGACAAGGAAATTGTACAATTTGTTACAAACACATTTAGGAAATTGGAATTGATTTTTTCTCAAGGCTTTTATAAACTCATCTTTCAAGACCTGATAAAATTTTGATGTCTCACAGTAATACAAGCAACTTTTTGCCCAGTTTATCTCTTTTTTCTCTTTCTCTTGCTTTTAGTCCTTTTTCTTTCCTTTCAAATTATGTTTTCTTTGTTGTTTTGTTAAAATCATGCATGCTAATTTTAAAAATCAAACACTTAGAATATATATAACCAAAATATTATCCACATAAAAGTAGAATTTTAATGTAATATTCTTTAATCTGTATTTTTTGTATTTGACTTAGCATTATTTCATGGCTAACAATAAACATAGATTTTTATCATTATTTTAATTACCTTGCAATATTTGTTTGCATATTTGTGCATACCTAGTTCCCACACCTCTCTAAGGGTCATATTTCTAGTTTCAGAATAAACTCATTATCTTCCACTGATATAATGGAGGAATTATTGTTATGAAATAAAGCTTCAGTGAAATAATTTGCAAGCAGTGTTATACATTTAAGGATGCTTTAATATTTGTAGTAGCATCAATTTTTCAATAGCAAATATTTGGCCAGGTGTGACATAGACAACATATATTTGAGATTGGGTGAGTTTCTAGAAGTGAATTGAATTAAATGCTTTGTGATAAAGTTATTTTTACCCTAGCTCACTGATTCTTAATCTTGGCATACATATTACATTCATATACATGCTTTGAACTTTTAACAAATATTGACATCCAGACTGTATCCCAAACCAGTGAGATTAAATCTTTGGATGAAACCAGAGCTTCTGCTGAGTCTAAAGAGAGAGAGTTGAGAACCATTGAGACTAATTCCAAAGTAGTTTGTGCAGAATTTATAAAAATTGTGTCCTTTTCATTTTGAGAAGAATGGAAGCTCATCTTAAAATTGGGGAAATACGTATACATGTGGAGTTTGTTCATTCTAGTTTGCAGAATCTCTTTTTGTGTATGCCACCTACTGCTAGATACTCTCTGAGAATCAAAATCAAGCATTTGGATGGTTTTAAAAGAACCTTTTATGGTTACTTATCTTTCTAACAAGTACATGCCACAGTGGTTGCCTTGAAGGCTCAATGCTCCTGGAAATATATAAGTTTGTGGAAACTTCATTCTAAGTGGAACATTCAATGCAGAATCTTGAATTAGCTAAATTAAAGTCATAGATGGCTTTCTTGAAAGAGAGTAAAATGTAAGAATGGGGAGCAAAATAGAAAAGATGAGAGGAAGTATATTGTCACTTTACGTGACTGAATTGAATTTTGATATGAGTGATGCCTCAAAGCCATAGGTGTAAGTAGTGACAATATCTTATTATTTATTTCACTAGCTATAGAAATAAAGGGACCTTTGTCTACCTGCACAAACTTCACAGCCCCAAAATCTAAAGCATCCAATAAAGGCAGTTTTCATCTAAATAAAGTCTACAGAAAGCAAAGTTTCCAATGGAACATTGACAAATGATAGGCAAAAATTTCTCACAAACACATTGAATCTTTTGCTTTCTTTTCTTGTGTTCTTTTTTTTTTAAAAAATCACACATAAAATGATGGTAAAGGGCAAATTAGAACTAAATGGAAAACTTCTGTTTTCAAATTAATATTGTTTCAATTCTCAAGTACCTGGAGAGTTTGCATTTTGAGTAGAATTTTAAGATGTAATGTCATGAAAGAAAAGAAGTGAAAATGTATTTGTTGTAGATAAGAGTTTGTAAAATGGGTGAAAATGCAGAAAATAAATCAATATAACTGGATTTTCACCAAATTATTACTGGGTGGATGTGGATTTTGAATCTAAGAGTATTACAGAATACATCTCACACCAAATAATTCAGTGGTGCTTTTTTTAAAGCAGCTATAACATATTGAAAGAATAATTTGATGCCATTTTATGTTAAGTATGGATCACAATAAACTGTGGAAAATTCCGAAAGAGATGGGAATACCAGACCACCTGACCTGCCTCTTGAGAAACCTGTATGCACGTCAGGAAGCAACAGTTAGAACTGGACATGGAACAACAGGCTGGTTCCAAATAGGAAAAGGAGTACGTCAAGCCTGTATATTGTCACCCAGCTTATTTAACTTATATGCAGAGTACATCATGAGAAACGCTGGGCTGAAAGAAGCTCAAGCTGGAATCAAGATTGCTGGAAGAAATACCAATAACCTCAGATTTGCAGATGACACCACCCTTATGGCAGAAAGTGAAGAGGAACTAAAAAGCCTCTTGATGAAAGTGAAAGAGGAGAGTGAAAAAGTTGGCTTAAAGCTCAACATTCAGAAAACTAAGATTGTGGCATCTGGTCCCATCACTTCATGACAAATAGATGGGGAAACAGTGGAAACAGTGTCAGACTTTATTTTTTTGGGCTCCAGACTCACTGCAGTTGGTGATTGCAGCCATGAAATTAAAAGATGCTTACTCCTTGGAAGGAAAGTTATGACCAACCTAGATAGCATATTAAAAAGCAGAGACATTACTTTGCCAACAGGTCTGTCTAGTCAAGGCTATGGTTTTTCCAGTGGTCACGTATGGATGTGAGAGTTGGACTGTGAAGAAAGCTGAGCACCGAAAAATTGATACTTTTGAACTGTGGTGTTGGACAAGACTCTTGAGAGTCCCTCGGACTGCAAGGAGATCCAACCAGTCCATCCTAAAGGAGATCAGTCCCGGGTATTCACTGGAAGGACTGATGCGGAAGCTGAAACTCCAGTACTTTGGCCACCTCATGCAAAGAGTTGACTCGTTGGAAAAGACCCTGATGCTTGGAGGGATTGGAGGCAGGAGGAGAAGGGGACGACAGAGGATGAGATGGCTGGATGGCATCACCGACTCGATGGGCATGAGTTTAAGTAAACTCCGGGAGTTTGTGATGGACAGGCAGGCCTGGTGTGCTGATTCATGGGGTCGCAAAGAGTCGGACATGACTGAGCGATTGAACTGAACTGTGTTAAGTGTAATTTGCAAGGGGTTTCCGTGGTGGCTCATCAGTAAAGAACCTGCCTGCACAGCAGGAGGTTCAGGAGATACAGGTTTGATCCCTTGGTCAGGAAGATCCTCTGGAGGAGGAAATGGCAACCCACTTCAGCGTTCTTGCCTGGAGAATCCCCATAAACAGAGGAACCTGACCAGCTACAGTCTATAGAGTCACAGAGTCTGACACAACAGAAGCGACTGAGCACACACGCACTTACTTACTTTGCGAGTTATGTTTTTTGATTGTTTGAGTTTAAATCCATAAAGTTTATGGATTTACTATATGGATTACTATAGCATACCCACATTGCTGCTATAGCATAGCTTATTGTTTTAGCAAATATTCCCTGATCAAGGATGATTAATTAATAGTAGACAGTCCTATAATTTCATATGAAAGTTATATGGAAAAAAATAAACAGGATCACTTTGACAGTTGCAGTGGTTTTCAATACTTAGAAACTTGGCAATATTTAGGTAAAATGTTAAGATAAATTATTTCAATGTTTTAAAATGTTGGGATAACCTTTAAGTATAAAGTTACATTTTCTTTTCTCCACAAATTAAATTATGTTTTATTTAAAGAGTTTGCTTTAGATAATAGCACTTCACAGATATAAGGATTTTGCAAAAGCTCTTGTAATTCAGACAACTAGCACTCTTAGAGCACTGGGTTCACAAAATGGTTTAGAAAACTGTCAAAAATAGAAGAGATCAATGAAAATTTTTCAGAAGAGCAGAATTTCCAAATTCATCACTCGAATCAGTCAGAGTTTAAGTCATTTTTCCTGGGAATGATTTAGGACAAATAGGTATGAGATGGTGGGACTGGACTAAAAGGTGTTCTCTCTTTTTTTTTTCCTTCCAGTTTTACTGAGATATAATTTACATACTGTATAAGTTTAAGAACTGTATAAGTTTCAAGTGCACAGCATAATACTTTTAGTTAGATATATAATGAAATTATTACCACACTGTTTCATGAACATCTATCATCTCAAGTAGATACAAAATAAAAACATTTTTTCCTTATGATAAGGACTCTTAGGATTTACTCTCTAAACAACTTTCATATATAATGTAAGTAGGGTTATATTTATCATGTTGTATATTGCATTCCTAGTACTTATTCATCATATAATCGGAAGTTGGTACCTTTTGCCTATCTTTATCCCATTCCCCCATTCCCACTCACCATGTTATTTTTTTATCTTAAAAGCACATATGTATATCAATTAAATAATTTATTTATGATCACATTTTTTTTCACATCACTATTTTTTGTTTCAGTTCTGTTCTAGTATGAATTCAGAACTGCATTGTTTTGAAGCAGTGTTAATTTCAGCATATGTGAAAATTTTGTTCTAGAGTTGGATACTGTTATATTATTTTATTTTGTACTACATATGGTAGTGGTGGAGGGAAGCTACAAAAAAAAAATGTACAGTATTAGGGAAGCCTAATTGCATATGGTGATGAGCACATGTGATTGTAGCCAGGAGCACTGATTTCCAGCTTAACATTTGCTTCATTCTCCTTGTATGACCCTGGCTAATCATTCAGCCCACCTGTGTTTCTGTTCCTTCAATCAAAGGGAGAGAATAATTTCTATCCAATCATACAAAAATTATAAATTCTTAAAGTGCAGAGATCTTAACATTTTCAAGAGTTTTTCCTAGCATTTTTTTTTTTTTTTTTTACAGTTCTATGCACTGGTAAGCTCAGTGGGTAAAGAATCTGCCTGCAATGCAGGAGACCTGGGTTCAATCCCTGGATTGGGAAGATCCCCTGGAGAAGGGAGAGGCTACCCACTCCAGTATTCTAGCCCAGAGAATTCCATAGACTATATAGTCCTTGGGGACACAAAGAGTCGGACAGGACTGAGCTCCTTTCACTTAGACTTCAGGCGCTGGTAGGTACTTGAAAATAATTGACCTGATGTTTAATAGATGAATGAAATTAATCCAGGCATTAGGCATACAATTTATTAAATTACTATTAAATAATTATACCACGGTATTGTCAAAGAAGACATATAGATGGTTTAGGAAGACATATGTCATTTAATTACCTTCATTAAATCTAAGACAGTAATAATATGATTTAGCTGAATATCACTGCTCTGGGCTCAGAAGGCTTAGGGTCCAAGAACAGCCTGGAGTCCCATCAAAATCATTAATCCATGGAGTTGCCTGGATAGAAATGTTTTCTGAGGTCTTCTCTTTGTCATTCTATGGCAGAGGAAAGCAATGGTCTTGTATCCTAGACCAGATGTTTTTGCTTCTTTTTTTTGAGTTCTTCCTTTCATGACTTGGTCAAGTCCTTGACTGCTCTAGCTGGCTGACTTCTCTAAAAGGTTGAGGTAGGTGTTCACAAGAGTTTCTCAGGTTACGAATTTCAGATCATTTATGGGGCAATGTCCGTTTTTTTGTTGATTCTTATTTTCTATTCACATTTTTAGTAAATTAAAACAAGGTTTCCTTCTGTTTCTGTGTTCAATAATGTTTGTTGTCACCTTACTGACACTTTATTTATGAATGAAACAGAAGACAAAATAACAACAGCAACTCTGCAATACATTTTAAAGGAGAAATAGGAGAGTTTGATTCTGATCCTTCTTTGCCAAGGAATCTGTGGGGCCTTTTCACAGTCCAACTTGTCCAAGGATTAATCCTGTTTCAAGGCAAAACATTTCCAAAATTGCTAGTGAATGTGGAGCATACAGTTCTGGAATTACTCCTGGTAACTTGAACGAACTATTCTGCAAAATTTCATACTATGGGAGAAAGGAGACCACAGTGACAGGAAGGCCCTTCTTGCCAAATGGGTGAAGTTAGAAAGAAAACACAATGTTGACATGAAGGAAAAACAAAGAATTGCTTGAATTTCTTTAGAGAATGCAGAAAACTCCACAATTGTTTTACTATCTGGTAATGATTAAGGATGCTTTAAATTTGTTGTGCCATAGAAAGTTAGATATTGAAATAGAATGAGTATCTATTAACATTTTAAAATATTATAATTTTCTATCTTTCTTTTTAAAGAAATTCCTATGGCTGATTCATGTTGAGATTTGACAGAAAACAACAAAATTCTGTAAAGCAATTATATCTTAATAGAAAATGAATTAAAAAGAAAGACAAAGAATTTTTTTTCCAAGAGATTTATTAGTTTACAAGGTTTAGATTCACCCTGATCCTTCCTTGAGGATCCCAGCTCTCTCAGGAATTCATGTTGTTTACAGGTGTATATTTACCTAGACTGTAGGTGGCTTAGCATTATTTCCTGGCTTCCCATTCATTTGTGCAATTGTCAAGGCAATACATGGAAAGATGAGTCTGAATACCTGGGTCTTACTCACTGTTAAATCTTATTTGGTGACACTGAGTAAGAATCTCTCTAGG
This sequence comes from Dama dama, assembly GCF_033118175.1. Taxonomy (NCBI): domain Eukaryota; kingdom Metazoa; phylum Chordata; class Mammalia; order Artiodactyla; family Cervidae; genus Dama; species Dama dama. The sequence goes on along the minus strand of NC_083705.1, from coordinate 42,056,083 downwards.
CTGTTATTCTCAACTATTTTAATCCTCAAACTAGGATCCCAATACCTCTCTGGGTCCTTTAGGATGTCAGGGAAAACTGAAAGCTTTATTGAACTTAAAAAAAAGTTTAATTGAAATCAATTATGTTCTTCTCGATTAGGGTACATAGTCTGAAAGAAACTGTTTCTTTACTTTTTTAAAGCAATAATAGCAGTTTAATGTAAGACCACATGTGGTAATAAGAGCATGTTACCCCACAAGTAGTCTCATGCTGAGCAGGTATTCTGGCTGAACATCATTATGTGCATTAAATTATTTAATTAATAAATCATAATTTGGTAGGTACAAACTTTTAAGGCAAAAGACATCAGAGGGGAAAAGGAACACTGTATTTTTTGAAGAGCTAAAAATGATAACCCATGCACTGGCTTATCTAAAATGTTCCAGCTCCAGGATTCTAGATCAGGGGTTGGTAAACTTATTCTGTTAAAAGACCACATAGAGACTATTTTAGACTTTGTCTGCCAAATGACTCTGTCAGAGCTACTCAATTTTGCCACTACAGTGTGAAAGCAGCCACAAACAATACATAAACTAATGGATTTGTCTGTGTTCTAGTAAAACTTTATTTAAACACTAGCAGTGGGCCACTCTTTGGCCAGCAGACACTAGTTTGCTGACACCTGTATTTGGTGATCCCTGAGACTCTGAGACTGCTTACTCATCAAAGAAAGGAATACAGAGATGGAAGGAAAGATAAGCAGGCAGGAATGTTTAATGCGTATTAAAGGCTTCTGCCCCAGTTTCAGGTGCAGTGATAATAAAATGACATCAGATAAATTAAGCTTTTGGAAAAGATTTTCAATGATTAATGTCTTCATGTTGCCCTATTTACTTTCATAAAGTCAAGCCTAATTTCATAATAGTCAGCACTTGAGAACAATGCTGCTGCTCTTTAGGTGGTGAGTTGTGTCTGACTCTTTGTGACTCCATGGACTGCAGCCCACCAGGCTCTGTCCTTGGGATTTTCCAGGCAGGAACACTGGAGTGGATAACCATTTCCTTCTCCAAATGGTTACCCACATGGAATCTTTCCAACCCAGGAACCAAACCAGTGTCTCCTGCAGTGGCAGGAGGATTCTTTACCATTGAGTCAGCAGGAAAGCCCATTGAGGACAACAGGTGGGTGCAAAATAAATTGTAGCAAAGAGTATGCTGCAGGGCACCGAGTTCAGCCTTCCTTTTGAGCCTCCTAATTGGGGCAAGTAGAAGACTCAATATTGTAGACAGAAAGTCCTGGAAGATGGTTTTCACTCTCCTATGGCAGAAGGTCTTAGTTTGGATTAAATATCTACTTTTTCCCTTCTTTTTCAGCAGAACTTCTCATTTGTAGCTGCAATCATGACTGCTTGGGCTAAATATTTATCCTCTGGCCTTTTGCAGCTTGTTATGGCTTTGTGACTAAGATTTGGCTAATGGGATGTAAACAGAAGTGTTGTGTATGACTAGGAAAATGTTCTAGAAGGGAGACAATGTGTTCCTCTCATTTCCTTCTTCTTATTAGCTAAAATACAGACATGATGGTTGTAGTTCCAGAAGCTATATTGGACAATGAGGAGAAAGCCACATGCCAAAAATAAAAGAGCTGCAAAATGCAAGGAACCTTCATCCCTAATAATTTTCTTAAGTTTGAGACTTCTTTTAAAGAGAAAGAAATCAATTTCTAGTGTTTCTAAGAATGCTGTTATTTTAGGCTATCATCAAAAGATCCACAAACAATAAATGTTGGAGAAGGAGTAGAGAGAAGGGAACCCTCCTACACTGTTGGTGGGAATGTAAATTGGTACAGCCACAATGGAGAACAGTATGGAGGTTCCTTAAAACACTGAAAATGGAGCTACCATATAATCCTGCAATCCCACTCCTGGGCATAGGTCAAGAGAAAACCATTATTTGAAAAGATACATGTATCCCAGTGTTCGTTGCAGCAGTATTTAAAATAGTGAAGACATGGAAGCAACCTAAATATCCATTGATATATAAATGGGTAAAGAAGATGTAGTACACATATACAACAGAATATTATTCAGCCATTAAAGGAATGCAGTAATGCCATTTGTAGCAACATGGATAGATGTACAGATTGTCACACTGAATGAAGTAAGTCAGAAAGAGAAAGTATGATATCCCTTATATGCAGAATCTAAAAAGAAATGATGAAAAAGAACCTATTTACAGAACAGGAACAGACTCACAGACTTAGAGAATAATCTTATAGTTACCAGAGAGAAAGGGTGAGGGGAAGGGAAGTTAGGGAGCTTGAGATTGACATGCATGCACTGCTGTGTTTAAAATGGATAACCAACAAGGACCTAGTCTGTTAGCATAGGGAACTCTGTTCAATGTTATGTGGCAGCCTGGGTGGGAGGGGAGTTTGGGGGAGAATGGATACATGTATAAGTATGGCTGGGTCCCTTTGCTGTCTGCCTGAAACTACATAACATTGTCAATTGGCTATATTCCAATACAAAATTAAAAGTTAAAAAATAAAGAATGCCACTATATAGATTTTCTTGCTTTAGGACAGAATTTTAACTTCAACTTCCCTTCAGAAAACAGTTTTGGTTTTACTTTAGAAATTTACATGCATTTAAACAAGGGAAAACCCCTACCATTGTTCTGATTTGAACAGCTCTTGGATTTCGGGTGCATTTCAAAGTCGTTCATAAATCAAGGGACTTTTAGAAATCCATCTTTTAATGGGAGTGGAGGGAGCAGGGAACAGGGACTGTTCCCTCCCTCTTGAACCTCCTGCCCACTCCCCACCCCATCCTACCCCTCTAGGTCATCACAGAGCACCGGATATGAGCTTGCTGTGTCATACCACAAATTTCCACCTGTTACCTAATTTTTCATATGGTAATGCATAAGTTTTAATGCTACTCTTTCAGTGCATACCCTGTCTCCTGCCCCATGCCTGTGTCTACAAGTTCTCTATATTTGTGTCTCTGTTGCTGCTCTGCAGATGGGTTCATCAGTACCATCTTTCTAGATTCCATGGAAAGTGAAAGAGAATATTCGTCAGTCAAATCCAACTCTTTGCGACCCCATGGACTATACAGTCCTTGAAATTCTGCAGGCCAGAATACTGGAGTGGGTAGCCTCTCCCTTCTCCAGGGGATCTTCCCAACCCAGAGATCGAACCCAGGTATCTCACATTGCAGGCGGATTGTTTACCAGCTGAGCCACAAGGAAAGCTGAAGAATACTGGAGTGGGTAGCTTATCCCTTCTCCAGAAAGATCTTCCTGACCCAGGAATTGAACCGGGGTCTCCTGCCTTGCAGGAGAATTCTTTACCAACTGAGCTACCAGGGAAGCCCTAGATTCCATATGTATGTGTAAATATAAGATATTTGTCTTTCTCTTTCTGACTTACTTCACTCTGTATAATAGGCTCTTGGTTCATCCACCTCATTAGAACTGACTCAGATGTGTTCCTTTTTATGGCTGAATCATCTTCTATTGCGTATATGTACCACTACTTCTTTATCTGTTGATGGACATCTAGGTTGCTTCTGTGTCCTAGCTATTATAAATAGTGCTTCTGTGAGCGTTGGGGTACATATACCTTTTTCACTTTTGGTTTCCTCAGGGTATTTTCCCAATAGTGGGATTGTTGGGTTATATGGCAGTTTATCCTTGACGCCTATGTTTTCAGTCATTCCTGTTTTCTGATATGATGATAGCCATTTGTCATGCAAAAGTGCTGCAATTTTGAAGTTGTCTTTTCATTGTCATTCACCTATAAGTATTTTCTGATTTGCTTTATTTCTTTATTCTTCACACAAGGACTATTAAGTATTGTTTATTTATTTATATACTTCTGAAAAATTCATTTTAGTTTCCATATGGTGAGTTTTCTTTTAACTTCATTTTGCTGTTTAATCCACTGCAGTTTTCCTTCGAGTATGTAAATATAAACATAAATAATACATTTATATAAATATAAGTCCCCTGAAGCATCTGTTCTTAATAACCACCCAATATTTTTTAGCTTTTCTCATAGATGTTTCTTCTCCTATCATTTCTTCAACTTTACTTCCACCCACAATTCTCAATTCTTATGTTAATTCAGTTTAAAAATAAAGAAATATAAATAAAATAATGAAATTTATAACTCTGAGTAGACAAGAGGTTTTATTAACCTAGAAGTTAAAATGTGTCAGGAAGTACAGGTTGGTTTAGACCAGTCATTTCTAGCTCTGAGTTTATAAGACTGTTTCTAAATTTGAATGCCATTCAAATGCTTTGGAAGACTTGTTGATTAATGTGGAAGGAGTAGCGGAGGAAATGTAAAAGTTCCAAGGAAATGAAAATATTTTCTCTAATACAGAATATAATAAATGGGACTAATAATAAAAATAAAGTTTTCGGTATGTTTGATTTTTGAAAGGAGGTGTTCATGACAGGAAGCTAAGTGATAAATTTCCTTAGTTGGGAAAGAAGTGTCTAATTTGTCCCAGTAAACAAAATATTATGACCTGTAGTGTAAAGAAAGAGACTTATTAAAACATTGTCCACATTCTCAGAGTAGAATAGAGAGTTTGAAAACAAACAAAATTTACTGAATGTCAGATTGTTATAGGCATATGGATGTCATGCATTTTTACCAGCTACTTAATTGAACTGAATCTCAATTGCATACATTTGAAATAATCTGACCTATTCAAACACACCTAGAACTCTTTTATGTGTCAGATGAAGTAAAGATGTTCTGAAAATCATATGGTTTCAGAGAAACTACAAAAAACATGTCATATAGTAATAGCAATCATCTCCTTGGAATTAAAAGTCCACAATAATATGAAACTTGTTTTATGAAATTATAACTATAAATTTTTAAACATAATTCTTATAAAATACTTCCCAGAAAATAAAAGATAGAAATACTAACAGCTTACATAAATTGAGCATTTTCTCTGTGCCAGGCAGTATGCTAGTTTTCATGATTATATCATCACGTTCTCACAATACTAGCTGTGGTTGTTATTTGTAATGAGGAAACTGAAGGCTGGGGAATTTATGATGCCAACTTGCCCAGGGTAAAAATAAATGGTGGTAATAAGTGGTGGCTCTTGAATGTAAACCAAAGTTAGTCTGACTCCAGAATTCAAGTCCAACTGCTTCGCCAAAGTGCCCAACTGCTTTTCCAACTTGAAATCTGAAACTTGATTAAATTAATTGCACGAAAATAGTGGGATTGGCCACTGATGACAGTCAGGAAAATAATTGTTAATTCAATATAACAAAACTTCAGAACCGTTATTGCCTATGACCATCGTGCCTCAACTCTGGTCTAGACTTGTCTAAGACTGGTTCTTCTGGGTGGGGGGCAGGCAAGGAGATGAGATGCGGTCGTGGCTTCATGTAAACTGTTGTCAAGGGCCTTGCTTTTGTTTGGGGTGGTGCATCCACTGGGCTTACTATGTTATTAAAAAATATCAATTCAAGAACTTACTAACTAAAAGCAGGCCTTGCCTTAAATACAACAGTAATGATGTTGTCATGAACTGGGATTATGACTAATCCAAAACCCAATCCTCTGTAATTGATATCAGCAAAATAAATGACAATAAAAGGGAGGGGGAGAATTAAAGCTGAATGTCCTCAGTTTGAGAACTTTCCTTTAAACACCATTTTAGAAGCATCTGAGGAGACAATATTCTCTTTTCCCAGTGTGTGGCACTCTGCTTCCATCTGATCCCCTGCCCTTCTCTGAAAACCATGGTCTCAGGACTTAAAAGCTCCTGTTCTGCTTCTCAGTCTCACCTGATGACTCATTTTGGCTGGAGTCTAGTTGTTAGAAGTTAAGCAAATTATTTTGTTATAGAGAATGTAGGAAACTGGATATGCAGGGACATTTTGAATAATCAGGTTTTAGAAATGGAAAGAGAATGAAATAAAAAGCTGACTTGCCTGATGTACTTATGACCATGGATCAACAGTTTTAGAGATGGACCAAATATCCTACTATGATTGACTGAATGTAGGGCATGGATGTTTGTATATGGTCCTTTTCACCTCGTAATCAGGAAAACAGAAAGTTTGTTTTCTCATCTCTAACTAGCTTCAGGAGTTAAAGAAATAATATCAATAGTTAAATGATTCTTGTTTATATTTTCTTTTATTCAATTTTAAGAGACTTGAGCAGATAATATTTAAGCTTCTCTTTATAGAAAGATCTAGATAGATAAGGTACATAGGTATAGATCTCTCTCATATAGACCTTGAAGTGCCTTGGCACGTTGAATAGTGAAACAAGTTTATATAACAGCATTCTTACTTTGCAAATTATTTGTTGCATACTGAATGCTTTGAAGAAGTATGAGTGAATGTCATAAGAAGATTAAGTTTATGCTTTGGTAGTTTATGCTGCGAAAGTCCTCTCTAAGTAGCCTGCTGCATACATGAAATGACTGCATGTTCACAAATGGCTTTCATTCAACTTGGGCTCCCTAGGCTCTCTGCTATGACTCATCCCCTTTCTTTCTGTGTGTGTTCTACCCTCTTACCTCCTCTGGAGTCAATATTTATCCCTTTGGTGTTTTGTCGCTAAGTCATGTCTGACTTCATGGACTGGAGTCCACCAAGGTCCCCTGTCCATGGGATTTCTCAGGCAAGAATACTGGAGTAGATCAACATTTCCTTCTCCAGGGGATCTTCCAGACCCAGGGATCAAACCTGTGTCTCCTGCAAGAATCTCCTGCAGGCAGATTCTTTACCACTGAGCCACCAGTATCCCTCCTTAGAGTATTACAAATGGGACTCCTTGTTTAGTCAGCTTGCTTAAAGGAAGATGATTGCACATAAAGTATAATAGTCTGTTTTACTCTTTATTCTCATTCCCTGTAATTCCTCTGCCCTAGCTTGGGAATGGGAAGGGTGGAATTGGGGGAGAGGTGAGGAATACTTTCATTTAAACAAAAGAAGTATTTCTGGTTTTAGACTTTGCAGCTGGTTTGGCTTTTGGTGGCCATAGGTTAGGGGGAAATACATGTCTATAAAATTTAGATGAAGAAGATAATTTACAATCAGTGTTTAATATGCATTACTTCTTGTTTTCACAGTAACTCTGCAAGATATGATTAGTGCAATCTTTATTTTACAAATGAGGAAACCAAGGCTTTCTGAGTTAAATAAATTGTCTATGGTGATAACGTTAGTGAGTGCTAAACCATAGTTGTGGCCAGGTTCCCTGACTGCAGAGGGTGGCACCCACCAGGTACAGGGTGTTTGATGAATAAATTCAAGAGAGCAGAGACTATTGGGTGTCCACTTGAATTTATTCACTGGACACACTGTACATTAGATCAGTGATAAAAAAGAGAAGATATCTAATTACTGTTTTGTGTGGAACTTCAGCTTCCTGACCATCACATCAAAGAATTTAAGAAAGAAAATTTAATTTTGTTGTTGAATTATAAGAAAATAATGATTTGTATTACTTATTTGACTAACATTCTAATTTGACTTTGCTACACAGCTGATGATATTGTTTCCTGAAGCATCTGAATTGAATTCAGCAGTATGACTTTTCACATCTCACTAATATTAACATGGGAGTAAATTCACTATAACCATGACAAATTCTGAAGCTAAAGGGCATGCTAAGACAATTAAATTCAGCACTGGTTTGGCCTTTTCATACTTTTGAACTTCAGTGACAATATATCCATGAATAAGAACACATGCTCCTTACTTATTTCATGCAGTAAAGAATAAAATCAGTGAGGTTAATAAAACAACAAAAGAATGTTCTGGAAACTTTGAATACAGATCCAAGACAATTTATTTAATTTAATTTTATCCCTTTTATCAGCTATTCATTGTTTTTAACTTTCTTTCCTGGTTTATATTCTTTTATCAATTTTAAATTTAAAAAAATTGTGACTGTTCTGGGTCTTTGTAGCTTTGCATGGGCTTTCTCTAGTTGATATGAACGGGGGCTACACTTCATTGCAGTTCACAGGCTTCTCATAGCAGTGACTTCTCTTGTTGTGCAGCACAGGTTCTAGGGGGATGGGCTTCAGTAGTTGCAGCACTTTGGCAAAGTAGCTGAGGCACATGGGCTTGGTGGCTGCATGGCATGCGGCATCTTCCTGGACCAGGGGTCAAACCTTTGTATCCTGCAGTAGCAGGTAGATTCTTATCTACTGTGCCACCAGGGAAGTCTTCTTTCATTTTGAAGTCTAATTTCTCAAGGGATGAACTTAGACATACATCATCAGTGCTCATGTATATTTGTATCAGTTCACTGAGCAACAGTTCTAACACAAATTAAAGGGCACATGATAGTGACAGGAAGATGTAGATTGTTTTTACTAGTGCTATAAGTTGTCTTGGTGTCTGTACATAATAATCGAATGGGTTTTACATTCAACCTCTCAGGTTTCCTTATATGATCTAATTTTTAAGATTTAGTTCATGTTTTACTCATTTAACTTTGCCATTACTTGAAAAATAAGGGCTCAGTAAATCAAGAAAATAAACATGATCTTCACAGCATAATCTGCCTCTGGAACCATTACAAAATGGCCAGTTCTAGAAGTGTTGCTGCTGTAGCAACTTACAAGCCAAGCTACTGTTTATGATTTGATTGCTAACTGTAAATAGATGAACTAGATAAAGTTCATAGTATCTTTGGAATATAAACAGAGTTTTAACATGTATTATGTAGTTGAAACTCCTATGTGAAACTGAAGTTTGTTAGGGGGTGCAATGGACTTTCTTTAGGAATCTCTGCTAGTCATGAAGGGAAATTGCTAAGAAGATCTAAAACTGTGGCCTTAATCTAATAAAAATGCTGTTTCCTTACTCTTGTCCCTTCTCTGTAGTTTCTGTTGACCCAAATAGAGTTGATAATGTGAGACTGACTTGGAATAGATCAATGACTTGGATGAGAAGCTGTAGATCCTCTTATGATCTCTCTGATTTAACAGATGAGAAAAACTAAAGCTCAGAATCCAATTAGGCAGACTTCTGATTCCCAGTCTCTTGTTCTTTCTTCTATTCTCCTCTACTTTTGTTTAGCATCTTCAAACTACACAAGGTCTACAGCTTATTTGGTATATTAAGTCACTAAGTACCTTCCCTCTACTCCACCTAGATGAGCTTCCTTACAGACATGTAAAAGAGTTGCACATCTGTTTCTACCTACAATGATAAATTCCCCTAAAATAAATCATCCCTTACTCAAAAGCAGTGTGAGTCAGGAATAGATATTTCTTGTTATGCAGTAGCAGTTTTTGAGAAAAGAAAATAAATGTTTTAGGCGGCTTCGAAAACCACTCCACTCTGTTAGGATGGATTTTTCCTAGCTTACACATGTTCTCCTTAGACATGTAGATTTTAAGTTTTAACAGGGTTTGACTTCTATGATAGCTTCATGATAGTCAATGGTAAGACTCTCACTCCATTTCACATTTGAAAAATCTATATAATGCATTTTGGACTTCATAGACTCTTGGATTTAGAAAGATATTGTGGTGTAAATAATAAAATATGAAACAAATCCACTTAAAGCACACTTCTCTGTTGGATGACATACCTACTGGCAAATCACTTTTAAGAAACGTAAGTACTCTTTAATGACATGTGACTAAGAGATCCCGTTTAAAAATGCCATTTGGTTTATACTTAGTACCAAATCAAAATCAAGTGATTCCAGTGACAAGGATGTTCCATTTTCATATTATATTATGTACAAAATTGAGATTTGAAAGGGAACAGTTTGGTTTTTTCAGTTAAAGAATACTACGTTTACTTTGAGTTCTTAGTACTTTATAAAAAACAGGTAAGAGTACTAAAGCACAGTACTTTCCAGCTAAATGCACTACATGCTAATTTTTGAGAAGCAACTACTTTTAAAACTGTTTTTTTAAATATAATTTTTAGTACAGAAAGTAACGGTTCTGGGTAGTGTCAGGGAAAAATCAGATGTACAAAAACGCGGTTCCCTGCATGATGGAATATACATTAATAGGAACAGACAGAGGAAAAGCAGAGGGGCACTTTTTCATCCTGAGGGTCACTGCTCTCTACATTTGAAGCCTCTCGTCTAGGTCAAATGAAGCCTGGCCATCACAGGTCCTGAGTAATAGGACCACTGGGAGCACCCTGACCAGGACAGCTGGCCACCAGCTCCCAGTCAGAATGCCTTTCATCTCTCCTTCCTCTCTTCTCCTTGTGCTCGTATGTTGCTTCTCCTTACGGCCCTTCTCTTGGCTAATTTCTGAAATAGGTTGTCCTGGTTGGACTCTTTCATAAGTTTCTTTCATAAGAAACTATTCGAGACTAAAAACAAGGTCCTTTGTTTTTACATTTCATTTAATCAGGTGGTGCCTTGTAGACAGCATGCCTTAAGAGTGGCATTTTAAGCATTCTGGGGGGGGATGTAGGACAGACATTTAAAAACAGAAGCTTTCCTGGTTCCTCTGCTCAAATTATATGGGCAGCCACCACGCCAAGATGATCACTTCCAATAATGTGAATCTCCCAGGCAGTTCGTATTTTCATTCCTTCATTCAATATCTATTTACTGAATGCTGACAAAGGGCAGGCATGAACTGAGGTGTTGGGCTAACAGCAATGAACATCACAGGCAAAATATTGACCTTCATGGAATTTATGATTTAACAAGTATGATAAAATGTAAAGGATGGGTTGTTACAGGAACACAGGACAGAGAGAACTAACGTATCTGAAGAGGCATAGAAAAACGCTGGGATGAAGTAATAAGCCAAAAACAAGGGCTGGCCAGGCAAGTTAGCCACCCAACAGCTCCCCAAATGCCTGCGATATCATTAGCCAGAGACATTTCTCTGCTTTCTGTCAGGCTGTTCTTGTCATTCCCAGCCTAAAGATGGTTGGCACAGAAATGAGAGAAAACACATCCTCTGCTGCTCTGCTGAGGACTGACATTTATTCTGCAATTTTTATTCTCTATTTGTGCTTTATCTCTCTAGAATAGAAATACAGATTGTTATTTTTAAGTGTGGTATGTTTTCTGATCAGTTTTCATTAGCCTGATATGAAATTGGAAGTTTAGGAAAGAAATAATTAGAATTATAAAAGGTTAATGCACCAGAAGCTGAGCCAAAAAGGATGCTTAAAAATAAGGTGGAGTCAGAATATCTACTCAAAATATGACTAAACAGTTCATCAATCAAATTAGAAGAAATTTGAAGAGACCTGGTAAAAATTATAATTCACTTTTCATTGGACATGCCACACTAAAACATACACACACACACAACTCTCAATGACTGTTTTTCTTAAGGTTAGAATGGCGCTTCAGTAATAGGAATATTTTAAACAAAGTCCTGTTAGAAATTTTTGATTGAAAACAAAGTCAATATCCTTTAAACAAATACTTCCTGGGCAGCTGCCGGCGGCACTTTGCCACTCTGGAAACGAGGAAGGACACGGGACAAAAACACTCTCGCTTCTACACTGCTTGAAATATCTTTTTATTGTTTTAATCAAACGCAGTGTGTTCACTGCTCAAAAAGCTTTCATATATGCTTTTTTGTTGGAAAATTCCTTCCAAACATTATTCTAAAATAATAGCATATAACATTTTGTCATCTACCTCATATTAAGTGTACCATAAAATACTTTCAAGTTCAACTGAGTATGGTTTTCATTTGACCAGTCCGTTCAATAAGCACTGGATTGCTGAGGATTTTTACACAGTATCTACTTTTCATCTCTCAATTCCTGACACACTATTAAAGACAATTCCTGACATAGTCTATTACATTATTTCTTATATGACTGCACCATTAATAAATTTAGGGGAACTTATTTTCTTTAATGGATCCATTGTTTCTTCAGCACCTTTTTAAAAATTGTTCATTCTTGTTAGGCAGCAGTGACAAGCTAGGCCCTCTCCTACGTCTGGGTCTTTTGCTTCTGTGTGTGCCATTTTCTTCTGAGTCTGAACTCTAAGAAGAAAAGCATCATCATCTTTTATTCCACTCAGCACAATGTTTTGTAGGTGAAAGCAAGATATTCTGGGCAGAAAGCTAATTAAAGTAAGATTAAGTGTAGTGAGGAAGAAGTTATAGACCTTTTAGAAAATATTTAATCAGTATAAGTATATATAGGAGTTCTGTATGCTAAGTCATGTCAGGCATGTCTGACTCTTTGCGATGTTATAGACTGTAGCCTACCAGGCTCCTCTGTTCATAGGATTCTTTAGGCAAGAGTACTTTAGTGGCTTTCCATTGCCTCCTCCAGGGTATCTCCCCAACCCAGGGATCAAACCAATGTCTCTTACACCTTCTGCATTGGCAGGCAGGTTCTTTACCACTAGGAAGCCCATGCTTAGGAGACATTAGCTAAAATATGAAGGAGTTAGTTTTAGAATAGTCAGGTAGGTGCTAATTTTAACAAGGGAATACAATAACCTGTGAAACTCATTAATTTTAATGCTTGATATTGACCGCCGGTAATCTTTCCATCAAACTCTGGCAAACTCTACCTTGCAGGACACATCTGGCCCATTGTCCCTCTTTGTAAATAGAGTTATAGTGGGACACAGCCTTAACCATTCTTTCACGTTTTGCCTATGACTGCTTTTACACCATAATGTCAGAGTTGAGTAGGTTCCACAAAGCTGAAAATATTTATTATCTGACACTTTATAGGAAAAGGCCTACTCCAACAATTTTGCTTTGTTTCTCCTTTTTTGATTAACAGTACATTAACTTCTAATATTCAAAGACAGTTGTCCAACAGAAGCCTTTGATGTTATAAATTGGGCAAAAGAATCAGATTTATAAACTGATCTTGCATTATGTTGCTTTTTACTACAGACTGTGAGTTATATGATATATGAACTCAACTGATTACTGCAAAATTCTCTGGAACTCACGTAGGGAGGCAAAATTTTGTAAAAGTGCAAAATTCAGAGAAACATTATGTCTCATTATAAAGCTAAACAATTCACTAACTTTCTTCACTAGCACAACTAGATATAATGATTATACCCTCTGGCAGCGATCTGTTTCAAAAAGAATTGTCTATGAGAATGAGTGGCCTTCCCAGGTGACTCAGTGGTAAAGAATCTACCTGCCATTGCAGGAGACACAGGAGACACATATTTGATCCCTGGGTTGGAAAGATCCCCTGGAGGAGCACATGGCAACCCACTCCAGCATTCTTATCTGGAGTTATCCCAGGGACAGAAGAGCTTGTTGGCTATAGTCCATAGCGTTGTAGAGAGTCAGACATGACTGAAGTGACTTAGCTCAGTACACAGTGCAGCACTGGAGGATCATCTCTGTGACAACTGGAGAAAAGGAATCCTGAGCTTTCAAAGACACTTCCAGCAAGACTGTGGCAAAACCTTCCACAGGTGATGATAAGCAGGACTGCTGCTTTCATTTAGGGCTCATACTCTTAAATCAGGCTATTTAATGCTTGAAATCATTACAACTTTCTGACAAAGCGAGCTTTACCTGAACCTGTTTCAAAGGAAGCATACATAGGGCTGACATGGATGCATACAATTTTGATAATTTGAACATTAAGAAGAGCCAGATTTCCTTTTATTAAATATGAGTATATTAAAGGAGGTAAGAGTGAGAATATTCAAAACAGCAGCAATAACACAGTGTAATTATTGTTGGAACATTTTTAGTTCTTGGATATGATTACAGATGTGTCTTTGATCCTGGAAATTGAAATTATTTTATACAAAATTGTTAAATATATACACCTCAGAAAAAGCAAGGTGTATTACAGTTAATGATATGCACTTTTTGGCAGAGATTAGACAGATGCTTATTTTTCTTTCTGGATAAACAAACTACAAATTCCCTTTTCCCTTGCAACTCCATTTTCCTCGGTCTTGTCATGTGACTGAGTTACAGTCAATGAAATATCATTGGGAAGTTGGGTGCTATTTCAAGAATTGAGCTATAAAATCTCTCTCTGCATGATGACTTCTTCCTTTTCCTCCATTTGCTAGCCAGATTCTGAGAAGCAGGCAAAGGCCTTGGCGATTGCCTGACATAAGATGGAAGGAGTTGGGTCTTGGAATCACTGAGTAGAATATTCCTCAGGAAACATTCCATTGGACTGTGATGGACTCCATATGGATGTCCAGTAGATTGTGTTAAGTCACTGAGAGCTTTCTGGGTAAACAGCAAGAGGTTATGTCAGCTGATACGCTGTGTTACAGTCCCCTCCTCTGCTATGGACTCGTGCCATGTCAGTGACTGGTACAAAAGAAGAAATGGTCAATTCTATTTAAAGAGATGGTAGATACCATCCTTGAGTGGTAACTTGAAAAATGTACACGAGGACAATTCATCTAAAAAGGAATTTGGATTTTTGGATAAGACAACTTTTAATTTATAATATTGACTTTTTTTAAATATAAGATAACATGAAACACAATAAAAACCCTTCCTTCACCTTCTAGAAATGCCATATCTTTCTTGGCTTGTTATGGTGTACAAAGTTCCCTTTAGCTAAAGAGAATATCTTCAAAAGTTTGGCACTAAAACACATGTTTTAACTAAAACAGAACAAAGTTATGAGGGCTATCTTTTTAAAAATATTGCACATATGTTCATTTATCCTAACAGCTTGTCACTTCAGAAATCAGAGAGTAGAATATCTAAAGATACTGAAATACTCCAATGGAATTTCTCTTTGCATGCATGCTAAGTTACTTCAGTTGTGTCCCACTCTTTGCGACCCTTTGGACTGTAGCCCACCAGGCTCCTCTGTCCGAGGGATTCTCCAGGCAAGAATACTGGAGTGGGTTACTATGCCCTCTTCCAGGGGATCTTCACAACTCAGGGATCGAAGCCGGGTCTCCTGCATTTCCTGCTTTGCAGGCAGATTCTTTACCATCTGAGACACTAGGGAAGCCCCAGGATTTCTCTTTATTAATATCCAAATAACAAGCTTGAGCTTCCATGCCCAATTTTGTAAGAAGTCTCTACCATCTCTCAAATCATGGAATTTCAGAGGGGTGATTATATTATTGTGCTTAATCCCTAGTCTATATTTCTGATAATGCTAAATGATTATGCCAATTGTTGCCTCATTTCCTTGACTGTCCCCTTTTCTTCACACCACTCTGGACTTCCTTCTTCCTTCCCCTCTTCTTTAATTCCTCAAATAATAGTTTAAAACTTTTGAATGCTTCCAATTGTAAAATCACACTTTACCCCCTTTGACATCATGGATAAGTAGAAACTTCTTTTGATAAATAGAACAATCAGTATATCCTGAGTTAAGTTCAAACAGTGAAACAATACAAACAGCAGCAACAAGAAGAAGAAGATGGGTTTCTTATTGAATTCTTTCAAAGAAAAGAAAACTCTAGCATTTCCCTTAAATTGCTGACTCCCTAACACAAACAGCTTTATTCCTGAATATTGCAAGGTAGTACCTGATGATATGAAGATGTTTGTTGTTTCTTATATTCATGAAAGAAAGTTGTTTTCCACTATGAATAGATGAAGTCTAAACTCGGTAATATGGTTAAACTTTTAAAATTTTGTCATAAAGTACCTGTTTCATTTTTGTTGAACCAGTCTTCTAAAGTATAGATCCTTTGTAATCCTTTGCAAAAAAACCTTTTTATTTTTCTAAATATTTCATCTCTAAAGGGAACCCTCTTACACTGTTGGTGGGAACTTAAGTTGGTACAGTCACTAGGAAAAACAGTATGGACATTCTTCAAAAAAAAAAAAAAAAATAGGGCTACCATATAATCCAGAAACTTCTCTTCTGGTCAAAACTATAATTCAAAAATGTACATGCACTCTAATTCATAGCAGCACTCATCATAATAGCCAAGACATGGGCTTCCATGTCTAAATGTCCCATCACTTCATAGCCAGTAGATGGGAAAACAAATGGGCTTCCATGTCTAAATGTCCCATCACTTCATAGCCAGTAGATGGGGAAACAATGGAAACAGTGACAGACTTTATTTTCTTGGGCTCCAAAATCACTGTGGATGGTGACTGCAGCCATGAAATTAAAAGACACTTGCTCCTTGGAAGAAAAGCTATGACACACTTAGATAGCATATATATTAAAAAGCAGAGACATCACTGCCAACAAAGGTCTGTATAGTCAAAGCTACGAATTTTTCCAGTAGTCATGTATGGATGTGAGAGCTAGACCATAAAGAAGGCTGAGCACTGAAGAATTGATGCTTTTGAACTGTGGTACTGGAGAAGACTCTTGAGAGTCCCTTGGACAGCAAGGATATTAAACCAGTCAATCCTAAAGGAAATCAATCCTAAATAGTCATTGGAAGGACTGATGCTGAAGCTGAAGCTCCAATACTTTGGGCACCTGATGCAACGAGCTGACTCACTGAAAATGATGATGCTGGGAAAGATTGAGGGCAGGAGGGGAAGGAGGCAACAGAAGATGAGAAGATTGGATTGCATCATCGATTCAATGGACATGAATTTGAACAAATTCTGGGAGAAGGACAGGAAAGTCAGGTGTGCATGTGTCCATGGGGCTGTGTCCATGGGGCTGCAAAGAGTTGGACAGGACTGAGTAACTGAACAACACAATGAGATGCAGACTGTTGTATATAGAATGGATAAACAACAAGGCCCTACTGTATAGCATAGGGTACTATATTTAACATCCTATAATAAACCATAATGGAAGAGAGTATATAAATGTCTAACTGAATCATTTTGCTGTGCAGAAGAAATTAACATTGTAAATCAGCTATTCAATAAAAATAAAAATCTGAAAAAAAAACAACAAATATTTTTTCTCTGAGTATGAGAGAACAGGTAAATCTTTCTGCAAATGTAGGCAATTTATATGTGTAGTAAAATGAAGGAACATATTTTTCTTCTCTTATTTGATGAGGAATATACATTTTCTAAAATGCATTTTTCTACAAAATTTACAACAAAAATATCAAAGATATTTGGGAAACCATTCAAGTGAATAAGTTCATGTAAGATGAAGGCAGAAAATAGTTTTGTTTGCTAAAAATCTGAGGTGATTCTTTTTTTTCTTTTTCCAAAAAGTCTGAGTTGAATCCAACATACTGTCACCTACTATAGTAGCAGTAATTTTAATATAAAAATAAATTATTAAATACAATAATAAAATAAAATAACACAATCACTCAGAAATATTTGTATTGTGTTTCCCAGTATAATTTGGCCTAAATCCTTACCAAGATGGACTCCTTTCTCATGTCCTTAAAGACGTGTTTACTGTGGAAATAGGCCATATGGTTCTCTAGAAATGAAGAGGCTGGACACTGGGCTGTGATCTCAAACTCAGCAACATGAAAACAATTCCCAGCAGCTTATTTTTGTTGTATCCCTGGTTGGACGCCTCAATTATTGGTGAACATACACAGAATTTTCCAGATGAAGACAAGTGCACACTGCTGGACTGTTGGGTCCTGTCATCTATTGTGTATTTGTTATTCATTATTTTGGAGTCTCCATTCCAGACAGTCTCTCTTAACTCAATTTTCATTTGCAAGGATTACTACATTAAAAGCAGTAGCTCTATTAAGTCAAATGTCCAATTACAGAGTTATCTGCTTTCACAGGGAAAGGACTATAGGAAGAGGGCTTATATCTCCAAAAAACAAACCATCAGATTCTTATTTTATCTCAGAATAATAGGAAAAATAGTGAAAACAAGAGGAAAACTACTGGTAACTGAATCCACTTCTCATCTGAACAGCTTAGATCCTTAATAGACATTGAATTCTGGCTCCATTGAAGCTTTCTTTTATATATTTTTCTTGTAAACTTTTTATTTTGTATTGAAGTATAGTCAATTAATTATGTTGTGATAGTCTCAGGTGAACAGGAAAGGGACTCAGCCATACATTCTGAATCTGTCCCTAGGGAAGGGATTCAGGATTTAGGAAAAGATTTCCCAGTGGGATCACTGTTTGACCAAGTTCTATTAAGATTATTTCAACATTTCCCCTATGTTTTTCAGTTGTGAATAGATTCTAGTATTTTAAATTAGAAGTAGAATGATGTTCATTGGATTATATTTTTAGTCTCTATTGCAGATGACTTTTTAAAAGGGGCCTGGAAAATCAAAGTAGAAATGTGTCTTTGAGTTTGTCCCTGATGAAATGAAAATGGATTCCAAGCTGTTGGAAATTTTGGTTCCTTCTAGAAGAGAACAGGGCTACCCACAACAACAAGAAAGGAGGAATTTCTGTATAGTAAGTGGGACAAATATACATGTACAAAATTCCTTGTAGGATGACTTGCACAGCTAAATTTGTCTTCACCCTCTTCCTTCCCACTCAAGGAAGGACACAGGCAACTTCATGTCTTCCTTTTCTGGGCTCTGATGCCAAAAAAATTGCTCAGTTGTAAATTTAGGGAAATATGTTGATAAAACCATTTTGAAATCATAAAAGTAGTTATTCATTTGATTGAACTATTTACTTTTTTTAAATTTTCAACAGAATTTCACAACTTTTTTCCCTTACTTCAATAGAGTATTACTGAGAAGTAAATCGATTTGATTTAAAATGCCAGCTTTGCAACCTGAAAATCACATGGTAATAGGAAAAACAAGTCTCTAATTACATCACCTTCCCTTTTTGCAGCTAGCTTATTATTTTGTTTTGTTTTGTTTTTCTTACGTATGCCTAAATGTACAAAATGCCTTTCTAATGCTCCTGGTAAACTAAATATATCACTCCAGCTTGCCTGCTTCGGGGAGGGCCAAGGCACTATACTAACCCAATGTCCCTCATTCTTTTACAACCTACTTTTGATGCACATACTTAAAAAGGAGTCAACATACTTAGCATGTTATTAGCTTATTAGCTTCAAGAGTATTTAAACAAGAGACATACTCATCTTACGACCAAATGAAGCTCTAATGGTGAAATATTGGTATCTAGAAGTCTAGGGGGAATTAACTTATAGAAAGATTGTCTCACTAAACCTTAAAATCCCAAACCTTAAATACCTTCTATACAGGCATCACAGGGTAGTTCTTAACATAGTTTATTTCCCCTCATCCAGGTCTGAATGCTTCTGTCATGAATTGTGTACAAACTCACAAGGCTTGTTAATGTCTGCATGCCCAGCAGAAATAAATGTTATTGGTTAATTGGAGGCCCCACCACTTTCCGCACTGAAATTGAATTTAGCAACTTTTGTTGCTAAACAAAATTCCCAAAACAAAGGTCTTGGGAATTTAGCCCCAAGAATAGTAAGAACTAGGAAAACTATTTTGAACTTGGGTACACAGAGCATTAGCTTTGCTCTCTTCAGATTCACAAATACGCATTTACAAGAATTTTTTTTAAGCATTATTCTTTGATTTTAATGACTCTAAGAAAATATTCTCTCATGATATAACTTCTTTACTTTTGTTGCCAAGCCAAAAACAAGCCTGTCTGACTCTCCCACAGGTATAAAGGAAGAGCAAAAGACACCAAGTTAGTCAATTTAACTACACATATTTTGAAGTGCAGCAGGGCTATGCTCTTAAGGTTCGTAAAAAGCAATCCAGTCCAATTTTTCAACTGATCATCACTTAAGGTAGAAGTCATTTTAATTTTCAAGATCCTGAGTAATGCATTTTCCCACCAACCTGCTATTAAAGGAAAAGAAGTCAAAGTTAGAAGTTAACAATAGCTCTATACTTTTAGTACTCTGATTAGAAGTCACGTTGATAGAGAACTGGCACTTTCAAGGACTCCTGATGAATATAAGTTCTCAGACTTGAGGTTGGAAATCTATAATAGCAGAGAAATATTTCTGATTTCTAATCTACCACAAGGGGGAAAATGCTAAGAATGAAGGTGATGCTGATGGTAAGGTTTTTCAGTTTTATTTTTGTGTGTGTACATAAAAAGTTTATATCACTGCATTAACTGAGATTAGGTTCAGTTGAATGTTACAGAAAATCCCAAATAACAGTGGCTTAAATAGGATGGAAGTTTATTTTTCATTCAGGTATAAGTTCTAAAGTTGTCTAAGGTGTTGTACTGTATTAATGACTCAAGATACTTACGGCATCCTTCTCCACTATGCTTGACCACCATTCCCAAGGTCACCTCATGACCAAAGATGGCTGTTGAAGATCTAGTCATTTACATCTACATCACAGCAACCAGGAAAGAAGGCAAATAAGAAAATATAGTCTCTCCCTCTAGGATCACTTTCTATCACTTCTATTTTTACCTCATTTGTCAGATATATAGCCAAGTGGCAATACCTAGTTCCAAAGCACGGTAGGGATGTAGTCATTATTTTTGTGAATATCCGTTCGGCTAAGACTCAGGGGTCTAGTAATAGGAGAGAATGAATATAGGAAGAAAACTACAAGTCTCCATTATAATTGCGTATATAATTTGTGACTTTGGACAAGTTACTTTTCTTAGTCTCAGTTTTACCACCTATATAAAAAGGATGGTATTTCTCTATCTTGTGGTGTCATTGGCAGAACTGTATGAGGTAGTATATATAAACACCTTTGCAAAATGTCTGATATATGATAAGTTCACAATAAGGGCTGTGATTGCAATATACAGCATTTTGGGTCCAAATAAATTTTCCTGTGATCCTTTATAGCAATAGTTCTTAACATCTTAGAGAATCTCTAGTGATTATATTTAGCTACCTACATCATTCATCTAACTACACCCCTAGATTTCCCTGTTATCCTTTCATAAGAATATGACCACAGGATTAAGAATACTTTCAACCTGATGGTGACAGACAAAGGAAGCAGAGCTTAAACAGACTGAGAGATATCTAAGCATTTAGTAGTAAATTATTTACAATAATGCTAGCCCCCTTAGGTAAGTATTAGCTATTACTCTTATTATTGTTGCTTTAATATTATTATCATCATTATCATTTTAGTTGCTAGACTCTTGTCAAAATGTGGTTGGAAATATTTGAGTGGGTTGAAATTAGAGATCATAGCTCTAAAATAGTAGGAATGCATTAGTCAAGGTTAAGTCAGGGCGGCAGAGCTCCTTTGAACATTTGGGGAGTAGGAGATTTATCACAGACCTTAGCTCTTACAGAAATATGGGAACAGGTAGTAAAGTGAAGGTCTGGAACAGAAAGTAGAGGTCAGACACAGACATTAACCAGTTCATGCCAAAAACTCTGGCAAGAATGACTAAGTCAGAGCTTGAAGACAAATACAGAAACTAAGCGTGCCCAGACAATGAAATAGATGCAAAGGAGGATGCCATGGAGATGTCTACAAGAGGCTCTTAACCTCCAGGAAGCCATTGCCAAACATCTGCTGCTGGGCCCGGAACAGCTGTTGCCCAGCCTGGCCCCCGGTTGGGAATGCAAGCTGATCAGAGAGCAGGAAGGAGTGGGGATGAGCTAGGATCTGTTGGGCGCTTCTACGTAGAAACATCGCTGTAACTCCTCCCACTGTCCTTCAATAAATCATGACTGCTATTCAACTTCTACCTTCCAAGTCCTATCTAGCACCGCACAGAGAAGGAGCTTCAGTAAAACATAAATCCCAGCTTCACCAAGTTGATGTAGCACAATCCAGCACTGGGATTTAATAAATGAAACCCTTATTTTCAGCTAAAAATTCACATTAGTTAATAACTTCGCTCCCCTTAAAAAATATTTATTTAGTAATTAAAATCCACCCCAGTCCTCTTGCTTGGAAAATCCCATGGAGGGAGGCGTCTTGTAAGCAGCAGTCCATGGGGTTGCTAGGAGTCGGACACGTCTGAGCGACTTCACTTTCACTTTTCACTTCCATGCATTGGAGAAGGAAATGGCAACCCACTCCAGTGTTCTTGCCTGGAGAATCCCAGGGACAGGGGAGCTTGGTGGGCTGCCATCTATGGGGTCGCACAGAGTCAGACACGACTGAAGCGATTTAGCAGCAGCAGCAGTAATTAAAATTTTTTTAGATTCTTTAATAATTTGTTTATGATGTTACAGAGAACTATTCTTGACTTGGAAATAAATCAGCAAGATGATTGTGCAACCTTTTAATGTTATGCCAAAGTGCTATCCAACACACCTGACTCCCTCAGAAAATGGAATTTTCACTACGGCAATCGAAATTGATTTGGATCCAGGCACTTTACAACTTTGAAATATAGAATTTAAGTTGCAGAAAACTAATAAGATGCAATGGTTTGTTTTTCTTCTGTCAGACTTGAGGACTTGAAAATCACAGTTTTATTGCTCTGTAGAACATAATCCCATTTGCATCTAATTTAGCCTTTTTATTTCAGCACCTTTCTTCATTGATCATATAAAATTCCTGTTTTTCATTCTATTGGTTCCCCCATTAATGAGCTTAAACTGTCAGGTATGCTTATATATACATATGCTTCCCATGTGGCCCTAGTGTGTAAAGAACCCATCTTCCAATGCAGGAGACATAAAAGACAGAGGCTCAATCCCTGGGTGAGGAAGATCCCCTGGAGGAGGGCATGGCAACCTATTCCAGTATTCTTGCCTGGAGAAACCAATGTACAGAGGAACCTGGCAGGCTACAGTCCATAGGGTCACAAAAGAGTCAGACATGACTGAAGCGGCATAGCATTCACATAAATACATATAGGAATGACAATTAATTTTTAAACATTTTTAAAATTTAACTTTGACACCATCACAAGACTATTACTATTTTTATAAACAAGAGGACTTTTCCAAGGTAGGTAGGACTAAATGTGAGGAATTTGAGAATATCAGCGCTGAGAAACTCACTGGAGCAGTGTAATGGTGAAAGGAGGCAATTGCCAAGATACCTAGCAGGAGTAGGGATGACAAGAGTGTTTGCAGGAAGACTAGGCCGTAGAATGATGAGACAGGAGAACAGTCACCTAAAGCAAAATGAGCCTGGTTCCTATATGGTACTATAACCTGAGTAGGGTTCTGTAAGTGTTTTAAAAGGCAATACATGTAAAGACACACACAAATAGAAGACAGAAGGACTCAGTAGATGTTTATCTATGGTAAAAAGACAATAGTAGAGTATAACTTGAGTAGCATTTCTTCTGGAAAAACAGACTCTAGATTTTCAACAGTTTATAAATAGTTCACCATTGTAAACGACACTATGACTTTCTTATTTCTACTCTCAGCTCCCCAAAGGATCACCAGGAAAAAATGGTGACCCAACGATATTAATCAGACTCAACTGCATGTAGGAAGAATAACACATAAATAGTACTTGAATCATGTCTTAGAGTGGAAAGTTTAAGGGAATATATTTGTAGAGTTTGGGGTTTGGGCTCCAGTGATGGAAGGCAGATCTTTTAAGGGAAGGAATGAATTGGGATTAGGTAAAGTTTATGACCAAAGATCCCATGCTGAAAAATCAGCTAAAGGATTCTGGATTATGCTGGTCCATTTTCTTGTACACTTTCCATAAGAGCATGACGTACTTCACTCAGTTGCTTAGTTGTGTCCGACTCTTTGCAGTCCCCCTGACTGTAGCCCACCAGGCTCCTCTGTCCATGGGATTCTCCAGGCAAGAATACTGGAGTGTGTTGCCATTTCCTTCTCTGGGGGACCTTCCCAACCCAAGGATTGGACTCATGTCTCCTATACTGGAAGACAGAATCTTTACCACTGTGCCACCTGGGAAGACCAATAGCATATTTGAAGGTAATTAGCACATAATATTGACAAATTTAATTTAAAAATCTGGTTTTCCTGTTCAGTACCTAAATGATTCAGGAAAAGAAATGACTAGATCTTCAACAGCCATCTTTGGTCATGAGGTGACCTTGGGAATGGTGGTCAAGCATAGTGGAGAAGGATGCCGTAAGTATCTTGAGTCATTAATACAGTACAACACCTTAGACAACTTTAGAACTTATACCTGAATGAAAAATAAACTTCCATCCTATTTAAGCCACTGTTATTTGGGATTTTCTGTAACATTCAACTGAACCTAATCTCAGTTAATGCAGTAATATAAACTTTTTATGTGTGTTTTTTCCTCTGAATACTTATACTCCAAAAACTTGAATGGAAATGATAAAACTGTGTTTTCTATTTTGAATTAATAGTAGATAAAAAATAGAAGATATTTTACTGAAAGGAAACTGAGGCAAAAAGAGGTTAATTAACTTTCCCAAAGTTGCCAGAGAGAAAGCATCAAAGCCACTTAAAACTTTCTGGCCAATCACAAAAGCTGTGAGTTACTAAATATAGATTTGTGAGAAAAATGGGACTGACGGGCTCTAGCCGGACTCGGAATTCCTAGTGTATCACATCTACTACCACAGCCTTAGACAGGGTCTGGCTTGAGGCTATTGGGATTGGAAAGACAGGAAGACAGGTTCACATACCAGCCTCGTCTCACTCACCATTGCACTTCCCTTCCTGTGCTGACTGGCTACAGACTTGCTCCCTGAAAACTGATGGAATTTTCTCTAAGGAATATCCTCAATCTCAATTCGAACAAAAACATCTTCTCATAAAACTTAAAATGTTATCATTTCCGTTTAAGTTTTCATAGCATAGATGTTCAAAGGGAAGCAATACAAAAATCTTGATTCCCTGGAATCAAGAACAGACAGGTATACCAGATTTTAAAAATTAAATTTATCAACATTGACATCTCTGTGGTATGGAATTGCCACCCTACCCATGATTAGTTTGTAAGAAGATAGAATTTGCTGTACTGCCTCATACTCACAATCTATTTAGCCCATGGTTTTATTGCCAACAAAGTCTCCAGGGGACAGACAGCACATTTTATATATAGTCTTTAAAAATATTTATCAATTTCTATTTATAAACTCACTTCTTATGTAAATACTTCTTTACGATTTTTTCCCAAAGATTTACTACTATTATTAATGTCCATTGGAAGTAGGGGAGACGGGAATATGAAATCCTCAGATTGCAGTCCTTGGTCATTCTTCAAAATATATAAAATACAATTGCCATATAACTGAGCAATTCCACTTGGGGTATAACCCAAAAGAACTAAAATCAAAATCTAGAAGAGATAAATTTACATCATGTTCATAGCAGCATTTCTCACAAGAGCCAAAAGGTATTAACAGAAGCAGCCAAACTGTTCATGTATGGATTAGAGCATGCATGTGTACTCAGATGCTCAGGTGTGTTCAACTTCTTTCAACCCTATGGACGAATAGATAAACACAATTGTGGTATCTATTCCCTGGTGGCTCAGAGGTTAGAGCATCTGCCTCCAATGTGGGAGACCTGGGTTCAATCCCTAGGTTGGGAAGATCCCCTGGAGAAGGAAATGGCAACCCACTCTAGTATTCTTGCCTGGAGAATCCCATGGATGGAGGAGCCTGGTAGGCTACAGTTCACAGGGTCGCAAAGAGTCGGACATGACTGAGTGACTTCACTTTCACTTTCACTTATTATTTAGCCTTAGAAAGGAAGAAAACCCTGACACGTGCTACAATACTGATCAACTTTGAGGATATTATGTGAAGTTAAATAGGTCAGTGACAAAAAGATGAATATTGTAATTCTATTTATATGAAGTATGCAGAGTAGACAAAATTATAAAGACAGAAAGTAAATGGTTGGTTGCCAGGGATTCAGAGGAGCAAGGAATGGGAAGCTATTGTTTAATGGAAATGGAATTTGAGGTTTGCAAAACTGAAGAGCCCTAGAGACTGACTGTACAACAAAATAAATGTATTTAATACTACTGAATTGCACACTTCTAAGTGGTTAAGATAATAAATTTCATGTTATGTTTACTTTATCACAATTTAAGAAATTATCACTAAAAAATCAGCCATGATGCCAGACTCATGTTTTGCTGTTGTTGTTTGGTTGCTAAGTTGTGTCCTACTTTTTTGTAACCCCATGGCCTGTAGCCTACCTGGCTCCTCTGTCCATGGAATTTTCCAGGCAAGAATACTGGAGTGGGTTGCCATTTCCTTCTCCAGGGGATCTTCCCAACCCAGGGATTTAGCTACATCTCCTGCTTTGGCAGGCAGGTTCTTTACCACTGAGCCACTTGAGAAGCCTGCCAGACTCATGGTAAATGAGCAAAACAATTAGCTATTACAACTTAATTGTAATATTCTCTTTAATAAGTAATACTGCAAAGTTGAAGTGAGGCAGAAATTTTGTTTAATTTTTCAACTGAGTAAACTGAGAAAGGAGGAAGGATAGCTGAGTTCATACGGTCAGTCCTAAATACTGGATGGACTAAGTATGGCATTGGTAAACAAGGCCATAACTGTAAATTCAGAATACATTTGTTGATCCCAGAGAAAGGGTGAGCCTCAAAGACTGTACAGACACTATTTGAAAGAACTAGCAGTTTTGAGTCCTTGATGTTTAGAAAAACTGTCTTAAGAGCTTTGCATAGATAACCTCACTGAATCCACAACCAATGCTTTCAGCCAACAACCAGGTACTACTCTAACCCACTTTTGCAACTTCAGAGAAAAGTGAGGCAAGGAGAGATGGTGGAAGAGCTAGAGGTGGCACGGGTAAAGTGGAATAAGATACTGCTGACAGGTGTGCCCATGCCGAGATCAAACCCTGAGCCTTTGGAGTGGGAGTACTGAATCCAAGATCCTAGACTACCAGAGAACTAACCCTAGGGGGTATGAAATAGTGAGAACTCACACAAAGGAAACCACTGTAATATAATACCTGGCATCACCCAACCACCAATAGCATGCTGTGCAGGACATCTCAACTAAACAACAAACAAAACAAAAATACAAACCCAATCATCAGCAGACAGGATTACCACCTCACTTAGCCTTGCCCTCAGAGGAAAAGCAAACAAACAAACAAAAACTCAACACAAATCTCACCCTATAAGAAGCTTACAAAAACGACTGGACCAAACTTAGAGGGCAGAAACCAAAAGGAAGAAAGAATTCAACCCTGAAGCCTGGGAAAAGGAAACCTCAAACACAATAAGTTAAAATAATAATAATAATAATAATGAAAAGGCAGAGAAATACTACACAAATGAAGGAACAAACTAGAAACACAGAAGTCCAAATAAATGAAGAGGAAATAGGCAAACTACCTGAAAAAGAATTCAGAATAATGATAGTAAAGATGATCAAAAACCTTGAAAGCAAAATGGAGAAAATGCAAGAATTAAATAACAAATGCCTAGAAGAATTAAAGAATAAACATGCAGAGATAAACAACACAATTACTGAAATTAAAAATACTCTAGAAGGAATCAATAGCAAAATATCTAAAGCAGAAGAATGAATCAGTGAGCTGAAAGATAAAATGGTGGAAATAACTTCTGAAGAGCAGAATAAAGTAAAAAGAATGAAAAGAGCTGAGGACAGTTTCAGAGACCTCTGGGACAATGTCAGATGCACCAACATTTGAACAATAGGGGTCCCAGAAAAAGAAGAGAAAAAGAAACGGTACGAGAAAATTTTTGAAGAGATTACAGTTGAGAATTTTCCCAACATGGAAAAGGAAATAGTCAATCAAGTCCAAGAGGCACAAAGAGTCCCATACAGGATAAACCCAAGAAGAAACACACCAAGACACTTACTAATCAAACTAACAAAAACTAAATGGAAAGAAAGAATATTACAAGCAGCAAGGGTGAAACAACAAGTAACATAAAAAGGAAACCCCATACACTTAACAGTTGACTTTTCAGCAGAAACTCTGCAGGCCAGAAGGGAATGGTAGGGTATATTTAAAGTACTGAAAGGGAAAAATCTACAACCATATATTACTCTACGCAGAAAAGATCTCATTCAAAATTGACGGAGAAATCAAAAGCTTTCAGACAAGCAAAAGTTAAGAGAATTCAATACCACCAAACCAGCTTTACAATGAATGTTAAAGGGGCTTATATAATCAAGAAATACAACAGAAGAAAAAAGATTTACAAAATCAACCCCAAACAACTAAGAAAATGGCAATAGGAACATATACATCAATAACTACTTTAAATGTAAATGGATTAAGTGCTCCAACCTAAAGACACAGACTGGCTGAATGGATACAAAGATAAGACCCATATATATGCTGTCTACAGGAAACCCACTTTAGACCTCAAGACACATATAGACTGAAAGTGAGAGGACAGAAAAATATATTCCATGCAAATGAGAAGCAAAAGAAAGCTGGAGTAGCAATCCTCATATCAGACAAAATAGACTTTAAAATAAAGAAGATTACAGGAGCTAAGGAAGGGCACTGCATAATGATCAAGGGAACAATTCAAGAGGAAAACATAACAATTGTAAATGTCTATGCACCCAACATAGGAGCACCTCAGTACATAAGACAAACACTAACAGACATAAAAGGAGAAATTGACAGTAGCACAATAATAGTAGGAGACTTTAACACTCCACTCACACCAATGGACAGATCATCAAAACAGAAAATTAATAAGGAAACACAAGTCTTAAATGATGCATTAAATGAGATAGATCTCATTGATATCTTCAGGACATTCCATCCAAATGCAGAAGAATACACCTTCTTCTCAAGTGCACTTGGAACATTCTCCAGGATAGACCATATCTTGGGACACAAATCAAATCTCAGTAAACTTAAAAAAATTGAAATAGCATCAAGCATCTTCTCAGACCACAACACTAACAGACTAGATATTAATTACAAGGAAAAAAACCCAAAAACTAAGAAACACAAACACATGGAGATTAAACAACACGTTTCTAAATAACCAACAGGTTACTGAAGAAATCAAAAGGGGAACCAAAAAATTTCTGGAAACAAATGACAATGAATACATGACCACTCAAAAACTATTGGATGCAGCAAAAGCAGCTCTAAGAGGGAAGTTTATAGCAATACAATCCTACCTCAAGAAACAAGAAAAACATCAAATAGGCAACCTAACTTTACACCTAAAGCAACTGGAGAAGGAAGAAAAAAAATCCAAAATTAGGAGAAGGAAAGAAATCATAAAGGTCCAAGCAGAAATAAATGAAAAAGAAATGAAAGAAACAATAGTAAAGATTAATAAAACTGAAAGCTGGTTCTTTGAGAAGATAAACAAAATTGACAAACCTTTTAGCCTGACTCATCAAGAAAAAAAGAGAGAAGAATCAAATCAACAAAATTAGACATGAAAAAAGAGAGGTTACAACAGACAATGCATAAATACAAAGGATTATAAGAGACTATCATGAACAGCTAAATGGCAATAAAATGGATAATCTGGAAGAAATGGACAGATTCTTAGAAAAGTTCAATCTTCCAAGACTGAACCAGGAAGAAATAGAAATTATGAACAACCCAATTACATGCACTGAAATTGAAGCTGTGATCAAAAATCTCCCAGAAAACAAAAGCCCAGGGCCAGATGACTTCACAGGTGAATTCTGTCAAACATTTAGAGAAGAGCTAATGCCTATCCTTCTAAAACTCTTTCAAAAAATTGCAGCGGAAGAACACCTCCAAACTCATTCTACAAGGCCACCAACACCCTGATACTAAAACCAGACAAAGAAAACACAAAAAAAGAAAACTATAGAACAATATCATGATGAACACAGATGCAAAAATTCTCAACAAAATTTTAGCAAACAGAATTCAGCAGCACATCAAAAAGTGCATACACCATGATCAAGATGGGTTTATTCCAGGAATGCAAGGATTCTTCAATATACATGAATCAATCAATGTGATACATCATATCAACAAATTGAAAGATATAAACCATATGTTCATCTCAATAGATGCAGAAAAAGCCTTTGAAAAAATTCAGCACCCATTTATGATTAAAACCCTTCAAAAAATGGGCATAGAGGGAAACTACCTCAACACAGTAAAAGCCATACATGATAAGCCTTCAGCAAACATTATTCTCAATGGTGAGAAACTGAAAGCCTTCCCCCTAAGATCAGGAATAAGACAAGGGTGTCTACTTTCACCACTATTATCCAACATAGTTCTGGAAGTCTTAGCTACAGCAATCAGAGTAGAAAAATAAATAAAAGGAATCCATATCAGAAAAGAAGAAGTAAAGCTCTCACTGTTTGCAGATTACATGATACTATATATAGAAAACCCTAAAGATAGTATCAGAAAATTACTAGAGCTAATCAGTGAACTTAGAAAAGTTGCAGGATACAAAATCAATACACAGATATCACTTGCATTTCTATATACTAACAATGAAAAATCAGAAAGAGAAATTAAGAAATCAATCCCATTCACCATTGCAACAACAAAAAAGAAACATCTAGGAATAAGCTTACCTAGGAGACAAAAGAACTGTACACAGAAAATTATAAGACACTGATGAAAGAAATCAAAGATGATACAAACAGATGGAGAGATATTCCATGTTCTTGGGTAGGAAGAATCAATATTGTGAAAATGACTATACTATCAAATGCAATCTACGGATATGATGCAATTGCTATCAAATTACCAATGATAGTTTTCATAGAACTAGAAAAAAAAATTCACAATTAATATGGAAACACAAAAGACCCTGAATAGCCAAAGAAGTTTTGAGAAAGAAGAATGGAACTGGAGGAATCAACCTTCCTGACTTCAGATTATACCACAAAGCTACAGTCATCAAGACAGTATGGTACTGGCACAAAAACAGAAATATAGACCAATGGAACAAGATAGAAAGCACCAAAATAAACCCATGCACCTATGGGTACCTTATTTTTGACAAATGAGGCAAGAATATACAATGGGGCAAAGACAGCCTCTTCAATAAATGGTGCTGGGAAAATTGGACCGCTACGTGTAAAAGAATGAAATTAAGAACACTTCCTAACACCATATGTAAAGATAAACTCAAAATGGATTAAAGACCTAAATGTGAGGCCAGAAACTATAAAACTCTTAAAGGAAAACATAGGCAGAAAACATGATGACATAAATCAAAGTAAAATCCTCTATGACCCACTCCTAGATATATATATAAAAACAAAAGTAAATAAGTGGGACCTGATTAA
The DNA here is from genome assembly GCF_033118175.1 of Dama dama. Taxonomy (NCBI): domain Eukaryota; kingdom Metazoa; phylum Chordata; class Mammalia; order Artiodactyla; family Cervidae; genus Dama; species Dama dama. The sequence continues at coordinate 42,025,134 of NC_083705.1, read as the reverse complement.
ACTTAAAAGCATTTTCACAGGAAAAGAAGCTAAAAGCAAGGTGAAAAGATAACCCTCAGAATGGGAGAAAATAATAGCAAATGAGACAACTGGCAAAGGATTAATTTCCAAAATTACAAGCAGCTCATACAACTCAATACCAGCAAAACAAACAACTCAATCAAAAAGTGGGGAAAGACCTAAACAGACATTTCTCCAAAGAAGACATACAGATGGCTAATACAGGAAAAGATGCTCAACATTGTTCATTATTAGAGAAATGCAAATCAAAACTACAATGAAATATTAACTCACACCAGTCAGAACGGGCATCAAAAGTTGACAAACAACAAATGCTGGAGAGAGGGTGGAGAAAAGGGAATGCTCTTGCACTGCCGGTGGGAATGCAGATTGATATAGTCACTATGGAAGATGGTATGGAGATTCCTTAAAAAACTAAGAATAAAACCACCATATGACCCAGTAATCCCACTCCTAGGCACCTACCTTGAGGAAGCCAAGGTTGAAAAAGACACATGTATCCCCTTGTTCATTGTAGCACTATTTACAATAGCTGAACATGGAAGCAACCTAGATTTCCATTGACAGATGAATGGATAAAAAAGTTGTGGTACATATACACGATGGAATATTACTCAGCCATGAAAAGGAACCCATTTGAGCCAGTTCTGATGAGGTGGATGAACCTAGAGCCTATTATACAGAGTGAAGTGAGTCAAAAAGAGAAAGACAAATATCGTATTCTAACACACATATACGGAAACTGGAAAATCAGTTCTGAAGAACTTATTTACAGGGCAGCAATGGAGAAACAGACATAGAGAATAGACTTATGGACATGGGGAGGGGGAGGAGAGGATGAGATGTATGGAAAGAGTAACATGGAAACTTACATTACCATATGTAAAATAGATAGCCAATGGGCATTTGCTGTATGGCTCAAGAAACTCAAACAGAGGCTCTGTATCAACCTAGAGGGATGGGATGGGGAGGGAGGTGGGAGGGAGGTTCAGAAGGGAGAGGACGTATGTATACCTATGGCTGAATTAGAATTATGTTGAGGTTTGACAGAAAACAATGAAGTTCTGTAAAGCAATTATCCTTCAATAAAAATTTAAATTAAAAAAAACTCAAAGGCAAAAAAATAATTAATATATTTGTTCTCATCTTGATCCTATTAATAACTAATTGGGTGATCTGTAGCAATTCTCTTTGCTGAGATTGAGTTTCTTCAACTAACATTTGATTGTTGAAATGGATCACTTCTGTATTTTCTTGCACACAAAAATACACTTTTCAGACTTTGTGACTTAACTCCCCTTGCTTCCTAGTGCCATGAATACATGTTTCCAGTCAACAAGTTTATAATCAAGAAGTTGAAGATGCAAATTGCTACTGTTATGGGCATACTGTTGAGCACATAGTAGTCCTTAAAGTTTTATTTCATAGTAAATACATGACTTCATAGTATTTCCCTAAACAATGATTTCAAATATATGAGAAGTGATATGAGTATAATGGAATACACAATATAAAATGCAAGACCATATCAATTTTAAGACCTGAATGCTGGATTAGACCATTTGTATACAGATTACTTAGCAGAGAACAAGGGAATAATTCTGTCAAAGAACAGCACCACAGAAGAACTATTATTAAACTTATGGAAAAAATGACCACCCTCAGATAAGAGTAAGCTTCCCTGGTGGCTCAGAAGATAAAGCATCTGCCTGCAATGCAGGAGACCCAGGTTCAATCCCTGGGTCAGGAATATCCCCTGGAGAAGGAAATGACAACTCACTCCAATATTCTTGCCTGGGAAAATCCCATGGATGGAGGAGCCTGGTCGACTACAGTCCATGGGGTCAAAAGAGTCAGACACGACTGAGCAATTTCACTTTCACTTTCAGATAAGAGTATGTAAGTATAAACAGCAAGGTCCTACTGTATAATACAAAGAACTATATTAATTATCCTGTGATAAAACATGGTGGAGAATATGAAAAAGAATATATATGTATATAACTGAATCACTTTGTTGTATAGCAGAAATTAAACACAACATTGTAAATTGACTATGCATCAATAAAATTTTTAAAAATTGCAAAAAAAGACTATTTGGGTACAGATCCTTATATAGTCATTTATGTCTTTGAGAACAGTTTTTTTACTGTGTTATTACCGAGAACACAGTAATATCAGCCAAACCTGTTATCCAATTGTTGGTGAAATTCTAAATCTATTAAATGAACTTCAAAAGTCTCAATAGATATGAACAAAGACCCTAGAAGAAAATGTGATTTGCATTTGTAATATTTGATGAAAATATTACATTATCTCAAAGGGCGGACAGAATGAAAACTACAGTCACAGAAAACTAATCAAACTGATCACGTGGACCATAGCCTTGTCTAATTCAATGAAACTATGAGCCATGCTGTGTAGGGCCACCCAAGATGGATGGGTCATGGTGGAGAGTTCTGACAAAATGTGGTCTACTGGAGAAGGGAATGGCAAACCACTTCAGTATTCTTGCTTGAGAATCCCATGAATAGTATGAAAAGGCAAAAAGATATGACTCTGAAAGATGAACTTCCCAGATCAGTAGGTGCCCAATATGCTACTAGAGAAGAGTGGAAAAATAACTCCAGAAAGAATGAAAATACAGAGTCAAAGTGAAAACAGCGCCCAGTTGTGGATATGACTGGTGATGGAAATAAAGTCTGATGCTGTAAAGAGCAATATTGCATAGGAACATGGGATGTTAGTCCATGAATAAAGGTAAATTAGAAATGGTCAAACAGGAGATGGCAAGAGTGAGCATTGACATTTTAGGAATCAGTGAACTAAAATGGACTGGAATGGGCACATTTAATTAAGATGACCATTATATATACTACTGTGGGCAAGAATCCCTTAGAAGAAATGGAGTAGCCATTAGTCAACAAAAGAGTCCAAAATGCATTACTTGGGTGCAACTCAAAAATGACAGAATGATTTGTGTTCATTTCCAAGGCTAACCATTCAATATCACTGTAATCTAAGTCTATGCCCCAACCAGTAAAGCTGAAGAGGCTGAAGTTGAACAGTTCTATGAAGACCTACAAGGCCTTCATAGAACTAACAACCCAAAAAGATGTCTTTTTCATCACAGAGGACTGGAATGCAAAAGTAGGAATTCAACATATAACTGGAGTAACAGGTAAATTTGGCCTTGGAGTACAGAATGAAGCAGGGCAAAGGCTAATAGAATTTTGCCAAGAGAACGCACTGGTCATAGCAAACACTGTCTTCCAACAACACAAGAGAAGACTCTACACGTGCACATCACCAGATGGTCAACACCGAAATCAGATTGATTATATTCTTTGCAGCCAAAGATGGAGAAGCTCTATACAGTCAGCAAAAACCAGACTGGGAGCTGACTGTGGCTCAGATCATGAATTCCTTATTGCCAAATTCAGACTAAAATTGAAGAAAGTAGGGAAAACCACTAGACCTTTCAGGTATGATCTAAATCAAATCCCTTACTATTATACAGTGGAAGTGACAAATAGATTCAACTGATTAGATCTGATATAGTGCCTAGAACTATGGATGAAGGTTTGTGACATTGTACGGGAGGCAGGGATCAAGACCATCCCCAAGCAAAAGAAATGCAAAAAAGGCAAAAGGATTGTCTGAGGAGGCCTTACAAATAGATGTGAAAAGAAGAGAAGTGAAAGACAAAGGAGAAAAGGAGAGATATATCCATTTGAATGCAGAGTTCCAAAGAATAGCAAGGAGAGATAAGAAAGCCTTCCTCAGTGATCAATGCAAAGAATTAGAGGAAAACAATAGAATGGGAAAGACTAGAGATCTCTTCAAGAAAATTAGAAATACCAATGGAATATTTCTTACAAAGATGGGCACAATAAAGGATAAAAATGGAATGGACCTAACAGAAGCAGGAGACATTAAGAAGAGGTGGCAAGAATATACAGAACTATACAAAAAATATTTTCATGACTCAGATAACCACGATGATGTGGTCACTCACCTAGAACCAGACATCCTGGAATGTGAAGTCAAGTGGGCCTTAGGAAGCATCACTATGAACAAAGCTAGTGGAGGTGATGACATTCCAGTTGGACTATTTCAAATCCTAAAAGATGATGCTGTGAAAGTCCTTCACTCAATATGCCAGAAAATCTGGAAAACCAGCAGTGGCCACAGGACTGGAAAAGGTCAGTTTTCATTCCAATACCAAAGAAAGGCAACGCCAAAGAATGTTCAAGCTACCGCACAGTTGCACTCATCTCACATGCTGGAGTAATGCTCAAAATCCTCCAAGCCAGGCTTCAGCAGTATGTGAACCATGAACTTCTAGATGTTCAAGCTGGATTTAGAAAAGGCAGAGGAACAAGAGATCAAATTGCCAACATCTGTTGGATCATAGAAAAAGCAAGAGAGTTCCAGAAAAACATCTACTTTTGCTTTATTGACTATGCCAAAGGCTTTGACTGTGTGAATCACAACAAACTGTGGAAAATTCTTCAAGAGATGGGAATACCAGAGCACCTTACCTGTCTCCTGAGAAATCTGTATGCTGATCAAGAAGAAACAGTTAGAACCCGACATGGAACAACAGACTGGTTCCAAATTGGGAAATGAGTGCGTCAAGGCTGTGTATTGTCACCCTGCTTATTTAACTTATATGCAGAGTACATCATGAGAAATGCTGGGCTAGAAGAAGCACAAGCTGGAATTAAGCTTGCCAGGAGAACTCAGATTCATAGATGATACCACCCTTATGACAGTAATTGAAGAGAAACTAAAGAGCCTCTTGATGAAAGTGAAAGAGGAGAGTGAAAAGGCTGGCTTAAAACTCAACATTCAAAAAACTAAGATCATGGCATCTGGTCCCATCACTCCATGGCAAATAGGAACAGTGGTAACAGTGACAGACTTTATTTTCTTTGGCTCTAAAATCCCTGCAGATGACTGCAGCCGTGAAATTAAAAGATGCTGGCTCCTTGGAACAAAAGCTATGACTGACCTAGACAGCACAGACATTACTTTGTGGACAAAGGTCTGTAGTCAAAGCTATGGTTTTTCCAGTAGTAATGTGTGGATATAAGAGTTGGACCATAAAGAAAGCTGAGTGCTGAAATTGATGCTTTTGAACCGTGGTGTTGGAGAAGACTCTTGAGAGTCCTTTGGACTGCAAGGATATCAAACCAGTCTGTCATAAGGGAAATCAGTCTTGGATATTCATTGGAAAAACTGATGACGAAGCTGAAGTTCCAATACTTTCGCCACCTGATGCAAAAAACTGACTCCTTAGAAAAGACCCTGATGCTGGCTGGGAAAGATTGGAGGTTGGAGGAGAAGGGGATGACAGAGGATGAGATGGTTGGATGGCATCACCAACTCGATGGACATGAGTTTGAGCAAGCTCCGGGAGTTGGTGATGGAGAGGGAAGCCTGGCATTCTGCAATCCATTGGGTCGCAAAGAGTCAGACATGACTGAGAGACTGAACTGAACTGATGAAAAAAGGAGGGTGAATTATATAGTGAGAGTATATGAGTAAAATATGCATACACTGTCACCTACCTGATTACTTCATAAGAAAATTCATTTCATAGTAATAAAACTCCTAGTATCTATGGATAAAAGTTCAAGGATGTTTATGGCAGCACTGGTTATAGTGATAAAAATTTATAAACAGCTAGGACCTTCATCAGTTAAGGAATGGGGAACTAAACTCAAACAGCATAATGTCATATATTTGTTTAAAATGTTATACATTTGTGTGGCCTGTTTGTTACAATTGATGAGCTGATGTACATTATTAGTAACTTAAGTCCATAATTTATTTTAGCACCACAGAATGCAAGATGTTAATAACAAGGTTTACTATGTGTGAGCATGCATTGTGTGTGAGAGAGAGAGGTATGGGGTCTCTATTTTAGCTCCATTTTTCTATAAATCTATAATTTTTCTAAAGTTATATTAATTAAAAAAATATAAAAAACAATGATAACAAAATGAGTCAGATACATACTTTGAGTTAAAAAGGAATCTTTAATATGTTATTAAGTGATTAGCATATATAGGTTGGCTTATAAAAGCAAATATCAAAAAATCACCCTATATTTTTTCTAATATGATTATATGAAAATTGACAAATGAATGAAATAATAGACACTAGGCTTTTGATCTGTTTATTTGGATGCAGATATGTGTTGAGAGAATGGAGAAGAAAAAAATGACATTATAAAAATGGAAAAATATATATGCTGCAAAATTAAAGAACATATTTTTCTGTCTTATAGTTAAACCATAACAAATACAAAAATATGAAAAAATATTCATCATCTTCCATAACTAGGATAAACCTAAGCTAAGCTCAGAATTCCATGATTTACTCTTAATATGTAAGGGAAGCTTTTGTAATATAGAAAAAAAAACTTTCATATTTCAAAAATAGCCTTTCAGGACCATAACGTCATTATAGATTCAAAACTTATTTTGAGGCTCGAAATACAAAAAGAGATTTCCTTATTTGTTCTAGATGATATTTGCAATCTATGGCAGCTGCAGGGAAACTTGATATATGAGAAATTGATTTAATTATGCCAGTTTAAGTTTGTAAAGATATAATTTTTGTTATCCAAGACTTAATTTTAAAACAAGGTTTTACTACCCCCAATAAAAGTGAAGTAAAATGGTAAGAAAATAAATGCAAGTTCTTTATTAAGTGTGTATTATGGTCTTTTCTTTGTGGGACAAACTTTTCTCAGTGTAAATCTTAGAATGAAAGGTGAGTGGGTGATAATGACTTCCTAGCATCACAGAGACCTTCCTCACCTTAACAGAGAAGTAGTTACCTGCTAGAGTTGGCTGCCTGCCCTCCAGGTTATAGAGGCAAGTATAATGGATTAGGGAGGATAAGTCTTCCTGTCTGTATCTGTATCTCTTATCTCTAAATTTCCATACACTGATCGTGAGTAAAGACTCAGATAGACTCAGTGCCACATGGGATATGAGGATGGGTGGATGAAGGGTACAGGACAACACCCTGGGTGCAAAGGAGAGTAGGCTCCTAGAAACAGGAAGCGAAGTCATCAGTTGTTGGAGAATCAGCTAGACTTTGGGGTTTAATCGCACTCTTCTCCCCATCTTAGATATTTGCACATCAAATTTCAACAGATAGACATTAAAATATCACTATTATGATTAGTAGAATTTGTTTTAGAGAATATGACTTGGATTAAAAGACAGACAGACTTCCTTAAGCTTTTTCATAGTCCCTCAAATTGGAATAATTACCTACATAGTCCTAGATTCTACAGCTCTCATCACAGAGGTAGACCTTTATAAAACAGGCAAAAATCACATCTGTGTTAGCAGGTGCTCTAAAATAAAGAGACTGAACTATACATACAGCTTATCTCAACCTCACAAGTCAGATAAAAAGGTTAAAACAGTGGCCTTAAGTGTAGATTCAATGGGTAGTTCCTAAAGGAAATATGAGGATTGGGAACCAGGATTCCTTTAACAGGAAGTCTATAATATCTCAAAGAGGTGATGGCTGCAATTATTTTACACTTTGCTCTCTAAAAGCAAATAAGCATATAGGAACAACTAGAGGTTACTAATTATAAAATGAACCCCTAAAATTTATTGAATGTTATATATTATTCCAGCCTTCCATTTCAGAATGATTCAGTTCATTGTGATCTAATGCTGTCTAACAGCTACCACACCAGGCAGAAAAAATATAAAGTTGAATAAAACACACTCCCACTCCTCCAGGAATTTATAACTTGTTTACTTTTTCTTAGCTTTTTATACAAGCTTCTCAAATTATTTGAAGGGTATTTTAAAAAGTCTATCACTGCATAGCTGTTTCTAAATTTTTTTTGCCAAACATTACACAATTTTTAAATGATTAAATTAAAAAATATCATTTGGTACATCATCACATTGCTAGTCAGAGAAATGCGCAATAATGAAGAAAATCAGTGCTGGATCAACTAAAGTCTACAGCTGGGAACCATAGTCTGAAACACAGTGTAGCGGGCATTATGTAGGAAATTTGAATTGAAGTCCAGGCTAGTAACAGATTCCTCCAGGGAGGAAAGTGGCCCAAGGAGGAATGGGTCACCTCTACCTACATCAGTCATTAAAGGCGGGTCCTCTTTGGAAGGCCACGCCCATGGGTAAGCCAACTCACATCACATGAGGCTGACAGCGGGAGATTACCCACTGACAAGCAACCTCAGACTGTTCTTTCTTGAAGGAGATCTGAGAGTTATAGCTTCACGTCCATTGCAGTCTACACCTGCACTGCTTGGAGCCTCTTACACGGTTGGGGAAGAGTTCAACTAGGCATTTGGTGGGTCCTTCTTCCCCAGAGAAACATCGGAGAAAGAGGTGGGCGGGACCAACTACAGCTTCCCCTATTGCAGCTGACATCACAACAAACGATCATGGTCTCCCTTCTCCACTATCTATTCTAGATTTCTCTCGATTCAGTAAACAGCTTTGCTGACCTCAGTGGCATATCTAAGACCATATCCCTGAGGGCTCTGAGACTGGGGTTACCAAGGCTTCTCAGGCTGTGATGCTGCGCTTGTCCATTTACCATCATAATACGGCAAGGGAGTGAAAAGACGTGCTCCAGTGTGAGGTCAGATATATTCCTCCGGGCTTCCTTGCTCCAGGGAGAATCCTCCCTCCTCCGCAGTCAGGGTTAATTGTCAGCCAGTACGTCAGTTCTACTTACTGCTGCTACCTGCCTCAAGTGCCCAGAGAGCAGCTGAAATTTATAGATCAATGGAATTCTTTCTGAAGTGTCCCCTCTTTGCGGACCAAGAATTCTTAACTCTGTAGAACCCAGCATTGTGAGTATGAGAACAAGTTCCCCAAGCAGGTTATTGGAAATAAAAGTTGGGAGAGTCATTCCTACTTCTACAACTTGATTCTTGAATTGTTGTATTCTTATTGGGGCCATAGAACCATATAAAATGATTTGATTAAAAGTCCATACTGTATCCTATAGTATGTAGATGCCATCCTTAGAAAGAATTATATATGAGCTGATGCTTCAGCTGTGCCGTTGGGAAGCTGTTCCAGCATTCTGTGAGGCGAGCAGCTTCTGGATAGCTTGATATGTGACGTGATTAGTGGAGCCAATGGCATGGACCCACTCCCCAATATTCTTCACTGTAAAGTGGTCTGCTTGTTCTGCTGTGATATATGTGGGACTCCCAGTAGGTCAGGGCTTCCCTGGTGGCTCAGATGGTAAAGAATCTACCTGCAGTGCAGGAGACCTGGGTTTGATCCCTGGGTCAAGAAGATCCTCTGGGTCAAGAAGATCCCCTGGAGAAGGGAATGGCTACCTACTCCACTATTCTTGCCTAGGAAGTCCCATGGACAGAGGAGCTTGGTGGGCTACAGTCCATGTGGATGCAAAGAGACGTACATGACTGAATGACTAACACTTTCCCAGTAGGTCAAAACTTTTATAAGGCATGTAGTAGTGGTTCTGGCTGAAACTCTGTAGACAAGAAAGAAAAAGAAGAAAATTGCTCAGTAGTGTCCAACTCTTTGCGACCCCATGGACTGTAGCTTACCAGGCTCCTCCATCCATGGGATTTTCCAGGCAAGAGTACTAGAGTGGGTTGCCTTTCCTTCTCCAGAGGATCTTCCCAACACAGGGATCGAACCTGGGTCTCCTGCATTATAGGCAGACGCTTTACCGCCTGAGCCACCAGGGAAGTCCTTATACCCAGAAAATGTATGTATTTTATCAAAACAAATAGCGGCCTGTGCACTAGTGATTAACGATGCAGCTAGTTGGTCTGCTTGAGGAATGGTGCCAAATTTTTTTGTACGTATGTGTGTGCACGCGTGTGTACTTTTTAATTTAATTTTATTATGATAAGAAACAGCATAAAATATATCTTCAACAAATGCTAAGTGTACAATACATTACTGTTGACTATAGTACAGATCTCTATAGCTTCTTTAGCTTATTTAACTGACACTTTGTTGATTAATAACTCCCCAGCCCCTGGTGATCACCATTTCCATTATTTGACTTTATGAGTCTGACTCTTTTAGGTAACTCATAGAAGTGGAATCATGTAATATTTGTCTTTCTGTGTCAGGTTTCTATCAGGTAGCATAATGCAAAATGGACAAGAAAGGAGAAAACTTTTTTGATGATGGTCATTCTGATCAGTGTGAGATGATACCTCATTGCAGTTTTGATTTGCTTTTCTCTCATAATCAGTGATGTGGAGCATCTTTTTTGTTCCTCTTGCCCAGCTGTATGTTTTCTTTGAAGAAATGCCTATTTACATCTTCTGCCCATTTTTTGATTGGTTTTTTTTTGTGGTGGTTGTGTTGATATTGAGCTGTGTGAGCTGTTTGTGTACTTTGGAGATTAATCTTTTGTCAGTTTCTTCATTTGCAAACTGGGAGATTAGGATTAACATATATACACTACCATGTGTAGCTGGTAGAAAACTGTACAGCACAGGAAGCTCAACTATGATCACCTAGAGAGGTGAGACGGGGGTTGGATGAGAGGGAGAGCCAAGAGGCAGAGGATATACATATACATATGACTGATTCATTTCATTGTATAGCAGAAAATAACACAATATTGAAAGCAGTTATACTCCAATTAAAAAAAGAAAGGAGAAAAAAATAAAGAGCAGGCATAATCACATAGTCCTGCAGCTCTAAATATTTCAGTAACTTCCCACTATATCCAGAATAATCAAATAAGCAATTTGTTGTAACAGATAAAAAGAAAATTCCAATCTATGAATTAATGCTAAATTTATGAAAGTTAAATGTATGAACAAATTTGTGTATTAGAAGAGAAATATTAAAAGAACATTCTGGAAATAGATTATGCAGACTCTTATAACCAGTGCTGTGTGATGCACGAGAGGGAGAGAACACTGAGGAGGATGCTGAGACTTCTAGCTTGAGCTAAGTCAATGGTAACACCATTTTCCAGGAAGGAGAATGAAGTAGGTATAAAAGTTGCTTATGTATCGATATTAATCTCTTCTATTGAGCTCTGGTCTACTTAAATATACTAATTCATCTTTTTACTCCCTACAGTACTTCAAGTAATATTAGTCTCAAATCAAGTATTTGATATATGAGTGGATAAATGCAAACTATCAAAATTTTATTTACAGACCACAAATATTCTGAGGTTATTTGAGAAACCAGCCAGAGCAAAAAGGCTATTTTTAAAAATCCAGACATTCTGATACACATGTAGGAAATCCATATTATATCACTAACATGAAGGCAAAAATGTGTATTTCTCATTCTTTTTGATTCCACATTGGCCAGACTAAGATTTCTATTTTCTTTAAAGACTATTCTTAATGTTTATATGAATGAGTAGGGTGCCCTATAGTGAAAAAGGGAGATTTGTTTATCAGCCACATCCATTGTGCTAGAAAAAAGGTAAAACTCTCATAAGATTGTGAGTTAAAATGCAACTTCAAGGCCTTGTTTCTTTAAACTTCGACTGAGTGTAACACTTAGTCTGCCTCAGAGGCAGCTTCAATCTTTTCTACTTCATATTTTGGGGGCAGTGAAGCAAATTTGAAGGGAGGAGGTGTTGACAGGGCCAAGAAAGGTGATTCTGAAACCTAAGTGGAAAGAAAAACAAAACCACCAATTTGCATTGTTTGAACTCTGAAGAGCATCCAAGGTCAAAGGAGATATCACGTGAACAGCCTGTGAATAAACCAATCATTGTCCTTGGAATAGGTCCAAATCAGAGTCCATCCAGGCAGCCTGGCTCCTTGTTGGTGGGACTGCAGAGATATTTGGCACTGAAAAGACATCCTAGAGGAAGAACAAAACCCTGCCCTGGGCAATGGCATCACTGAGGAGCACTAATTCACTTAGCTGGGGACAGTTAGGTCTTCTTTTTGTTTGCACCAGCATATGGGAGGTATTATTGGAGTAGCTGTTTTGCTCTTCTGCATCTGTTGCTAACACAAATAAAACTTCTCTGGCTGCCTTATTTATACCTTCTGCTTGCATGACCAAGAGAATGATTTTCAGTCCTGTCATGGCACATCTCATAGCAACAAGTGGCTGTTATTGTAAATAAGTTAGTTTAATTTTATTGCCTCCCCCAAATATGGGGAACAGTTTGCTGTCTATACAAATACTGCTATAGGCTTAGATGGAGATTCCTGAGGCATAAGTGAATTGTAACAAGGGGAACTGGGAAATCAATTGCCCAGGAGAAAAAAATTACAGACAAGGTAGAATGGGTCATAGGGAGGACAATTATACCAAAGAGTTGGTCACTGAGTCATGTTTGACTCTTTGTGACCCCATGGACTGTAGCCTGCCAGGCTCTCCTGTTCATGTAATTCTCCAGGCAAGGATATTGGAGTGGATTGTCATTCCATTCTCCAGGGGATCTTCCCAACCCAGGGAACCTCCAACACTGCAGGCAGATTCTTTATTGTCTGAGCCACCGGGGAAGCCCAAATATACCAAAACACTTCTTTAAATGCCACATAAATACATAAGAAATGGGGTAAATTGGTGCAACAAACCTTATAAATGGGAAATAAATTATTATACCTCTATTTTGTTGGTAATATTACTACAAAAAAATAGAAGTAATAATGGCCATCATTTTTGTCAGTGTTTCACAGTTTACAAAGCAGAGCAAGCTTGGCAGCCACTATGGAGAATAGTATGGAGGTTCCTTGTGCTCAGTAGCTCAGTAGTGTTTGACTCTTTGTGGCTCCTCTGTCCATGGAATTTTACAGGCAAGAATACTGGTGCAGATTGCCCTTTCCTATCCCAGGGTTCTTCCCTGACCCAGGGATTGAAACCACATTGGCAAGTGGGTTCTTGACCACTAGCGCCATCTAGGAAGCCCATGGAGTTTCCTTAAAAAAATAAAAATAGACTTATCATATGATCCAGCAATTCCACTCCTGGGTATATATCCAGAAAAAAACACAAAAAATTAAAATTAACTTGCCGGCCAATGTTCATAACAGCACTATTTATAATCATCAAGACATGGAAGCAACCTAAGTATCCATGGACAGACAAATGGATAAAGAAGATGTAGGGTTCCCTGGTGGCTCAACCAGTGAAGAATCAGCCTACAATGCAGGAGACCTGGGTTTATTTCCTGGGTAGAGAAGATCCTCTGGAGAAGAAAATGGCAATCCACTCCAGTATTCTTGCCTGGGAAATCTCATGGATAGAGGAGCTTGGTGGGCTATACAGTCCATGGAGTCGCAAAGAGTTGGACATGAATGAATGACTAATACTATCACTCACACACATACACACACACACACACACACACACACACACACACACACACACACATTATGGAATGTTGCTCAGACATAAAAAATAGAAAATAATAAGATAATGGCAGTTGCAGCAACATATTTTGACCAAGAGATTATCCTAATAAGTGAAGTAAGGCAGACAAAGAAAAATATCATATGATATCATTTACATGTGAAATCTAAAAAAATGGCACACATGAACTTATTTACAAAACATCTTAGATTGTAACATCTTGGAAGTTGATGCACTTGTCTTCTGCTTAAAGATCTACTAGACTAGGGGAGAGGCAATGGTATCAAAAGTTGTCTCCACCACCACAGTTGTCTCCATTGTGATTTGAATGGAAGAAGAAACAGTTCCTATGAGGCAAAATAATCAGAAAACACACTTAAAAAATAATTAGGCACATAATATCAAGCAGGAAGTCATGGAAAGAAAAATCGCAAGACATTTAATTACCACTCATCGTACTGCCTCATTATCCTACCCTATTTTTGCCATTTATTTCTCTTTCATCTTTCAGTCTGCCTTTTCCCCTCCTGCCATCTTAAAATCCCTCTTTCTTTCATTTGTTCTGTCATCTTTTCTTTTTGCCCCTGTCTTCCATTTCTTCTGTATTTCTGGAAAGTGGAAAACAGGAGGGGATTTGTGGTAAGATGGTTATATGTGTTTGTAACATCCAATTATAGGATTTTTAAGATATTATTTTTTTAAATTAATTACATTTTAAAATGAATTCATATCTATCTACCTATCAATCAACTATCCAGAGAGAGAAACAGAAAAAAAAAAGATTAAATGAAAAACACTGATATAATTTTTAATGCTCTTGGTATTTTAAAAATAGAATAAAACATTTTTCTTTGGTAGAACATTTGACCACTAAGCTTCCAGGTTTAGTGCATAATTCCTTGATAAATTGGCAGAGCTAAGAGACAGGCTTTTCAGCAAATACCATGTGGCAGGGCTAGACTAAACCTGGAACCCATTTTTCTCACTGATAGTTACACTCACTTTGGATTGGCTGTGTTTACCAATAAACCTAAAAGTGTAATTAATTAAGTCACTGTTCATCTTAGAATTTCAGCAGGGAAAAGTGTAAAGAAGACATAAATATTAAAAATTATTCACGTGGTTTGTAAGAAAATGAAAAAGTACCAAGTTTCCCAAGAAATTTTCCAGTGCAACTTTAATTCACCCAACCTGGCAAAATCAACATCTACTGAAGACAAGTGTCTTAAATTCATGCCTTAGTAGAGCTATATTTCTTTACTATTACAAGGCCCAGAGTTGTTTTCCTTTCAGTTAGGGAGTCCTAATTTTCCCAACAGGCTGTATCAAAGTGTGTACATTCCTTTTAGAGCCTGATAAATAGAGAAGTAATTTGTCATCTTCGATATCATCTATGAAAGCAAAAATCTGAGCAGCTATTTAGATTATGAACTATAGAAACTATTTATAATTTTCCATTGGAATTTTCCAAGAGAGAAAGGTGCTTTCCCACTCTTATCTCATGTAATTTTCAAAACTCTCTGGAGTTGGGAGACCAAAATAAAGCAAAAATTCCCAGAGGTCATTCAGAGAGGTTACAGCGAAGCTAGGAAATGAATCTGGGCCGACCTGGATTTCCTTCTATCCAAATGATATGTGTGTTCAGGCCCTGATAGCTCCTTCTAGCTTCTTATCACTGTGTCTTTTGCTCTGTAGCTTATCTCATTCTGGAGCTGCTCTGTCAGAAATTGTTCATGGAAATCCAATTCCATAAATAGAAAGACCTTGGCAGTCATCTAGGTCATCTATAAGTTTCATTTTTTATGGAAAAGAAATTGATCCTCAGGGAGGTAGAAGATTCTGTCACAGTTAATAAATTATAAATCCAGGAATATAATTTGCATTTCTTGCTTCCAGACCACTGCTTTATTTCCAGTTCAACAAAACAATTCAGGTCATTTAATTTTCTGGTAAATCTTCCTACACTCTGGTCAAAATTTAATCTATGCATTTACTGATTTTCATACTTGTCATTTTAATTGGAAAATTGTTTATCAATGATATTTTTATTTTTGTGATGGAGTTGCAATTTGTATTTAACAGTTGCCATTCCGCCTCAGTGTAGCTTTTCTTTTTTTGACTCAAGAGTTTACCCATGATTGAAGTGTAGGCATTTGTGTAGATAGCTGGCAAAATGATATAATCAAAAAAGGCCACAGTAGTGAGGCATATGGGTAGATTTTTTACAAGTATCATAACCAAGATTTCAGGATTTAATTAAGAAAAGTGAATAAAATTTGCCTTTATGTATGTTCCCCCTTTAATGAAATAAAATTGCAATAAGGTACATGACAAGCAACACTGAATATTATTTTTTATTATTGAAATAAAAAGTAACACATTAGTGTACTATTTCAAAGGTCAAATACTATTGCATATAAAGCATATATTAATATTTCCATGTAAAAATTGTCATTTTCACTTATTTACAGGTTTATTCTTTGACTAAAACTCCAATTAATCTTCACAGAATTTTAATAATGCAGGCAATCTGTATAGATGGTGATCAGAGTATAATTGTAGTACTTTATGATTTATGCAGAACTTTCAACTTGTGCTCTCAGTTGAGGTTAATGACAGTCTTATAATTTATAGGTTTTTATTGTTATGGGCTTCTCTGGTGGCTCAGAGGTAAAGAATCTGCTTGTGATCCGGAAGACCTGGGTTTGATCCCTAAGTTGGGAAGATCCCCTGGAGAACGGAATGGCAACTCACTCCAACATTCTTGCCTGGAGAATTCCATAGACAGAGGAGCCTGGAGGGCTACAGTCCCTGGGGTCACAAAAAGTGAGACCGAACAGGGCGACTGTCACTTTTATTGTTATAATATGAAAACTAGTATTTAGTGATGCTAAATTATTTTCTCAGTCACAAAATGAGTTAATGGTGTGGTTTGAGATTTAATCACGTTTTACAACTCCAGGCCTGAAGAGCTATCATTTAAGGTCCAAGTTATGAGAGGAAATTGACTAAGTAAAGATCCTGGGTTTGAGTAAGCTCCAGGAGTTGGTGATGGACAGGGAGGCCTGGCGTGCTGTGATTCATGGGGTCACAAAGAGTCGGACATGACTGAGCGACTGAACTGAGCTGAACTGAAATATCCTAGGGGAAGTGTTCCAAGCGAAGAAACTTGAGATGGGACTGCTCATGTTGTGTCCGAAGGAAATTATTAGAAGTAGTGTTAAGAGATAAGGAGGGTGACATAGGCAAAGAGGAGCTTGTATAGGACCTCACATATGGTGTTGAATAGTTTGGAATGTTTTAGAGTTTCAGTAGGAAGTTGAAGGATTTTGAGTACAAGTGTGGTGTGGTCAGATTTGTAATTTAGAAAAAAACACTCAGTGTAGTGTGCAGGAGGATCTCTTTGGCTAGGGGAGAAAATTAGGGGTGCAGAGAAAATGATTAGAAGCCTGTGGAAATAACCCAGTGAGATGGCAGTATCTTGGAATGAAAGTGAATAGCAATTAAGATAGTGAGAAATGCTAAGATGTAGAATGTATTTTGAATTAGACTGATGGGATGGAATGTAGAGAATGAGAGAAAGAGAAGAATTAGGTATAATTCGGGGGGCTTTTGTTCTGAGCAAATAGGCATAGCATGATGCCATTTTCTGAGTAGCAAAGACTTGTTATGAGGTATATTAATTTCCCAAACATTTTTGAGTGCATTATTACTACCCCAAGATTATACTTACCCTTGGAAATATAGCTGTGAAGGCAATAGAATAAGTCTCTACCTTTATGGAGCTACCTTTCCTTGAGAGGAAGCTAGACAATAAATAAACAATAGATATCAGATGGTGATGAGTATAATAAAGAAAATTTTAATGTTATAAGGAAAACAGGAATGCTTAAGGTGGATTTGCTCTTTTATTTTTTATTTATTTTTTAAAACATAATTTATTTATTTTAATTGGAGACTAATTACTTTACAATATTGTAGTGGTTTTTGCCATACATTGACATGAATCAGTCATGGGTATACATGGGTTACCCATCCTGAATCCCGCTTCCACCTCCCTCCCCATCCCATCCCTCAGGGTTATTCCAGTGCACCTGCCCTGAGCACCTTGTCTCAGGCATTGAACCTGGACTGGCAATCTATTCACATATGATAATATACATGTTTCAATGCTCTTCTCTCAAATCATCCCATGCTCACCTTCTCCCACAGAGTCCAATGAGTCAGCTCTTCACATCGAGTGGCCAAAGTATTGGAGTTTCAGCTTCAACATCAGTCCTTCCAATGAACACCCAGGACTGATCTCCTTTAGGCTGGACTGGTTGGATCTCCTTGCAGTCCAAGGGACTCTCAAGAGTCTTCTCCAACACCACAGTTCAAAAGCATCAATTCTTCAGTGCTCAGCTTTCTTTATGGTCCAACTCTCACATCCATACATGACTACTGGAAAAACTATAGCTTTGACTAGACAGACCTTTGTTGGCAAAGTAATGTCTCTGCTTTTTAATATGCTGTCTAGGTTGGTCATAGCTTTTCTTCCAAGGAGCAAGCGTCTTTTAATTTCATGGCTGCAGTCATCGTCTGCAGTGATTTCGGAGCACAAGGAAAGAAAGTTTCTCACTGGTTCCATTGTTTCCCCATCTATTTGCCATGAAGTGATGGGATCAGATGCCATGATATTCGTTTTTTTGAATGCTGAGTTTTAAGCCAGCTTTTTCACTCTCCTCTTTCACTTTCACCTAGAGGTTCTGTAGTTCCTCTTCACTTTCTGCCATAAGGGTGATGTTATCTGCATATTTGAGGTTATTGATATTTCTCCCGGCAATCTTGATTCCAGCTTGTGCTTCATCCAGCCCAACATTTCTCATGATGAAGTCTGCATTATAAGTTAAATAGGCAGGGTGACAATATACAGCCTTGATGTACTCCTTTTCCTATTTGGAACTATGTCTGTTGGTCCATGTCCGGTTCTAACTGTTGCTTCCTGACCTGCATATAGGTTTCTCAAGAGGCAGGTCAGGTGGTCTGGTATTCCCATCTCTTTCAGAATTTTCAACAATTTATTGTGATCTACACAGTCAAAGGCTTTGGCATAGTCAATAAAGCAGAAATAGATGTCTTTCACAGAAAACTAGCCAATCTGATCACACAGACCACAGTCTTGTCTAACTCAATGAAACTAAGCCATGCTGTGTGGGGCCACCCAAGACGGACGGGTCATGGTGGAGAGGTCTGACAGAATGTGGTCCACTGGAGAAGGGAATGGCAAACCAGTATTCTTGCCTTGAGAACGCCATAAACAGTATGAAAAGGCAAAATGATAGGATCCTGAAAGAGGAACTCCCCAGGTCGGTAGGTGCCCAATATGCTACTGGAGATCAGTGGAGAAATATCTCCAGAAAGAATGAAGGGATGGAGCCAAAGCAAAAACAATACTCAGTTGTGGATGTGACTGGTGATAGAAGCAAGGTCCAATGCTATAAAGATATTGCATATCTTTTCTACGCAATATTGGATAGGAACCTGGAATGTTAGGTCCATGAATCAAGGCAAATTGGAAGTGGTCAAACAGGAGATGGCAAGAGTTCTATGAACGGTTCTATGAGACCTACAAGACCTTTTAGAACAAACACCCAAAAAGATGTCCTTTTCATTACAGGGGACTGGAATGCAAAAGTAGGAAGTCAAGAAACACCTGGAGTAACAGGCAAATTTGGCCTTGGAGTATGGAATGAAGCAGGGCAAAGGCTAATAGAGTTTTGCCAAGAGAATGCACTGGTCATAGCAAACACCCTCTTCCAACAACACAAGAGAAGACTCTGCACATGGACATCACCAGATGGTCAACACCGAAATCAGATTGGTTATATTCTTTGCAGCCAAAGATGGAGAATCTCTATACAGTCAGCAAAAACAAGACCGGGAGCTGACTGTGGCTCAGATCAAAATTCCAGGGATAAACTGTCTCTAATCAGGGACTAGTCCTGATTCAATAAGCTGAGGTTGTCAATGAGAGGGTTGTGACCATGTGACTACTTAGGCAGCAGAGTTTGAGGGTGGCCAGAGTCCCTTAGAAGGATACAAGAGCGCATGGGTGATGATCATCACTAAGTTATTTCAGGCCAGAGAAAGACATGAACAGGTGCCTGAAATTATTTATCTTTTTGGATTGGGGAGTGGTCATCAGCATTCTGAATTCATGAATATGTAGTCTTCTACCTTTAATTTTTATTATGGCATATTGCTATGTTCCATTGGAGTTTATATTCTAGAACTCTTTTTAGAAACTAGTATATGAACCACAGGAAGGGAAATGATTTAATAAGAAAGTTTTCAGAGGATTGTTGCAGTTATTTTTTCTGGAGCCTGCTGAGCATCAAGTGTGGGGATATAGTGGAAAAATATTTGATAGGAAACTTACAACTTACTACTAAAATGTGTTTCTGTTCCTAAAATTATACCAAATGAATTGAACAGATTGTCCTTTACTAATACAACAAATGCAACCCTTAGTACAATTCTGTCTCTGCCAGGGGAAGTATGAGATAATTTGAGGAAGGGAAGTTGGGGATACTCATCTTTGACTTTATTTAAACCTTGTTTTCCTTTTCTCAAGAAAATAGACTTTAGTGAACAACCTGGTACTTCCTACTTGTACAACCTTTTAACCCAATATTGTAGAAATAAAAAAATGTCCATACACTTCATGAATAAAATTAAACTGTTACAATCTAAATGAGAAGAGAATTTGAAAAAGGATAGATGTATTAATATGTATATAACTGAATCACTTTATACCTGAAACAAAGACAACATTGTTAATCAGCAACACTTCAATATAAAAAATTTAAAAAGTTAAAAAAATTAAGCTTAAAAAATTTCAACTAGTGCTTTTCATTGCTAAAATCTTTCTTAAAATCATGCAAAATCAGGTCAGCCACCCATCTTCTTTAATCTTTTCAACAGATCACCAGGATTCAATTGCTTTCTTCCTCTTTCATAAGTGCTGTTCTAGTTGGTTGGACTTCCTTTCTGCCCTCCAAAATTAAGCTTATAAATGAGATACAGACTCCCTAGTTCCTTTGGTATTTGTTTTTCTCAAAGATAATCAGGAAGGCTGCTGATAACAATAAAAAGTCCCCATAACAACTACAAAATTGCAAACATAAGGAATGACAAAACTTTCAAATTTCTTATAAAGGTCATTCTTAACCCACATCTAAATTGGTAGCTGAAACTCCCATAGACTTCTACTCTTTTTTTTTTTTTAATCCTTTAGATGAGATTTATCAAAACTCTCATCTTCTCTCACATTCCATTCTTCTCTGCTGACGGAACAGAATAGATGGAATGCTAAGGCTTATCAAAGACTACCTGATTAATTGACAACTACTGTGCCACTAGACATTGCAAAAAACCTTTAGTGCATTTCCTCCTAAGACCTACAATGACTGTTTCCTACTGATTAAGGATAAAAGGGCTGATCCTGTACAAATATCATTATGGCCTCCCCTGTTAGCCTGTTCCATGAACCCAGCTACTTGTCCCCTGTTTGGCTGAGACCCTATATTATCCGTCTCCATTGGGCTTTCATTTTAGTCACTTTAATGTTATTCTCCTTCAGGTGTGGGGTTAATTAGAAAAATCACCCCAGATCATTGATCTCTATTATATATTATAGAAGGGCTTCCCAGTTGGCTCAGAGGTAATGAGTCTGCTTGCCAATGCAGGAATCTCAGGAAATGTGTTTTCAATTCCTGGGCCAGGAAGATCCCCTGAAGAAGGAAATGGCAACCCACTCCAGTATTCTTGTCTGGGAAATCCCATGGACAGAAGAGCCTGGCAGGTTACAGTCCAAGGAGTTTCAATGGGTTGGACATGACTTAGTGGCTAAGCACACACACACAGCACATATACTATAGAAAGAATTCGGGGTGAACATATACACATTGCTATATATAAAACAGATAACCAAAAAGAAGCTACTGTGTAGCACAGGCAGTTATAGTCAGTATTTTACAATAACCTATAAAGGAAAAGAATCTGAGTAAATATAAACACGTACAACTGAATCACTTTGCTGAATACCTGAAACAAACATATAAGTCAACTATACTTCAATTAAAAAATAGATAAAAAGATTGTAAGGGAGAAAAATATGGCAATAAATTTTCTTTTGTCTTTCCACATCTGATCACTAGCACCAGCCACAAGCATTGCTTCAGGCCTCCAAACTTCAAGTTTGCGTCCTTAGGACCACGTTTGCTGTTGTCTTCTTAAAGTATCTGAGTGAGAGTTGGGGTATGGGATGGGAATACAGATGTTGTTTTCCTTCCTTTGGGAGTCATTTGTTCCAAAAGGGGCTCATAAGTCAGATCAAAGACAGATTAAAGAGAAATAGATCACTGTAACCTCTAGAAGCTGTACAACTGACTTTATCACTTGTAGCTTTCAAAGAAATTAATGGAATATTGACTCTATCAAAATACAAAGCAAGAAACTGTATCTTACTATTTACATCATAAGTGGGATATTTTTCACAACCTGACCTTTATACCTACTTTTTCATCAGAAAATATATCAACATAAGAGAAAGAGAGCAAGCCAGCATGTGAGAGAAAATATGAATGAATAGTGACAAATATGAAACTATAAATCTACTTTAAAGACAGCAGTCTTGAAATCCTTGAACACTAGGTGGAGTTTCTTGTTTTCCACATAAATCAAATGGCTTATCTAAGACAGTGTATCCTATTATTTGACTACATCTTACACAGAATAGAAGTAGGTTTTGAATTTATAGTAAATGGCTTCCTTTTCCACTCATAACACAGACAACTTCCAGTTCTGATGAGAAAGTAACTGGACTTCGTTTGATCAGATTGTTTGAGGTCAAAACTAAAGAATGGAAAAACTAGATCACAGTAATATTACATCAGTGAATAGCAGAATGTTTAAACTGTAAATAATCTGTGGCAAAAGAAATTGATGTTATTTCTATTTCTATTACTTCAGTATCTAGAGAAGTTATTCATTACAAACACAGTGCCATTCAAAGAGTAAAAATGTGTGCCCTAAAGGTGTACATACATTACTGTGTTTTTTGTTACATTTTTCTCATATTACTAATAGAAGTGAAATTCAGCCTCAACCACGCCATTCTGCAATCACACAAAGGGTGGAAATTTTCTCCAATAACATTTCCAACATAACCATTTTTAGGACTTTAGCACAACTCCTCCTTGACTTTTCTGTGCTTTTTCTAACTCTCTTTTGCTTACACTTTTACCTTACATAGTCTCATACTGTTTCAGTACTGATAAGGATTTATTTTTAATCAAAAAATATATAAAAATATATAGATTATCTCTTACTACCTATGCAAATAATATGACAAACAAAAGGTCAGAAACATTGATAACTTTTATCTGAGAGCTTCAAAAGATCATGCTTGTACACCTGAATAACTACCCTTTGGTCTATAAATTTTAACACTTTTTTTATTTGGGACATGACAAGTTGAAAGTTGGTAAAAACAAAAACAACAATGAAAAGCCCCAGAGCTACCAACTTAATTTCTGGAAAGGGAATACATGCTTAAAATATTCTTATCTGAAATTCAGGTTGGGGAGATAAGGGTTTATACTATTCTGTTTGATTAGAGGTGATAGATATCTATATGAATCTACTAATTTACCAAGATATTGACTTCCTGGGGTGGAAGGAAAAGGCTGGAATCCATGCTAAGATACTAAGAAATGATGTTGCAAACATATCTGATCAATCTGAGTGGTTTCAACAGTGCCCAGACAACAGAAAAGAACAACAGGGTCCCAAATGGAAGAAAGAGTCTAGAATTATGAGTCCACATGTAGCAAAAAGTCCTGTTGGTCAAAGGACATGACTGATTTTGAAACTTATTCCAGTTGGAGACTGTGAGTGTATCTATATGACCAGGGACTGATGAGTAACTGTGAACACAGAAAAAATCTACAATATTCTAGGACTAATGCACCATTACTGTGGAATATTCCCTGACTAAACAAAAGATAGGAACACAGTAGACAAATGGAAAATACATATTAACTTCACCACATATAATACTGAGCCTGGGTAAATTCACAGGAATCTTCAAGGAAGAGATGGCAGTTGTAGTGGTGACACTCGAGGTCATGGGAACTGGTGACGGCATGAAGCTGCCCTCTCAATGGTTGCCTAGGCCATATAACAGAGCCTGGCCACATTCTCATATGATGAGTGGAAAAAGCTCTATCATTAACTACCAGCAGATTTTAAAGCATGAACCTTTGCTATAGGAAAGTTCCCTAACTCGAGCATCGACAGGAAGAGCAGTGATGCAGTAATGGGTCAGAAGTAGGGTTTCAGCTCTAAGGTGGTACCTTGGCCAAGATGTCTACCAGGTTGGTGAAAAGCACCAGCAGCAGAAGAAGGCAAAAGGCCAGAAGTGATGAGAAAAAGCTTGTGAGCATCCTTGAGAGTCCTTGAAGACAGACTCTTACTGAGGTGCTCTCCATAAGCAAATAGGAATTTGGAACTCAAGATTTTCATACTAATGAATACTAATGTTAATATCCCTACATTGTATTTGCTTTGTTGGGAATGTATTGGTAGAGGCAGTGTCTCCAATTTTACTCAAGAAAAGTCTTGAACAAGCTTTTCGTAGACAATAAATTGGCGTTTTGTTTCAAGTCATTGTGGCAACTCTTCAAGCATATCATCAGATTATGAATTGTGGGGTTTTTTTTTTTTTCACTTATTTTTATTAGTTGAAGGCTAATTACTTTACAATATTGTAGTGGTTTTTGCCATACATTGACATGAATCAGCCATGGATTTACACGTGTTCCCCATCCCCATCCCCCCTCCCGTCTCCCTCCCCATCCCATCCCTCTGGGTCTTCCCAGTGCACCAGCCCTGAGCACTTGTCTCATGCATCCAACCTGGGCTGGTGATCTGTTTCACCCTTGATAGTATACTTGTTTCAATGCTGTTCTCTCAGAACATCCCACCCTCGCCTTCTCCCACAGAGTCCCAAAGTCTGTTCTGTACATCTGTGTCTCTTTTTCTGTCTTGCATATAGGGTTATCGTTACCATCTTTTAAAATTCCATATATATGTGTTAGTATACTGTATTGGTCTTTATCTTTCTGGCTTACTTCACTCTGTATAATGGGCTCCAGTTTCATCCATCTCATTAGAACTGATTCAAATGAATTCTTTTTCCATTGTGTATATGTACCACAGCTTCCTTATCCATTCGTCTGCTGATGGGCATCTAGGTTGCTTCCATGTCCTGGCAATTGTAAACAGTGCTGCGATGAACATTGGGTACTGGTCAACTACTTGTAAAAGAATGAAACTAGAACACCTTCTAACACCATACACAAAAATAAACTCAAAATGGATTAAAGATCTAAATGTAAGACCAGAAACTATAAAACTCCTAGAGGAGAACATAGGCAAAACACTCTCTGACATAAATCACAGCAGGATCCTCTATGACCCACCTCCCAGAATATTGGAAATAAAAGCAAAAATAAACAAATAGGACCTAATTAAACTTAAAAGCTTTTGCATAACAAAGGAAACGATAAGCAAGGTGAAAAGACAGCCCTCAGAATGGGAGAAAATAATAGCAAACGAAGCAACAGACAAAGGAGTTATCTCAAAAATATACAAGCAACTCCTGAAGCTCAATTCCAGAAAAATAAATGACCCAATCAAAAAATGGGCCAAAGAACTAAACAGACATTTCTCCAAAGAAGACATACAGATGGCTAACATACACATGAAAAGATGCTCAACATCACTCATTATCAGAGAAATGCAAATCAAAACCAGAACGAGGTACCATTACACGCCAGTCAGGATGGCTGCTATCCAAAGGCCTACAAGCAATAAATGCTGGAGAGGGTGTGGAGAAAAGGAATTGTGAGTTTTAAATCTTTTAGATAACTAAAGTTTATTTACTAAAGTCACAAAATTTTATTTTCAATGAGTGAAGTCATAAATTAATATTTTCTTTAGTTTCTTTCTTTAAGAAAATACTGTCACATTTTTTTAGATTTTGCCTGGAGCTAAAAAGTAATGCTTGTTTGGCTTAGAAAAATTTGAAGATCAAAGAAAATATCATACAAAATAAGTATTACCCATAATTCTATCATAATTCCTTTGAAAACCCACACAATCAATGATCAAACCAGGGAATTCTTTTACTTCTAGCTTTTTGCCCCATCTAAGAAAAGTAATTAATACCCCAAATTCCTTTTATCTCAGATTTTATAATGCAGAAGCTAAATTGACTATTGTGTTTTTTTTTTTACTAGTCTTAATTTATTAAAATAAAATGCTATGTTTATAAGAATTATTATGCTCCGTTCTTGGCCTGGTGAGGTGATAGCGTGGTTTCATGATAGCATGACAATGAACAACGGGATGTCACCAAAATAATGGGTTGGCTTAAAAAGTTTGTTCAAGTTTTCTTCCATACCATTTTATGGAAAAACCTGAACAAACTGTTTGGCCACCTCAGTTTTGATATCAACACTATCAAGAGCTAACATATTTTGTACTCAGCATGTTTCAGATTCTGTTCCACAAATTTTACATATATTATCTTATTCAGTCTTAGAGGAATCCTATAAATGCTATTATTACCTTTACTTCACAAATAAGGAAATGAAGGCACATAACATTTCTGTAACTTGTCTAAGGCTCTACATGCGTGCGTGCTAAGTCGCTTCAGCCTGTAGTCCACCAGGTTCCTCTGCCCGTGAGATTCTCCAGGCAAGAACACTAAGGCTCCAGTTATAGCCAATCTGTGGTCACAAATGCAGACAACTTTATTAAATACAGAAGATTAGTGGATGGGCTGGCATTTACCATATGCCTTCCATTTGGTATTGGGTACTGACATACAATTAATGAGTTTCTAAATTAAAATAGGGTGTATATGCATGTGTACTAGGTCGCTTTAGTCATGTCTGACTCTGTGTGACCCTGTGGACTGCAGTCTGCCAGGCTCCTTTGTCCATGGAATTCTCCAGGCAAGAGTGGGTTGCCTTTCCTTCCCCCAGGGGATCTTTCTGACCCTGCGATTGAACTGGTGTCTCTTACCTCTCCTGCATTGACTATGCTAAAGCCTTTGAGTGGATCACAACAAACTGTGGATAATTATTAAAGAAATGGGAATACCACCTTACCTGCCTCCTGAGAAAACCTGCAGGTCAAGAAGAAACAGTTAGAACTTGACACGGGACAGCAGACTGGTTCAAAATTGGGAAAGGAGTAGTCAAGCCTGTATGTTGTCACCCTGCTTATTTAACTTATATGCAGAGTACATCATGGGAAATGCCAGGCTGGATGAAGCTCAAGCTGGAATTGAGACTGCCTGGAGAAAAATCAATAACCTCAGATATGCAGATGACACCACCCTTACGGCAGAAAGTGAAGAGGAACTAAAGAGCCTCTTGATGAAGGTGAAAGTAGAGAGTGAAAAAGCTGGTTTAAAGCTCATTATGCAAAAAATGAAGAGCATGGCATTGGTCCCATCACTTCATGGCCAAAAGATAGGGAAAAATGTATACAGTGACAGACATTATTTTCGTGGGCTCCAGAATGACTGCAGATAGTGACTGCAGCCATGAAATTAAAAGACACCTGCTCCTTGGAAGAAAAACTATGACAAAACTAGACACTGTATTAAAAAGAAGAGACATCACTTTGCCAATAAAGGTCTATCTAGTCAAAGCTATGGTTTTTCCAGTTGTCATGTATGGATGTGAGAGTTGGATGCTTTTGAACTGTGGTGCTAGAGAAGATTCTTGAGAATCCCTTGGACTGCAAGGAGGTCAACCTGTCTATCCTAAAGGAAATTAATCTTGAATATTCATTGAAAATACTGATGTTGAAGCTGAAGCTCCAATCCTTTGGCCACCTGATATGAAGTGCTGACTCATTGGAAAAGACCCTGATGCTGGGAAAGATTGAATACAAAAGGAGGAGAGGGTGGCAAAGGATGAGACAGTTAGATAGTATCACCAGCTCAATGGACATGAACTTGAGCAAACTCCTGGAGAGAGTGGAGGACAGGGAAACCTGGTGTGCTACAGTCCACAGGGTTGAAAAGAGTCGGACATGACTGAGGGACAGAACAACAACAACTCTTACCTCTCCTACATTTACAGGCGTGTTCTTTACCACAATTGCCACCTATATGAAGAGTTACATTTCAAAATGCTACTTGGCAAACCTCACAAAGGAATGCAACTCTCTTTAAGAGGCCAATCATTAGCATCTTTCCTGTTAGGGAGAAGTTGAATCATTGTGCTTTAATTACAGATCACATTTCCAACTTACTCTGAAGAAGTAAAGGGCACACTCTGCTACATTTTAAGTGTTAGCATTAAGCAGCATCAAATTGTTTGTGAAATTGACCAATTTATTCCAGTCAAAGGAAAAAGGTATGGAATTGCATATTATTGTAAACTCATGTTGCCTCATACAGTTCCTCTTCCAAGCATCTAAATTTAACATCATGGTTTTGGTAAATCTAATAAATTGTCTGAGAGCAGATGGATTGAGTTACTCCAGATGAACATAAGTGAACCATTTCCAGTGAATGGAAAGCATTATTATCCCACACTATTCTGTTATTTCTTCAAGGTACAGAAATGTTAAAGCAATGAACCTTATAGCTGGGGAAATTATTCATGTCTATTGTCAGAAACTGTACCTGATGTGATCTGTATTTTGCCAACCTTTTTTTTTGGTGGGGGGGGGGTGGTCATGAAGTATAGAGGGTGGGAGGATGAAGACATAATAGAGAAATGTAATCACAGAGAAATCCAATTTAGATAACTTGCACATTGTGTAAAAGGAGCTCTTTCTACTTAAAGCAGCACTTGCCTAAAAGATATCAAAACTAAATGCCCTGCAGAATGCAAGATCTTCATTGAGGCATGCAAACACTTAGTTTCAGGAACGTCGGCTCTAGTTTCAGAACAGGAATCAAACTCAGGCTCCCTGCTTTGGGAGTGCAGAGTCTTAGCCGCTGGACCACCAGAGAAGTCCCAATGACAAAGAACTTGGAGAGCTATCAGTGTGTTCACCCTCACCATATCTAAAGCAAGATTATTTCCTGAACAAGGGACAATAGGTTTTGTTTTAACCAATTAAGCACAGACTTAGTAACCTATTCCAACCAATCCAGAAAGTGATTTTCAACCCTTAATTAACGTAAGTATAATGAACCCTATGTTTCTAGCACATTAAAACCCCTTGATTTTTCCCACTAGGAAAAAATCATCTCCTAGGAAATTTCTTTTTTGGTCTGTGTTCCTTTGCTTGGCAAGGAAATAAGCTCATTTGTCACATTATTAATCATTGCAGTAGTCCTTGCCTTTTCCCTAACAATTGCTTCCATAAATTATTATGCTACATTAATTTTTCATTACTTAAATTTTAATTTTCATTTAAAATCTAAGTTTATGGCAAAATATAATTTTAATGCATTTAGTTCTGTATAACTAAATCATTTTAAACATTTTTCATCTTGAAAGGGGACTTTGACACGTCTTGCTGGAGTTAGGGCATGGAGTTACTGCATAGATTACATGTGTTGCCAACATCAAAATTATGTTACAAAGGCTTAGGCCAGCCATCTGCAATTCATTAGATTCTCTTTACATTGTAGTTTTCATCTTCATGCCTTATCCGTATTACCCTGCACTCCTTGGAGAACTTCATCTAAAACATGAAGAATTGCCCTTTTAAATCTGATTTTAATAATTTAATCAGATAACTTCCTACATGAGCAGATTTAAAACTCCTCTGCTGCAGATTTTCATTGATCAACCCCATCACTCTGATTTTGTTTCATCTTTGATATTAGTCCCCTGGAGAAGGGAATGGCCACCCACTCCAGTATTATTGCCCAGAGAATCCCATGGACAGGAGAGCCTGGCGGGTGTCCATGGGGTGGCAGAGTTGCACACGACTGGGAGACTTCCTCTTGGGTTTCCCTGATAGCCCAGGTGGTAAAGAATCTGCCTGCAATGCAGGAGACCCTGGTTCTATTCCTGGGTTGGGAAGTACCTCTGGAGAAGCGATAGGCTACCCACTCCAGTATTCTTGGGCTTCCCTGGTGGCTCAGCTGGTAAAGAATCTGCCTGCAATGCGGGAGACCTGGGTTTGATCCCTGGGTTGGGAAGATCCCCTGGAGAAGGGAAAGGCTACCCTCTCCTGTATTCTGGTCTGGAGAATTTCATGGACTCTATAGTCCATGGGGTCCCAAAGAGTTGGACACCACTTTCACTTTGTTATTAAACTTAGGTAGATTGTTTTTTGATGTTTTTATTTAGTAATTGTTCTTTACCTGTGATTTTAACTTGCAAGACTACTGCAAGTTTCTCATTGCTGTTCACATTGTCCCCTACCTCCTTTATAATCTCTCCCATTTTTTGGAAGGAATAAATGTTAGTCGCTCTAGATTTTAGAAGCTCCTTCACAGCCTCAGCGTTTGATGAAATGCTGTTGTGAGAACAAGTTTAAAGCAATATTTGTCAAATACAAAATAATTATTAGAAAGAAGAGACAAAAGAGTAATAAATTCTAAAATCTCAAACACTTTGGACAATCACCTTGCAGGAAGAAAATATAAGAATCCAGAGTGTGTGGAATGGTGATCCCAAAGCTCCAATTTATCCAATCCCCTATTACTGTCACAGAGGAATTTGTCTTATCTAACACACAAGGTAGATTGATCCTTCTATCAAAAGCAGCTTAAAACCAACCCTTCTCACAGAGACCCAAGGATAACAGAATAGTCCCAACCAGTGTGGGAATACAAGCTAATACAAAACCATTCTGTAAGTCAGATCATCACCAAAATGGTATTGAGGACTATAATATAGATGTTGCAAAGCGCATTTTGGGTATACATGAGAACCAGAAGGGCTTCCCAGGTGGCTCAATGGTAAAGAATCCTCCTGCCAATTCAGGAGACACAGATGTGAGTTTGAACCCTGCATTGGGAAGATCCCTGGAGGAGGATATGACAATCCACTCCAGTATTCTTGCCTGGGAAATCCCACGGACAGAGGAACCTGGTGATCTACAATCCATGGGATCACAAAAGAGTTGGACGCGACTAAGCAGTCATATGCACGAGAATTGGAAATGAATCAGGTGATGATATTCAGGAGTCATTTTTACTTTTATTAAGCATTAATGTTATCCTGACAATTTAAAAGATACTTGTGTCTTTTGGGGGGGTATATTATCTTATCTTTAATGTCTGATTGTGATTTTCCCCGTATTACCACTGACCCACCTCATTTAACAGAGGAATTGTTTTGTGAACTAACTAGAAGACTGGATAGTTCTGCAGAAAGACTAGCATTTCAATTTTCTTGTGTGAGTATATGAGAACAGAATGGGGGTTCTCCCCGCTTGCATGACTAGATTGAGTGACTTATTGTTTGTGAGTAAATGTTTTTATCTTTGGGAGAAGGAGGTTTAAGATTTGCTTCTATTGTAATAAACCACCTGTTAACAAGAAGGGCATAGATTTACCCTCTCATAAATGGAAGCTTTCTATATTTAACAAAAAGAACTTCATATCCTCTAAAAACAAAATTGGTTTACGTTTGTTTCAACAATACAATTATCATTGACTGAGCATTTGAATGATGTGTTCTTTAAAGCTTCTTCCCACAATAAGACACTAACCATCTAAGACAAACTATACTGACCTATTAGTAATGAGATAAATTTCTTCTAGACTTTGCCTCTGAAATAGTAGCTGCTTCATGACGATCTTGTCTAAGTTTTTTAAAATTATTATCTTCTCTCTTTAAGTAGTTCTAGATGTACTAGGAATCTAATCCAAGGGCTCATTTTGCAGTGAGTATTGGTCAGCATATTTTACAGCAAAGAATGGCTGGTGTAGGTTATCCAGCAAATCAGTTCAGATACTGTGGTTTCTGTGTTTATTCTTTTTCCCTGTCCCTTCCATGCAGCAGAGGGCAGTAGTGAACTGCGCATATTTCCTCTATAATTAAGCCAAATAAATAATTAAACATTTTTATGAAAATGTCTCCAACAGTATATTTAGTCCCCTTAATGAGCAGTTATTTATCAGAGCTACAATCCAGTATATTTCAGATCTCAGACATATGGTTCAGTTCAGACACTTCAGGATTTGAGTAATAACACTGTATCATTGTATTACATCTAGTTATTCACAAATCAGATGTAAGCAGAAATTAAACATTTTAATTTTTTCTAAGAAATTTCCTTAAGGAAATTTTATAGCATAAACATATTTTAGTTACTTCCTAGCTTAAAACATTGTCTTCTTCAAGGTAAATAGAATATTTTTATGAAATCACATTTTCTTTAAAAGGTTCTTAAATAAGATTAAAATATTGTTTCTTAACAAATAAACACATTTATGAAACTTTTTGTTAATATTTTTCAATTTATGCAATTGACCTGAAGCACTAAATTTCCACCTTTTTGTTTTTAAAATTTTATTTTCTGATATTTACTACATATTTTTATGTTTTACTAATTTTTCCTTATTTTGTATCTTAAATGTCATCTAATATCTTCTTAGAAAAGAACATGAAAATTTTTTTTCTCTTACACTCTCCTCAGATATTCCCTCATCATTTTCCTCCAAAAGTACTGCTTTAAATTACTCAGTGTTGGGCCCTGTGCCTTCATCATTGAAAGCAGTTACTAAATATATGTCTATGGCAACATATTTAAACAGCTGAAATGGATTTCCAGTGAAGAAAATATTACTCACATTTACTGAGTTCTGACGATGTGCCCAGAATTTTCACCTGGTTTTAAATCACCATTAACAGAAAATTTTGATTATTTTTCCAGATTGCAACTTTCAAGCAGATCTTTTCAAAGTAGAAACGGATTTGTGTTCTTGCAAAAAGGCACGGTAGAGCAGAAGTTGCAAAAAAAGCAAACTTCAGTTGCATAGCCCACATTTAAATCCTAGCTCTTCCACTTACTAGCTGCCAAACCATCCACTTCACCACCTCTGCTTCCCATCCAAGGCTTCCCAGAGCTGGATAGCAGAGCCAGTGATCATTTTCCTATTCCATTTACCTTGTTTGCTTACCTCTTATTAGGGAAACTTCAGTTCAGTTCAGTTCAGTTCAGTTCAGTTCAGTCATTCAGCCATGTCCGATTCTTTGCAACCCCATGGACCACAGCAAACCAGACCTCCATGTCCATCACCAACTCTGGGAGTTTCCTCAAACTGATGGCCATTGAGTCAGTGATGCCATTCAACCATCTCATCCTCTGTCATCCCCTTCTCCTCCTGCCTTCAATCTTTCCCAGCATCAAGGTCTCTTCCAATGAGTCAGCTCTTTGCATCAGGTGGCCAAAGTATTGGAGTTTCAGCTTCAGCATCAGTCATTCCAATGAACTGTCAGAACTGATCTCCTTGAGGATGGACTGGTTGGATCTCCTTGCAGTCCAAGGAACTCTCAAGAGTCTTCCCCCACACCACAGTTCAAAAGCATCAATTCTTCAGCACTCAGCTTTCTTTAAAGTCCAACTCTCACATCCACACATGACTATTGGAAAAACCATAGCCTTGACTAGATGGACCTTTGTTGACAAAGTAATGTCTCTGCTTTTTAATATGCTGTTTAGGTTGGTCATAACTTTCCTTCGAAGGAGTAAGTGTCTTTTAATTTATTTTAAAATACGTAAAATATAAAGTGAGAGCTGACAAAATTGAAAGAAGAATAATTGCAACATGAATATTGGGCTTTAAAAAAAAAATACTGGAGTTTAACACCTCTTTCTGTAACCAATGGAAAAAATGTCAAAAATCAGTAAAGATTTAGAAGATTTGAGCAACAAAATTAAGTACCTTGACTTTATGGATATGTATTGACTATGATCCTCTAAAACTGTAAAATATATATTCTTTTCAATTGCACAAGGCACATTTGTCAAAATAATACCTATTTTAGACCATAGAGTGAATATCAACAAATTGCAAAGAGTTGAAATCAAGCAGAGTTCTCTCCATGTGGAATTAAACTAGAAATCAACACAAGTAAAATCACTACAAAATATTTAAAAGTTTTGAAATTAATCAGTACGTGTAAGTAATGCATCAGGCAAAGAAGAATTAAGAAAAATTATAAAATATTTTAAATTGAATGATAATTCAAAGTATCAAAAACTATAGAATGTTGCTAAAGCTGTGTTTAAAATAAATTTTAAAATTTAATATTTTTAAAGCTTATTTTCCTAAGATTGATCTATAGACGCAATTCAATCTCAATCAAAATTTTAATTATTTTTTGTGAAAGTTTTCATGTGTTATTTCTATGGAAATACAGAAGACCTGACATAGTAAGACAATATTCAAAGAGAAAAACTAATGAAGGCTCTACTTGTTATAAAGCTACAGTACAAAGACCTGCTATAAACTACAGTAATCCAAGATAAAGTAAAATTAACACAAGCATAGACTACCAGCCCAATGCACTAGGATAAAGAGCCCAGAAACAGTTCCAGAAAACACAACATATGACGTAATATATGACAGAATCAGTACTGCAGTTGAATATGATAAACAGTGCTTAGTCAACTGGACATCTAAAAGGTGAAAAAATGAAAAACTTTGGACCCCTACATCCTTAATAAATTAATTAATTAACATGATTCATAGACCTAAATGCAAAAAAATAAAAAAGGTAAAGTTGCCTGAAGAAAATAGGAGAAAATCTTCAAGACCTTAAGGTAAACAAAGACTTTTTAAACACAATGCAAAACGCCTAATGTAACACAGAAAACATTGAAAAGTGAACTACATTAAAATTAAGAATTTATCTTCACTGAAAGACATTTTCACATTAAAACTGCTAAAAGGAAAATCACAGACTGGATATTTGTAATACACACTGTATAAAAGACATGTATGTCCATGAATCAAGGCAAATTGGAAGTGGTCAAACAGGAGATGGCAAGAGTAAACATTGACATTTTAGGAATCAGCAAACTAAAATGGACTGGAATGGGTGAATTTAACTCAAATGACCACTATATCTACTACTGTGGGCAGAAATCCCTTGGAAGACATGGAGAAGCCATTAGTCAACAAAAGAGTCCAAAATGCAGTACTTGGATGCAATCTAAAAAGCAACAGAATGATCTCTGTTCATTTCCAAGGCAAACCATTCAATACAACAGTAATCCAAGTCTATGCCCCAACCAGTAATTCCGAAGAAGCTGAAGTTGAACAGCTCTATGAAGACCTACAAGACCTTCTAGAACTAATAACACACACACACAAAAAAAAATTCCTTTTCATTATAGGGAACTGGAATGCAAAAGTAAGAAGTCAAGAAACACATTGAGCAACAGGCAAATGTGGCCTTGGAGTACAAAACGAAGCAGGTCAAAGGCTAAAAGAGTTTTGCCAAGAGAACGCACTGGTCATAGCAAACACCCTCTTCCAACAACACAAGAGAAGACTCTACACATGGACATCACCAGATGGTCAATACCAAAATCAGATTGATTATATTCTTTGTAGCCAAAGATGGAGAAGCTCTATTCAGTCAGCAAAAACAAGACCGGGAGCTGACTGTGGCTCAGATCATGAACTCCTTATTGCCAGATTGAGACTTAAATTGAAGAAAGTAGCGAAAACCACTTACCACCCAGGTATGACCTAAATCATATCCCTTACAATTATACAGTGGAAGTGACAAACAGATTCAACGGATTAGATCTGATAGACAGAGTGACTGAATAACTATGGACAGAGGTTCGTGACATTGTATAGGAGACAGTGATCAAGACCATCCCCAAGGAAAAGAAACGCAAACGAGCAAAGTGGTTGTCTGAGGAGGCCTTACAAATAGGCGAGAAAGAAGAGAAGCTAAAAGAAAAGGAAAAAAGGAAAGATATACCCATTTGAATGCAGAGTTCCAAAGAATAGCAAGGAGGGATAAGAAAGCATTCCTTAGTGATCAATGCAAAGAAATAGAGGAAAACAACAGAATGGAAAAGACTAGAGATCTCTTCAAGAAAATTAGAGATGCCAAGGGAACATTTCATGCAAAGATGGGCACAGTAAAGGATAGACATTGTATGGACCTAACAGATGCAGAAGATACTAAGAAGAGGTGGCAAGAATACACAGAAGAACTATACAAAAAAGTATCTTCATGACCCAGATAACCACAATGCTGTGATCACTCACCTAGAGTCAGACATCCTGGAATGCAAAGTCAAGTGGGCCTCCGGAAGCATCGCTACAAACAAAGCTAGTGGAGGTGAAGATATTCCAGTTGAGGTATTTCAAGTCCCAAAAGATGATGCTGTGAAAGCGCTGCACTCAATATGCCAGAAAATCTGGAAAACTCAACAGTGGCCACAGGACTGGAAAAGGTCAGTGTTCATTCAATCCCAAAGAAAGGCAATGCCAAAGAACATTCAAGCTACTGCACAGTTGCACTCAGCTCACGTGCTAGAATAATGCTCAAAATCCTCCAAGCCAGGCTTCAGCAGTATGTGAACCATGAACTTCCAGATGTTCAAGCTGGATTTAGAAAAGGCAGAGGAACCAGAGATCAAATTGCCAACATTCGTTGGATCATCGAAAAAACAAGAGAGTTCAAGAAAAACATCTACTTCTGCTTTATTGACTATGCCAAACCCTTTGTGTGAATCACGAGTCTGTACAAAATTCTTCGAGAGGTGGGAATATCAGACCACCTGATCTGCCTCCTGAGAAACCTGTATGCAGTTTAAGAAGCAAAAGTTAAAACTGGACATGGAACAACGGCTGGTTTCAAATCAGGAAAGGGGTACATCAAGGCTATATATTGTCACGCTGCTTATTTCACCTACACTCAGAGTACATCACGTGAAATGTCGGTCTGCACGAAGCACAAGCTGGAATCAAGAT
The DNA here is from genome assembly GCF_033118175.1 of Dama dama. Classification (NCBI taxonomy): domain Eukaryota; kingdom Metazoa; phylum Chordata; class Mammalia; order Artiodactyla; family Cervidae; genus Dama; species Dama dama. The sequence goes on along the minus strand of NC_083705.1, from coordinate 41,988,768 downwards.
TTCCAGGAGAAAAATCAATAACCTCAGATATGCAGTTGACACCACCTTTATGGCAGAAAGTGAAGAACTAAAGAGCCTCTTGGTAAAAGTGAAAGAGGAGAGTGAAAAAGTTAGCTTAAAACTCAGCATTCAGAACTAAGTTCATGGCATCTGGTGTCATCACTTTATGGCAAATAGATAGGGAAACAAAGAAAACAGTGAAAGACTTTTTATTTTGGGGCTCCAAAATCACTGTAGGTGACTACACCTGTGAAATTAAAAGACACTTTCTCCTTGGAAGAAATGTTATGACCAACCTAGACAACTTATTAAAAAGCAGAGACATTACTCTGCCAACAAAGGTCTGTCTAGTCAAAGCTATGGTTTTTCCAGTAATCATGTATGGATGTGAGAGTTGGACTATAAAGGAGGCTGAGTGCTGAAGAATTGATGCTTTTCAACTGTGGTGTTAGAGAACACTCTTGAGAGTCCCTTTGACTGCAAGGAGATCCAACCAGTCCATCCTAAAGGAAATCAGTCCAGAATATATTGGAATGACTGATGCTGAAGCTGAAACTCCAATACTTTGGCCACCTGATGTGAAGAATTGACATTTGAAAAAACCCTGATGCTGGGAAAGATTGAAGGCAGGAGAAGAAGGGGACAACAGAAGATGAGATGGTTGGATGGCACCACTGGCTTGATGGACATGATTTTGAATAAGCTCTGGGAGGTGATGATGGACAGGGAAGCCTGGCATGCTACTCGACCATGGGGTCACAATGAGCCAGACGTGACTCAGTGACTGAACTGAACTGAACAAAACAGTTTTTTTAAAAGATAAATGAAGTAATTTTAAAAACTGGTAAAGACAAACAAATCTTTTATAAAAGAGTATATTCAAATGATCAATAGGATAACAAAACAGGCATTTTAACAAAAGATGTCCAAATGGCCAAACAATCAGGGAACTGCAAATGCAGGTATAATGAGATACAGGTACATGCCTACCACAAGAGCTTAAGTTAAAAAGATTGTCATTTCTAGCAAGGATATGGAGAGCAAGGATTTGTATACATAATATAAAAGGGGACATGAGCTCAAAAAGAGGACCTAGCAGAAGCCCATTGGAAGAGATACCAAGCAAGAATAGAATTCTCTAAGTATATTTATTCTCCAGTAGTTCCCATCTCAATAATTGGACTTGACATCAACTCAAATTCCAGGCTATCAATTACAATTTCTACCCCTTGCATACCTTGAAAATTCTGTTCATCAACAAATCCTGTTGGCTATTCTTTCCAAGTGACCTTCAGGTCTACCTTTCTCTATCTCTCTTGTCTATCATTACTTCTCACTGAAGAGTCTCAGAATTATACCTTTAGAGTGTAAATCAGATCAGGAAATTCTTATGTTGAAAACCCCAAAAACAAACAAACAAACAAACAATCCCCCCCCCAAAAAAAAAGAAAAGAAAGCCTTCTGTGGATTGTCATTGCATTTCAACTTCAACAGACATCTTACTTAGTCACATGGGTCTTAGATTGTGTCACTTCTGTGACACACCAGCCTCATTGTCAATTTCTCTGTATCTCCCTCCCATCCACACTAGCCTTTTATTTCTTTGAACAAGCCAAGTTCATCCTCCTTTTAGGACTTTTTGTATTTGCATTTTCTTTGCTTAAAATTGTCTTAAAGTTTCAATCTCTGAGTCAGGAAGATCCCCTGGAGAAGGAAATGGCAACCCATTCCAGTATTCTTACCTGCAAAATCCTATGGACAGAGGAGCCTAGCAGTCTACAGTCTGTGGAGTCATAAGAGTTGGACACAACTTAGTGACTAAACCAATCACTCAAGCATTTAGTATCTCTACTCATTTTCAAGTGTCTTGTCTCAGTTCATATGAAACTTGGACTAAAAGGTTTTCTTCAACTCTTCTATCTAGATAAATCACTCCCTACCTCAACTCATCTACCCTATCACAGGTGCATTCATGTTGGAAAAGACATTCCCAAGGATATTCCAGCAAGGATATATTTAAGGGAATCTATCAGTTCAGTTAATTTGCAGACATTTTAATGTTCCAGGGTGTAAAAATATCTCTCCATTGCCAAGCAGAAGGACAAAGAAAAAACTTACTATAGTGTTTAATTAAGAACGCATATCCAAAAAAAAACAAAAACAAAAAACAAAACACACATATCTTTAAGGCTGCTCCTCATTCCTTATCTTACACACTTGTTTCTTAATGCTGAAATGAGGCATTGCCAGCAAGATATTGTTAGGATGTTTTGAATCTGGACACATGGTGGAATGGAGATGTGGAAACTACCTGTTTAATAAATTCAGATGAACAATGTCAAAGATTGCATGGCTCTCAAGAAAGGGTACTAGTAGAGCAATGCTAAGAAAGCATAAGAATGAAATATCTGAATGCAAAATAAATAAATAAATGGTTTAAAAACATTTAAACCCAAGTGTAAAAACATTTACACACAAGTTATTTTCAGAAATTCTTAACACTCATCTCTAAAATGTTTTATTTCCTCTTAAAAACAATCTCTTGCAACGTTTAAGTGCAGCATCAGTGATAGATGACTGACTAGTTGCTCTTTGATTATCTCATATACATTGGATAGAACCCATGGGCAAAAGTCATACATCAGTTCAGTTCAGTTCAGTCACTCAGTCGTATTCGACTCTTTGTGACCCCATGAATCACAGCACGCCAGGTCTCCCTGTTCATCACCAACTCCTGGAGTTTACTCAAACTCATGTCCATCTAGTCGGTGATGCCATCCAGCCATCTCATCCTCTGTCATCCCCTTCTGTTCCTGCCCCCAACCCCTCCCATCATCAGGGTCTTTTCCAATGAGTCAGCTCTTCTCATGAGGTGACCAAAGTATTGGGGTTTCAGCTTCAGCATCAGTCCTTCCAATGAACACCCAGGACTGATCTCCTTTAGGATGGACTGGTTGGATCTCCTTGCAGTCCAAGGGATTCTCAAGAGTCTTCTCTAACGCCACAGTTCAAAAGCATCAATTTTTCGGCACTCAGCTTTCTTCACAGTCCAACTCTCACATCCATACATGACCACTGGAGAAACCATAGCCTTGACTAGACAGAGCTTTGTTGGCAAAGTAATGTCTCTGCTTTTTAATATGCTATCTAGGTTGGTCCTAACTTTCCTTCCAAGGAGGAAGCGTCTTAATTTCATGGCTGCACTCACCATCTGCAGTGATTTTGGAGCCCAAAAAAATAAAGTCTGACACTGTTTCCACTGTCTCCCCATCTATTTTCCATGAAGTGATGGGACCAGATGCCAAGATCTTAGTTTTCTGAATGTTAAGCTTTAAGCCAACTTTTTCACTCTCTTCTTTCACTTTCATCAAGAGGCTCTTTAGTTCTTCTTCACTTTCTGCCATAATGGTGGTGTCATCTGCATATCTGAGGTTATTGATTTTTCTCCCGGCAATCTTGATTCCAGCTTGTGCTTCCTCCAGCCCAGCGTTTCTCATGATGTACTCTGCATATAAGTTAAATAATCAGGGTGACAATATACAGCCTTGATGTACTCCTTTTCCTATTTGGAACCAGTCTGTTGTTCCATGTCCAGTTCTAACTGTTGCTTCCTGACGTGCATACAGGTTTCTCAAGAGGCAGGTCAGATGGTCTGGTATTCCCATCTCTTTCAGAATTTTCCACAGTTTATTGTGATCCACACAGTCGAAGGCTTTGGCATAGTCAATAAAGCAGAAATAGATGTTTTTCTGGAACTCTCTTGCTTTTTCGATGATCCAGTAGATGTTGGCAATTTGACCTCTGGTTCCTCTGCCTTTTCTAAAACCAGCTTGAACATCTGGAAGTTCACGGTTCATGTATTGATGAAGCCTGGCTTGGCATACATACATATACATACATAATTTCTTTTAATTTGAGTGTACATTAGCTAATAAAGTAAACAAAACAGATTTCATCAAATCACAGTTTTGACCTATTATTCCAACTTTAGTAAATGTTCACTATTTCATTTCATAAATCATTCAACATTTAAAATTTTTTTTATTGAAGGGTAATTGTTTAATAGGATTTTGTTGTTTTCTGTCACACCTCAACATAATTCAGCCATAGGTACACATATATCCCCTCCGTTTTGAACCTCCCTCCCATCGCCCTCCCCATCCCACCCCTCTAGGTTGATACAGAGCTCCTGTTTGAGTTTCCCAAGCCATACAGCAAATTCCCTTTGGCTATCTATTTTATTTTATTTTTCATTTATTTTTATTAGTTGGAGGCTAATTACTTTACAGTATTGTAGTGGTTTTGTCATACATTGACATGAATCAGCCATGGATTTACATGGCTATCTATTTTACATGTGGTAATGTAAGTTTCCATGTTACTCTTTCCATACATCTCACCCTCTCCTCTCCTCCCCATGTCCATAAGTCTATTCTCTATGTCTGTTTCTCCATTGCTGCCCTGTAAATAAGTTCTTCAGTACCATTCTTCTAGATTCCATATATATGTGTTAGAATACGATATTTATCTTTCTCTTCCTGACTCGCTTCACTCTGTGTATTAGGTTCTAGGCTCATCCACCTCATCAGAACTGACTCAAATGTGTTCCTTTTTGTGGCTGAGTAATATTCCATTGTGTATATGCACCACAACCTCTTTATCCATTCATCCGTGGATGGAAATCTGGGTTGCTTCCATGTTCTAGCTATTGTAAATAGTGCTGCAATGAACAAGGGGATACATGTGTCCTTTTAAATTTTGGTTTCCTCAGGGTATATGCCTAGGAGTGGGATTGCTGGGTCATATGGTGGTTTTATTCTTAGTTTTTTATGGACTCTCTATACCGTCTTCAGTTAACATTTTCTGTCTCATTCTAAGGGAAATAAAAGCCTTATAGACTATATGTTGCAATTTTTATTATGTTTCATTATTACCTACTAGCTTTAATGCATATAAAAAATATAAACTTATTGGCATTATTACAGGTTTTTATTGTAAACTCTTGTTTTTTCTCAAAAGCCAAACATTTGAATTTTACATTGTACTCACACATAAAAATATATTTTATCTTACATCATGCTCTATCAGTAATAATTTTAGTTACTGGTTTAGCATTACAAATTAAGCATGAAAAAAGTATAATGATATATTATCCCATTTTTCTAATTTATAAAAATGGATTTGCAATTTATAAACTGGTTAAATTATTTCTACATCTTTTTACTCTCTACTGATTTTACTAGTCAATGTTTGATGTGTATGCTGCAATTCATTTTTCAGTGGCTTTTATTGTACTTCTTAAAATACTTTATTAACACTTCTCTGAAACTAAAAATTAAGTATTTTTCTGAAATAAAATAAGATTAATTATATTTGAAATGACAGTGAGGGTTTGATTTGCAAATTTAAATAATAAGGTATATATTTTTCCATTGGTTGAATACACTAACTACTACAGCTCCAAGATTTGAAAAAGAGATTTTATATACACATAGTAAAATTAAAACCTTTTATCAAAAACATTGTATTGGTAAAGATCTAATAAAGAAAAACCCTTTGATTTTTCAAAGTTTTCTGAGTTAATTGAATTTAATGTGGAAATGAATAACTAATGTAATTAATAGTTATTTGATACTTATTGGAAAGGTCATTTGGGGATCTATCCTAGAAACTGAAATAAATGAATGTCATAGTGGTCTATAATATATTATCTGGGAATTCAATTAGGTCTTTCAATGTCATTTTGACATATAATTCATAAGATGTTCAAAGAAATAAATGAAATTGCTCTAGTACAATTCTTTCAATTACCTTCTAATTATTTACATGAACAATGTTTCTCAAAGTTGATAAAAAAGAAAATAAAAAATAATAATAGAATAGACTAGCTTCCTTGGTGGCTCAGATTAAAGAATCTGCCTGCAATGCACGGAGACCCAGGAGTCTCGAGTTCAATCTCTGGGTAGGATCCTCCAGATCCTCTGGAGGAGGAAATAGCAACCCACTTCAGTATTCTTGCTTGGGAATTTTCATGGACAGAGGGGAATTTCCATGCACTGGTGGGCTACAGTCCACAGGGGTCTCATAGAATTGGATACAACTGAGCAACTGAACATACAACATGCAAAAACTGACTCTAGGATTTTTATTACATTTACCCACAGACATATAAACTAATCAAAGCATTAAAAAACCCTATTTGGTTCATGAAGAGGTACATTTCCAAAAGTATATATTTGCACTGGACACATTTAAAAGAGTGCTGTGTAACAGTTTCATTTTAAAATGTCAATATGTACTATGTTACAGAAATTGCACTGCAGTGTTTAGGCTCCTATAAAGAAATTGGATGTCATTTTAAAATATGCTGAACAGAGGTCCCTACAAGTTTAAAATTCCTTGGGGGAGTTGTGAGCAATGAAGTCTGAACATTTCATTCTCTTACCAACTTTTTTTTTCCTTCACAGTAGTTGGCATTTCACAGTTGATTACATTGTTGTTCAGAGTCTCAGATATTAATAAAAGACTACTCTTTGGTATCAAAAGGCTTACTGAATGTTATAAATACTTCTAGAATTTCCAAGAGTACTAAAGCTCTGAACCCTAAGACTATGTTATACTGGTCACAATTTCCAACCACGTTGTGTGGTCTCTGGCAATAATACCACTGCCACAAGCGCTCAGTCATATGACACTTTGAACTACCACTCTGGATTCTACGTGCCTCTCCTCACACCTGCCAGGTGACTGACTCTGCCCCCGACCCTGCCCCTGACATTTGCTTCTTCTATCTTCTCATTTGCTTGGGTAATAAGGACTGGTGAAACCTAGACCATCTACCTGCAACTGGTCTAAAGGGAGTGGAGAGTATGATTTTTGTTCTGTCTTTACAAGCTAGAACTCAAAATACAGACCATTACCAAAAATGAAGAAGGAAATGTAACAATTCTGGACAAGCACAAAGGAAAAATGTCTACTATAGCAAGGTCTTTAACTGTATTCTCCAACAGAGAATAAGCTCCTTGGAAGCTGTGCCTTTGTCTGTTTTGACTCCATCCACCACACTGGAGAGACCATACCTTCAGGGGGAAAGTGTGAGACTCTCATTGCCTGGGTTTGGAAAATAGAGTTGGAATAAGGAGAGAATTTCTCTGGCAACAACAATGAGCAACATGTTATAATCGATAGTCGGCTGCCTCATATTTTGGTTGATAAAGCCCAACCTTGTAACCCAAGGTCTTGAGTTACAAGACATAGAAGGAAATAAATAAAATACCTTCCTTATCCTTCTTTGTGTGGATTCTCCTGCTTTTTCATGAGAGAAGCATTGTTATTTAGTTGCTCAGTCATGTCCATCTCTTTGCGACGCCATGAACTGTAGCCCTCCAGGCTCCTCTGTCTATGGGGATTTCTAGGCAAGAATATGGAAGTAGGTTGCCATTTCCTCCTTCAGGAGATCTTCACACTCCAGGGATCGAACCCCACATCTCCTGCAAGCCTCCTGCATTGCAGAAAGATTCTTTACCACTGAGCCACAGGGGAAGCTTGGTGAAAGAAGCAACGAGAGGCCCCAGACAGCAATTTACATTCAGTATTACAGACACTGCATGGTCTGTCAGTTTCTAAATTCAGCATGATTCAGGGCTTTTCAAAATATGTTGGGATGAATATTGTCTAAACATGTTTGCTTTATGCTTTCAGTGGATTCACCGAATTTATATTCATTGGTATATCCTGTGCATTATTAATCTGTTTATCACACCACATTCTGTTAGCCTAGTATAAGTGAAAATTGATCTTCTAACTTCTGAAAACATGCATTATTACTAGGAAACACTAGGAGCCACTAAAAAATGTTCTGATGATTGCACATTACAAAGCCAGCTTCATATACTTATCAACATTAAGTTTCACTGACCTTGTTGTGAATTGAATTTTATTCATATGTGGAAATCCTAACCCCCAGCACCTCAGGATGAGAGCTTATCTGGAGAGATAGGAGGTAATCAAGTTAAAGTGAAGTCATTAGGGTTGGCGTAATCCAGTGTGACCTATGTCCTTATAAAAAGGGAAACTCTGAGCACAGACATGTGTTTGAAATGCTGTGTGACTGTGAAGGCAGCGATCGGAGTGATGCATGGGATGAAGCCAAGGAATACTACAGACTGACAATAAGACCGCCAGAAGCTAAGAGCATGGAACCGATTATCTTTCAGCCTTCAGAAGGAACTAACCCTCCTAACATCTTGATCTTGGACTTCCAGACTCCAGAACTGTGAGAAATTAGATCCCCATTACGTCATTTGGTTTGTGGCACTTTGTTATGGCAGTCCTGGCAAACAAATAACACCTTATTTAACATCGGCTCTTTTCATAATTTCTCTTTCTTACATGGTTCTCTACAGCTTTGAGGAATTTTTTAATCTACAAGAGAACAACAGAGCTTGTTTTGACATTGTACTCAAGCTTCTGGTGAAATGCTCTGGGGGCACAGGCCACTTCTAAGGCCATTTGTTGGATCACTAAGCCTGAGGTCAGCTTTCCTAGGGAACTGGAGAAAAAAGATACAGCTCTGGAAGTCAGACTAGGCAGCCTGGAAATGAGTAGCTTGGATAAACTAAATCAGGGTGGCAATAGCTTATCTCTTCTTTCTTATCATTTTTTGGACTTAGATTTCTCATTTGTTTGTGATGAAATAGTCACATCTAAATGGCTGAGACCCTGATATGAGCCAAAAGAAAAAGACCAAGGAGGCAGCTCACTCTGTCCTTATTACCTGAGGGTCCTTGTAGCTCCATATTGCCCATGGAACTACATCGAATTTATAGGTGAAGTTGGGAAGAACTGACATCTTAACAATATTGATATTCCAACAATAAATACCCTTCTATCTCTCCATGTATTTGCATCTTCCATGTCTTTCATCAGAGTTCTGTAGGTTTCTACAGGTAGATCCTGTACATATTTTGTTGAATCGGTAACAAAGTATTTTTTTGGTGCTTTTGTAAATAGTGTCAAGCTTCTAGTTTCAAATTTCAATCGTTCATTGCTGGGATTCACGATAGCAAAAATAGCTTTTATATCTCAACCTTTTGCCCTGGAAACTCATTATATTTGCTTATTAGCTCCATGAAATTTTTTGTAGGTTCTTTGGAATTTTCCACATAGGCAATCACGTCATCTGTGAACAAGGATAGTTTTGTCTCATTCCAATTTGTATATGTTATATTTAATCTTATCATCTTATTGCACTATCTATGACTTCCAGAATAATATTAATAAGTGTGGTGAGAGAGGACACGTCTTGATCATGATGTTAGGGAGAAAGCGTCCATTTTCTGACCAATAAGTATAAAGATAGTTGTAGTTTTTTTTTTTAACATATGTTCATGAAGTTGATAAATTTTCCTTCTATTCCCACTTTTCTGAGAGACTTTATTATTTATAGCTGTTAGATTTTGTCAATGGCTTTTTTTTGGCATCAATTTATAAAATCATACAATCATACTAGTGATGTGATTTTTTTTTTTTTTTTTTTTGAATGTTGAACCAGACTTGCATACCTGGAATAAGTCTCACTTGGTAAGACATATTATTCTTTTCATTCAGTTGGATTTAACCTGCTAATGTTTTTGTTGAGGATTTTGTATCTATATTCATAAAAAGCTATTAGTCTGTAGTTTCCTTTTTTGTAATGTTTTTACCTTGCTTTGGTATAAACACAATCCTGCTCTCATAGAATGAGTTAGGAAGCATTTACTCTGCTTTGATCTGAAAGAGATTGCAGAGAGTTGCTGTAAGACCCACTACATTATAAAAGTGTGACAAAACTCAGCAGTGAGTCAATCTGAGTATAGTTCTTTCAGCTAGGTTGTTAATTATTGATCCAATTTCTTCAGTATATATAAGCCTGTTAAGATTATCTGTTTCTCCCTGTATGAACTTTGAGTGGATTGTATTTTTCAAGTAATTATCTCATTTTATCTAGAAATTTATAAGATTTGTGGCATAGATATGTTAATAATATTCTCATTATCCTTTGAAAGTCATCAGTAGTAGAAGCCCAATTAAAAAATTCTGATATTAATACTTTATGTCTTTTCTCATTTTTCCTTACTTCAGCTAGAGATTTCTCAATTTTATTGATCTTTTAACAGAATCAATGTGATTTCTAGGTGGATCATTGGTAAAGAACCTGCCTGCCAAAATAGGAAATACCGGTGATGCCAGTTTGATCCAGGGTCTGGAAGATCCCCTGAAGTAGGAAATGGAAACCCGTTCCAATATTCTTGCCTGGATAACTCAATGGAGAGAGGAGCCTGGTGGGTTACAGTCCATGGGATTGCCAAGTGTCAGACTTGACTAAGCATGGCACGGCAACAGAATCAACTTTTGATTTTGTTGACTTCATTATTATACAATCTTGTTTTCACTCTATTGATTTTTGTTCTAATTTTTACTGTTTTCTTCTGCTTTTGTTAGACTTACATTCATTCTTTGTCTCTTCTTTCATATGATGGACACTTTTGTAGTTGTTGTTCAGTTGCTCAGTTCAGTTCAGTTGCTCAGTCATGTCCGACTCTTTGCGACCCCATGGACTGCAGCATGCCAGGCCTCCCTGTCCATCACCAACTCCTGGAGCTTACTCAAACTCATGTCCATCATGTCGGTGATGCCATCCAACCATCTCATCCTCTGCTGTCCCCTTCTCCTCCAACCTTCAATCTTTCCCAGCATCAGGGTCTTTTCCAATGAATTGGTTCTTTGGATCAGGTGGCCAAATTATTGGAGTTTCAGTTTCAACATCAATTCTTCCAATGGATGTTCAGGACTGATTTCCTTTAGGATTGATTGGCTGGATCTCCTTGCAATCCTAGGGACTCTGAAGAGTCTTCTCCAACACTACAGTTCAAAAGCATCAAGTCTTCAGCACTCAGCTTTCTTTATAGTCCAACTCTCACATCCATACATGACTACTGCAAAAAACAGCTTTGACTAGATAGACCTTTGTTGGCAAAGTAATGTCTCTGCTTTTTAATAAACTGTCTAGGTTGATCATAGCTTTTCTTTCAAGGAGCAAGTGTCTTTTAATTTCATGGCTGCAGTCACCATCTGCAGTGATTCTGGAGCCCAAAAAAATAGTCTCCCACTGTTTCCATTGTTTCCTTATCTACTTCCCATGAAATGATGGCACCAGATGCCATGATCTTAGTTTTCTGAATGTTGAGTTTTAAGCCAACTTTTTCACTCTCCTCTTTCACTTTCATCAAGAGGCTCTTTAGTTCTTCTTCACTTTCTGTCATAAGGGTGTTGTCATCTGCATACCTGAGATTATTGATATTTCTCCTGGCAATCTTGATTCCAGCTTGTGCTTCATCCTGCCCAGCATTTCTTATGATGTACTCTGCATATAAGTTAAATAAGCAGGGTGACAATACACAGCCTTGCCATACTCCTTTCCCAATTTTGAACCAGTCTACGGTTCCACATCTGGTTCTAACTGTTGTTCTTGACCTGCATACAGTTTTCTCAGAAGGCAGGTCAAGTGGTCTGATATTCCCATCTGTTTCAGAATTTTCCACAGTTTGTTTTAATCCACACTGTCAAAGGCTTTGGAATAGTCAATAAAGCAGAAATAGATGTTTTTCTGGAACTCTCTTGCTTTTTTGATGATCCACCAGATGTTGGCAATTTGATCTCTGGTTCCTCTGCCTTTTCTAAATCCAGCTTGAACATCTGGAAGTTCATGGTTCACATACTGCTGAAACCTGGCTTGGAGGATTTTGAGAATTACTCTAGCATGTGAGCTGAGTGCAACTGTGCGGTAGCTTGAACATTCTTTGGCGTTGCCTTTCTTTGGGATTGGAATGAAAACTGACTTTTTCCAGTCCTGTGGCCACTGCTGAGTTTTCCAAATTTGCTGGCATATTAAGTGCATCATTTTCACAGCATCATCTTTTAGTATTTGAAATAGCTCAACTGGAATTCTATCACCTCCACTAGCTTTGCTCGTAGTGATGCTTCCTAAGGCCCACTTGACTTCGCATTCCAGGACGTCTGACTCTAGGTGAGTGATCACAGCATTGTGGTTATCTGGGTCATGAAGATACTTTTTTGTATAGTTCTTCTGTGTATTCTTGCCACCTCTTCTTAATATCTTCTATTTCTGTTAGGTTCATCCCATTTCTGTCCTTTATTGTGCTCATCTTTGCATGAATTCAGATTTAAATTGAGGAAAGTAGGGAAAACCACTAAACCATTCAGGTATGATCTAAATCAAACCCCTTATACAGTGGAAGTGACAAATAGATTCAAGGTATTAGATCTGATAGACAGAGTGCCTGAAGAACTATAGATGGAGGTTCATGACACTGTACAGGAGGCCATGATCAGGACCATCCCCAAGGAAAAGAAATGCAAAAAGGCAAAATGGTTGTCTGAGGAGGCCTTACAAATAGCCAAGAAGTGAAGAGAAGCTAAAGACAAAGGAGAAAAGGAAAGATATACACATTTGAATGCAGAGTTTCAAAGATCACAAGGAGAGATAAGAAAGATTTCCTCAGAAATCAGTGCAAAGAAATAGAGGAAAACAATAAAATGGGAAAGACTAGAGATCTCTTCAAGAAAATTAAATATACCAAGGGAACATTTTATGCAAAGATGAGTACAGTAAAGGACAGAAATGATATGGACCTAAGAGAAGCAGAAGATACTAAGAAGAAGTGGCAAGAATACACAGGAGAACTATACAAAAAAAATCTTCATGACCCAGATAATCACAATGGTGTGATTGCTCTCCTAGAGCCAGACATCCTGGAATGTGAAGTCAGGTGGGCCTTAGGAAGCATCACTATGAACAAAGGTAGTGGAGATGATGGAATTCTAGTTGAGCTATTTCAAATCCTAAGTCGTACCCAACTCTTTGAAACCTCATGGACTGCAACATGTCAGGTTTCTCTGTCTTGTACTATCTCCCAGAGTGACTCAGACTCTTGTCCATTGAGTTAGTGATGTCATCCAACTATCTCATCCTCTGTTGCCCCCTTCTCCTCTTGCCCTCAGTTTTTGCCAGCATCAGGGTCTTTTCCAGTGAGCTGGCTTTTCTCATCAGGTGAACAAAGTATTGGAGCTTCAGCATCAGTTCTTCCAATGAATATTCAGGGTTAATTTCCTTTAGGATTGACTGGTTTGATCTCCTTGCTATCCAAGGGACCCTCAAGAGTCTTCTCCAGCACCACATTTTGAAAGCATCAATTTTTTTACACTCAACCTTCTTTATGGTTCAACTCTCACATCCATTCCATGACTACTGGAAAAACCATAGCTTTGACTATAAGGACCTTTGTCAGTAAAGAGATATCTCTGGTTTTCAATATGCTGTCTAGGTTTGCTATCACTTTTCTTCCATGGAGCAAACAGCTTTTAATTTCATGGCTGCTTAGGTTGTTACTTATTTATTTTAGGTCTTTCTCCTCTTATAGTACATGTATGTAATGCTATAAATTTCCCTCTAAGCACTGCTTTTGTTGCAACTCTCAAATTTTGATGCTGTATTTTCATTTTTACGTACTTCAAAATATTTTAAAATTTCTTTTAAGACTTTTTATGGTCCTATGTGTTATCTAGTAGTGTTGTTTAATACCCAAATTTTTGTGGATATTTTCCAGCTATCTTTCCCTCACTGACTTTTAATTTAATCCATTGAAATCTGAGAAAATACTTCATATGATTTCTATTCTTTTAGTTTTGTTAAGCTGCATATTAAAGTTAGGAAGTTGGTCTCTCAGTCAATGTTCTATGTGAACTTGAAAAGGATGTATATTTTGTTGTTATTAAATGGAGCATTTTATAAATGTCTATTGCATCAAGCTGTTCAGGTCAATTCTATTCTTACTGAATTTGTGCCTGCTTGATTTATCACCTGATAAAAGATGGATGTTGAAGTCTAAATATAATGGTGGATTTGTCTATTTCTCTTTTCAGTTCCATCAGTTTTCAGTTCTCTATCACCTTTTGCCTCTGCCTCATGTAGTTAAGCTGTGCTGTTAGATGCATACATATTTAGGACTTTTAGGTCTTCCTGGAGATTTGATCTCTTTATCATTATTTCATGGCCCTTTTTAATCCCTGTTAACTTTCCCTATGTGCTTCCCTCATAGCTCAGTTGGTGAAGAATCCACCTGCAATGCAGGAAACCCTGGTTTGATTCCTGGGTCAGAAGATCCCCTGGAGAAGGGAAAGGCTACTCACTCCAGTATTCTGGTCTGGAGAATTCCATGGACAGTATAGTCCATGGGGTCACAAAGAGTTGCAGAGTCAGACACGACTGAGTGACTTTCACTTTCACCTTTCCCTATTCTGAGTTCTGCTCTGTCTGAAACTGATACAGCTACTCTAGCTGTCTTTCGTTAAGTGTTAGTGTGGTATGGTTTTCTTCTTATTTTCCTTTATTTATTTGAATTTTATAATTAAAGTGGGTTTCCTGCAAACAAAATATAGTGGAATCTTATCTTTTTAATTATAGCTTGGAAAATTTCCATTGATACATTTTCAGACTAACTGATTCTTTCCTTGGTCATGTCCAGTTATAGATCAGAGGCATTCTTCATTTCTGTTACATTGTTTATATTTCTACTATTTCCTTTTGATTCTTTCTTAGTGTTTACATATTTCTGTTTGCATTACTCATATGTCCATGAATTTTGTGTACTTTTTCCTTTAGAATTCTTATAATTATGCTATTTTTACATTCTCAGTATGATAATTTCAATATCTGTATCATCTCTGAATATGATTATGATACTTCCCTTTTATGTTTAGACTCAGAGTTGGTTTTTTTTTTTTTCTTTTTGACCTATCTTTTGATGTTTTTGAAAGCTGAACATTTAGATCAGTAATAGAAACTGTGGTGAAAGTGGAAAGTAGAAGTGTTAGTCACTCAGTCATGTCCAACTCTTTGTGACCCCAGGGACTGTGGCCCACTAGGCTCCTCTGTCCATGGAATTCTCCAAGCAAGAATACTGGAATGGGTAGCCATTCCCTTCTCCAGGGGATCTTCCTGACCTAGGGATCAAACCTGGGTCTCCTGCACTCGCAGGCAGATTGTTTACCATCTGAGTCACCAGGGAAGCCCTCAGAACTGTGGTAAATAGTCTTTTTAGTATGAAAATGTATTAATCTGGCTAAGAGTTGGGACATGTTTAATGCTTACCATAGTTGAGGAAATGGCAACCCACTCCACTATTCTTGCCTGGAGAATCCCATGGACAGAGAAGCCTGGCAAGCTATAGTCCATAGGTCACAAAGAGTCAAACGTGAATGAAGCAACTTAACATAACAATATAGTTGTTAGTGAAAAGGCTTCAAAATCCTCTGTTGTCTTTCTTTAACTCTCCTCTTGATTTTGGGCTTTCCTAAGCATTTCTCCTCTAATTTACCTTGATTCATGGACCTAACATTCCAGGTTCCTATGCAATATGTTTCTTTACATCATCAGACTTTACTTCCATCACCAGTCACATCCAAAACTGGGTGTTGTTTTCACTCTGGCTCCGTTTCTTCATTCTTTCTGGAATTATTTTTCCACTCTTCTCCAGTAGCATATTGGGTACTCACTGACCTGGGGAGTTCATCTTTCAGTGTCATATCTTTTTGGGTTTTCGTACTGTTCATGGGATTCTCAAGGCAAGAGTACTGAAGTGGTTTGCCATTCCCTTCTCCAGTGGACCACGTTTTGTCAGAACTCTCCATCATGACCTGTCTGTCTTGGGTGGCCCCACACTTCTCCTCAGAGAAAGCCTGTATCTTGCAGTTTTTTTTGCTGCAATCCGTGGTTACCATCCCAGGACCCTATTGCTGTGGTGGTCAGGAATGGGAGAGAAGAAGTCTTCTATAATCTAATGATTAAATCTCAGTCTTTTAGTCCATCTGTGTCTCTGGACTATGACTCATAAGCATGTCTCAAATGATATAGCTTTTCTCACCCTTACATAAAAAGAAAGTCTAGATGGGGCTAGACTAGGAGAAATGTCCTGTTTTGAGTTGGAATAAAGCTCCAACAAAATCATTTCCCTAGTGAATAAACCTTTTTAATGGTGAATTCTCTAGACCTGTTTCACAATGATTGCTCTTCCTTTCTTCCTGCCAAAGCCAGGAGGGTATCTTACTAGGACTTTCAACATGAGAATCTGATGAGGTTACTAGAGGTAAACTAGTGAAAATGTGGGAGAGTACCTGCGATTACAGCCTCCAGGGATTTCTTATTCTTAGGTTAGTGCATAGTCAGCCTCCAGCGATTCATCAAAATTATTGTTGAAGTGTTCCTACCAGTTTATGCCTCCAGCAACCTCTGCTCCAGATGAGGCACATGAATATCTGGATTATCTCTCTTTTTAGTTTACAGGGTATTAATTTTCCCTGAAACCTCAGCTGTTTGTTGGACCCAAGGGAACTCAATGATTTTCAGTTTGTTCAGCTTTTTCATATAGTAAAGACAGGACTGATAACTACCAAACTCTTTACATGTCAGTGCTGAAACTGAAAGTCTTCACTCTCATTACTAAAAATTCAAATTAATAAAGATGATGACAACAATAATAATTATCAGAAGAAGTAACAGTATGAATTCTAAGGACATACTTGCTTTAGATTTACATACATATTAAGCAGTTTCTTTGCTTGCCATCCTTCTTGCATCTCAGACATTCCTGATTCCTTCTTGGACAATTTTTCCTCTTCCTTTAAGTATATTATTTTATAGTTGTGTTTAATTTTTTCATTTATTCTGTTTTTTGAAAAAATCTTAGTTATATATTCTAATTCCAGATGCTAGTTGTTTGTGGGCCATGATTCTAGGTTAACATATATTTTCCATTAAAATGTTAGAGCTTTTATTATATTTCCTCTTGGCTCCCTCATTACCATTGAAAATCCTTTTGTCAGTCTATGAGACATTTCTTTGGATGGCACATCTTCCTCTTCATTTTCCTTTTGTATTTATTTTTTTCCCTTTCGTCTCCTCTTTATCCTCCTTCATCATTTTCATGAATGCCTTTAGATGTTTTCTTTTCTTTTTATAAACTTGGAGATTCTTCATAGAGACATCTCTCATCATATATAGAGTATCTAACTGTGTAATAGTCAGATGACCTCATTATTTTGTCTACAATATGTCACAGTTCCTTTATAACCTTAGCTTTCACTATTCCTTTTACTAAACATCTATTAAATTACTTCTGTAAGCCAGAATTTTACATTAAGCGCCCCCCACTTAATCCTGTCAGCAATATTATAAAATTAGGGATTATCAGTGTCCTTATTTTATACATAATAAGACAGACTGAGATTTCTTAAGGAACTGAAGTAGACTCTGAGCCCACGTCCATCTGGCCTCAGAGTCATCTCTCCTAATTATCACCATCATGTGACCTTTCAACCTAAATTCTCAGCCTGGCTGGTCTACTGAGTCTTCCACATTTCAATTCTCCTACTATTTGGTACCTATACTACTTACTTGACCGATAATAATTCTTTAGTTATTTTCACCTAAATATTCATGCACCTTTCTCTTCCTCAGTATGGTATTAGTCTTATCAGGGCATAAAATGTGTCATTTGTCATGCTCTAAATATAGTGTTATGGAAGAATTGTGTGCAGTATATACTCCTTAAATCATGAAAATATTACCTTTCAAATCTTAAAAGTTTTTTTTCCCAAACAAATGCACCAATCAGAATACTATAATAATTAAATTATTATACATGAATTAAAATGCATGTATATAATAATTAGGGCTTCCCTGGTGGCTCAGTGGTAAAGAATCCATCTGCCAATGCAGGAGACACACATTCAAACCCTGGGTTAGGAAGATCCCTTGGAGAAGGAAATGTCAACCCACTCCAGTATTCTTGCCTGGAGAATCCCTTGGACAGAGGAACCTGGCAGGCTAGTCCATGGAATCACAAAAGAGTCGGACATGACTTAGCAACTAATACAACCACAAATACAGCCACAAATACAACAATTAACCAAAAGTAAAAGAAAATTTATGGCCACTAAAGTGTGTGTGTTTGCTAAGTCACTTCAGTTGTGTCCAACTCTTTGTGACCTTATGGGCTATAGCCCACTAGGCTCCTCTGTCCATGGGATTCTTTCGGCAAGAATACTGGAGTAGGTTGCTGTGCCCTGCTCCGGGAGATCTTCCCAATCCAGGGATCAAACCCAAGTCTCTTAGGCATTGGCAGACAGTGCCCCCCACCCCCACCCCCCACCACTGCTGCCAGTCACTAAGGGCAAAGTGATAAAGGGAAGAGTGATGTTTGGGCTCATAATATGTCACTAAAATCATTAAAATGACTGTGGTCTATTTTGTTCTTTGTTAACATATGTGAATACATTGGAGTTATACTCTTCATTTCTGAGTTTGTGTTTTAACCGAACTAATTTGTCATTTTTTAAACATACCCAAAGTTTCCACATTTCTCCAGGGCACACTGGATGATAATTTTAAAAGCAGGCATCAGAAATTAGCCTGTGACCAAGGCCACAGTCAGTGTGGACAAAAATGTGCTGCTAGCGTTACAGTAATAGACTGAGTACTTTGACATCAACAACATGCTTTTCTTACCGCAGTGTGTTCCCCTATATTGTTTCATCATTATGAGTATTTGTTTAAAAGCCACTTACAAAGCTGACTGCCAAGTACTGTATTGTCTAGAACCACTGCAAGAGATGTAGGTGCATGAAGTTCACATGCGGTTATTAGACCTTTAACCACTTTTTGCTTGCCAAGCACAGTTAATACACAAAAACAAAATAATAAAGATGATGAAAGTTTAAGTTCCCCATGGTTGCCTGCCCTTCTCCACATCCACCTTTGATTTTCTTTCCAGAAAATTTACTGCCTCCCAAAAGATTCTTATGTTCTTGGAATCAGTTCCAGTAAGGCTAGTTATGTGGTGGTCTAATTCCTTCTTGCTGTGCTCCAAGTTGGTTGGCTTTTGATGGCTATTTCAAATAAAATATTTTTTACTGCCTCTCTAACATGTCCATGTAGTAAAAGTCTCAGAATACTCTTGACACCTCTTTTTGAGATGAGTGAATGCAGCCTTGGGGAAACTGCGGGCAGATTCGGGTGGTTATTGACACCATGCAGAAGAACTCATGATGAGCCTGTAATTCAGAAACAGCTACACATGCAAGCATGTCTGCACACACAGTTACTAGCCTTGTGACCAGAGGCGCTGGCAAGGATGGGTGGCAGTCTGGTGACAGTGATGGAGGGATTTGGGGAACACGGCCAGAGGGCTGCTGGCCTATGGGGTCCCTGGAGTTCTCAACCACTTGCAACCACTGTGACGCAAATGTGCTGCCAAACTGAACTCAGGAACACAAAAGAATGGACGGAATGACAGACAAATGTAGGGAGGAAGGCACATTAAGGGAAAGTGGAAAAGAACAAAGGAAATAAGAGATCAGTGTGGGGAAGACAGAATTTCTCAACATTATCAGCACTCCAGGCACGCAAAACAAAGTTGGTCTTGACATTACAAAATGAGACAGCCAGTCTCTTACTCACAGTGAGATTCACTTCAATTGTGTCATTCATTAGAGGTGCCAAGAAAACTATCGATTTGTTCTTATTGAACACAGATTAGCTTATGGACTAAGACCTGTGACATGTCCTATGTACATTAAAAGCTGAGTTCGATTAGGCTCCTCAGGAAATTGACCCATGAGGCAGTGAGGAGCAGCTGCGTTGTGCAAATGGATTTCTCACTTCTCATCCAGACCATTTAGATGTAAACCCCTTTGAAAGCATTTAGAGGTAGAAATAATTACGTGTTGCTTTTGTCCCTCAAGCCCAGAAAAATTTGCTTATTTCTGGATACAAGTATATCTGTGGTATTTTAAAAATCATTTAATTTTTGGTTATTTTCTGGGATAGTGAGATATAGAAATTGATATGGAAGTAAACACAATCTTCACTATAATTTTTGAATTGTTGTTTATAGACATTCGGTGGCTATGAAACAGTTTAATTGGAATTGTTTGGACTTTCTTAAAGGCAAGATTAAAAAGAAAATTGAACTAGAAACCCAGGGACATAACTCTTAACTCTGATCTTAGATAAGTCACTATTAACTAGAGATCTTAATGTGAGAAAACTAGTTTTTTTTCATTTCATATGTATATATATTATGTATTTCTTAAATATATATATTATATATATATAATATATATGTTGCAAAGTTTAGTGTATTTTCTCCAAATTTTTTAGGGTAAAAAACAATCTTATGATACTTGCTTCATGTAGTAAAATTTAAGGTAAATAGCTACAATGGATATTTGTGGAACTGTATTTGAAGGAGTTATCACCTTAGTGTAATGTACTTAACCTTTTCTTGCCACTGGTTTGCAAAATTTGCAAAATTATAGAGTAGGATAAAATAATTAACTCAAAATTAAATTAAAAACACAGCTAATTTTAAATTCCTGATTTAAAATGTGATATTCTACAAATATTTTTTACTGATAATCTTAATAATAATTTTGTTTCAGGAAAAACTTTAATAAACATATAAAAATAATTTCCATGATCTGCTTTTACTTTCACTGTAGTTTACACTTCCAAAGAAACTATGTTCAAAGTTTTTATGTTCTACATACAATCACAGGGTATTTTTAATCCTCTAGGTAGCCAGTGATGATAGAATAGAAATCACATGAAATTTTATATTGTAACAATGTATAGTGATTCAAATTCTTCTAAATATCACTGGAACATCAGTAGAATGACAGATGAACTAAAATGATTCCATATACTGTCTTTGATATCTCATTGACTGTTAGTGAAACCTTACACATATTTTTAATTTTATTGTTTTGAATGTGTATTTATGTCAGAGGATGGGGCATCTTTTATTAAATAGTTTGTGGCTTGATTTATAGCTTTTAAACATATAGACATATGGTAAACAGGCCTTCATTTGTACTCTTGCCCCAGGTCATGCAAATGTTGAGACAATCTAAGTAGATAGCCAAGATATAGCACAAATCTTACCTTTGCCAGATGTGTGGAAAGGGTTGTTTCTTTATGTTTCTTTCATTAATGTAAGAATCCTGAATAAAATGCTTGGTAATTTATTTTGAGTAGAAATCAATTCATACAATTTTCTAAAATTATAACATAAATTATTTAAAAGTTGTTTTAAGTGCTTTAAAAATTTTATTTATTTATTTATTTATTTATTGGCTGGCTGGGTCTTCATTGCTGCACACAGGTTTCTCTAGTTGTGGCAGGTGGGGGCTACAATCTAGTTTAATGCATGAGCTTCTCATTTTGGTGGCTTCTCTTGTTGCAGAGCACAGGCCCCAGGGCATTCAGGCTTCAGTGGTTGTAGCATGTGAGCTCAGTAGTAGTGGCTCATAGGCTCTAGAGCGTGGGGTCAGTAGTTGTGGTGCACAGGCTTAGTTGCCCCGTGACATGTGAAATCTGCCCAGACCAGGGATCAAACTCACGCCCTCTGCATTGGCAGGAGGGTTCTTAATCACTGCACCACTTGGGAAGTTCCATGAAGTGCTTTTTTAAAAATATGAGAGCTTATTTATAATTTCAGTGAATATCCTGGGTATTAACTTTGGAATTATCTAGTTGGACAATAGAGAAAGCAAGAGAATTCCAGAAAAAATATCAGCTTCATTGATTACACTAAAGCCTTTGACTGTGTGGAGCACAATAAACTGTAGAAAATTGTTGAAGAGATGGGAATACCAGACCACCTTACCGGCCTCCTTAAAAACCTGTATGCGTGTCAAGAAGCAGCAGTTAGAAACTTACATGGAAAACTGACTGGTTCCCAAATAGGGAAAGGAGTACATCAAGGCTATATATTGTTACCGTGCTTATTTAACTTATATTCAGAGTACATCAGGTGAAATGCCAGGCTGGATGAATCACAAACTGTGATCAAGCTTGCTGGGAGAAGTGTCAACAACGTCAGATATGTAGATGATAGTAATCTAATGGCTGAAAGTGAAGAGGAACTAAAGAGCCTCTTGATGAATGTAAAAGAGGAGAGTGAAAAAGCGGGCTTAAAACTCAACATTCAAAAAATGAAGATCGTGGCATCCAGTTCCATCAATTCATAGCAAATAGAAAGGGAAAAAGTCAAAGCAGAGACAGAATTTACTTTCTTGGGCTCCAAAATCACTGCAGATGGTAACTTCAGCCATGAAATTAAAAGACACTTGCTCCTTGAAGAAAAGCTATGACAAACCTCAGTTCAGTCGTGTCCGATTCCTTGTGACCCCACGAATCGCAGCACGCCAGGCCTCCTTTTCCATCAGCCAATCCCGGAGTTTACCCAAACTCATGTCCATCGAGTCGGTAATGCCATCCAGCCATCTCATCCTCTGTCGTCCCCTTTTCCTCCTGCCCCCAATCCCTCCTAGCATCAGGGTCCTTTCCAATGAGTCAACTCTTCACATCAGGTGGCCAAAGTATTGGAGTTTTAGCTTCAGCATCAGTCTTTCCAATGAACATCCAGGACTGATCTCCTTTAGGATGGACTGGTTGGATCTCCTTGCAGTCCAAGCGACTCTCAAGAGTCTTCTCCAACACCACAGTTCAAAAGCATCAATTTTTCAGTGCTGAGCTTTCTTCACAGTCCAACTGTCACATCCATACATGACCACTGGAGAAACCATAGCCTTGACTAGACGGACCTTTGTTGACAAAGTAATGTCTCTGCCCTTTAATATGCTATCTAGGTTGGTCATAACTTTCCTTCCAAGGAGGAAGTGTCTTTTAATTTCATGGCTGCAATCACCATCTGCAGTGATTTTGGAGCCCCCAAAAATAAAGTCTGCCACTGTTTCCGCTGTCTCCCCATCTATTTGCCATGAACTGGTGGAACCAGATGCCATGATCTTAGTTTTCTGAATGTTGAGCTTTAAGCCAACTTTTTCACTCTCCTCTTTCACTTTCATCAAGAGGCTTTTTAGTTCCTCTTCACTTTCTGCCATAAGGCTGATGTCATCTGCATATCTGAAGTTATTGATATTTCTCCTGGCAATCTTGATTCCAGCTTGTGCTTCATCCAGCCCAGCATTTCTCATGATGTACTCTGCATATAAGTTAAATAAGCAGGGTGACAATATAAAGCCTTGACATACTCCTTTTCCTATTTGGAACCAGTCTGTTGTTCCATGTCCAGTTCTAACTGTGGCTTCCTGACCTGCATATAGGTTTCTCAAGAGGCAGGTCAGGTGGTCTGGTATTCTCATCTCTTTCAGAACTTTCCAGTTTATTGTGATCCACACAGTCAAAGGCTTTAGCATAGTCAATAAAGGAGAAATAGATGTTTTTCTGGAACTCTCTTGCTTTTTCAATGAGCCAGTGGATGTTCACAATTTGATCTCTGGTTCCTCTGCCTTTTCTAAAACCAGGTTGAACATCTGGAAGTTCATGGTTCAAGTATTGCTGAAGCCTGGCTTGGAGAATTTTGAACATTACTAGCGTGTGAGATGAGTGCAATTGTGTGATAGTTTGAGCATTCTTTGGCATTGCCTTTCTTTGGGATTGGAATGAAAACTGATCTTTTCCAGTCCTTTTGGCCACTGCTGAGTTTTCCAAATTTGCTGGCATATTGAGTGCAGCGCTTTCACAGCATCATCCTTTAGGATTTGAAATAGCTCAACTGGAATTCCATCATCTCCACTAGCCTTGTTCGTAGTGATGCTTTCTAAGGCCCACTTGACTTCACATTCCAGGATGTCTGGCTCTAGGTGAGTGATCACACCATTGTGATTATCTGGGTTGTGAAGATCTTTTTTGTACAGTTCTTCTGTATATTCCTGCCACCTCTTCTTAGTATCTTCTGCTTCTGTTAGGTCTATACCATTTCTGTCCTTTATTATGCCCATCTTTGCAGGAAATGTTCCCTTGGTATCTCTAATTTTCTTAAAGAGATCTCTAGTGTTTCCCACTCTTTTGTTTTCCTCTATTTATCTGCATTGATCACTGAGGAAGGCTTTCTTATCTCTCCTTGCTATTCTTTGTAACTCTGCAGTCAAATGGGAGTATCTTTCCTTTTCTCCTTTGCTTTTCACTTCTCTTCTTTTCACAGCTATTTGTAAGGCCTCCTCAGAGGGCCATTTTGCTTTTTGCATTTCTTTTCCATGGAGATGGTCTTGATCCCTGTCTCCTGTGCAATGTCATGAACTTCTGTCCATAGTTCATCAGGCACTCTGCCTATCAGATCTAGTCCCTTACATCTATTTCTCTATTATACACTTCCACTGTATAATCATAAGGGGTTTGATTTAGGTCATACCTGAATGGCCTAGTGGTTTCCCTACTTTATTCAATTTAAGTCTTAATTTGGCCTGAGCCAAATGATCTGAGCCACAGTCAGCTCCTGGTCTTGTTTTTGCTGACTGTATCGAGATTCTCCATATTTGGCTGCAAAAAATATAATCAATCTGATTTCTGTGTTGACCATCTGGTGATGTCCATGTGTAGAGCCTTCTCTTGTGTTGTTGGAAGAGGGTGTTTGCTATGACCAGTGCATTCTCTTGGCAAAAATCTATTAGCCTTTGCCCTGCTCCTAGGCCAAATTTGCCTGTTACTTGATGTGTTTCTTGACTTCATACTTTTGCATTCCAGTCCCATATAATGAAAAGGACATCTTTTTCAGGTGTTAGTTCCTAAAGGCCTTGTAGGTCTTCATAGAACCATTCAACTTCAGCTTCTTCAGCATTCCTGGTTGGGGCATTGGCTTGGATTACCATGATATTGAACGGTTTGTCTTGGAAACGAATAGAGATCATTCTGTCGTTTTTGAGATTTCATCCAAGTACTGCATTTCAGACTCTTTTGTTGACCATGATGGCTACTCCATTTCTTCTAAGGGATTCCTGCCCACAGTAGTAGATATAATGGTCATCTGAGTTAAATTCCCCACTCCAGTCCATTTTAGTTTGCTGATTCTTAGAATGTCAACGTTCAATCTTGTCATCTCCTGTTTGACCACTTCCAATTTGCCTTGATTCATGGACCTAATGTTCCAGGTTCCTACGCAATACTGGTCTTTACAGCATCGGACTTTGCTTCTATCACCAATCACATCCACAACTGGGTATTGTCTTTGCTTTGGTTCCATCCCTTCATTCTTTCCGGAGTTATTTCTTCACTGATCTCCAGTAGCATATTGGGCACCTACCGACCTGGGGAGTTCCTCTTTCAGTATCTTATCATTTTGCCTTTTCATACTGTTCATGGGGTTCTCAAGGCAAGAATACTGGAGTGGTTTGCCATTCCCTTCTCCAATGGGCCACATTCTGTCAGACCTCTCCACCATGACCCGTCCATCTTGGGTGGCCCCACACAGCATGGCTTAGTTTCATTGAGTTAGACAAGGCTGTGGTCCTCTGATCACATTGGCTAGTTTTCTGTGATTATGGTTTCAGTGTGTCCGCCCTCTGATGCCCTCTCACAGCACCTACCGTCTTACTTGGATTTCTCTTACCTTGTATGTAGTATCTCTTCACGACTGCTCCAGCAAAGTGCAGCTGCTGCTCCTTACCTTGGACGAGGGGCATCTCCTCACGGCCGCCCCTCCTGACCTTGAACGTGGAGTCGCTCCTCTCGGCCCTCCTGCACTTGCGCAGCCGCCCCTCAAACCTAGACAGCTTATTATAAAGCAGAGACATCATTTTGCAACAAAGGTCCACCTAGTCAAAGCTATGATCTTCCCAGTAATCATGTATGGATGTGAGAGTTGAATCATAAAGAAGGCTTAGCAATAAAGAATTTATACTTTCAAATTGTGATCTGGAGAAGACTCAAGAGTCCCTTGAACTTCAAGGAGATCCAACCAGTCAATCCTAAAGGAAAATAACCCTGAATATACACTGGAAGGACTGAGGTTGAAGCTGAAGCTCCAGTACTTTGGCCACCTGATGCAAAAAACTGGCTCATTGGAAAAGACCCTGATGCTGGGAAAGATTGAAAGCAAAAAGGAAAGAGGGTGGGAGAAGATGAGATGGTTGGATAGGCTCACTAACTCAATGGGAAAAAATATGAGCAAATTCCAGGAGATGGTGGAGAACCTAGGAGCCTGTCTTGTAGCAGTCCATGGAGTCACTAAGAACAACAGTAATATACCACCAATAAAACAGAGATCATGAGCAATCATTGTTTAACTCATTATTCACTGTTTTTTCTGATTATACACTGTCTTTTTTTATGAGAGAGTTCCATGTGACGTACTATTTCCATCTGAAGAATGAAGATTGAGGCTTTTCACAGAGGGCCTCACTGATGACTCTATCTCATCAGTCATCATTTCTCCCTCTCACCCAATTGTTTGGTCTCCTTGACTCAGTGTTCATGATTCAAGATGTGAGTTTGTCTAATGCTTCCAGAGATGCTTGGTGGGGTCGCCATGTTCCAGTGGACATCTTTGATATCTGACTCAACTGGAAACTCCCTCTTTTTTGTACTAATCTCATAGTGTATATTGAAATTTTCTATAGTTTTCTTTTCTCCTTATATACACCCTCAACTTGTCTGCTTGTGAATTGTTCGTCTTTACTTTCCAAGAAATCATAATCTGTAACCTTTTCCCTACCTCCCAACCTTCCAAGTTCAAGTAGCCTCACCAGGCACAAAACCAGGGCAAAGATCTATCAGTGATCTTTATTCTATTGAGATGTTACTCATCTCCAGTATGCTGCAGGGTTTTTTTTTTTTTTAACTATAAGAACTTTACTGAGATGTAATTCACATATTATAAAATTCACACATTTAAAGTGTACAATTAAACAGTATATTAGTATGACCAAAGATATGTTACATCACATAATCAATGTGAGATTAAATCATAGTTTTATGTAGGGATAACTGATGGAAAAAATTAGAAGCATACTTTCTATTTTGCTTATAAATGTTTTGATATAACACCCCCCACCTCTGCAACACGCTCACACACACACACCCTTTTTTAATTGGATTGGAGAAGACAGCAAAAATGAAATGGAAGCATGATATATTTTAGTCATGTATTGTTTTTATATGTTTGAGAAAATAACATTGTACTACATCTCATGTGACATAAAATATGTCAGGTTGAGTATGGGTGGAATCCATCAAGCAATTACAAAATAGAAGAGATCTCCTGGGTGTTAAAGTATCCAGGTTTTAGTTGTAATGATCAATGGAAACTTTGTACCTCCTGCTCTGTGCCATATTTGTATCTTAAATACATACATACATACATGCATACAAACTGCCATTTTTATATAATATATTTTATTCATTCTCTTCCAAATATCAAGTAGTATTTTTAGGGACTTTTATTCTACTCTAAATATTCATTATTCTTTCCAGAGACTTTCAAAAACAGCATTCTTTAAACTAGGGTACATGTATCCCAGGGGTATATAAAGACTTTCCATGTGGTAAGAAGGCAGAAATAGTAATTTTAATGGGATCATTTTAATATAGTAAATTACTGGATCTTCAAAATTTACTCCTAAATTTAATCTCCTAGAATATATCTCCCTGAGAACTCAACTGTGGTCCAAATATCCCCCTCAAAATCACTCTTCCCTAATTTCTACACAATAAAGCCACACCCTTCATCAATGTTCAGTCTTACCTTACCCAGGAGCATGTATCAAAACTTTTCTAGCATCAAATAAAGAGAGATAATTTGAAATAATGGTAAGAGAGATGTGTAAAAATGAGTAACTATAATGAATAGGTAAGAAGTCCTTTTTTCAAGTCTGGTGGTTTGTAATTCTTTACTCTTAAGAGCGTTCAAGGAAAATGTAATAAAAATGTCAGCCAATTCTTCATTAAAAATATTTTTGATGAAAGAGTGCAAGGTGACTTTTGGCACAAAACTTGGATGAGACGTAAAGAATTGATTGATAGTGCACAAGGAAAACTCTTTGTGTTTTTATTTACTTAGTATGTGAACACAATTTCTCAGCCCTTAAATTTATAAAAGCAAAAAATTACGAATAGAATTTATGCTGTCTAATCTAGCAAAAACTAATATTATTGATAAACATATTAACTCATTAGTGACTAAACCAACACAAATTAAGAGCAGATGCACTTCCAAAAATACTCTTTATGATTAGTATTTTGTTTCAAGTTTATATTTATATCATTTTGATCAATTATGAGCTAACAGTTGGAATGAATTTTTAATACAGAAGAACTTTCTTTTTAACACTTAGAGATTTGTAGGTGACAAAGTTTAAAAAATTTAATTTCAGTATGTACATATTTTTCTTAAATAAAGGTAGGAGTAGTGAGTAAAAGATCTGCAAGCATGAAATTATATGACATTAAGATAAAACATTATGTGGGAACCAGGATGAAAACTGCAGCTCATGAAAAAGAAAAGAGATAAAGCTGAAGACTGTTGAAGACATTGTTTATGCTTTTGTAAATATAATAGTGAGTATTAAAAATAATAGTGAGTATTGAATCATCATGGTACTTAGACTACAGGAGATACATTAAGAGTACTACAGGGGTTTTATTTTAAAAGTTAATATTTACAATATGCTGGAATTCATATCTTTCTCAACTAATTAAAATTGCATTGAAAAATTATCAATATCAACTTGTAAAAGTGTGTAGGATGTTATTTTCAATATTCCTTTAGGAATATAAAAGCAAAAAAGCTTTGGAGACCCTAATCTATGGACTAAATCATCACATATCCTTCAACCTCTTTTAAAAATAAGAAGTGTATAAACCTGGGTAGCTAAACTATCCAGATATCCTCTAGACATCATGATTTTGTAAAATTATTAAATATTTTCTTTTATGTAGTAAAGATATCAAGTAATTTCCTTTAAATGAGATATTTCATATTTGACTGAAAATTAGCTTTATTATTATTTTGGACTTACTGAGAAAAGTGCTTTAAGATATATCTGTAGTGCCCTTCATACTGAATTAATGGTGCTCTCTGTCCCCAGCACGAGCCATAAATTCTAGGTCATGTTTCTTTCATGATGCTTCTCTGGTACTCCGGAACTCCCAAATTCATCTTGGTCTTGCTGGGCAGAGTTCTATACTTCTACACTTTATATTTTACTAAAGCTTATTATTTGATAAACATTGCATAGAAAAGGATATTCTAACTTGCTTAAGGGTCCTGGAAAGATGACATTAAAAGTAGTGATAATTACAACGATGTGAAAATGTGTTAGTGGCTCAGTCATGTCTGACTCTTTGGACTGTAGCCCGCTAGACTCCTCTGTCCATGGAATTCTCCAGGCAGGAATACTAGAGTGGGTTGTCATTTCCTTCTCCAGAGTATCTTCCTGACCCAGGGATCGAATCCAAGTCTCCTGCACTATGGGCAGATTCTTTACCACCTGAGCCACCTGGGAAGCCCAATTATAACAATGACATCATAAACAACAGTTAGAAAATTGTACCCAAGGCTACATGACAATTAAGTAGCAGGGTAATTTGAAACCAAGATCTAAACTTTTTTTTTTTTTAGTTTTTATTGGATTTACTACAATATTGCTTTTTTTCAATGTTTTGGATTTTTGGCCAGAAGGCATGTGGGATCTTAGCTCCCCGACCAGGGATTGAAACTGTAACCCTTGCATTGGAAGGTGAAGTCTTAACCACTGGACCCCCAGGAAATTCCCCAAAACCTAAATTCTTAACTGTTATACTAAAGTAGTAGCTACAGTTATTACTAGGATCTGCATATAATAGTATACATAACTGCCCTTTCAACTTTCTAATCTTTTAAAAACTAAATTTATTAATTCAAGTTTTAAGTTGTTAGGTCATAAAATAGTATAATTAGGAATAAATGGTGAAATCTCATCTATCCTTGATGGAAGATCACAGATCTCTCCATTGATGTGGTCCATTTGTCTTCAAAATGGTACTATTGGTTATATCACAGACCAGTGTGACCAGAACTGAGCAAAGGATCATGTCCTAAAAAGCTTAGAGTTTAATTCTACAAACTGAAACTATAAGAAAGTCATCTTTATTAATAAACTGTATTACTGGAAAGACAGAGAAATTAAATATATTTTCCTGCTGAAAAGTTTTTTTCCCTCTTTGCAAGCCTAGTTCCCAAATCAGTCTGAAGTCAGATATTGTGGTTAACAGTAGTCTTAAATTTAAAATGTCATAGTATGTTTTTTAAAGTTGATTTATGCGAGCCTCAACCATGCCAATGGAAAAACAAAGATGGCAATCAAATTTTGCATTTAAAGTCCATCATGCCTTTTATTACCACCACTCTAAAATATTTTTTAAAAATAGTCATAGGAACTGCAAATACCACTTTATCCTCTGAAACAAATATGACAGAATCAAATAAAGTGATTTTTAGTAGCTTTTTACCTCTAATGAGAGAGTATTTAATCAAGTTGTCCATCCATTGTATAACACTGCATGTTCTCCAGAAATATCCTTCTTAAAAATATCATTAATTGGTATTCTGAAATCACCACAATAGAAAAATAATTCCATAGGTATGACAACTATAAAATAATATGATTTAGGAAGAAGGTTTCAGGATTAGAGTGAAATAAAAGAAAAGCAGCCTATATATAAGGTCAAAATTGGAAGAAGAGAAAAGCTAGAAGCTGACTAATTCAAGATAAGTATCAGAAATAGAAAACTAAAAGTTATATTTTTTACTAAGATAAGACAAAAAACAATGGACAAATAGTTTTGAAATTGAATGCTTCTTTCCAGGGTCTTAAGAAATGGGTGAACATTGATGATTCTATACAAAATGGAAGACCATAAAAACAACCTTTTGTGAAATGTTTGATGAAAAAATATGTTTAACTCTAGTGCTGACTTGTTATTCATTGTTCAGTTCAACTCAGTTCAGTCACTCAGTTGTGTCCCACTCTTTGTGACCCCATGGACTGCAGTATGCCAGGCCTTCCTGGCCAACACCAACTCCCAGAGTCTACTCACCGATGTCCTTCACGTTGGTGATGCCATCAACCACCGCATCCTCTGTTGTCCCCTTCTCCTCCTGCCTTCAATCTTTCAGCATCAGGGTCTTTTCAAATGAGTCAGTTCTTCGCATCAGGTGGCCAAAGTATTGGAGTTTCAGTTTCAACATCATTCCTTCCAATGAACATTCAGGACTGATGTCCTTTAGGATGGACTGGTTGGATCTCCTTGTAGTCCAAGGGACTCTCAACAGTCTTCTCCAACACCACAGTTCAATAGCATCAATTCTCAGTGCTCGGCTTTCTTTATAGTCCAAATCTCACACCTGTACACGACTATTGGAAAAACCATAGCCTTGACTAGACAGATCTTTGTTGGCAAAGTAATGTCTCTGCTTTTTAACATGCTGTCTAGGTTGATCATAACTTTCCTTCCAAGGAGTAAGTATCTTTTAGTTTCATGGCTGCAGTCACCATCTACAGTGATTTTGGAGCCCAAGAAAATAAAGTCTGCCACTGTTTCCGCTGTCTCCCCATCTATTTTCCATGAAGTGATGGGACCAGATGCCATGATCTTAGTTTTCTGAATGTTGAGCTTTAAGCCAACTTTTTCACTCTCCTCTTTCATCTTCATCAAGAGGCTCTTTAAGTCTTTTTCACTTTCTGCCGTAAGGGTGGTGTCATCTGCATATCTTCAGTTGTTGATATTTCTCCTGGCAATCTTGATTCCAGCTTGTGCTTCATCCAGCCCAGCATTTCTCATGATGTACTCTGTATATAAGTTAAATAAGCAGGGTGACAATATACAGCCTTGACGTACTCCTTTTCCTATTTGGAACCAGTCTGTTGTTCCATGTCCAGTTCTAACTGTTGCTTTCTGACTTGCACACACAACAGAAAACTGTTGTTTTCTGACCTGTTGCTTTTCTAACTGCTTTCAAGAGGCAGTTCAGGTGGTCTGGTATTCCCATCTCTTTCAGAATTTTCCACAGCTTATTGAAATCCAAACAGTTAAAGGCTTGTTGTTCACTGTAATTTGAAAGAAATCAGTATTTACATTGGATTTTACACATGGAAATTTGTGAAGCGGAGTTAAAGGGAAACTTCTAAGTGAAGTCCAGCCATCATTCATTCATTCACACATTTATTTGATATTCCATAATTCACTCAAGAAATATATTCATCAACAGCTGGGGGCAGAACAGTGAGTAAACAGGTAAAAATCCTTACTTGTTGGCTGGTAGGAAGATACGAATAACAAACAAGTAAAGAAACACATAAAACAGCAATAAGGGCTCTGTAGAAAGAAAAACAATAAGGAGTGGTGATAAAGAGAATGGAAGTAATTGCATTGGTAAATGCAACTTAAATAGGATTTTGGGAAGAAGGTTTCACTGAGAAGATGGCATCTGAGTAAGATCTGAAGGTAAGAGATGACACCTGTAGATATTAGGCTGGCCAAAAATTCATTCAAGTTTTCCATACCAGCTGATGGAAAAACCTGAATGAATTTTTTGGCCAAGCCAATACCTAGTTGGAGAGTTGCTCAGGAGTAGCAAATGCAGAGAGCTTGAGACAGTGGTGTGCCTGGCATCAGGGCAGGTACCAGAGGTGTATAGTTATTGCTCAGCCACCCAGTTGAGTCTGACTCTTTGAGACCCAATGGACTGCAACACGCCAGGCCTCCCTGTTCCTCACAATCTCCCAGAGTTTGCTCAAGTTCATGTCCATTGCATCAGTAATGCCATCCAGCCATCTCATCCTCTGACCATCATCTTCTCCTTCTCCTCTCAATCTTTCCCAGCATCAGGAAAATTTCCAGTGAGTTGGCTGTTCACATCAGGTGACCAAAATACTAGAGCTTCAGCTTCAGCATCAGTCCTTCCAATGAGTATTCAAGGTTGATTTCCTTTAAGATTGACTAGTTTCATCTCCTTGCTCTCCAAGGAACTCTCAGGAGTCCTCTTCAGCACCACAGTTCAAAGGCATCAATTCTTTGTCACTCTGCCTTCTTTACAGAACAGCTGTTACAATCTTATGTGTCCACTGGGAAGACCATAGCCTTGACTATACAGACCTTTGTCATCAATGTGATGTCTCTGTCTAGGTTTGTCATAGCTTTCCTGCCAAGAAGCAATCGTCTTAGATTTCATGGCTGCAGTCACCCTCCACAGTGATTTTAGAGCCCAAGAAGAGGAAATCTGCTCAGTGCTTCCACCTTTTCCCCTTCTATTTGTCATGAAGTAATGGGGCCATGATCTTAGTTTTTTTTTTTTTTTAATATTTATTTGTAAGCCAGACTTTTTACTCTCCTCCTTCACTCTCATCAAGAGATTATTTAGAGGTATAGAACATGCCAAAAGGCCCACTCTGGGCAGATAAACTATTAAAAGATGTCCTGTTATATGGACTGATGCAGAATTTCAGTCAGGAGCACCCCTAGCTTGTAAGACGTCCTAGGCAAATAATTTCTGTGGGCTTTGTCTTTATAAAGTATTTGATTAACTGGTATTACATTTTAACGGTCCATGTAAGAAGATTTAGAATAATGAGTAGATTTATTTAAGTGAAAGTCACTCAGTTATGTCCGACTCTTTGCGACCCCATGGACTATATAGTCTATGGAATTCTCCAGGCCAGAATACTGGAGTGGGGAGCCTTTCCTTTCTCTAGGGTATGTTCTCAACCCAGGGATCAAACACAGGTCTCCTGCATTGCAAGCGGCTTCTTTACCAGCTGAGCCACAAGGGAAACCCAATGAATAGATATGAGGCACTTATTTGTTTATTGGGAGCAGTCATCCTGGCTGCAGAAGGTCAGGGATTACTATTCAGCCTTTCTGTTCCCAGCTCCTGGTACTCAGACCCTTACGAGAGGTACTTTCTACCAATTTGTTAATTCCATTGCCTGCTTCATTAGCCTGCTGCCTAATCATCAATTCAATCTCTAGGCCTTGGCAAGATTCTGTCCAATTAACTGTGCAATTTTATTAGACCAACTGGTGTACTTGAAATAGAGACTTCAGTAAGAACACTATTGTAATAATCTGGGAAATGGATGATAGTGATGAGCTGTGTCAAATACTGCTGAGACATCAAAAAACTTGAGGTCTGATGAATGACCATTGGATCATCAGTCTTCCCTGATTGTTCATCTGGATTAATGAGTGAACACCACCAGAAGTAGAAAATTCCTTGCTAAAGTACTCATTCTGTATTTCCAAAGCTGTGCATGTTGCATTGCTGCTTAAGATAAGCAATGTCTAAAATTTAATATTTAATTCCCTGATAAGTCCATGCACTAGTTTAGTTTTTATCTTCTGAGAGCACCACAAAGAACAAATCAACATGGAAAACTTTCCTCCATTAAATCTGTTTTTAATAGTAAAGGAGAGCTTCAACTAAGAATTTGGTGCAAGGAAAACTTAAATTCTCATCCACATTCATAATTCCCTAAGAAACTTATCCATTGTTGTATTTTTGCCAAGGATTACAGACTGATTTGGTGATTTAGGCATTGTGCATACATGCTCAGTGGCTCAACCGGTCCAACTCTTTGTGACCCCAAGGATTATAGCCTGCCAGGCTCCTCTGTCCATGGGATTCTCCAGCCAAAAGTATTGGAGAGGGTTGACATTTTCTTCTCCAGGGGCTCTTCTCATCCCAGGGTATGAACCTGTGTCTCTTGAGTCTCCTGCATTGGCCAGCAGATTCTTTACTACTGTGCCACCTGGGAAGCC
This sequence comes from Dama dama, assembly GCF_033118175.1. NCBI lineage: Eukaryota > Metazoa > Chordata > Mammalia > Artiodactyla > Cervidae > Dama > Dama dama. The sequence continues at coordinate 41,954,054 of NC_083705.1, read as the reverse complement.
CCAATTTAGGCATCAGAGCAAATTAGAGAAACCACCTGCAATGCAGGAGACACAAAAGATATGGGTATGATCGCTGGATTAAGAACATCCTCTGGAGGAGGAAATGGCCACCCACTCCAGTGGCCATTGCCAGAAAAAATTACATGAACAGAGGAGCCTGGCAGACTACAGTCCAAAGGGTCACAAAGAGTCAGACATGACTAAGCAAATAAGTATGCAGTTAAATAAGCAATGGAATTAGCAGGATAGTAAAAAGTGGCTCAAGTAAGGATTTGGTTACCAGGGGCTAGAAATGAGGGTGCTCTTATAATAATCCTGCCCCCCATCTATAACCAGGTTGATTGTTGACACTCTACCATGCACCTGGTTAGGCAAGAGTCACCTTCATGCTTTTTGCTTTGGGTCACAGTTGATTTCAGAATGTTGGTCAATTCAAACTCATAGACACAGGTAAATAGGCACTTTTATCAGGACGTTTCTGAACATTAGAATATGGTCAGAAACACTCCAACTGTAGAATGATTCCCAAGAACAGAAACTTAGAGCTAGGCCTTCCTTATGATAGCAGAAGTATATTCTACATGCAAAACAGGGTCATTAAATGGTTTAGATGAACTAATATATGTGAATATCTTACTATTTAAAATGGTATTTTAGTTCAAAGAGCATTTTCTTTTATATCTGATACATATATGTACATATACATATATACATATACATATATATATATATGCCATTTTTCAGACTCATCTGAGATAATTCTGGTAAATGAGGTACAGAAATCAAAATATTGAAGCTGCAGACGGTAGATTTTCCTCTTTATGTTTTATTTTCTTAAAAAATGCTTTAAGAAATTACTTGAGAATTTGGTTCAGGTTATAAATAAGAAGCATCCAGGGATAAGACCCATCTATGAGTCAGCATGAGTCAGTAATTCAGTAAGCCTGGGAACTGGAAATGAGTTGGAATGTAATAACTTTCTAGTGCTTAAATGTGAATAAAGCTTTTTGAACGCCTGGAATTGCAAATGTCTGTGGTTGTCTGTTTGAAGATGATTTTGTAACACAAAGAAATTCAGGGAAAGGTCTTTCAGACAGGACAAAGAGTGGCTGCCCTGTCACATGAAGAGAAATTTTGACTTGAGTAACTCAAACATGATGAAGTAAGAAGTTCTATCGTGTGAAATCTGGGAGCATCCATAACTAGTTGAAAGCTTGAATTGCTGGAAATGAAATTTGAAACAAGCCATTTCAAGGATGGATGCCAAAAAATCTAACATTATAAAACAACTAGAACTTTCAAGTTTTTTAACACTGTAAGATAAAGAGGAGTCCCCATTTATTGAAGGGAGTAGCTAAATTTTATTTTATCTGTGTCTTCAGATCTATAGATGGTAGGTTCTGTGGTGATGATGGTATGATCTCTAAGTAAGTGGCTTGTGAATTCCTGTTATAGGAAAGCAAACAAACAGCAAACTATTACTCAATGCCAACCACTGAGCTAATTAACTTAGAGATGGAAACAGGGATATTTAGAAGTTATACATTGTAAGCAGTACTGACATTCTAAGTGATTAAAAAAACAGAACAGCATAGTCAGAGACCAATCAGAATGGGCTGTAGCATCATCCAGAAAGGATACCTCCTGCAGCCAATCAGTAGAGCCTTAGTATCTAGTGAAAGTCCCTCAGTCGTGTCTAACTCTTTGTGACCCCATGGACTATACAGCCCATGGAATTCTCCAGGCCAGAATACTGGAGTGGGTAGCCATTCACTTCTCCATGGGATTTTCCCAACCCAGAGATTGAACCCAGGTCTCCCGCATTGCAGGTGGATTCTTCACAGGCTGAGCCACAAGGGAAGCCCCAAGTAGAGCCCTACTTGTAAATAACTGATGAATATCCGTCCTGATTACAAGTAAATTCATCGAACAAGTTAACGATATGAATGAGACCTTAGTTTCAACCTAGTTAACTGAGTAACTCTCCCTGTCACATATACATCTTTAGTTCATTTTTTGTGTGTGTGTTGGGATTTGATCATTACTATCTAAACTACTATTTGGAAAAGAATACAAATTGCTGAGATTGTCAGAAGCAATCTTAAACATTTTCAAGCAATACTGTTGCTCAGTCCTAAGTCTTATCTGACTCTTTGTGACCCCACGGACTGCAGCATGCCAGGCTTCCCTGTCCTTCACTAACTCCTGGAGTTTGCTCAAATTCGTGTCCATTGAGTTGGTAATGTGTCTCCTTTGGCCTTAAATCTTTCCCAGCGATAAGCAAATTAATTTCAGTAAGGACTTCCCAGGCAGCTCAGTGGTAAAGAATCTGTCTGCCAAAGCAGGAGACATGGGTTTGATCCCTGGGTCAGGAAGATCCCTTAAGAAGGAAATGGCAAACCACTCCAGTATTCTTGCCTGGGATATTCCATGGACAGAGGAACCTGGCGGGCTAGAGTCCATGGGGTCGCCTAAAAGTCAGATATGACTTAATGACTAACAACAATAAAGGGTAGATGATAATTGACTAAGTCAATTATTTCTCAAGAGTTTTGTAAAAGTATGATTGCTACTTATTTGATTTTAGTTAAAAAACCCCCAAAGTGGCTGGGTTTGTAGGATATATTAAGGAAGCTCACCTAGTGTATACACTTTCCTGTGACTTTGAGTGGTATTCTGTGGCTTGCCCTTTGTGCTTGGTTTAGTTCAGTTCAGTTCAGTGGCTCAGTTGGGTCCAACTCTTTGTGACCCCATGAACTGCAGCACGCCAGTCCTCCCTGTCCGTCACCAACTCCTGGAGTCTACCCAAACCCATGCCCATCAAGTTGGTGATGCCATCCAGCCATTTTATCCTCTGTCGTCCCCTTCTCCTCCTGTCCCCAATCCCTCCCAGCATCAGGGTCTTTTCCAATGAGTCAACTCTTCGCTTCAGCATCAGTCCTTCCAATGAACACCCAGGACTGATCTCCTTTAGGATAGACTGGTTGGATCTCCTTGTAGTCCAAGGGACTCTCAAGAGTCTTCTCCAACACCATAGTTCAGAAGCATCAATTTTTTGGTGCTCAGCTTTCTTCACAGTCCAACTCTCACATCCATACATGTGCTTGGTTAGGGTGCTACAATCAGCATTGCTGATTTCTTATTTATGGTGCTGTAATTTTAAAAGCAGCAAATTGGAATTACTGATGTGGCAGCTTATATTTTACCACACTTCTAAATCATACTGTTGGCTGTAATTTAGAGTTAGATGATCCTGGATGCATTCCCAAGTGCCTTCAGACCTACTTGTGTGGTAGGCCAGTGCTAAGTTAAAAACTTCGCAATAAACTGTGTACCTGAATAGGTAGTTGAAAGTAAATGCTATAGAGAAAGATTTATAAGTAGGAGACCTTTTTTAAACGATTATTTTCAGTCAGATTTATCATATTGAAAGGCTTTTGATTTTCATACAATTCACATACAGATTATCTAAGATCTATTTCTTTAAATAATTTTTTTCATTCTTATAGAGTATATAGAAATAAAATGGATTCAAAACAGGAAAAATTCTGTTTTGCAAGATGAAGAGTTCTGGAGATTGGTTGTGCAACCATGAGAATGTACTGACTACTGAAATGCCCATTTAAAAATGATTAAGATGGTAAATTCATGTTGTGTATATTTTACCAAAAAGTTTTAAAATGCTGGAAGAAAATGGGCAAAAGACAAGCAAAAAACTATGATATGTGTTTGAGGACTCCTAACTCACTTCACTCATGAAAGGTCTAGCAAACTTCAAATATCTTTAGTCATGTAACTTCTTAATCAGCTGTCTTTGAAGCACCCACAGTAACTTATTTCCTGTAGATTGGATATATGAAGGTGGAGGCTTTTGTTTATTTTGTTCAATGCTATATCCTCATTGCCTGGAACAGTGTATGACATGGTGCACACAACTAATATGAGATCACATTTCTTAGTTTCTGTTAACTTATTTTTTAAGAGCTAAAAAACAAGTCAATCCGTGAGGATAAATTTTTTATGCTCCTCAATTCTAGAAGCAATGTATTCTAAAGCTCTGGTTTTGAATATAATATACAGTCCATTTCACAATATTGTTTATGCAACCATATTTTACAGTCCCACAACACTATCTCCTAAACATACCTCACACGTTTTACTGCTCTCTGGAAATTTAGCAGATGTATTGAGCACAGAATTTTGAATTCCAGAAAGACTGGGAATGCCTAAGTTACACCTTCCAGCTTTTCATATTAGCAAGAATCCTCATAATGTTTATAAACCAATGAATACCAGGAATCCTCAAGAGGGAAATTATAACATACTGTGCTTCCCAAACACTTTTAATCACAGAACACTGTGAGTGTGTGCATGTGTAAAGTAGCTGTTAAATATTTCCTGGAAAGAATGTTCTCCAACCCAGCATTCATTCCAAAGAATAGAGTTTGGAAATTAACCCTCAAAGAGGGTTGATTCTGGTTGATTATAAGTCAGTGGCACTATCTGTTGGGTGGAACCCATATTAAGTTTCCACTTAATTAATGTGGCCCAGGTGTCCTGTTGCATGAGCTAATTAGTTTTAATATTTACAGAATCTCCAAGAAATCCATCAATCCCCTTTATTAGTTTAGCCTCTGACACCAAGTTATGTGTAAAGAAGTAGTGTTCTCAGAACCATTCATTTTCAGACCACACTCAACTTCTTAGCAGATTCTTCCTTTCTGCTACTTTTTATCAAAGCTCTCCACTATTCAGCTCTACAAGGTCAACAGTTTGTTTTTCTAATATAAAGTGATTCATTTTATTTTTTTCTTAGCAGTTTTTTAGTTCATTTGCAGCATAATATTTTTGCAAGCACCTAACTCATCCAATAAGACAAGACAAAATACAGTATATGAAATATCAATTATGTATACAATATGTTCTTTAAATTATTGTCACATTTTGCAGATGTAAAGTTTTAGTAACATTTTAAAATTAAAATTGTAAAGCAGTTCACTTTCGTTTTTCCAACATGAGATAGTTTTTCCAGTTCATTAACAGGTAGAAAAGCTTTTTATTTTTGGAGTCATGTTTTTGTATTATATTTAAAATCCATCTCACAAAGATTTAGGTATATATAATCTTTTTTTTCTAGTTGATGTATATTCATAAACTGTTTAAATCGATGTTTTATTATGAGATATTACTGAAATATATGATGAACACAATTTATATGGAGCAACCAACTCCAAAGAAATTTTTTGGTAAAGATAAGAATCCTTTTTGTCTTATTTTAAAACAATAAATATATTTGGTTATTTGCATAAACTAGGATGCAGCTGCAATTATGATATTTTAATTATGGTGGTGTTGGTAAAAAACATTATTGATAATTTGAAATCACCAAAGAGATTTTGTCTATTTATTCTCATCTAATATTTGCAATTTTCCTGCAAGGTAGATATTTTTATAAACTGCAAAATGATACTGAGAAAGAAAGAAGTTAAGTCACTTCCTTATGTTTCTATAGTTAGTAAGATGAGCTAAAACTTAAATCTAAATTTACCACATCCAGTTTTGAGTCTTCTTTCATTAGATGACAACTACTTGTGTTCTTGCTAAAAATATATATAATTCAAACAATTCAACCAGTTTTTGAATGATAAAATCTTAGGAAAGGAACTGATGAATCAAAAGACACATATATTAAGTATATTAGTATAAGTTGTCAAAATCTTTCCAAAGGCTGAGCCAGTTACATTTTTACACAGGAGTTTCTATTTACTCATGCTGCAGACAAATGCATGTATTATTAATACTAAAAAATTAATACCTTCTTTTTTTCCAGTAGTTTTGATTTCTTAAGCATGAATTACTTTGAGGATTTTCTAATGTTTTTATACACATGTATAGTTTTTTTAATAAAATACTTTTATTTTACTCTTCTTTAGAAAAACTGTTAGCTTTTTCTTATTGATTTGTAAAAACTCATAGTACCTAAAGAAAATTATCCATACTTTATTGGCATATAAATTAGCGTGGAACTAAATTTATCCTTATGACAGCACTCTTCTCACACTTGCATTCCAATATATTTTCTTTAGTGGTAGAGAAGGAGTGGAGTGCCAGCTAACACACTGGGAATTCAACACAATCTATGGTCTATTTTTTCTGTGCCTTGCTCTGTCTGTAGTTTATTTATTTCCCATCAGATTCTCTTTCATGTCAAAATATGGATATGCTCATAGGAGAGTGTCACACATGCAAAAGTCATCTGTTGTGAAAGTCACAGAAGAAAGTTTGAGAAATATTTATCTAGCATATCATCCCATTTCTAACGAGTAGAGTGGTGGAAGTAAATAGGTAGGAGGGGAAGTAAACCCATGCGCAGGGACGGGGTGACTCACGAAGAGTCATGGGACTAATGAGCATCAAGGCCAAAGACTAAGACCCTCTTAGAACCCTTACTTTTCTACCCCTGCTCTCTTTTGATGCATAAATTCTTCTGCCTTGGCATTCCATTTCTTCTTCAGATCCAAGCAAGGAAAAACAGCATCCTAAGAAGCTCTGCAACATTCTTGATATGGTTTCCCATAAAACCCCCTTGACAATTAGCTAATATGAAGCATTCACATGAGTTTATTTGGGAATTGGCCGCTGCTGTGTTTTCACTGTTGTTGCTGCTGCTGAAATAGTTTGAGTCTGAAATCATGATGACTGTGGTTACATTTCTTTGGCCAAAGGATATTGTGAAAGACTCCATCGCCACAGAAACAGATGAATATTCCTCTGCTCATACTGGAAAAAAAGTGAATTGGTGACAGCAGCTCCGGCCACTTCATGGGAGGCCTCTAGCCATGACTCAGGCTCGTGAGTTGATGTCCCCAAATAAGATGATCCATTTCCTCTCCTATTGGTCCATGTGGCAGCTTGCAGGATCCTTGGACACTGACCAGTTTCTTTGATTTGAAAAGTTATTTTTCCACCAACTATTTTCCAGGTTTCTGTTAGCTTTCGTAAAGGAAGGATGGCCCTGTTATACTGTCTGGAAAAAGAAGCTACTCTCTTAAAGCTAATAATTAGTGTCTGACTTTTGAGTCATAATTTTTTCCTTTAATGTTTCAAAATAATAAATCTAAGTATAGGAAATTTAAAAAATACAAACAAAAATCCAAAGAAATCACCTTCTATGCCAGCATCCCAATATTAAATCTATCGACGTAGTGAGTAGTTTCTTTCCTGTGAATTTATGTCTCATGGCCTTTTAAGGGTTTGATTTAACTAGAGGAAACATAAAAGAATACAAGATCAATTAATTTTATATACTCAGATGATATAGTATTTTCATTTGATGAAACATTCATCTCTATGGTATGAAATACTCAGAAATATGTAATGTAGGAGTGTGGCTAACAGGCTGATTTCAGAAAGCTTGTCATAAAACTGGCTTCTTGGTTAACTTAGTGGTGAATTTTTCTGTAAAAAAGAAATCACTAAGCACTTTAGCTTTACTTTGCCCATCTCCAAAATAGGGTTTCATGACCCCTAAATTATTTTTAACATTTATACTTTTATGATTCTGCTCAAAGGAAGACATAGGGAAATCTTTCAACCCAATTAAGTGTGTGAGAAACATCAGAACTAGTTATAATGTCTTAATTTACCATCTCAGAAACAGGAGCAACATCAGACTGTTAGTTATTTTTAGTTACAGATATATTTTGGCTTTTTGAGAAACCAAGAAAATGACTCTTCCTTTGCAAGAATTCTATCTGTTGCGTAGTTTAACAGTTTCCTTTTAAATTTGATCACAGTTTTAAAAGGCTTCTGGGATTTATCAAGATGGTATCTTTCTTTTTCTTGTAAATAATGGTCTCAATATTTTAATTAAAGAACATGAGTTCTTTATGGAAATCCAAACAAATCCAAAAAAGTACAAAGCAGACATAAAAATTTCTCCAAATCCCATCACCACAAAATAACTAGTATTAGCATTTGGTCAACATCATTACAAATAGCATCTGGACATTTATATAGAGAAAACTATGAACAAAAAAACTAACAAAAAGGTGGAAAGGAAGCATGATAAATTTGCATAGTATGTAATCCCAGCTCTCTATATAGGATTACTTTCATAGTATCATGATCATTCTACATGTATAATTTTAATACAATTTTAAAGTTTGAATGTACTTGAAGCAGATAGAAAAAATAAGGAAACTGAATTTGAAGTGAAGGGTATACTGAACTTCACTCAGATCAATATTTCTTCAACCTGAAAAACAGAGGAAACAATTATGAAGAATATGAGAAGGCTATAATCAATTCCCTGGTGGCTCAGACAGTAAAGAATCTGCCTGCAATGTAGAGATCTGCATTCGATCCCTGGGTCAGGACGATCCCCTGGAGAAAGGAAGGGCTACACGTTCCAGTATTCTTGCCTGAAGAATTCCATGGACAGAGGAGTCTGGTGGGCTACAGTCCATGGGGTGGCAAAGAGTCGGATACGACTAAATGACTAACACTTTCACTTTTTCACTTATTGTTTTTTAAGATTTTTAAATTTCTGCAGACACAATCCTTACAGTTGTTTAATGTTTGTTGTATGTTTAATTAATTCAGTGATCATCACCAGTTCTTTCCCCAAAGCCTCTAAGTGTCCGGGTTGTGCTCTTTCTTGTGTTCAGTCGCTTAGTCGTGTCCGACTCTTTACGACCCTATGAACTGTAGCCCACCAGGCTCCTCTGTCCATGGGACTCTCCAGGCAAGAATACTGGAGTGGGTTGCCATGCCTTCCTCCAGGGCAGCTTCCCGACCCAAGGATCGAGCCCATGTCTCTTATGTGTCTCCTGCATTGGCAAGCAGGTTCCTTACCCCTAATGCCACCTATTTCAGGCTACAGACAGCATTGTTTTATGAAGATACAAAGCCAGCATGACTAAGCACAGGCAACAGGATACAAAAGTTACAGTTAAAGGAATATATCCATATGGAGTCAGGTTTGTTTTTCTCTGTTACAATTTCATTTCCTTTTCTAGCTGTTTGTTTGTAGTTCACTGACTTCATTAAGATGAATATTCTGAATTCTTTGTCAGGCAGTTCTTAGATATTCATTTCTTCAGGGTCAGTTATTGAAGCTTTGTTAGTTTCCTTTAGTGGTGTCAGGTCTGCCTGATTCCTTAAGATTTTTGCATTAGTTTCTGTGCATTTGCAGATGGGTCTTCTCCTCTCGCCTCTGTCAGCAGTTGAGTGGAACTGTTGACTTGCTCCCGGCCCCAGTGGGCTGTAGGATGTGCTGCACAGCTGCCTGGCACCTCTAGCCAGGCTTCCTGACTTGATGGGCTGGAGGCTATGCTCAGCATCTGGGTGGTACTGAGAACTTGCTTCTTTGTCCAGCGGGCTCTAGAATTGGCTCTGCACCCATGAGGGTCACTGGACAGGGATCCAAACTGAACAAAACTACCCATCAAACTCCCTGTGTGTGCAAACACAGGGATACAAGTGTAAATTCTCTATTTACTGAAGAATTTTCTCTTTTAAGTATCAATTCTAAGAAAATTTAACAACAGAATCATACTGTTCAGAATCTTGGGTACTTTTCCTCAATAACCATTTCTTAAGCAGCATTAAGTCCTACCTATTTATCCAGTGAATGTTTATTGAGATTTTTACAATTTCTATTTCACTTAGGTCTTCAGTTCAGTTCAGTTCAGTCGCTCAGTCGTGTCCGACTCTTTGCGACCCCATGAATTGTAGCATGCCAGGCCTCCCTGTCCATCAGCAACTCCCAGAGTTTACTCAAACTCATGCCCATCGAGTTGGTGATGCCATCCAGCCATCTCATCCTCTGTCGTCCCCTCCTCCTCCTGCCCCCAATCCCTTCAAGCATCAGGGTCTTTTCCAATGAGTCAACTCATCCCATGAGGTGGCCAAAGTACTGGAGTTTCAGCTTCAGCATCAGTCCTTCCAGTGAATACCCAGGACTGATCTCCTTTAGGATGGACTGGTTGGACCTCCTTGCAGTCCAAGGGACTCTTAAGAGTCTTCTCCAACACCACACTTCAAAAGCATCAATTTTTTGGTGCTCAGCTTTCTTCAAAGTCCAGCTCTCACATCCATACATGACCAGTGGAAAAACCATAGCCTTGACTAGATGGACCTTTGTTGGCAAAGTAATGTCTCTGCTTTTTAATATGCTATCTAGGTTGGTCATAACTTTCCTTCCAAGGAGGAAGCGTCTTTTAATTTCATGGCTGCAATCATCATCTGCAGTGTTGTAGCACAAAAAAATTAAGTCTGACACTGTTTCCACTGTCTCCCCATCTATTTCCCATGAGGTGATGGGACCAGATGCCATGATCTTAGTTTTCTGAATGTTGAGCTTTAAGCCAACTTTTTCACTCTCTTCTTTCACTTTCATCAAGAGGCTTTTTAGTTCCTCTTCACTTTCTGCCATAAGGGTGGTGTCATCTGCATATCTGAGGTTATTGATATTTCTCCCGGCAATCTTGATTCCAGCTTGTGCTTCTTCTAGCCCAGCGTTTCTCATGATGTACTCTGCATATAAGTTAAATAAGCAGGGTGACAATATGCAGCCTTGACGTACTCCTTTTCCTATTTGGAACCAGTCTGTTGTTCCATGTCCAGTTCTAACTGTTGCTTCCTGACCTGCATACAGGTTTCTCAAGAGGCAGGTCAGGTGGTCTGGTATTCCCATCTCTTTCAGAATTTTCCACAGTTTATTGTGATCCACACAGTCGAAGGCTTTGGCGTAGTCAATAACACAGAAATAGATGTTTTTCTGGAACTCTCTCGCTTTTTCGATGATCCAGCGAATATTGGCAATTTGATCTCTGGTTCCTCTGCCTTTTCTAAAACCAGCTTGAACATCTGGAAGTTCTCGGTTCATGTATTGCTGAAGCCTGGCTTGGAGAATTTTGACTTAGGTCTTAGGAGGATCCAATTCTGTAATCTGGCTTTACTCTGACATCTGTACTCGGAAAAGCAAATAGGATAATTTGTCTTTTCTTTTTTCTTTCTTTATCCTTTCATTACCTTCCTCTTTCACTTTATTACGCTTGTTAAAAAATTAACTTCTTTGTAAATGTAATACACTAACATGATTAAAAAACTAACAAGTTTATTTAAAAAGATATGTCTTATTTCTATTCCTATCCTTTAAATTTCCAAGCATCTCCCATAAATCAGAGCTTCCATTAGTCTTATACTATACTTCTCAAGGTTTCTTAAGTATATAAAAATACAAATGAATATAGCATCTAATTTTTTCCATTTTACACAAAACATGCCATATTATATACTTTCTTATACATATATTTTTCCAATGTTCTGGAGATTTTTTCAAATTAAAAACATGGAAACCTCATTCATTTTTTACAGCAGCCTAAAATTCCTTTGCACAGCATATCAAAACTTCGTTTAAGCAGTTTACTATTGGTAGATATTTGGGCTAGTTTCAAGTTTTGATGTTAGAAATAATGCTAAAATCTGCTACATGCAATTTTAAATTTGATGTTCCAGGGTTTCAAAAGCTTATGTTGTTGCTTAATTGCTAAGTTGTATCCAACTCTTTGCCACCCCACGAACTGCAGCAGGCCAGGCTTCCCTGTCTTTCACTGTCTCCAGGGGTTTGCTCAAACTCATGTCCATTGAACTGATGATGTCATCCAACCATCTAATCCTCTGTCACCCTCTTCTACTCCTGCCCTCAATCTTTTACAGCATTAGGGTCTTTCCAGTGAGTTGGCTGTTCCCATCAGGTGGCCAAAGTATTGAGCTTCAGCTTCAGCATCAGTCCTTCCAATGAATATTCAGGACTGATTTCCTTTAGGATTGACTGGTTTGATCTCCTCACAGTCCAAGGGACTCTCAAGAGTCTTCTTCAACACCACAGTTCAAAAGCATCAATTCTCTTTCAGCAAATTAGAGATACCAGGGGAACATTTCATGCAAAGATGGGCATAATAAAGGACAGAAATGGTATGGATCTAACAGAAGCAGAAGATACTAAATGTAAATCAATTACACTTCAATAAAATAAATTTTTGAAAATATGCAGGAGGAAGAATCTTCTTTGGCTGGTAACCTGAACCTTAAAGCTGATGCTTTTATGTATATATAATATACACATAAACAGAAAAATTGGCATTTCTAAGTATTAAATAAACACTAGATTATTAAAGAAATAACCCTGAGAATTCTGGTTAACAACTTAGGAAAAAAATGGAGACCCTTACTTCACAACATGCTACAAAATAAAATTACAAATTGAGAAAGGAAATGTAATAAACCAAAAATAAATTAATAAATAGAACCACTTAAAAGGATTAGTTGAAAAGTTATGTAAATATTTACCTTACTCAAGCCTGGGAAAGGTCATTCTCTGGGAAAAACAAAGTACAAAAAGACAGGTCCTTAAATTTACTACATAAAAATTAATACATTTTACATTCCAAAAGGCCATAAAATTGATAAGCTATCTGAGAAAATGATAGATAGATATCTTTCTGGAAAATAATTAAAAAATAGTAATCTCAGGAAAAATTGCACTTTAGATCATGTTTATAAAATGCTTAATGATACAGGAAAATGATAATGATTTACTATCAATTATAACTGCAAAGAGAGCCAACTGAAATATGAAATGTTCATGGTCATTAGCTTTGCGTGATAGGATTATACAAGCTTTTTATGTGTTCATATTTTTCCAAATTGTCTCAATTTTCTTTTATACTAAAAAAGTTACATTTTTAAAAATGCAAAAGTCTGGAAAAAATTTCTTCACTAAATCCATTTCAGAGAATGGTGTGGGGAGCTATTTGAATAATGTATGTGATCTGCTTTTGAAGAAAGATTATTGTTAGAAATGTTCATGTTTGTCCTATTGAAAATGTGATGGAGATGATTCATTTTATTTCAAAAAGGCTGTATTTGAAACACCCAAAAAAGATGTCCTTTTCATTACAGGGGACTGGAATGCAAAAGTAGGAAGTCAAGAGACACCTGGAATAACAGGCAAATTTGGCCTTGGAATACAGAGTGAAGCAGGGCAAAGGCTAACAGAGTTTTGCCAAGAGAATGCACTGGTCATAGCAAACACCTTCTTCCAACAACACAAGAGTCTACACAGGGACACCACCAGATGGTCAACACAGAAATCAGATTGATTCTATTCTTTGCAGCCTAAGATGGAGAAGCTCTATACAGTCAGCAAAAACAAAACCAGGAGCTGACTGTGGCTCAGAACATGAACTCCTTATTGCCAAATTCAGACTTAAAGTGAAGAAAGTAGGGAAAACCACTAGACCATTCAGGTGTGACCTAAATCAAATCCCTTGTGATTATACAGTGGAAGTGAGAAATACATTTAAGGGACTAGATCTGATAGACAGAGTGCCTGAAGAACTATGGACGGAGGTTCATGACATTGTATAGGAGACAGGGATCAAGACCATCCCCAAGAAAAAGAAAGGCAAAAAAGCAAAACGGCTGTCTGAGGAGGCCTTACAAATAGCTGTGAAAATAAAAGAAGTGAAAAGCAAAGGAGAAAAGGAAAGATATACCCATCTGAATGCGGAGTTCCAAAGAATAGCCAGGAGAGATAAGAAAGCCTTCCTCAGTGATCAGTGCAAAGAAATAGAGGAAAAGAATAAAATGGGAAAGACTAGAGATCTCTTCAAGAAAATTAGAGATACCAAGGGAACATTTCATGCAAAGATGGGCATAATAAAGGACAGAAATGGTATGGACCTAACAGAAGCAGAAGATACTAAGAAGAGGTGGCAAGAATACACAGAAGAACTATAAAAAAAAAGATCTTCAAGGCCCAGATAATCATGATGGTGTGATCACTCATCTAGACCAGACATCCTAGAATGCAAACTGAAGTGGGCCTTAGGAAGCATCACTATGAACAAAGCTAGTGGAGGTGATGAAATTCCAGTTGAACTGTTTCAAATCCTAAAAGATGATGCTGTGAAAATTAAGATCATGGCATCTGGTCCCATTACTTCATGGCAAATAAATGGAGTAACACCGGAAACAGTGACAGACTTTTTTTTTTGGGGGGGGGGGGCTCCAAAATCACTGCAGATGGTGACTGCAGCCATGAAATAAAAGACACTTACCCCTTGGAAGAAAAGTTATGACCAACCTAGACAGCATGTTAAAAAGCAGAGACATTACTTTGTCAACAAAGGTCCGTCTAGTCAAGGCTATGGTTTTTCCACTGGTCATGTATGGATGTGAGAGTTGGACTATAAAGAAAGCTGAATGCTGAAGAATTGATGCTTTTGAACTGTGATGTTGGAGAAGACTCTTGAGAGTCTCTTGGACTACAACGAGATCCAACCAGTCCATCCTAAAGAAATTAGTCCTAGATATTCATTGGAAAGATGGATGTTGAAGCTGAAACTCCAATAATTTGGCCACTTGATTTGAAGTAGTGACTCATTTGAAAAGACCCTGATGCTGGGAAAGTTTGAAGGTGGGAGGTGAAGGGGACAACAGAGGATGAGATGGTTGGATGGCATCACTGATGTGATGGACATGAGTTTGAGTAGGCTTCAGGAGTTGGTGATGGCCAGGGAGACCTGGCATGCTGCAGTCCATGGGGTCACAAAGAGTCGGACGCAAATGGGTGGCTGAATTGCACTGTATTTAAAAAGTGTGCTTGTATGCTTAACACTGTATATCCTATTATCATTTTGTAAGTTTACAAAAATGTCACAAGTGGGATAAACAACACAGTAGGTTACGATTGCCTAAACTCCATCACTGGCAGTGTGTCTTGGGTACATCATTTATCTTTCTGCCTTTGAGCTTATTTCCCAGGTGGTGCTAGTGGTAAAGATCCCTCCTGCCAGTGCAGGAGATGGAGCAGACACAGGTTCCATCCCTGGGCCAGGAAGATGCCCTGGAGGAGGACATGGCAAACCAGTCCAGTATTCTTGCCTGGAGAATCCTCATGGATGGAGGAGCCTGGCTGGTTATAGTCCATGGGGTTGCAACGAGTCAGACATGACTGAAGTGGCTTAGCATGCATGCATTCTACACCTGACGTTTAAGTTTTAAACTTAAGTAATGTCTAGGCTTGTCAGGGAGCCTCTTGGCTTGGGAACGCATGAATGCATGCTAAGTCCCTTCAGTTGTGTCTTACTCTTTGTGACCCATGGACTGTAAGTCAGCCAGACTCCTATGTCCATGGGATTCTCCAAGTAAGAATACTGGAGTGTGTTGCCACGTCCTCCTTCAGGAGATCTTCTTGACCCAGGGATCGAATCTGTGTCTCCTCCGTCTCCTGCATTGGCAGGAGGGTTCTTTACCACTAGTGCCACCTGGGAAGCCCTTGACTTGGGAAGCTAGCAGTCTATTTGCATGGAACAAAGAGGACCATTTAGGCCATAATATCCTAATATTGGGCTTCCCAGGTGGCGCTAGCGGTAAAGAAACCACCTGCCAATGCAAGAGACAAGTAAGACATGCAGGCTCAATCCCTTGCTGGAGGAGGGGAAGGAACAGCTACCCACTCCAGTATTCTTGCCTGGAGAATCCCATGGACAGAGAATCTAGTGGGTCACAGTCCATGGGGTTGCAAAGAGTTGGATATGACTGACTTAGCATGCATGCACATCCTAACATTATTAGCAGGGAGTCAGGTGGACCAGCAGTGCCCTTTAATCAAGTTAATCACACATAGAGAGTGAGTCTAAAAACACATAATTTCTCTTACTTGAATTTGTTTCTGGCTTATTCTTGTGATTTAAGAAAACAACAATCGAGCAAAAACCATGAAAACAATTTTAGTAAAACTTCCATAAGGTAAGAGAGTGTGAGGTACTTTACTAAGGAAGCCAATTGTTTATCCCATCACTTGAGCCTTCTATGGAGCTCTATAAAGTCAGGATAAGTGACCATGCCTGACGGGAGAGGACAGAGTGGCACTGATGCCCAAAGACATGCATTGATTAGACTCCCTCATGGGTCCTCCCAGAAGAACTTGAAAAGGAAGGACTTTTGCATAAGGTTAGAAAAATGCACCATCCTTGGGGCAAGAAGAAGTAACAACGAGTCATAATTTTGAGGCACAAATGAGATAAAGTGGGAGACCTGTGGAAAATACAAACTCTTCAGTCTAATGCTCTCCCAACTGAGCTATTTCAGCTACTGTTGAAAATACAGACTCTTATACTGTGTATTTGCTCAGTTCAGACACAATGTGACTAACCAAAAAGAAGGAGAACAAAGCTCAGTCTTTGGACTGGCTCTTCATTTTCTGTTTTCTCTTGCAGGGACCATAGCTCTTCACCTTTAATGTTCTGTGAGGCAGTGTCTTACATAAGTATTTGTGAAAAGATTTAAAAAAAAAAAAACAACAGGAAAGAATTTTAAAAATTAAAACAGGACCAAATTTAAAATCTGTGTTCAATTCAAGATAGTTCCATATGTGTAAACAAACTCATATATAATTGATGTATATTGGGTTATACTAAACATACTATTTGGCAGCTTCGTTTTTGCACCCAGTGCTATTCATTGACAATTTCCTGGGAGACATACTCCATTCAATGTAGAGGTTGCATAGTATTTCACCGCATGGAAACATCATGTTTTTTTAACCAGTCATGTACTGATGGAGATTCATCATTCTGTAAGTTTGTATTGAGTGTATGCTATGTAACAGACAACTGTGCTGAACATTGAGGCTCTGCAGTGAGCAGGATGGAGATTTTTCTCTGTGTAAAGAGCATAGAGCCTGGTGCAGAGCTTCCAAACAGATGTGCAGAGACATGAAATGACGAGCCAGGAGATGCTGATCTGGTCTGCCCTTGCAGTAGTTGGGCAGTGCCCAAGAGAGTGGGGAAGAATTTGATTCTGTTGCTTCTCCCTGTTTGATGCTCCTCTCAGGAGGGCAGTGATTAATGAGGCAGTCTGTGGTCTTTGCAGGCTGGGAGGAGAAAGTGACTTGAGCATGTGCTGCCCCATTACATCATGGTGAAAAGGTCAAGGAGGTGCGCTCAGCTGTCACCTGCTGAGGTCACCATGGTCGCCCATTGTGACCCCGAGCTCATGAGACCTATTGAAGGAGTTTGTATTCCAAGTGCCCAGGAACATGTGGCAAGATGCGATCAAAAGGAAGGGAGGCCGGGTGAGTTAACGTGGCAATGGCAGCTCCAGGTACCATCCTTTATTTCTGGTTCCACATATCAGGAAATTCTGTCCATTTCCTCTTTTTTTTTTTTTTTAATTTTATAATGTTTTTTTTTTTTTTCATTTATTTTTATTAGTTGGAGGCTAATTACTTTACAATATTGTAGTGGTTTTTGTCATACGTTGACATGAACCAGCCATGGATTTACATGTATTCCCCATCCCTATCCCCCCTCCCACCTCCCTCTCCACCCCCTATATGCAAAACAGAAAAAGAGATACAGATGTCCATTTCCTCTTGATGAGACTTTTGAGCGTTGGGTTCAGGGAACTGCAGCACGACTGCTCTAACAATGCCTGCTCATTCTGCAAATCAGCGCATCCCTTCTTGCCTGGAGAATCCCAGGGATGGAGGAGCCTGGTGGGCTGCCGTCTATGGGGTCGCACAGAGTCAGACACGACTGAAACGACTTAGCAGTAGCAGCAGCAGCAGCAGCAGCAGCAATATTTTGAAATGCTTGATATGAAAACAGTCTAACTGGGTTAAAAATCATTAGCATTCTTAAGCAAGAAATTTCCAAGTTTCACTTGTTGAGGGATTGAAAGGAAAATGTGTTTGACTCCTTAAATGTAAATTCATCTCTCATGTCCTGATGCAAAGAATCAGCTTCACAAGGATAAGTTCAAATTCAAATTTCTCACTTAAAAAAATTAGAAAGTATTTTATTTGGCTCAACAATTAATACCCTCCTTGTTTTTAATTATGCTTTTCTTATTATAAATATGTGGTATAAAAGTAATAATATTTTCACCCAATCTCAGCCAGAAAGCAACTAAATACCCCTGATTTTACTCTGGTGTCCCATGCAAATATTACCAGTCTTTGTTTCATCTGTGTTGTGAAATTATGCAGGCTAGGAAGCGCTGACTAATCACTACTTCTTAAACTAACTGTCGTAAAGGATAATTTTTCGAAGAATTTCCACTCTGCAATGCATTTTTACCTCTGTGACAAATTAAAATGAACAAATTAAACGACAAATTAAAATGTAATATGAATCACAGATATATCTTTTTTAATCCATCTCCCAGAATAATGGAAATAAAAGCAAAAATAAGCAAATGGGACCTACTTAAAAACTGTTGCACAGCAAAGGAGACAATAAACAAAAGACAACTTACAGATGGCGAGAAAATATTTGCAAATTATGTGGTGGATAAGGGATTAGTCTCCAAAATTCACAAACAGTTTATGACACTTAATAGCACTAAAATAAACAAAACTCATTCAAAAATGGGCAGAAGACCTGAACAGACATTTCTCTAAAGAGAACATATAGATGACCAATAAGCACATGAAAAGATGTTCAACATCAATAGCTATTAGAGAAATGGAAAACAAAACTACAATGAGATAAAAGCTCACATTGGTCAGAATGGCTATTATAAAAAATCCACAAACAACAAATGATGGAGAGGGTATGGAGAGAAGGGAACCCTCCTGCACTGTTGGTAGGAATGGAAATTGGTACAGACACTATAGAGAATGGTATGGAGGTTCCTTAAAAAACTAAAAATAGAGCTACCATATGACCCTGCAATACCACTCCTGGGCATATATCCAGAGAAAAACATAGCCTGAAAAGACACATGCATCCCAATGTTCATTGCAGCACTATTTACAATAGCCAAGACATGGAAGCAACCTAAATGTCCATTAACAGAGGAATGGATAAAGAAGATGTGGATATATATGTGTATATAAATATATATACACACATATAAAGGAATATTTCTCAGCCGTTGAAAGGATGAAATAATGCCATCTGCACCATCATGGATGGACCTAGAGAGCGTCATACTGAATAAGTCAGAGAAGGAGAAATATCATATGACATCCTTTATATGTGGAATCCAAAAAGAAATGATACAAAGGAGCTTACTTACAGAACAGAAAGACTCACAGACTTAGAAAATGAACTCGTGGTTGCAAGGGGGAAGGGATAGTTAAGGACTTTGGGAAGGTCATGTACACACTGCTATATTTAAAATGGAAAATTGACAAAAACCTATTATATAGCACATGGAACTCTGCTCATGTTAAGTGCCAGCCTGGATGGGAGGGGCATTTGGGGGAAAATGGATACATGTATATGCATGACTGAGTCCCTTCACTATTCACCTGAAACTATCACAACATTGTTAATTGGCTATACCTCAATACAAAACGTTTTTGGCATTAAAAATTAAATTAAAAATATAAAAAGGAAAAAAGTGAATGTCAAAAATAAATGACTAAAAAAGAAAAGGAAAAAAGACATAAAATACAAGCTTCTTTTTTAAAATCACTAAGTTCAACAGATATGACATTGTCTTGGCAAACTGCTACGAAAGTTTAAATGTGTTGGTCACTCAGCTGTGTCTGACTCTTTGCAACTCTATGGACTGTAGACTGCCAGGCTCCTCTGTCCATGGAATTCTTCAGGCAAGAATACTGGGGTGGGTAGCCAGTCCCTTTTCCAGAGGATCTTCCTGGCCCAGGGAACGAAGCTGGGTCTCCTCCATCACAGGCAGATTCTTTACCATCTCAGTCACCAGGGAAGCCTTGTAA
Source organism: Dama dama (assembly GCF_033118175.1). Lineage (NCBI taxonomy): Eukaryota > Metazoa > Chordata > Mammalia > Artiodactyla > Cervidae > Dama > Dama dama. The sequence goes on along the minus strand of NC_083705.1, from coordinate 41,934,292 downwards.
GTTTAATGCTTACTCTCAATTCCTTATCATATCAGACTCACTAAAAACCAAGTTGCATACTAACATTAGAAAGCAGACCATACTTTTTTTTTTTTTAAGTTTTTAAATTTTTTAAAAAATTTATTTATTTTTAACTGGAGGATAATTGATTTACAATATTGTGTTCATTTCTGCCATAAATCAACATGAGTCAGCCACAGTATGCATGTATCGCCTCTCTCTTGAGCTTTCCTCCCACCTCCCATCCCACCCACTCCTCTAGGTTGTCACAGAGTATTTGGTTTGTGCTCCGTGAGTCATATGGCAAACTCCCACTGACTATTATTTTATGTATGGTAATATATACATTTCCATCCTATTTTCTCAATTACTTCCACTTTCTCCTTCCCTCACTGTGTCCACAAGTCTGTTCTCTATGTCTGTGACTTCATTGCTACCCTGCAAATAGGTTCATCAGTATCATCTTTCTAGATCCCATATATATGAATTAATATATGATATTTGTGTTTCTCTTTCTGACTTACTTCATGCTATATAATAGGCTCTAGGTTCATCCACCTAATTAGAACAGACTCAAATGCATTCCTTTTTATGACTAACGTTTCATTGTATATATATACCACAGCTTTTTTATCCATTCATCTGTTGATGGACATCTAGGTTGCTGACCAAATCCCCTCAATTAAGTCTCACTCTCTTCCCTGGTGGCTCAGTTGGTAAAGAATCTGCCTGCAATTCAGGAGACCCTGGCTCGATTCCTGGGTTGGGAAGATCCCCTGGAGAAGGGAACAGCTACCCACTCCAGTATTCTGGCCTGGAGAATTCCATGGACTGTATAGTCTGTGGGGTCGTCAAGAGTCAGACACAACTGAGCAACTTTCATTCTCGCTCTATCACTGGCTCTCATAGTCCTGTTTAGAGTTAGCCTCGTTCTTCCTGAAGTTTACCACTCCTTTGCTTCAAACCACACCAAAGACAGTTTCTGAAACCCTGACAAGCAGGACCTTAAAGAGAGAGTGTGGTTGGTAACTTAACCCATTCATTCATTCAGTAAACTCGAGCCTCAATTCTGTGCTTGTCTCTTGAGTGAAGAATTTTATGTTTCAGAGAAACAGGAACTATGAAATGTGCCCTGTGGCCATTTAGAAACTTAAGGAAGGGACTTTCCTTGTGGTACAATGGATAAGAGTCTGCCTGCCAATAACGCGACACAAGCTCAATCCCTGGTCTGGGAAGATGCCACATGCCATGGAGCAGCATGTGCCACAACTATTAGAGCCCACAAACTCTAGGGTCTGTGAGCTGCAAGTACTGAGCCCGCACGCGGCAACTACTGAAGCCCATGCACCTAGAGCCCGTGCTCTGAAGCAAGAGAAGCCACTACAATGAGAATCCTGTACAACCACAACAAAGAGTTGCCCCTACCCTCCACAACTAGAGGAATCCCAAATACAGCAGCAAAGACCCAGTGCAACCATAAATAAATAAATACATAAATAATTGTTTAAAAAAGAAAGAAACTTACAGAAGACTTAAAAATACACTCCTGAAATGTCAGGGAGGCTGTATGACATGATGACTAATTGCTGCTTGGGCTTCAGAGTAGGACAGAGCTTTTAGGCTTGACTCTGCCACTTACTTAACCTCTTTGTCAGTTTTCTTATCTGTAACATGGGGTTGTCAGGCTAATGCATATAGTAAGCACTCATGAAAGATTAGCTATTGGTATTTGAGAAAAATTATAGGAGAGCACATGAGGTACAAATACTTTCCATTTGCACTGGACTTTACAGGTATGCTGTGGTTATTGTTTAGGAGCTGGTTAATTAAACTAACTATTGCCATAATCATTTGGCAACATGTCAAATCATGTATCAGATGGTCGGTGATACACTTTAAACTTACAGACTGTTACATCTCAGTAGAGATGTAAAACATTACATCTCAATAGTGTTGAAAAAAAGTTTGTTAATCTGATGAATCCAGAGATGAAGTCACACCCTAGTAATTAAGGGGCAGAAGTATCTCACTGAAGGAAGAAATCATTTGGTGTCAGTAATCAGTAAGAGTGGTGTATCTTCAGATCAGAATTCAGAGCTGAAAGGACAGGTTCAAGGTTGACTGGTAAGGTTTATCCATTCACTTATCTCTTAAGTAGTTTTTGAGCCCTCTTCTGCTATGCATGGCATGATAGTGTTTCTCTTTGACCACGGAGGTGACAGTGGGACCGGGAGGAGGCACGCCCCTGGGGGAGTTGACTTGAGACCTAAAGAGCAAAGAGCCTGCGACATGGTGCTTACAAGGCCCCAGGGTTGGAATTTGCTATCTGAGCCAAGGGTTGGCTGAAGTGGGATCAGAACTCCTGTGTTGGGTCAGCTGAACTATTTTTGTACATTTTTGCTTATATTTATATCCCAGTTGCCCTCCCTTGGTATTTAGCTAAGTCTTTTAAAAGTGCTCTGCAAAGGAAAATGAGGAACAGATTTGTGAAGACTTTTGAGAGTCCCTTGGGCTGCAAGGAGATCCAACCAGTCCATCCTAAAGGAGATCAGTCCTGGGTGTTCATTGGAAAGACTGATGCTGAAGCTGAAACTCCAGTACTTTGGCCACCTCATGCAAAGAGTTGACTCATTGGAAAAGACCCTGATGCTGGGAGGGATTGGGAGCAGGAGGAGAAGGGGACGGCACAGGATGAGATGGCTGGATGGCATCACTGACTCGATGGGCATGAGCTTGAGTAGACTCCAGGAGTTGGTGTTGGACAGGGAGGCCTGGCGTGCTGTGATTCATGGGGTCTTGAAGAGTCAGACACGACTGAGTGACAGAACTGAACTGAACTGAGGACATTCATAGTGGCTACTGCAGCCTGGACATTTGAGGTGACTCCCCAAGCATGGTGAGTTTTAGTCATCTCCTGGAGGGCATTTTGGAAACGTATCTTTAGTGGAGACCATGATTAGGAGCAATTGGTTTTCCCACTACTCATGTACACATGTGAGACTTGGACCATAAGAAAGGCTGAGTGCTGAAGAATTGATGCTTTCAAATTGTGGTGCTGGAGAAGACTCTTGAGAGTCCCTTGGACTTCAAGGAGATCAAACCAGTCAATCCCAAAGGAAATCAAACCTGAAGATTCAGTGAAAGGACTGATGCTGAAACTGAAGCTCTAAAATTTTGACCTCCTGATGTGAAGAGCTGACTCACTGGAAAAGACCCTGATGCTGGAAAAGATTGAGGGCAAGATGAGAAGGGGACGACAGAGGATGAGATGATTGGATAGCAGCACCAACACAATGGACATGAATTTGAGCAAATTTCGGGAGATAGTGAAGGACAGGGAAGCCTGGCATGCTGCAGCCCATGGGGTCACAAAGAGTCAGAGTCGACTGAGCAAGTGAACAACAACAACAATGAAGAATTCAGAGCAATGATAGTAAAGACGATCCAAAACCTCAACAACAGAATGGAGAAAATGAAAGAATCAACTAATACATTTAAAAGGACCTAGAAGAAAGAAAGAATGAACAGAGACGAACAACACAATTCCCGAAATTGAAAGTGGACCATACTTTGAATAACTCTGATCTGTTAGCATTTGGTTCAAAATGTGGGCTATTACAAGTACTACTGCAATTTAAATAGTTAGGTGTACAATTTAGTACAATTTTCTGATTATTTGCATACAATAAATTCTAAGAAATAGAAAAATAGTCTTCTAAAATTTCTTTCTTATATTATATATATATATCAATTTTTTAAACTGAAAGTGTGATATTTCTTGTTACTATACATATGACTACAAGTCAGCATTTCTGTTGTTAGTTTTAAGTATCAGTAGAATATGCATATTTTCTTCAAAATTACATATCTAGGCACAGCCAAAGCAATTTTGGAAAGAATAAAAGGAAAGTGATCAGTCTTTCCAATGTTAAGATTACCGTCATCAAGACAGTGTGCTACTGGTCAAGGGATAGAGACATTGATTGAATAGAAATGTATCATCCACACATATATGTTCAATTAATTTTGACATAGAGCAAAAGGAAGTGAAGAAGGGATTGGTTTTTCTATAAATGATGTTGAAGCAATGGAGAAATCTATACGGAAAATATGAACCTAAATTACAACTCACATTTATAAAAATAATTATCTCAAAAATAGATCATGAACTTAAATATGAAACAGAAAACTATAAAAACTTCTAAAAAAAAAACATGGGAGAAAATGTTTAGGACCTAGCATTAGGCAAAGAGCTCCAAGAGGTTACACTAAAATAAACAATAAGATCCTGCTGTATAGCAAAGAGAACTATATTCAATATCCTGGGGGTAAACCATAATGGAAAAAATAAAAACAAGAATGTATATATGTGTATAACTGAGTCATTTTGCTATATAGCACAAATTAACATATTATAAGTCAACCATGTTTCAATAAAAATAAATTAAAGGAAATATTGATAGATTGAAGTTCATCAAAGTTAAAAATTTGTGCTGTGAAAGATTCTGTTAGTAGGCAGAATGAAAAGGCAAATTATGAAATTGGAAAATACTTGCAAATTACACATATATAAAAGGACTTGTGTTTAGAATATATGAAGAATTCTGAAAACTAAGCATTAATTAAAAAGCAAATAATGAGCAAAAGGTACATATAGACATTTAACTAAAGAGAATATACAGATGAAAAATAAGCACATGAAAAGATATTCAACATTATTTCAGGGTTCAAATCTGAGAGTGAAAAAAAGGCAGAGTTTACCAGCAGTTCTCAAAAAAGAAGCTATGAAAAATATTATCATCATCAACATTGTAATTATCATTCTTAGTCATTAGAGAAATGCAAGTTAAAACTGAAAGGAAATGCCACAATACACCTATCAGAACAGCTACTTTTTAAAAAAAAATGTTAACCTTAAATGTTGGAGAATGTACAAAGAAACTGTATTATTCATTCATTGCTTTTAAGAATGTAAAGTGGTGCAGCCACTCTGAAAAAAAGAGTTTGGCAGTTACTTTCAATATGAAAAATAAAGTTATGACAAGACTGGGACATGTATCACAGAGAAAACTCTTAAAAAAAGTTTATGCAGAAGTGTATACTTGAAAGTTAATAGCAGCTTTTTTTCCCCCTAATGATCAAGAACTGGGAAACCCTCAGATGGTCCTTCAGTGGGTACATTTAAATCAGGGATTATTGCTGTTGTTCAGTGATTCATCATGTCCAACTTTTTGCAACCCCATGGCCTGCAGCATGCCAGGCTCCTCTGTCCTCCACCATCTCTCAGAGTTTGCTCAAAGTTTGCTCAGAGTTTGCCCACTGAGTTGATGATGCCATCTAACCATCTCATCCATTGCCCCCCACCCCCACCCCCCCGCCTTCTCTTCCTGCCCTCAATCTTTCCCAGCTTCAGGATCTTTTCCAGTGAGTCAACTCTTTGCATCAGGTGGCCAAAGCATTGGAGCTTCAGCAACAGTCCTTCCAAAGAATATTCAGGGTTGATTTCTTTATGGAATACTATTCAAAAGTAAGAAAAAAAAAAAAAAAAAAAAGAGCTACTGATACAGATAACAACTTGGAGGAGCCTCAAAAAAATTAGGCTAAGTGTAAAAAGCCAATTTCAAAAGAATACATACTTTTGATTGATTCATGAAACCACTTATATAATATTTATGAAGTGACATGATTATACATATGGAAATATAGAAATCATTGGTTGCTAGGGGTTAGGCAGGGGCATTAGGATGGCCTGAAAGTGGCTAAGAAGGAGGAGGACAAAGGAATCTTGTGGCAATAATATAGTTAAATATCTACATTGTATTGATGGTTACATAGAGCTGCACATTGGTAAAACAGCAGAAAAATACAGGTACATACACTAACATATACAGAAGTACATTTATGACTGGCAGTGTATGAATAAGGTTTTTGGATTGTATCTGTCAATTTCTGATGTTGATGATGTATTATAGTTAGGCAAGACATTAACAATAGGGTAGACATTGAAAGCTATATATATGATCATTTTTACAATTTGCCATTCTATTTTAATGACTCATCAAAGCATTTGGAGAAAAGCATCATATAATAATCTGAGAAGAAGTTGGGAGGATTTTTAAAACAGAAAAGAAAGAACTCAGTATTCACCGATATAAACTATATGTACATTGACATCTCAGTTTTATATATTTATTTTATAGTAAAGAAAAATCAAAGAAAATAAATAGAGGCCTGGTAGCAGAAATTCCAGGCAGACTGGTGAGTTGGCACTCAGCTAGTGAAAGTATGCAGCATTCTTTGGTATAAGGGCACTGTCCAAGTTCATGGCATTATTATGTCTATGACTCCAAAAGCCTTATTGGGTAAAGGCATGAGGACTTTCTATAAACATCCTGTTTTACCCAAATGATTTCCTAGAATTATAATGAAAAATGATAGTGAAATATTAAAAGGATAAGCACCAAGTAAGGAGATGCTTTTGAAATGGTGCCTGGGAATATTTATACTTTACTCACTAAGATTTGAAAGAATTCTCAGAGCCCATTGGTGATAAAAGTATTGATATGATGGAATCACCAGCCCACCAAATAGTTCCTCCTTTCTGGTATACTCCTCCTGGAGTTGGTGAAAACTCTAGGACCTTCCCTGCCTGATGTGTATTGAGACTAATTAGAAAAGTGATTCCAAAGGATACTTGAGAAAAAAAAGAAAGGGATTGAAGGTGAGGGGAAAGGGAATGGTTCAAGTGAAAAAAACAAACAAAAAAAAGCAACAGAAATGAGGAAACCTGTGCCCTCATGTGAGTTTGTCAGATAGAACATAACTCATGGCTACAATTTCTCATCCTGCATATTCTCAAAGACAGAAGACAGACTAGGAGGCAGGTCCTGCCATAAGAAAATCCAGGTGGAAGATCTCCATTTCAGGCATCCTGAGTGTGCAACCCACCCATAACATCAGGGATGGAATGGCATGTGTAGGTTGTAGGGTAGGAGATGGGGGATGAGAATCTATCTGTTTTCCTTGGATCCTGAATTAAGTCTAACAGTAGAATTTTTGCTAATTAACTTGTATAATGACAATAGATATTTAAAGTCATAACTTCTACTAAATAGAGTTGATTTGTCATAATTTTAAATTAAACTCTTTGGAGGTATTATATTCTATTGGAATTAGGTATCACACTGAAGGACTTCCCAGGTGGTGGTAGTGATTAAGAACCCACCTGCCAAAGCAGGAGACTTAAGAGACCCAGGTGTCAGGTAGAACCCCTGGAGGAGGGCATGGCAACCCACTCCAGTATTTCTGCCTGGAGAATCCCATGGACAGAGGAACCTGGTGGGCTACAGTCCGTGGGGTCTCACAGAGTTGGACAGGACTGAAGTGACTTAGCACAGCATGACATTACTCTGAAGTCAACTGTGATGTTAGAAATGCAAACCACTAAGAAAATAATAAGTAAAGTAATGCTCAAAATTCTCCAAGCCAGGCTTCAGCAATGCATGAACCATGAACTTCCAGATGTTCAAGCTGGTTTTAGAAAAGGCAGAGGAACCAGAGATCAAATTGCCAACATCTGCTGGATCATCGAAAAAGCAAGAGAATTCCAGAAAAACATCTATTTCTGCTTTATTGACTATGCCAAAGCCTTCGACTGTGTGGATCACAATAAACTGTGGAAAATTACTCAAGAGATGAGAATACCAGACCACCTGACCTGCCTTTTGAGAAACCTGTATGCAGGTCAGGAGGCAGCAGTTAGAAGTGGACATGGAACAACAGACTGGCTCCAAATAGGAAAAGGAGTATGTCAAGGCTGTATATTGTCACCCTGCTTATTTAACTTATATGCAGAGTACATCATAAGAAACACTGGGCTGGAGGAAGCATAAACTGGAATCAAGATTGCCGGGAGAAATATCAATAACCTCAGATATGCAGATGACACCACCCTTATGGCAGAGAGTGAAGAGGAACTAAAAAGCCTCTTGATGAAAGTGAATGAGGAGAGTGAAAAAGTTGGCTTAAAGCTCAACATTCAGAAAACTAAGATCATGGCATCTGGTCCCATCACTTCATGACAAATAGATGGGGAGACAGTGGAAACAGTGTCAGACTTTATTTTTCTGGGCTCCAAAATCACTGCAGATGATGATTGTAGCCATGAAATTAAAAGAGGCTTACTCCTTGGAAGGAAAGTTAAGAGCAACCTACATAGCATATTAAAAAGCAAAGACATTACTTTGCCAACAAAGTCAGTCTAGTCAAAGCTATGGTTTTTCCAGTGGTCATGTATGGATGTGAGAGTTGGACTATAAAGAAAGCTGAGCACAGAAAAATTGATGCTTTTGAACTGTGATGTTGGAGAAAACTCTTGAGAGTCCCTTGGACTGCAAGGAGATCCAACCAGTACATCCTGAAGGAGATCAGTCCTGCGTGTTCACTGGAAGGACTGATGCTGAAGCTGAAACTCCAGTACTTTGGCCACCTGATGTGAAGGCCTGACTCATTGGAAAAGACCCTGATGCTTGGAGGGATTGGGGGCAGGAGGAGAAGTGGACGACAGAGGATGAGATGGCTGGATGGCATCACCGACTAGATGGGCATGAGTTTGAGTAAACTCCGGGAGTTGGTGATGGACAGGGAGGCCTGGCATGCTACAATTCATGGGGTCGCAAAGAGTCGGACAGGACTGAGTGACTGAACTGACTGAAGAAAATAATTCAAAAACTATGGCTAAAACTGTCTGCTGAGGAGAAAGTTGATACTCTGAAATATTTTTAACACAAAAAAGGCAGTAGGGAATAAGGAATATTAAAGACATGAGACAGAAACAAAGAGTAAACTGACGGGCATTAATCCAACTATGTTGCTAAGTGAAGCACCTGTAAATAAACTCTCCAATCAGAAGACAGGGATGCAGTTACTGCTGTCTATGAGAGACAAATTTAAGTTCAAAGATACAGACTTGCTGAAGCAAAAGGATGGAAAAATATATATCATGCAGCAATACCCATAAAAGTGCCAGAATAACCACATTAATATCAGTCAAAATAGACTTTAAGACAAAAAATATTTTTAGATAAAAAGAGATCCATGTTTTAGTACTAAAAGGATCAACATACCAGGAAGACATAACAATTGTAACAAGTATAAAGGTATACATACACTTCAAAATCCAAGCAGGGCTGAGAAGGCAATGTTTTGGGTTTCCCAGGTAGCAGAGTAGTAAAGAATCCACCTGCCAATGCAGGAGATGCAAGAGACACAACTTCCATCCCTGCGTCAGGAGTATCCCCAGGAATGGGAAATAGCAATCCACTCCAGCATTCTTGCCTGGAAAATTCTCATGGGGTCACAAAGAGTCGAACACGATTGAGCACACATACATACACACACACTTCAAAAGAGAGCCACGATATACATGAAGCAAAACTTGAACATTCCAAGAAGAAATAGACAAAAGTGTATAGATTGAGATTTCAGTACTTCTATTTAATAATTAGCACAATGAAAAACAAGGTTAGACTATAGGCTTGTGAACCCTATTAACATATATAGAACACATCACGAAATGACTGAAGAATACACACTCCTGTTAAGAACATGAGAAGAGATCCTTCAGGATAGACTCTATGTTAATACATAAGCAAAAGGAATGAAATCCTGCAAAATATGCTCTATGAAAACAAGAACTTGAGTTGTTAACAAAGAAAAGATATCCGAGAGATTCCTAAATATATGTATATTAAAAAACAAAATTCTAAATAACTCATGACTCGATATAAAAAAAGTAAATTTAAAATATCTTAAAATGAACACTCAAAGGTATGTAATGCTACTAATACAGTGTTTAGAGAAAAAATTTAATCTATAATTGCTTATATTAGAAAGAAATATGCAAAATCAATAATCTAATCTTTCACTTCAAGAATTTAGAAAAAGTAGAGTAAATCAAACACATTAGGGAAGAAGGGAAGGAAATAATAAAAAATAGAGCAGAAATTAATTACATAGAGGAAAATAGAGAAAAAAATCAATTAACCAAATCAGATCTTTATAAAACGCAACATAATTGATATTCTAGCTAGACTGATTAAGAAAAAAAAGGTGAGATGACATGAATTATCAAAATCAAGAATGAAAGAGGGGAACAAATTCATATCCTACAGAAGGTATTATAAGAGAAGACTATAACTTTATGCCAACAAAATAGACAGTTTAAATAAAACAGAAAATCTGTTGTTACGCACAGATATGTAAACTTACTTTATTAGGTGTGGATACTGCTACAAATTTTCCAAATGTCAGAATGATGCACATCCTGCTATAGACAGTGATAACACGGTCTGTCATATTCCTCTCCAGTATTCTGTGTATTCTAAATACACGGCCAGAATCTACACTTAATGCGCGGATCCGAACCACCATTCTTGTTAGTTCACGGTGTCACATTCAGGAGGTTACACTGTCCACCACAATTGGCTCTTTCACGTGACTCATCCCAGATCCAGTTTGGCTGATGTTCCACTGGAGAAAAGATTCTAGTTCTTGCTCCCTGTGAGTTGGAAAAGATCAGTCAATTCTATCTCCTTAACTTTTTCTTCTATTTCACCTCAAATTTGGAGGCAGGAATGTGGAGTAAGAGGGTCTGATATGCTTCACAAACCTGCTGAGATTCACCCTGAGTAAAAGCTGGTTCAGAGCCCATTATGTGGGCATAACAGGAGAATGTATCATAATTTTCAGTGTCATGGAGCCTGCTCCAAAGATGGCAGGTAACAGATTTGAAAGGTTTTTAGTAAATTTTCATAAGCTGCCCAAAGGAAAAGCTCTGAATTTGACACTAGATATTCTAGGTTTAAGCCTGCTGCTCATTAGCTGCCTATCTGAATAAGTTATGACACCTCTCTGAACTTCTTTTTTAAATATGTAAAATGAGAATTTTATGTAATTAGTAGTCTCTGAGATGGGGCTTCTCAGGTGGCCCAGTGGCAAAGAATCCACTTGCCAATGTAGGAGATGCAGGAGATGCGGGTTCTATCCTTGAGTCGAGAAGATCCCCTGGAAATGGAAACCCACTCCAGTATTCTTGCCTGGAAAATCCCACGGACAGAGGAGTCTGGCGGGCTACAGTCCATGGGGTCGCACAAGAGTCAGACACGTGACTGAGTGACTGAGCACACACAATCTCTGAGATGCCTTCCAGATCCTACATTCCATAACTTTTATGACTTTAAGCTTGGCAGTGGTTCCGTACACCATCCCCTCCTCATGCTAATCACAACGGGATATTTCTGCAATGTATCAGGGACTTAGGAAGTCCAATCCTCTGGGTTACTTATTTATTTAATTATTTGTAAAGGTATCAAATGTCCCATTCTTCATGTATTCCCAGTTGTTTCTCAGTCTCTTTATATGTTTTATTTCAGGCTCAGTGGTGCTTTATCTTTGGGATCAAAGGCAGAACACAAGGAACAATGGAAAGAGAACAAAAACCATGTATTTCCTCAGGTCTGTTGCTGGCTTCAGCACAGTAGTAAAAACTTGATGTGCATCCCACCAGAGATAAAGAGATCCCTCAATCACTGTCTCTGTCTAAGGACAGATGGTCTTAGGAAACATGCCCATTGCATTGTTAGGCTGGTCCCAGATAAGAAGTGTATCCACATCTTTTCTTAACCAATCACAACATCCTGTCTCCGAATAGTATCAAAGACTGTTACTCTTTTTTCTTATGATACATATGACCAACTTAGCAGAAAACATTTAGGTATGTCACTGCCTAAGATCTATATTTACTTAGAATTTTAGGCCAACAATTGTAAATGGATCCTGAGTTGAAAAGCATAACAGTTTGTATGCCTTGGCAAAAAGTAAGTCCTACACTTGTCAAGAAATGAAGGTCAAAGGAGGCAGGCAGAGATCACTAGAAAAACAAGTTATAAAAGCAGATTCCCATAACACTTCCACCAGATTTTCCTTATACGTGCTCCATGTCTTGTTTGAAGTCTTTGGAATGCAGTGTTATGTTTTCAGTAACTACAAAAGAATGATAATGCGTTTTCTCACGTTGGGAATTATCTTTGGAACCGATGATATGCTGAGTTTGCTATGTCCTCAAAAACTACACATTATGATAAAATGATTAAAGACTTTTGTCTGGGAACTTTAGTCTGGTAGAATGTGTCCATGGAGGGAAAACTGCTTCTGCCTTCCAAGTGAGTCCAATTTTCTCAATATTCCAAGTCAGTAAGACTCTTCCTTTCGGGGAAGCAGTTGGATTCCGTGTGAGCGTGTGGGGGCAACACTCTCAGAAGTCGAGGGGCCTTTGCACCAAACCAAGTGCTTCTCTTCTGAACCCTGAAGTCATCCCTGAAGTACTTCCTGTTACTTTCTGCCTCCTTTATACAGATCTTGAACTGGGTGAAATCTTTGCCCAGAAATACATAGCTTCGAATCTTAAGTTGGTGATGCTGATCAGTAGGTGAATGTGAATATCACTTGGCCATGTTTTACCTTAGCCAGACAGCTGTTGAAGTTCAGCTAAACTTAGAAACTCATAAAAAATGACTCCAAACATTTCCATATGCATTCTTTAATTGTTTTTCCCTGAATCTGCTTAGGGGAAGTATTTTAGCAGATGTCCTGACCATATGCAACTGTCCTGGCAATTAATTTTCATAACTCTTGGGTTAAGAATGTGTGAAATGAAACTATGTCTGCAGGATGTATACGTGTTGTTGGCATTCATATAGAAACAGCTAGAAGTATGCTGTGGCAAACACATCTTGTTCATGGAAACTTTGTTCTCCTCTGGAGCCCTTCTCAGATATTCTTTTTCCCATTAAACTGCCATGAAGTTCATCAACATGTTAGCTATGCTTTTCTTGGAGCAATTTAGTCTTCTTTCCGGAGTTTCTGACACTTTTCTTTTTTTTTTTTTTCCTATCTGAAAAGATAGACAAGTACTTGTTTTTTTTTTTTTTCTGTCCAGCAACTCTGCCCACTTCATTAAGCATTTCAAGTCCTACCCTTTATCTTCCCACACTCGTCCCAACAGTTGACCATGGATGGGAGATTTTGAAACCCCCAATTTATTACCTCCACTGAAGCTCCACACTGATGGGTTTACTTCCTTTGATGTGCTATTTCCCCTCCCGGCAAGTAAGTACCCCTTCTTCAGTGATTATAGGGAAGTTGTCTTTTATTTACTTATTTATTTACCTAGTTACATGATTAATTCTTGAGGACAAAAGGTCACTCACCATGCACTCACTTAGTATTTACATTTGCACCTTGAGTGGAGGTTTATTTTTTAATTAGAGAAAATCATGGTTTTATAACTCAAGCAAACACTGCCAATCCTACAAGGCTCAAGCTCTCTCACAGCGGCCTTTTCAATGCTTCAATCCCCTTCCTGAAGGGCTTTGAAGTGAATAAACCATCTTTCTGGAGCCAAAGCCACCACTCCTGGGCTGCCAAGGGTGGTCGGGGTTCTGGCAGTTCCTACCAGCTGCCTGAAACTGCCTTCGCCAAGATACCAAACCAGAAGTTGTCTTTGAGACTTCTATCAGAGTCTTGCTAAAAATTTACAAGACAAAGAGTACTGAGAAGACCAGAGCACTGTTTTATGTGCTATCTGTTGGCTTCTTACAAATATAGATTGGCTATAAAAGAATTCATATTTAATTAATTGTATTATTTAATAGATTTGCATTGTTTGATTGTAACTATTTTAATCTGTGTGTCCTGCTTATTCTGTTGGCGCACGTAGGAATACACGGCCCGGCATTAGAGCGGGGCTGACAGTGAAGTCTGCTGTGTACATTGAGAGGATCCAGAAACACATATTTTATTACCACATAAATGCGTCCATCCCCCTATTTAAACTATTCCACATCCCATATTCTCCCCTTGTTTACTCCTTCAACTAGTTTTTCTGCGAAGCATCTAAGTTTTGTTGTTTTCAATCAGCTTCTATCACTTTAAAAAGCCCTAGGAAAGGAGAGAGCTAAGACATAGGAGGAAGTCTCAGAGCAGCAGTGTTCCGGGAGCCGGGGGCGGAAGGACTGGTTCCCTGTGTTCATGAGACCACAGCCGGTGCAAGACATCACTGAGAGGTCGTCTTGCACTTAGTAAGAAGGAGGTCATTTTAATAGAGTGACGTTGGCAACATGGTTGTCATGGACCTAAGGAAAAAGAAAGAAAAACTGCAGGCAGGGAGCACGGCTAAAAATCGACTAAGAAATTCTGTAGTGAGGAGAAGTGAAGAAATGGAGCAGTGAATTCAGGGGGAAAACCAGGCCAAGGTTTTTGGTTCTGATTTTCCCTTTAACAGAAAATATTATTATTTTTTTTTTGCCCCCTGATTGTAAAGTAATGATTCAAGAGAAAGAGAGAAAGTCATGCAACCACATCTGCGAGGAGGTAAAGGGGATGGGCAGCAAGGGTGGGACTTCGCCTTTACTGGAGCAGAGACCATTCATCCACGTGAGTGATGGAGGGCAGGGTATGTGGTCACACATATGCTTGAGTGCTAAGTCGCTTCAGTCCTGTCTGACTCTTTGTGACCCTATGGACTGTAGCCTGCCAGGCTCCTCTGTCTACGGGATTCTCTAGACAAGAGTACTGGAGTGGGTTGCCATGCCCTTCTCCAGGGGATCTTCCCAACTCAAGGCTCAAACCTGCATCTCTTACATCTCCTGCATTGGCAAGCAGGTATGGTTTACCACTAGTGTCACACATGCATGTAAATAGGTAGATTGTTGGTGCAAGAAGGATTTCAAAGGAATCTTCTGGTTTTTTCCATAAAATAAGAAGCAATGATTTTAATTAGTTTATGTAGAGCCTCTGCAGAGAATATAAAGCCCTTAATTCCATTCCAGTACAATTACTGAAGGAGCGTTTACCCAGACACATTTCATGTATTTATGTATTTCACTTTCTGTTTATAAAACTCTCATTCAACTCATTCCTTCCTCTTCTTTATAATTATAGCTTCAAGTTCAATCCTGTACTCCCAAAATAAGGAAAAACTTGGCAAGTATACATGAAAGTAATGAGTCTGTGTGTGTGTGTGTGTGTGTGTGTGTGTGTGTGTGTGTGTATGTACAATTTTCTTCTCAGTTGAGAAAAAAAACTTTTTTCTCCAGAAGTGTTGTAGCAAAAGGCACACACCTAATATGACTGAGGGTCCTATGTCTCTGGGGCCCTGTATCTGTTCCCCTGGCCCACCTCTGAGTTAAGCCTCAGAAGTAGTGAGAATTCAGAATAATCTGGCACTCTTAGCTTCCTGTGTCAGAGCTTTCCACTCAAAGGTCTCCGAAACCTCATCCAGAACAAGAATAACTGAGGAGTCTCCATCAGTGTGGGACAGAAGCAGGGGAATAATCTAAGGGATTATATGTGATTCGTTTCACTGTATTAAAGGAGCCATTCTCGTCCTTCAGGGAGCGTTTCAGGGAGCATGCTGTAAGCTCATGCGGATCTGAATAAACTGAGCCCCGCGACCCTCACGGTGATGTTGGGAGTGCCCTCTACTCCTCCTCTTCTCTTGTCTCCTCCCTCACTGCTCCTTCCTGGAATGTCTTCCCTAAAACACAGCCTGAGACCAAATGCTCAACTCAGGCCCTGTTTTGTGATCAATTAAGTCAAAAGAAAACATTTAAAGCCATGCTGTGCGTGTGCTTAGCTGCTCAGTCGTGTCCAACTCTGTGTGACCCCATGGACTGTAGCCTGCCAGGCTCCTCTGTCCATGGGATTTCCCAGGCAAGAATATTGGAGTGGGCTGTCATTTCTTTCTCCAAGAATCCCTAGATTTGTTCAAAAAGATTGTCCTTGTCCTATTGTTTGGGGCCACCCTTACACAGCCAGAAGCAAGGAAACTAATGCCTGTTCCCATGGATATGTTCAGTCTATAAACAGTAGTTTTGTGAACCATTACTAGCAGAAACTTCTAATAATGCAGCACTCCCAGTAGGTAGAGTGAGTTTTTTCCTGAGTAGTCTAAGATGTACACCAAATACAGGTTCAGAGCTTCCTGGATACGTTACCCCTTGTGTCAGCTGGAGTTCAACCAGAGAAACAGAATCAGTAGGAGATATAGGTTTAGAAATTCAGTGTGGGGCTGACTGTGTATGTGTGCTCAGTCATATCCTACTCTTTGGTGACCCCATGGACTGTAAGCCTTTCAGGCTTCTCTGTCCATGGGATTTTCCATGCAAGAATCCTGGAGGTCATTGCCATTTCCTTCTCCAGGGGATCTTTCCAACACAGGGATCAAACCCACGTCTCTTGCATCTCCTGCATTGATAGGTGACTTCTTTACCACTAGCGCCACCTGGGAGTGAACAGGCAAGGCCAAAATTTGAAAGAAAGACCAGAATATTCAGGCATTGAGCAAAGCTGCTGTTCACAGTGGAAATTCCTTCTTCAGGGAGGCCTCAGCTCCTCTCTTAAGGCTCCTGAATGGATTGGATCAGATCCACCAAGATTATCTAGGATAATCTCCTTTACTAAAGTCAACTGATCACACTTAAGTCATATGTACAGAGTACTTTCATAGCAACACCTATATTTATGTTTGTTTGGATCACTGGGGATTGTAGCTTAGCCCACTTGACACATCACACTGACCATCACACCCCTAAAGAAAAATTGTAAACTTTTGTAGGCTTTAACAAAACAGAAGCAGTCTGGCAAAGCTTGTTTGGAGAAAAGTAAACAAGAAAAAAGAAATTTGTAAAAATCTCTCTTCTTGGCAGTGTCTCTCTGATGAAGTACTTTATAGTTAATACGGTCAGTTCTTCAAGTATTACACTGATCCATCTTAAGTATTTGAATGCCTGTAATTGAAATGTCTCAAGGTTTCCAGGAATTAATGACTGAACCAGACATATTCCACAGAGAATCCCGAGTGACAACATTCTGATCTTCCAGGACATCTTTGATGAATTGACTAAGAACTTTTGAGCCGCTAACATTAGAAAGATCCAAAAAAATCTCTATTGGAGTAATCTCAGTGATATTATCATGGTCCCAGAAGATGTTTGCAGTTTGCATTAGTCAGATTTCTAGAGCATGGACTAGACAAACCTCTCATGCTATGTGGTACCTGCACTAAAAATGTCAGGACACCTAAGACAAAGACTGGTAACTTAGTGTGTAACACTAGCCCTTGTAAATTCATTGTGGGTATGGAAATTCTGAAGTGCAAAATATGTAAGGGTTAACAACAATTACAGACTGCCTGTGAGTAATGTGAGCCAAGAATACAGTCTACTGCTTTTTTACAAACTTGTAATTTACCTTTAGCTAGACTTCCTGTATTAGAAAATCTCCATTGGTAATTGTATGAAGTAGTTAATTATTATCATTTGGTTTCCCTCCACATCATATTTTTGTGTGAATTATGAGGATTGTGCCTTTCACAATTCTCATATTTCATCCCTAGCTTTTCTTGTAGCTTTGTCTTTATTACAGATGTTAGCAGAATGATAAACTGCCGCCCATGCAGAAAAAAGATCGTGTCGTGCCAATCAGCCTGGCTTACTATCAATCTCTGTTCACAGCTGAGTTCTAAGTGAGATTTAAGGTTTTGCTGATTTTCCATATACCTCCCTGCACTAACATGTTAAATAAGTATAGTTGTGAAGTTAAGGAAATAACAAAAATTCTAAATACAAAGTTGAAACAAACATTGTACTTTCAAATGCACTATCCCCTCAAAAAGGCATTACAGGCAACCAACTAGACATTCCATGATCAAGTTGTTAACATATTTCTAGAAATTTACTTGTTTAAATTTTCCTCAGAAGCTTGCATTAAGTACTTTTGCATATTTTTGAACAAGTAACATATACGTGCCTATAAATAAAGGATAGGAGTCAACCCTAAAGCATAGACAAATTATCAAGTGAATAATTTTATCTTTGATCAATGAATTATAAAGTTAAAGTTGTTTGTGGGTATGCATCACTTAACTGAATCTGAAAATAATTTTCAAGAAGGATTTCCCCCAAACTATCTTGAAGTGTAATCTGTATATATTTTCTTGCAGGAGTACAACACTGATTTGGATATATATTACTGGATATGTTTGCTTTGGATAGTGATTTCATGTGGGTAACTCTTTACTTAGGTGCATTAAAATTATTTACATCAATTTAAAATTGTTGTTGTTGTTCAGTTGCTAAGTCATGTCTGGCTCTTTGCAACCCCATGGACTGTAGCATGCCAGGTTCCTTTGTCCTACATTATCTCCCAGAGTTTGCTCAAAGTTATGCCCATTGAGTCAGTGATGCTATCTAACCATCTCATCCTCTGTCACCTCCTTTTCCTTTTGCCTTTATTCTTTCCCAGCATCAGGGTCTTTTCCAATGAGTCAGCTCTTTGTATCAGGTGGCCAAAGTATTGGAGCTTCAGCTTCCACAACAGTCTCTTTCACTAACAGATATCAATTACCAGGTGATCACTCACAGGTAACAGAAATTTGGGGATAAGTATTCAAAGGAAACTAGTTATTATTATGGGTAGGTGGTAGAAGACATACTTAAAAGATCCATAACAGAAAAAGAAATTTTAAAACTCTTCATTTTATTAGGTTGATGTAGAGTCAGATTATGCTTTAAAATTTCTAATTAGGAATTGGTTTTCTAGGATGCTCATCACTGTGAATTATTAGGGAAATGCAAAGCAAAACTACAGTGAGGTACAACCTCACTTCAGTCAGAATGACCACCCTAAAAAAGTCTACAAATAATAAAAGTTGGAGAGGATATAGAGAAAAGGGAACCCTCCCCCACTGTTCATGGGAATCTAAGTTTGAGCAGCCACAATGGAAAATAGTTTGGCAGTTTCTCAAAAAACTAAAAGTAGAGTTGACATATGATCCACCAATCCCACTTCTGGGCATATATATACCTAGACAAAACTATAATTCTAAAAGATACACACACTCCTATATTTATAGAAGCATTATTCACAATAGCCAAGACATGGAAACAATCTAAATGTCCATTGATGAATGGGTAAAGAAGATGTGGTATATTGTTGTTTGTTAGTTGCTAAGTTGATTCTTTGTGACCTCTTGGACTGTAACCCACCAGGCTCCCAGGCTCCTCTGTCCATGGAATTTCCCAGGCAAGAATACTGGAGTGGGTTGCCATTTCCTTCTTCAGGAGATCTTTTGACCTAGGGATCAAACTTGCATCTCCTGCATTGGCAGGCAGATTTTTTTTTACCACTGTATCACAGCATTGACATGGTGAAGGGGCTTGAATAACTCATGAAGCTATGAGCCCTGCCATCCATGCAGGCCTACCCAAGATGGACAGGTCATAGAAGAGTTGTGACAAAATGTGATTTACCAGAGGGTGAAACGGTAAACCACTCCAATATTCTTGCCAGGAAAACCCCATGAAAAGTATGAAAAGGCAAAAAGATATGACACCAGAAGTTGAGTCTTCTGGGTCAAAAGGTGTCCAGTATGCTACTGGGGAAGAGTGGAGGACAATTAATAAAAGTGCCAGAAAGAATGAAGCCACTAGGCCAAGTGGAAATGACCTTCAGTGGTGGATGTGCCTGGTAGTGAAAGTAAATTCTGATGCCACAAAGAAAAACATTGCATAGAAACCTAGAATGTTAGGTCCATGAGTCAAGCTAAATTAGATGTGGTCAAGCAGGAGATGGCAAGAGTAAATGTTGACATCTTAGGAATCAGTGAACTAAAATAGATGGGAATGGGAGAATTTAATTCAGATGACCATTATATCTACTACTGTGGGTAAGAATCCCTTAGAAGAAATGGAGTAACCCTCATAGTCAACAAAGGAGTTCAAAATGCAGTACTTGGGTGCAATCTCAAAAATGACAGCGTGATCTCAGTTTGTTTCCAAGGCAAACCATTGAACATCACAGTAATCCAAGTCTATGCCCCAATCACTGTTGCTGAAGAAGCTGAAGTCAAATGGTTTTATGAAGACCTACAAGATGTTTTAGAGCTAATACTAAAAAAGATGTCTTTTTCATTATAGGGGACTGGAATGCAAAAGTAGGAAGTCAAGAGATACTGGGAATAACAGGCAAGTTTGGCCCTGGAGAACAAAATGAAGCAGGGCAGAAGCTAACAGAGTTATATCAAAAGAGCACACTGGTCAGAGCAAACAACCTCTTTCAACAACACAAGAGAAGACTCTACACATAGACTTCACCGGGTAGATAATACTGAAATCAGATTGATTATGTTCTTTGCAGCCTGAGATGAAGAACCTCTACACAGTCAGCAAAAACAAGGCCTGGAGCTGACTGTGGCTCAGATCATGAACTCCTTATTGCAAAATTCAGGCTTAAATTGAAGAAAACCTAGGGAAAACCATTAGGCCATTCAGATATGACCTAAATAGAATCCCTTATGAAGTCAAGTGGGCCTTAGGAAGCATTACGATGAGCAAAGCTAGTGAAGGTGACAGAATCTCAGCTCAGCTATTTAAAATCCTAAAAGCTGATGCTGTTAAAGTACTGCACTCAATACACCAGCAAATTTGGAAAACTTACCAGTGGCCACAGGACTGGAAAAGTCAGATTTTGTTTCAATCCCAAAGAAGGGCAATCCCAAATAATGTTCAAACTGTGTTACAATTGTGCTTACTTCACATGCTATCAAGGTTATGCTCACAATCTTTCAAGCAAGCCTGCAGCAGTACATGAACTGAGAAATTTCAGATGTGAAAACCAGGTTTTGAAGATACAGAGGAACTTGAATTCAAATTGCCAACATTTGTTGGATCATGGAGAAAGCAAAGGAATTTCAGAAAAATAGAAATTTCCGCTTCGCTGACTACACAGCCTTTGACTGTGTGGAACACAAAAAACTGTGGAAAATTATTAGAGATGGGAGTATCAGACCACCTTACCTGCCTCCTAAGAAACCTGTATGTGGGTCAAGAAGTGACAGTTTGAACTGGACATGGTGAAACTTACTGGTTTGATGTTATATTACTCAGCCATAAAAAGGATCGAAGTTGTACCATTTTCAGCAACATGGATGGACCTAGCAACTATCATATAAAGTGAAGTAAGTCAGAAAGAGAAAGAAAAATAGCATATGATATCACTTACATGAGAAATTTGAAATACAACACAAATGAACAGATCTATGAAACAAGCTATGAGCTGTGGTGTTGGAGAAGACTCGAGAGTCCTTTGGAGTGCAGGGAGATCCAACCAGTCCATCCTAAAGGAAATCAGTCCTCAATATTGTTTGTAAGGACTAATGATGAAGCTGAAACTCCAATAATTTGGCCACCTGATGCGAAGAACTGACTCATTTGAAAAGACCCTGATGCTGGGAAAGATTGAAGGCGGGAGGAGAAGGGGACAACAGCGGATAAGATGGTTGAATGGCATCACCGACTCAATAGACATGAGATTGAGTAAGCTCCAGCAGTTGGTGATGGACAGGGAAGCCTGGTGTGCTGCAGTCCATGGGGTTGCAAAGAGTCAGACACGACTGAGCGACTGCACTGAACTGCACTGATGAAACGAACAGATTCACAGACATAGAGAACAGTCTTGTATTTGCCAAGTCGGAGGGCTTGGGGGCGTGAGGGGTTGAGAGTTTGGGATTAGCAGATACAAAGTCTCAAATATAGGATAGATAAACATCAAGGTCCTAATGTATAGCACAGGGAGCTATATTCAGTATTCTGATAAATCATAAGGGAAAAAAATATGAAAAAGAATTATATGTATATATTATATGGCTTCCCTGATAGCTCAGTTGGTAAAGAATCCAACTGCAATGCAGGAGACCCCACTTTGTTTCCTGGCTCCGGAAGATCCACTGGAGAAGGGATAGGCTACCCACTCTAGTATTGTTGGGCTTTCCTTGTGCCTCAGCTTGTAGAGAATCTGCCTGCAATGTGGGAGACCTGGGTTTGATCCGTGGGTTAGGAAGATCCCCTGGAGAAGGGAAAGGTTACTGGCCTGGAGAATATAGTATATATTCCACTACACTGTATAGTCCATGGGGTCACAAAGAGTCAGACATGACTGAGCGACTTTCACTTCACTGTATATAAAATTATGTATATATAATTCAATCACTGTTGTACAGCAAAAACTAATACAGCATTGTAAATCAACTATACCTCAATAAAATGGCAGAACTGAATTGGTTTTGTAAATTTCAATGTAATTTGTGGGCAATATTCTAATTTGTAGAAGATATTGCCAAAACTGAAGCCACTTTTCAACACGTGTTGAAAAAATGAATGACTATTACCACACTGAGAGAAGAGTCCAGGTAATAAATAGAGATAATATGTAATGAGAGACATTCTTTAGGATATCTAAGGTCCAGTATATACTCCAGTCTTGTTCCAGTGTGCCCTCCTATATGGAAAAGTGAGAGAGGAAGGAAAGAGATCAAACTGATGAAGCAAGAGAGGAAGTGGGATGGAGTCCATGTGCTCCTACTTTATAATTTTTGGGACTGAGCCCACTGCCCATACTGACTTTTATTCTATTTTTCTGTTTTTTTTTTTATCTCCCACTGCTATGAAGTTCCTCTATGAAGTTCCCTTCTTTTTCCTTCATTTTCTTTTTTTGACCACAGCATGTCCTTGTTGCTGCCCACAGGCTCTTACTTCTGGTACATGGGCAGAACTTTCTAGTTGCAAGTGGGCAGGCTTCTGTTGTGGAATACCAGCTCTGAGCACACAGACTCAGTAGTTGAACCTTGTGGGCTTTAGAGCTCTGGTTGCGGTGCTGATCCAGTGGGATCTTTAATTCTCTGGTTGAACCCACATCCCCTGCATTGGAAGGCAGATTTTGAACCACTGGACTGCTAGGGATGTTTCCTGAAGCATTCTGAAGAAACACTTAATCTACTTTACTTCCCTAAGGATGCTAATGAAGGTTCAACCACACAAATAAGTAACTATAGCCACCCTTTCAAATCCCGTTTTGCAGATTTTGCTCTTCAAATGGCCTCTTGAGAGCCACAGTTTTCAAATAGGCGGATTACGAACAGGTTGACTCTTTGTGAATATTTTCCATTATTTCATCAGTGGTTATGCTAACCCTGCTCCTTCTAGCTGGACAAAGATATTAGATTTCCTAAGACTGTCTTAATGTATTTAAATAACTTTTAAAATCAAATTGTAAGTATTCACTACATAATGATCTAACTGAAAGAAGCTACAGATATTAAAACTGCATCAGAAAATACACTCTTAAGTTAGGAAAAGTACTGCTTCTGTTTTTGGAAAGATACTCTGCAAGCTAATGTGAAAATGTTATTGTCTCAGGGATACTATTTTTATTTTAACAGAAATAATCTTCATGCATTTACAACCGTTAGTTATATAAATGGAGAAATTAAAGTACATACCAAAGCACCAAAGTTAAAATAATTAGTCATGATCACAGTCAGTGAGAATGAGCCAAAAATTTCAGCAAAAGTCACATACCTCATGACAAATAGGTTTTTCAAATAAATAAAAGTGAATTCCTGGATATTGTAGAGACTTGAGTATCATTTTTGGGAAATTGGGACCAACCTATAATACCTTTGCTTGTCTAAACATAACAAGAGGACAGCATTCCCAACTCAACTGTGCCAGAAACAAAGTGAGACAGAAAACAACACAATTTCCAGTACTGTTATTTTTAGTATTGGAATCAAGGCTATCTTTTTGAAATCTGTAGTCCTGTGTAAGAGAAGACTGTGTAGCGTTCATGGGTAATCAATTCAAAATCTTTTTGAAAGGTTCTAGTTTGTTTCAAAGTCCCAGAAAGTCATTGTCAAACTCAAGGTTATAATTTAATTAAGAAATGACGAGATAATCTCCTTTTGCATTAACAAAATATCACGGACTGGGTGGCTTAAACAACAGATTATTTTCTCACATTTCTGGAGGCTGGAATTCCAAGATGAAGGTGTTGGAAGCTCTGGTTTCTCTTGAGGTCATTCTCCTTGGTCTGCAGATGGCCACCTTCTTATGTGTCTTCACATGATTTTGTTTTTCTGTGCACTCACCTCCCTGGTGTCCCTCTTTGGATAAGGTCATTGGTCATACCTTATTGGATTGGGTCCCACCCACATGACCTCATTTAACTTTAATTACTCTTTGAAGCCTGAGTCTCCAAATCTAGTTCTTTGTGGTTTATGGCTTCAACAGATGAATTTGGTGTGGGACACAATTTCATCCATAATACCCTTCAAATAAAATATTAAGAAATCTTCTCTGATCTTCACAATCAGGAAAGATGTAAAAACAAATTCCACTTCTCCATACTTTTTAATGTACTTCACAAATCCATCAGTTTCCTTTCCATCTTAGAATGGTGCATACAAATACTGGGTACTTTAAAAATAGTGGTTATAGTTGCAATGATACACAGGCAAAGCTGTTTTGAAGGATGGTCTAAATTCCCAGGAAAATTTTTCCTGTGTGTGGGAGGCCACTACTGTGCATAGCAGATGCTGAGTTCTGCTGTAACCACTGGATCTTTCTTTATGCTCAAGTGGACCTTCAATTGCCAGCATCTGTACACATATTCCTGGGGACTTTTTACAGGAACTGTGGAAAGTGACTATCCAAGCAGATAAGAAATTATGGGAAACTGTCTGATTCTACCTCCTCAGCATTTCTCATCTGGGGTCTCTGGAACCAGAACAATTCTCAGATGTGTATTTAGCAGCTTCCAGAGTTCCATATGGGATTAAGCCTCAGCTGTCCTCTGTGGTAGATGGCTTAATACTGTACGCTTTATTGGCCGGCATCCCTTTCCTATATCACTTTCCATTGTTCCTTGTATTCCATAGGTAAAGTTCTTTCTTTTTTTTTTTTTTTTCCATAGGTAAAGTTCTTGCACTTGGATCCTTGTAGTAGAAATCTGCTTCTGGGGAAACCCAATATAAAATCTTACAGGCAATGTTTATTGAAACATTGTTCACAATAGCCAAGACATAGAAGCAACCTAAGTGCCTGCCAAGGGATGAATGGATAAAGAATATGCGATATATACAGTATATACACAATGGAGTGTTAGTTAGCAATAAGAAAGAGGGAAATCCTGCCATTTGCAGCAACATGGATGGCAGTACAGTTAGTGAGATAACACAGACAAGGAAGACAAATACTATATGGTATAACACGCGGAATCTAAAAAACCAGAACTCAAAGAAACAGAGAGTAGAATACTGATTATCAGGGGCTGGATGGGGTGGTGGAGAAATTGAGATGTTGTTAAAGGGTACAAACTGGCACGTAAAAGATGAATAAGTTCTGGAGATCTAATGCTCAGCATGGTAATTATGGTTAACAATACTGTGTTATATTCGTCAAAGTTTCCAAGAGATTAGATCTTGTATGTTCTCCCCACACAAAAATAAGTGATAGTTATGTGATATGACAAAAGTTGTTAGGAATATTGTTACCGAGCCCACGTCTGACTGCTTGCTGCTCAAAAGCCATTAAAATGGCGAGCTTGGTGGAAAGGAAAATTTGCTTTATTTTGCATGCCAACAATCAGTGGGGAGGGCAGATGCCTGTCCAAAGGCCAACTACTTCCTGCCCTGCTACTCCCAAGAAGTTTTATGATAGAGGGAGGGGGCTACATGCAGAAACAGTACAGTCAGCTCTGACAGTCATCTTGAAATTGGTCATCAGTAGTCTGACCAGCATCATCCTGATTGTTTTAAGTACAGTTAATCTTCAGTTCTAGGGTGGGTTTGTTTCCATTTCCTTGAGGCCAGTTCTTAAAACTGTGGAAGCTTATGTCACAACTATAATCTGGTCATCACGTAGCTAACTTCTCCACCTGGTGGAGTATCAGTATCTAGAAGACAGCTCACAGGATATGGCTCAGAATATTAACTATAGCCCTTGAAAAGGAGTTAAAAGTCCTTGACTATGCTTAATGAGTACATTATTATTTTTTGGCCTTCTTTGACTTATTTTTCTCTGTTTCTGCATTTCTCATTTCTCTGATTAAACTTACTCTTTGACTAAAATTCTCCACACAGAAAAGGTAGGCAAAGGACATGGAGGAGCAAGGACCATAGGGTCCAGCTCCATTTCGGTATCAGTGTAACATATATCAAATCAACACATTGTACACTTTAAACTTATATAATGTTATACATCAATTATATCTCCCTAAAATATATATAATTAAATTCTTAAAAATGAAGAAAGTCAACTGAGAGCTCAATAGTTCTCCAGCTGAACAGGCACACCTATTACATAGGATATTCTTGCTTATGGATCTTCTCATGTAGGCTTGAAGATAATTCCTTATTTTCTTGAAACTGATATCATGTGAGCATAAGGTGAAAATTTTCTAATCAGAGTGGATAGAAATGTCATTTCTCCAGAGGTTCTGAAAGAATTGATTATTTACCAGATTTAGGTTTCCATGAATTGTTAAACTAGGAGGGCCAAAGACATTGCAAGAGAGTTGCCTGTGAAGATCAAGAAAACATAAAGGGGAAGATCCGAGGTAGGAACAGCTTTTAAGGAGAATTGAGTAAGAACATATAAGCCCGAGAAGGAGGATTTTAAAAGGTCATAAACAATAATGGGCTCATTTCAGCTGGCAAGAGCCAATTGTAAAATTATCAAGAATTTTAAAATTGTTTGTTTAAAACAGCCAAAATAAATATTATATGAAGTGATAATTAAATAGCATAATAAAAACAAAGCTAATAATCATTACTTCACTATTGTTTCACTGTTTTACTATTTTCCATGCTCTTGAGGTTCTATGTCTATTGTATTTATATGGTGGAAATATTAATACTATGGTGTGTTTTACTGAATTTCACTGCATCCCTTTCAACTTTTCATTTAGTGATATCTTATTGGTAGCCTGGACTAGGAAATGGTGAGATTACTGTTATAAGTCAGCATTTCTTTCCCCTGGAGATCTGGTTATTAAACACTTACCAGAACACCACTGATGACAAGGCAAAACATTTGTGATAATGGGGTATCCTGAATAGAGAAGAGGTAAATTTGAAAAAGAAAGCTCCTCATCTTTTAATCATTCTAGAAATTGTGCACTGTGGAGAAATTGAAACTGTCATTATCAAAAAGTACATCAAAACTTACCCACAATGTGTTTCATAGGACAATTCTAATCATAAACAGCAGAGGTTAGTAGTAAATACCATGAACTTAGGATGGAAACCTAGTTCTGCAATGTATCTAACTTTATTCATACTATTTAATCTCTCTTGACCTCAATTTTCTCTTCTGTAATGAAGAATAATGTTTGTTTCTTGAAGACATTGGGAAGAATAAATAATTTGATTCCTATAAAGTGCCTAGCAAAGTACCTGGCACATAGGAAATGCTCACTGTGATCACCTTCACCTGGAAGAAAGTGATCCCTGTAAAAATCCACCTTTGTAAGATTCATGACGTAGGAACTCTTTGTCTTTGGATGTAGAAGGCATGGGTGACAAAAGGAAGCTAAACAGTTAGTACAGCCATAAAACTTTGCAAACCACTCCCATTAACCCACTTGTCTGGAAAGAACCATTATTTCCCTTTAAGAAAGTATATTCCTCTCTAGCCAACACCCTACCTATATTCCTACAGGTGTAAGAAGCCTACAGGCATACTTTATTTTATTGTGTTTCACAGATATTGCATTTTTTTTATGAATTGAAGAGTTGTGGAGATGCTGCATCAGAAGCAAGTCTATTGGTATCATTTTTTCAACAGCATCTGGGTCTCTGTGTCCCATTCTGGTAGTTCTCTCAATATTTCAAACTTTTTGCCTTCATATTCCTCACCAGCAAAAGTTCTCCATAAATGTCTCCAGATAATCATCTACATTCCTTTCCTCCACTTGCTGACATCACATTATTCGTTACACCACTCCAACCTGAGTTTCACTCACCCCCATCCACCAACTACGTCAATGAATCTGCTTCAATCGAGATTACTAAATTGTTCTGGCACCCATTCAAAGCTGGTGAACTTGAACTTGGAAGTGGAGTTTTGACAATGTGACTCGTCTTTCTTATCTCCATATATCCATTTATGGCTTGTACCCATGGACAAGACCAGTCTGTTCCAGTCCTTAGGCTCATGTAAAGCCTATGCTTGAGTCCAGCTTAGGCTTGCAGTTAAAGAATAGTTCATGCTTATGTAAGTATCATAAAAGCTTGGGTTTTTTTTTTTTTTTAGTTCATCTAAGAAGCAGATACTGAGATGGGATTAAATGGGCAAACATGATACTACACAGGAAATGCCTGAGTAAGAGAAAAAGATCCCTCATGTGTCTCTCCTTCTCTGGCCGTCCTGTGCTGCACACAAATGCACGTACACTCCAAGGGCACCTTTTCTTCTTCAATTCTTTAATTGCTCATGTCTCTGTATAATCTCCCACCCACCTTGAAATTAACCAGATTGTGGGAAGAGTGGGAGAGGTGACCTTAAGCATTTCCTCTGAGAAGCAGAATTCCCATCCAACCGTGACGATTCCTGCGTGTTTTTATCCTGCCATGCAGCCTAGCACATAGCGAAGGGCTTGGCATAGGTGGGAGTCAGGGATTGCTGGAAGGATCTGGCAGTTGAGTTCCTGTTCACCTCAAAACTGCAGTCACATAAGGATCACCAGAGACTGCTGAGGAAGAGGCCGAGGGAACGAATCATGTGCCCAACACAAAGTCCTTCACAGCTTTGCGCCAGGAACTTGAGCCTCAGTCTGTGGGCTCATTTAGCTGGGCCCGTTCCAGGTGTGTTTCAGAAGCTGGATTGTTACCACAGTTGTGTGCACATGTGTATTTCTTCTTTCTTTGGCTTTCATAGCCTGGAGTTCCTTTCATTTAGTAGAAGGCACTTGGTTTATGTTCATTTTTTGGCAATTATCAAAAAGATGTTATAAACATTCACAAACAGGTTTTGTGTGGACTTGTTTTCATTTATTTCTGACAAATGCCTAGGAGTGGGACTAAAGGATCATATGGAGTAAGTGTATGTTTAAATTTTTGTTTTTTAACAAGGGTTTTCAAGTGTGGATTTTCAAGTGTAAACAGTGTGGATTGGAAGCTGCTGTAAACACTACCCAAAATAATCTCAGTCCATGCTTCTTAAAAGATTGCAGACTAGTCTCCTTGGACAGCAAGGAGATCAAACCAGCCATTCCTAAAGGAAATCAGTCCTGAATATTCATTGAAAGGACTTAGGCTGAAGCTGAAACTCCAATACTTTGGCCACCTGATGCAAAGAACTGACTGCTTGGAAAAGACCCTGATTCTGGGAAAAATTGAAGGCAGGAGGAGAAGGGGACAACAGAGGATGAGATGGTTGGATGGCATCACTGACTCAATGGACATGAGTTTGAGTAACCTCCAGGAGTTGGTGATGGACAAGGAAGCCTGGTGTGCTGCAATCCATGGGGTCACAAAGGACTGAGCGACTGAACTGAACTGAACTGAGGCCACACTGACCGGGGCCTCCTTGGTGGGGCTGTGCACCTCCAAAAAGCTGGACCTGAGGTAAGCAGGGCTGTCCAGAATGTTCTGTGGAAGAAAACGCCCTACAACTGTGCTGTTCTCAAATGGCTGTTGCATGCTTTCAATTAAATAAATTTAAAAAGTAGCCACATGTGGAGAGTGGCCGGCCCATCTAGATCTTCTTAATGGTTTACAGAGGACACTGTGGTGGTGGATTGGGCAGGCAGCATGTGTGCTAAGTTGCTTCAGTAATGTCCAACTCTTTGCGACCCAAGGACTGTATAGCCTGACACGCTCCTCTGTTCATGGGATTCTCCAGGCAAGAATACTGGAGTGGATTGCCATTGTCTCCTCCAGAGAATCTTCCTGACCCAGGGATCAAACCCATGTCTCCTAATATGTCTTCTGGATTGGCAGGTGGGTTCTTTACCATTATCACTAACTGGGAAGCCCTGGATTGCGGGTGGACAGAAGAGGCTAAACACCACTCAGAAACAAGATCAGTCAGATCCAAACACTGGGATATACTGTGGGGCAAAACACAAGACAATTTCAACAAACAAATCACTAGTGAAAAAGACAGGAGTGTCAAAATGACCCTCTGGGGCCTTCTCAGGACAGACCACTGCCTTGTCCTCTGCCTGCCTTTTGTCTACAGAAAATAGCCTCCTAGGTCTTCCCTGAGTTCAAAAGAATAAATCAAAGAAATGACAAAATGCAGAAACAAAGGAAAAGAGTCAAGACAATATAAGTGTGTGTATATATACACCACAATTTCTTTATTCATTCATGCATCAATAGATTGTTTCTATATCTTGCCTATTGTAAATAGTGCTGCAGTGAATGTGGGGTGCAGGGGATTCCCATGTAGCACTAATGGTAAATAACCTGCCTGCTAATGCAAGAGATGTGGGTTCAATCCTTGGATTGGGAAGATCTCCTGGAGGAGGAAATGGCAACCCACTCTAGAAATCTTGCCTGGAGAATTCCAAGAACAGAGGAGCCTGGTAGGCTACAGTCCATGGTGTCACAAAGAGTTGGACATGACTTAGCGACTAAACAAGGCAAACAAAATAGGTTTTTTTTTTTTTTTTTTTTAACAAGTATCAGTTCCTTTAATTAACTCAAAATATTAAAATAATTGAAGTACTAAATAATGATGTTTCCAGAATTTCCTTTTGGAGTGCCTGTAGACATTAATCTGAATGGAAGGTTGGAAAGGCTAAGAAACTTCTCCTGGAAAGTCATCTATCAGGTGCCTGTGGTTGTTTCATATTGTTTTGTTTATTTGGGTTATCTTTGGATGGCTGAATGGCTAGAGATAGCAGAAAGTGTTAAAACAATGCTAAGTTTTCAAGCCTCCCCTTGGCACTGCTGTTGGTGCTAAAGTTTGTTGCTTGGTGAAATGGACCATAATTCACCATGTTTATAGACCTCAGCTGGTAGTAAATGAGTGTACCAGTCAAAGGTCATGGCTGTAGTTATGTGGCAGGCTTGCTGGGAGCCCAAGGTGGTGACAACTAGTAAATCATCCTGTAGACAAAGATTCCAAGAAGGAAAATGAAAGGTCAGAAGTACTGCTTATTAAATTCCTGAAATCATGGCTTCCTGTCTCACTGTGTTCATAAGCCTCAATGACTACAGCTGATGGGCCTGAATTTTCTCAACAAACCTTTCTAGAA
The DNA here is from genome assembly GCF_033118175.1 of Dama dama. Classification (NCBI taxonomy): domain Eukaryota; kingdom Metazoa; phylum Chordata; class Mammalia; order Artiodactyla; family Cervidae; genus Dama; species Dama dama. The sequence goes on along the minus strand of NC_083705.1, from coordinate 41,903,131 downwards.
GGCTTTCAGGAGAATGGCTGAGCAACTTCTGACTGTTGACTCTGACTATTTTTATAAGCAGTCTGTGGGCTGTTGTAAATGAACTCATAAAGTAAGAAATTCTCCTGTGAAAGCAAAGCGAAGCCACTAAAGTATACAGTCAGAGCTTAACTCTGAAACGAGATGAAAAAGTCATTTGAGTTTGAGTAAGTCAGACATTAGGATAAAATCTCAGTATCAGAACAAACTACCAGTCCTTCCCCAGGAAGAAAACAATTATAATAATATAGAATCTGAATTTTTCACTTATCTACAAGGTTAGCTTTTAAACAAGCATTGCACAGCAATAGAAAAAGGAAGTAATTCCGTAGATTTATGCAATTTAAGGCCTTCCAATAAGGGCATCACAGGGTAACTAAGCAGAACCTCTAGAGATTTTATGCCTAACATCTAGTTGCCTATAGCAACTAAAACACAACACTGAATGGTACAGGGATTTTGCTCTATTTAGCTGCCTGGGGGCAAACTGATCAATTCTGTTGTTGTTGTTCAGTTGCTAAGTCGTGTCTGACTCTACGACCCCATGGACTATAGCCCACCAGGCTCCTCTGTCCATAGGATTCTCTAGGCAAGAATACTGGAGTGGGTGGCCATTTCCTACTCCAGGGGATCTTCCTTCTCCTGCTCAGGGATCAACCCTGAGTCTCCTGCATCGGCAGCCAGATTCTTTACCACTGAGCCATCAGGAAAGTCCTACTCTGATGTTTACATAAATAGATTATAAAAGGTATTGGCCTTCTGCATCTCTTCCTCATATTTCTGGTACAAAAAGTCTTCTTTACAATAGTACTATGGTATCTTCAGTTTTCCCAAGCAACATTTAAGAAATCCTCAGAATGAATTTGAGCATTAATTAAATGTGAGTCTGAAATTTGTCATTGTTATGTTTGCCAGACTGTTTGCACTTATTTAACAGGCTAAGCAGATGTTTACTTTCTCCCTCACTGTTTTATAAATCTTCTCTGAAACTGAGCTTAGTTGTAATGATGCATAATCCCAGGTGAAGGAGTACGGGTCAAATGTATATAATGAGTGCCAAAGGAACACTTAAAATCCATTTTATGCATTTGTACTCCTATTTACATTAGTAATAGCTAAGCTCTCTGGGTAATTTTTCCTAACTTGAGTGTATATGTTCTTTCTCTGCTTGTTGATAGTGTTACATTTGTTCTAATTTCCCTTTTTCATTTATTATATCATATTTTTACAGAACACTTCACAATATACTTTTTGTTTTCTCTTCCACAACTGAATTTTTAATTTCTTCAATGTAGCCCCAAGATCTCACTTAGCTTTGAATCCAACAAAATTAGTTCCTAACCCTAACAAATACTCAACTGATTTTTGATTAGTAATTAAGTGAATTAACAAAATAATTTGATATTTTATTCAAATAACTTAACATTTCAAGGTAATAACTTTTCAATGTTTCCTTCAAAGCAATGTTTAATTATATTTTGGTGAGTTAACATTTAATTAAATTGAGATACTGAATCTTGTTAATCAATGATGACAGCTCACTGAGAGGAAAGTGTTTAATGTTGAGAGGAAAGGATTGCACTAGGGGGATATTAGAATATCAGCTTTTGCATACTATGGTGATGAGCAGTTAATGAAGAAGAGGGTTATTTTCAGGAGTAAAATCAGAAATCTGACTCATGTACTTGCCTATGTACATGAGTACATGTATTTTCTTTTGGCTGGGCCTGACACCAACATGATGCTCATGGCATACTATCAACCTCACAGTTGCTAGGTGTTGGTGTTACTGTTATTTTTTAGTAGTAGTAACAATGGATTCAAACCAGTTCAACTATAGCACTCCCACAGTATTGCTTGTGACCAGGGAAGATGGACATGGTATCTGAGATTAATGATACAGACTTTGCTTATAGATAGAGCGAATCTAAGTGTTCAAAAGAGCATATAAGTAGTGACTTCACTATCATCTAGTTATAAAACCTAGACAATGGCTTTAACAATGTATCAATTCTCTTCAAAAATAATGTCCAAAACACTATGGCTTTAGAAGAAAATAAGTAAATGAATGATAAATTTGAGTACATAAAAGTGATACAGTTCTTTAAAATGCCATAAGAAACACCAAGGACATGATCTACCAGGAAAGTATTTGAAATACATATATAGGCAATGTGTATGAATTATTGAATACACAGAGTTTTTGTGAATTGTTTGAATTCACAGACTGCAAGGAGATCAAACCAGTCCATCCTAAAGGAAGTCAGTCCTGAATATTCATTGGAAGGACTGATGCTGAAGCTGAAGCTCCAATACTTTGGCCACCTGATGGAAACAGCTGACTCATTGGAGAAGACCCTGATGCTGGAGAAGATTGAAGGCAGGAGGAGAAGGGGATGACAGAAGACTATATGGTTGGATGGCATCACCGACTCAATGGACATGAGTTTGACCAAGCTCCAGGAGATGGTGAAGGATAGGGAAGCCTGGCATGCTGCAGTCCATGAAGTTGCAGTGTCAGATATGTCTGAGTGACTGAAAAAACACAGTTTCTTAAATCAGTAAGAAAACAAACCTAATGTAAATATCATATAGAGAAAATGGCAATAAAAGGTGAAAAATCATGGAAAGAGATATGAATAAAAAAATCTCAAAAAAAAACCCAAATGGACAAAAATGAATAATTGCTAAATTTTACTTAAAACTAATGGAATATAAAACAAATCACAAAAGTGATTTTTTAAAAAAAAAATCTAAAATATATTCAGTTCAGTTCAGTTCAGTCGCTCAGTCGTGTCCTACTCTTTGTGACCCCATGAATTGCAGCATGCCAGGCCTCCCTGTCCTTCACCAACTCCCAGAGTTTACTCAAACTCATGTCCATCGAGTCAGTGATGCCATCCAGCCATCTCATCCTCTATTGTCCCCTTCTCCTCCTGCCCCCAATCCCTCCTAGCATCGGGGTCTTTTCCAATGAGTCAAATCTTTGCATGAGGTGGCCAAAGTACTGGAGTTTCAGCTTCAGCATCAGTCCTTCCAGTGAACACCCAGGACTGATCTCCTTTAGGATGGACTGGTTGGATCTCCTTGCAGTCCAAGCGACTCTCAAGAGTCTTCTCCAACACTACAGTTCAAAACATCAATTCTTTGGCACTCTGCTTTCTTTATAGTCCAACTCTCACATCCATACATGACCACTGGAAAAACCATAGCCTTGACCAGATGGACCTTGTTGTCAATGTAATGTCTCTGCCCTTTAATATGCTATCTAGGTTGGTCATAACTTTCCTTCCAAGGAGGAAGCGTCTTTTAATTTCATGGCTGCAATCACCATCTGCAGTGGTTTTGGAGCCCCCAAAAATTAAGTCTGATACTGCTTCCACTGTTTCCCCATCTATTTCCCATGAAGTGATGGGACCAGATGCCATGATCTTAGTTTTCTGAATGTTGAGCTTTAAGCCAACTTTTTCACTCTCCTCTTTCACTTTCATCAAGAGGCTTTTTAGTTCCTCTTCACTTTCTGCCATAAAGGTGGTGTCATCTGCATATCTGAGGTTATTGATATTTCTCCCATCAATCTTGATTCCAGCTTGTGCTTCTTCCAGCCCAGCGTTTCTCATGATGTACTCTGCATATAAGTTAAATAAGCAGGGAGACAATATACAGCCTTGACATACTCCTTTTCCTATTTGGAACCAGTCTGTTGTTTCATGTCTAGTTCTAACTGTTTCTTCCTGACCTGCATATAGGTTTCTCAAGAGGTGGGTCAGGTGGTCTGGTATTCCCATCTCTTTCAGAATTTTCCACAGTTTATTGTGATCCACACAGTCAAAGGCTTTGGCATAGTCAATAAAGCAGAAATAGATGTTTTTCTGGAACTCTTGCTTTTTCGATGATCCAGCAGATGTTGGCAATTTGATCTCTGGTTCCTCTGCCTTTTCTAAAACCAGCTTGAACATCTGGAAGTTCACGGTTCACGTATTGCTGAAGCCTGGCTGGGAGAATTTTGAGCATTACTTTACTAGCCTGTGAGATGAGTGCAATTGTGCAGTAGTTTGAGCATTCTTTGGGATTGACTTTCTTAGGGATTGGAATGAAAACGGACCTTTTCCAGTCCCGTGGCCACTGCTGAGTTTTCCAAATTTGCTGGCATATTGAGTGCAGCACTTTCACAGCATCATCTTTTAGGATTTGAAATAGCTGAGCTGGAATTCCATCAACTCCAGTAGCTTTGTTCATAGTGATGCCTTCTAAGGCCCACCTGACTTCACATTCCAGGATGTCTAGCTCTAGGTGAGTGATCACACCATCATGATTATAGGGGTCGTGAAGATCTTTTTTGTAAAGTCCTTCTGTGTATTCTTGTCACCTGTTCTTAATATCTTCTGCTTCTGTTAGGTCCAATATATTAGCAAAAATAATATGTTTGGTATTGTTTCTTATAGAAAATACTGAGCAATAAGAGCACTCATACTTTGTTGGTAGGGGAGTAAATTGTGTCATATATTTGCTGTGTGATTTGATATTTCTGCATATTTGTGCTCAGTCATGTCTGACTCTTTGCAACCCTGTGGACTGTAGCTGACCAGCCTCCTCTGCCCATGGAATTTTCCAAGCAAGAATAGTGGAGTGGGTTACCATTTCCTCCTCCAGGGGCTCTGCTCAATTCAGGGATGGAAACTACATCTCTTGTGTCTCCTGCATTGAGAGGTGGATTCTTTATCACTGGTGGCAACTGGGCAGTCTTTCAGCAAAACCAAAAATCCACACAGATTTTGACATATTTTGGTGATTTGTTCTGTAGTCATTCATACAAAAGAACACCAAAATACATTATACGTTATGTCAACATTTTTAGTTATCAGAAAAAACCTGAAAATATCTTCATTTTTCACTAATTATAGTTAAGTCCTGATTTTCACCTGCTCCCTCCATAGTTTTCTGTGAGTTTACCATTCGTCACTCTCAAAAACAATCTTGATTTATGTGATAAATTTTATGGTCACCTTTCCAATATGGAAATGGTTAAATAAATTATGAAGGACAATCAGCACACGTGAATCTACTCTTTAATTTTATACTTTTCCATACTATTTGAATTTCTGCTGTATGTAAGTACTACTTACATATTTCTTGTAAAATATATGAAATTTACTTATTCTCTGAAATTCAATTAATGGGAATGATCTTCCATATATTCCTATACTAAATATTGGAAATCACTGGTTTTATGGTCACTGTCAATGGAGGTAATAATTCCTTCTGAACTCTAAGGTTCTAAACCTCTGATTCTGATGCCAATAGAATTCTAGTGAATTAAGTTTTAATTATTTTCTTGAGGAACTTTGATTATTTCTATATAAGTCAATATACAAATCTCCTAGGTTGGGTCTAACATTCAGTTCAGTTGCTCAGTGGCGTTTGACTCTTTGTGACCCCATGGACTGCAGCACACCAGGCTTCCCTGTCCATCACCAACTCCCAGAGTTTACTCAAACTCATGTCCATCAAGTCGGTCATACCATCCAACCATCTCATCCTCTGTGGTCCCCGTCTCGTCCTGCCTTCCATCTTTCCCAACATCAGGGTCTTTTCAAATGAGTCTCCTGGTTGTATCTCCTTGCAGTCCAAGGGATCTCAAGAGTCTTCTCCAACAGCATAGTTCAAAAGCATCAATTTTTTGGCACTCAGCTTTCTTCACAGCCCAACTCTCACATCCATACATGACCACTGGAAAAACCACAGCCTTGACTAGACGGACCTTTGTTGGCAAAGTAATGTCTCTGCTTTTTACTATGCTGTCTAGGTTGATCATAACTTTCCTTCCAAGGAGTAAGTGTCTTTTAATTTCATGGCTGCAATCACCATCTGCAGTGATTTTGGAGTCCAAAAAAATAAAGTCTGACACTGTTTCCACTGTCTCCCCATCTATTTCTCATGAAGTGATGGGACCAGATGCCATGATCTTAGTTTTCTGAACATTGAGCTTTAAGCCAACTTTTTCACTCTCCTCTTTCACTTTCATCTACAGGCTCTTTAGTTGTTTGCTTTCTGCCATAAGGGTGGTGTCATCTGCATATCTGAGGTTATTGATATTTCTGCTGGCATTCTTGATTCCAGCTTATGCTTCATCCAATCCAACATTTCACATGATGTACTCTGCATATAAGTTAAACAAGCAGGGTGACAATATACAGCCTTGACATACTCCTTTCCCAATTTGGAACCAGTCTATTGTTTCATGTCCAGTTCTACTTGTTGCTTCTTGACCTGCATACAGATTTCTCAAGAGACAGGTAAAGTGGTAATACCTTCCCATCTCTTTAAGGATTTTCCACTCTTTGCTGTGATCCACATAGCCAAAGGTTTTGGCATAGTCAGTAAAGCAGAAATAGATGTTTCTCTGGAACTCTCTTGCTTTTTTGATGATCCAACAAAGTTGGCAATTTGATCTCTGGTTCCTCTGCCTCTTCTAAATCCAGCCTGAACATCTGGAAGTTCAAGGTTCACATACTATTGAAGCCTGGCTTAGAGAATTTTGAGAATTACTTTGCTAGCATGTGAAATGAGTGCAATTGTGCGATAGTTTGAACATTCTTTGGCATTGCCCTTCTTTGGAATTGGAATGAAAACTGACCTTTTCCAGTCCTGGGACCAGTGCTCAGTTCTCCATATTTGCTGGTATATTGAGTGTAGCACTTTCACAGCATCATCTTTTAGGATTTGAAATAGCTCAACTGGAATTCCATCACCTCCACTATCTTTGTTTGTAGTGATGTTTCCTAAGGCCCACTTGACTTTGCATTCCAGGATGTCTGGCTCTAGGTGAGTGATCATACCATCATGGTTATCTCGGCCATCTTTTTTGTATAGTTCTTCTGTTTATTCTTGCCACCTCTTCTTAATAATAAGAGCATTCTAATGTAATGCTTTATAATTTCACAAACAAGATGTTAATGATATCTGAATAAAGAAGTCTTTTGCCTGAAATAGTTTACTCAATTTAAGCTTAGATCATTTATTATGCTACAAATCAGAAGAAAAAGATTAGTTAAAAAGAAAAGCTCAGCAGCCCCTTAAAATGCCCTGAAAGAGACTAAAATTGAAAGGATAAAATCGCAGAGAGGCTTCTTCACAACACTCAGGCCATACTCACTGTTAACAGTGGAGGCGTCAGAATCAGCGTTCAAAATCCAGCCTCTTATCACTTGGAAATCATATGGCTTTAGGCAAGATAGTTAACTTTTCTGTATGTGAGAATCTTCATCTGTAAAATCAGAATAATAACTGGTATAGACTTCATGTTTGTGTCTTCCTGAAAATTCACATGTTGAAATCCCAATCCCCAGTATGATGGTATTTGGAGATAAAACAGGTCATTAGGTCATGAGGGTGGAGTTCCCATGATAGAATTAATGTCCTTAGAGGAAGAGGCAGGAAAGAGATGGCTAGCCTGAGTTCTCTCTCCATCCTCTGCTGCTGCTGCTGCTAAGTCACGTCAGTTGTGTCCGACTCTGTGCGACCCCATAGACGGCAGCCCACCAGGCTCCCATCCCTGGGATCCATCCTCAGTCACCTGCAAAGCAGGAAAGGGGCTCTCACCAAGAACATAGTAGTCTGGCACCTTGATTCTGGACTTTTAAGTTTCTAGATCTATAAGAAATAAATGTTATTTAAGTCATTCAGTCTATGGTATTCCATATAGCAGCCCAAACTAAGACAATAACTATGTCTAATTTAGAGATGTATTCATTTCCTATGGCTGGGTACTTTAGCAAATTACCACAAATTTAGGGACTTAGAACATCACAAGTTTATTCTCTTCTAGTCTGGATTTCGGAAGTCAGAAATGGGTTTCACCCAGCCACAAATCAAGGTATTGGCAGGGCCGTGCTTCCTCTGGAGGCTCTGGAGAGAATCTGTGTCCTTGCTTTTTTCCCATTTCTAGAGCTACATTCCTTGGCACATGGTGCCTTCACCACATCTTTAAAGTTATCAGTGTGGCATCTTTCTGACTCTGCTTCTGTTTCTATCATACAACCTTCTTTTCCGTGTTGTCTTATCTCTCGTTGCCTCCCTCTTATAAAGCCGCTTAGAAGTGCATGTAGGGCCAACCCAGATAATCTGGGGTAATTTCATTGCAAGATCCCTAATTTAATCTGCAAAGACTCTTTTGGCATATAAAGTAACATTCACAGGTTCCAGAGATTAGGGGCTGGGTACCTTTGGGGACCATTATTCAGCCTACTACAATATTGTCACTATAGGAGTTAAAGGGGATGGTAAATATACATTTCTTGACAAATATTCAACACATATTGAATAACATTATTATTTTTGTTACAAAGTTCTACATGGAAAAACAAAAGCATAGCCTACACATTTTATATCCAGTCAAACTTCCCTTCAAGTATAATGATAACCAGCAACTTGTAAGCAAACAAGAATTCAGAGAATGGCACCCAGGAAGACTTCTTTTAATCAAACAAACAAGTACATAAATAAAAGTACAGTGAAACTTAGGTAATCATGATATACACTTTTTTTTAAAGAGGAGAAAAAAGTAATAATGGTAACAAACCACTGGTGAGTATTGAATTTTTTAAAATGCAAATTTTAGATGAAAACTTTCCTCATATGGTTAAAGAACAGCATATAATATAATAAATCTCAATATATAAAAATATATAACATTAAAAATTAGAAGGAAGTGAAGTAGAAGGAAATGAACATGCTAATTTTTTTCATTTCTTTTCTTAAAGATTCAATAAATGTGACCTAATCTCATATGCATCAAACAAAAACTAGTGACTTTTACTTTAAAATTTCTATAATCTTATTAACTCTCTATATACATTTGAAGGAAATAATATGTTTTAATGTTTATCTGAAAATATCAGAGATCTTATTTTTTAATCTACTGATAAAGTCAATGCTAATATTTGAATTATAAAATAGTATTAAATTTATGATCATATATTGATAAAAATTAGTTCACCTACTTAGCTATGATGAGTCTATCACCTATCTAACATAAAGAAGGAATATTCTGAATGAAATAGAAAAAATCTTGATATTAGTGATCTTATGTGTAACAAAATTTGAGTTTTTATATGCTTTTTTACTTCATATTCTCCTTTATTATTAATTAGGATTAAATCATAAGCATTCTCCTAATTAATGCAGAGTTATTATTTTTCCAATAATAAAGATGACAACTCTCCTGGAACCACAAATGAAAACTCTTAAGATCACCATCAGTGTCTCAGTGAATAAATCTAATCATTTACTATGGCTTCATGTCTTTTTAACATCTCTAGAGTATTTAGTAATATTAGTTACCTTTTATTCTCTCTTCTGACTTGACTTTTACCCTCTTCTGGTTTAGCTTGCTATAAAAACCTATGTTTTTGTCCTCTCATGATTCTAGAATCTCTTTTTCTTCATGGTCTTACTTTTCCCTTTTATATACCCATCTAAATGATTGTTTTATCTCTTTCAAATTGCCACTTTGACATCAGATAAAACTTGTGGCACATTAGAATTGCCTTGGGAGATAGATCGTAGTTCCCAGGCCACTTTAAACCAAAAATGTAATTAAACTTTCTGGGGTTAGAACACAGCATTGTTTTTGTTTGTTCATTTATGTGTTTGGTTTTTAATTTACAAGTGATATAGTTACTATGCAAAGCATGGTCATTAGACCAGTAACTTGAGCATCACCTAGAAGCTTATCAGACGTACTGAATCTCAAGGCCCATCTCAGACCTTTAAGACAACTGCATTTTTTAAATCCCAGATAATTCATATTCACATTAAAATTGAAAAGTACTGATGTAGGTTACTAAGTTTAGCACTTGTCCTAACTTACCTCCTACATTCTGTCCTTATATGTCCACCATCATTTTCTTGTGGAATATCTTCAATACATTCCAGTTAAGGATCTCAAACTCTCAACTTGAACTCAAAATTGAACTTACATCTCTTTGTTCTCTCAATCATGAGAAAACATTTTTCTTTGAGTCTTTATCCACTAACAGTACCTCTCTTCACTTTATACCTTATTAAATTTTGTCTTAAAAAAAAAAAGTTCCTTCACCACAGTCTCAATGTCCTTTTGTATTATCCTCTTCCGTATCTCTCAAGCAGTATTCCTTTTCATTTGCAAAGCCAATTCAGACATAATTACCTCTCAGCTGAACTTTTGAGATGACTTCCCAACTGATCTCACTGCCTTCAAGAATCCCTTATTTCAATGTACTGTGCATGGTTACATGGGATTCGTTTTCCTAACACATCAGGATCAGCTAGCAAAGAGGTGAGACTAATATTAAAGATCCCTAAAAGAAGCTACATGAGCAACTCACTCATAAACTTCACTTTAATGGAAATAGAGCTCCCTTGCTGGCTCAGACAGTAAATAATCTGCCTGCATTGTAAGAGACCGGGGTTCGATTCCTCAGTCAGGAAGATACCCTGGAGAAGGGAATCCTACCCACTCCAGTATGCTTGCCTGGAGAATTCCATGGACAGAGGAGCCTAGCAACAGCTCATGGGGTCACAAAGAGTCAGACATGACTGAGTGACTAACACACGATGTACCATTTTAAAGAACAGATTAAAGTCATTTTCACATTTTCTGATTTCTTTGGAGATGAAAAAATTGGTGATTATAAACTATGGAAGAGTGCAGACTAGCAAAATCTAAAACAGTGAAACCAAGAAAGTCACAATGCCCTTCAAGAGCAAATATAACAGTAATAAATTATTTTCATTAAAAAAATTAATTTAGAAAGAGTCCTGTATGTTTGCCATTTGATTTCGTTCTTTCCATCATTTATAATTCGAATAAAAAAGAAATTAACATTTCTAATTATGGCTGAAAGTACTTCATGTATTTCCTCAGCAACATATTATAATATAATTAGTTGTTCAGGTTATGTCATTTTAATAAATTTGAAATTTTTCTTCAACCAGTAATCATGCCATGCAAGAATAATTAAATTATATCTGAATTCTGATGTTAGTGATTATGCAATTTCCTACTTATCTGAGATTTTACCTTTTAAAAATAAAAGAATAAACTCAACCGTAAAAGGATGATACTTTTACTACTTTATAATGTGTAAGCTCAATTTAAAAATTGAAGCAAGGCAGTCTTAACAAAAAAGGGTCTTTACACTTTTTACATGGGAAATTTAAAAGGAGATGAATTTTTAAAGGTTTTGAGGGAGAGTGCTTGCAGAATTCCAGAAACTCAATTTGTAGGTATGTTTCCCTACACATGCTCAAGCATACAGATACTTACAACCATCAGTTCCCTGACGGCTCAGTGGTAAGGAATCCACCTGCCATGTGATGACACTGGTTCAATCCTTCGGTCAGGAGGATCCCCTAGAGAGGAAATGGCAACCCTCCCCAGTATTCTTGCCTGGGAAATCCCATTGACAGAAGAGTCTGGCAGGCTATACAGTCCATAGCTATAGTCCATAGGCGTCGCAAAAGAGTCAGACACCACTGAGCAACTAAACAAAGAAGAAATTGTTTCTCTATTCCCTGATTAAACTCAAAACACTCAGATTTACACATTCTTTAGAGTGAACAGTTCTCTATCCCTATCTTCTTGCTGTACTATAAATATTGAGATGAATCAGTTGCTCTTCCCCTCCAAGGCCACCATCTTCCATACCTTGCGTTACAGAATTCTAAGTGCTTACCATTTGTCTGAGGAGAGTAGATGGTGGGACGTTTTTCAAATTTAATTGAAATCACTTTTCTTTGACATGTACTGCCTTGACAAAGACAGATTGAGAAGAAAACATCAACTATCAAGAAAATTCCAACTATCAGCTTGATTGGGATTGCCACTTTTCCAAAGGGAAAATTCAGAGGCATCGTACCTCTCTCCTTGCTATTCATTCAGCATATCCTTTACTCCGCTGCTGCTTGGTCACTAAGTCATGTCCAGCTCTTTCAACCCCCTGGACTATAGCCCATCAGGCTCTTCTGTCCATGACATTCTCCAGGCAAGAATTCAGAGTGGGTTGTCATTTCCTTTTCCAGGGGATATTCCCAGCCCAAGGATCGAGCCCAAGTCTCCTGGATGGCAGACATATGATTTACCACTGAGTCACCTGGGAAGGTCAGCCTTTACTTCCTAAGCAATATTTGATTGTGCCCCTTCTGTGTACCCACTGTAACTACCTCAACTCAGGCCCTTAAATTCTCTTGTCTTGATCATTCCATTGGTTTTCTAACTGGGCACCATGTTTTCAGTTTTTATTCCCTGTGAATGATATATTTTATCTTATAAAAACCCCAAATGAATTTTTCTCTGGTTAAACCAAAACCCAAACCATACTAAAACAGATGCAAACCTTCAAAAGCCTCATAATGCCTGGAAAATAAAATCTAAAGCTGTTGTTTAGACTAAAGCCATCTCACAATCAGCATTTTGTTCTTGCTGCTCCCAGGTTTAGAGTTTGAAATATAATAACATTTTGTAATTACTCACTGTATTTATAAATGAACTCAAAAGACCTGGTGTTCCATAAACTCTCCCATAATATTTCTTAACACTTCTACTTAATATTTCTATTACGTACTACTCTTTATCCACACTGCAAGTGTCTTCATTCCATATGAAGCCCTGTGACTTAGGTATATTTTCTTATAGAATAGCTAATACAGAATTTAAAAAGAATGGTGTTCCAACATGGAAAGAACTAAGTAGAGATTATTAAATCATTAATAGTACAGTATCCCTTGGTATCTGGGGGGAGGGGTTATTGGTTTTAGGAACTACCATGGATACTAAAATCTGCAAATGCTTTAGTCCCATGATGGGTCCTCCATACCTGTGGTTTCACATTCACAGATTCAACTTACTACACATTGTGTAAGTGCTGCTTGCATTTATTTAACAAGAAAAATCCACTTATAAGTGGGCTTGCACAGTTCAAACTCATGTAGTTCAAGAGTTAACTGTATATTCTGTTGTATTCATAAGTATCAATAGATAAATAAGTAGGTAAATAGACAGACAGATGAATATTGAAAGGAGAAATGAAGTGAGAAAGAAGGAACGAGGAAAACAAATTGGGGTTACCATCTAATTTTTCCTACCTCCAAGCCGAGTGGATTGAATTGCTGGGCACTGTTACAGAATCCTATGTTTATCTGTCATTTTGTTAAACATACTAGAAAATGTGGAAATAGATTTGCGATGCTTAGCTAGAAATAATCACTTCTAAAAGTTAGAAAAAATATCTGATGTAAGCGACAAATCTAAACAGCAAGTTCAGGGGAAGAAGCATTAGCTTCAAAGCTGAAAAACATAAATTTCAGTCACATCTTTGATGCTTAAGAACTTACTCTAAGAACTTAACAAATTACTGTATCAGTTCAGTTCAGTTGCTCAGTCATGTCCAACTGTATGCAACCCCAAGGACTGCAGCACGCCAGGCTTCTCTGTCCATCACCAACTCCCAGAGCTTGCTCAAACTCATGTCCATCGAGGCAATGATGCCATCCAGCATCACCAATGAATATTCAGGACTGATTTCCTTTAGGATGGACTGGTTGGATCTCCTTGCAGTCCAAGGAACTCTGAAGAGTCTTCTCCAACATCACAGTTCAAAAGCATCAATTCTTCAGTGCTCAGCTTTCTTCATGGTCCAACTCTCACATCCATACACGACTACTGGAAAAACCATAGCTTTGACTAGATGGACATTTGTCAGCAAAGTAATGTCTCTGCTTTTCAATATGCTGTCTAGGTTGGTCATAACTTTTCTTCCAAGGAGTAAGAGTCTTTTAATTTCATGACTGAGGTCACCATCTGCAGTGATTTTGGAGCCCACAATAAAATAAAGTCTGTCACTGTTTCCATTGCTTCCCCATCTATTTCCATGAAGTGATGGGACTGGATTCCATGACCTTTGATTTTGAATGTTGTTTTAAGCCAGCTTTTTCACTCTCCTCTTTCAGTTTCATTAGAAGGCTCTTTAGTTCCTTCTCGTTTATTGCCATAAGGGTGGTATCTGCATATCTGAGGTAATTGATATTTCTCCTGGCAATCTTGATTCCAGCTTGTGCTTCATCCAGCCCAGCTTTTCACTTGATGTACTCTGCATATAAGTTAAATAAGCAGGGTGACAATATACAGCCTTGTACTCCTTTCCCAATTTGGAACCAGTCCATTTTTCCATGTCCGGTTCTGTTGCTTCTTGACCTGCATACAGATTTCTCAGGAGGCAGGTAAGGTGCTCTGGTAATTATTATATATATTTTTATTATTTAGCTTTGTTAATAATAAGCTGCCATTTATGAGACTATTATTTGAGCCTCAATTGCTTAATAGATGAAATAAGGATATTAATACCTGCTCTATCTTTTGATGGGGCTTCCCAGGTGGCTCAGTGGTAAAGAATCTGCCTGCCAATGCAGAAGGTACAGGTTTGATCCCTGGGTTGGGAAGATTGCCTGGAGGAGAAAATGGCAGCCCATTCTCGTATTCTTGCTGGGAAAATCCTATGGACAGGGGAGCCTGGCAGGCTACAATACAGTCCATAAGGTTGCAAAGAGTTGGACACACCTGAGTAGGCATGCTACCTTTTGATATTCCCATAGTTTCATATCATGAAGATCAAATCAGATAAAGAAAATACTCTGAAAATTTTAAAATATGGAAATTTGTCTTTCCCCCCATTCATTTAGCTGTTTAATAGATAAATTTAGAAGTACTTATTTAGTATATCAATGAATAGTATTCCACAGTTCTCAGAAGTTTCAGATGTATCTATGGCAATCTGGATATTTGCTTTTTATAATGCTCTTCTGGGAATTCTACTGTAAAGAAACTAATTTTCAAGCATTTTTCTCCTTCTCAGCTTTTTCTCTAGGGGCAAGATATGATAAAGGTTGTGTTGTTATATGTTGAAATTTAGCATTTAAAAAGTGGAATGTTTTAAATCCACATGAAATAAAGTCAAAAGCTTTTTTGTGAGAAATACTTTATTGCTAGGTTCCTAGCCCACAATACCTCTCTTCAGATTTAATGTTTTACTTTGAGATCACATTTACACATTTGATTACATTTGCTTTATTCTGAATATCTTTGAAGAGTGTGTATAAAGCTAAAACCTGTAAATTCTCATTCAGATGGAAATTTTAATACATGGTGAAGAGTGGTGAACATTATATCTTTTTAAGTGTGTTCAGCTATTTCAAATCCTAAAAGATGATGCTGTGAAAGTGCTGCACTGAATATGCCAGCAAATTTGGAAAACTCAGCAGTGGCCACAGGACTAGAAAATGTCAGTTTTCATACAATCCCAAAGAAGGGCAATGCCAAAGAATGTTCAAACTACTGCACAATTGCACTCATCTCACACACTAGTAAAGTAATACTCAAAATTCTCCAAGCCAGGCTTCAACAGTATGTGAACCTTGAACTTCCAGATGTTCAAGCTGGATTTAGAAAAGGCAGAGGAACCAGAGATCAAATTGCCAACATTCACTGGATCATCAAAAAGGCAAGAGAGTTCCAGAAAAACATCTATTTCTGCTTTATTGACTATGCCAAAGCCTTTGACTGTGTGGATCACAACAAACTGTGGAAAATTCTGAAGGAGATGGGAATACCAGACCACCTGACCTGCCTCTTGAGAAACCTGTATGCAGATCAGGAAGCATACAGAACTGGACATGGAACAACAGACTGGTTCCAAATAGAAAAAAGAGTACATCCAGGCTGTATATTGTCACCCTGCTTATTTAAGTTACATGCAGAGTACATCATGAGAAATGCTGGGCTAGATGAAGCATAAGCTGGAATCAAGATTGCCAGGAGAAATATCAGTGACCTCAGATATGCAGATGACACCACCCTTATGGCAGAAAGGTGAAGAAGTAAAGAGCCTGTTGATGAAAGTGAAAGAGGAGAGTGAAAAAGTTGGCTTAAAGCTCAACCAACATTCAGAAAACTAAGATCATGGCATCTGGTCCCATCACTTCATGGCAAATAGATGGGGAAACAGTGGAAACAGTGAGAGACTATTTTTTTGGGCTCCAAGATCACTGCAGATGGTGACCTCAGTCATGAAATTAAAAGATGCTTACTCCTTGGAAGAAAAGCTGTGACCAACCTAGACAGCATATTAAAAAGTAGAGACATTACTTGGCCAACAAAGGTCCATCTAGTCAAAGTTATGGTTTTTCCAGTAGTCATGTATGGATGTGAGAGTTGGACTGTGAAGAAAGCTGAGCACCGAAGAATTGATGCTTTTGAACTATGGTGTTGGAGAAGACTCTTGAGAGTTACTTGGACTGCAAGGAGATCCAACCAGCCCATCCTAAAGGGGATCAGTCCTGAGTTTCATTGGAAGGGCTAATGTTGAAGCTGAAACTAATACTTTGGCCACCTGATGTGAAGAACTGACTCATTGGAAAAACCCTGATGCTGGGAAAGATTGAAGGTGGGAGATGTGGGGACAACAGAGGGTGAAATGGTTGGATGGCATCACTGACTCAATGGACAATAGTTTGGGTAAACTCCGGGAGTTGGTGATGGACAGTGAGGCCTGGCGTGCTGCAGTCCATGGTATCGCAAAGAGTCGGACACGACTGAGCGACTGAACTGAACGGAACTGAACTGAAGTGTGTTCTAATCCCTATTGCTCTACTTTAATATGTATTTTCTCTCTCATAGTCATTGTATTACTGCATTCTGAACTATGCATATTTTAGGAGAAATAATGGGCTAAATCAAAGTTGGTAACTGTGTGCCCTTTTGGAATTCACTTATACATATTTCCTTGATTTATTACACACAAATTGAAAGCAACAAGTGGTTTCTCAGTTTCTCAGTTTTATGAACAATCCAAAGTGCACTGGTATTTCCTGTAAGGTCCTAATAGCAGAACAGAAGTTATTATTCCCATTTCACAGATGGCTGTTCAGATAGATTAAGATGCTCGTCTTATTCTCACAATAGCACAAGAAACCTTCAAAGGGAAATGAATCAGAATTCCCAAAGTTTTCTTTTTTTCTTTGATAAACAATGCTGGTATTTACTAGCTACTTGACCTTGAGTAAACCTCCTGTCCCTGTAGACCTCAGTTTTCATATCTTTAAAACTAGAGGATTAGAAGATGATTGCTAAGGTCTCTTCTGACTTTAAAATTTTATGAATTTAATTTAAGTGTAAATGCTAACTTATATATAGTAAATCAAACATGCTTGCAAGGTTAAAAATGTTTTACTGAAATTTTGGGTAAAGAATCACTCCATTTCATGGCAATCAATATTTTTATAACAGTTTAAAATGCTTCCTTCTTTCATTGCTCTTTTTTTCTAATTGCCATTTAAAAAAATTATTTTCTAACACTACAGACAATATATTGAGTAAGAGAATTTCAAATTAGAAGGTCATTTACTGCAACCACTTTTATTTATTTATTTTTTCTACATGCTCCTGGTGGCACGTGGAATTTCCCTGACCAGGGCACAAACTAGCACTCCTTACCATAGACCACTAGGGAAGCCCAGTCACCATTTAATTTTAAAATCAACTTTCATATCTATTTGTCACTTTTATTTCACATTTTATTATTAAAAATTTCAAAGATATAAGAAATTTGATTTAAACACAATCTAGAGTCTAAAATAACCATTTTGCTCTGTTAGTCTTCAGTTCAGTTCAGTTGCTCAGTCGTGTCCGACTCTGTGACCCCATGAATCGCAGCATGCCAGGCCTCCCTGTCCATCACCAACTCCCGGAGTTTACTCAAACTCATGTCCACAGAGTCGGTGATGCCATCCAGCCATCTCATCCTCTGTTGTCCACTTCTCTGCCTGCCCCCAATCCCTTCCAGCATCAAGGTCTTTTCCAATGAGTCAACTCTTCGCATGAGGTGGCCAAAGTATTGGAGTTTCAGCTTCAGCGTCAGTCCTTCCAATGAACATCCAGGACTGATCTCCTTTAGGATGGACTGGTTGGATCTCTTTGCAGTCCAAGGGACTCTCAAGAGTCTTCTCCAACACCACAGTTCAAAAGCATCAATTTTTTGGTCCTTAGCTTTCTTCACAGTCCAACTCTCACATTCATACATGACCCTGGAAAAACCATAGCCTTGACTAGACGGACCTTTGTTGTTAAAGTAATGTCTCTGCTTTTTAATATGCTATCTAGGTTGGTGATAACTTTCCTTCCAAGGAATAAGTGTCTTTTAATTTCATGGCAGCAATCACCATCTGCAATGATTTTGGAGCCCCCCAAAATTAAGTCTAACACTGTTTCCACTGTTTCTCCATCTATATCCCATGAAGTGATGGGACCAGATGCCATGATCTTAGTTTTCCGAATGTTGAGCTTTAAGCCAACTTTTTCACTCTCCTCTTTCACTTTCATCAAGAGGCTTTTTAGTTCCTCTTCACTTTATGCCATAAGGGAGGTGTCAACTGCATATCTGAGGTTATTGATATTTCTCCTGGCCATCTTGATTCCAGCTTGTGCTTCCTCCAACTCAGCGTTTCTCAGGTTGTACTCTGCATATAAGTTAAATAAGCAGGGTGACAATATACAGCCTTGACGTACTCCTTTTCCTATTTGGAACCAGTCTATTAGTCTTATCACCTATCTATCCAACCATCATTCCTCTCTCCATCCATCAATCTATCTCATTTTTGACAGATTTTAATGTAAGTTACAGATATCTGTACTTTTCACCCCTGAACATTTAAGAATGCATATGTTTAATTAGAGTCAATATTAATTTATAGTTTTCTTTTGTTTAAATTTACATACAGTAAATTGCCTGATCTTAAGCAAACAATGTGATGAACTTTGGTAAATATATAAATATCTATGAAACCCAAAACTTTGTCAAGATAAAGAATATTTCCATCTCCCTATTAAGTTTTCCTGTGCTTCTTCTCATTCAGTCCCTGTATTTCCCTCTAGAGGCAACTACTGTTTGATTTTTTTTTCCATCAGAGATTGATTTTACCTATTACAGAATTTCGTACAAATAGAATCAGGCACCAAAACTAACATTTCTTTTCCTCATCAAAAATTTTCAGAGTCATCTATGCTGTGTTTATTCCTTTCTATTGCTGAATAGTATTCCATTGTCTGAATATATCATACATTCTTATGAGACAAAAGGCCAATGATCTTGAGAAAGCTTCATAATATAAATAGTTTGGATACACTTTAAAACCAAACCTGCAAAGCAGTAAACATCTCATTGCGCAAATGGCATAGGAACTTTATGTATGGTTAGTAAGAAAAAGGAAGGAGGAGTAAAACACAACTTCTACAAACTAATTCTAATCTTATCCTAAAAAAATTTAAAAAATCAAATGCTAAGATTTTGCATATAATTAGGCTTCTGTTTGGAAGACAATATAATTATCTCATAACTACAGTGATTATGGCAAAACCAGATCTATTGCTGGCTTGGCTGATGAGAAACCATGGAGAGTCAGCTAAGGTTCTGAGCTGGATTCCCTTCCTGATGTTTCTGTTCCTCACAACATACTAAGTCATGAGGATATATAGAGTTGCTAATGTTATATATCAGTTGAAAAATTTATCAGCTCTATAACCTTGGTAATAATAGTCTACTAAGGCAACTCTATAAAGAAAATAAGGGTCTCAGATGAACTTTAAGGGGAATGAAGTTGGGATAAGTGAGCTGGTATTTATACCCTGACATAGACTAATCTTTAGGTGTGGTCACCCTGGCAAGGCAACATGTCCTTGAGTGGCTCTCTCTTCAGCTGAGTCCATCTTGTATGGGCTGCCACTTGAAGGTTTTCTTTCAGCAGTGGGGGAATAAATCTTTCATTCCTAAAAGGGATACACAGGGTACATCAGTGTGGCCACCATACTTTCTTGGAAGGTTCACAATTTACCTTTTTTTCTCCCTCATGTCACAGTTATCTACTTATTTATGTGCTCAGATGCTTAATCGTGTCCAACTCTTTGTGACCAGATAGACTGTAGCCCACTAGGCTCCTCTGTTCATGGGATTATCCCAACAAGTATACTGGTGTGGGGTTCCATTTCCTCCTCCAGGGGATCTTCCCAACCCAGGGATCGAACCCACATCTCTTGCATCTCCTGCAATGGCAAGGGCATTCTTTACCACTAGTGCCACTTGGGAAGCCCATCATCTTGCCCACTAGATGGAAGACAACTTGAAGATAGAATGGTGAATTTTTCAACTTTGATCTACCTGGTAATGTCAGTTACTCAACTTTATATTTGCATTATTATGCTTCATGAATGTATGCCCTTTTTTCTTTCATAAAATCCCTATGCTAAGCCAAGTATTTCTGCTTATGTAAAGTCAAACCTGCTCAATCATTGCTCCATGTGACCTTTTCTTTCTTCTTCTTTTGCTGTTACCTTTTACGTTGTCTTAAAGGTGCAATTATGCTGTTAAGTTCTTTTACATCCTAATTACATAGCTCTAACTTTGTTGGCTTCCCTGGTGTCTCAGCAGTGAAGATTCTGCCTGCAATGCAGGAGCCGCAGGAGACATGGGTTCGATTCCTGGGTTGGGAACATCCCCTTGGAGAAGGAAATGGCAATCCACTCCAATACTCTCGCCTGGAAACTCCCATGGTCAGAGAAGCCTGGCCAGCTACAGTCCATGGGGGTCACAAAAAGTTGGACGCAGCTGAAGCAACTTAGCACACAGCACACAGCTTTATTCAGAATTTCTCCGTTGTCTTCTATTTTGCTACCAAATTTTCTGTACTGAGTATGTCACAGGAAACTAGCGTTCTTCTTCATCACATTATTCAAAATGTTATACATAGCACAGAGTCTTCCAAATGAGACCTAGTTAATAAACATGTTGAATTTGAATGAATCTTATCAGAGGCAGTTTATAAGTTCTTAAATATTTGACTTTTAGGAGATGTCCAAAATTTCTGTTAACTCATTTTATTATGACCTTGTGTGTGTCTCTGTGTGTGTGTTGAGATGATGGGAAAGAAAATCTAAATGATATAAGATCATCGAGAATTTATCTTTAATTATGCCTTCATCCAGTATAAAACTTGGCACACATTGGATTTTTAGATTTTTCTTCTCTTTATTGACTTCACGTGTCAGAATGTCCAGTGCATTGGAGACTATCCAACACCAATGGTTAGAGTAATCAGGTCACTAGGTGATCATAAAAAGTACAAACTGACCCCATATATACCTATAGTTCCCTCAGGACAATCTGCTCAAAATATGAGAACAATGGAAGGAAAGGTAAGCATGTGCAATGTCAGGCTTATATTTATAAACATGAATCAATTCTAGTTGGATCAGAGCTAACTGAACATTTGTCTCAGACTTCAAGGAGAAGAAAGTTGAAAAGAAAACTCTGCACACAGACATGCCATAAGGAGTTGTAGCACCTTTTAGTTGTGTCAAAGTAGTAGACAGTGTTCCCATAAAAATTCCCCTTTCTGTTCATGCAGAGATATTGCTTACTCTCCACTTTCAAACTGTATCCTTCTGCATTCATGTATTCTGCTAGAGGTTATCAGTCATAGCTTGGTAAAATGACAGGTCCTCAGCAATTTGTTCCCTCTCCCTCTAGAAGCCAACTAACAGTTGATGGGATTATACACTTAGTGAGCTGGAGGCTGACAATATTTCATTATGACATAACAGCAACATTTACAAAAATAAAGCTTAAGTAAGCTTGGGAAGCGATTTCACCCCAGGGAAACTGAGAATATGCATTATTTTTCTGCATGGAATCAATAACCGAGAATATTTAATGCTACACTATGACAGAATATCTATATGCATGAGTTCCTTAGTTAATAAACAACCTAATAATATTCTTCAAACTTCAAAGTTTATAAAGTTATGGAACTAAAGAGGGAGAAGTGAATCTAATTTGATTGTTGAAATGAATAAGGACATAGAAATGGTTGGTGGCATCTGTTCTCTATTTAGCTGTTCAGTTTCCTATGCAAATAGTCACTTCTAACAGAGCTGTTATTGCTTTAATATCACATATTTAAAGAAGAAATTGAAGTAATACAGAAAGAAAAAAGATTAGAAATTCCTCCACTTAGAATTAATCAAGGTAGATATGGTTGTTGTTGTTGTTTAGTTGCTGAGTTGTGATGGACTGTTTGCGACCCCTGGACTGCAGCATGCTAGGCTTTCCTCTCCTTCACTATCTCCTGGAGTTTGTAAAACTCGTGTCCATTGAGTCACTGATGCTATCCAACCATCAGATATTAAGTGTACAATATTCTAAACATCTATATACTTATGGAGAGAGAGACATAAGACAGCACTTCTGTAAAAAATAAAATTACATCTTGCATGCTGTTTTTAGCAAAATCATTAAAATTTATTTTTGTATTATATTTAACAGGGAGAGAAAAGGAAACTGAACTTAAAATGAAGGAATGGTGAAGCTCCAATTCATGTTTTTAAATTGGAGATAGTTTTTAAAATATCCCTAAAATAAGAAAAAAAATTAAAAATTTTTTAATTTTATTTTTCTTTTATTTCTTTTGTCTGTTTGCTAAGTTTTGTAAATTAACATTATTATGTGACTGTAGATCCCATGGTTATTTATTCTTAATTCTGTATTCAAATGTTCAACATTGGTATTTTACAAAGATCATCTATTATTAGTTAATTTATTTTTTATTTATCTTGGTTGTCCAGATTTGGTCATCAAGTAGTTTTTTTTTTTTTTATAGGATCCTGGATGCTATATTTCTTCAATCCTTTCATGCTTGAGAAAAACTGTGACTTTAATAAGCTTGAGATTTAATAAAGAATAATGTGACTAGTATAAATTTCTTGCTATATTTTTTATTTCTTAGACTTTTATAAATGTATATATTGCTCTGTTGTTCTCTGGCATGGCATGATGGTGAAAATATATTTAAGGCCACCCTGACATTCCTTCATATAAATAACTCAATTTTTCATCAATATATTTAGCATCAACATGTATTTATATCTTTTCTTATAACTATGTGTGCCGTATGACCTATTGATCCATTTCAGGCAAAATTTCAGCTATTATATCTTTGAACTGTTTTAAAAGACACAAATTATACTTGTGTTGGATGGTCTTTGTCCTTTATTTTTATACTTTTCTGTTAGTTACTTTCATTTGTTTCTATTTGCTACTTCTCTACATCTTTTCTCCCAAGCAAGTAATTAAAATTGAGCTCTGTTAGTCCTTTAAAAGATATTTTTATTCAATTTATTGGTTTGTAATAATGCCATTTTAGTTCTTTTTTCTGTAGCATTTCTTTTAATGTTACTTTGTTATTTTTAATAATTTCACTTTTTAGTGCTTTTTCCTAAAATTCAAGTCTTCACAGAATTCTCCTTTAATATGAAGCAGTCATGAAGGCTTTCTCATGATGTTTAAGTTCTTTATCTGTCTTTGCACATTTTTGGTGTAAAATGTTTTCATGTTTGCAGTGACAATTTTTCACTCATCCAGACATTCTATTCCCAGGTGGTGCTAGTGGTAAAGAATTTGCCTGCCAGTGCAGCAGACTTAAGAAATGTTGGCTTGATCCCTGGGTCAGGAAGATCTTTTGGAAGAGGAAATGGCAACCCAGTCCAGTATTCTTGCCTGGGAAATCCCATGGACAGAGAGGAGCCTGGCAGGTGACAGTCTTTCATGTTGTAAAAGGTCGGACACTAATGTCTCAGTCTGAGCACTGAGACGTTCTATCTTTGTTTAGCTGTGGTGATCTCTCCTTGACTCTTTCACTCCTTTTTTAAGATCCTGAACATGGAATTTGTGGAATAATTATAGGTACGCATGCATGCTCAGTCACTGGAATAAATGTTGCCTTCTAAACACTCCACTTAAGTCTGAAGGTGCAGGATAGGGAGGAGATTATTTGGAAGTTTCTGCAGTTGGAGGATTGAACTTTATTTGTTCCTTTGAACAAGTAAAGGATCTTGTTAAAACCCTCCAGTTATGTTCAGTATATATAAAGTTATGGTTGAATTGTGTCTTTCAGCTTAAAGCCCTAACCCCCAGTGAATGTGACCTTATTTGGAAAAAGAGCATCTCTACATGATCAAGTTAAGATAATGTTATTAGGGTGGACCCTAACCTAATGTGACTATATCTTTAAAAAAGGGAAATTTGAGCATGGTGACAGGCACAAATAAAGGGATAATGACATGCAATGTTGATGGCTGAGACTGGGGTAATACATTTATAAGTAAAGAAATATCAAAGATTTCAACAAAAACTAGGTGAGAAGCATGGAGCAGATTCCCCCTCACAACTCTCATAAGGAACCAAGTCTGCTAGCATTTTGCCTTCAGAACTGTGAGACATTTCTATTGTTTAAGGCACCCAGTCTGTTGAACTTTGTTATGGCAATCCTAAGGAACTAATACTTAGGAATGTTTCTTTTTCTTCTGGGTAAAAAGGAAATTCAGCTTTGACTCATTCTTCCAATTCAACATAGAGGTCTGAATGTTCAGGAAAACATTATTTTTAAAAAAACCAAAAAAAAAAAAAGATAAGAAAAATAATGCCTCTGTGGTTTTGTCATTGTTAATTCTTCTCAGATGGAGACAGGGAACTTCACCTGGTGCTTTCTCTTTGTATCTTACCATATTCTTAAGTTTCACAGTAGTGAAAGTGAAAGTCACTCAGTCATGTCTGACTCTTTCACCTGTCAGGTTCCTGTCCATGGGATCCTCCAGGCAAGGATACTGCAGCGGGCAGGCATTCATCTTCCTGACGGAGAGATGGAATCTGGGTCTTCTGCGTTGCAGGCAGATTCTTTAGTCTGAGTCTTAACTTTACTATTCTTTTATTCTCAACAGCTCATTAAATTTAGAGATAGAAACTTTTTCAATGTAGATTTTACCTATATCCTTTATCTGGAATCATGGTTTGATTTAGATTGCTCTTAAAAGAAAAAAGTCATCTATGTGGTGCTGAATATAGTAAGTCTTAGGCCAAGGATCCTCTGAGCCCTGGAGTGGGTCCTTAGCATGGATGGGTCCTATGCATTTCCCTGGTCTCTAGGTTAGTATTAATTAAAGGGCAGGGTGAGTAGACAGAGCATTTAATACATTTTTCCTACCTGGCCTTATGACGATGTGCTGTTATTACTTTATCACACTATCACCCATCTATTAGATCTATGAGCAATCTTTCATCTAGTTTAATGAAAGGAAGCATTATAGAAAAAAAGTCAAACATGTCACTTTAAATAAATAGCTGTAAATACTTCTAGAATATTATATGCTTGTTTGGATATTAATAATTGAATTTTTAAATACTCTTACATCTCCCTTGCCTACTGAAGTAATTGTGACCAATAATAACCATTTGAAAAGTGAAAACAAAGGATTAGTCACTCAGTCAAGTCTGACTCTTTTTGACCCATGGGCTATGTAGCCCACCAGGCTCCTCTGTCCATGGCATTCTTTCTCCAGGCAAGAATACTAGAGTGGACAGCCATTCCCTTCTCCAGGGGATCTTCCCGATCCAGAAATCGAATCCCTGTCTCCTGCAGTACAGGTAGATTCTTTACCATCTGAGCCACCAGGGAAGCCCATAACCATTTACCTCCATATAAAAGTTATTTTCCTGAGTACTGTGAATGGTGATACTGTGAACATAAGGGTGCATGTACCTTTTTGAGTTACAGTTTTGTCTAGGTGGATTCCCAGGAAGTGGATGGCTGGATCCTACAGTAGTTCTATTTTTAGTTTTCTGTGGAACATTTACACTATTTACCATAGTAGCTGCACCAACTTGCAACCCCACCAACAGTGCAGGAAGATTCCCTTTTCTCCACATCCTCTCCATCATTGGTTGTTGGTAGACTTTTTAATGAGGGCCACTGTAACCAGACTGAGGTTTTACCTCACTGTAGTTTTGATTTGAAATTCTCTAATAATTAATTGTGTGCTTGTCCTCAGTCACTCAGTCATGTCCAGCTCTTTTGAGACACCGTGGACTGTAGCCCACCAGGCTCCTCTGTCCATGGAATTTTCCAGGCAAGAATACTGGAGCAGGTTCCCATTTCCTTATCCAGGGGATCTTCCTGATCCAGGGATCGAACCTGCATCTCCAGTGTCTCCTGCATTGGTAGGTGGACTCTTTACCACTACAACACCAACGATGCTGAGCATCTTTTCATGTGCCTACTGCCCATCTGTGTGTCTTCTTTGGCGAATGTCTATTAAGGTCTTCTGCTAATTTTTTTATTTTTGTTGTTGAGTTGTATAGGCACCCTTGTCTGTTGCATCATTTGTAAATGTTTTCTCCTGTTTCATAGGTTATGTTTTTTGTTTGTGTGTTTCTTATGGTTTCTCTGCACCAGAAAGATCCCCTGGAGAGGCAAATGGCAATCCACTCCAGTATTCTTGACTGGAGAATTTCATGGACAGAGGCCGCAGTCCATGGAGTTGTAAAGAGTCAGACACAACTGAGCTACTAACACTGTTTTGGAAAAGTGTGTAAGTTTGATTCGGTCCCATTTGTTTATTTGTGTTTTTATTTTTATTGCCTTGGGAGACTGACCTAGAAAAACATTGGTACAATTTATGTCGGAGAATATTTTGCCTATGCTCTTTTCTAGGAGTTTTATGGTGCCAATCAACAGATGACAGGATAAAGAAGATGTGGTACACATATACAGTGGAATACTCAGTCATTAAAAAAGAATGGAATAAAGCCATTTGCAACAACATGGATGCAACTAGAGACTGTCATACTAAGAGAAGTAAGTCACAAAGAAAGGAAAAAATATGATGATATCAATTATATATGTAACTCTAAAATGTGGCACAAATGAACTTGTCTACAAAATAGCTACAGACTCAGATATAGACAACAGGTTTGCAGTTGTCAAGGGGGAGTAAGGGAGGGAGAGGTATATACTGGGAGTTTGGAGTTACTAGCTACCAACATTTAGAAAGGATAAACAACAAGGGCCTACTGTATAGCACAGGGAACTATATCCAATCTCCTGGGATAAACCATAATGGAAAAGAACAAAAAAATGTATATATGTGTATAACTGAGTCACCTTTTGTACAGCAGAAATTAGCACAATATTGTAAATTAGCTGTATTTCAATAAAAAAGGGGAAAAGTTATTTTTCTGCATGCAATCCAAGCTAAAAGGGATCAAGCTAACTCTCACATCACTTATATCCAAGTTTGGGAAAGGAGAGAAATTGCTTGTGACATTGGAATAGAATAAGAACTGAAATCCCCAAGCTTCTCACTTGATTTAGATTTAGTGTATTGATTTAGATTTACAATGAAATATCTTTTCTGTTAACTGCCAGCATAATTAAGAATAATTATTTTTCTTAGCACTTACCAATAATCAAAGAAGACTATCACACAAACTTAGAAGAACTGCATTGTAGCAAACAAGCAAAGAAAAAAGCTTAATCATTGGCAAAATCTCTGTGCTATTTCATCATAGTTAATACACAGCTAATTAACACAATCTGAATAAAGTAACATTCACTCACTATAGAATACTTTGTTAGGAGGTGATTTCTATCCCATTGTTAGGCACAGTTGTTGTTGTCTATAGCTTTCTTTTATATGTTGGTCTGTGGCGGACAACGACCTTAGTGGCTAACATTGGTCCTGGCCGCATGTATATTGAATATGAAGGTGAAGCAGTTTGGATGTGCACCCAGTAAATGAAACCCAATTGATAATGGATTAGGCAAACAGAACTTTATTTTCCTCCTTAATTACAGAATCTTTAATGAAGGCAGATTTAATTATATTGTTGATGGGTTGAAAGATAGAGTGGTGGTGCCAACCAAGTTGGTCCCTTTTATTAAAAAAGCAAAGGAGATGAAGAAACACGTATTTGGCTAATTATATAAAGAGAAGCAGGAAGACAGGATTTGAGAATGCTTATTGAATCAACCATTCATCAGGAAATAATATGAAAATAACATGTTCTACATGCTCTTTGTTTTCCTTTTAGCATATTTCCCACATTTGTCAGTAAGTTCCTATTGAGTAATGAATGTTCATTTGTTTGATTAAATTTTTTGGATTTAAAGTATTCAAAGACCTGAAAATTTCTATTTAGAAAATAATTAAAACTGACTCGCCAGTCAACTCACTTTAGATTCTTCTGATATTTCCATTTGTAAAATATTTGCTGGCTGTAAATTGGAGTTTTACTTGTTTCAGTCAAAATACACTTAGCAATCAAATGAAAAATACAGTGGTCATATATACTCAAATTTCTATACTGATCCATTTCACTTACATGTTTGGGAGGTCAAAACAACAAAAAAATCAGGATTAGTGAGCCAAATAAACAGAGTCTGAGAAATAATTCCAGAACTCTGAACTGTTTTTAAAACTGAACAGTGCTCATGAGGATTTGCCTCCAGGGAGTCAAGTTATTGGGCTCTGTGGGTTAAAATAACAATGGAATTAAAGTTAATATTTATGTGAGCTTTGAACTGTTGGGGCCCCTTAGGTTAACTAGCTACATAATATTAATGGGAAAAGTTGGTTCTATCACTATTTCCCATAGCTTGTGAATTTGCTATTTAAATTTGCTAATAAATGTTTAGCAAAAATACTTCAAAATATCTGATTTACCTAGGAAAAAGCACAATGTAGGAGAAACATTTTGAAAAATAATAAGAAAAACATAGAAAAATTTTTGAACAATATCAAAAAAGCAATTACCTTGAAAGTCACCAGTGAACCTCTTAAAATTTCAAGACCTACTTGAGTACAATAGAGTATTCTTTTAACATTAAATCAGAATCTATGGCTTGTGGGTGGCTGGGATAGGAAAATACACAAAGTGCTGACTTCTTAACAGATTATTGACCAGGGGATTTTTGCAGAAACGAATGCCTGTGGCATTAATATGTCTTCAGTCAATAATGTGTCAAGATGTTTTTAGAAGCCTCAGAGCTTGGGAGTAAAGTGTTTGCTAAAGAGAACAGAATGAATGGCACAAATGCTTTGGGTGATTATGTATATATGTGTGTACAAAAATAAAAATATTTTTTTTCCAGTAAGTAGAAGCAGGAAGTAGAGGAAAGAATAGTCATATGAATGAAACAAAAAAAGCAAAGACTTTTATAAAAGAAGGAAAACAACCAATTCTCCAAGATAGGATATATTATTATGACCTAGACCTGCCCTTGCTACCCACGCTAACTTAATTCACTTTTCCCTTTAAGAAGGTACACCAATCAGAGAAAACATAACAGTCTGGTTTGTAAGTCAGAACTGGCTCCCTGCCCCTACCATGTTTGCCACCCTACCAGTATCCTGTTTCCTTATTTACAGAGTTCCTTGGAGCACTCTTGAGCTATGATTCTAATTGAGGCTAAGTAGGGCATAGCAGAGAGCTAAAGTTCTCTGGTCTATCAGCCTAGGTTTACCCTTTTCTATGAGCAAAACAGGCTGTGTTTTGCTATGATGACCTCAATAATTCATGTTCTGTTGCCCGTATCAAAAGGGCAGCCTTTGCTGTTGATCATCATGTAAGGAATGGTTTTAGTCATTTGTGAAATTATTAAGGTATGTTCAAATTGTAAAAAAGCCATGTGCTTTTGACCAGTAGCAAGTTGAACAAAGGGAAGAAGCAGCAGAGTGCCGGCTGTTACGTTTCACATCTTGTGCCAACTCAGGGCACCACTGAGTAGCGTATAAAGATTGTGCTCAGGATCATATCACCTCTCTTCTCAGTGTTTCCCTTAACGATCCACCCTGTAGTCCTCAGGATATCACCTGGTTCAAGAACTCCATCTTCCCTGTACTTTCTTTAGGTTACTTGGCTCTTGTCTGACCAACCTAGCCCCAGTTTCTCATGCCAATAACCATCTCAAAAGGTATTTATTTCTGTAACAGTGGCTAGAGTTTGCAATGGTGATATATTGAAGTGTGAATTTCTTGCATGAAAAAGGTCCATATAGTCAAAGCTATGCTTTTTCCAGTAGTCATGTATGGATGTGAGAGTTGGACCATAAAGTAAAGCTGAGCACCGAAGAACTGATGCTTTTGAACTGTGGTGTTGAAGAAGACTCTTGAGAGTCCCTTGGACTGCAAGGAGATCAAACCAGTCAAACCAATTCTAAAGGAAATCAGTCCTGAATATTCATAGGAAGGACTGATGCTGAAGCTGAAACTCCAATACTTTGGCCACCGGATGCAAAGAACTGACTCATTGGAAAACACCCTGATGCTGGGAAAGATTGAAGGCAAGAGAAGAAGGGAACAACAGAGGATGAGATGGTTGGATGGCATCAATGACTCAATGGACATGAGTTTGAGGAAGCTCCGGGGAGTTGGTGATGGAAAGGGAAGACTGGTATGCTGCAGTCCATGGGGGTGCAAAGAGTCAGACATGACTGAGCAACTGAATTGAACTGAACTGAATACTATTTGGGGTTACAGACCTTTTTGAGTACTCTTGGCATCTTGCCATTTGAGTAATTCTTGCTTTGTTTTAGTAGATGTTTTAGCTTTGGCTTCCTTTCCCCTACAAAAGAGCTTGAGACAAAGATCTACTTGTGGGAAAGAAAGGAATAAGCCAGAAAATGGAAGAAACAAGCAAGAAAGCCAATATAAGAATGTGTTACCTAGTAATCCATGGTAGGTGAATATGGCTTGATTCAATGTGATTTTAAGAACGAACATATGAAGTATGCCTCTGAGCTATTCACCAGAGGACAAAGGAGAAAGCATTTATCCATCAGTCCCTGGTCCCATTGGTCAAGAATGGGCTCCTGGGCATTAACTCCCCAACCTTGCTTGTGTTCCTGATGAGGATACAGACTAACCCTACAGCATATGAGAAGCCCCATGGAGAAGCAGAGCCCTGAAATGAGTCAGATAAGAATGAGTGTTTTCAGGATGCACTTAAGTGACACTCAAGCAAAGGTTCAGTGAATTTGTTTTGTAGCAGTGGCTGGAGGAAGAGGTGGGATGGATAGAATCTAAAGAAGTAGATAAGAGGTTTCTGATACACTGGGGAAGGCCAGTTTTGATAATCCAACTTCTGGCATAGTCTTGTCTCAAGATCCACAATGTAGGGCTAGATAAAATACTTTCCCTAATGGGGGGGGGGTGTTAATCAAATAACAAAGTTGGACATCTTTTTTGCTCCCATTTGGCTTCATTGACAGGAGAACCCTAGATGATGAATAGACCTCCTTGGCTATGAGTAATTCTCAGCTGTAGGCATCTTCTGAAATGTCACCAACTTTTTAATAAAATGAATAGAGGTAAAAACATTACATGATCTCTAATAAAATCTAACATTTTGAGAGGGATTACAGAGTAAAACATTCTGACTTTTTCATTTCTCATAATTTCCCTCCCCCCTCCAAAAGAAGGCATGTTCTAAGAAACAATAAGAAAAGAACTTCCTGGAAATAAAACCAAGGCATTTAGGTAGGTGAGCAGAGGATTCAGAAATCTAATTTTGTCGAGAACTATGTCTAAAAATCAGGAAGTTCGGATTTCTTAGTGCTCCCGTGAAGCTATATAATTCCAGGTTTCCTGTCTCTGCAGCTTTGCATGGTTAGCTCATCATTTTTCTTAATCCTTCCATGCCAACTCAGTTCCACTGCGTTCAAGACTTAACTCAAGCCCTTTCTTCTACATTAACCTGCCACTGAATCTCTGTCTGTGTGAGCTTATAGTTTTCTTCAGCATTTTTAATAGCCAGTGTTTCCAAACTCTGCTTCACACACCAAGCAAAGAGAACATTTAACAACATTCCTCCATTAGCCTTATTTCTCCTTCACTGATATTGAATTCATTGCCCCATTTTCTTATCTCTGTTTCACTATCTGATTTATATTTATATGAAGCATTGTATAGTTTGGAAAATATCAGGCTACCTTTGAAAAAGTGAGTGTGCATTTATTCAGCCATTCATTCAACCTATGTATTAAGCACTTACTCCAAAGCAGGCTCTTGGGCTGCAAAACCAAATGGAGAAGACAAACAGGGCTCCTGCTTCAAAAAGCTTAAGTGGGTCAAGGAATGGAGTACAGGAAAATCATGCAGTTTGATTTTAAACATTCAGAATTGGAAAGCTGAATAATGTCCTAAAGTGCTGAAGTACAGAGTGACAGAGGTGGACTTCAAACTCAGTGTTCAAGGAAGGGCTCTCTGGGAAGGTGATACTTAGGCTGATTCCTAAGTGATGGGGAGGATTTAGCTCCAAGGAGGGCTTAGAAGGACAGTATATTAGGAGAAAGGATAGCATAGGAAAAGCCCTAGAGCTGAGCGGGCATATGGAGGAGGACAAGAGAAGGTTGGAGGGATGGGGCAGTACTATCTTCTGTTGGACCTTGTGGCGTGGCGAGGATTTTGGCTTTTCCCATATATGTAATGGCAATCCCTTGAAGGATCTTATGAAGAAGAACAGCATAATTGGATGTGCTTCAAAATGTTTAGTTTACAGTGTGGTGATCTGTTTGGGGAGGGCAAAGAAAGAAATGCAGGAACCAGATGAAGGAGGTATTTCAGGCAAAAGATGATTGGTGATGCCCACTAAGAAAGAAAATGACAGATTCAACATGTGTTTTAGAAAAGAAATTGTCAAGTATTTAAGAAGAGTAAGGAAAAATCCTTTATGTATTATGTACTGCCTTGGGTGTAATTAAAAATTTTTTGTATGCTTATTTTTTCTGATCCATCAAATTAATGACTTTTTAGAATAAGGTCAGTTTTTTTTTATAGGTACTCTGTACTTTTTTTAAATTTCTGAAAACAAGACAGATACTCAATAAATACATTTTCGTTGTCCATTTTGTCTTAACTAAGCTACAAAATACTTTGTTGAAATCATATTAGATGCCAGAGTAAGATATCTTGAGTGCTTTCAAGTCCTTCCAGTCTTGTTTTTATTACTCTGTTATTTGGTGAATGGATGCTAAAAACCACAATGTTGACTTTTGTGGGTGTTTCATAAAAATGGGAAATCTCTCTGTTCGGTTATATTGATACTGCCAAACTATTAAGTATGGTTTTCAACAGAACACAAACTTGGCACCTAAAACAAGGACTGGTGTGTCCTTGAAGTCGAAACAGATCAAAAGATTCTTAATCCGTGTAGACGCTGGATAACTTTCATAAAACAAAGTCAACATCTACTCAAGATGGCTGCAAGCAGAGTCTTCTTGAAGCAGGAACACTTTCTCCAGTCATGTCCTAAAGGGAAATCTCATCCACACACTTCCCTGGCACACACATTCACGCTTAGTGACATCCCTTTTCTTCCCAGGTACCAACAATTATTCTCAAGTAAAAGTCCAATAAATTTATTTACAGTTCTTGAAGGGTTTTATTTCCCAGGAATATTTGATGCCAAAATTATTTCCACAGATTAATTTTCAGATGTGAAAGAGCTAAAGGGACAGTGTTCTTCCTAAGGAAAGACTAAGGGCAAAGATAACTCTGCTTCTCTGAAGTTTGGCAGTGTCTGAATCCAGAACTCCCTAAGTGGATCTGACTGAGGACAATTGGGGAGATTCTTGGCAGCTCTCAGAGCCAGGAAATTTCCCTCAAATTTAGAGATGCCCTTTTCTCTCTCTGGCTTCCCTCTACCTATAGCTTTCAAAGAATTCCAGAAAAACGACACCACCTTCAACCATGGAGCCCCTCTGACCCCTCTCCTAAAAACTAGAAGATTTAGATGCAGATGGAGGTTTGTCTCTCTTGTGTTGGTAAGCTTTATCATTTATGCTAACGTTTGAAGAGACTGCCAAATATTTTGAAGGATCAGATGATAGCCAATATACTCTTGAGATTTAAAAGCTCAATTTGGGAGTCAGAGTCCTCACATTTATTAATGGTCCCTTAAGAACATTACTCTGTCTGCTAAATCCAGCTTGACCTGCACAATTCTCTCCTTATTGAATAACATGCCACTACTGTGTTTTGTGGTTCCCTGACTCTGGTCCCAATATTGACTCTGACTAGTTTTCATGTTACACTCTTGATGCCATCTTTATGGAACAATAGTACAAGACTCTAGTGACAGACCTTCATATGTAAACACTGATCTATCGTGAGCCTTTCCTATACCTTCTAATGCAGCAGTCCCCAACCTTTTTGGCACCAGGGATTGATTTCATTGAAGACAATTTTCCACAGGTGGTGGTGGGCGGTGGTTTTGGTTTCACCTGCCACTCACCTGCTGTGAAGCCCAGTTCCTAACAGGCTACATACTAGTAGCAGTCCACAGCCCAGGGGATTGGGGAATCCCTGCTCTAATGTTTGAACCCTTAGTAGTCCTCTATCCTATGCTTCTGTAGTTTTAGTGACATGGTAATGACCTCTAAAACCTCTTTGCAAAACTCTAGATCATATGAAATTCCTCTCTCTGATGAGAAATATTTCATCTCCATGTAGACCCATTCATACTAATTTTAAACTCTGAGTGACATAAGGAGAATTTTTATTTTTTCTTATGAGAGCTTTTCAAGTATTTGGAGTCAGTCAGTCTTCAACTATATGTCTTCTCTACACTAATTGGCCCTAATTATTTCAACCATTCCTGTTAGGAAAGGTTTTAAGACGTTTTACTGTCCTGTATGCTCTCTTAATCACTACAGCTTTTCCAATGTTTCTTTCAGTGGGTGAAGCATGACCCAGAATACCACAACTCAGATAAGGAACAGGGAAAAGACAAACCTTCCCAGTCCTTCATACCAGGTCCTTTCAAATCAAGGTGACAGTTTCTTGAGCCTGATCACTTCTCAGATGTTGATATTTTTTTGGCCACAACTCCAACTAAAAGCTCTGCACAGTCTTCTGTGTGAGTCTCCTCTGCACAGTCTATCTCTGCAAGATATACCTGCCATGTTCTTCTCATTCTCTCAAATTATTGTTATTTGTTCATGACTGTATAACTTTATTTATCTTTATTTGATAAATATTCCTTTTTTATATTTACTTTTTTCTTACAAAAATTGTTTTGGAGTATCTGCTATATGATAGTCACTGTGATGCTCAGTGGGAATATAACTTTGAACTAGATCCCTTACCATACCACTTCTTGGAGTTTATAATCTAAGGGCAGCAACAAATGACTGTGAGTGCTCTAACTAAAGGAGTAACTAAGGGAGCTATTGGAGTATATAGGAGGCAGATCAGGGAGGTATTTCTGGAATAAGTGGCACCTGAGTTTAGAAGTTAACAATATGAAGCCTGGAAGGAGGGACAGTTAAGGCAGAGAAATTTCTTATCAAATGTCCAGACATGAAGGTGAGTATGGTGTTCCTAAGACTGATAGGTAAGTGGGTAGAGTTTATATGTAAACTAGGAGAAAGATACTACTAGGAGATGACTCTAGGAATATAGTTTAGTTCAGTTCAGGTGCTCAGTCATGTCCACTTCTTTGTGACCCCATGGACTGCAGCACGCCAGACCTCCCTGTCCATCACCACCTCCTGGAGCTTGCTCAAACTCATGTCCGTTGAGTCAGGGATGCTATCCAACCATAGGTTCCAAATCCTGAACAACTTGGCACTGTAATCTGGAAGAAATTGGTAGCCATAAAAGGATTTGATGGAAGGAAGTGATATGATCATTCTCATATTTTGAAAAGATTACTTTGGCTACTGTGTTAAAATACGTGTAACTCTATGGCTGATTCATATCAATGTATGACAAAACCCACTGAAATGTTGTGAAGTAATTAGCCTCCAACTAAAAAAAAAAAAACGAACTCAAATCAATGAAACAAGATTGGAAATTATTGCAGCTATCTAGGCAGAAGATAATGGGAGCCTAAACTAGTGAACAGGTAGAGGGTAGGCTTACAGGACATTAGAGATATAAGGACATATGTTATCAGGGTGTATTTTATATATTGGATGACATTTGGCTGCTAGATTTGATAGTTTTAGATACCTATGTATTGGTAGATTGACAAGTGAAGTTGCTTAGTCATGTCCAACTCTTTGCGACCCCATGGATTGTAGCCTCCCAGGCTCCTCGGTCTATGGGATTGTCTAGGCAAGAATACTGGAGTGGGTTGCCATTTCCTTCTCCAGGAGATCTTCCTGACCCAGGGTTTGAACCCTGGTATCCCACATGGTAGGCAGATCACTTTACCGTCAGAGCCACCAGGGTAGATTGACAGAATATAGGTAAATTCAGGACTAACAGCTACCTCTCTGGCTTGGAAAAGTGTATTGGTTGTATTATCTACTGAAAGAGGAACCAGTTTAGAAATCAATAAGAACAAGGGATTAGTTTGGACATGTTGTATTTGGATTCCTATGGGTCATTCAAATGTGGATGTTCAATAAGCATTCAAGATGTGGACGTTCAAATGTGGATGTTCAAACTCAAAATATCTTTGAGTTTGGAGCTTAATTACCTAACCTAGAATACATATATTAAAAAAAAAAAAATCTGTGAGCCAGTATACGTGCACAAATTAGAATAAGAGACTGAGTCATGAGGGAGAACTGTAGAATGAGAGAAAAGCAAGCTCTGGATGGAATGCAGATAAACTCTACCACCATGAAAAGATGTGGGAAAGAATGGGGAACCCAGGAAGCAACCTAGATGCCCATCAGCAGACAAATGGATAAGGAAGCTGTGATACATATACACAATGGAATATTACTCAGCCATTAAAAATAATTCATTTGAATCAGTTCTAATGAGATGGATGAAACTGGAGCCCATTATACAGAGTTAAGTAAGCCAGAAAGATAAAGACCATTACAGTATACTAACACATATATATGGAATTTAGAAAGATGGTAATGATAACCCTATATGCAAAACAGAAAAAGAGACACAAATGCACAGAACAGACTTTTGGACTCTGTGGGAGAAGGCGAGGGTGGGATGTTTCGAGAGAACAGCAGCAAAACATGTATATTATCTATGGTGAAACAGATCACCAGCCCAGGTTGGATGCATGAGACAAGTGCTCGGGCCTGGTGCACTGGGAAGACCCAGAGGAATCAGGTGGAGAGGGAGGTGGGAGGAGGGATCGGGATGGGGAATACATGTAACTCCATGGCTGATTTATGTCAATGTATGACAAAAACCACTACAATACTGTAAAGTAATTAGCCTCCAACTAATAAAAATAAATGGAAAAAAAAAAAAAAAGAATGGGAAACCCAAAAGGAGGATGAAAGGCATGGTCATAGAGATAGTGTTTAAAAAAAAAAAAAAAGCAAAATGTGTTATCATGGAAGCCAAAGGAAGAGGGTGCTTCAAAAGAAGTCAAGACTGTCAAATGGGGCAGAGCACTCGTGTCCATTACATTTAAAAAGAGGAATTTGTTACAGCTCATGATGACAGTAGCTTCAGTGGAGTGGCAAGGAATAAGCACTGGGTTAAAGAGTGGAGGAAGTGATGAAGAAGAATAACAGGATAATATGATACAATGATATGATAGTGGTATTACAGGCAACAGGCTGCAAAAAGAAGGTGAGATATAGGATAGTAGCAAAAATAGGATTTGTTTTAGGATAGAAAAGATGAGAGCAAATTTAAATGACAATGAGGGAAAGCCTCTGGTAGATAAAGGAGTTAGAATTTAAAACAAGGTGCCTTGTGAAAGCAAGGATTTTCTTCTCTGATGCTTCTGAAAATAGTGATGTAGATTTTGCTCAAATCATTCCAGTGACTACATTGCCATCACTTCCATTTTTTGGGGCAGGATTTTTTGTTTTCTTTTGCATTTTTTTGTTTTTAACTTTAAAATAGTTTTATTCTGGTTCAATGTTGCAGATATGTGGGACCAATAAATCTAGTGATCTAATGTACAGTCAAGACCGTATTAATACCGGAAGTGTGCCAAAAGGTAGGTCAGGTGCTCTCACCACCCACACATGAAAGGTAAGGTGAAGAGATGAATATGTCAGTCACCTTGGCTGTAATGATCATTTCACTGTGTATACATACATCAAATCATCATGCTGTACACTTACATAAGTACAATTTTTAAAAATATTAAATGTGACAAAATACTCCTTTTAGGATCAAAATATTCCTAGTGAATGGTTTTGTTGAAAAAATAATGCCTAAATTAGGAAACTGTGTCTTTCTCTATTCATTTATTCATTCCACCAATATTCACAAATATTGACTGAATATTACAGACACTGGGCCAAGTTCTAGAAATTGAAGAATAAGGCATAATCCAAGCATTCACAGAGAGAAAAGCATATAATGAAAAGAAACATGAATATCTCTATTTGGTGCTCATTTAGCCTTCTGGTACCTCATTGAATGAAGTTAATTCACTTTAAAAATGGAAGTTCTTCAACATTTGGAGACATTTATTAATATTATGTTACCATTTGATTCCTCTGGCAATTATGGAAATTGCCAGATACTCAATGTGAAAAACAAACCTTTCATCAGCTAAGTAGTGTTTTGCATAAACACTGTTTATGCTGTTAAAAATGTGAACAAAAATGGAAAGTAATACTCTTAGTCATGATGAAATATGAACAGATAGTTAATCTAGACACAATTGATCCTGTATCATTAAAATGGCATTAGTTTTTTTGGCAACTGATTCTTGATTTTGGCAAATAATGAGATTTTAGTCACCTATTTTTGGATTTAATGCACAATTTTGAAGCCAATACTCTTCAATCTTGTTTATACTCAGTTGATACTGACAATGAAGATACATGACTTCTCACCAATTTTTAATATATTTCATTTTAGTTTATATCATTGTTACAAACTATGTTAATCTCAAATATTTTCATTCTACTTTGAAATGCACTGCTAACCACTCCTTTCTTCAGAAAATTTAACTTATTTTGATATCAGTTAAAGTGATCTATTAAGACATCAAATAACACAGAACTAAATATAAATTTGAAAAGTATTTAGCCTGATGTCAATAGATAATTTAATGTTCTTTAGGTTCTTTGGGCTTAATTATTCAGAAAGTAGTCTAAAGGAACTCATCTAAAGTTGAATTTTTCACCAATTATACTAATGACTGCTATGAGAAAGTTTTAAAATTTATCTGATAGAAATTCCAGAAATCTGAGTCTTAGAGGAACTATGTCAACCACAGGGAAAAAATCCATCATTTTTTACTCAAAGGTTAATTTAATGGTATAAGGAGGTCAGTGGGTCATAGAACTTCAATTACCTTAACCAAAGAAACCAAAACCAAAACTAAAGCAACAGAAACAAAAACATAAAGTCCACCAACATAGCAAAACAAAATACAAACAATTTTCTCCAGGCATAGCAAGACTTGTCCTATGCAAACAGTGATTTTCCTGTCTTTGCTTTGTGGTTTTAAATGTCAGCCAACAACTTTCTTGGCTTCTTTGTCTGGTACCAATTCTCCTTGGCTATTTCTGAAACCTCATGGAGACCCTTTGCTTTTCCATACTACATATAATTAGGAGTTGTATAGCTAAAAATATTGTTTCTGATTACATTTTTAAAGTTCTAAGCCATATCTGTCTCTACATTTTAGTCTTATTTCTAATATAATAGACAATATTGTTTATCTTGGTATCTAATTTTAAACAACTATAGCAGAATTCTTTTAAAATCACTACTAGTTTTTATTAAAGAAGTAGACATATTTAATATTGTAGAAAATATGAAAACAGGGAAAATACAAAGATGAAAATAATGTAGTTTTTAATAATTGTTAACATTTTGGTAAAACACTAATGATGTTTTAAATATAATTACAAGGTGTGCTTACAAAATATGGGTAATATATTGCAAATTTAATTTTTCCATTTAAAAATATATCTTGGGTTTTTTAATGGTTGCTTAAATTTTTTTCTACAGAATGATATTGAGGATAATAGAATTTAATAAAGTGGATATACTATATTTAACCTACATGCTTATTTACAGATTTTGTTTATCTTTTTACTAAACATTATCTTTCTCTAAACATTATGTAATAAATCTTTATATGTATCTCTGATTATTCCTCAAGACATCATTCTAGAAGTAGAATAACTAGGTCAAAAACTCTGCATTTGTAATGCTTTTGATACATGCTTCCAAACAGCTCTACAAAGCTACCATAAACTATAAGACTTTTTTACAATATTATTGATATTTTTTTTGCTTTTTTTCTCATGTATCTATTCACCCCTCTATCCTTCCATTGAATCCATTTTATTTTTTAAGTATTTCAAAGTAATTTGCAGATATCAGTACACATTCCCCTAAATAAATCAGCATACAGAATTAATGTTCAATGTCTGTATAGAGTTTTTTCTTTTAATATAAAAATGCACATATCATAGGGTGTTTTGGGTGAGTTTTGACCAATACATAAGCCTATGTAGAGAACATTAAAATGTTCTGCCCTCGTATGTTTTGATTGATCTTTTTTCACTTGTTCTTTTCCTCATCTCCACATGTAGCAAGTCTGACCAAGTCTATCTCAAATTGGCTTTCACTTTTTCTACATTTTTTCAAATCGGCGTTCATTTTTTCTGCACTTGCCAGACTTCTACAAAAGCATTCCAAATAACTTCTTTATTTCTGAACATGTTCCCCTTCAGTCCATTTTTCATATGGCAGATTGAAAGATCTTTCACAACCATAAATTGAGTTTTATCACTCTCCTACTTTCTTACTGTGGTTTCCATTCCCCTCATGACCTATTCACAGCTTCCTCTCTGCCTGCATCCCTAATCTAGTTCCCACTTGCTCTCTGCACTTTAGCCACACTGGTCTAAAGTACTTCCAGTACTTTCTCTTTTATGGACTTTTTACACCTGTTTATTATCTCCCCTTCCTACAACACTGTAGCTCCCTTACCTTGTTAAACTGACTATTGTCTTTATCCATCTCTTTTCAATGAAGTCATCCCTGACAACTTACTACATCCTCCCCACTCCTCCCCCTCCATCACTGATCCCTGTGTTCTGTTCTTCAAGCACTTATTGCCATGCACAATTAGAGAATGAACTTTATTTCCTGTGTTTTTCGTTCACTAGGCTGTGCACTCTACTAAAGGGAATGCAGGTTTGTACATCACTTTCTCATACTCTTCTCACACCTTGTGGGCGCTTAATGCACTCACAGCAAATTGTGTAACAAATGAACAAACCAACGAATTCTTAAGTTTTGCCTTCTCAGCAAAGGACACGCTAAGGAAATCTCTATTGAAGTTTCTTTCACATTTATATATATGTGTATATATTTTCACACACACATATATATATGTATATATATATATGAAAAGTGAAAGTGTTAATCACTCAGTCATGTCTGACTCTTTGCAACCCCATGGACCATAGCTGTCCATGGAATTCTCCAGGCAAGAATTCTGAAGTGGGTTGCAATTTCCTTCTTCAGGGGATCTTCCCAACCCAGGGATTGAAGCCAGATTTCCCACATTGCAGGCAGATTCTTTACATCTGAGGCACCAGGGAAGACAGTGTATTCTAAATATGACTGAAAATGTACAAATGCTTCATAAGATATATGATAAAGGAAAATAATAATATAATTTGGAGCTTACGGGAGGAGTAGTCAGTCATGATCTACTCTTAGTAATGTGATTTTTTCCCAATTACACTTTTAAGAATCTTTCTGAATTAGTCTCTGGTTTTTTTTTCCTTTTATGTGAAATCTATAGCTTTAACAAACCCTAGCACACAAAATTAACACCCCAGTATTACTTAATCAACACTTTACAAGTTGAAAGAAAGCAACAGGATACATGATTATGAAAAATTCATCATGAAACAGAAACTGTTGATGGGGAAGGTGTTAAGCTTTCTTCCTGCTTCATATCAACAGGTCAAAAATACCACAGCTTGAGAATCGTATTAATTTTTTGTAACATGTGGATAAAAATATTAGTAATTACCTATGAAGTTGTAACTATTTTCACACAAAAAGTTCTTTCTGATAACCTTCTTGTAAACTCTGACCATATGATTGTCAAAGTGAATGTGTTGAGATTTCAAGCATGTCATTGTGAATTACATCCCCATGCCTAATATCCGGGCTTGCCAGGTGGTGTTAGTGGTAAAGAACCTGCCTGCTAGTGCTGGATACATAAGAGACACAGGTTCGATCCCTGGGTCAGGAAGATCCCCTGGAGGAGGGCATGGCAACCCACTCCAGTATTCTTGCCTGGAGAATCCCATGGACAGAGAAGCCTGGTGGGCTACAGTCCAAAGGGCTGCAAAGAGTCAGACATAACTGAAGCGACTTAGCACGTATGCATGCACGTCTAATATTTTGGCCACTGGAAAAGAAGGTGCAAGAAATGCTGAATTGCTGTGTAGCAGAGGTCAGTAAAGAAGAAATATCCCTTTGCCTGTTCTATTCTGCTACAAATAAAGGAGGAAACAATGTTTTCTGACTCGTTTCCTTATATTTTATTCTCTAATGTGAGCTTCGAAGTATTCTCATTTTCTAGAACCATAGCATGGTGGCAGGGAAATGGATGCAAAACCAACATTTAACAGCTTTGTCATGACTCGATTTCTTGAGTTTCTTTCCATTTGTGAAGAAATCCCATTCATCCTTCAGAGGAACTCACAATCTGTTTTAATGCCCTCACAGGATGATATAATAAGAAGATTTGGGATAAGAAAGACTCAGAATATAGTTCCAACTTCACTACTAAGACCTTTCTGACTTGGAAAATTATGGCTTTGCTAAATCTCAACTTTTCTCATTTATAAGATTAGTACATAACTCTCAGACGTGGGTTCTGAATATTAAAAGATATAATGTGTGTACATTGCTTTCCAATTTACCTAAATGTTAGTTACTCTTATTTTTGGTAATATTGTTTTGTTTTTTTTTTTTTTTTGTAATATTGTTTTTATCCCCATTGCCTTGGACTCAGTGAGTTATAGGAACAAACTTTATATTCTTAATAGGATCATACCAAACATATAAAATTTCCTTGAATTAAAAAGAGAAAAGAGTAGTTTGCATTTTTATGAAATTATTTTTCTCCTTGGTTAGACAGAATATTAAACAGCCATATAATATAGTAGCAAGTAATATGGCAAATAGATGGGGAAACAATGGAAACAGTGGCTGACTTCATTTTTCTGGACTCCAAAATCATCACTGCAGATGGTGATTGCAGCCATGAAACTAAAAGATGCTTACTCCTTGGAAGGAAAGTTATGACCAACCTAGAGAGCATATTAAAAAGCAGAGATATCACTTTGTCAACAAAGGTCCATCTAGTGAAGGCTATGGTTTTTCCAGTGGTCATGTATGGATGTGACACTTGGACTAAGACTGATGTTGAAGCTGAAACTCCAATACTTTGGCCACCTGATGCAAAGAGCTGACTCATTTGAAAAGACTCTGATGCTGGGAAAGATTGAGGGCAGGAAGAGAAGGGGATGACAGAGGATGAGATAGTTGGATGGCATCACCGACTCAATGGACATGGGTTTGGGTGGACTCTGGGAGCTGGTGATGGGCAGGGAGGCCTGGCATGCTGTGGTTCATGGGGTCGCAAAGAGTCAGACATGACAGAGACTGAACTGAACTGAATTGAATGCCATCTTAAGTTGCTCTGTGGTGAACAGCAGATTTTAAAAAATAGAATTATTGATTGGCTAAAGATACTGAGTTCTCTAAATCTTGCTCAGCATTATGATGTTCAGTACTAATTTGACAACTGAAGTAAAATTCATAAAAACAAAGTTTTCAAGGTTTCAGAGATCACCCAAGCCAGTTCTCTCATTTTACAGATGAAAAAAATGGTGGGTTAAAAAGTACAGACAACTTGGTTTAAAATACATAAACTACAAGGATATATTGTACAAAACATGGGATATAGCCAATATTTCATAGTAAATATAAATGGAGCATAACCTTTAAAAGTTGTGAATCATGTTATACAACTGAAGCTTATATAAAACTGTATGTCAACTATACTATAATTAAAAAAAAAATCCTGATTGTTTATTTACCAAATAGATAAAGTTACTTGAGGAAGTCATATACTTGGTTAGTCAAAAAGACAAGACTTCAACTTGATGTCCTTATCTCACATTTAAGCACTTGTAGCCTTCACACCACTTGCTCTTTGGAAAGAAAAGACTACGACAGACTTAGACAACATATTAAAAAGCAGAGACATCACTTTGCCAACAAAAGTCTGTATAGCCAAAACTATGATTTTTCCAGTAGTCATGTATGGATGTGACAGCTGGGCCATAAAGAAAGCTGAGCACCAAAGAATTGATGTTTTCGAATTGTGGTGCTGGTGAACACTCTTAAGAGGTCCTTGGACAGCAAGATCAAACCATTCAATTCTAAAGGAAATCAACCCTGAATATTCATTGGAAGGACTGATGCTGAAACTTCAATACTTTGACCACTTGATGAGAAGAGCCAATTCACTGGAAAAGACAC
Organism: Dama dama; assembly: GCF_033118175.1. Lineage (NCBI taxonomy): Eukaryota > Metazoa > Chordata > Mammalia > Artiodactyla > Cervidae > Dama > Dama dama. Next base: position 41,858,715 of record NC_083705.1, on the reverse strand, counting down.
TGATAGGAAAGATTGAGTGCAAGAGAAGAATTGGGTAACAGAGGATGAGATGGTAGATGACATCACCAACTCAGTGGACATGAGATTGAGCAAACTCCAGGAGATAGTGAAGGATGGGGAAGCCTGGTATGCTGCAGATCATGGGGTCACAAAGAGTTGGATATGATTAGTGACTAAACAATGAAAACTTCAAGCCAACCACTGCTATAGTCTCTCAGTTTGGAAGCCATCTTTAAACTTTCTGCTATTCCTTATATATAACTGAGCACTAGCCCTGTTGGTTATTTCTTTGAAATGTCTATCAGGTTGGTCTATCCCTCTCTGTTCACACCTGAATTGCTACAAAAGCCTCCTTGCTGGCTTATTTTCTGTTGTTTCCTTCCACCTCAGATTTATACTAACTGTGGTTACCAATTTCTCTATAACATAACTTCCATCATGTCTCTCCAGTGTTCAAGAATTTCCAAAACCTTTATACCAGTTATCTTAACAAGTGTAAAGTTCTCTGCCGAAATTTGCATGTCTTTAGAACATGACACTTCCTAGCCAGTCTTATTTCTGACATTGTTCATGCAGACAGAGATGTTGCATCAGACGTGCTGGTTTCCTTGCTGTTGTCTATATATGCCATCTACATTTTTTGTTCCTGAGTCTATTTGCACTGTTACCATAAACTGTGCCTCTACCCCCATCCCATTCAATTTATCTAAATCTGTCTCATCCTTCAAGTCTCAGCTACATTTTTTCAACTGATGATATTTCTGACTGTAACACACAGGTTTCTTAATTCTCTGAATGTTTATTTCTTGCATATTGGCTGCAGACATCTAAGTTCTTTGTCTATTATTTTATTATTAGTATTATGCCCATTAACAGTGAAACTGAAGGTTTGATACAGCCCATTTTCAAACAACTTTATGGTTAGATAGTAATATCTAATTCAGAAAATGTTCAAGACCTTTCCCTCCCTCATATGTCCCAATTCAGAGAGAGAAATGTAGGCTTCCTCTAGACAACACATCTCTGAGTGTGAATTTTTCAAACTGGGATTTGGTGTTATCTTCACAACCAATACTCAGTGGTTTTTAACAACCATCTGCTTTTGAGATTCTCCATCTTTTCCCTTTTCTCTTTTCCCTTCATGGTTTTTGAGTAACTTGAATCTCTCTGTTTGACCTGAGAAGTGCCACTTCTTCTCAGCCTCTGGGACAGTTGTGAATTAGTTACTTCCATCTTGCTTCTCCTGAGACACATTTGAGATTGGAGGTATGAAGGCACCTGGATTTTGTGTGTAGAGAATCTAAGAAAAACAAATCTTCATACTACTACTCTTTATGTGGCTCCTGGCTCTTATTCTACAATAGTATCTTTCCCTCCCTCTATCTGAAATACCGCTGTCTCATATTCCCAAGTGTGGGTCTTGACTCAGAGCATGGGGATGAGCATGTGCCAGACTGAAAGAAGGAAAGGAAGAGAGGAGAAAACCATCAGACTCCTCACATGCTACAGTGTTTCATCCTTTCAACTCAACTGTAAGCTCCTTGAATGCAAACACTTTCCTCTGAATTCTTTTGCCTAATGTACTGCTTTACATGGCAGAAGTTCAATGAACACTTTGTGATTGAAAACTGTTATCATGACTCTCTATTAAAAGTGAACAATGATATATCATCCATAAAAAATTGATTTTTTTCATAAAAAATTCATGATTAAACATGCACAGACACAGAGTCAGCATAAAATAATAGATCATGCAAGCCCTGGCCCGTATAGTATAAAGAAAAGTTTTAAGAACTCTTTCAGGGCTTAAAATGCCTTACCAATATTTCTTTTCTGTTTGTACTCTTACTTCCCACATTTATGGCTCTGATTTTATTGTGGATTAAGATAATGGAAAAAATCTTGAGAGTTTCATTAAGTATTATATCTTGGAGAGAAAAGCATGTCCACATGTGCACAGAAACTATATAGTTCAAAAATAACATCTAGTTGTCACTACAATAGTCATGTTTATAGCCTGGCAAATACCGTGGAACTAGTTAGAGCTGAGGTGGTGTCTGGAGCATGCTAAATTAACTTAGTCCCTTTCTTAATTGAAATGTTGTCTCTGTTTATGGGTTGCAACCTCTTGCTTGCCTTTGTGATTCAGATTCTCCAGTTGCTAAGAGATTTTTCTAAATGTTTCATTTATCCCTGAGTTAGAGCATTTTGCTGTGGATGCAAAGTATCCAGAGTATCTAGAATATCTGTCTTTATTTAATTATATCTCTGGAACTAAGAAGCAATAAATTGAGACCTCTCCCACCTTAGAGCCAGTGCCAAGTCCAGGGGATCAGCATAAATGTAGCTTAGAAGATAGTCTGAACACAGCACTGCCAAGTGTGCATGGTCTGCCTTGTTCTCGCACGTCTAAGCTGGGCTGCAATGATGACTTGATGGTCAGCAGCAGAGACACTCTGAGTAGAAAATGCTTGTGATTCTTAGTAATAATTTAAAAAACTTACAAAGTACCATTAAGAGTTTAATATTCACTTCAGTTAATCCTCACAATAATCACTGAGGCAAGTGGTATTATTATGCCCACTTTACAGGTAAGGAAATGAGGCTTTGCCCAAAGTCACACAGCCATTAAGCACTGGTAATAGAACATGGTTTCTGAAGTGTCTGGCTCCAGAATTCCCGCTCCTCATCCTTCTTCTCTGCTCTCTGCATCTGCATGGGAAGGAGATCTGGCTCATTGCTCCCAGTGTCTCCGCTCTTACAGAAGAGGGGAAGGAGAGACGCCTGGCATTGTCTGAGCTTGGCCGCAATACCCTTTGTTTGCTGTTTAGTCGCTCAGTCATGTCTGACTCTTTGCGGCCTCATGGACTGTAGCCTGCCAGGCTCCTCTGTCCATGGGGTTTTCCAGACAAGAATGCTGGATTGGCTTGCTATTTCCTCCTCCAGGGATCTTCTTCTCGACCCAGGCATCAAACCTGCGTCTCCTGCATTGACAGGTGGATTCTTCATCACTGAACCACCAGGGAAGCCCCTCACTGTGCATTATTTTTCCTTTAAGGAAATATTTGAAGATAAAAGATTTTTCCCTTTGTCATGTTGTATTCTGAACATAACTTTTAAAACATTAATCAACTTTATGAATACTTTCTTGGATAATGATCAGAATCTTTATTCTTTTTATTGTTATTTTTAATACTATCACACTTCTGATTCCCCAAACTCGAGTTTAATCTTGTTTCTCACTATTAATACTGCTAAGGGCTACTTTTGTTGTTGTACAGTACAAATCTAAAATAATATTTTATCTCCAAGTATGCAATGTAACTCTATTCTGAAACATCTAAATTTGAGAAAAACAAAAGGAAATAAATATCTTAAGAGGAATTTAAGTTTCCCTTAGCCTAATTTTCCAAAGACCTTACATGTATATTATATCTAAGGTTTAATTAGATTTCATTACTTTTTAGATTTGTTTTTCATTTTGTTACTAAATGTGAAAGAAAACCTGAAGATGTAATTAAATTTCATTATCTCAGTGATATAATCCATAAGTTGAGGGTCTACAATTAAAAAATGGAAACCAAATCTCATTAGATACACAAATGAGTAAAAGGAACATTTTCATCACTGCAAAAAGATGCATTAATTCAGAGGGAAAACCCTTAATTAAATTTCACTTTAATTTTTTCCAAATGTCCAAATCTGAGAAAATAGAATATTTGGATTTGACCCTATTATGGCATACCCAGACACCTCAACCTGCATGTCTTTGTCACTTTTTATTTTTGTATATTCTTTGTGACTCTCCTTTACAAGTCCTAGTAAACTTCTTAGGATTAGCCAGAGAACAGGGAACAGCCTTGAAGTGGTAGGTAAGTCTCTTATTTAATAAACAAATTCTTGGCAAATAGATTGTATATTCTTATGGTGACCAGTTTTTCCATTAGGCTGAAATGGCAACCTCTGCAAGACTGAGATGGATGGAGTGGCTTGAAGAGGTATGTTGATACTTTCTGAAAGTTTTTGACTCACTTTTGTGCAGAGAGCATGTGTTGATCATTTCTGCATTTTTCCCGCATCCTATTTTATCCTGCTTCTCCCTTTCAACCTTCTGGCCTACCACATACCAGCTTCTCTGATAAAAGGACCAATGGAGAGGGTCCATACGGCAGTCTATATCGAAAACCTCCACTATTATGGTAAGATCTATGGTCGCAAACATTCAGAAAACTAAGATCAGGGCATCCGGTCCAATCACTTCATGGCAAATAGATGGGGAAACAATGGTAACAGTGAGAGACTTTATTTTTAGGCACTCCAAAATCACTGTAGATGGTGACTGCAGCCATGAAATTAAAAGCCGCTTGCTCCTTGGAAGAAAAGCTACAATCAACCTAGACGGCATATTAAAAAGCAGAGACATTACTTTGCTAACAAAGGTCAATCTAGTCAAAGCTAAGCTTTTTCCAGTAGTCAAGTATGGATGTGAGAGTTGGACTGTGAAGAAAGCTGAGCGCCGAAGATTTGATGCTTTTGAACTGTGATGTTGGAGAAGACTTGAAGGTCCCTTGGACTGCAAGGAGATCCAATCAGTCTATCCTAAAGGAAATCAGTCCTCAATATTCATTGGAAGGACTGATGCTGAAGCTGAAACTCCAGTACTTTGGCCACCTGATGTGAAGAACTGACACTAGAAAAAGACCCTGATACTGGGAAAGATTGAAGGCAGGAGGAAAAGGGGATGACAGAGGATAAGATGGTTGAATGGCATCACCGAATCAATGGACATGAGTTTGAATAAGCTTTGGGAGTTGGTGGTGGACAGGGAAGCCTGGCGTGCTGCAGTCCATGGTGTTGCAAAGAGTTGGACATGACTGAGTAATTGAACTGAACTGATAGTCACAAATCACTAGGTCAAAGTTTCTAAAGGTAGAAAATTATGTTGTCTTATTGCACTTTTTTTTTTTCTTTTCTGGAACTTCTTTCTTCATTGGTCATCAACATTAAATATTTAGTTCGCCAAAAAGTTCATTTGAGTTTTTCCATAAAATCCTATGGGAAACTTGAAGGAACATTTTGGCCAATTCAATACCTCATGTAATTTTAAGATCTAACCCAACCACATAATTATAAGGAACAAGATATGAAACATCTTCAAATATCAAAATGTAGGCCAAGTTTTATTTCAAAACAGCACTTTAGGACTTATTTTTTAATACTTTGTCATATTGCCCAAACTATTCATGAGGGAGGGATTAAGAAGTTTTAAGTTTTTTATGGGATTTGATATTTTTCACTAAACCCTTTTCTATAGTGTAGCATTCATTTTCTGATTTATCATTTTTAATGTTGTACATATACCAACAGACTAAATAGGAGATGAGTGACTTTTATTTAAAGCTATTATTTTTCCAGCTGCACTTCTTTAGTATGAGATTTGTCAAGTAGTGATATAATAGGTACGTCTTACCTGCATGCTGGAGAAGGAAATGGCAACCCACTCCAGTATTCTTGCTTATAGAATCCCGTGGACAGTAGAGCCTGGTGGGCTGCTGTCCGTAGGGTTGCACAGAGTTGAACACACCTGAAGCGACTTAGCATGCATGCATGCATCTGCATGCACCACCCCAAAGCCATAGTGTAGTAGATAAAAATTTATATAAACTGTTTCTCACCTTCAAGGTAAGTATGCTTGTGGCCAGTTCTATAATAGAACAATTTATTAATTGCTGAAGAACAAGATATCATCCAAAGGAGTTAAGCTAAAGAAATTTCCTTTTTTAGACTTAATAGTTTGTTTATTTATGGAAATGAAAGTTCTTCACTAAAATTAATTATTGTGTTTTTGAGTGTGTGTGTATACAAAATATTGCATATAATTTATATCTCCTAACCTGACAAAACAGTCAGGTTTGAGAGTTACATTTTATTTGGTGGTCATCTTAGGATTTCTGGCCTGGGAGAGAGCATTTCAAGTAACTCTGAGAACATTTTTGAGGAGATGAGGGGGAGGAGTCAGTTTATACAGAAGTTTGCAGCAAGGGGCAGGTATTCTGAACATCAAAAGATGATTGTTAACTCATTAAAGAAAATCAGATAGCTCAAGGAGTTTAGTGCTCTTCTATGTATGGGAAGATGCAAGTGTCTGGGCTCACTGAAATCATTCCTTTTATATGCATCTCAGCTATCTGGGGCCAGCATCCTGGTTCTTGATTATTCACACCCTTAGTTCCTTGCTCACAATGGCAGCCAGCAGCTGAGAGCTCATGGCTTGAAGGCATTTTTCTCCCTTTTGGGTGCCCCTGGGGCTCAGAAGTTCACATGGAGGACCAAAATCACTGATGATTGTAACATCCTTGTTTACTGATATGGCAGGAAATACTCCATTTCACATATCTTAGATGGCTAATTAAACACTTCTAAATATTTCCATAAAATATATATAGAAATTTAATATTAAAATTCATTCATATCAAATCCGATCTACTTGAATGTCTACTACTTTGAGCCAGCACAATATCCTCAGCACTTGAAATTTATCTATGAAGAAAATTATAAGACTTCTGTCCCATGGAACTTATATTTTGGTGGACAGAAAATATCAATAAGAAATAAACATAATAAATATTTGAGTCAGTTCTAATGGGGTAGATGAAACTGGAGCCTATTATACACAGTGAAGTCAGAAAGAAAAACACCAATACAGTATATTAATGCAAATATATGGAATTTAGGAAGACGGTAATGATGACCCTATATATGAGACAGCAAAAGAAACACAGACATTAAAAGAACAGACTTTTGGACTCTGTGGGAGAAGGTGAGGGTGGGATTATTTGAGAGAATAGCATTGAAACATGTATATTACCATATATGAATTAGATGACCTGTCCAAGTTCAATTCATGAAACAGGGAAACAGGACACTCAAAGCCAGTGCACTGGGACAACCCAGAGGGATGGGATGGGGAGGGAGGGGGTTTGGGACAGGGGGACACATGTACATCTGTGGCCAATTCATGTCAATGTATGTCAAAAACCACCACAATATTGTAAAGTAATTAGCCTCCAACTAATAAAAATAAATAAATAAAATAAATTAATTAAAAAAGATAATTTTTAAAATTATATTTATTATAATTAATAATTATATATTATACATATATATTATATATAATATATTATATATATTATAATTTATTATATTTATTAATAATTAATTAATATATTTAATCTATTTATAATAATAAATAATTATTTATAATAATAAATAGATTAAATAGTGTGTTAGAATATAATGTGTGCCATAAAGCTTGAGCAAGCTAATATGTTATGAATGTTAAGGGAAAAGGGTATGTTGTAATTGGAATAAGGTAGTCAAGGAATGCCTTACTGAGAAAAGGACATTTGTAAAAGATTTGAAGAAGGTAAGAGAATGAGCCATGTGGATACAGGCCGAATTTGGAGACATTGTGGTTGGGTTCCAGACCACTGCAATAAAGTGAGTATTACAATACAGTAAGTCACATAGTGCTTTTTGTTTCCCAGTGCACATAAAAGTTATGTTCATATTATACTGTAGTCTATTAAGTATGCAATAGCATTAAGTCTAAAATAAACAATGTACATACTCTAATTTTATAAAACATTATTACTAAAAATGCTATCACCTGAGTTTTCAGCAAGTCAAAATCTTTATGCAACAGTAACATCAAAGATCACTGATCACACATCATCAGAACAAATGTGATAATGAAAAAAATGAAATATTTTGCGAATAACCAAAATGTGACCCAGAAACACAAAGTAAAAAATGCTGTCAGAAAAATGCTGCTGATGGACTCATGGTAGGGTTTCCACAAACCTTAATTTGTTAAAAAAAAAAAGTATCTGCAAAGGGCAATAAAACAAAGTGTAATAAAACAAGGTCTGCCCATCCATGAAGGAAGATTGGTCTGGGCAGGCAAAGAGAAAAAAGCAAATGCAAAATCCTAACATTAGAGTGTTCCTAGGGTGTGCAAGGGACAAAAAAGGAGGAAAAAGGACTGGAGAAGAGTGAACAAAGTGGAAAGATAATGGGGTGACAGATAATTGGAGTTCAGCACATACAATGGTCCGTAGGCCTTTATCACGCTGTTGGCTTTACTCTAAGTAAAATGGGGAGCCACTGATAAGATCTGAGCAGCAGAATTCTATGATCTGACTTTTGTATTGAAGAAATCACTTTGTAGTGAGACTAGATCAGGTGGCAGGCAAGAGTAGAAAGCTGGGAGATTAGCTTGGTTAGGCTGGAATCCAAACAATGATGATGGTGCAGACAATGGTGGCAACAATAAAGATGATCAGAAATGGGTTTAGATGGGCTTATGGATAGTTAATCAATGGGGAAGCTGAGCCTGTAGGTATGGATGGCAATTAGAGGGTAAATGAAATTTATCTGATTGCTTCAATTTTCTCAAGTAAGAAGTAAGATCAGCTGAGAGTGAGACTCAGGGATGAGGTCTCAGGAGTTTCTAGAGAAATGAGAAGACATGAAATAGTCATCAAACAGAATATGAGACTGAAAAGATTGGGGAATATGAAAATGATTTCCTGAGAACCTTAAGGGCCCTCTGTGACTTTCATGCTCATAAACATGAAGTAAAACAAGCTCATCATGACTGTATATTTCTCCACAAGACGAAGATAAACAGGGAATGGAAAAAGGGGAAGTGAGTTGGATTTAACCAGGCTTGTGGTTTGGCCACATGTATAAGGTAAAGGGAAAGAGTTATAAGCAAGAGACTAATTATGATTGACCATAGAACTTAAGCCTGCTAAACAGAGCCAGAAAACATCAACTGGATGGAGAACGCTGAAAAAGTGATCATATCGATGGAGCATGCTGAGGGGCTGAAAAGTTTGAGGGGATGAGTTGAAAATTTAGGAGGTGATCATGAGAGTATGGATGCATGAAACTGGAATTAGGTTGTGTTGCTCTTAATCCCGATGACTAGGCTTAGAATGGGGCTTCCCAGGTGGAGCTAGTGGGAAAGAACACACCTGCCAATGTAGGAGACGTAAGAGACATGGGTTTAATCCCTGGGTCAGGAAGATCCCCTGGAGGAGGGCATGGCAACCCACTCCGGTATTCTTGCCTGGAGAATCCCATGGACAGAAGAGACTGGCTGGCTACAGTCCATGGGGTCTCACAGAGTCAGACATCACTCAGTGACTGAAGTAACAACAAAAGAAAGACCCACAGAAACATTAAAGAAGGAATACAGCGTTGATTTCCTTTTCCTATTAGGAAAGGAAGGAAACAGCTTGCTTAAATGGCTTTTGCAAAAGGTGAACTTTCTTTTTCAAGCAGAATTGTGATAACTTGAACTGAATTAGGAAGTGGAGTCTCAAAATAGCTATTTAGCATTCAGGAGACAGATGTTTCCTTTTTTTTTTTAATACATAAACTAAAATACTTGGGCATCGGGAGACATTTTTCTCCTAGAGAAATTAGAATATTTCAGTTTTTAACAGTGAACTATTTCTATTTTAGCTTAGTTAAGTTCTAAAATTCATCATTTTAGGATTAATCACAGTTAAGGCATAGCATTGTGAGTAAAAGTTTTTTTCACTTCTGGGTTATAAATTGTGTTTTAATACATCACTTGAGCCAGTAGCTATATAGATACACACACACACACACACACACACACACACACACACACACACACTCCTTCTACTCTCAAGAAAAAAAAGAAACCCTTCCTAAGTTTTAGTCCAGTAGTTGGGACTAAAGGGTAAATGAAGAATTAATAGCGAGAGAGAGAAATAGGAAGAGAAAAAAGAAATCAGATACAGTAGCAAGTGTAGTTTGCCCACAGATTTTATAGGCACAGTGTTTCCTCATTTTATTACTAGAAATTAGGTGAAAATAAGTCATTAAAGAGAAAGATAAGGTTGGAACTAAGGAGAATAAATACAGCACAACCTATTTTTCTTTTTAAATTCTAATTCTTTCACCAAATTCTACCTTCCCACCAACACATGAGACCACCAAACATTCCCCTAATTAATCCATTTCTTGGGAAAGCATTTGTAAATTATTAAAGTATAATTTCTCTTAGATTTTTTAAATTTATTATTTCTAATAATATATATTTCCTCCTATATTGTACAATTCAGTTTTATATTTTTTGATTTATGATCTAATTTACATATTATTTAAATAACTTAGTTAAATAATATATTATTTAAATAAAACCAGTGTAAGAATATAACACTTTAAAAAATTGGAAAGTCCATATCAGGCAGCTAGTAATTTTAATAGGTACTTCAGTGACTTCACTAGACTTGAGCAGCCAGAAATTTGGATGAAGAGGGATCATAGTGTTATATTTAACCCCTTGAACTCAAGAAGAAAAATATGTGATCAACTAATTTACTATGTTTATTTAAGTAATAAGTAATTATTCAGTGCTTACCAGTAGCAGGCATTGTTTTAGAAACAACTAGATTAACTTACCTTTTATAATGACCCTATAAGATAAGGTCTAGTACGTTTCACCTCATTTAAAAGAAAAAATCCTGAGGCACCTAAGGGTTCAGAAACTTGCTCAAGATCATGAAGATGACATGTTGGACATCCTTACTCCAGAAGCCATGATCTTGATCAGTGTGCTATGCTTTCTTGAGATAAGTTTAAAATAGGGTTTCAAGTGCTTTGAAAAATCTTGAAATCCCTTAACATTTTACAAAGAATTTTGTACAACTACATCTATAAATATTTGATGGAGATGAGGTTAAGATTTTATAGTACTGAGCCATAATCTGATCAGTGTTATAGAAAAATTTAGGACAATAAGATGTACAATCTCTAGTAAGAAAGAGCCCACTTCAAGCAAGGAGAAAATAATCAATCCAATCTTGTATTCCACCATAGTAAATAGAATCCTAAACTATTTTGCAAGTACTGTTTTCTCAATTTTAACTTATTATTTAACTTATTTTAACTCAGAGAATGGGCAACTTCGAGATGACCACCCACATGCAATTTTAGCAATTATATGCAGATAGTCATTGACCAAAAGAGTTATCATGCAAGAAATAGTTGAGAAATCAAGTTTGACCACATAGAGGCCTAGGGAAATATTCCAAAATCTCTTGCCAGAGGCAATAATGAACATTTATGTGTTCTTCATGGGAAAGAATTGTAAGGTCTTAAGGAAATTCTTTTACTATAATCTGACTTATTAGAGTGGATGAATTGATATCAGATATACAATATAAAGTAGCATAATAAGCATGAGAGGCATGATAGTTTGAAGAGTTTGGAGAAGACTGATCCCTGTATAAGGTGAGAAAATGATAGGAAGAAAAAGAGAGAAGGAAGGACAGCTCTGTTGGAGCTACAAGATAAGCATGGAAGTCTTCTTGCAATTGAGGAGGCCAGCCTTCTGAATTTAAAGAAAGCGAAAATCTAATATTCTATGAGCTAATACCTGGGAGACAGATGAAAATTAAAAATAGAGTCATATTGTACTATACATTAATGAATACGTCATACAAGAGGGATACATATAATCCACATGTCCAGAACAACCCCATGTATATGAATCTCTCTTCATTCATATGAATACAGAATTTCCAGTGAAGAAACATGGAGAACTAAGAAAGATCCTGATAGTGATGGAGGGTGTGGAGAGGAAGGTATGGACAGGATGGAGAGATAACAGAGCCAGCCAAGAAGTGTACTGAGGTTGAGATGGTCAGAGATCCACCCAGGTTCATGTGCTCTCTTCCACACAGTATAGAGTTGTCACTGGCAAGCAGCTGTCCATCCATGAACTGTGTTTCCCAGTCTTTTTTCTGTGACCATACACTAGTGTATACCAATAATAATCAAGTGGAAATTATGCATGTTACTCCTAGGCATTTCATAAAAACTCCTGGACATTATATCCCTAGTTTCCCCATCAAGGACCTCGAATGTAGAAGGAATATGAGTCCCTGAATTACCACATAGAGAAGTTGCTTGCCAATCAGACATGATCACATTGGACTATTTGCCAGTGAGGTATAAAATTCTCACATAATATGTTGAGACACTAAAAATTTGAGGGTTATTACAGAAGCTAGTATTACCCTGACACACACACAGACCCAAATCCATCAGGAATGAAAAAATAGGATGTGAGTGTAAGAAAACTGTTAGTTAACTAAAACTTCTGTCTGCTACTATCTACTTCTTGTCTATAGATTTATGATTGACACTTCCCAAAAATAAGTGATTAAAGCTATGAAGGTTTTAAGAGTTTCTGAACTTTTGAAAAGAAACAGAACAATGGCAAGGAATGATGAAAATGTCATTTTATTTTTCACTAAATGTTAGTACTTTAACATAAAAGTACTTTAACATAAAAGGAGAAACACATGGGTGGCCAGTGAAAGACTGAAGCCCAAGGTCTTTCTTAAAACTTCAATCTCTGGAAGTAAGTCATTGGCCCAAAGGAAGTTTTAAAGTAAATGCAAAGAGGAGAGAAGATGCTCAAATAAAATTCAGAAGCAAGTGACTATAGGGAAAATGTCATGACAGGAACAAATGGCTAACAGTAAAAGAGGTGCCTGGAATTTCCAACAAAAATGTTTTTAGGAAAAAACAAGTAAACAAAGAAACAAAAAGAAATTAATACTAGTATGGTGTGTAGAATAAGTGTCTCCCAAAGGTGTCCATGTTCTAACCCCCAGAACCTGTGAATATGTTAACTACATAGAAAGAAAAATTAAAGTTGCTGATGGAATTAAAATTTGCTAATCAACTGACCTTAAAATAGAATATCCTGGAGTAGCCAGGGGACCAATATAATCAAGAGTACTTTAAATGTATATAAAGGAGGCAGAGGAGTAGAGTCAAAGAGAGATGTGAAGATGCCACCCTGCTGGCTGCAAAGAATGCAGTGAAAGTGTTAGTCACTCAGTTGTGTCCAACTCTTTGTGACACATGAACTGTAACTCATCAAATTCCTCTGTCCATGGAATTTTCCAGGCAACAATACTGGAATGGGTTGCCATTTCCTTTTCCAGGGTATCTTCCCAACCCAGGGATCGAACCCATGTCTCCTGCACTGCAGACTGATTCTTTACCATTTGAGCCATCAGGGAAGCCAAAGATAGCACAAGAGACACTAAATCAAGAAATACAGGTGGTTGTAGAAGCCGGAAAAACAGTGATGGATGGATTCTCCTCTAAAGACTGCAGAAGGAATGCCGTCCTGATAAAACTTTGATTTTAGCCCAACAATTTCAGATTTTTAATCTCTAGAACTAAAAGATTATAACTTTGTGCTGCTTTAAGCCACTAAATTTGTGGTAACTTATCCCAACAGTGATAGGAAACTAAAACAACTGATTTCTTCCATTCAGTTCAGTTCAGTCGCTCAGTTGTGCCCGACCCTTTGCGACCCCATGAATTGCAGCACACCAGGCCTCCCTGTCCATCACCAACTCCTGGAGTTTACCCAAACTCATGCCCATCCATGCTAATAAACAGAGTATAAATAATAAACTGTGAATTTGAGATTGGGACACACTTTGCAAACCTGTTCAGATGAGACTAAAAAATGGGAATCAGTTGATGGAAGAGAGTCCTGGACCTAAGAAGGAGACATGTCAAGAGACAGTTATGTAATATTTCTTTTTATTATTATTTTTTTTTTTTTCCAGTGGGTTTTGTCATACATTGATATGAATCAGCCATGGATTTACATGTATTCCCAATCCCGATCCCCCCTCCCACCTCTCTCTCCACCCGATTCCTCTGGGTCTTCCCAGTGCACCAGGCCGGAGCACTTGTCTCGTGCATCCCACCTGGGCTGGTGATCTGTTTCACCATAGATAGTATACATGCTGTTCTTTTGAAATATCCCACCCTCACCTTCTCCCACAGAGTTCAAAAGTCTGTTCTGTATTTCTGTGTCTCTTTTTCTGTTCTGCATATAGGGTTATCGTTATCACCTTTCTAAATTCCATATACATGTGTCAGTATGCTGTAATGTTCTTTATCTTTCTGGCTTACTTCACTCTGTATAAGGGGCTCCAGCTTCATCCATCTCATTAGGACTGGTTCAAATGAATTCTTTTTAATGGCTGAGTAATATTCCATGGTGTATATGTACCACAGCTTCCTTATCCATTCATCTGCTGATGGGCATCTAGGTTGCTTCCATGTCCTGGCTATTATAAACAGTGCTGCGATGAACATTGGGGTGCACGTGTCTCTTTCAGATCTGGTTTCCTCAGTGTGTATGCCCAGAAGTGGGATTGCTGGGTCATATGGCAGTTCTATTTCCAGTTTTTTAAGGAATCTCCACACTGTTTTCCATAGCGGCTGTACTAGTTTGCATTCCCACCAACAGTGTAAGAGGGTTCCCTTTTCTCCACACCCTCTCCAGCATTTATTGCTTGTAGACTTTTGGATAGCAGCCATCCTGACTGGCGTGTAATGGTACCTCATTGTGGTTTTGATTTGCATTTCTCTAATAATGAGTGATGTTGAGCATCTTTTCATGTGTTTGTTAGCCATCTGTATGTCTTCTTTGGAGAAATGTCTATTTAGTTCTTTGGCCCATTTTTTGATTGGGTCATTTATTTTTCTGGAATTGAGCTTCAGGAGTTGCTTGTATATTTTTGAGATTAATCCTTTGTCTGTTTCTTCATTTGCTATTATTTTCTCCCAATCTGAGGGCTGTCTTTTCACCTTACTTATAGTTTCCTTTGTAGTGCAAAAGCTTTTAAGTTTCATTAGGTCCCATTTGTTTAGTTTTGCTTTTATTTCCAATATTCTGGGAGGTGGGTCATAGAGGATCTTGCTTTGATTTATGTCGGAGAGTGTTTTGCCTATGTTCTCCTCTAGGAGTTTTATAGTTTCTGGTCTTACATTTAGATCTTTAATCCATTTTGAGTTTATTTTTGTGTATGGTGTTAGAAAGTGTTCTAGTTTCATTCTTTTACAAGTGGTTGACCAGTTTTCCCAGCACCACTTGTTAAAGAGGTTGTCTTTTTTCCATTGTATATCCTTGCCTCCTTTGTCAAAGATAAGGTGTCCATAGGTTCGCGGATTTATCTCTGGGCTTTCTATTCTGTTCCATTGATCTATATTTCTGTCTTTGTGCCAGTACCATACTGTCTTGATGACTGTGGCTTTGTAGTAGAGTCTGAAGTCAGGCAGGTTGATTCCTCCAGCTCCATTCTTCTTTCTCAAGATTACTTTGGCTATTCGAGGTTTTTTGTATTTCCATACAAATTGTGAAATTCTTTGGTCTAGTTCTGTGAAAAATACCGTTGGAAGCTTGATAGGGATTGCATTGAATCTATAGACTGTTTGCAGATGACA
This sequence comes from Dama dama, assembly GCF_033118175.1. NCBI lineage: Eukaryota > Metazoa > Chordata > Mammalia > Artiodactyla > Cervidae > Dama > Dama dama. The sequence goes on along the minus strand of NC_083705.1, from coordinate 41,843,346 downwards.
TGATCCTCTACATAGAAAACCCTAAAGACTCTACCAGAAAATTACTAGAGCTAATCAATGAATATAGTAAAGTTGCAGGATATAAAATTAACACACAGAAATCCCTTGCATTCCTATATACTAACAATGAAAAAACAGACAGAGAAATTAAGGAAACAATACCATTCACCATTGCAACAAAAAGAATAAAATACTTAGGAGTGTATCTACCTAAAGAAACAAAGGACCTATACATAGAAAACTATAAAACACTGATGAAAGAAATCAAAGAGGACACAAACAGATGGAGAAACATACCGTGTTCATGGATTGGAAGAATTAATATTGTCAAAATGGCTATTCTACCCAAAGTTATGTAATATTTCATGAACTTATGCACTTGTGTGGACAAAGACATTGAACATGAAGTGTTTTTGAAGAACATTGAGAAAAGTTTCAAAGAAAAAAAAAGTATGTGTTATCATTACTGACACTATAACTTTACCATGTCTTACTTTCATTTAGATTTTAAGGAAGTGTGTCACTGTATTTTTCCTCCCATGATCTTGTGAAATAGGAACACAAATGAGGAAACAAGGGCTTTGAAAACCATCGTCCAAGAGACAGAGATGGGACTAGAATGAATGTCTTCTGCCCAGTTCACTTTCCACAATATTAACTGCAGTGGGAAAAACAAAAACAGTATGTCCACAAAACTATAAAAACAACAAATACTAGTAATGAAGGATTTAAATCACCATTGCGTTGTTGTTCAGTCACACAGTCATGTACGACTCTTTGTGAACCCATGGACTGCAGGATGACAGGCTTCCCTATCCTTTGCTATCACCTGGCGTTTGCTCAAACTCATGTTCATCGAGTTGGTGATGACATCCAACCATCTCATTCTCTGTCACCCTCTTCTCCTCCTGCCCTCAATATTTCCCAGCATCAGGGTTTTTTCCAATGAGTTGGCTCTTCTCATCACATGGCCAAAATTATTGGAGCTTCAGCATCAGTCCTTCCAATGAATATTCACGGTTGATTTCCTTTAGGATTGACTGTTTTGATCTCCTTGATGTCCAAGGGACTCTCAAGAGTCTTCTCCAGCACCACAGTTTGAAAACATGAATTCTTCAGTGCTGAGCCTTCTTTATGGTCCAATCTCACATCCATACATGACTACTGGAAAAACCATAGCTGAAATGACAGACCTGTTGTTATTGCTTTGGCCAGACTACCTCTGGAATATTGTAATTGATTTTTTTCAAGTATTCCTTGCTTTCTTAAACAGAAAATGTACACAAAAAAGTCTCATCCAGATAACTAAACAAACTATGGTAAGAAACATGAAAAAAATCTAATATTTCCTTAAAGAAGTTTTCTGTGAAAAGACATTGTCATTTTTTCTCTCTTTAAACTAGTTCGAAAGTCCTGTTGTGGGTCTAAAAATTATTTACATTCACTCCCCACTTGCTGGTGGTGGATGCAAGCTCCTGGGGTACTTTTCTGCATAGGCAAAACACTCTCCTACATAAATCACAGAAGGATCCTCTATGACCCACCTCCCAGAGTATTGGAAAGAAAAGCAAAAACAAACAGATGGGACCTAGTTAAACTTAAAAGCTTTTGCACAACAAAGGAAACTATAAGCAAGGTGAAAAGACAGCCTTCAGATTGGGAGAAAAAAATAGCAAATGAAGCAACAGACAAAGGATTAATCTCAAAAATATACAAGCAACTCCTGCAGCTCAATTCCAGAAAAATAAATGACCCAATCAAAAAATGGGCCAAAGATCTAAACAGACATTTCTCCAAAGAAGACATACAGATGGCTAACAAACACATGAAAAGATAATCAACATCACTTATTATCAGAGAAATGCAAATCAAATCCTCAGTGAGGTAACACTTCATGCCAGTCAGGATGGCTGCTATCCAAAAGTCTACAAGCAATAAATGCTGGAGAGGATGTGGAGAAAAGGGAACCCTCTTACACTGTTGGTGGGAATGCAAACTAGTACAGCCACTATGGAGAACAGTGTGGAGATTTCTTAAAAAACTGGAAATAGAACTGCCATATGACCCAGCAATCCCACTCCTGGGCATATACACCGAGGAAACCAGATCTGAAAGAGACACGTGCACCCCAATGTTCATCGCAGCACTGTTTATAATAGCCAGGACATGGAAGCAACCTACACGCCCATCAGTAGACCAATGGCTAAGAAAGCTGTGGTACATATACACAATGGAATATTACTCAGCCATTAAAAATAATACATTTGAATCAGTTCTAATGAGATGGATAAAACTGGAGCCCATTATACAGAGTGAAGTAAGCCAGAAAGATAAAGACCAATACAGTATACTAATGCATATATATGGAATTTAGACAGATGGTAACGATAATCCTATATGTAAGACAGAAAAAGAGACATAGACGTATAAAAGAGACTTTTGGACTCTATGGGAGAAGGCAAGGGTGGGATGATCTGAGAGAACAGCATTGAAACATGTATATTATCAAGGGTGAAACAGATCACCAGCCCAGGTTGGATGCATGAGACAAGTGCTCGGGGCTGGTGCACTGGGATGACCCAGAGGGATGGGATGGAGAGGGAGGTGGGAGGTGGGTTCAGGATGGGGAACACATGTACACCCATGGCGAATTCATGTCATTGTATGGCAAAAACCACTACAATATTGTAAAGTAATTAGCCTCCAACTAATAAAAATAAATGGGAAAAAATAAATAAATAAAATAAAAATTATTTACAGAGAATTTGGAATAATTGCTTAACAAAAGATTCTAATATTGTCAAATATTATACATCCAAGTGTGTGCATGCATGTGTGTGTGCATGTATGTGTGTGTGTGTGTATGTGTGTGTAGGAAAAAAATCCAAAGGCATAAACCCAAATGCTAATTCCAGTGAAATTCCATAGAATTTCAGTGAAATTAATCATATCAAAACATATGCTTTATTTCCAAAGCCAATTCCATTCTCTTTGTAAGCTAATTAGGGTTAAAAATTTGGGAAAGGCTTTACAAAGCACAACCACAAATAGAAGCTTAAAAAGATAAGGGTATTTTTATTCATGCCAGTTTTATATATAAAATGCACACCTTTACACAGATGTCAGCAGCCTCTCTATTGTGTCCACAGGAATTGACCTAGAAAGTGTTTTATAACATAAATAGTAAATGTATGGCTTAGGAAATTTCTTTTACACAGCTGACCCACTGGTCACAGCTGTGAAAATCTTGAAGAATTTATGTCCTGTATTTCTGCTGTTGCTGATATGAGCATTCCAACTAGCAGCATTCTTGTACACGTTACTTTGGTGAATGTATGTATACATTTCTTTGGGGTATATATCTAGGACTGGGCCTAAGGAGAGAGACAGAATACTAAAAAAGTCCTCCACAATTCCAGGCCCTAGTGAAAGGGGGATTATCCATGTGGGTTTTAATGCTAGGGAGATACTCAGATGGGGCTAATCTAATCACATCAGTTGTTTTAAAAGCAAAGAGTTTTCTCCAGGAGCAAAAGAGGAAGTCAGGGAGATTTGAAGCCTATGAAGTACTTGCTGCATCACTGCTGGTTTGATGATAAAGGGCTCCTCATACAAGGACTGGAGCCACACTATGTTGAACTTCTGATCTGCAGAACCATCAGATGATAATGGTTGTATTTAAAGTGACAGTTTGTGGTAATTTGGTACACAGAAAGAAAAAACTAATATCTAGAGTTTGTATGCATTTCATAGATGCTGCCAACGGTTTTTCAAAGTATCACTTTTAAGTATCACTTTTCAAAGTACACTTCTCACCAGAAGTGTATGAGAGTTCCAGTTACTCCATAAAATTTACATGTTGTCCTTAGTGTAGTCACAGAATATAAAGCATCTGGTAGAAACTTGCCTGTTTAATGCAAAAGTATTAATCATTAATGAGATAAAACTAAAAATGTAGCATTCAATTTCCCATGCAAAACAAAATTTTAATATATTGTTATATTCACTTCTTAAATTGAGCTCAACACACACCAAATTTTTTGTTGTTGTTCAGTGACAAAGTTGTGTCTGCTCTTTGCAACGCTATGGACTGCAGCATGCCAGGCGTCATTGTCCTTCACTATCTCCCAGAGTTTGCTCAAACTCATGTTCATTGAGCTTGTGATGCCATCCAGCCATCTCAGCCTGTTGCCCCCTTCTCCTGCCCTCAGTCTCCTCCTTTTTCAGCTGATTATTCAAAGGAAATAGTAATGAGTATTCAGTATTATTTAATGTGACTAGTTGATGTTGAAATGATATCATTTGCCTTTTTCATGAACCAAATAGCTGTAATAATAGGAACATTTACAAAATCCTATAGCTAGTTCATTCAACTTGTTTCACTGGTCTTTGGTGAACTTACCCCTAAAGAGATACTGGATAATGTCTTTTAAATATCAAGAATATATTATGTAAAACTTCCACAGGGACGCTGAAGAAAGATTTTATATTTTTTCTAAATTTAATATCATTTGGCAAATGATGTTTTCATCTTTTCTTTTGATATTTTGCTTGTTAACTGTTCAAAATATCACTCTGGTAATCATTTTGACTATATACACTTGTATAACTTTTTAGAGCTTACTCTAGGAATTAAAGAATTCATACTTATTATTTATATTCTATTAATATTTAGAATTAATATATAATCATCTAATTGTATGCAAACTATAAATTCCCTTTGACTTCTCTCAGTTATTAACATAGTACATTTCCCCCCCCCCTTTCTTTCTTTGTTTTTTTTTTTTTTTTCAGGCACAGAAAGTCTTTATTGCCCTAAGAAGCAAGTGCATTCATCCCACCTCACCGACTTTAAGAGTCACAGAAATGCAGATTTCTATAGTAAAGCACAGCACAGACTCGGGGAGAAATGATCCCTTGGACTATATTGGTTGTGATGCTGAGGTAACCAGTTCACCTTGTTCAGTGAAAATACCTCTAACACAATGAAAACTATAAACTAGCTATAACATCCAATTCATATGTACAATTCAAATACAAATATATATTATATCCTTCAATGTATAGCAAGTTTAATACATTGGTGTTTCCAAAATAAAAACTGTATATTATGCTTCAGCTATCTAACACAGTACCTCTACAAACACTGAAAACTTCCATCTGAGAATGTTATATTTTATGCTTTCAACCATCAAACATACTCTGCAAAATTCAAGAGGAGAAAAATAGGTACTATATATACCCAGATACTTTCCCTTTGTGTTTCTCTGTCTTCCTTCCTGATGTTCCAAGTTTCCCTCTGCTATCATATCCCTTCTGTCTGAAGAACTTCCTTTAGCAATTTTTTTTAAAGCAGGTCCGCGGCCAACAACTACTCATAGTTTGCGTTCATCTGATAATGTCTTTATTTCATCTTAAGTCCTGAGGGACATTTTCACTGATATAGAGTTCTGAGTCATCACGTCTTTCCTTTCAACATTTTAAAGATGTCATGCCACATCCTTCTGATACAACACACAGAGGGAATGAGTCCAGGACTTCACAAACAACTTGGCAGAGTGGCCATCCTAAGCTTTTCTGTTTTATTATCTCCCAGGCATGCTCCCATTCCTCAAGCTGCTCTTTCCAGACTTCAGTCAGAAACTGCCCCCTTACCACCCTGTTCAGGGTTATGCAGAGCAAGACAGAGGAAGAAGAAAAAAATAATCACAACAGGTCTGGTAACACTGTCTTGGAACCACACTTCAACTGAAGGAGAGGAAACATCCCCTCCCTTTAAGTTTTGGCTCCTACTGGTTTCTCACTTGCCAGTTTTACTTAGTGGAGGTTATTTTATGACTTAAATATTGCACTGTACATAGGAGGCATGTTGCTGCTGCTGCTGCTGCTAAGTCGCTTCAGTCGTGTCTGACTCTGTGCCATCCCATAGACAGCAGCCCACCAGGCTCCCCCGTCCCTGGGATTCTCAAGGCAAGAACACTGGAGTGGGTTGCCATTTCCTTCTCCGATGCATGAAAGTGAAAAGTGAAAGTGAAGTCGCTCAGTCGTGTCTGACTCTTCACAACCCCATGGACTGCAGCCCACCAGGCTCCTTTGCCCATGGGATTTTCCAGGCAAGAGAAGTGGAGTGGGTTGCCATTACCTTCTCCAAGAGGATGTTACCTTCTCCTTATTTGTCTGTTTACCATATACTTTAATATTTGAAATGTTATGTCTTGGAAACTCAAGTGGGCCTTAAGAAGCATTGCTACTAACAAAGCTAGTGGAGGTGATGGAATTCCAGTTGAACTATTTCAAATCCTAAAAGATGATGCTGTTGCATTCAATATTCCAGCAAACTTGGAAAACTCAGCAGTGGCCACAGGACTGGAAGGGGTCAGTTTTCATTCCAATCCCAAAGAAGTGTGCAATGCCAAAGAATGTTCAAACTACCGCACAATTGCACTCATCTCACACGCTAGCAAGGTAATGCTCAAAATTCTCCAACCGAAGTTTCAACAGTACGTGAACCGAGAACTTCCAGATGTTCAAGCTGGATTTAGAAAAGGCAGAGGAATCAGAGATCAAATTGCCAACATCCATTGGATCATAAAAAAGCAAGGGGATTCCAAAAAAACATCTACTTCTGCTTCATTGACTACACTAAAGCCTTTGACTGTGGGTTCACAACAAACTGGAAATTCTTAAAGAGACGGGAATACCAGACCACCTTACCTACCTCCTGAGGAATCTGTATGCAGGTCAAGAAGCAACAGTCAAAACTGGACAGGGAACAATGAACTGGTGCAAAACTGGGAAAGGAGAATGTCAAGGTTGTATATTGTCACCCTGCTTATTTAACTTATATGCAGAGTACACCATGCAAAATGCTGGGCTGGATGAAGCTCAAGCTGGAATCAAGATTGTTGGGGGAAATATCAATAACCTTAGTTATGTAGATAACAACATCCTTATGGCAGAAAGAGAAGAGGAACTAAAGAGCTAAAGAGACTCTAGATGAAAGTGAAAGAGAGTGAAAAAATTGGCTTAAAACTCAACATTCAAAAACAAAGATCTTGAAATCCAGTCCCATCACTTCATGGCAAATAGATGGGGAAACAATGGAAACAATGACAGATTTTATTTTCTTTGGTGCCAAAATCACTGTGGATGGTGACTACAGCCATAAAATTAAAAGATGCTTCCTCCTTGGAAGAAAAGCTGTGACAAACCTAGACAGTGTATTAAAAAGCAGAGACATCACTTTCCTGACAAAGATCTGTCTAGTCAAAGCTCTGGTTTTCTCAGTAGTCATGTATGAATCTGAGAGTTCATGTATGAACCATACATGTATGGTTCATGTATGAACCATAGAGAAGAATGAGCACTGAAGAAGTGATGCTTTTGAACTGTGGTGCTGAAGAAGACTCATGACAGTCCCTTGGACTGCAAGGAGAACAAATCAGTCAATCCTAAAGAAAATCAACCCTGAATATTCATTGGAAGAACTGATACTGAAGCTGAAGCTCCAATACTTCAGCCACCTGATGGGAAGAGCCAACTCACTGGAAAAGGAAAAGACCCTGGTGATGGGAAAGACTGAGGGCAGGAGGAGAAGGTGGTGACAGAGGATGGCAACATTGAGTCAGTGGGCATGAGTTTGAGCAAAGCCTGGGAGATAGTGAAGGACAGGGAAGCCTAGTGTGCTGCAGTCCATGGGGCTGCAAAAATTTAGACATGACTGAGTGATTGAACAACAACGTCTTGGAAAAGTCATTGACATTTCTAGAACACTGTGATTTTTATGCCACATTTTCTCCTTCAAGGAAATAGCTTTTTTCTTCACAGAATAATTAATACCAATAATATAAATGATAAATCAATAATTTTAAAACCTCATATTACTACCATTTTCCCTAAATAATGGAGATAAAGAAGGGGGAAAAAAAATCCAGGAGATCTCCTCCCTCCCTACAGTTGTATCTGAGTTTTAAGAGTTTTCTCTTTTGTTCCTTGAACTAGACCTAGAAGGTTTCTCCTAGATTTGTCTTCTCCAGAGTACTAGTTTCTGGGTTTGAAATGTGCAGAGTTCTGGCCAGGGCATACCAGAGGAGAAAAACAATGACAAACTCACAGCTGTCTCAGGGGTACTCTGAATTCTGTTTTTCTTTCCCAACTGCCTTCTTATATTTACTTCTTAGAGTTCTCAAATCTCTGGTCACACATTCTGTCCAAGTTTTATAACTGAGTTCAACGGAAGATAAAGGAGTGTTTATTCCATCTTATCTAGAAACAATAATCTATAATTTGCATTTTAAGTATTTTTCCCTGTATGAAATGTCTTTCATCTTTAACTTTCAAGCAAGTAAATCTAACTTCTCCTTCATGTCTTCTGAATATGGTATCAATGTGTTTCTCATCACAATTTTTAAACATCTTCTTCATTTTCTACTAATTCACTCATAGATTAATATATATTCACACACAGATACATATATATTTCACAAGATGTTACAGAAAAACCCAAACAAACTTTTTGCCAACCAAATACATATATACATATGTATGTATTGTTATCTTCCTAGACTCTTTTATGTTAATGGTTTTATATAATCTTTTACAAACTATTACAAAATATTAATATTTTGTTCTTTGATACCATAAGGTAGTAAGTTGCAGCAACAGATTTTCTAATGTTTAAAATGTTTGTATTTTCTCAGATAGACCCTGTCCATGGTAAATTATTCATTTAATATATCATTGCTTAATGATTTTTTTGTGTACTTAATTGTTACTTATAATTCTTGTTTATTTATGAATGACTTTAGAGTATCCTTTTTGTTTATGCCGTTTTTATTCTGTTTTTGTCTCAAGATTCTTCTAGACTGACAGAAAGGCTTGGAAAATTGATCATTTTTTTGTCTTTATCTTAAGAATTCTGAACAGTTTAAACATTATGTCCTTTTTATTCTTTTTTTTCTAACATAAAATATGAAGTCTGGCATATAGAATATATTCAAGAAATATGTTCCCACTGATAAAAGGATGAGTAAGTGAATAATGAATTCATTTTTTAAAAATTATCTTGGCAAGTATAGTCATTGAAAATGCAGCCATTCTACCAGGTTCATATAATCTATCAAGTACTATATTTGGAATTAGATTCCAGTGAAATAAAAGGCATTCTTAGCCTTCAGAGTTTCAGTATACTGTTAAAAATCCTAAAAATATGTCCCCTCCCAATTACTTATGTGCTCCTATAGAACAATAAACTAATTAATGCAATAGACACATAACTAAATAAAAATATATTTGCAGATCACAAGTGTATTTCTTATATGTATTTTCCATAAATTTTATTTTTTATTAAATGTCATCTAACCATTGACTTTTATTATGTAAGTAGTACTGTGCTATTTTAAGAAAATAAACTTGGTCCCCAAATATGCTAATATAAAAATTAGAATTAAAGACCACTCTCTCTTAATATAACAGTACTCCAGTACTCTTGCTTGGGAAATCCCATGGACAGAGTCTGAGCCTGGTGGGCTATAGTCTGTGGAGTTGCAAAGAGTCAGACACAACTTAGTGACTGAGTACACAATGTTTTATTAAAATATAAATTATATGTTTTAATTATCATCAAATATGAATATGTTTTAGCTAATTTTTTTCTTTAGGCTTTTAAGTCATGTTACCAAACAGAAAAGAAATAAAAATGTCAAGAAAATAGTTTGAGAACTAGAAATTGATGAATTTCTCATGCGAGAACAATTTTACAGTTATGATTAAACAAAAAATACTGAGTAAAATCATTGTAAGCATTTCTCAAAATTCATATTAAAACTATATGAAAAATTTCTGGGAGCTTAATAAAATCTGTAGTGTTTTTACGAAAGCTAACAATATTTTTCTCCTCTGTGTTCTTTGTATGTACCCACTTGATTTCCTCCTAGAAATAATGAATTTCACAGGCATAGAAGAATACAGCACTTTATATCTGAACAAACAGAAATGAATTAACTAAATTGAGTCAGTGACACAGACATTAGTGTTAAATTATAAGGCCCTGTAATAGCTATCAAAAGTAACAAAAATGCATAAAGGCACTGTTCCTTTTCTAATCTTCGAATTTTCTTTTGAAACAGAAATGGTCAGGTGTGGCAGAAGCATTTTGCTTTAAAGTAGTTCTCAGCACAACTTTATTTTAGAGATATGTCTTAAAGAGAATGGTGTACACTGAAGTATAAAATAAGCTAAGAGGATATATTGTATAGCACAGGGAATTTAGCCAATGTTTTATAAGTTTAAATGGAATATAATCTATAAAATTTTGAATCACTACATTGCACACCTGAAACTAACATAACATTATAAATTGATCATACTTCAAAAAAAATATGATATGCCATCAATGCTCCTGAAATTAAATCAAACAAATCCTCTGATAATAACTGTTAATTCATATGTTTTTGAATTATGGTCTTCGCAAGGTATATGCCCAGTAATGGGATTGCTTGGTCATATCTATTATTGTTTTTTTTTTAAGGAACCTCCATACTGTTCTCCACAGTGACTGCATCAATTTACATTCCCACCAACTGTGCAAGAGGGTTCCCTTTTCTCCATGCCCACTCCAGTATTTATTGTTTGTAGATTTTTTGATGATGGCCATTCTGACTAGTGTGAGGTGATACCTTATTGTAGTCTTCATCTGCTTTTTCTCTAATAATTAATTACATTGCCTCACAATTTAAAATAGGACATGGAAGCAACCTAAATGTCTATCAATAGACAAATGGATAGAGAAGATGTGGTATGTATATACAAGGCAATATTACTCACCAATAAAAAGGAATGATGTTGGGTCTTTTGTAGACATAGGTCTGTGGGCCTACAGTCTGTCATACAGAGTAAAGTAAGTCAGAAACAGAAAAACAAATATCATATATGGACACATATGTATGGGACCTAGAAAAATGATACAGATGGACCTATTTGCAGGAAAAGAACAGAGATGAAGACATAGGGAACAAACATATGGACCCTGAGGGCAGTAGAGGGATGAACTGGGAGACTAGCATTGACATATATGCACAGCCACATGCAAAAGAAACAGCTAGTGAGCACCTGCTGCCTAGTGCAGGGAGCTCAGCTGGGTGCTCTGCGATGACCTCGTTGAATGGGATGGGGTGGAGGAGGGAGGTCCAACAGGAAGGGATTTATGTATACATATAGCTGATTCACTTCATTGTACAGCAGAAACTAACACTGTAAAGCAACTATATCCCAATCTAAAAAAAAAAAAAAAAAAAAGATTGGGATAATTGAGACAGAATCACACAGCTATCCAGCTGCCAAGGCCACATGGTCCTCTGGGAGAAATTAATACCATAAACTTCAGAGAGGGGATGCTGGAAATGATCATTCATGAGCCTCCCTTGGAAGCAGCAGGTGGTAAATTGTCTGGCTAAAGAGACACTATTGCTTACAATTCGATGGCTTTCTCTGATTTAGGAGAATGAATCATCTTTGACATCTTAGACAAAGATACAGATTATAGATATTCCTTCTCCTCTCTATTTAAATAATTGTTTCCCAGGAAGAAATGGGTAAGGTTAGAAATACGACTCTGGAAGCAACTAAAGTTTAGAGATCCTTGCTTTAAATCTGTTCTCATAGTTCTAGTAAATGATGTCCCTCTTTCCCACCAAGGAGAATTATAGGAGTATCTGAAGTTGTTCAATCTCATACCTCACAGCTGATCCTGAGAGATTCATCTTAGACCTTCCTTTCTTCAGTGATTCTTATGGTGTTTCTAGAAAAATTTAGCTGAAAGTGCTACTGAGCAACTTGGCAAAATTGTGCTTAATTTTAAATGTAACCCCAGGTATAGCATCTACTAGAGATGATTCTGGCTCTAACAAGAATACTATGACTGCTATATACTTGATTCTTGATTTGCACAGTGCCTTGTGATCATTCTTATATTTTCATCTTAAATTAAATTTATAAAAAAGCCATTTTGGAGAATGCAGCCTTTGAGATAAGTAAAGATTTAATTAAATAAATATCAATAATTAAAATAATATATTTTAAAATTAAAAACCTTTCAAGTAAATTCACACCTAGAGAATTCTTTAAACCTCTTACTGATAATTGAGGTCACAGTTATACCTATACATTTCTAGACGCTGCGCTAAAACATTGATTCTGCATGGCCTATGGGAAGCTGCAGGAGTGTTTTGTATGTGATTCTTGTGAACAGTTAAATTGAATCATTCTGCTTGTTGTCTGATTGTTAAGTAATCTACTTTTACTCCTTAATATCTTAAAGTTCTTACACATAAGTGTCCTCCACTTTCTAATTGGTTACTTTTAATCTGCTTAGGGCTGGAAGAAGATATGATCAAACTTATTGAGTATATGCAAGCTAAGAACAACTAGGTTCTGAGTGAAAATCTGGGGAGGTATCCAGGAACAAAACATGTGTGTTTAAGTACTTACTATTTGGCATCTAATTTGGCTACTTTTTTTTCTCTTGTTTATCCTTAGCAAACCAGCAATTTTATCTACCCAGATAAGAAAAGTTCCAGGAACTGTGAAATATCACTGAATTGGATTATTCTATTTGTATTTGACTTTTCATGTGTATTTTTCTAATCCGCCTATTATATTTCAGTTCCTTACAGACAGAAATTTTCCTGGCATCTTTGACAGTTTATTCCCAATAGTTTAACTTCTAATAGACTCTGTAAGTTCAGTGAATATGTGGGGAAAAAAAAAAAAAGATGAGTTCCATCTTTAGAAAATGAAGCTTTTCTTCAAGCATTCACAATGCAGAATGACTATTTAAATGTCATCAGTGTTAATCAGCAGTGTGTTCAGATGCAAACTCATCTGCGTTTCACCCTTGTCTTAAGGCAAAAGCGAAAATGTCTTGCACCGATGGAGTCATCCTGACGTATCCCTCTTCCTACTATTAGCAAACATGAGCTCACATACTCAGGCAGGAGCAGGTGCTGATTAATTCATCCTCTAAAGTTTGGGATGAATAAAATCAGTTACTAATTTCATAAATTGGAGATAATAAATTGTAACTCAATTTTATAAGTTCTTTGCTAGTTGCCCATTTAAAATTTAACTTCAAACCATTTTTAAGAGTTTTGTCATTCCACTAAAAGACTAATTTCAAATGTACTATTCTTGAAATAGCAAAGCTCCACAGCTCTAAAATTCACTGTAAAATCTCCAGGTTGCTTCCTCTATAAACCAAATGCATTTTTTTCTTTTCCTTCTAAGACAAACCAGTTTTCTTAGGCCACCTCTTTTTAGGCTGCACTTCCTCCTACCCTAAATAGTCAGGAGCAGAGTAAGAAGTTCAGTTCATCTTGTGAGTTACAGTGAAAGATAGAAATTTTCACATGTGAAAGCAAATCATAACTTACATGTTTTTCAAAGCAGGCATTATCTTTTGCCCTGTTACTGTGAGTTTTCAGAAAAACAAGATGATAGCCAGAACTTATTGGTTCTCTGCCTAGATGACACAGGCCCAAAAGACTGGCCCCAAATAGTTCTTCATTTTCATCATCTTGGGAATTCTAGAACTGGAAGTAAACCTCAAGATGGAAATTTTAGGATGGAGAAACCCATAAAATTTCAAATGACTGACAATTGAATTACCCTTAGGACACCTATACTTGAAGCTATATAGGAATACACAGGGACAATAAATATTAAGGTAATAAGCTTACTCAGCCTTGCTCTAAAAAGTTCTTTTGGGGGCTCTCTTCACACTGAACTATGTTTAGTACATGTGTAGATGCAGTACTGGACAAGCTAGAGGAATCAGAGAAACTCAAAAATGAAGGACATATAGCCTCCAGGGAAGAATAAAAAAGATTTGGGAGGCGGGAAAAGGACAGGTGTGGAGGATATAAAAAACATTCAGCTGGTGTTTAGGGGAAAAAGGAAAGAAAAAGAGTAAGAATAAGCAGATTGACAAGACATTTTTATTCTGTGTGACATTTTTCTTCAGAGGAAGATGGTAAGGGAGAGAATAGACATTCTGTTTTGTGTTTTAAATATAATCCTTATTTGTCTTTTCAAGAGACTCTGCCCTCTACTCAAGGACTTTGCTCAAATTGGTTGAGAAAGGTAGAATAGTGGGATATTCATAAACAGAATCTGAGGCCAGACTGTGGGATATAAGTCCTGGCTCTTCTACTATAACTGTTTAATCTTCAACAAGTAGTTTACGCTGTCTTCCTGGTTGGTTCATCTGTAAAATAAAAATAACAATTGTATTGACCCTATAGTATTTGAGAAATAACAGTATGTTTCATGAACTAATACATGAAGCATATTTAGAACAGTCCTTGGCATATGTTAGGGGATCAAAAAAATATTAGTAATTTGCATATATATATATGAATTTGATACAATGTGATGTGAATAGTTACAGAGAATCAAGTCTTACCTATGTTATAAATAATTAATGCCAAACTTTATTTGGAGTATTTAGAAACTGCTGAAATAGTCATTTATTAAAATACATTTTTTCCTTTTAAAGACTACCCTAGAAGTACTTTCTAAAGCCAACCTTACCATTAAAAAAAAAAACAAAAACAAAAAGATGGTTTAAATTCCAGTTATTCCTTTACCAATACTCATTTATTTACAAATACTATAACCATGGCCCCATCTGGTAAATTTGTGTATCAGTGTTGCTAATTCAGTTCTATTGACACATCAAAATGAAAGGCTCTGAGAACCACCGAGCTTCTCATTTCTTTTTTTTTTTCTGTTTATTTTTATTAGTTGGAGGCTAATTACTTTACAATATTGTAGTGTTTTTTGCCATATATTGACATGAATCAGCCATGGACTTATATGTATTCCATTTCTTAGTGAGAAAATTAAGACCAAAGAGATAAACAAAGACTGGTTCAAGTCTGGAAGGATGGGTGACAGAGTAACTGAATGATAACCTAAAACTAGATGTTTGTCTGAAAAATTCTTGGTGATAAATATATTTGGAAATTTAGGGGAAAATTTGCGTGAAGATTACTCCTCACAACTGATCTAATTGCTTCTCTTATCCACCTATTACACAATAAATGTGAATACACCCAAGGTTATCAAGGACAATAATTTCCATCTAGTAGAGGTCCATGTGAGAAAAGAGGCATCAACTAGAATATAACATACTAGAATGTAGAAAGTTGAAATTTCTCTCTTTACATCATCTTTCCAGAAAAAGATCAGAAATTAGAAGACTTAAAAGACATAACCAGAATGTCTAGCGGCTCTGTTTAGCTGTTATGCAGTGTCCAACTATATTGCGACCCCATGGACTGTAGTCCACCAGGTTCCTCTGGTCATGGGATTTCCCAGGCAAGAATACTGGAGTGGGTTGCTATTTCCTTCTCCAGGGGGGATCTTTCTGACCCAGGGATTGAATCCATGTCTTCTGCATTGGCAGGCATATTCTTTACCACTGAGCCACCTGGGAAACCAGTTCTATAAGAAATTTTTCTTCATTGGGTCTTTTAGAGATGATGAACTCTTGAACTCTCAGTATTTATCTTTGACAGGAACTTTTAACTGATGCTCAGATCACCCTAGAATGCAATAGAAAAGAGAAAAACCACAGAACTTTCTTTCCTCGTAAGGCACATGATGTATATACTTCAAGCTACTGCAGGGCAATGGGCTATCATTGACACTTAAGATTTGGGTAAGAATTTTACTCTCCTAAACTTTTCTAATTTTAGTGAAATTTAATGGCCTATTTGTACAATAATTTACAGCCCATAAAGTTCTAGTAAAAACCCATCCTTTAGTGCCTGGGAATTATGACTGCTTTTTAGCTATAACCTGCTGAAACGGAAGGAAGGTAAAAGACATTGGTGCACATTCATTGCAAGTGTAGCTATTTAGACCTGAAAGATACATGGAAAGAGAGTTCTTAAGATCTCAATTAAAAACTGTTGCCCAAAAGCACTGAGGACATGTTCTTTGAGTGTTAGACAAGTTGAATATTAGATTAAAATAGTTAATGCAACGAATTACCCTTAATTTTTTGTTATAGTTTTCTGAGAGCCTGTAATGAATTTTTCTAATTTCTTAAAATTATAACTATAACAGTAATAATCCTAGTTTTCCCATCCATGAGGAGAAATGGCCTTTGTGATTCCATTTGCAGGATGGATAATTTGAATATTCCCTACTCTTGCATGACCAGCATGACGCAAGGCCCCTACTCCTTCCTGTATTCTTCACCTGGCACTTCCTAGGCCAAGACCTAGGGTCATTTAGATTCTCCTGAAAGGACTAGTCCTTTAAATTGCTTATCCCTATGAAAAAGAGTCAGAATCTGCAGAAGATTGAAAAGTGTCAGAATCAATAGACATGAAAACAAATGCAGAAATTGGCAAATAAATGTTCTTTCTTTCTACACTTGAAGACTGTGTTCTCTGTACATAAAGAAGAGGAGAGTATGGGATGGTACCACTAAATATATTTAGCTTTAGCGTCTTGGAATTATGGAAGCCAATCCATTAAATTATTGCTAAGTTGGAGGCTTACTGGGCCTTTTTTTTTTTTAAACAACTGTTTAATGTAGTAAGTATCTGTCTTAACAGGGCTTCCCAGGTGGTGCAGTGGTGAAGAATCCACCTGCCAAGCAGGAGACACAAGAGACACAGGTTTGATCCCTGGATTGGGAAGATCCCCTGGAGGAGGAAAGGGCAACCTGCTCCAATATTCTTGCCTGGAGAATCCCATGGACAGTGGAGCCTGGTGGGCTATAATCCAAAGGATATCAAAGAGTCAGACATGACTGAGGATGAAGGCAGAAGTCTTGATAAGACCAGCATTATAAAAATTTTGTCAAAATTGCCATACTATGCATTACAGGCAAAATAGATCACATCTGTCTTTTTGACCTCGGTATCCCCAATCTTTAGAAGAGTATCTAGAACACAATCAGAACTCAATGTATATACCTATTTCCTTATTGAAGAATGAAATTTATAGCTGTCTTATTTATTTACAACATTCAAAATAGATAATTAGCATAGTATTTTACATTTTACAACATGCTTCTTACTTACTACATGCTCATTTTCTTTGCTTCATTAGAAAATGGTTATAGACCATGCTTGTTCCCAGCAACCTCAAGTGACTCAATGGCACAGTAAGAAATAGAATTTGGAAACATGTAATTGTGGTTTAGCAAGAATTTTCTTACTGGAAATAGAGTGGAGCCGGGAGACCTGGGTTCGAACCCTGGGTTGGGAAGATCCCCTGGAGAAGGGAAAGGCTACCCACTCCAGTATTCTGGCCTGGAGAATTCCATGGACTGTATAGTCCATGGGGTCACAAAGAGTCAGACACAACTGAGTGACTTTCACTTTCACTTAGAATCCTGAGGTTCCATACCTCCATCATACTCATCCGTGTCCACCATCTTCAGTTTCAAAGAATGTAAATAAGCTACGTTCAGTTGGGAAACTTCTGAACTGATAGGTTTCCAGTCTCCTACCAAGCCCACTATATCCAACCTACGGACATTATTTTGGGAATAAGAAAGTGAGGTGACAGAAAGCCATGTCCACTCACTTGTAGCCTTGATCAGTTGTATACTTTTGATTGTTGGTTTCTGGGTTGGTTGTAAAGCAAAACGAAACTCAGCTTGTATCCCAGTAATCATTCCATCTAGTTCCCAAACCTAAATTAGCTTTTGTGTTCTGGCCTGGTCAAATGCCCAGAATGTTCCAATATGGATGGTTTCTGCTTTGACTTAACTTAGGATGTTATACTTTATGCAATTTTCAGGACAAAAAAAAAGTTTTACTTCATATATTTGATGCAAGAAGGTCTTGAACTATCAGATATACACAGGGGGAAGGCAATGTGAAGACATAGGGGGAAATCAACCATCTGCAAGTCAAGAAGAGAAGTCTAGAACAGATTCTCTCCTCATGACCCTTAGAAGAAAGCAGCCCTACCAACACCTTGATCTTGGATTTCCAGCTTTCAGAACTGTGAGAAAAAAATTCTCTGTTGTTTAAGCTCCCCAATCTGGTGGGATGCTTTGTTACGGCAGCCCCAGCAAACTAACACTGCTTCATTTTATGATTCTTGTTCACAAGAATCTTACACTTATTTCTATGTCCATGGATATGAGATAAAAATGAGTAAAATTTAGGCTATTTAACATTTGAATACACTTATAATGAAATAGCATATTTCTAATAGCAGTCTTATGATAGCCTAAGAGGATTATTTTTTCTGTTACCAATCAGAAGAGGATTTACAAAATGACTGTATTCTTATGTGCAAAAAGTACTTAACACAATTTCTAGAGCATATAAATTCAATAAGTGTTAAGTGTCTTTCTGCTCTGTTTCTCTACAGTATGCAGGTAGAACTGGAAAAAAAATCAAGTAGTTAATATAATTTATCTTGAAGCACTTGGTAATTTTTTCTTTCAGTTACCCTGTCCTTAATTTTGGTAAGCACTTTCCAAATAACTAATACTGTTAGATTTAGCAATCAAACCATAGCTCTAACCACTGAGATGTTATCAACTCCAAGTCACATTATTCTTAACCTGTCACTTCTCTACCAAAAGTAACAGATCTTAATATCCATTTATTCAGAGCTGTGTTCTGCTATCTTATTTGATAAATGTTCCACTCTATATACAGTATGTTTGCTCCTGCATGTTTATTCTTCATTCTCCAGATAATTATAACTTAATGAAGACTGCAATTTTCATGTCATGCCAAAAACAATGACTTACTCTATAGTTATATCTATAGTGGTAAAAAAAAAAGATATTTAAGATTTGCATTGAACTAATCTTTTGTTATTTATAAAATCACATTCATATTCAGTTAACCTTGTTTTGAATATTCTGCATAAGACATAGAATTTTAATACCCATTTCATGTATGTATCACAATCTCTATTTCATAAGGGAAGAAAAGATTTAAAGAAGAGTAATAATCTGTTCTATACCATATAAGTGATAAATAGCGAAATTGAAATTCAAACCTAAATTCTGTCCTAGGTTTTTTTTTTGTTGTTGTTATATTGTTATGCTCTATTGTTTCCCATTTTGATGTCCCAATATGTTTATAAATATTAGTAGAAACCAGGCAAAAGAAAAGAGAAAATATTAAAACCAAGTATTTGTTTTTGTTTTTCTTTCTACCTCCCTGTTCCATATTTGCATCCCCAGGGAGAAACACAAAAATTGTCTGGAAGCCTAAGAATGTTGTAAGAAATAGCAGGCATCAGAGTGGCTCTTGTAAACAAGAGGTCCTGTGTGCTCCCCTAAGATAAATGCTGTTTAAAATACACATTCATGTAATATCTGGAAAGCATTCTGAAAACACAGACACCTATTTAAATCCCTGCAGTTAAACAATTCGCATAGATATTTCACATCTCAACACTATGCTTACTTGGAAGAATAGGCTATATGTTCTGAAAAATTAAACAAAACTTGTCCATAGAATTTTCCTTGGGGCAAAACATTACTGATTTTTGCAGAAGTCATCCTGAGGGAAGTAAAAAAATTATTACAACTCAAGAGTAAAAGCATACTTGACAACATAAGCTTCTGGTTTTAGGGTGGGGAAACTATCTTACTATGTCTGAGCTGCATAAAAAGCAAGTAAGCACAAGCTTAACCCTATGGTTACTTGTTTTTGTAATTTCTAAAATACCACCTCTAGGGAAAAAATGACTATTCAGAAATTCTCTGAAAGAATTTTGAGTTTTATAACTTAAAGTTCGAAACATAATTCTAAAGAGAAGGATATATTCAAAAGGTAAAAAAGAGCATCTTTGACATTCCTTTCCTTTAATGAACAGCCCAGTCAGCATATTAGCAAATAAGTTAAGAATACCACAGCATACATCAGGCAAGACAAATGCTTTTAATTTTGAGTGCTAATTCTGTTACTAGTTACTGAATGATATCATTAAATTAAGAACAATGAGAGTGTTGTGACTGATTTGTTGAATTCTGCTAAGCATCTACAAGTTGGAATTTCTACATCTGGGCACGTATCTGTGATCTTCAACATAGTCACTTGCATGTATTATATCCAAATACTCTCATAGATAGAAAATGTGCTGACAATAATATTGCAAAATTATAACTGGATATTTTTCTATTATGTTCCATTAGTAAAAGTATAACTGAAAATTCATGACCTTGGATGGTTAAGTTCAAATTGTTCTAGTTTTTCCTGGAAGGAGAAAACAGCTCTGCTTAAAGAAAATTGATTAAGTGGTAGGAGAAAGAAATCCAATTTAATAGACAAAAGGGATGCAGCAGAGAGAGAGAGAGAGAGAGAGAGAAAGGAGGAGTCTAGAACATTAACTGAGTAACTTAGTCCTGGTCCCTGGATATTTCCCTGAGTAACTCAGTCCTGGTCCCTGGATATTTTTCTGATGAATCTACCTCTCACAGCATGAGAATATTTTCAGTGACATCCCTTGAAAAAGACAACAAATCATAGAAGGAGGACACACTTTGGGATTAAATTCTCCTTGTGAAATACTAAGTTGTTTACTAGAAAAGTCATCTGACCCTCAATTACTTCATAATAAAATAGTGAGCATATCAATTATTCAGTTAAGTTGTTGAGAGTATTAAGAATAATGCAAGAACAATGCCTGCCACATGGTAAATGAGTGGCAGTTAATATCATTGGCCTTTCTTTATACAATCTCAGAAAATGTTAAGCACAAATTTATTTCAATTGAGAAATGAGAAATTTAAAGATGAGCATGAAAGTATGTATTTTCACCTGAAAAAAAAGCATGGATATTATTTGCAAGGATGTAAACATATTCTGGTAGCTTAGCTGGTAAAGAATCCGCCTGCAACGCAGATGACCCTGGTTTCAGTCCTGGGTTGGGAAGATCCCCTGGAGAAGAGAATGGCTATCCACTCCAGTATTCTGGCCTGGAGAATTCCATGGACAGAGGAGCCTGGCAGACTACAGTCCAGGGGGTCTCAAAGAGTTGGACATGGCCAAGCAACTTTCACTTTCACTTTCAAACATATGCTATGTAATATTCACAATCATCTTATCCCATTCCTTATGTTAGCATCTCATCTTGTGTCTCTCTCCTGATACCTGTTGCTGATCTAAATTTCCCCATCTAAACATGAAAAATTTCTGGAAAAAAGAGGGTTTAGTAAACAAAACAGAGTTTTGTTTTTTTGTTTTTGTTTTTTAATTAAGCCAAGCCCTGTGAATTACACTGCTGAGAAAAACGGACCTTAGGCTCCTCCACCCCTCTCTTACCCCCTACTCTAGAAAGTGATAAATTGTTTATCGGAAAATTCATTTCTTGGCTTGAATAGAATGACCTCTACCCTCAGTGTGCATAAATTTAGATTGGGAACTAGATGTGAAATCTTGAATCCTCTAGTGAAATAATTCATCATGACACTTTGATAATTAAAAGGCTACCTCAGGTCACTGGGAGGAAAAAAAATAGGCAACATAATCCTTGTCCTCCGTTTTCAGTGTTACCACAGTCCTTTATCTACCCCAAATGTAGATAGTTGATTTGAATTCAACTTCTTAGATGTGTAATTTAGAGCCATTCCTGGAATCTCATATGTAGTGAAGAGAGGGTGATAAATGGACATTTAAGAACAAAAATAAAATTGAAAATAGGCTTTAACTGATTGTCTTGAACAGAGCTGAGAAATGCAATACACACTGACTTATAGAATAATGCTTTTTCCCTAAAGAAGCACTCTACTCCCCCAGGATATTTCCCCACATAAGTCCTAGAGCTCACTTCGCACATCACAGGATCCAACAGAAGGCGGGCACAATGAGGGCCTTTTCAGGTGCCCATTTCTCTCCCCTGTTGTTGCTTAGAAACATTCCTCTAATTCCTTACTCTGGTGATCTCACTCTCTCTCCCATAAATTCCACCATTCTGCTCAAAATCTTCGGTGGAAAATCAGGAAGAGTCCCCTTGGAATATCTGAATACATAGTCTAGAACTATCCTTTCACATGGGGTTTTCATGCCTGTGCCATTGACCTTGGCATATAGGAATAAGCACTACTTATGGCTGTCAGTTGGACTGCAAGGAGACACAACCAGTCCATCCTAAAGGAGATCAGTCCTGGGTGTTCACTGGAAGGACTGATGCTGAAGCTGAAACTCCAATACTTTGGCCACCTCATGCGAAGAGTTGACTCATTGGAAAAGACCCTGATGCTGGGAGGAATTGGGGGCAGGAGGAGAAGGGGATGACAGAGGATGAGCTGACTGGATGGCATCACCGACTCGATGGACATGAGTTTGAGTAAACTCCAGGAGTTGGTGATGGACAGGGAGGCCTGGCGTGCTGCGATTCATGGGGTCGCAAAGAGTCAGACACGACTGAGCGACTGAACTGAACTGAACTGATAGCTGTCAGTTGGCCAGCATGCCCCAGAGTGTGTGGGTTCAGCCACTGCTGGAAGATCCCATGGCTGCTTACTACTCCACCCACACACAGCATGCACACATTTCCAATTGCTTAGAAGAGTCTGTTATCATCACTCATTATCACCCACTTGTTTGCTACTTAACCCGTAATTTCATAAAATTCCCTAAAAAAAGTAAAAAAAAAAAACAAAAAAAACAAAAACACATACACACACGTTGCAAAATTATTCTCAGGTAAAAGTTTTCCATTGTTCATCCAGGAACTGGGTGTTTTCATCAGCTCTTCTAAGGGTCCCAGTGCCTCTGATTTTGAAAAAGTCTTTCCTAAGAAGGGCATTGGGAAGGAATGCAAATTTACCTACTGATTTTAAAGTTTGGGGTTTATCTATTGCTCTTAACATCTCCTGTGCAAAGTCTGATTGTGACTACTCCAGTCCTTCCCAGGGTATGTCAGGAGTATGGTAGGCAGGATAATGATACCTCCTCACCCGTCATCCCCGCCAAATGGCCACATCCTTATCCTTGAAACCTCTGAACGTGTCATCTTCCAAACAGGAGACTTTGTGGATGGGATTAAGTTAAGGACATGGGGATGAGGAGATATTCCCCACGTCCTTGTGGGTGAGCCTTATGAGTCCCATGGAATCATAAGGACCCTTATAAATAAAAGAGTGTGTGTGTGGTGGGGGAGAGGGTGGTCAGAGAAGCAGAAGTCTTGGAGTGATGTAATGACTGGATTTGAAGATGGAAGGGGCTTACAAGCCAAGGGGCAGGCAGCTTCTCAAAGATGGTATGGACAAGGAACTGATTCTCTCCTAAGACTTACGGAAGGAGCGCAGCCTTACCTGTTTCTTGTATGTTTCATCTTGCTTAATGCCTCATCCTAATGCCTGGCAAAGATCCTGGCACTTGGTTAGAGTCTATAATTGTCCGTGAATGAATAAATAAAGAAGTGACATCTCCAAGCTTTATCAAATTAGAAGTCCCGACACGCCTCTCTAGTATCTTTGTTCTACAAGTTGCTTATTTTAGGTCGTCTCTTGCCTGGAAAATCCCATGGATGGCGGAGCCTGATATGCTACCTTCCACGGGGTCACAAAGAGTCAGACACGACTGAGTGACTTCACTTCATGAATGCAGAGCCCTGACACAGATGTCACACTTCACGCCTTCCATGCTTGCTATCTCCACTACTTGGAACCTAATTTTATCCCTCATAACTTCTACTTCACTGAGCACTGTGCCGTGCAGACAGCAACACACATATTTCACTATCAGTGATGGTGTCGTAACAGAGGTCTTGTGATAAGTAAGAAGACTGTGTGATTTTACCTACTGTCAGGTGAAGACAGAGGAAATGGAGTGAACCAGTCAGAATTGAACCTAGAAAAGATAGTCATTTCAGGTATTTAGAATAGAAGTGGCATTGGTTTAATAGAGCTGAGACTTTAAGCAAGAGGAAAGGGTGGAACTCTGAGATTAAAGGGAGGAGAAGCTGCTACCACCCATAAGCTGGGACAAAGGGAAGAGATGGGGTTACCGGAATGAAGAAGCTTGGCTCCACTGGAGGGGGCTGCGTGGACATGCTGAGTGGGAGCTGGTGTCAGGGAGAGCACAGAGATGAGCGTGTTTGAGACAAAGGGAGAAAGGAAAATGCCTTGAGCTCTCCTATCACCTGCCAGTCTCCCGACAGTGCCTATCACTAGCTGAACCCATCCAGAAGCTATCTGCCACACGAAGAAGGAAGGTCAATCCTGATCCTTTGGAGCAGAGCAGGGGGTGCAAAGGGGAGTAAGATATGGAATGATCTGAGGACAACACACCAGGAAACAGAATGAAGAGGGAAGGGAATTCAGCTTCTTCTTGTGTGAAAGCGTGAAGTAAATATATAAAAGCTATTTGCCTCTTAACTGGTGTGCAATTTACTTTTAGTAAAATGATTAAATAATCTTAATTACTACCACCTATAACGGAGTCTGGAAAAACTGTAAAAAATGAAACATAAAAACCTGAGCCCCAAGGCACACCTCTTAAACTGTTCAAAGCAATAAAAATAATGTTGTTTTAAAATATCAAATGGAAACTCTTTTAGAACTCTTCATACTTCTAATTTGCATTCTGTGCTAGGACATATGTCTCCGAAGATAAACATGAAAGAAATGTAAACCATGAAAAGTCAGAAAAAAAAAAAGAAGAAATGCAGCCAATGTCAACTGATAGATTTATATTTTCCAAGAGGTAAACTTAAAGTGTGGCTTGATTTTTCTGTTGAAGACAATATAAACTGTCATCCAGGCCATGGAGAGTTGGAAACAACACCTAGAGCTAAAAAAATAAGGAAAACATTAAGTAATGTCATGGAATGTGTATATGAGAAAGTGACAAAGTATTTGCCAATTTGTCAGTTTTCAGCTAACGGGAAATTTCCTATAAGCCTAGAATAGTAGATTTCTGACATCAAGATATCCTAAATATTGTTCCACAGTTACTATTTTTCTTCCCTACTTATTATCTGAGGAGAAAAAAAAAATCAACACCTAATGATTCACAACCTAAATCTCAGAATGTTAACTCCAGTGCCAGCTAGACAAAGGATGAGTCATTTTGTGATGACTGATTAGTTACTTATCCATTTTATGCTGGGTACACAATTTATGTTATCGTTGAAATGTTTATGACAGTTCATTTTTCAGAGCTGAAAGAACATTTTTTAAAAGGCAATGTTAGTCAATAGGATAATGACAAGTTTCGTGCCGTGAAAGCTATGTGGGATTTTCTTTTTCAAGTGTCTCCTGATAACTTCACCATGACTGATTTCCACACCTTGGAACCAACCACTTAAAGTGTCCTGCTTATCCCCTTTATTCTTCTTTTTTAAGATTTTTTTGGAGTGTGGACCATTTTAAAAGTCTTTATTGAATTTGCTACAATGTTGCTTCTGTTTTATGTTTAGTTTTATGTTATACTTGGGTTATCATGCCGTGGCTGGGAGGCATGTGGGATCCTAGTTCCACAGCCAGGGATCGGACCTGAACTACCTCCTTTGAAAGGCGAAGTCTTAACCACTGGACAGCCATGGAAGTCCCTAGCCCCTTCATTCTTAAAGACGCACTTCTAACCTAGAGTCCTTGGTGAAGTCATGACTTTTTGTCACCAAAACCAGACAGATTTTAAAATCACAGTGTAATCATTGTGGCACTTGCAGCTACCTTCCCATTGATCCATACTTTGTCCATATTTTGTTCCTACGGGTTCCTAAACATTTGAACATATTTGTTCCTAAGTTAGTTATGAGCTCTTTGAAGGTACAGTGTGGCTTATTTTATCTGACATAGAAATCAATGTATATTAAATTAACCTCTCCTAAAATATATATATATATATATATATATATATATATATATATATATACACTTACATGTTCTCTCATGATTTCTTTCCTTGTGTTATTTTTAAGTAGAAAAATATATTCCTCACTATTCCTGAATGTATAGCAAGCTATATTAGGAATTTCTTTATAAGAACAATTTAGTTGAAGGTAAGTCCCTTGGACACCCATCATTCCCAACCAAATGCATCAGGACTAGGTAAAGCTTCCCTACATGACACATCACATCACAATTATAGTCTAAAGTTTGTTGAATTCTTTAAATATGGCTTTAGTATCAAAGTGATGGATATAAAGAACACAAAGGTAAGAATGACATGCTTCCTGCCTTCAAGTAGCTCATTTTAGTTCCAATAGAAAGTGATCAAATAAACAAATGCAATGAATTTGCTCTTATGGGCTATATTCGCTTTCCCTCCAATTTTGAAGTCTCCACTCACAGTAACTCACAGTGTAATTCTCTTTGGAGATAGAGTCTTTAAAAGATGACTAAGTTAAAATACCATGTGGTGATTCAAATGGTAAAGAATCTACCTGCAATGAGGGAAGACCTGGGTTTGATCTCTGGGTAGGGAAGATCCCCTAGTGAAAGGAATGGAAATCCCCTGCAGTATTCTTGCCTGGAAAATTCCATGGACAGAAGAGCCTGGCAAGCTACAGTCCCTGGGGTCATAAAGAGTTGGATACAACTGAGGGACTAACACCTCACTTCACTGTCAACTTAAAAGGAGGTTGTTAGGGTAGACCTTGATCCAAGCTGATTTGTGCTATTATAAGAGAAAATTTGGATATAAAAAGAGACACTGGGGATGTAAGAGCACAGACAAGGATCCAGGTGAAGAAAACAAAGAAAAGATGGCCATCTGTAAGTCGAGAGAACCCTCAGTAGAAACCTGAATTGCCCACGCGTTGATCTTGATCTTCTAGAACTATGAGCAAATAAATTTCTGTCATTTAAGCACCTGTTCTATGGCATTTTGTTATGGCAGCCCTAGGAAGCTGATACTTACCTCTCACTGTAAGTTCCACTGTGGGTGTAAGCATGCAATCCTGTAAGAGCAAATAAAAGGAGACTAGAACCTAGTTTGCAGTGCATTACAAAAGCTGTGGGAAAAACTTCCTCTACATTGTACTCTGTGTTATCTGGGCACTCCCTGAGGAGTATTACTGGATTTCAGTGGACATTTATCTCTATGGGTATGTGTACATATACAGAAAAATACTATAATTCAAACTGGTGATTTCCAAGATAATGAGCTAAAGAAAGCCAGGAGGCGGAAAGCCCAAATAACTATTAGGTTTGGCTAATGGCATTCAGAATCTAAATGTATGACCAGGACTGCGCAAATGGAAATTTAGAGAACAGATTTGTAATTGTAAGGTCTTATGTAAAGTTATACAAAAAATACACGAAAGAATCATTGTAGAATTCTTTCTGTTGATTACCTTTGCAACAAACAGGGCCACCTGTTTAAACAGCTACCATGCTGTGCTTAGTCGCTCAGTCATGTCTGATTGTTTGTGACCCCATGGACTGTAGCCCACCAGGCTCCTCTGTCCAGGGTGATTCTCCAGGCAAGAATATTGGAGTGGGTTGCCATGCCCTTCTCCAGGGGAACAGTTATTATAGAGAGGTATTTTTCTGGCTGCTGCCTGATTTGCATCATAATGCCTTTAATACTTAACACTCAATTTACCTCCACTGACACAAGGAGAGGCAGCCCTAATGGTGCAGAAGGAAAAGGAGGAATTCCTTCAAGCTCAAGGTAATTTGCCTCAGCCCTAAAACTGAAGTTGAGAGAGACCTTAAGCCCACAAACAACTGTACCCTCATGAGACAGGGTCAGGGAGAGGATAGGCTTGATGCTATCCAGTAGTGGGGCAAAAGCTTTAAGTAAGGGTCCAGCACAATCAGAAAGAAGATGATATGTACCATTAGCACTCAATGCTCCTACTGTCTGGCTCCCTGACTCTCCTAGACTTCTCCTCCCCAGGTTTTCATGCTTCTTTGTTGCTAACTTTTCAGAACTTCTACAAATTTGCACTGCTCAATCCCCAGAGTGCTCAAAAATATGTTTGCTGAAAAGTACTTTCCTTTGCCAGAAAACACTTAATCTGATAAAAGCAGTGTGTAATTGTTGTTGGTGTTATTCAGCCGCTAAGTCATGTCTGACTCTCTGAGCCTCCATGGACTATCCTGTCCTTCACTATCTCCCAGAATTTGCTCAGGCTCATGTCCATTGAGTTGGTGATGCCATCCAACCATCTCATCCTCTGTCACCCTCTTTTCCTCCTGCCTCAATCTTTCTTAGCATCAGGGTCTTTTCCTATGAGTCAGCTCTTTGCATCAGATAGCCAATTTCTTTGCATCAGGTGGCCAAAGAACTGGAGCTTCAGCTTTAGCATCAGTCCTTCCAAAGAATATTCAGGGTTGATTTCCTTTAGGATTGACTGGTTCGATCTCCTTGCTGTCCAAGGGGCTCTCGAGAGTATTCTCCAATACCAGTTCCAGAGCATCAATTCTTCAGCACTCAGCCTTTTTTATGGTCCAGTTTTCACAACCGTACAGACTACTGGAAAAACCATACCTTTGACTATATAGATTTTTTTGTCAGCAAAGTGATGTCTCTGGTTTTTAATATGCTGTCTAGGTTTGTCATGGCTTTTATCCCAAGGAGCACGCATCTAATTTCATGGCTGCAGTCACCATCTGTAGTGTTTTGGAGCCCAAGAAAATAAAATTAGATATATGAAGAGATAATTAATAAACAATGGTATCACTGAAGGCAATGCACAAAAATAAAAATGTGCTTAACTCTTGAGAGTAAAGAGACATGAAAACCAGAGTGAGAAGTGTCCACATATGAATAAAAGGGGTTCTAGATTTTCAAAAAGAGGAGTATATAAGAAGGCAATATTAAAAGGAACACTTATTTAGTGCTTTTCAAAATTTTAAAAAAATGTTTCTTTGGATAGAAAGTGAATATCAAATGACAAGACGCATAAATAAAACAAATCTACATCTAAATACACTGCAGTAAAATTTCAGAAAATCAAAGAGAAGAAAAAACTAGTAAAAGTTATCTCTCAAATAACATTTCCCAACAAGGAAATTTTATCTGTATGAAAAGGGCAATTATATTGACAGCAGACTTCTCCATAACAAAAAATTGTTGAGAGGAAATAGCACTCAACCTGGAATTCCATACACAGTTCAGATTTCTCATGACAAAATCAAGAACTTTCAGACATAGAGGGAATAAAGGATTTTAATCCCCACAGAACATCACTGAAAAGAATCAGTGAAGTACTTCACTGAGAACCATGGTCACAAACAAAGGCACAGAGCACAGGTAAATGATGTTATTAGCTTTAAAAAATAGTTACTATGGACGGCTATATATAGATATAGATTTTATAAAATTAGAATTAAAATTCTAGACATGGAAGATGGCATGGAGGAGAGTTCAGATGGTAGTTGCTAAGTTCCATGTCTTTGTCTGGTAGACAGAGGATAGGGATACTGAATATTTTAGACTTAGAAATGTAACACTGAAAGCATTAAAAAAAACTTGTTTTTTTTGTATTATGTTAAACTGGATCATCGTAAAAGCAAGAGAGTTCCAGAAAAACATTTACTTTTGCTTTATTGACTATGCCAAAGCCTTTGACTGTGTGGATTACAACAAACTGTGGAAAATGCTTTAAGAGATGGGAATGCCAGACCACCTGACCTGCCACCTGAGAAATCTGTATGCAGGTTAAGAAGCCATAATTAGAACTAGACATGGAACAACAGACTGGTTCCAAATCGGAAAGGAGTACATCAAGGCTGTATATTGTCACCCTGCTTATTTAACTTATGTGCAGAGTACATCATGTGAAATGCTGAGTTGGATGAAGCACAAGATGGAATCAAGATTGCCAGGAGAAATATCAGTAACCTCAGATAAGCAGATGACACCACCCTTATGGCAGAAAGTGAAGAACTAAAGAGCCTCTTGATAAAAGTGAAAGAGGAGAGTGAAAAAGGTGACTTAAAACTCGACATTTAGAAAACTAAGATCATGGCATCTGGTCCCATCACTTCATGGCAAATAGATAGGGAAACAGTGAGAGATTTTATTTTGGGGGGCTTCAAAATCCCTGTAGATGGTGACTGAAGCCATGAAATTAAGAGACGCTTGCTCCATGGAAGAAAACCTAGACAGCATGTTAAAAAGCAGAGACATTACTTTACTAACCAAGGTCTGTCTAGTCAAAGCTATGGCTTTTCCAGTAGTCATGTATGGATGTGAGAGTTGAACTATAAAAAAAGCTAAGTGCTGAAGAATTGATGCTTTTGAACTGTGATGTTGGAGAAGACTCTTGAGAGTCCCTTGGACTGCAAGGAGATCCAACCAGTCCATCATAAGGGAAATCAGTCCTGAATATTCATTGGAAGGACTGATGCTGAAGTTGAAACTCCAATAGTTTGGCCACCTGATGAAAAGAACTGACTCATTTGAAAAGACCCTGATGCTGGGAAAGATTGAAGGCAGGAAGAGAAGGGGGCAACAGAGGATGAGATGGTTGGATGGCATCACCAACCCGATGGACATTAACTTGAGTAGGCTCTGGGTGTTGGTAATGGACAGGGAAGATTGGCATGCTGCTGTCCATGGGGTCGCAAAGAGTTGGACACGACTGAGAGACTAAACTGAACTGAAACTATTTTTTAAAGATTCTTCTAAATTCAATTTTATGTATCTGTAAATAGACACACTTTAACATACTGTATTTTAATTATAAATTTTTCACAGAAAGAAGCCAATGATGTAACTGAAAGTGATATTTTATTATATCAATATTAGGGTGTCTCAGATGATAAAGAATCTGCTTGCAATGCGGGAGACCTGGGTTCAATCCCTGGGTCAGGAAGATTCCCTGGAGAAGGGAACGGCTACCCACTCCACTATTCTTGCCTGGAGAATTCAATGGACAGAGGAGCCTGATGGGTAACAGTCCATGGGGTTGCAAAGAGTTGCCCACGACTGAGCGACTTTCACTTTCAAAAGTTCCATAAGGACATGAACATTATTAGAGCAAGATACTTCTATCACCTACTCAGATAATATTAAAGAACAAATAGGCTTTGTATGCAGACAAAACTGTGTTCCCCCAAACCAAAACTGTGATCCTCCAAACTTGGGTGACCATAGGCAGACGTCTTAATCTTTCTGATACTTAGTTAACGTAGCTGTTATAAGGAGTAATATCATTCACCCTGCAGAGTTGTGGGGTGAAGATTTGAGTTAAGGTTTGTAAAGAGCTTGGTACATAGTAAGCATTCAAGAAAGGAAGCAAGTCAATGCTACCTAGCAGCCTGGATGGGAGGGGAGTTTGGGAGAAAATGGATACATGTATATGTATGCTGAGTCCCTTTGTTGTTCTCCTGAAATTGTCACAACATTATTAATCAGCTATACTTCAACACAAAATAAAAAGTTTACAATTTAAAAAAAGAAAGCAAGTTGTTTGTTTTTTTTTTTTTTTTTTTTGTGGCTGCACTGGGCATATGGGATCTTCGATCTTCACTGTGGCTTGTGGGATCTTTAATTGTGTCACATGGGATCCATTTCCCTGACCAGGGATCAAACCTTTGTCCCCCTACATTGGAAGCCTAGAGGCTTAGCCTCTGGATGACCAGGGAAGTATCAAGTACTAATTTTTTTTCACTAACAACAGTTCAGTCAGTCAGTCAGTTCAGTTGCTCAGTCACGTCCGACTCTTTGCGACCCCATGGACTGCAGCAGACCAGGCCTCCCTGTCCATCACCAACTCCCAGAGTCTACTCAAACTCGTGTCCATCGAGTTGGTGATGCCATCCAACCATCTTATCCTCTGTCGCCCCCTTCTCCTTCGGCCTTCAATCTTTCCCAGCATCAAGGTCTTTTCAAATAAGTCAGTTTTTCTCATCAGGGGGCCAAAGTGTTGGAGTTTCAGCTTCAGCATCAGTCCTTCCAATGAATATTTAGGATTGATTTCCTTTAGGATGGACTGGTTGGATCTCCTTGCAGTCCAAGGGACTCTCAAGAGTCTTCTCCAACACCACAGTTCAAAAGCATCAATTCTTCAGCCCTCAGCTTTCTTTATAGTTCAACTCTCACATCCATACATGACTACTGGAAAAACCATAGCTTAGGAATCAAATAACACTAGTGAATACACGGGACATGAGTGTAACCTCAACATTCATGTACATAGTAGAGAGCAGAGAGGAAAAAAATGAAAATTAAATGTAAAGTGAATCAACAATATAGAAATAACTCATAATTTGTATCTCAAGTATAGAGTGAGCACATAATTTACAGAAAAAGTAATTAATGTAGAAAGAGTAAATATGCTCCAGAGTAAAATACCTTTTACTTTTGTTCTTTTTCTTAAGTCCTCAGACCAGATGGACTGGCAAATGTGATTTCAGATCACCAGTTTTTTAAAAGTTAGTTTGGGATGCATGGGAACTGAATCAGCAGAGCTGAAAACCTTAGAAATGGGTTTTTAAATGAAATTTTTGACAGACTTTTGCTTATAGTCATAGAACCAGATGTCCTTGCAACTGGATCTCAGACATTTTTATACCTCATAAATAATCTTTAGTTCCTGTCACTGTGACTTTTTTTTTTTCCAATTATTTCTTGCTGATGTTTTTGTCTCCCAAAGGATTATTGAGTGAATTTTAGCAAAGTCTCTGAAGCAGTATTTGGAAAGCAGGCATTTCTCACTAACTTCATTATGGACAAAAGATATAAATTAACTTGATAAAAATACTGCCTTGGGTAAAGATGAGTGTCAATGGAAGGGTTAAAACAAGTTGAAGCTCTAATGAAGAGAAGAATTTCACAGTGCAGAGCTGTTAATATTTTCAGATAAAACATGTGTTCACTTTTTGATCTTTGTATCAGAACTTTCAATTGTGTCTTTATCTCTATAATTTATTATGTTTTCAAAATTACCAGTTGTGGATTTCATGGTTTCAAAAATGATTAATACCAGAGCTTTGCTTTTTCATTAATCTGATATATTTTGTATTTCAATGTGTCATGTAAATATAGAGAATCTTGTTGAGAATTCAACAAAATGAAAGTTAATTACAGGAAGCCTTAGATGACACAGATATTCCTATGAGAGCACTGAAACTTTTTTCTTCATAGAATACCCACAGAAGAGTGTGGCTGTTCTGGTCAGGAACATGGTAATAAGACTCCAATTACAACCAGATTTTTTATGTCAGCAAAATATGGTTCATGATAAGACTGAAAACATTGAAATATTGAAAGTAATCTTTGGATGAAATGATACAGTGATTGGAGCTCAGGGAAGCAGAAATAGTTTCAGATGAAATACTAGCCACTTTAAAGGTATGTAATAAGTACATGGGGCTCACTATACTATTTTACTTGTGTCTGAAGTGGTCTTTACTACCAAAGTTTTTAATAGGATGTTTAGAATGTTTTAACATCATAATGTTTATGATAGAACATGTAAAAAAATACACAGCAGTTCACAAAATGGTTAGTGCAATATAAACTTGATATAGAAACTATAGGGCAGAAAGGATTAAAACAGTTCCAGATACAAATAATGGCTGATTCTTGAATGTGAAATAATGCAATTTTTATGTATCATTATTTTTAAATTTTAAAAAATTAATCTTAACAAGCACAAGATATAATTTGAAGCACTGAAAAAATTTAGTTTGTCTACTACTCATAAGAAAAACTGGAAGAAAGTACTCACGTATTGATACAAAAGTCAATATTTAAAAAAAAATAAAAAGCAGAAACTTCCTTAATCAAGTTACTACCATACGGGAAAGTGTAAAAGAAAATCTTTGTTCAAAAGAGAGCTGTGGGGATCTAGATTTAGTCTTGTGGTTTAGCCTTTGAACCCTGAATTGCGTTCAGCCATTTTTAATCTCTGTGACTTTGGGAAATTTACTTAATCCAAGCTTTCATTTCCTCACAACTGTACAATTATGCAAGTCAACAAACAATAATAGAACATACCTCACTGGACTCTATGAAGAAGAGATGAGATATTCTGGCAAAGCACTTATTCCAAGGTCTCAAAAAGGTTAGCTAACAGTCACAGCATGGCCCTGGCAGTGGCTCCCTAGTATTTCATTCATAGAATTTAATGTCTTTGAATTTATTAACACTTTCTTCTGATGTAAAGTTAATCAGTTTAACTGTTGCTAGGGGCTTCCCAGATGGTGCAGTGGTAAAGAATCTTCCTGCCAATACAGGACACCCGGGTTCAGTCCGTGGGTCAAGAAGATCCCCTGGAGAAGGAAATGGCAACCCACTCCAATATTCTTGCCTGGGAAATCCTATGGACAGAGGAGCCTGGAGAGCTAAGGTCCCTGGAGTCGCAAAGAGTCAGACATGACTGAGCACACACATATGCAAGATTATTTAGTGCCTATGGCACTTGATGGGTGAAGAGAAATACTAACCATTGTTTCCAATGTAATTAATGATCAATCTACTAAAGTTTGCAATGTAAAATGGGCTTGGTGTAGAAAAAATGATTTATTAAGATAACCGAGAACAGTTTAGAAAGAATCTCTGGGGGAAAATTCTAATGTGGTTAATGTGATAGATTGAAGATGTTTGCAAATCCCTTGCCACTTCTTCCATTGAGAAGTGGAGTCTGATTTCTTTCTCCTTGACTCTCAACCGGCCTTTGTGTCTTGATGACCAGTGATGCTCTGGATCTTCGAAGCCTGGATGATATGAAGCCTTGACATTTCTGTCCAAGTCTCGGAACCCAGACACCATGAACTGAAAAACCTAAGCTATATGGAGAGGTCACATATACGTACTCCAGTTTCAGTACCAACTCCAGTTGAGCTCTCAGCTACCATTACTTCTAGTCATGTGAATAAGCTTGCTTGGATGTCCAAACCAGTTGAGGTTTCAGAAGACTCTAACTTCTGCATCTATTTGATGGTAATACAAGAGATCCCATGAAAGAACTAACCAGCCTAAGACAACCCACAGAACTATAAGAGATATCAAGAAATTTTTGTTCTGCCACTAAACTTGGGGGTTGTTTCATCATGCAAAAATAAAATACTTATTTAATTAAATTCCATTATATTTTTAAGGGTAGAAGTAAAGGTGCTAAAACAAAGAGACGTGAAAACACAATGACTGAAATTAAGACACATGTGTATTTGTTTCCTATATAAAATCCCTCAGATTCTAGCTAGCAGGGCTGCTCTACCACAAGGTCATTCAAGAATAGAAGTTCCTCCTATCTACGGCTAGGCCTGGAACATTGCTCATTGCTCTATAATAGAACTTGGGGCATTGCACATCTGTGTTCTTACTTGCATGGAGAAAGAGGAAGCTCATAGTAGTCAGCTTGTCTTTAAGCTGAACATAATCTATAAATTACAAACATAAATCTGTCCATATGCTTTGACTCAAATTTAATCACCTGGCCCCACTTAACTGCAAGGAAGACTGAAAATGTACATATTTTATAGCTGAGTAACCATGTGCCAGGCTTTCCTGGTAGCTCAGCTGGTAAAGATTCTGCCTGCTATATGGGAGACCCCCAGTTCAATTCCTGGGTTGGGAAGATCCCCTGGAGAAGGGATAGTTTACCCATTCCAGTATTCTTGGGTTTCCTTGGTGGCTCAGATGATAAAGAATCCACCCACAAAGCAGGAGACCTGAGTTTGATCCCTAGGTTGGGAAGATCCCCTGAAGGAGTGCATGGCAACCCAATCCAATATTCTCACCTGGAGAATCCCCACGGACAGAGGAGCCTGGTGGGCTAGAGTCCATGAGGTTGCAAAGAGTTGGACAGGACTGAGTGACCAAGCACAACACAGCACACCACAGCCATGTGCCAACTTAAAATCTGAAGATTCTATTATTTAAAAGAAGAAAAAAGGAATAGATAATGAGGAGGGCTAAAAGTTTCCACTATGTCCAAGAAAAATTGAAACTTTAACATGACCAGTTCTCTTAAACATTTAAAAGAACAGGCAAAACATATGCAAATATGAAAATCACAAAATGCACTACTTTCTAAAACTATCAATGCTGTGAGTTTTCTCTTCATTATTTCTACCCTTGTGTTAATAAATCCTCAGGCTATTTACAGTAATAAGTATTTCAATACTGTTCTGGATTATAACAATCTTACAAGATCTCTCCCAGTCCCCGATATGTATGCAATTATATTGTCTCAAACCCGCTAAGGGAATGTGACTTGTGTTACCAAGAAGTCAGTTGATGGTCACCACATAGGATCACAGTGATGCAAACCTGAGTGACTAATAATAAGTCTGAGTTCTGGTGCCTTTCTTCGAAATTATGTTTTTCAAGTTTTATTGGGCCAATGTTACAAAACCCATCCTCTTGCTCTTCCTTATATTGCCTCAGTGCACTAACAACACGAGAAATATTTGTGTCCAATAGGATAGAAGCATCAAACTGTGTTGACCCAAAGGCAACAGATTTCACATATTAAAATGAGGTGGGAAACAGACGGCCATTCAGATTTTTCAAAAAGGATGGTCGAAGGAGGACAAGTGAGAGACCTTGCCCAGGCTGAGAACATAAAAACTGTCCAGAGACTGAGGATGGGAAAGAGCTGTGAGCTGTATGAGGTGGAGTTCCTGAGAGACACAGCAAAGAGGGGGGCTTGAGTGTACTTCCTCTGTCACCACAAGCCAAGAAAGACGGGTTTCAGTGGGATTTCTCAGAGAAGTTGCTGTGTGCTCTCTGAAGTTGGGGGGTGTTGCAGTTTACTGTTAAACCTACCAGAAGAGGTACAAGGGAGCAACTGGAGGTTAGAAGATATAGAAGCGGAAGCAAAGGAAAACAGCAAAGGTGCCTGTCCTGACTCCCAGAGTCTTTAAGGCAAGGATGGATAACTACATCCCATGATGCAGATATAAACAGTGACAGATTTACTTTCTTGGACTCCAAAATCACTGAAGACAGTGACCGCAGCCACAAAATTAAAAGATGCCTGCCCCTTGGAAGAAAAGCTATGACAAACCTAGACATTGTATTAAAAATCAGAGACATCACTTTGCCAACAAAGGTCTGTATAGTCAAAACTATGGTTTTTCGAGTGGTCACATCTGGATGTGAGAGTTGAACCATAAAGAAGGCTGAATGCTGAAGAATTGATGCTTTTGAACTGTGGTGCTGAAGAAGACTCTTGAGAGTCCCTCGGACAGAAAGGAGATCAAACTAGTCCATCCTAAAGGAAATCAACCCTGAATATTCATTGGAAGGACCGACGATGAAGCTGAAGCTCCAATGTTTCGGCCACCTAATGCGAAGAACTGACTCATTGGAAGAGACCCTGATGCCGGGGAAGACTGAAGGCAGGAGGAGAAGGGGGAAACAGAGGATGAGATGGCTGGATGGAATCACCAACTCACAGACATGAGTTTGAGCAAATTCCGGGAGATGGTGAAAGACAGGGAAGTCTGGCTTGCTGCAGCCCATGGGGTGGCAAAGAGTCTGACATGACTGAGTGACTAAACAACTAAATGAAGCAGATATGGAACCACACAGGTAAGAATAAACACATCTGGAGCCATTTTAAGTGCTGCCTAAGAGGGCAACTAGAGTGACAATGGGATCCCCAAGGAGGCAGTCTCTATCTGGAACAAGATGGGTAACGAACATCATGAACACAAAAATAGCTTAATATTCTCAGCTCAGGCCTTGGGGGAACTTAGAAAAGTACCAATGAGGCAGAAAAAGAAAACACAACTTGCTTTAAATATCTGACATGTCTAGGAATTTTATAGCCATTTTATATAGTACCTGCAAATAATACCTTTCACAAGTCCATTTATACGGCTAGAAATTCAATCTACATTTTATAAATTAAAGATTTTTTTTAGTTTATTTTATCAATAAAAGATATAAAATAGCCATATATGTTAAAACTCTTCTCACTAAAAATAAGTTTTAGATTAAGAATATCCTAATATGGTCACTAGGGCTTTCCTAGTGGCTCAGTCAGTATATAATCCACATACAATGCAAGAGTCCTGGGTTCAGTCCCTGGGTCAGTAAGATCCCCTAGAGAAGAAAATAGCAACTCATTCTGGTATTCTTGCCTGGGAAATCCTAGGGACAAAGGAGCCTGGTGGGCTATAATCCATGGTATCACAAAGTGTCAGACACAGCTTAGTGACTAAACCACCACCACCAATATGGTCACTCTTCTTTTCCAGTACAACAATCCTGAAACTTTAAATTTTTAATTGTCAGATATTAATTTTTATCTTTTAGGCATCACTGAATTATGTCATAACCTCGATTTACCACGTAACTATGATTATGATTCTATTTAAAGTGTTTGATGA
Organism: Dama dama; assembly: GCF_033118175.1. Classification (NCBI taxonomy): domain Eukaryota; kingdom Metazoa; phylum Chordata; class Mammalia; order Artiodactyla; family Cervidae; genus Dama; species Dama dama. Next base: position 41,805,098 of record NC_083705.1, on the reverse strand, counting down.
TCACATATTGACCTAGGTTTAAGCTGACTGTATTACCTATTTGTACTCTCTGAGATTTTTTGAAAGCACATTTGACTTATAGCAAAACCACGGTTTTCAAACCCACATTGACTTTTTTCTTGCCCCAAGACAAGAAAAGCTTTGGAGCTACTCTCCAAAGGCACTTAATGCCTACAAATGTAGAATAGTATTAGAAGTCAAATATTTGGACCAAATAATCCATATGTAATTGTTCCCCACAAACATTAGTGATGGTCTGGATGATACTATTAGTGAACCATGTGGGTTACAACACTGAAGAGAGATTGTCTAAAATAATTAATTAAAACTAACATTATGAAATTAATACTAGCATTATTATATCCTTTTCAATTTTTTTCCCCAACATACAAACTTCAAATTGATTTTCTTTAAAACATACTGATATTATGTAATGTTTAAGCTTAACCTTCAAAATGCATTTCTCAGGTATAATCCATTTATATTTCATTGACCACTATCATGTGGTCATTTTATTGACACGTTTACGTGGGATTATTGTAACTGCAATATTGGAATCTAATTCTCAAAATCTGGAGCATGACCTCTGATGTTATACGTGGTAGAGATTAAAGTCTTCCACCACAGGGGGCTTAGGCTTCCCAGATGGCTCAGTGGTAAAGAAGAACCCATCTGCCAATGCAGGAGACTGGGTTCAATCTCTAATCCAAGAAGATCCCCTGGAGGAGGAAATGGCAACCCACTCCAGAACTCTTGCCTAGATGACCCAATGGACAAAGTAGCCTGGGGTCACAGAGAGTCAGACAGGACTTAGCAACTGAAAAACAACAGCAACAAGGAGCTTAAAATGAATGAGGGAAACAAGACAGCTATTTCAAAATAAATCATCCAGAAACAAAATGCTAAAAATATGTGGTGTGATGTAACACAATAGAAGAGTTGGCTCTCCCTACTGCTGAGCACAAATGTATCACATTTCCAGCAGGCCCCCAAACTCAATCTTTTTTTTTTTTTTTTTTGCTCCCAACTAGGAGCAGAATCATTTCAGCTGTGTTCTGAGAATCCTCTCTTGCAAGTTCTTTCTTTTCACCGTTTAGCAGAACTTTATATATATGATCAGAATTGCTGCCTAAGGGTCATCTATCTACTGCTCTTAGGATCTTCTGTTGGGAAAGCAGACAAGGACTCTGACAGATGGAATGAAATAACAAGGAGAATCACAAAGTATTCTGGGTGCTGACGGGAGAGTCAGCCAAGACATTTACAGATCACTGGTCAAGGTTTCTTGCCAGAAGGTAGGACTCTGAAACTGCATCTATAGAACAAGTGATTATCGCAGAGAACAGGGATAGAAGGTGTATTATAAGCAAGGGAAAGTATGGACAAAGGTCTGAAGGAAGTGGTAGGGAAGAACAAGATGGACTGTCGCTTTGACAGGAAGAGGGAGATTCTGGAGGCAGGGAAGCGGTAAGTCTGATAAATGGGAAGAGGAAAGTTTGAGAAGGCCTCTGAGTAGGCCCTTCAGAAACATCACTCTGGATATAGTGTGGAAACCCATTTGAAGAGTGACAAGATCCAAGGCAGGGAGATTAGAGAGTTGTTCTAAAATCAGAAAAAATAGAGGCAAAACTAAGGTGGTGGTATGCTGCTAAGTCGCTTCATTCGTGTCCGACTCTGGGCGACCCCATAGACGGCAGCCCACCAGGCTCCCCGTCCCTGGGATTCTCCAGGCAAGAACACTGGAGTGGGCTGCCATTTCCTTCTCCAATATGTGAAAGTGAAAAGTGAAAGAGAAGTCGCTCAGTCATGTCTGACTCTTAGCGACCCCGTGGACCGTAGCCTACCAGGCTCCTCCGTCCATGGGATTTTCCAGGCAAGAGTACTGGAGTGGGGTGCCATTGCCTTCTCCAAAGGTGGTGGTATGGTAACTGCAAAAAAGCAGAGCAGTTTGAGAGCTTATTAAGGAGCACAATGAACAAAATCTGATGGAATGATTAAGGGACAGAATTTAGGATAGCTTTCAGGTTGTTGTTTGGGGCAAGTGGGCATTTGTATTCTACCATTTACTAAAATAGAAAAACTCAGAGGAGGAGCACATTGGGATTTAATATGCGTGTGCAAACCACATCCAAGGGAAGACATCTGTGTGCAACAGATGATGAATCTAACAGGAGAGTTCTGAGCTACAGATATGGACCAGGTAACAAGAAGCACAGAGCCTGTGAGAGCAGAATTGCCAAAAGATAGCATATAGAGTGAGGAAATCAGAGGCATGAGGAAAGGAGAGAAGAGTCTAAGACAAAATTCTGAGCAACACTCTCATTTACGGGAAGAACATACAGAAAATAAACCCCCAAGTTTAACCAAAGAAGTCAAAGAAAAAACAGTACTATGAAGTAACTGGAGACTTCCTTGGCTCAGACAATAAAGAATCTGGCTGCTAAAGCAGGAGACTTGGGTTCCATCCCTGGGTCAGGAAAATCCCCTGGAGAAGGTCATGGAAACTCCTTCCAGTATTCTTGCCTGGAGAATTCCATGGACAGAGGATCCTGTCAGGCTACAAGTCTGTGGGGTCACAAAGAGTCAGACACTACCGAGGTACTAACACACACACACACACACACACACACACACACACGCACACATACGCAAACACACATGCACACAACTGGACAACAAAGGAAAAAAATGCCTTTGCTGAAGGAAGAAATGACCAAAAATATCTAATAGTTTTACAAATAAATTCCAGAAAGACACTACCATAAATTAGGTGTCAAACTGGGAATCTTGTTAGAAGAAACCTTAGAAGTCTTTAAAGTCAGTAGAGATGAGAGAAAGTGTGAAGGTGCGGATAAATATTCTAAATGTAACCTCATGCAATGTCTAGGAACAATTACTACATTTTTATTGTTAAGGGAGGTAAGGTTTTCAACAGAAGTGGTTTAAAATGCAACAGTGTGTTTTGCAATCACTGGCAATTATACTGTTTGGCATGTTGGGTGGTTAGTGATGCAGTGCATCCCAAAGGAAGACGGAGTTAATTTTGCTGGCAGGACTTTCCACAGTGTCTTAATCCATTTAAGTGAACAGAAATGAGGTTTCCTCAACTGTGTTTAAGGTTAACCACCATTTTAAACCCTTATAAATTCTCAAAAGCCCACCATACCACATTGCTCCTCTAAATATGAAATTGAAATGAAAAGAATCATTTTGACTTAAAGTTTTCCCCTTTTAAATATGTTCTTTCATAATTTCTGTGAAAAATGACATATTTGAACCACATTGCTCACCTGTGTAAAGATAGCATTTTGGGTGGTGGCAGGTGATATAGATATTAAAAATGAATGAAATAAGGGCCTCAGATACAAGAACAGGGAAGTACCAAATGCATCCACCATATTTTTATACTACCTCATCTCCTGACTGATCTTCTCATCAGTAATATTTGCTATGTATGAATGATTATAACAGAATAAATTGCACATGTGTATACATATATATGGATGCCCAGTGGCTCAGCGGTAAAGAATCCATCTGCCTTCAGTGTAGAAGTATGAGATGTATGAGTTTGATCCCTGGGTTGGGAAGAACCCCTGGAGAAAGACATGGCAACCCACTCCATTATTTTTCCCTGGAAAATCCCATGGACAGAGGAGCCTAGCAGTTTATAGTCCATAGGGTTGCAGAGTTGAACATAACTGAGTGACTGAGCATGCATGCAGTATATATATATATGTGTGTATACACACACACATACACACAGAGCTATACTTAGAAGTGGATATACTGATTTATCTTTCATTTTGATACCATTGTTTTGTACTTCATGAGAGTTGATAATTTTCAAAAGATAGCTACAGTGATGCTTTCATTACTCTCAAGTTTAGGGAGTCCAAAAGGAGAATTAATTCTATAACTGTTCTTTGAAGTTGTTTAATTACACAGTATGATTCCTGCTTGGGGTTTCCCAGGTGGCAAAGTGGTTAAGAATCCACCTGCCAATGTAGAAGAGTCAGGAGATGCAGGTTGAATCCCTAGGTCAGGGAGGTCCCTTGGAGGAGGAAACGGCAACCCACTCCAGAATTCTTGCTTGAAAAATTCCAAGGAGAGAGGAGCCTGGCAGGGTACAGTCCCCAGGGTCACAAAGAGTCAGACATGACTGAGGGTCGGAGCACACGATTCCTGCTTATTAAAAACATCACTTGGGATTCCTTTTGAGATTTGCATCAAGAAATAATTCAAAGCTTACTGCTTTTTCCTATGAAATCACATGATATTTCTTCCCAAGTAGGAAAAAATAGTAGCCATGAAACTGAATCTTCTAATATATACACATTAAAATGCAGCTTTCTTAACAGCACAAGAATATATCTATTCTGTGTGTGTTAGTCACTTAGTCATGTCTGATTCTTTGTGACCCCATGATGGCAGCCCACCAGGCTCTTCTGTCCATGGAATTCTCCAGGCAAGAATACTAAAATGGGTTGCCATTCCTTTCTCCAGGGGGTCTTCCTGACCCAGGTATTGAACCTGGGTTTCCTGTCTTGCAGGCAGATACTTTACCCTCTGAGCCACCATGGAAGTCCATATCTGTTCTGCCACTAATCAAATAAGGTTAAGGACTGGAACAAATAATGGTGTCTAGAAAAGTTTGAATAATGTCTATATTAAACCATTTCACTTAAAATCAATTATTTACTATACCAGGTAAACTTTTAACTTAAATTCTGAAATTTGACTCATTAAGTTGTACCATCCAAGTTCAAATTCAACTGTAAGCAAAAACTCTTTCAAATGTCTCTAGTTATACCCCATATAGTACCAAAATATGAATTAGTTGAAATTCTTTTGTTAATCACAAATTTTTAGCTCATATGACCAGATATTTGATTTACTTAAATAATCTTTTAATGAGCACCATATGAGAGCTTTAAAGATTACAAAATTCCTTCTTAGTTTTGAGTTCATGATTCTTTCCATGAACTAATCTTAGATCTCAAGTGCTCTTAGGCGCTTATTATATAATGGGGTAGATATGCCTAATAACATTAAACATTCGATCATAAAGAGTAATATTAAAGTTCCAAATCTGATATAACTGCCAGATTACAAAGGATAGTCAACAAATCTATAGATTAAAATGATTAATATTTTGTTGACTATGTGCTGTCTTCATATGTTAAATAATTTAAACCTTACTAGTAACTAATTACAAAGTTAGTGTCATTTTCCCGTTGTTCAATGAGGAAATTTGAGTTCTGGAAAAGTAAGTGACTTGTCCAAGGCTGCTTGACTACTAAGTGTAGTGGACTGCAAAACAAGGATATGGTGTGTGTGTGTGTCTACATATGTATATATTGTGTGAGTGCATTTAGCATATATGAGTGATGAGGAGACAATGACAAGTATGTTAAATATCATAAAAATCTCATGCAAATGGCAATGTACATGTCTTCTTTCTATTCAATATTACCCTAGTAATTCTATCTCACTTTGAAACTTTTGGGTTATATCTCTTTAACTGACATTAACTTCAAAATTTGATCCTAGAGAGATGAGTTAGAGATAGCTGTAGGACTTGTTGATTTAATAGAAGAATCTGGAAACAGTCAAGTAAAAGTTGAAGTACCACTTTTAAGTCCAACTGAACTCAACACTAATAACATTTTAAAAGACAGTATTGGCTGAGTAATATTCCATGGTGTATATGTACCACAGCTTCCTTATCCATTCATCTGCTGATGGGCATCTAGGTTGCTTCCATGTCCTGGCTATTATAAACAGTGCTGTGATGAACATTGGGGTGCACGTGTCTCTTTCAGATCTGGTTTCCTCAGTGTGTATGCCCAGAAGTGGGATTGCTGGGTCATATGGCAGTTCTATTTCCAGTTTTTTAAGAAATCTCCACACTGTTTTCCATAGAGACACAGAAATACAGAACAGACTTTTGAACTTTGTGGGAGAATGTGAGGGTGGGATATTTCAAAAGAACAGCATGTATACTATCTATGGTGAAACAGATCACCAGCCCAGGTGGGATGCATCAGACAAGTGCTTGGGCCTGGTGCACTGGGAAGACCCAGAGGAATCGGGTGGAGAGGGAGGTGGGAGGGGGGATCGGGATTGGGAATACATGTAAATCCATGGCTGATTCATATCAATGTATGACAAAACCCACTGGAAAAAAAAAAAATAATAAAAAAAAAAAAAAAGACAGTATTGGGCACCTATCAAACACCATCACTGACACTAATGTAGGATTCAGGACAAGTATAGTGAAACACAAAAAGTCCATATTGAAAAAGTGAAAATGTTTACAACTCTTGACCATGAGGGATTATAAAAATCAAACTACATTTTAACATTTACTATTGCAGGCTTTAATGACATATCATCATTTCTTGAGATTGGGAAAATATTAAAGAAAAAAAGGGAATTTTATTAATATAAAAATAGAAAATGAAATAATTTCTGAGTGAATTTCTGCCATGTCCCTGTAAGATTTCCTGTTTTCAGCCAATTTCCTCATTGGAGGAATCTTACATGCAAAGTTGAGTAGAAATATAGTTTCTAATTTTAGTTTGCTTAACATTCATGAAGTGATGCAAACCTTCTTGTATTATCACAAGAAGCTTGTTTGGGAATGAAAATGATGCCTTGGAAAGTTGAAGACAGACTGTCATTATAGACTCTTACACAGGGCCACTATATTGCAAACCCCAGAAGTGCCATTTACTTAGTTTTCCCTGCTTGCACAGGCAATATCTATTATATACAAAGATCAGGCAAGTTTCTTAATGTCTGTTTTAATTTGCTGTTATTTGAGATGAATGGTAACTATCTTTTGGTGTTGTCTAAGATGTAGATGAAGTAACATATAAAGTAGTTATCGTGGTACTGATGCAGAGAAGGAAAGGGTACCTCAAATCTTGCTCCTTTATTCTCCACTCATTCCTACAGGATGGCTGCATCCACAGAGCAAATCTTAGTATTTTTGTCACCAGATGCCATGAAAATAGCTTGGAATTTGGGGTTTGTTACAATCACTGGAGTTCAGCCAGTCACTAGTCTATTTTTGGCTAAAATTAGTAAGAAATTTTATTCACTCATAGTAGAGGAAGCCAACAAAGGTTGTCTTTCCACTAAAAAGATAATATGCTTTTAAGTAATCATATCACTCCTTAAATAGCATATCTCTTCAAGCATCCTTTATTTTCTTTACTTTATTGAATTAGAGTTCTGCTCTATCATCAGATAATTATGCTAGACAAAGGAACACTGTCTAGATTGGAGTGCCTTTGTTAGTTCTGACATAAATAAATATTGGCCTGATTGGGATATGTGCTAATATCAGAATACCAAATACTTCCTTAAGCACCAATAAAACTATATTATGAAACTTAGTGGTTTTATGTACATATTTTTCCACTGAAATTGCATAATGAATAAACACAGTTAGTAAAAGAAGCATTCTTAGGAATATTACCTGCCTTAGGAAGCTAGCTTTTGTGTCATACAAGTGATAACTCTGAACATTTTACTACTGAAAGAATACAAGTTGATAACGCCAAATAACAGATGACTTTAGTCAGTTCAGTGCAGATGAAAGTCAGGTGTTCATGAGGTGGCCACCTCATACAAAGAGTTGACTCATTGGAAAAGACCCTGATGCTGGGAGGGATTGGGGGAAGGAGGAGAAGGGGACAACAGAGGATGAGATGGCTGAATGGCATCACTGACTCGATGGGCATGAGTTTGAGTAAACTCTGGGAGTTGGTGATGGACAGGGAGGCCTGGTGTGCTGCGATTCATGGGGTCGCAAAGAGTCAGACACGACTGAGCGACTGAACTGAATTGAACTGATTGAGTTGTCAAGTGGATTTCAGCAGTCTACATGATAAAATATGGCTACTACATAATCAAAATTAAGAAAGATCTATATAGGAATAGTGGATCACTGGCTACATGTGTACTGGCATTAAATGCAATCAACAGTCAAGAAGAAAGTGACCTGTGTGACATGGAAAGGGCTCCAGGTGAGAGTATAAGTACAAGCAGGATTTCAGGGTGGAGAATAAGCTCAGGTTCAGCAAAGGATGGTCAGGACACCAATTTGACAAAGAGTAGTAGTTTGCAATGGAAAGTACTATAAGATAAAGCAAAGGCAGACACCACATGGAGATCCTCGAAAGTGACATTACGGTGAGATGGTGAGATGAGTAGCTTGCTAGTCCAAGCAAAAGGCTCACCTTAGCAGGTGAAATCAATTAGGACAAAAATCTATAATCATCTTCCTCTTTGACGAGCTGGCAACTAAGGCAATCGTTATCTAGTGTAATTATTTCTCTCCTCAAAAGTAATCCTATAGAAGCCCAATATATATAGCAGATTAAAATAAAGCTGCTCTCACTGAATACAGAGTGGGGAGCCCATAGCCTGAACTCTTGAACTGTTTTTGCCACTGTGACCACTGATACTCTGCTGAGGAAGACCTAGGACTCAAGCATCTCAGATGGAAGACCACCTCTATAAAGCAGTCAGAAGAGGAACTCAGAGGTATTTATGCTCTGAAAGGTGCATTTTCAAGTGGAAAGGTTCACAATAACTAGCATATATGCTGTTTCTCTTTATCTTTAAGCACTAATGTTATCAATCTGCATTCAAAACCACCCATTCTTACCTCTGCCTGAAATTTCTAGGCCCAATGGAGTTATTTTCATCAAGAAATATTAAAAACTTTTTCTTTATTCGTAAAAGGATCATTTGGCACTTCTCTGTAGAAATATATATGGAGATAATACATTTAGCATTCATTTAAATACTTTTTAATCTAATCAAAATATATCAAATTATTTTCTCTATCAGGCAGACACAGTTTGTGAAAATCTGGTTATATAGTCATTACCTTCAGGGATCTTCTTGAAAATATATGAGGTTGTGATCCTGGAAAAGAAACCCCTTAACTGATTTCAGATTTCAGCACCCCTGAGTAATTACAAATTATAGACTAAGTTTTCTTAAAATTCAATATAATTAAAATAATTTCAGAGTATTAAAATAACAGAATACTAGGAAAATATATTCAGAAATAATATTTAACTATAATTTCCTTTGAATAACAATTTTCATTTTTAATAGGTATTGATAAAAATGTAATAGAGTTATCAAATATAGACTATTATGTTTAAATTTTCATTTATTTGATAAGATCTCAAAACTGAGTTAGAACTTTTAATTTACCTAAGCTATAACTGGGAAATGTAAAAATACCTGTAACTTTAGCTGGAGTTTTTAGTTGAAACAATGCACTGTATGAAAATTAGTGCAAAATATTAGTATTCTTGAGGCATCTTGAAGTTTAAGTATGCCTCTGCTAATACTTCCAAAATGACCACGATTAATAATTATGTCGATCACTGTGTTTCTCACCAATCCATGTTAGCTAGATTTTACAATTTCTTTGGAGTTTAATTCTTTTTCTTCCCTATTAGACCCAACACTTCCCTTGACAGACCATCCAGAGATTTCATCCTAGTTATGGACCCTGGTCGTCAAGAAAATGTACAAAGGCAGGTGCTGAAGGAGGAAAGCATTGTCTTGTAAGGCACTTACCTTGCTGGAGGTAAGCAAGAAAGGTCTTAACTCAAAAAAGGTAAGGTGTGTGTGTTATTGCTTCCATCATGTCCGATTCTATGGACTGCAGCCTGCCAGGCTCCTCTGTCCATGGGATTCTCCAGGCAAGAATACTGGAGTGGATTGTCATTTCCTCCTCCAGGGGATCTTCCCGACCCAGAGGTGGAATCCACATCTCCTACGCCTACTTGCATTGGCAGGTGGGTTCTTTCCCGTTAGCATCACCTGGGAAACAAGCGGAGTGGGACACTTTTTGCAGACCCAGAGCATTCAGGAACTGAAGGCATGGAAGGATTTTAAGTGCCTCTAGCCTAATATTCCCCATTGCAAATTTCAGGATCATACTTTCTCCTTATCAAAGCCAATACTGGTGAATGATACGTTCCTACACTGAGAACAGTTTTGTCTCTTTTATAGTCAAGTATCATGTCTGGTTTCCAGCTCTGTCTTCAGAGATGGGAGTCTCTTTAAATACTGTTTAGTAGACTGTCTAACTTTCATACTTTGCTTTAAATTCATAAAGAATAGATCTGAGCTGAATATTTTCTCTTCAACACACAAATGGTGTTTAGCAATAGCTACTCAATTCCGGTAACACTTATAGTTATGGGTTTCCTCAACCCACTCCAGTATTCGTGCCTGGGAAATCCCATGAACAGAGGAGCCTGGCAGGGTACAGTCCATTGATTCACAAAGAATTGGACATGACTGAAGTGACTAAGCATGCATGCGTGCTTAGTACTTAGACATAGATATTGATCATTTAATCTGTGCTCTTCCACCTGCATCTTATCTATGTTCACCATTGGTGAAAGACGTAGAAATCACAAAACCAAAGCTAGCCACAGAACATCAACCCTTCATCTACCGAGTGGATGGGCTCTCACTGCCATTCCGCTAGTGAGTTATCTAACTCTATAGTCCCATCTTTAAAGTCTGTTTCCTGGCACCAATTTCAGCCTTACCTCTGGTACATTCTCTTGTAAGTGATTGATTAAGGATTCTCAGGAGAAAGGGAGTAAGTAACACAGTATAAGATAGAAAACCATTCAAAATAACAAACAAAAACAAAACAAGCAAGAATGTGATCTCAGCTAGAGACTAGCTTTAGTCTGATTCCATGGGGAGTTTGGAGCACAAGTTGCATCTTAAGAGTTGGTCCTACCATGTGCAAGGAAATCAACTTGGTCTGTTAGTCAGTTTTCAGCCTCTGGATGCCGGGGGTTTGAAGATAGTGAAGTGGAGCCACAACCTCCTATGTAATGTTGTATCTGATTCAGGGGAGGCCAACTGTCCTGGGAAGGACTGGCTGTGAGTTTTCAACAACCAGTTCTTAAGACTACTGTGAGAAAGTTGCTCCAGACTGATGAAGGAGATCTGGGCCACTCCATCATTCAAACCAGGATACTCTTGAGAATAAAAGGACACCCACTGATAAGTATGCAAAGAAAAATCAAGTATAAAGGAAGCCAAGACCATCCCAGGCAAACGGGAATGTATGCTCACACTACCCTCATCCCATTACTCCCTTGCTATATGGGACACGTGCACAGAGGCCAGCTTTCTCTGAATGACATGCAACCTTCTCCACTGAGGTCTAGGGATGAAAGACCCGACATCTCATCTATAAATCTCCCCTGCACCTCCGTGGGCTTGGGTTTGATGAGGGTGTAGATGAGGGAAACCTGAGAATGATTTCCTTTCTCTTACTCCTCCTTATTACAGCCCCTCAAGACCAAGAAGAGAATTGTTTACTTTATCCTAAACTACTGAAAAATTTAATCAGAGACATAAGGATTATTCTTCCCTTAAACATAAATTCAAGCCCATAGTACAAAATACATTTTGCCAATTGCATGATTGCAATGATATGTCCAAAATCAAAATTTGAAAAAGTGCAATAAATCTTTTTAAAATGGTATTAGAAGTGCTAAGGTTACAAAAATGTTAAAAATAAATAAAACTGAGAAGGAATATCTTTTAAAAACACTATAGTTGAGAAAGCAAAGGAGTTGAAAAAATTGTGAAATGTTAAAACATGTTTCAAAAGTTGCAGCTGTGAAGTCATTTTTTAGGGTTTCCAATATATAATTTTAAGACATCTGCTTCTGGGAAAATTTTATGAGAAAACAAAACATAGTAAGAAGAAAATCGATTTTCCAAATCCATGAAAAACAGATCCTTGCAAAGAAAAAGAAAAAAAAAAATGTCTAATACTGTTTTCTGGAAGTTTACTTAGAAAATAGGGAGAAGCATTTTTTGTTGAAAGGCAGTGATTCCAACTTAGTGTGTGAGAGGTTAAGGCACAAGGGTACATATTTTGCAACTTGTCATCACAGTCTCAGTGCATAGCTAATTCTCAGAGTCTTCTCATTCTGGGCAATAAATTAATGGACAAATCCATGAAACTAGTGCTGGTTTGATTTTCAGTGAATTATCTGATCAAATCATGAGAATAAACAGTATGCCGTTTTTGTCTTTCTGGGCTGTTCTTCAGGTTTTTTTAGGTGAATTGGTATACACAGATGTTAGAGTGTGGATATAATATTTAGCAACTTGATCGAGATTTCATTTGGCAGACAATAAGCTGCATATGTACAACTTTTGACCTATAAGTACACTCATGAAGACACCACTGTAATCAAATTAATAAACATATTCAATCATCCCCCCAAATTTCCTCCTGCCTCTTTGAAATCACCCTCCCTGTCCCTCTCTGACCCTACCCTATATCCCCAAAACTTCTCATTTTTTTCTGTTACTATATGTTAGTTTGCATTTTATAGAATTTTATATAAATGATATCAGACAATGTACTCTCACTTTTCATCTGGTTTGTTTCACTCCATATAATTATTTTAATATTCATCCAGTTGGTACATATGTCAACAATATGTGTCTCTTCATTGGTGGGTACTATTCCATTGTATGGACTTCACTGCCTGCAATGCAGGAGACCTGGGTTTGATCCCTGGGTCCGATCCCTGGGTCGGGAAGATCCCCTGGAGGAGGGCATGGCAACCACTCCAGTATTCTTGCCTGGGAAATTCCATGCACAGAGGAGCCTGTCAGGCTACAGTCCATAGAGTTGTAGAGCCGGACACAAGTGGAGCAATTTAGCAGGCACACAAGCATTCAATTGTATGGATATGCCACGGTTTCTTTATCCATTCAACTATGGATGAATATTTGGGCTATTTCCATTTGGAGGGCTATTACAAATAAAATTGCTATGAATATTTATGTGTGAGTCATTGTGTGCACATATGCTTTCATTTATCTTAGGTAAACACCTAGGAATAGAATGACTGGATCAGATGGTAGATGGGTGTTTACATTTTAAAGACACTGCCAAACTGGTTTTCCAAAGAGATTGTATATTTAATGTCATCACAAACAAATATGGCAAAGTTTCTTAGCTATAACAGGAAAACCATGATCTATAAAGGTTTAAAAAATAACAAATTGTATGTCATTGAAAGGTAAAACGGTTCCTCAAAAGACATTGTTAAGTGAATAAGAAAATAGTCTACAGATTGAAAGAAGATATTTTTAAATTACATACCTGATAAATGGTTTATATACTGAATATAAAGAACTCTCAAAATTTAATAATAAGAAATAAACTACCCAATAAAACAGGTGATATATTTAAACAGACACTTTACCAAAGAAGATATGTGGAAAGTAAATAGGCATGTGAAAAGATGGCCAATATTATCAGTTACCAGGGAAAGGAAAATTAAAACCTCAGTGAGATACTACTACACATTAGTAGAATGGCTTAAATTAAACAGACTGATCATATCAAGTTAACAAGAAAGAACTAGAACATACACTGCTGGTAGAAACAATATTTTAAGTGCATTGAGTGGGTGATGTGTTAGGCTGTAAGAACACTTGCTATACTCTGATGTGGGAAGTGTTACTCTCACTTTGTTAGCAATGCTTTCTCCCTAAGGAAGAGAAAGAGAACTGATGTATTTCATGGAATACTTTTAGATGTTATTTTATTACAATATATGGTATTATCCATGCCTTCATTTCAGAAACAATGTATTCCTTCTCTTCACTGTGACTTTTTGCATTGCCTTCTTGAGTGACCAATCCCCAGTTATCTTTAGCTTACTGTTTCTCCTCTTTTCACTATTGAATATTGATGTTCCTTAGGGCACTTTCTAAACTTTGTTTCCGTCTTACTCCACAAGCCCCATGAGGCACCTCGCATCATCCAGTCTCTATACTGCAATGACATGTGCACTGAGTATCTGTGAATGAACATCCTTAATACTGAGATGTCTCTGGAGATTCAGCTCTACTAAAGTGTCCCACTGGCAACTAAAATATTACCAAGTTTGTGTTTAAATATTTCTATGCCCTACCAGTATGCTTCCTCATTGTTCTCTATGACATTTACTACAATTTCCATTCATTCAATTCCCTGAAACAAAAATCCAACTATTATCTTTGACTTCTTCCTCTTGCTAGTGCATTTATGTTATTGATGCTACTCCTTAAATATTTAAATATTACCTCTACTGTCCTCTTCTCTCCATTTTCAGTGGCCTAACTTCAGACTCCATCATTTTTTGCCTGGACTCTTCTGATGATCTGATCACCTTAATTCTAGTAACAGGACCTCTAATCACTTTACACACTGGCCAGATCATTATTTCTAAAAATCAAATAACTTCTATCAGTCTACTGCTTCAAATATTTCAATGACTTCTCCTACTGTTTAGAATATAGTCACTTTAAAATGATAAACTCTTTATAAATGGTAAAAAAAAAATAAAAATGAAATAAGTAAACTAACCTTAGGACCAGCTTTACCTCACATATTTTTTCTTAACATCTTCCCTCATGCAATTTATTCTCAGTCTTACCAAATTTCTTCCTCAAACTTTCTATATTCTCTTTTTATTTCATAGCTTTCCCATAAGTTGTTCCAACTATTTGGAACATTTTCTTACTCTTTCATGACCCGTTTACCCGTGAACTTTTATATAAATTCTACTTATCTTTCTACATAATTATATTGGTGGTCAATTCCAACAGGAAGCTTTTATAGATCTTACAATATTTGACTAGGTTAGATGCCCATCCTTGCGTGCATTGGCATCACTTCAGACATAATATCTTTAAATGAGCTTATATCTTAAAATATCTTATATGAGCTTTATATGAGCCATGTGAATCAGAAAGTACTGTGGGGACAAGGGCTGTGTCTGCATTTCCCACAACTATATCCTTTGCTTAGAACATAATATGCATTTAATTAATATTATTTTCTCTAATGAATGAATACATTAATAAATGAATACAGAACTTAGAATCCCTGGGCTCGCAGAAGGGAGGCTCACAGAAAAGTGAAAAGACAAAAAGAAGTTAAAGAGTAGGAATGAATGCGAATAGAAACAAAGATGAATAAGTGTTTGCTGGATGGGAAAAGGTCTACCTAATCAACTCCCACAAATAAATATAAAAGCCTTTGCTACCCCTACTTCAAGGCAGTCCAATATAACTCTGTTTACATTTGAGGATGTACACTAAGCTTTAGGAGTAACAAATTAAATGCAATCAGGAAGCAAAACATAGGTAACCAAATTCTAAATAATTGCTTCTAATGACATTGGTACACACCATAGAAAGAATAGCATGTGGCTGGAGATAAGAGAAAGAGGAAAGGTTTCTCACTGGAGTATGGAAATCCTAAGTCAACCAAAGCATAGCATGTATATCTGAGCTAAAACAAGTTCGCCAACACTAAGTAAATGTACCTTCTTGAAGATTGTATTTTAAAAAAGAATAAAAATACACAAGATATCATTTTCAGAGTTAAAAAACCCACAATATTATCTTACTGAAATTTGACTCAGGATATAAAACTATTTGCTTCACAGATGGCCAGTGCAGGAGATGCAAGAGACATGGGATTGATGCCTGGGTCAGGAATATCCCCTGGAGGAGGAAATGGCAATCCACTCCAGTGTTCTTGCCTGAGAACTTCCATGAATAGAGGAGCCTGGCGGGCTAAAGTCCTTGGGGTCACAAAGAGTCGGACATGACTAAGTGACTGAGCGTGCACACACACGCACATCAAATTACTCAGTGTATTATTGTCCTTTCCCAAATCTTTTTTTTAATTTTACTCAATCTTTTTATTCCTATCAAACTTAAAGTTTTGCCAGTATTTTTGAAGATTCCAGTGGACCATGATAAGTTTTAGAGACAAACTAGTGATACTCAGTTTTATTAAACATTATTTTGTACATGAAATTATTTATCTGATACCTGAGTTTTATTTTTATTGGGGATAATTTAAAACTGCATTACTTATAGGGTAATTCATAATAAAGTGAAGAATTCTATAGAACTGTAAAATAGGAAATGGAGGATTGATGACATTTCCTGGGAGGTGATCAAAAATAAGTGAATGATTTCAAAGATTATGTGGCAAAGGGGCAGAATACAGGTGCATAACAGGAAAAAGACTTATCTATTAATACTAACCTTTGTTCAGTTGAATTGGTAAATACCGTTGAATTTCCTTCAGGGAAAGAGCAAGTCCTAGAAATGTTTACCTACAGATATTGGCAAAGCTAATCCAAAACTCTGCTTTTTTTTATACAGACACAGATTCCTGACTAGACTTGATTTCAGGCTGATAGAAACATTTCTTAAAACACTTGTTTGTTCAATGCATAACTATCTATGAACATTATTATTTCTTCCAAATCTACTTTGACATAGTTTTCATTGACATAGTTTTCCTTTGACAGGGTAACCTAAAAATAACATATAGAGAAATTTTTCTTAGTATCCATATGTATTATCCATATATATATATATATATGTATATATATCTGTATTATATGTTACGTTGAATTCGTCTACGAAAAAAACAACAGTGATTCAGCTGAATTAACAAACCAATCAATTTTATAGTGATTTGTATATAAAGAATAGCCATCTGATTCAATGTTTTATGTTTTGTTGGCATTGCGGAATATTGAAGGTGAAGGGAAAGAAAGGAAGATGAGGTCTCTGTGCAGATTAAATATTCAGCCTGGAGTCCATCACCAATGAAACCAGTGAAATCATATTCATAAACTAATGACAAGATATCCTTTTTAACAAATCCACAAATTTTGGTCATATTTGAGACCAGTCTATTATTTCATTAGTAATGTTAATACTACTGTTCAGTCATTCTTCAACCTTCTCTTAGCTGTTGTTTCATAACCTTTGCTTCCCCTTAATAAGCTAGGGTTTTATTAATACATAAGCACATGTCAGTGGTAATTGCTCAGCCACTAACTTTCATGCCTACCTGTTCTGTGAGACCATAATTTTCCTGCAAACGCCACTCTCCATAGTCATATCCGGACATTCTTTAGAGAATATTTCAAGTTTACTCATGTGCGAAGTCCATTAGACACCACATAGCACCACTGTCATCTTCCCACCTAGCTCTGACCCCCTCCTGGGCGATGCATGAAGCCAGGGCCCGTGTTTGGTTGCCCTGTCCACCATTCCACAGTGTGTGTGCTCATTTGTTTCAGTCGTGTCTGACTCTTCACAACCCCATAGACTGCAGCCTCCTGGCTCCTCTGTCCATGGGGTTCCCATGGCAAGAATATTTGAGTGGGCCGCCATGCCCTCCTCCAGGGTATCTTCCAGACCCAAGGATCAAACCCATGTCTCTTGCATCTCCTTCACTGCAGATGGAACTTTGCTGTTGAGCACCGGGGAAGCCCACTACCATGCCCATACTTTGAAACTCTTTCAGGCACAAACCAGTGCAGTGTTTGGGGTTCCTCAATGTCTAGACATTATGCTTGTTTCTTTTCTTTATTTATATGTTATTCTATAAATGACCAGATTTGAAAAGAAACAAAGATTCTACTTATAAAATATTATAATACTTTTAATGTGAAAGGTACTAGATAGGTTAAATGGCAGATAACATATAGCTAGAGAAAGGAAAATATGTTGGAAGAGAACAGAGAAGAGAAGTTACACACAGTGCAACATAAAAAGAAAAACATGGAAATTAATAAATTGAAGGTAAGAGAAGACCTAACAGAGAGAACAGGAAAAATACAATATTCAAAGAGATTAATGATGGAGAGTGACTCAAAATGGCTGCAAGATAAAAAAAAATCAGACTCTTAAAGCATAATAAATTCCCAGCAGAGTATATAAGATGAAACCTATTTCTAAGAACATTTCTGTGAATCTTCAAATACTAAAGACATGCAAATTCTAAAAAAAGCAAAAGAGAAAGAAAAAATAAAAAACAGACATATTTGTCAATTTATTATAAAATTAAAGCTGGAAAAGAGTAGAATAATATCTCTACACTAGCAGAAAATAACTGACTGACTAGAACTATAGATTCTTTGAAATAATTTTTTAAGAAATAAGAATAAAATGAACTTTGCAACCAACAAAAAGCAGCCTTGAAGGAGAAGAGAATGAAAGCTAGAAGAAAGGACTAAAATACAAAAGTAAAGGATAAGCAACATAATTTGTAAAATCATAGGAAATATAAAGAAACAGTTTTTTTAAATAAAATAACGATAGTAATAAATAGTAATCATTAATCATGGATTATAAAATACAAAATTAAACTAATTATAGTGTACTCCCTTAACATTTATGAAAGGAGTATTCTAGTAAGCTTATAATTAGTAGCAGGGGAGAAATAAGTTAAATTTAGACTTTGTAAACTATGCTAAATGTCTAGATATTCAAGAAAACAGTAATAATTCTCTATCTTCACATCAACAGAAGGGGAAATAGAATTTTTAAAACTTAGTCATTCTAAAAGAAGTCAGGAAAAGATAAAAAAGAAAACATGGGAAAAGTTGGAAACAAGAAAATTACCAAATGTGATATAAAAATAAAACTGAATGAAAAATCACAATAATTATAAATGGACTGTATCTGTCAATATCAGAAATTACTATATAGGAATAACACATAGATTATGAAAACTTAGCATAATTGTCGCTCTGTAGGTATACATAACTGACTCAGAAGAAAGACAAATATTAAAGGGACAAAAGAAAACTTTTTAAAGAAGGTGATACATGAGCTGAGTATCTGAGTGTGTGTGGGAGTTTACCAAGGACACAAAATGGACAAGAACTTTCCAGAAATAAAATCAGCATTTGTGAAGAATAATTGTGGTGTATTTTTAACATTTTCCTTTAGTCAATGTAAAAATGACAGAGTGGGAGAAAAAAGGAAAAAAAAAAAACATTAGAAGTTAGAATCTTTTAACCATTATCAAAGATTTACCTGTTCTAGAAAATTTTCCTTGATAATCTTTTAAAATAAAAGATATTTTGATTATCTGAGTTAGTTCTATTGAACTTTAGATAAGTGATTATAAACATTGGCAGTAACACTCATAACACTGCATGCGTGCTAGTCATGTCTGACACTTAGCAACCCCACGGAGGCCACCAGGCTCCTCTGTCCATGAGATTTCCCAGGCAAGAATACTGGAATGGGTTGCATTTCCTTCTCCAAGGGTTCTTCCCGACCCAGGGACTGAACCTGGATTTCCTGCATCTCCTGCATTGGCAGGTAGACTCTTTACCACTGCACCACCTGGGAAGCCCCAAAGTTTGCATTGGGTGAGGGAAATAAAGATAGTATATGAAATGTTTCAAACATGCAATACTCTTGAATTTTTGGTATTAAAAAGATCTTTACATTATGATTAAGGGAATAATGTGTAATAGATTTTTGTTTGCTTTTTGTTAGTTTTTAATTTTTCTTTTTTTTTTTTTTTTTGGTAAAACAAGGAGTTAGCAATAAAATCAAAACTCTTGTACTAAATTGCATTCTATTCTCCACAAAATCCAAAAGTCTGGAAAACCCACTAAATTAAATGACTCTCAAAACTCTTTTGCAAAGAACTATGCAGCTTGAAAAATAATGCTTTCCAAAGACTACACATGAAATTTAAAGACTTGGCTTTAAGTAGAACCAATCTGAAAACTATATAAAGTATTCTTCTCCAATTTGATACATATATTTCTTCAGTAATGCATATTTGTCTCTTGTTGTCAGAACAATAAGCTTAAAATTAGGGATACAAACTTTATATCTATTGCTCTCCTCCAGAGGGAAAATGTTTCATTTAATAATTTAGTTCCTACACACATATATATGCTTTTAATATTTGCATATAAGCTAATCAAATAAAAGACCACAATGATCAGCTAGTTTCCTGGTGTGATTAAATTATTTAACATTATGTGCTCACTGACACTTAGCAAATACACCATGCCTGTCAAAGAATTAAATATGGTATCAGACCATGGAAACTAACCATACTCTATTCAATATGGAGCTCATATTTAATTTCCAAAACCAAAGAGTTAAAAAGTAAAATTTAACTATGTCCATCCAGCTTAAAGCTCAATATGCCAAAAACTAAGATCACGGCATCTCGTCCCATCACTTTACAGCAAATATACGTGGAAAATATGGAAGGAGTAACAGATTTTATTTTCTTGGGCTCCTAAATTACTGCGGACAGTGACAGCAGCCATGATATTAAAAGACACTTGCTTCCTGGAAGAAAAGCTATGACAAACCTAGACAGCATATTAAAAAGCAGACATTGCTTTGCTGACAAAGCTAGTTGAAGCTATGCTTTTTCTAGCAGTCATGCGTGGATGTGCAAGTTGGACCATAAAGAAGGCTAAGCAACAAAAAGTTGATGCTTTCGAACTGAGATGCTGGAGAAGACCCTTGAGAGTCCCTTAGACAGTAAGAATATCAAAACAGTTAATCCAAAAGGGAATCAACACTGAATATTTCATTGGAAGGATTGATGCTAAAGCTGAAGTTCCAATACTTTGACCACCTGATGTGAAGAACAGATTCATTGGAAAAGACCTTGATTCTGGGAAAAATTGAGGGTAAGAAGAGAAAGATGGGGGACAGAGGATGAGATGGTTGGATGGCATCATCGACCCAATGCACATGAGTTTGAGCAAATTCCAGGAGATAGTGAAGGACAGGGAAGCCTGCTGTGCTGCAGTCCATGGGGTCGCAAAGTCAGACTTGACTAAGTGACTGAACGACAATAACAAATGCCCATTATATCTAAGTTTTCTTACAGATTAAAGCACTGAAAGATTTAACAGAGCCATAATTCTCTGTATTTCCTACATCCTTCAAGAAAAACATACTCTTACAAAGTAGATCTCTCATAACTTATGACTAGAATATTTGAACAATAATATCTACTAGGCTTGCCATGATGAAATGAGAGTGGATATAATCAATGCCTCCTTCATGAAAGAACTGTGAGGTGTTTGATCATGAGGAATGAGATGTAATACAGGTGTATGTGTGTAACTTTCATATACATCTTTCTATGAGGTCTATGATCTTTCTATGATCCCTAAACCTATTATCACCTATTATTTTCATTTTATTAGTAAATTAAAAAAAAACAGGAGAACACAGATGAGCCAAAGATAAAACTTTGCCAACAATTTCATTTTCTTTTAAGAGGAAACCAATTTTCATAGTATATTAGGATCATTGAAAAAACAAGAGAGTTCCAGAAAAACATCTATTTCTGCTTTATAGACTATTCCAAAGCCTTTGACTGTGTGGATCACAATAAACTGTGGAAAATTCTGAAAGAGATGGGAATACCAGACCATCTGACCTGCCTCTTGAGAAACCTGTATGCAGGTCAGGAAGCAACAGTTAGAACTGGACATGGAACAACAGACTGGCTCCAAATAGGAAAAGGAGTACATCAAGGCTGTGTATTGTCACCCTGCTTATTTAACTTATATGCAGAGTACATCATGAGAAACGCTGGGCTGGATGAAGCACAAGCTGGAATCAAGATTGCCGGGAGAAATATCAATAACCTCAGATATGCAGATGACACCACCCCTATGGCAGAGAGTGAAGAGGAACTGAAAAGCCTCTTGATGAAAGTGAAAGAGGAGAGTGAAAAAGTTGGCTTAAAACTCAACATTTAGAAAACTAAGATCATGGCATCTGTTCCAGTCACTTCATGGCAAATAGATGGGGAAACAGTGGAAACAGTGACTGACTTAATTTTTCGGGGCTCCAAAATCACTGCAGACGGTGATTGCAGCCATGAAATTAAAAGACGCTTAGTCCTTGGAAGGAAAGTTATGACCAACCTAGATAGCATATTAAAAAGCAGAGACATTACTTTGTCAACAAATGTCCGTCTGGTCAAGGGTATGGTTGTTCCAGTGGTCATGTATGGATGTGAGAGTTGGACTATAAAGAAAGCTGAGCGCCGAAGAATTGATGCCTTTGAAGTGTGGTGTTGGAGAAGACTCTTAAGAGTCCCTTGGACTGCAAGGAGATCCAACCAGTCCATCCTAAAGGAGATCAGTCCTGAATATTCATTGGAAGGACTGATGCTGAAGCTGAAGCTCCAATCCTTTGGCCACCTGATGCTAAGAGCTGACTCATTGGAAAAGACCCTGATGCTGGGAAAGATTGAGGGCAAGAGGAGAAGGGGACGACAGAGGATGAGGTGGTTGGATGGCATCACTGACTCACTGGACATGGGTTTAGGTGGACTCTGGGAGTTGGTGATGGACAGGGAGTCCTGGCGTGCTGCGGTTCATGGGGTCACAAAGAGTCGGACATGACTGAGCGACTGAACTGAACTGAATTTTCAAAGTGTTTTCAAACCCTTCCTGCTGCTGCTGCTGTCACTTCAGTCGTGTCCAACTCTGTGCGACCCCATAGGCGGCAGCCCACCAGGCTCCCCTGTCCCTGGGATTCTCCAGGCAAGAACACTGGAGTGGGTTGCCATTTCCTTCTCCAATGCACAAAAGTGCAAAGTGAAATTGAAGTTGCTCAGTCGTGTCTGACTATTAGCGACCCCATGGACTGCAGCCTACCAGGCTCCTCCATTCATGGAATTTTCCATACAAGAGTACTGGAGTGTGTTGCCATCACCTTCTCCTGGTAACCCTTCAGTTCAGTTCAGTTCAGTCGCTCAGTCGTGTCCGACTCTTTGTGATCCCATAAATCGCAGCACGCCAGTCCTCCCTGTCCATGACCAACTCCCGGAGTTTACTCAAACCCATGTCCATTGAGTCGGTGATGCCATCCAACCATCTCATCCTCTGTTGTCCCCTTCTCTTCCCGCCTTCAATCTTTCCCAGCATCAGGGTCTTTTCCAATGAGTCAACTCTTTGCATCAGGTGGCCAAAGTACTGGAGTTTCAGCTTCAGCATCAGTCCTTCCAATGAACACCCAGGACTGGTCTCCTTTAGGATGGACTGGTTGGATCTCCTTGCAGTCCAAGGGACTCTCAAGAGTCTTCTCCAACATACACCCTCGGAAGCACAAGAGTAGAAA
This sequence comes from Dama dama, assembly GCF_033118175.1. Classification (NCBI taxonomy): domain Eukaryota; kingdom Metazoa; phylum Chordata; class Mammalia; order Artiodactyla; family Cervidae; genus Dama; species Dama dama. The sequence goes on along the minus strand of NC_083705.1, from coordinate 41,782,064 downwards.
TCTGACCCTCCTCGCCAAACCCTTAGGGGTCTCCAAATCCCTACAGGGATTCTGCTATCCTGATCAAGATGTTTTTTGCCTTTTTCGTACACACTCTCACACAAGTGTACAGTGCAGTTTTCCAGAAGCTATGTTAGGTACTATTCAGTTTTTAATGTCGATTATCAATGTCTTCTGTCTCTGCTCTTCTCTCCCTTAAGAACGGCATCGATGAGGCATCTATCTCATGCAGATAACTCATATGCAACTCAAATTCTACATGTCCAAGGTCAAATGCCTACTCATTTTCCCCTTCATCCTTCACCCTATGTTCTCTCCTTTATTAATGGTTACCCAAACCAAAAATCCAAGTGTCTGCTCTACCATTTTTCAATAGCAAGCAATTGAACAAATCTATTAACTTGACTTTCCACAAATGTCTACTCTTCATCTCCTCATTCCTTTATATTCCCCTACTCTGCCCTACGTCTCAACTTAATAATTACTATTTGGCTGTTGAAAGAGCCAGCTTCCCATCCTGCCACCTTCAAATATACCTCTCCATGCCACATCTGGGTTGCTCTATTTAAAATGCAAATCTAGCTGAATCACTCACACTTTGCTTAAAACCTTTACTTGCAGTGGAATAATTCCAAGATACTTAGCATGGAATGTGACATGATTACTATCTTTTCAGTCATATTTCCTCTATTCCCTATCACACAATTAGTGCTTTCAACATGAAAATACCTGTAATGTCCCCTCACCTTCACGCTTTCTATATCCTCTTGCCTTTGGCCATGATATTCCCTCTTTCCAGGGTTTCTTCTTTACCTTTATTTATCTTCACCTTTATGAAGTACATTTTCAAGTACTTAATACCTACAACTTTATCTTACCTTGTGCATGTACTGCCCCTAAAACTTATCAGGTCTCTTCAGGACTGGATTTGTACCTGGATGGAAAACTGTATTCTTTATTTCAAGTGAATTTCCAATTCTAAAATTTTAAACTGTGATTTCCCCTACTACTCATACCCACCCCAATCCTTTTAAATCCGGTTCCTCCTCTCTTTTCAAGCTTTTTGCAAGTCTTTGCCAACTCAGAAAGAAAATGAATTCAGAGAAAACATGTCTATCAGTTTTTTGGATTCTGATAACTCATGTATTAGGTGCCAAACTTAGATAAGCAGCTACGTAAACAAGATCCACTTCCCTCTTGAAACTTCCTTGCAACAGATTTGGCTGATATTCATTATTCTACCAATTCCAAAAATTTCCCAGTCTTTCTTCCAAAACACTTTTATGTACAAGTAAAACTGGCTGAGTTTACAGACTCACAGAAGTTTAGGTCTATAAGAGACGTTATATTTAAGTAACCTAAACTTTTTTTTTTAATACAGAAAAGTGAATAAACCCAAAGATGTGCTGAAGGACACATTGCTCATGAGTTTATATGTTTCTGCTGAACATGTGTGTGTGTGTATCACCATGGTGTGTGTGTGTGTGTGCTCAGTCATGTCCGACACTTTGCGACCTCATGGACTACAGCCCGACAAGCTCCTCTGTCCATGGAATTTTCTAGGCAACAATATTGGAGTGGGTAGCCATTTCCTTCTCCAGGGGCTCTTCCTGCCCCAGGGATTGTACCTGCATCTCTTATATATCCTGCATTGGCAGGCAGATTCTTTACCACTGAGCTACCTGGGAAGCCTATGTATCACCATACTCCCATATATATTTAGATACACTCTACTACATAGTATGTGAATATATCCCTTTCCTATCCCAGGTTTTAAAAGGGTGGAAATAATGGCATCTCTTTTTTCACCCCTTCCTTTTAAAAAAACCAACAGTCTGATTTTGTTTTTACTCTAAGTGAAAGAAAAAGGTTGACTGACTGATTGACTCCCCTACCACAACTCTCCTTACTGGTGTTAAGGTCCTTGACCCTGACCTTGTTTCTACTGGCACGAATCTCAATCACTCACGTCAATGGCAGCCATATCCAGGAACTTGTGGTTGGAATGGAGTCTAGTGTGCTGTTTTTCTCTAATGATTCTACTTGACATTGTTCTGGCTTTTCCCCTCCAGTGTGTGACTGGAAGTTTTAACAGATGAAATAGTGGCTGTGTAGGCACATTGGACAGATGGACAGTATTCAGTGTGATTTGTTATTTATAGGCCACTGTGAGTGACTAACCTTTGCTCTCTCCTTTCCAATCTTCAATAAATGTTTCATTATCAATGTTAACTTCTGTGATGGTTCTAAGGACAATAAAAGTTAACACTTTCCCCAAGAGGGGGCAGGGCCAAAATGGATTCTCTTTCTTCATAATCTTTAATAGAAGGTGTCTGAGTTATATGTGATTTGCCTCTGTAATAAGTAAAAGGACCAACCTCTTATCAACTGTCCCCTGTAAGAAACTAGGGTCAAGAAGCCTTACCACAGCTTTCTTGAAAGGAAATCAGGGAGATTAAGAAAGAATGGATTCCAGGTGTAGGTATCAGGTTACGGCTGCTTTGGCCTGAAACCTATAGTTTGAGTAACTTGTTACTTTCATGCAACCTCCACACTAGTCCAATGCCCAAACCACTTCTGATTGAGCAAGTAGGCACTGAAGAAGCTCTTCTTTATGCTGTGATAGGCTTATCTTAACCTGTTTCAGCTCCTCAGTCTTGTCTTTGCTTAGTCCACATGCAATAAATAAGTTACAATAATGTATATAAAGAAATAGAATTTTTTCCAATAGAAGTATTTCCAAACCATATGTTCAAATTAAGCAGTACAAGTATTTAATGTAAGTACAATAATAATTTTAAAATATTCAATGCCCCTATGAAAAGTGGGTATTTAAACTTTATCATTATACTTTTTGTATTCAAATAATTCATTTTTATTTTATTTGTTGCATTACCACATAATAAACTTTTAAATTAAAATTATACTATACATCTTTGTGTGTATGTGTTAGTCGCTCAGCCATGTCTGACTCTGCAACCCATGGACTGTAGCCCACCAGGCTCCTCTGTCCATGGAATTTTCCAAGCAAGAATACTTGAGTGGGTTGCCATTCCCTTCTCCATGGGATCTTCCTGACCCAGAGATTAAACCCAGGTCTCCCACACTGCAGGCACTTTCTTTACCGACTGAGCCACCAGGGAAATCTTTGTTTATGTATAGTCAACTATAGTCAAGATCATGTGGTAAACTGAATTATATCTCATAATTCAAACACTCTTGGTTCCTTTGATACTATAATTTAGACTTAGAAGGATAAGTTAAATACCCACAATAAAATTAAACATTTACTTTACCGCAGTAGGACAATTTTTTCAATTTTTTTTCATAGAAGAATCTTGATTCGTATGCCTAGTGACCAGCAGAGGGCAGTACATTCACAGCTGAGGATGTTTAAGTCCTCAGTGACCAGTCATTTCCACTCCCACTCCCTCCACAGGCCCTCACAGCACCACTACGGCTGGAAGGTACAACTCAAACCCACTCAAGTGAAGAGAAAGATATCTGTGCTTACTTGTTTGTTCCAGCACACCAAAAGCTAACCTTTATCTGCAGAATAAATTACGTCACTATAATTGTCCTGATGTAAATATAGCTTTAAGCTGGAACTTCTTATATATTCAGGGAAAATAGGTGGGTTACTCTGTCCTTTGTTTCTACTATCAACTGTAATTAAAAACTCAAATTGCATTTTGCTAAAACCATTTCTTCTTATTATACATAAACTCTCAAATATATAAAGTAAAATTTAACTGATATTTCTGATACTACATCACTTAAAATGTATCTTTTTATAACTCTTTTGTTTCTAGATAAACTTGGAAGGCTTTTTATAGCTGACGGCCAAGATGGCAAAGTAGAAAGACTTTGAGCTCACCTCTTCTCAAGGGTCCATCAAAATTACAACATTTTACAGAGTAACTATGTTAGAGAAGACCTAAAGACTAGCAGAAAATATTTTTAATACCTAAAGAGGGAACCGCAACAAGATTGGTAGGAAGGGTGGCGCTGTGGTATAGTCAAGGCCACATGCCCAGATAAATGACCCATAAACTAGAGGATAAACACAATTGCAGAAGTTCTCCTCAAGGAGTGAGGGGTCTCCAGTGGAAGAATCTTGCATCATGAAGACAAGCTTTCAGAACATCTGACTTTAAAAACCAGCAGGACTTGAATATGGGAGAGTCAGAGGGCTACAGGAAACAGACTCCACTCTTTAAGGGTGTGCACAAAGTCTCACACACTGTAAGAACCAGGGCAGATGCTGGCTGCAGCTATTTTGGGGAACTTGTTCTATCACAAGGGCACTATTGTTAGCAAGCACCATTTTTTAGTCTTTCTTTTAGCCTACTGGCACCAAGAGCTCACCTGCCCACCAGGAGGCTAGCATCAGTTCCAGGAACTCTCAGACTGAGCAACAAGTCACCTGGAGACCTGATCCCATTCACTAGGAGCCAGACCCAGAACCCATGGTCCCTACAACTCTTGGACTGAGCAACAAGTCACCTGGAGACCTGATCTCATTCACTAGGAGCCAGACCCAGAACCCATGGTCCCTACAACCAGAACCATGACCTAGACACCTACCACTGTTCCAGTGCCTGCCCTAGCACCCTCAGGACTCACAGCCAGCTGCCCTCATACCAAAATCCCCTCACCAGTAGGTCAGTATCAGCCTTGGGAACCCCTCAGTAGCACAGATATCCAAGGCCCAGCACACCAATGGGCCAGCACCAGCCCAAAGGCCCTTGGTCCCACAGTCCGCCATGCCAGGACTCTACTACACCCACTAGGAGATTGGCAGCCACCACACGAAGCAGTCCAACCAAGTCGAATACCAGACCCATCTACCAGGGCACCCACACTTGTTAGCCCCAACACTACAAGGACACATAGCCCACAAAGGGCACCTTGGAATATAAAGCTCATGGGAAAAGAAGAGAATGTGCTAGTGTGCCCCACAGAACATCAACTACATAAGGCCTCTTCTCTAAAATCAGGAAAATATAATCAACTTACCTAACACATAGACATAAAAACAGAGAATTAGGCAAAATGAGGCAGAGGCATAAGTTCCAAAGAAAAGAAAAAGACAAAATTCCAAAAGAAGAACTAATTGAAATGGAGATAAGCCAACTACCTGATAAAAAATTCAAGGAAACGAACATAAAGGTGCTTTATGAGCTCAGGAAAAGAATAAAGAAACACAGTGAGAATTTTAACAAAGAATTAGAAAATATAAAGAAGAACCAAAAGAGCTGATAAATATAATAACTGAAAGAAAATATACACTAGAAAGATTCAACAGAAGATGAGATAGTGCAGAGGAACAGATCAGCAAACTGGAAGAGAGTAGTGGAAATCACCTGAGCAGAACAGAAAATTTAAAAAAAGAATTAAAATAAATGAGGATATTTTAAGAGAACTCTGAGACAATATCTGTCAAGCATACTAATATTTGAGTTACGGAGGTCTCAGAAGGAAAAGAGAGAGAGAGAATGGGGAAGATGATGTATTTCAAGAACTAATGCTGAAAACTTCATTAACCTGGGAAAGGAAAGAAATATACAGGTTCAGGAAACACAGAAAGTATAAAACAAGATGAATCCAAAGAATTTCACAAAAAGACACATAATTAAAATTTCAAAAGTTAAAGAGAGACTCTTAAAAGCAGCAGGAGAAAAGCAACTAGTTAAGCATAAAGGAATGAGACTACAGGCTAACATTTTAGCAGGAACTTAAATATCAGAAGGGAGTGGCATGGTGTATTCAAAGTAATGAAAGGGGAAAAATCCAAAGCAAAGAATACTGTACCTGGCAGGGCTCCCATTCAAATTTGAAGAAGTGATAGAGAGTTCTATAGACAAGCACAAACTAAAAGAGTTTAGCATCACTAAACCAGATCTATAAGAAATGTTGAAGAGACTTCTCCATGTGGAAGAGAAAAGAACACAACTAGAAAAATAAAATTATGAAAGGAAAAGATTTTGGTAAAAGCAAACAGTAAAGGTATTATATCAAACACTTTTAATGCTAGTTGGAAAGTTAAAAGACAAAAGTAGTAAAAATCATCTATATCCACAATAAGTAGCTAAGTTATATACAAGACAAAAAGATGTAAAACATGATATCAAAACCAGTAAACATGGAGGAAGGAGTAAAAATGCAAGATAGCTAAAAGACATTTGAACTTAAGATGGTAACATAACACAATCATGTATATACATAGACTGTTAAATACAAAACTCATGGTAACCATAAACCAGAAATCTATAATGGATATGAACAAAGACAAGAGAAAGTAAGCCAAACATAACAATAAAGATAGTCATCAACTCACAAGTGAAGAGAGCAAAAGAAGAAAGGAATAAAAACAACTACAAAATAACCTAGAAACAATGAATACAATTGCAACAAGTATATATCTATCAATTATTACTTTAAATGTGAATAGAAAAAATGGTTCAAGCAAAAGATGTAGGTGGCTGATGGAATTAAAAAAAAAGACTCATATAATGCTTCCCAAAAGAGACTCACATTAGATCTAGACACAGAAAGAATGAAAGTGTGGGGATAGAAAAAGAAGATCTTTATGTAATGACTAAGCAATCAATCCAACAAGAAGATATAACATTTATAAATATGCATGAACCTAATAGCATCTAAACACATAGAGCAAATATTAACAAATTTAAAGAGAGAAATTGACAGTAATACAGCAATACTAGGGAATTTTAACACCTCACTTACATCAATGGACAGATTATCTGGACAGAAAATAAATAAGGAAACATTGGCCTTAAAAGACACTTTAGACCAGCTTGACTTGATAAAGATATATATAGAGCACTCTACCCCAAAACAGCAGAATACAATCTTTTTGAGCATACATGGACCATTCTTCAGGAGAGATCACAAGACAGGCCACAAGTAAGCTTCAATAAATTTAAGAATATTGAAATATTAAGCATCTTTTCTGTTCACAACACTATGAGACTAAAATAAACCATAAGATGAAAAATCAGAAAGAGAAATCAAGGAATCAATCCCATTCACCATTGCAACAAAAAAAAATTAAATATCTAGGAATAAACTTACCTAAGGAGACAAAAAAAACTGTACACAGAAAATTATAAGACACTAATGAAAGAAATCAAAGATGACATAAACAGATAGAGAGATATTCCATGTTCCTGGGTAGGAAGAATCAATATTGTGAATGAAAATGGCTGTACTACCAAACACAATCAACAGATTCCATGTGATCCCTATGAAATTACCAATGACGGTTTTCACAGAACTAGAAGAAAAAATTTCACAATTCATATGGAAACACAAAAGACCCTGAATAGCCAAAGAAGTCTTGAGAAAGAAGAATGGAGCTGGAGGAAACAACCTTCCTGACTTCAGATTATACTACAAAGATACAGTCATCAAGACAGCATGGTCCTGGCACAAAAACAGAAATACAGACCAATGGAACAAAATAGAAAGCACAGAAATAAACCGATGCACCTGTGGGTACCTTATTCTTGACAAAGGAAGCAAGAATATACAATGGGGCAAAGACAGCCTCTTCAATAAATGGTGCTGGGAAAACTGGACAGCTACATGTAAAAGAATGAAATTAGAATACATCCTAACACCATACAAAAAGATAAGCTCAAAATGAATTAAAGACCCAAATGTAAGACCAGAAACTATAAAACTCTTAGAGGAAAACATAAGCAGAACACTTGATGACATAAATCAAAACAAGATCTTCTATGACCCACCACCATTAGAATAATGGAAATAAAAAAAAAGTAAACAAGTGGGACCTGATTAAATTTAAAAACTTTTGCACAGCAAAGGAAACTATAAGCAAGATGAAAAGACAACCCTCAGAATGGGAGAAAATAATAGCAAATGAAACAACTGACAAAAGATTAATTTCCAAAATATACAAGCAGCTCATACAGCTCAATACCAGAAAAACAAGCAACCCATTCAAAAAGTGGGGAAAAGACCTAAACAGACATTTCTCCAAAGAAGACATACAGATAGCTAACAAACACATGAAAAGATGCTCAACATCACTCATTATTAGAGAAATTCAAATCAAAACTACAATGAGATATCACCTCACACCAGTCAGAATGGCCATTATCAAAAAGTCTACAAACAATAAATTCTGGAGAGGATGTGGAGAAAAGGGAATGCTCTTGCACTGTTGGTGGGAATGTAGATTGATACAGCCACTATGGAAGATTGTATGGAGATTCCTTAAAAAACTAGGAATAAAACCATCATATGACCCAACAATCCCACTCCTAGGCTATACCCTGAGAAAACCAAAATTGAAAAAGACACATGTATCCCACTGTTCATTGCAGCACTATTTAAAATAGCTAGAACATGGAAGCAACCTGGATGTCCATCGCCAGATGAATGGATAAAGAAGTTGTGGTACATATACACAATGGAATATTATTCAGCTGTAAAAAGGAACACTGAGCCTATTACACAGAATGAAGTAAGTCAGAAAGAGAAAGATAAATATCATATTCTAATGCATATATACGAAATCTAGGAAAATGGTACTGAAGAATTTATTTACAGGTAGCAATGGAGAAACAGTCCATAGACTTATGGACATGGGGAGAGGGGAGGAGAGGGTGAGATATATGGAAAGAGTAACATGTAAACTTAGGTCACCATATGCAAAATAGATAGCCAACGGGGATTTGCTGTCTGGCTCAGGAAACTCTAACAGGGGCTCTGTATTATCCTAGAGGGGTGGGGTGGGGAGGGAGATGGGAGGGAGGCTCAAAAGGGAGGGGATATATGTGTACCTGTGGCTGATTCATGTTGAGGTTTGACAGAAAACAACAAAATTCTGTAAAGCAATTATCCTTCAATAAAAAATTATTTAATTAAAAAAATAAATCATAAGAAAAAAAAGCTCAAAACACAAACACCTAGAAGTTAAATAATGTGCTACTAAAAGTCAAGGAGCATTGCAGAACTCAAAAAGAAAACAAAAAGTACCTGAGACAAATGAAAATGAAAACAAAATCTAAAATATATGGGACTTAGCAAAAGCCGTTCTAAGATAGGAGTTACAACAATATAAGCCTACCACAGGAAACAAATCTTAAATAAACAATCTAATCTTCAAACTAACAAAATCAGAAAAAGAAGAACAAACAAAATCCAAAGTTAGTAGAAGGAAAGAAATGATAAAAAGCAAAGCAGAAATAAACGAAATAGAGACTAATAAACAATTAAAAATATGAAATAAATTTTTTGAAGAGATAAACAAAATTGATAAATCTTTTGCCAGATTCATCAAGGAAAAAAAAATACCTTTACTCAGAAAACAATTAGACATTGATGAACAAAATTTAGGATGAAACACAAAGATATACCATGCTCATGAATTGGAAGAATTAATATTGTTGAGATGACCACACTATCCAAACAAATCTATAGGTTCAATGCAATCCCTATCAAAATACCAATGGCATTTTTCACAGAACTAGAACAAATGATTCTAAGATTTGTATATGCATACTATAGACTCCAAATATCCAAAGCAATGTTGAAAAATAACAAAGCCAGAGGTATCATGCTCGCTGATTTCAAGCTATACTACAAGCTATATTAATCAAAACAGTGTAGTACTGGCATGAAAACAGAACAGAATGAGAGCCCAGAAATAAACCCATATTTATATGCTCAGTTAATCTACAACATGGAGAAGAAAATGGCAACCCACTCCCATATTCTTACCTGGAGATTTCCATAGACAGAGGAGCCTGTCGGGCTACAGTCCACAGGGTCACAAAGGGTCAGATATGACTGAGTGACTGAGCACAATCTACAATTGTGCTTGAAACAGGAGGCCAGAATATACAATGGTGAAAAGACAGCCTTTTCAAATGGTATTGAGAATTCTGGTTAGCTACATGCAACATGCAAAAGAATCAGACTGGAACACTTTCTCCCATCATTTGCAAAAATAAACTCAAAATGGATGAAAGACTTAAAAGTAAGACGCGTAACATCCCTAGAAGAAAACTTAGGCATTATGCTTTTCTGACATTGGTCTTAGCACCTTTTTTTTTTCCACTGTGTCTCCTTTGGCAGGTGAAGCAAAAACAAAAATAATCATACGGAACTGCATCAAACTAAAAAGCTTTTGCATAGTGAGAGAGATTATCAACAGAACAAACAGGCCACCTACTTAATGAAAAAAAAAAGATATTTACAAAGGATGTATCAATAAGGTGTTAATGTGCAAAATTGCAAAGAAATTATACATCTAAGCATCTGGAAAACCAACAATCCAACTAAAAAATGGGCAGAGAATTTGAATAGTTATTTCCAAGTAAGTCATGTGGATGGCCAACAGGTGTATGAAAAGATGCTCAAAATCATTAATCACCAGAGAAATGCAATTTAAAATCACAATGAGATACCTGTTAGAATGGCTATCATTAAAAAGACTAAAAATAACAAATGTTGGTGAGGATGTAAAGAAAAAAGAACCACTGTATACTGCTGATAGGGATGTAAAATAGTGTAGACACTATGCAAAACAGCATGGAGTGTTCTTTAAAAATTAAAGTAGAACTACCATACAATTTAGCAGTGCCACATCTGGGTATGAAGAAAGCTAAAATACTAATTAAAAAAATTTATTGCACCCCTATATTCACTGCAGCATCACTTGGAGTAGCTGAGATATGGAGGCTACTTAAGTGTTCTAAGTGACAGATGAATGGATAAAAAAGATGTTTTATATATACATATAATATAGAGAGAGTTGGCCAAAAAGTTTGTTCAGGTTTTTCTGGGCAATATTAAGGAAAAACTCCAAAGAATTTTTGACTAACCACCTTTCTCTCTCTCTCTCTCTCTCTCTCTCTCTCTCTATATATATATATATATATATATATATATATATATACACACACACATATATATAGGTTGATAGATAAATAGATAGATATAGATATATCTCTATCTATATAGCTAGATAGATGAGTAGATAGATAGGTAGATAGATAGATAAATGAGTGTGTATATGTTATGTGTGTGTGTGTGAGTGAGCCATGCAGTGCAGGTCCACCCAAGACTGACTGATGGGTAATACTGAGGACGACTGACAAAACGTGGTCCACTGGAGAAGGGAATGGCAACTCACTCCAGTATTCTTGCCTAGAGAATCCCATGGACAGTATGAAAGGCAAAATATATGACACAGGAAGACAAACAACCCCAGGCTGGAAAGTGTCCCATATGATACTGGGGAAGAGCAGAGGGCAACTACTCATTGCTTTAGAAAGAATGAGGTGGCTTCCCCGGTGGCTCAGAGTGTAAAGAATCTGCCTGCTATGCAGTAGACCTGAGTTCAATTCCTTGGTTGGGAAGATCCTCTGGAGAAGGAAATGGCAACCCACTCCAGTATTCTTGCCTGGAAAATCCCATGGACAGAGGAGCCTGGCGGGTTGCAAAGAGTCAGACACGACTGAGCGACTAAGACACACATACACTAGAAAGAATGATGTGGCTGGACAAAAGTGACAATGCTGCCCAGCTGTGGATGCATCTAGGGGTGAAAGTAAAGTCTGATGCTGTAAAGACCAATACTGTAATCTGGAATATGAGGCCCTGAATCAAGGTAAATTGGATGTGGTCAAACGGGAGATGGCAAGAGTGAACATCAATATTTTAGGAATCAGTGAACTGAAATGGGCAGGAAGGGTTGAATTTAATTTGGATGACCATTATATCTACTTACTGTGGGCAAGAGTACCTTAGAAGAAATGGAGTAGCCCTCATAGTCAACAAAAGAGTCTGAAATGCAGTACTTGGGTGCAACCTCAAAACCGACAGAATGATCTCTGTTCATTTCCAAGACAAACTATTCAATATCACAGTAATCCAAGTGTATGCCCCAATCACTGGTGCTGAAGAAGCTGAAGTTGACTGGTTCTATGAAGACTTACAAGACCTTCTAGAACTCACACCAAAAAAAAAAAAAAAAAAAAAAAGATGGATCATATGGGATTGGAATGAAAAAGTAGGAAGTCAAGAGATACCCAGAATAACAGGTAATTTGGCCTTGGAGTACAAAATGAAGCAGGGCAGAGGCTAACACGCTGGTCACAACTTTTTCCAATAACAAAAGAGATGACTCTACATGTGGACATCACTTATTTGCTCATGTGATTCCCTGATTTAGAATCTTTGCTTCCTAATACCTTTCACGAACAAAGAGTCAAGCCCAAAGGGTGAAGTTCAAACTCATAAACAAGGCTACACAATACCTTAGGTTTTGGCCTCCAATTCAACTATCCAGGCTCTCCAAACACTCATGTCTCCCTTCCCCAACTTTATCTACCCTCCTTCCCTTCATTTTAGCCAGGTACGGGGGTCTTGGATAAAGGGAAGTGGTAGAAATTAGATAAAGATAATAAGACATGCACCTGCTTTCAAAGAACACCAAGGCTCACTGGAATGGTTAAAAATACACATATTCATATAATACAAGTGAAAACTAACAAAAGATAGAAATGATACACAAGTGTAAAGGTAAAAGAATTTCTTCAAGCCCAAAGAGTGGGAATTTTGAAAAGTCACTGGGGCATTGTATCAAAGGTTTTAAAATGGAGCCTGATGAGTCTAAGAAATATTTTTACAGATAGATTTTAGTCTGAGTCAGACTAAGGGAAGACAGGGTCAAACAGTAACACAATTATTAGGAATTTCACCAAAGGGATGAGAATCCTAATGATATTTTTTTAAGCAGCTAGGTAAAGGAAAGATAGCTATGTAGTATGTATATATGTTACACATATATAATATGTTTTATAATTTATATAATATAAATTTATAATTTATATGATAATTATATGATACTATAGATAGTGTAGAAAATAATAAATTACAGGAAAGGATTGGGGTAATGAAAGTTGGAATTATACGGAGAATATTCAAAATTTTCCCTTTAGTTTTAAATAGCAATTTTTTTTTTTAATTTGTAAGAGAAGGAGAGAGCAAAGCTAAGAGAAAAAAGAGAAGAGGAAGAATGTTTCTCAAACTTATTGATTTGAATGCATATATTGCTAGCATGGAGTTTATGGCTCATCTTCAAGAAGATGATACTTTTATCTTGATTTTTGGAGGGTTGTATTATTGATGAAGCACAGCTTCAAATGGCATAGTATTTAGATAAACTAATTATGTAATGGAGCAACTTTTCTCTGAGTAAATGAATATACCTACAGTTGGCAATTAGATTAAGTCATAATTGCACATTCTGGATGAATCCAAATACATTCTCCTGCCATAGGTTATTATAAGATCACTGCAAATTTTAGCATCACTTCAGTGGGCTCAGCAAAAAGGTCAAATGATTTTGCTTTTGATACATAGGCTGTGAGAGACAAAAGAAAAGTGAAGCTCACTCAGTCAAATTTCTCAATTCACAGATGAAAAGCTGAGGCCAACCATGATTTGGAAATTTTCTTAGTGAGACATAATAGCTAAGAATAGAACATACAGTTCCTGAATTCTCATCAAGTGTTTGCCTGTTTTCCTATGTTTCCTATCTAAATACAATTAGAATTTCCAACAAAAAACAAATTTTTAGATCTAGCAATGTCTAAGTTTAGTTCTCTGTAAATATTTAACTCAGTTCTACTTTATTTAAATGACTATGTGAGCAACCATGAAAGAAAGACTAGAGCTCTCTTCAAGAAAATTGGAGATACCAAGGGAATATTTCATGCAAAGATGGGCACAATAAAGGACAGAAACGGTGTGGACCTAAGAGAAGTACAAGAGATTAAGAAGAGGTGGTAAGAATACACAGAAGAAATGTACAAAAAAGGTCTTAATGACCTGGATAACCAAGATGGTGTTGTCATTCACCTCATGCCAGACATCCTGGAATGTGAAGTCAAGTGGGCCTTAGGAAGCATCACTACAAACAAAGCTAGTGGAGGTGATGGAATTTCAGCTGAGCTATTTTAAATCCTAAAAAATGTTGCTGTGAAAGTGCTGTGCTCAATATGTCAGCACATTTGGAAAACTCAGCAATGGCCATAGCACTGGAAAATGTCAGTTTTCATTCCAATCCTAGAAAAAGGCATTGTCAAAGAATGTTCAAACTACTGCACAATTGCACTCATTTCACATGCTAGCAAGGTAATGCTCAAAATCCTTCATAGACTTCAACAGCATGTGAACCAAGAACTCTCAGATGTACAAGCTGGATTTAGAAAAGGCAGAGGAACCAGAGATCAAATTGCCAACATCTGGTGGATCATAGAAAAAGCAAGGGAATTCCCCCCCCAAAAAAAACATCTAGTTCTGCATCATTTACTATGCTAAAGCCTTAGACTCTGTGAATCACAACAAATTGTGGAAAATTCTTTAAACAATGGGAATACCAGATCACCTTGCCTGTCTCCAGAGAAACCTGTACGCAGATCAAGAAGCAACAGTTAAAACCAGACATGGAACAACAGACTAGTTCAAAACTGGGAAAGGAGTACATCAAAACTGTATATTGTCACCCTCCTTATTTAACTATCTCTGGGATATAGTGAAGGACAAGGAAGCTTGGTATGCTGTAGTCCATGGGGGGAACAACAACAACCAGCAACCATGAATAAGTTAACTTTTCTTCTTCAAAAATAACTTATTTTGATACAGAAAAAATGATGTTAAGTGATGATTTAAGATTTACCATATTTCAAGTCCAAAATGAATCTCCACATAAAAATCTTTACAAGTTTAGCAATGGTGGTTATATTTTAGAAAGCTAACATATTTTTAGAAGGGGATATATTTTAAAATAGGATATGAATTATTCCCGAATTCAACTTGCTTCTTAAAAAGTTAACTATAATTAAATTTATTGCAAAGATGTTTTTATACTGAGAAGAGACTGTTGCGAGGCAAAATGGAACCAGAGTTTATTTGTATTCAATTACAGGGCTTTAGTGAGAATATATAGACTTGGCTCCCGAAAATCTCAAATTTGGGATTGGGCCAGGGAAAAGTGCATAAAAGTTCAAGATAATAACTGTCATGGACAAAAATAGTTTAATATTTGCAATATATTTTGAAAATATAGTTTGGTACAATATTATCTGGTTTAAGAGATGATATTCAACTCAGGTATATAACAAAACTGTTTTATTATTTTCAAGAGGGTTTTCTATGTACTGAATTAACATTATTCCAAAAGTAAGGTGATCAAAAGGCATGTAGGAAAACAACAAAATAATTATTTTCCACCATAACATTTACTTGTTTCCACTTGGGCCTGGGCAATATGTGAAGATCTCAATCATGTTAACTATATGGCTGAAGTTATTTCCTATATCCTCCATGCCACTGATATGTTGATATAAATATTTATTTCTATTTGTCCCCAATTTTAGTCTCAGTTCAGTTCAGTCGCTCAGTCATGTCTGACTCTTTGCAACCCCATGAATCACAGCTGCCAGGCCTCCCTGTCTATCACCAACTGCCGGAGTTTACTCAAACTCATGCCCATTGAGTCAGAGATGCCATCCAGCCATCTCATCCTCTGTCGTCCCCTTCTCCTCCTGCCCCCAATCCCTCCCAGCATCAGGGTCTTTTCCAATGAGTCAACTCTTCGCGTGAGGTGGCCAAAGTATTGGAGTTTCAGCTTCAGCAATTTTAATCTAGCACAGCCCAATTTGTGTTGAATGGCCTCCTAATTTGTCTCTCTGCTGCTCTCCTACTCCTACAATCCACTGGTCACAGTGAACCAGAATAATCTTTTAAAAACAACAAAAAAACTGAATACATATTTGTGTATACTCCACTACAAGTCAAACTCAAAGTGTTCTCCAAATATGACACTCACTTGATTCTCACAAAAACCCTATGAGGTTGATGCCAATGACATCTATATTTTATAGTGAGGAAACTGAGACACAGAGAAGTGAAATAACTTACCTATAACACACAGCTAGGAAATAGCAGCATTGGGATCTACTCCCAGGCAGGCTGGCTCCAGAGGCCATGCCTTTTACACCAGCTCTATGCTACCACATTGCTAGTGACAGTCCTCAACTGTTTCCTGTCAGGCTCAGAATGAATTCCTCTGTGAACCCACATAGTCAGACCCCCACTTACCTTTTCAAGGTCCTTTATTCCGCATCCCCCTTGCCTACAGTGTTGTAATCACATAGGTCTTTTTTTTTTTTCTTGTGACAAACCAAGTATCCAATATCAGGGTCTTTGCATGACTGTTTCCTCTATCATAATATCCATTCTCTTGATCATCACGTGACTGGCTTCTCCTTGGGTCTTCAGACCCCACTTTCAATGTGACCTCCTAACAGAGATCTTTATGACCACAAATTGAAAGAAGCCACCCCATCTTATAAAATTTTCCTCACTGTAAAATGTAGATGTCAGTAGCATCAACCTCATCAGATTGTTGTGAGAATCAAATGAGTCAGTATTTGTAGA
The DNA here is from genome assembly GCF_033118175.1 of Dama dama. Lineage (NCBI taxonomy): Eukaryota > Metazoa > Chordata > Mammalia > Artiodactyla > Cervidae > Dama > Dama dama. Next base: position 41,765,558 of record NC_083705.1, on the reverse strand, counting down.
GCATTCAGAATAGAGGTTGGCTTGTATGGGGTTACATACAAGTATGTATTCAATTGTTGTTCAGTCAGTAAGTTGTGACTAGGTCTGTATTGACTGCAGCACGCCAGGCTTCTCTATCCTTCACCATTTCTGGAGTTTGCGCAAATTCATGTCCATTGAGCCAGTGATGCTATCTAACCAACTTATCCTCCGTCACCCCGTTCTCTTCCTGCCTTCATTCAGTCTTTCTCAGCATCAGAGTCTTTTCCAATGAGTTGCCGCTTCACATCAGGTAGCGAAAGTATTGGAGTTTCAGCTTCAGCATCAGTCCTTCCAATGAATATTCAGGGTTGATTTCCTTTAGGATTGATTGGTTTGCTCTCCTTGCATTCCAAACACTCTCAAGAGTCTTCTCCAGCACCACAATTCAAAAATATCAGTTCTTCGGTGCTCAGCCTTCTTTATGTTCCAACTCTCATATCCTTACATGACTATTGGAAAAATCATAGCTTTGACTACATACACTTTTGTCGGAAAAGTGATGTCTCTGCTTATTAAAACATTGTCTAGGTTGTCTAGGGTGTATTCAATTAGGGAAACATAAAGTCTGATTTTTGTTTTTAAACCTATTTTATGTTTCTCTGTATTGCTGTACTGAGTACAACTCTGATATTTTTCTTATTTACAAAAATAGTTATTTGCTATTATTTTCTTTTCTTCCCATAAGAATGAGAACTTCTTGAGAACGGTGACTTTTCATTCTCATTCACTGCTATCATCCTCAAAACACTGCTTTTCAGCCTTTTGACATTATAGGACAGATAGAAATGATAAAATTTGCTTGCTACATTTGAGTAAATTGGAAGTGATTTGGTATACCTCCATGACGCCAAATGAAAAAATATTATATTTTATATAATTATGATAAGACCCACAGAATACAAATCCTAGGAATCACATTAAATATTAAACATGTATAAAGTTTTCAAATAAAACCTTTATAAAAATTTTATATGGAATATGAGCTGGCTTTCATGAATATACTATCATATACTAGGCTTTGTAACAGCAAAACTGATAACTTTTAGAGACAGTATCTTCAAATTCTTGACAGTATGAATGAAAAAATTTTTCATAAAAATAGGTGACAAAAATTTGCAACAGAAGAAATATATTTATAAGAACTAGCATATCTTTATCATTTTCAATAATAGACATGGTGTTGGAATCTTATTATAATGCAAATATTCAAACTTTTTCATATCTAGTATTTCATAATAACAAAGAAGCTCTGATTTGATGAATGTATATTCTTCATCAGAAGATTCAGCCTTCAACTAACCAGGCTGCTATCGCAAGGACATATATGCCATAAGCGAGAGTAAGTGTCTGCCATATGGGAGGACAATATTCAATAATGTCACTTGGTGTTCTATGCATTTGGAAGCTTCACCTGGTTTATTTCCCCTTAGGTGATGGGATGCAGGCTGAACTACACATTTAATTAATCGGTATCAGGAACACATATTCTTCCTTAGTTCAACAGGTCCCATGTTCATGATAAGTAGAGAAGAGTTCTTAGCTAATTGCCCACATAGTAGATATTCTCTTTGGCCAGACTCAGTCAGTTGGTGCAAATTCATGTGCGCTGGAAGTGTCTTATGCAAACTACGTGAAAGGACCACAGTGTGCTCCTCTGAGGATCTCTTGATGAGGGCACTCAGGTAGTAAGTATTGGAGCCAGTGAGCTCTGACCTCTCAAAGGGCCAAGACAAGTAATACTTTGAGGCACAGCAATGTCGATTTATTTAGACCCTTGCTTCTCAAAACATGGCTTATACCAGCTTCATTGACATCACTTTAGAGTTTCTTAGAAATGCAGAATCTTAGTCCCCACTCCATTGTATATTCAGTTCAGTTCAGTCACTCAGTCGTGTCCAACTCTTTGCAACCCCATGAACCACAGCTCACCAGGCCTCCCTGTCCATCACCAACTCCCAGAGTCTACCTAAACCCATGTCCATTGAGTCGGTGATGCCATCCAACCATCTCATCCTCTGTCGTCCCCTTCTCCTCCTGCCCTCAATCTTTCCCAGCATCAGGGTCTTTTCCAGTGAGTCAGCTCTTCACATCAGGTGGACAAAGTATTGGAGTTTCAGCTTCAACATCAGTCCTACCAATGAACACCCAGGACTGATCTCCTTTAGGATGGACTGGTTGGATCTCCTTGCAGTCCCAGGGACTCTCAAGAATCTTCTCCAACACCACAGTTCAAAAGCATCGATTCTTCGGTGCTCAGCTTTCTTTATAGTCCAACTCTCACATCCATACTTGACTACTGGAAAAACCATAACCTTGACTAGATGGACCTTTGTTGACAAAGTAATGTTTCTGCTTTTAATATGCTGTCTAGGTTGGTCATAACTTTCCTTCTAAGGAGTAAGCGTCGCCACCCTCTTAATCCTCCCTCCCACATCCCTCTCCATCCCACCCCTCTAGTTTGTCACAGAGTACCAGCTTTGGATTCCTTACAGCATACAGCAAATCCCCACTATCTACTTTACGTATGGTAATGTATATGTTTCAATACAACTCTCTCAAATCATCCCACGCTCTCACTCCCACACTGTGACCATAAGTCCATTCTTTATGTCTGCATCTCCTCTGCTGCTCTGCAAATAGGATTTATCAGTACCATCTTCTAGATTCCATGTGTGCTAAGTCGCTTTAGTCATCTCTGACTCTTTGAGACCCTATGGAGTGTAGTCCACCAGCCTCCTCTGTCCATGGGATTCTCAAGGCAAGAATACTGGAATGGGTTGCCATTTCCTTCTCCATCTAGATTACATATATATGCATTAATATAAGGTATTTGTCTTTCTCTTTCTGACTTACTTCACCCTGTAAAATAGGCTCTAGTTTCATCCACCTCATTAGAACTGACTGAAATGTGATCCTCTTTATAGCTGGGTAATATTCCATCACATGTATATACCACCATTTCTTCATCCATTCATCTGTCTGTGGATATCTAGGTTGCTTTCATGTCCTAGCAACTGTAAATAGTGTTGGAGTGAACATTGGGGTACATGTGTCTGTTTCAATTATGGTTTCCTGAGGGTATATTCCCAGTAGTGGGATTATGGGTCATATGATATTTTATTCCTAGTTTTTTTTTTAAGGAATCTTCATACTGTTCTCCATAGTGCCTATATCAATTTGCATTCCCACCAACAGTGCAAGAGGGTTCACTTTTGTCCATACCCTCTCCAGCACTTAATTGTTTATAGACTTGGTGATAATGTCCATTTTGACCAGTGTGAGATGATACCTCTTTGTATTTTTGATTTGCATTTCTCTACTAATGAATGATGTTGAGCATCTTTTCATCTGTTGATTAGCCATTTTTATGTCTTATTTGGAGAAATGTCTGTTTATTTCTGCCTACTTTTTATTGGGCTGTTTGTTTTTTTTTTTTTATATTGAGCTGCATGACACTTGTATATTTCAGAGATTAATCTTTTGTCAGTTGTTTCATTTTCTAATATTTTTCCCCTTCTGAGGGTTGTCTTTTCACCTGGTTTATAGCTTTGATCGTTGTGAAAAACCTTTTAAGTTGAATTAGGTCCCATTTGTTTATTTTTGGTTTTATTTCCATTAATCTAGGATTTGGGTCATAGAGAATCTTGCTGTGATTTATGTCAAAGAGTCTTCTGCCTATGTTTTCCTCCAAGAGTTTTATAATTTCTGGTCTTAAACTTAGGTCTTTAATCCATTTTGAGTTTATTTTTGTGTATGGAGCTAGGAAATATTCTAATTTTATTCCTTTACATGGAGCTACCCTATCTTCCCACACCACTTATTGAAGAGATGGTCATTACTTTTTGTCCAGTCATATTTCTGAAAGTACTTATTTTCATAAAAGACATCATCCTGCCTCCTTCATTTTTTTGGTTGTGTTTCTGTATATAATATATATGTGTGTGTGTTAAATGAATAAATACATACAAATATAATGTATTTGGTTGGCCAAAAAGATCATTGTTGTTTTTCATAAGATGTTACAGAATTTTTTTTGCCAACGCAATACAAGCATGTCTCAGACTGTCTCAAAGTATGGTCAATAATTTTTTTCAAATCACTATTTAACTTGTTCAGTCACACAACTTACTCTTCTAAAACATCCAGCTTTCCAGTTTTTCCTTTCTTACCTCCTCCTCATTTCCTAACTGTCCTTTGAAATGAATATTCCAGGAATTGAGACACCACATATTTGCAGCTCTAGGCTGTTCCAAACTCTTCCAGTATTTCTAAGGTCAATCAGAGTTAAGGGACATTATTAAGCTTTATCTTGCATGTAAACACAAAAATCATCTTTGTTTTTTCTGTTTCTACTTTCTCACTGATATCCATGATTATACTTGCTAGTTATAACTGGGACTTTTCCAAAATGATTTATAAGTTGTAATTTCTAGTTAATTTTTAAAATTCTTCACTCTAAATATTTACTGACTGTTCACTATAGGTATGACACTTATCTTGGTTGTTTAATTAGATAGACTATCATAGGTCATGCTGCAGAAACCAAGAATGTCCAAATCTTAGAAGCATATCAAAGGAACTATTTATTTCTCACTCAAGAGTACATATCTATCACAGTTCAAAAGTAAGCTCTAACACTGTAGTCATTCAAGGATCCAACTCTTCATGGATCCAAGGATCCATGGAGATTCTGTCTTCATATCTGTTTCCATGGTATCATGGCAGGGAATGGGAATGAGGTAAACCACACACTGGCTCTTAAAGTGTATGCCTAAAGTGATATATATCACTTATTTCACATTTCATTGTCCAAAGCAAGCCATAACGCTATACTTAACTTTAAAGGGATTGAAAAACTACAATCTGACCATGTGTGCAAAAGGAGAAGAACCATGGGTGAATAGTCCTAACACTACACACCTATCTTAGGAAAAACCAATGATACATAAGCAGCAGCTATTTTCTTTCTTTTTTTTTTAATTTATTTTTATAGTTGGAGGCTAATTACTTTACAATATTGTAGTGGTTTTTGCCATACATTGACATGAGTCAGCCATGGATTTACATGTGTTCCCCATCCTGAACCCCCCTCCCACCTCCCTCCCCATCCCATCCCTCTGGGTCAGTACACCAGCCCCGAGCACTTGTCTCATGCATCCCACCTGGACTGGCGATCTGTTTCACACTTGATAATAGACATGTTTCGATGCTGTTCTCTCAGATCATCCCACCCTCGCCTTCTCCTATAGAGTCCAAAAGTCTGTTCTGTACATCTGTGTCTCTTTTTCTGCCTTGCATATATGGTTATCATTACTATCTTTCTACATTCCATATATATGTGTTAGTATACTGTATTGGTGTTTATCTTTCTGGCTTACTTCACTCTGTATAATGGGCTCCAGTTTTATCCATCTCATTAGAACCGATTCAAATGTATTATTTTTAATGGCTGAGTAATATTCCATTGTGTATATGTATCATAGTTTTCTTATCCAATCAACTGCTGATGGGCATCTAAGTTGCTTCCATGTCCTGGATATTATAAACAGTGCTGCAATGAACATTGGGGTACATGTGTCTCTTTCAGATCTAGTTTCCTCGGTGTGTATGCCCAGGAGTGGGATTGCTGGGTCATATGGCAGTTCTATTTCCAGTTTTTTAAGGAATCTCCACACCGTTCTCCATAGTGGCTGTACTAATTTGCATTCCCACCAACAGTGTAAGAGGGTTCCCTTTTCTCCACACCCTCTCCAGCATTTATTGTTTGTAGACTTTTGGATAGCAGCCATCCTGACTGGTGTGTAATGGTACCTCATTGTGGTTTTGATTTGCACTTCTCTGATAATGAGTAATGTTGAGCATCTTTTCACGTGTTTGTTAGCTATCTGTATGTCTTCTTTGGAGAAGTGTCTGTTTAGATCTTTGGCCTATATTTTTATTGGGTCATTTATTTTTCTGGAATTGAGCTTCAGGAGTTGCTTGTATATTTTTGAGATTAATCCTTTGTCTGTTTCTTCATTTGCTATTATTTTCTCCCATTCTGAAGGCTGTCTTTTCACCTTGCTTATAGTTTCCTTTGTTGTGCAAAAGCTTTTAAGTTTTATTAGGTTCCATTTGTTTATTTTTGCTATTATTTCCAATATTCTGGGAGGTGGGTCATAGAGGATCTTGCTGTGATTTATGTTGGAGAGTGTTTTGCCTATGTTCTCCTCTAAGAGTTTTATAGTTTCTGGTCTTACATTTAGATCTTTAATCTATTTTGAGCTTATTTTTGTGTATGGTGTTAGAAAGTGTTCTAGTTTCATTCTTTTACAAGTGGTTAACCAGTTTTCCCAGCACCACTTGTTAAAGAGGTTGTCTTTTTCCATTGTATATTCTTGCTCCTTTGTCGAAGATAAGGTGTCCATAGAAAGGTGGATTTATCTCTGGGCTTTCTATTTTATTCCATTACCTATATTTCTGTCCTTGTGCCAGTACCATACTGTCTTGATGACTGTGGCTTTGTAGTAAAGCCTGAAGTCAGGCAGGTTGATTCCTCCAGTTCCATTCTTCTTTCTCAAGATTGCTTTGGCTAGTTGAGGTTTTTTGTATTTCCATACAAATTGTGAAATTATTTGTTCTAGTTCTGTGAAGAATACTGTTGGTATCTTGATAGAGATTGCATTGAATCTATAGATTACTTTGGGTAGTATAGCCATTTTGACAATATTGATTCTTCCAATCCATGAACACGGTATATTTCTCCATCTATTTGTGTCCTCTTTGATTTCTTTCATCAGTGTTTTATAGTTTTCTATGTATAGGCCTTTTGTTTCTTTAGGTAGATATACTCCTAAGTATTTTATTCTCTTTGTTGCAATGGTGAATGGTATTGTTTCCTTAGTTTCTCTTTCTGTTTTCTCATTGTTAGTGTATAGGAATGCAGGGGATTTCTGTGTGTTAATTTTATATCCTGCAACTTTACTATATTCATTGATTAGCTCTAGTAATTTTCTGGTAGAGTATTTAGGATTTTCTATGTAGAGGATCATGTCATCTGCAAACAGTGAGGGTTTCACTTCTTCTTTTCCTATCTGGATTTCTTTAATTTCTTTTTCTGCTCTGATTTCTGTGGCCAAAACTTCCAAAAATATGTTGAATAGTAATGGTGAGAGTGGGCACCCTTGTCTTGTTCCTGATTTTAGGGGAAATGCTTTCAATTTTTCACCATTGAGGATAATGTTTGCTGTGGGTTTGTAATATATAGCTTTTATTATGTTGAGGTATGTTCCTTCTATTCCTGCTTTCTGCAGAGGTTTTATCATAAATGGGTGTTGAATTTTGTCAAAGGCTTTCTCTGCATCTATTAAGATAATCATATGGTTTTTATCTTTCAATTTGTTAATGTGGTGTATTACATTGATTGATTTGTGGATATTAAAGAATCCTTGCATTCCTGGGATAAAGCCCACTTGGTCATGATGTATGATATTTTTAATATGTTGTTGGATTCTGTTTGCTAGAATTTTGTTAAGGATTTTTGCATCTATGTTCATCAGTGGGGGCCTATAGTTTTCTTTTTTTGTGGCATCTTTGTCTGGTTTTGGAATTAGAGTGATAGTGGCCAAATAGATTGAGTTTGGAAGTTTACCTTCCTCTGCAATTTTCTGTAAGAGTTTGAGTAAGATAGGTGTTAGCTCTTCTCTAAATTTTTAGTAGAATTCAGCTGTGAAGCCATCTGGTCCTGGGCTTTTGTTTGCTGGAAGATTTCTGATTACAGTTTAGATTTCCATGCTTGTGATGGGTCTGTTAAGATCTTCTATTTCTTCCTGGTTCAGTTTTGGAAAGTTATACTTTTCTAAGAATTTGTCCATTTCTTCCAAGTTGTCCATTTTATTGGCATAGAGCTGCTGGTAGTAGTCTCTTATGATCTTTTGTATTTAAATGTTGTCTGTTGTGATCTCTCCATTTTCATTTCTAATTTTGTTGATTTGGTTCTTCTCCCTTTGTTTCTTAATGAGTCTGGCTAACAGTTTGTCAGTTTTGTTTATCGTTTCAAAAAACCAGCTTTTAGTTTTGTTGATTTTTGCTATTGTCTCTTTTGCATTTATTTCTGCCCTAGTTTTTAAGATTTCTTTCTTTCTACTAATCCTGGGGTTCTTCACTTCTTCCTTCTCTAGTTGCTTTAGGTGTAGAGTTAGGTTATATATTTGACTTTTTTCTTGTTTCTTGAGGTAAGCCTGTATTGCTATGAGTTCCCCTTAGCACTGCTTTTACAGTGTCCCATAGGTTTTGGGTTGTTGTGTTTTTATTTTCATTTGTTTCTATGCATATTTTGATTTCTGTTTTGATTTCTTCTATGATTTGTTGGTTATTCAGAAGCATGTTATTTAGTCTCCATATGTTTGAATTTTTAATAGTTTTTTTTCCTGTAATTCAGATCTAATCTTACTGCATTGTGGTCAGAAAAGATGACTGGAATGATTTCAATTTTTTTGAATTTACCAAGACTAGATTTATGGCCCAGGATGTTATCTATTCTGGAGAAGGTTCTGTTTTCACTTGAGAAAAAGGTGAAATTGATTGTTTTGGGGTGAAATGTCCTATAGATATCAATTAGGTCTAGCTGGTCCATTGTGTCATTTAAAGTTTGTGTTTCCTTGTTAATTTTCTGTTTGGTTGATCTATCCATAGGTGTGAGTGGGGTATTAAAGTCTCCCACTATTACTGTGTTATTGTTAATTTCCCCTTTCATACTCATTAGCATTTGCCTTACATATTGTGGTGCTCTTATGTTGGGTGCATATATATTTATAATTGTTATATCTTCTTCTTGGATTGATCCTTTGATCATTATGTAGTGTCCTTCTTTGTCTCTTTTCACAACCTTTATTTTAAAGTCTATTTTATCTGATATGAGTATTGCGACTCAGCAGCAGCCTATTTTCAAAGACCCAAGAAACTAGTTGTATTGACAGAATAAGACACATGCAGATTATGTAAACAGAGTTAAGTATCAGGCACAAGTATCAGGTTATCTCACTATAAGACAGAGTGCAGTGCTGAAAAAAGCAAAAAAGTGTTCAAAAATTTCAAAGATAGAAGAAATAAATGTGGATGAGCGAGTCAGGGAGTATATAGACAAGATAAGAACATGGATAAACTGATGGATTCCGAGTATGAATAGAGACAGCAAGGACATTCATGGCTGTAACCATATTGAATTTAGTAGGGGGGGGGGGTGGTGGCAAGAGGAGCAGGCTACTCAAAAGTGGATATGAATTAACCTTAAAATACATTAAAAATATGTTTCAATAAAAGCAGAAAGTTTCTTATATCTGATATAAGGTAAACTGGATAGGCCAAGTAGAAAAAAAGAGCTAAGAGCTTTGAACGCCAAAAGATTTGATGTTTGCACATCACTTTTTGTGGTCTCCTTTGGAGTTGCTCGCCTTTGTTCCTCCTTAGCATGTGAAGAAGGTCCACCACACTACAATGTACTGATGATGGACCACCACGTTACAGACTGACTGAGAAAGTAAAGACCAGGGAAACATGTGGAGCATTATTAGAGAAAAGGGTTACATAGACACTTGTGTAACACTTCGTGGAATGTAGGCACATTAAGAGAGAAATAGCCATGAAATCAATCTGGCCCTGAGCACTTCCAGGTCATCAGAAACAATGCAAAGGCCAAAAAAGCAAAAACTCTAGTTTCAAAGCAACATAGCTGGTAAAGTTTCATCAGAACTGCAAATAAAGGGCAAGAACAGGAGGGAAGTGGGAAAAGCAGAGGTCTGGACTTCAAGAGTTCTACAGTCCTATAGCCCTCTTATTAGCAGTAGAATTTTGGATCTGTCATCTTTCTGGATATGTTCCCCCATTTGTGAAAATAATGTTATTTAATTTATAATCCTCAAGGCTACAAGTTTAAATATTTTCCTTCTTGGTTCATCAATAAGTAAATATTAAGGACAAAACATAAGGCATTGAATCAACAGAGATACTGTAAAAGATTGACATCTTTTTGACTGAGAAACATTTAGCTCAATATGCAAAATGATAGCAATTTATGAAGCATAATTAATAATGTCAAACTCTTACCAGTCAATTTTCAAAGTAGTATTAATGATAGTTTAGTGGGTAGAACCTTATTGTAGGACTTAGAATAATCTGTTCCCATTAGCACCACAATCTTGCTTTATGACTTATGCAAGTTGCCAAAGGCAAACCACGCATCTCATATTAAACTGGATGGGAGTTAGCTTTTAATCAGCTGTCCAACAGAAAGATAACTTAAGTGCACATTTAAAGGAAAATTTGAATTTTCTCTTTTGCTATGTTATCTTTGTCAACTTCACTTTATTGTCACATATATCCTATAACTTTATCTTAAGCTCCTTGTTAGATTTTTGTGTAACTCTTACACTTCTGGGGCTTCCCCAGCGGCTCAGTGGTAAAGAATCTGTCTGCAATGCAGGAGACAAGGGTTCGATCCCTGGGTTGGGAAGAAATCCTGGAGGAGGGCATGACAACCTGCTCCAGTATTCTTGCCTGGAGAATCCCATGGACTGAGGAGCCTGGCAGGCTACAATCCTTATGGTCACAAAGAGTTGGACATGAATGAAGAGACTGAGCATGCTTACTCTTCTGATAAATTCTGACTAGAGAATAGTGTTTTGTAAATTTTGGTGGAGAACGGGATACTAATGTTCATTTTGCAGACAAAAACAGACTCAAGATAAAGAATATGGGAGGCTTCCTCTGCCATTTAAAAATAAATTCAGTGATCTTTCATTCACCCCACTGCTTTGACAAATAAAGAGGAAGAATTTTATCAAGTGATGGATTAAAATCTGTCCAGAATAGACCAAAAAATTCCCTAGCAAGATGTACTGATCATAGATCATCTGTCAGTTGTTGTTAATTCAAACTGTGACTCTTTATTATCTCAGGGAAAACTGAAGTCTCCTTTGTGAAGGTCCTTAGGTTATGTTATTCTTTATACCTGGAAATTTTAGGTAAGCCCATATAGAAAAGTTTTGATAAGAATTTTAATGTTACGCAAATAATTTGGTTAGTGTATTTTTTGGTAATAAAAATTCTGATCTTCAAAGTAAAGAAAGATATTCTCCCACTCGACTTTTCATAATTAGACAAAGATGATTTTTAAAGTAATTTAGTTATGTCCTTTACTTAGCTATGCTATCATCATGCTCTGAATATGATTCATCTTCCAGGGACTTTTATAAACAGATACAAAATTGGATCAGTTTACAGAATTGAGTTAGTTTAATTCATCTTAATTAGGACTCTATACGGAACTAGAAGACATGACGAAGCTCAACATTCTTGGAGCCATTGTTGGAAGCCATGATGCATAAATCAGATGCATTTTGGAATCATGTTCTGTGTGGCAAACAGAGAGACCTTGCTTCTCTCTAGTCCGCTTGTCAACTCCCCACTCCATGCCCCAGTCACCAAGGACTTTCCAACAGAAAAGTCCTTTCCATTCTCTTTACCCATTCAGTCCCTGTTCAGTTCTCTCCTTCATTACTGCAGGAACATCTTAACTATTCTCTCTCTCCCCCAATTTGCTTCTCTACCCACTTATACACCTTCCTCCACCATTCCTCCCAGCTTGCTTAAGGTTATTCTCACTTCCTCTAAAACGTATTTGTTGACTCCCCTAGTCTGAATTATATGTGAACGTCTGGGTATAACCCCTGGTCACCCTGTGCTATCTGCAGTTCTAGTCTTTCTCACATAGTACAGAAACGGTGAATGTCTCTGCTCTCCACCAGACTAGAAGCTCTTAGGTCTCAAGGATGTTACCTTCCTTGAAGGCCTATCACAATATTGGTACAAAACAGTCCCTAAATAGATATGTTGGGTGCGTGTGTGACTAAACTAGTTACTAATAAGCTAATCATCAAACAAATAAGAGAAATAGAAATACAAGAAATTAGTTATACAAGTTCCAAATCAATGAACTTTGATTTCTGTCTACTGCTTACCAAGGTTCCCAATAATTTAAGATGCAACTCCAAGTCATAGATGAATGGCAGTAAATATACTATTATGAAGCATGCTGAGCAATTAATCTCAGTTAGTTTGTACAATAGTTGTCAGCAGTATGTTAATCAACACAAAAACTTTGCAATAGGCATTGCTTGCAACTTGTTTCAACTGTGCAGAAGTTGGGAAATGGGAGCCATAAAGCTCCTGTACTCTATTATCAAACCAAAAATCACTTCTGAGAATAGAAAAAAAATCATATAAATTTCCTCCTTTTCTGCACCAAAATAGCAAGCTTCTCACTGTTTGTTCTTTTACTTAACCATGAAATTTTGATTGATCTGATAATGCTGAAATAGATTACCCAGGAATTTGATAAAACTTTCCCATGATGACCAGTCAGGTGAAATTTTTCTTCGGTTTTTCTCTTGGAAACAAAAGAAAAACAAAATTTTTCTTAAGTTGCAAATGCTTGATTCCAACTTCACCATTAGCAGATCTGTTTAATACACATGCATATTTACAGGGCGTAAAATAACAATCATGTTTGTTACCCTCAAGTTTGGTACCTCAAGGGTACCATAATAATTATGGGTATGACTTTGCATATGAAAAAGAATGACATTGCTTACTGATATCATCATTGCAAATGTGGAAAACACCTTTATATTTTCCTTATTTATGCTTGAATAGTACTCAGAATATATCTTAACCCATTCAGGCTGCAATAAGAGATCACCATAGACTGGGAGACTTATAAATAACATAAATTTATTTCTTGAAGTTATGGAGTCTGGGAAGTTCAAAATCAAGATGCCGGCAGATCCCACATTTAGTGAGAAATCACTTTCTGGTTCATAGATGGTTATCTTCTAGCTGGCACCTCACATGGCAGAAGGGGCAAAATTGCTTTCTGGGGTCTGTTTCATAAGGGCATTAATTCCATTCATAAGGGCTCTGCTCTTATGATCAAATTACCTCCCCAAAGCCCCACCTCCCCAAACCATCACATTGCAGGTTAAGAAGATTTCAACATACAAATTGTAGGTTGATGTGTTCAATCCATAATAGACTACTTCAAGAAAAAGGGTTTATACATAATATGATTTAGGTTTCGTTTGGTGGGTTGTTGTTTTGATTTATTTTCTAATGTGTTAGATATTGGTATAGTGTAATGTTCAGCTCCATTTAAGACATTCTCATCATTCCCCTTAGATTTTGTATATTGAAGATGGATTAGCTTACTGACCAAATCAGGTTCCCTTTATTCATACCTAGAATATGTGCATCTACACCGAGTAATTCAATTTTATTCCTTAAAAGCCACCTCAAAATTAGAGTGAAAAAATCAGAATCTATCAAAAGTTGCACACACCCCTACTATATTAAATGGATATTTGAGTGCTAGTGTATCTTTCTTGAAACTATTTTTCCTGAATATAATGGCCGATCCAAATGATACTTCCTATGAATAACAAACAAAGAAGGATTTTTGCAAAAGAACATTATGATCAGTTCATTTTGAACAAATGAGTAGCAGGCAGGCTTCCCATGTGTTTGTATGAGTTCAAGTTCTCTTTCGTATTAAGTACAACCACCTGGGTCCTTAGTGATAAGTACTATAAATGTGCAAATTCAGACAGTCAGTTACTCCATGATGCCAAGGGAGACAAGCTATCAACTCTTCAGTGTGATATTCCTACCCTGCTATTAGAGCATTAGACTTGGGTTGGATCACTTTCATGTGACAGTTCAGAAAATACACCAGCAAAATGTTTTTTAAACAAATTAAGTTATACTAAGTGATGGATTCAGTTCAGTTCAGTAGCTCAGCCATGTCCAACTCTTTGCGACCCCATGGATGCCATCCAACCATTTCAGCCGCTGTTGTCCCCTTCTCCCACCTTCAATATTTCCCAGCATCAGGGTCTTTTCCAAGGAGTCAGTTCTTCACATCAGGTGGCCAAAGTATTGGAGTTTCAGCTTCAGCATCAGTTCTTCCAATGAATATTCAGGACTGATTTCCTTAAGGATGGACTGCTTGGATCTCCTTGAAGTCCAAGGGATTCTCAAGTCTTTTCCAACACCACAGTTCAAAAACATCAATTCTTCGGCGCTCAGCTTTCTTTACAGTCCAACTCTCACATCCATACATAACTATTGGAAAAACCATAGCTTGATGAGATGTGCCTTTGTTGGCAAAGTAATGTCTCTGCTTTTTAATATGCTGTCTAGGTTGGTCCTAACTTTTCTTCCAAGGAGCAAGCGTCTTTTCATTTCATGGCTGCAGTCACATTCTGCAGTGATTTTGGAGCCCAGAAAAATAAAATCTTTCACTGTTTCCATTGTTTCCCCATCTATTTGCCATGAAGTGATGGGACAAGATGTCATGATCTTAGTTTTCTGAATGCTGAGTTTTAAGCCAACTTTTTCACTCTCTTCTTTCACTTTCATCAAGAGACTCTTTAGTTCTTCACTTTCTGCCATAAGGGTGGTGTCATCTGCATGTCTGAGGCAATTGATATTTCTCCTGGCAATCTTGATCCCAGCTTGAGCTTCATCTCGCCTGGTATTTCTCATGATGTACTCTGCATATAAGTTAAATAAGCAGGGTGACGATATACAGCCTTGATGTACTCATTTCCCAATTTGGAGCCAGTCTGTTTTTCCATGTCCAGTGCTAACTGTTGTTTCTTGATCTGCATACAGATTTCTCAGGAGGCAAGTCAGGTGGTCTGGTATTCCCATCTCTTGAATAATTTTCCACAGTTTGTTGTGATCCACACAGTCAAAGGCTTTGGCATAGTCAATAAAACAGAAGTAGATATTTTACTGGAACTCTCTTGCTTTTTTGATGATCCAACAGATGTTGGCAATTTGATCTCTGGTTCCTCTGCCTTTTCTAAATCCAAATTGAACATCTGGAAGTTCATGGTTCACATACTGTTGAAGACTGGCTTGGAGAATTTTGAGCATTACTTTGCTAGCCTGTGAGATAAGTGCAATTGTGCGGTAGTCTGAACATTCTTTGGTATTGCCTTTCTTGGAATTGGAATGAAAACTGACCTTTTCCAGTCCTGGGACCACTGATGAGTTTTCCAAATTTGCTGGCATATTGAGTGTAGCACTTTCACAGCATCATCGTTTAGGATTTGAAATAGCTCAACTGGAATTCCATCACCTCTACTAGCTTTGTTTGTGGTAATGTTACTTAAGGCCCACTTGACCTCACATTCTCGGATATCTGGCTCTAGGTGAGTGATCACACCATTGTGGTTATCTGGGTCATGAAGATCTTTTTTGTATAGTTCTTATGTGTATTCTTGCCACCTCTTCTAGATATCTTCTGCTTCTGTTAGGTCCATACCAGCTCTGTCCTTTATTGTGCCCATGTTTGCATGAAATGTTCCCTTGGTATCTCTAATTTTCTTGAAGAGATCTCTAGTCTTTCCCATTCTGTTGTTTTCCTCTATTTTTTGCATTGATCACTGAGAAAGGCTTTCTTAGCTCTCCTTCCTATTCTTTGGAACTGCATTCAAACGGGTATATCTTTCCTATTCACCTTTGAAACCAAGAACATATTGATTCTATTTCCACATGTAATCATTCACTACAACAGCTGCTTCATTACCACATACCTCTCACCTATGAGGACCCTAAGCCAATGGAGAATGAGTCTGCCAGTAATTTCCAATTCACCACTTACACACATACTTCACTGTACAGAGCAGAGTATCATCTGAAAGCTGTGTTCTGAGAAATGTTAATAGATGTAACTCAACCAAAAAAGAAAAACTGTGGTGTTTTTTTATTAGATAATGTTAAAAGTGAAGAAGCTCTTTAATATTTTTGAATATGAAAATGAACATATATAGAACATGTATTGTGACACTTATAGAACATGTATTGTGACACTTACTTGATCACAGGTCATTGTCTTTGAGGAAAACCTAAATACATTTCAGATAACACTGGAATGGGAATGGAATTAGAAAACACAAAAACACATGGAGTCATGAATTAAGAATAAGGACACATGTTTTTCTTCCTGCCTCTGAAACCAATTTATCAAGTTGTCATAAGCTGGGTTCTGATTTCTCTTCACATTAACTTGAGATCTTAAAAATTTCTCACTTTTTTCCAGAGGGAAAAAGAAAAAGCTGAGTAAAAGAATCTAGGTATAATTAAGATGGGCTATATAATGATAGTTTTTTGTTGTTGTTGTTGTTTTTAAGACAATTCTTCTCTTTAGGAGAGTATCATGTTAAATCTATATGTCTTTTCCAATTTTAGATGGCTGGTAATACACACAGAAGATCTTTTACTGACATGTTCCTCAGTTTCCCTCATAATTTAGTGGGTTATGAAAAATCACTTCATTTGGGAAAGATGGCACACCCACAATTGTTAGTATCACTAATCTCCACAGTATTAGTCTATTTTTCTTCTAAGAATAGTTAGTTGACCTGTTACAGTGAAGACAGTAAGTTGACTCAATAAATTAAAGCTAATGCTGTCCCAACTCCCTCTTTTATTTTGAAATACTGCTGCTATTAATAGACAAATTTCTTTGAATTAAAACTAATGTGGGGATAAACAGTGAAAAGAAAATTTATCTAAGTCTTTGACAACTGATACATTAATCTACATCATGCTTTGAAACTTGGTACATGGTGCTGTTATTGACCAATAGATTAATCAGTAGGATGTGGGTGAAACTTAAACACAATGACTGCACCTGCTTAAGCTCCCAGGAATGGTTATATTTTAACAGGCAAGGAGTTAAATTTGTTTTATTTAACATTAGTTTTGGTTACTATAGAGCCCTGCTCCTCAAATATCTATAAAAGTAAACTACTGAATATATTATAAATTATGAGAGAGATGGCCATTAGTCAGCAGTGTATTTTGACAAAATACATCCCAAATTTGTAGGAAGTTGTCTCTATTTGTATTAGCCTTTCACAGCATACTACAACTGAGAATTAACAAGGTCACCAACATTTGAAAACACACTAAGATTTTCCTGTTGGTGAATTAGATATACTTGGCACATACTTCATATTTTATCATGTAACAATATACAAATTAAACACACAAACTATAACCAGTAAACATAACTTGAATAAAAATTAAATGATGTAGAACTGATTAAAATGCTGGCAGATTTTATTAATCCAATCAGTTGTAGGTAAAGAAATAACCAAAGTGAAGTGAAGTGAAATGAAGTGAAGTCACTCAGTGGTGTCCGACTCTTTGTGACCCCTTGGACTATAGCCCACCAGGCTCCTCTGTCCATGGGATTTCCCAGGCAAGAATACTGGAGTGGGTTGGCATTTCCTTCTCCAGGAGATCTTCCCAACCCAGGGATTGAACCCAGGTCTCCCCCATTGTAGGCACATGCTTTACCATCTGAGCCACAAGGGAAGTCTCAAGAAATAAACAAAGAGATTATTAATTACACTATTTTTACTTTTCTGACCATCCGACATAGATGAAATAATTTAGAAGGGCTTCAGAGACAGTTATGATTCATTGGTTGCCAATTTTTCTAGTTACTTTTCCATGTATGTAAACAATATAAGCAGTCAATCTCAGGAATGAAGGCTCCAAATCGATTTATGGTCTCAATTTGAGAGACCTTACAAATTCCTTACAAAAGGTCCTGTGGCAGAGACATTTATTTACTCTTCAGCGAATATCCATGTGCTTTCCCACACTCCTATCCTTCAATGGTTAGGGAGCATGTGTGACAAGTCCTGGCTTACAGATTACAAGAAAAGTGTCATGGGTAATATCATACTAAAACATTCAAGAGGGACTTTCAGTTCAACCTTGATGACTTAGGTTGATATGTCAGGATATCTGTCAGCTTGGATTTTGAGTGGTGGCATGTGGCAAAGAGATTAACCAACTTGCATTGTCTACGTAATATGAGGGGAAAACAATCTTTTACTGTAATAGGCCATTGAGATTGAAAATTGCATAGTTACTTCAGCCTACCTAGACCAGTATTCCTTTTTTGTACATTCTCTAAGCATATAAGGATACAAGGCAAGATGACCCCATTAACTTTTTTTAAAAAAATTTCACTTGATATATTGAGCAGTTAGTAGTTGTCAGGCTATGTGCTAGATGCTATTGGTGTAAACATTTAATAAACAATCTCTAATGCCTGGAAGTTCATGAGCTAGTATAAATGGCAGAGACTAAAACAGACCCCATATTTTAAGATCAGTAGAAGTACACAGTGGATGCAACTGAAGGAAAAGTATCTAACCCAGACTAGAGAAAATCAGTAAAGACACCAGGTAGGGGTACCACTTGATTTGAGCCTTGAAGAAAGAGAAGGTGCTGGTTGAGTTAAGTATATGTGAAATAGAATAAGAAGCATGGTCCAACATGAATGGATAAAGAGGATGTGGTGTATATGTATATAATAGAATGCTATTCAGCCATAAAAAAAAGAATGAAATAATGTCATTTGCAGCAATATGGATGGACCTAGAGATTATCATACTAAGAGCAGCAAGAAAGCAAAAGACAAGTACCATATGATATTACTTATTTGTGGAATCTAAAATATGACACAAATGAACCTATCCACAAAATAGAAACAAACTCATAAAAAGTAGCCTTGTGGTTTGCCAATGGGGAGGGAAGTGAGGAAGGAAAGGGAGTTTGGGATTAAAAGATGCAAAATATTATATATAAAATGGATAAACAATAATGTCTTACTCTGTAGTATATCACAGGGAACTATACTCAATATCCTGTGAAAAACCATTCTGGAAAAGAGTATACAATTGTATATAACTGAATCACTTTGCTCTACAGCAAAAACTAACACAACATTACAAATCAACTATACCTCAAAAAAACAAAAAAAAAAAAAAGGGAGAAGTGTGGTCTGTATTGGGAAACTAGGATGAATTATGGGCAAGGGTTGGTGCACAGACAGATTTGACTCCCACTGTGAGAAGATAGTTTTTATTCTGAAAGCAATGAATTAAGTCACAAGCATCAAACAAGTGATCTAGAAATAAAGTTCTAGTTACTCTAGACAAGAAATTTTGCAGTTTTTCACAAAGAATGGGTCAAAATTAACTGGAAAGCTTCTTAAAAAATGAGCAAGCCAACAGATTTCCAAATCACATTCAAAATAAACTGAATCACAGCCTAACTGGTACATGGAGCCTAGAAATCCATGTTTTTAAAAAGCATACCATGTGTTATTTGTACATAGTAAAGTGTGAAAAATATTAGAACAGAAGGGAATTGAGACTAGAATCCTAGAGTTCAACCAAGTATTAAGAAAAATGAGGGCCTTCATAAAAGGAAGGTCAGCAAAAATGAGAGGAAGGCATTGTGTTCTGGGGGATTAGGAGAGAATGTTTAGATGGATAAAAAGAGAATGTGAGCTGAGTTTTCTGATATGAAACCAGATTTCTGGGTGCTATGTTGGTATGTTGGAGAACAGTGAGTAGGAGTGTTTTGAAGGAGGAAGTTGAGAATGATTTGACTATTTTAGGTTTGAGCAAAGGTCATTTATCAATGTTAGTCTTACTTCTGGAAAACATGTTCTACAATATAATAAAAAGTCTAAAATGTACTCCTTTCACATCAAACATGGTTCACCTAAAATGATATATTTAGCTTCTGGCTCTCAGAATAATTGAATACAATGGTATAAATAAATTGTTTTTATATTGAAGTTCCTTTTTTGTACCTTGGTGACATTTTTTTTTTCAATCTCAAACCTTCCCAAGATTCAGGAAGAACTCTAAATTTCTAGCCTTATTCCTAATGGATAAGAGTGTATTATACATCCAAGTGAAAATGTGTAGGATGAATGGAACAAATAGTGCAGAACAAGGATGACAGGTAGGCTAGATATCCAAAGTGGACAGTTCTCAGTATGCAGACAGTGAAAGGAGTCAGGAGAGGCTGAGCTTGCCCCAAATGTGAGTGCTCTCATTTTTGTTGCTATCAAGTCTCTCTGCACAATAAAAAGTACCCTAAATGTATGTAACACTAGATCTTTCTTTTTAATTGGTCAATAGTCTTATATACATTTATCTACATTATTCTCACGCTAGAATAAAGCTAATGTTTTCATATGGGAGTAACTCATAAACAGACTAAAAACTCAATATCTCATTACATTAATGTTTCTAACTCTGTAGAAAAATGGTTAACCACAACATAAGAGCACCCTTCCCTAATCATTCATACTTCTGTCTACCACTTATATATTCTTTGTAGGTACATTTTAATTCATGTCTATGCACAATTAATATCAGTAGTCATTTCTAGTGACTAATTAAGGCTTTATATATATAAAGTAATAAAATGAAGGGAGCTTAAGTAAGTGACTCGCAAAAATTAACCAAGCACTTTTCATACCCTCAACCAAATTTGGAATAAATGAGATAATTCTTTAAATTATTTCTCCACATTTTTCATAATAGCAAAGCTTTAATTGCTAATTCTGGGAGTATAATTTAATGAAGACTTTCTACCCTCTAATTTAAATTTTAGCCTTGGAGAGAGATCCTATGAACTCATATGACCACTATCAAGATAGCAAAATGTTTTTCATGATGTTTCTAATTTGATTTTAACAACCAATTAGACAGCCTAGAAGCTGAGAGCAAAATAAGAGGTGGGAAAATGTCAAATGACAATTTACAACTCCTGCCTAACTGAGCCATTTTTAGCTATACATATATAAATAAAATTGAGAAAAGCATTATCATTAGATGAGTTCAAAATTAGTGGTTAAAACATTCAGTTGGTTAGACAAATTGTATTGCATATGATACAGTAGAAAGATACAAAGAATCTGTAAAAGAATTTTCTATGTCCAATCATACACAAAAATAAAAGCCTAACCCTGTACTACTATTTTTAAAAGCATTTAAATACAAATGGAAAATATGGTACATAAAATAGAGAGTGGGATTCAGCCCTATCTGGGTATAGCATTAAAAAGAAAATAACAGATAAATTAGATTACATGTATGTGAATTAAATAAAACAAGAGTATCTCTAATGTAAAGAGAATAGGCTAAAAAGAAAGAGGGTTCAATGAGAAAACAAAATGATTCTTTTCCAATACAAAAATAAATAACTCAGATTGAATGACTTTTCACAATTTGGTTTTTCTTTTTCTCAGGAAAAAACAATGATACACAGTTATGTTGGCTTTTACTCAATTGGCTTTTAGCCTACTTAGATTTCTGCCAGATTTATTCGTTTAATCAATGCAATAATAAGTAATCACTAATTTTAGTAACAAACAGCATGTTTTATTTAAAAAAAACAAAGCCAAATAGCTAAAAAGAGGGGGAAACCTGTGTTGGTTTTTTCCATGGAAAAGAAATGATTTTTACTTATTTTGGTCCAAAAAGAGAGGGAGTACAATTCCTTCAGATTGCCAAGATAATTTCTCCTGAATTTAAATGAAAATCAAAATCAGAAAAGGGTATGGAAGGAGTGTTTTGTTTTCATGACATGCCAGGATTTTTTTAAATGCTGGAACATTCAGATTATATGATAAAAAGTTCACCTGTGGAGATTTTTCTTTTTCTGGATTATAGTTAAGAATTTAGAAGTCCATTGGCCACAAAAGGTAAATCGCAATTCAAAAAGAGCGCTACTGCCTTAGAAAGTAAAACGGGGCTCCATACCCTGCCCTATCTTCAAGAAAACATATGCAACAAGATATACATTCTGAGTACAGTAATCATCGGGAAGGTCATGTCCACTCTGCTATATTTAAAATGGATAACCAACAAAAACCTATTGTATACCACATGGAACTCTGCTCAATGTTATGTGCCAGCCTGGATGGGAGGGGGTGTTGGGGGACTGAATGGGTACATGTATATGTATGCCTAAGTTCCTATACTATTCACTTAAAACTGTCGAGATACTGTTAATTAGCTATACCCCAATACAAAATGTTTTTGGTGTTAAATATATAAATAAATAAAATTTTAAAAAATTAAAGTGTAGGGTCTGATCTGAGAGAACATTCCCCTCCTAGAGTTTTGATGAATGAATAAATGAAATTTCCTCAGTCATGTCTGACTCTTTGCAACCCCATGGTCTGTCCATGTAATTCTCTAGGCAAGTATACTGGAGTGGGCTGCCATTCCCTTCTCTAGGGGACCTCCCTAACTGAGGGATTGAACCTGGGTCTCCTGCACTGCAGACAGATTCTTTACCATCAGAACTACAGGGGATTTTGATGAGTTCTGATAATTCAACTTAAATTTTCGGATGATTTTACATGTCTACTTTCAAAAACATTTCTTGTATTGTTTGATAAATCCAGACTATTCCAAACATACAGACAGGCAAGTCAGTTGATGCCAAATATTTCAGTTCTCTGGCTTTGGCCACATACTTTTCGTGCTCATTTAGTTACATCGTATTATGTTTCTTGCTTCAGAAAGAATGCATGTGACCATGACCATAAAAGAACTTATCTAGAATATTCCCCTCCAGGTAAAACCTTCTAATACAGCAGATACTTTTGTTCCTAACCTTAAAATATTAACACTCAAAGTGACTACCAGAATTTCTTCATTCTTTTACTGCTGACATACTCTTCAGGGATCCTTAGATTCCTTATCAATTTGTCCCAAATTCCATGTCCTGCCCTCAAA
Organism: Dama dama; assembly: GCF_033118175.1. Lineage (NCBI taxonomy): Eukaryota > Metazoa > Chordata > Mammalia > Artiodactyla > Cervidae > Dama > Dama dama. The sequence continues at coordinate 41,742,864 of NC_083705.1, read as the reverse complement.
ATAAAAAGTTCAATATTTTCTATCCTCTTGCTCTTCCTGTTTCAGGTACTTCCTATATTTCCCAAACAGGTACTGAATCTTTTCATGAAACAACACTGCTTATGCTTCCCTTCAAGTGTGTACTACTTGATTTGCCTTTTCTTCTTCTCATGCTTTCCAAGTTCTGTGTTTTCAAAGACCAAGTTCAAATATAATCACCTCTCTGCAACCTTCCTTGGTTATCCCCAGCAAGAATTAATTCCCACTGGTAGCACAGAACTAAGAGTCTTGGGGGTAAGAGATAGGGAGAATTGAGGATATGCAGTATTTTACTTTTTATGCTATTTAGCTCATGTCCAAAAATTTTAACTGTGATATCACAGTTTATTATGCACAGAAACTAAAGTGATAGATCTTTCTCGTTGGCTTTTTACTTTGGGTTTTGCTCAAGTTTATAGGAACAATGTAACGATTATGGAAGGTTTTAATGATCTCAGTGGCTGTTCCTCATTGAGTTAAAGTATACAATGAGGTTCTCATTTAACTGTACTTCTACTTCGTGACACTTCTTGCCACTGATCCCGGTTGTGCTATTTTTTACCCATTAGTCCTCACTTCATGTCACTATTTTTACAGTTCTGACTTTTAGGGCTTGAATGTTTCCAAATACAATGTTTGGGAATTCAGAAGCATTTGTGTTCAGAAATCCCTCATCTTTAAAGATTCTCATGAACTTGGATAAAATTCCAGAACATCTTTACTAATACATCTCTTTGGAGATATGTTGTCATGCATGCTATTTTTAGATGGTTCTGTGAAAAGAGTAGACAAGTAGGTTCCAGCTTCAGTAACTCCCATGCTTTTTATGCTTTCCCAAAACTTGCCCACAAATAGCATTTTGTCATGATTTCCCCTATTCTCACTTACCCTGCAGAAATAGAAAGACATGTGACAATTTTTAAGGTTGGAAAACAGTAGAGGAAGTAGAACTCACACTTAAGGATTAGTTTTAGAACTTGCCCCTCCCTTTGTGTGTAAGACCCCTACTAGGTACAGTAGGAAGCGGTTTGGTGCTTACAAACTTAAGTGGAATTAGATTTTAAAAATAATCTAAAGCAGAGAGCCCTAGAATAGATTATTCAAAAATAGGGACTATCATTTATTAATTTCATTTTTGATTGTCAATGTCTCCTGAGGGAGGTAATTTACACATCTTTGATTCTTGTCTTGAAATAATGCATTTTTATGGTGAAATTTTGAAATCTATTTTTCAATGCCCAATTCATTATACTGACCAGACTTTAGTTTCACAAAATAATATTATTAAGCCTACAGATCTAGCTGAGGAAGAGTTTAAAAGACTTCTAATCATTTTAATCATCATTATATTCAAAACCTCTGATTTATGGAATTGAAAATAAGCATTCTGTGAAAGGCATTCCTTTGAATTTTTTAAAACTTCAACCTCATACTGTAAGAATTAACACCAACCTTACATCAAATATTTCGCTGCCATTTGCTTTGGGAGATACAGATATAGTGTTTATGGCTTCTTATTTCCTAGAAATTCATGATATACAGAGTAAAGAGATACTAAGAAGAACACATCCACAAAGAACTCTCCAGTTTCTAGTTTTGTTTTGTTTTTTTTTTTTTACACCCAAATTCCTATTCTCACTTGCAGGCAGATGCCCGCACTTCTCAGACCCAGGCAAGGTGGTGCTGCAAGAGCCTCAGCCCAACTGGAACAGAAAATATCAGTGACATTGTCTGAGCTTGGTTAAAGAAAATGAAAACACCCCAAGTACTTCAGTTAGGAAGTTAGACATGAGCAACTGAGGAGTGACCTAGCAGGAAAAGGATGCAAGCTGACCTCTAAACCTCACCCCAGGCACACTCACAATCTCCTGTAAGGCCCAGGAGAGCTCACAGATATGCTACAAAATAATCACAGAGACTTATCAAACTACTGCCCATGTGCCCTAGGCACACAGCGGATACAACTAACCACAGGGGCTTCTCCAACTGGGCACGTGTGCCCTTGATGCACAGCTATGTCCTCAAGTGACCTTAGGCAGCCAGGAGCCCATTAAGGGTTCATAAATACTCTATACATACATACATCTGATTATAACAGATACATTATGGGAAAGACAAGCACAATGGAGCCTGTTGTTATGTAACTTGCAACTGTCAATCAAAACTGTCAGTACACGCCCACCTATATGAATATGTAAAAGCCCTGTCTTTAAAACCCCCTTCCCTCCTAACTCATCATCCCCGTGCCAGTGCCTCTCTTGGCTGGGTCCACTTCTCCCTTGAGGTGCTCTTTCTGTTTTTTCTCTGCTCTTTCTGTTCTTTTTCAATAAACTTGTTTTTGCCGCAGGTAAGACCTCAGATTCTTCTTTGTGTCCATACCAAGAGCCAAGGTCCACAAAGGAAGGTCTTCTTCCACCCTCCCCCTACCCAGTAGCAGTTTCAAAACATGAATTTAACACAAGGAATTGGCTACATAGGTTTTGGAAGACTAGGAACAAAAAGAAGGAGGTGGGATCAATTCATAAATTTTCCTTTGAATGGCATTAGAGATTTCATGGGTTTGATCTTCATGATTCAAAGTGTTTGCTAACTTTCCCACCAAATAATCATCAACAGTCACTCTTGGAGATGCCTTTCTAGTAAATACTGTTCATAAATTCCAACAGAAGGTGCACTTAAAATCTTTGGTTTGATGTTTTCCAACTCTCTGACAACTTGATAAAACTTCTAGCTGCTACTGGTCTGTAACCTGGTATCCTTTCACTGTCGTTCAGAAGAAGAGATGTACCTGACCTCCAGTTTGCTGCATGTAATCTATGACAAATTGGAGTTCACACTGCTTATAAGAATGCTGTCCAAGGGAACTATACAAAGTTTCCCAGCGTTTGCTGCCAGTTTCAACATTCATTTCTTTGTCTGACTGCAACCATTGTATTCTTGAACCACATACTTCTTTACAAATAATAAGCTATTTATTTGATTTTTCATGGTATTGATATCATTACCAACTGTATCAAGAGGTCAAAGATACTGTAATTCTTCTGCTGCTTTACTTCTGACAGCTTCCAGCTCTCCAATATTGTCACTCAGTTTAATGATGTTCATAAAGTCCTCATAGTTTCAATCAGAATCACAGATCATCCATAAGATATATTGATTGATATAATCAGGACATTGAATTGATTACTAATGGGAGAAGAATTTCCCATGCAAGGATTTTCCTGACAAAGATCACATGATCTTGTTCTTGAAATCTCCAGGAGGTAGCAATAAATACAGTAAAACCTCACACAAAGCCCTTAGGAATCCTTCTTCATCTTTGAGAGAAGTGCACAGCACAGTGAAAGTGAAGTCGCTCAGTCATGTCCAACTCTTTGCAACCCTATGGACTGTAGCCCACCAGGCTCCTCTGTCCATGGGGATTCTCCAGGCAAGAATACTGGAGTGGGTTGCCATTTCCTTCTCCAAGGGACCTTCTCGACCCAGGGATCGAACCCAGGTCTCCCACATTGCAGGCAGACTCTTTACCCTCGGAGCCAGCAGGGAATGAGAAATGCCTTTTCCATTTCAGCTTCAAAGAAGGTATCTACAAGATCTTCTGCTGTACCTTTCACTTGATCATCTTTTTCTGTTTGTTGAGCTTTTCTGAGTACTTGAGATGAAAGATTTTATCCTTCCATCAGTCAGAATGCATTTTATGTGCACAAATTAGCTGAGCTGGATATGTTAAAAGACTTAGTTTCAGAGGATCAGATGATGCTGATGGAGAATCTTTTAATGGATCTCCTAAAGGAAGCATAAATTTATCTTTAGATGACCTTTCAAAAGTATCTTCTGCTGATTCAGTACAACTTCATACTTACATTTCAGACACCGGTGTTTGTAACGATCATGACAAGACATGCCCATTTATATGACATAGCTATACACTGGCACAATCTCAACAGTGAGAAGATGTGGAAAACCTACTGTTGTCATAGTGACTTTTACAACTTCAACATGAGGAAGCTACAGAATCAAAAGAAAGAAGGCATGACACCATGATGTGAGGCTGCTAAAACTACTGGGCTAGAACTCTTTAGCCTCCACCTGCTGCTGTGCTGCTAGAGTCATTTGTCACAATCACTCCTGGATTGCTGAAGAGGGGTCATGTCCATCAAAGTGGGGATCTACCAAAGGTATGACCTCTACCAGATTCCTGTGGTCAAGAATGACGCAACTCTCAAAGTAGCCACAATACTGTAATCCAATTCTTCTACCTTTTCTCACTAGTGCCTCTTATTTGCAGAATCTAATATGAATTGAATTTTCATAGGAGGCTGGTAAATGCTATCTGCAGATTTCTGTTCTACAAAAATACATAGCAGAGTCCAGAGGGAAATGGGACCTGAGAATATCCAGATACTTGTCCAGCAAGGGAGGCAATCTGCTACTCCACCCACAGTGAGTTGTTTTTCTATTAATAGTATTAGAAGTAACTGCCTGCACATCCACCACACTTCTTCAACTGGTGCTTTTTGTTTCCTGCAGCACATAGCGATGGGTCAAGTGAACAATCTCACCCGTTAAACTGACCTGATCTGGTTGGCCCACAGGGAAGAGAAGGACATCTGGGGACTTAGCACTTCAGTCCTATTGTCAACTTGTGTAATGGAAAGGAAAAGCAAAGGATAATACTAGGGAGTAAGCGTGTGCTATTGGATAGTTCTTTGAAATCTATAAATAGAACACTGCATCAGGAAACTAGTCATCTCAGTGGAAGACAATCCAATCCCTGTTCTCTTGATCTCTGGTTGATGTTCCTGCAATAACTGAACATCAGCCTAGAGGACAGAAACCAGAAAGTGTAGGAGATCAAATCATGCAGTAGGAAAATGTTTCCTTATCCTTGAGAATATTTAGCTCAGATTGCAAACCTAAATGGAGAAACTTGCTTAATTTATTTTTCTTAAACACAAAATGTGCTATATTGTGTACTGAGTCACTTCACTTATGTCTGACTCTTTGTGACCCCATGGACTGCAGCCCTCCAGGTGCCTCTATCCAAGGGATTCTCCAGGCAAGAATACTGGAGTGGGTTGCTGTGCCCTTCTCCAGGGATTGAACCTGCATCTCTTACATCTCCTGCATTGGCAGGTGAGTTCTTTACCATCAGCGCCACCTGGGAAACCCTAAATACAAAATAGCTACAAAGTAATATTTATAAATTATATACAAGGTATAAAGTAAAAACACAATAGACACCTGAATATTTTGTTTCACTCTCCCTCCCTTCCACTATTCTCAATTCTGCATTTAAACCAATTGCTTATTGTCAGAATATTACCGAGTATGTTTGTATCCCCAAATAAGGCACTTCTTTATTTTGTCCATTTTAATATTCATGTAAATGAATTATAATCTATATAATCTTGTAAAATAAACACATTTCCTCTAAAATATGTTCTGTTATTACATTTTAATCTTGCATGTAGCTATGTTTTATTCAGCAATATTCATTGCTGAGTAATATTTCTATTTCAATTTTAAATATAATGAGTGAAAATTTCATGTTTCATTTATTCTTTCAACTCTTTGTGGATTTTGCTTTTTGTTTCAATTTCTTTTAATATTCAGACAGTTCTGCTACAGAATCTGTCTTCAAATCCTAATGCAAATAAGCAGTTGTGAGTGTATCCTCAGAGATAGAATTTCTGAATAACAAATACTGCATGCATTTAATTTTAAGAATTAAAAGCAGCTTTCCAAAGTGGATGAACACACTTAAAATCCTTCCAGCTGCTTCTTCTTCTCATTAATACTTAATTTTTTCCTACTTGATTTTTTTTTCCAATGTGGTTCAGTTATTTTCAGAACTATAAAACATTTATCAGAATATTGGCCAGTATAGATTTATGACCAAATGACCTATTGAAAAATTCATACTGTGATTGTCATTAGTTTGCAACTGGAATGTATGGATTTCTGAGAGTGCTTTGGCATTCTGATAGTCAATACATACAAAATAAAATTTAAGATGTGTCTCAAAGAGAAATTTTTAAAAATTATAAATTATTGAAACAAATATTTTCATTTATTAAACATCATCCAAGGCTAGATTTTTGTGCACAGGTATTTTTACTTATAAAAGATGATAACATGGTGATGTTTAATTCACGTTTAAAGGTTGATCTTAGATGTTGTGTACAGTTATCTGGTCAAGTAAGTACACTGTCAAATAGATTACATGCAAAGAATAGGTCACAAACTCCACAGATGCTACCACCAGCTTTCAGTTTGCTAAGAGAAGCTGCATTTGTTGCTAGTTTAATGCCCTCCAGAATTATTTTAAAATTCATCAAATACATTAAAAAAGCCCATTTTATCTGTGGATTGACAGAGTTCTGAACTATATGTTAAAGTACACTGAAATAAAATATTACTTTGATAAGCTAATTATGAGGTATACTTTTATACTAAGCTTATTGAGGAATTATAATATCAACAATACTCATAAGTACATTAGCATTCATGCTACTAGATGGAGGATGAATTAGTTATTCTTGTTCAAAAAATAATTTGTAAATTTCTAAATGTACAGAGATAGGGAATATGTTGAAAAATACAGATAGATATGGGCCTGAACATATATGGGTATGAATCTGTGCTATTATTTTCAGAAATATAGAGAAACAAATGTAGATAAATTCTGTTTACTTTATTTAAGGTCTTATTTCCTTCAAATATCACAGTATAATCACAAATAGAATAAAATATCAAGTAAATCGAGGCATTAAATGTGAATCTTTTCTAATTTTCATTTGAAGTGAAGTGAAGTCGCTCAGTCGTGTCCGACTCTTTGCGACCCCATGGACTGTAGCCTATCAGGCCTCTCTGTCCATGGGATTTTCCAGGCAAGGGTACTGGAATGGGTTGATATTTCCTTCTCCAGGGGATCTTCTAGACCCAGAAATCAAACCCAGGTTTCCTGCATTGCAGGTAGACGCTTTACCCTCTGAGTCACCAGGGAAGCCCCAATTTTCATTTAATTCTTATTAAAAACTTTGTCAAGTTCAATTTAAGATCACAGAGCTTCTGTCACACTATGAGATAAACATTTTTTCATTAACCCTTTCAATACATTTAGAATATGAAGGAATAATCCTTTGGGGTGAGAAAGTAGTAAAATTTTTATGGAGGGTATAAAGGCATTTTTTCCCCGTGTCACATCTTTATTTGGCAAAGTTCCTTTCTGATAATGCAGCCACGTGAACGGAGAAACCGCAGGACATCACCCAGCCTCCCACAGAACCCTTTCCAGTAAACAAGGATCTGAAAGTCCTCCTCCTCCACTTCCTGCACTGTCATTTCATGTCATAATGGAGACAGCATGGATGGCAGGACAGTGGCCAAGCCCCTCCAAAATGCTCCCTCCTCCCTAATCACAAAGCAGTGTGAGAACTTGACTCAGGGGCTGAGAAACTCATACTGATGTGTCACTGGGTTGTAGGGAGCTGGGTGGCAAGGAAGGACTGTCTTCAAAATTTTAAACTTATTAAAAGCTTAACATTTACATAAGTTTACATAAGACTTAAGTGTTTATATACGACTCGGTCATTTCACTTCCAAACTGAAGCCATGCAAGGAAGAATGGAAGTAGAAAAACACAAAAGCTTCTGCAGACGACTCATCCAGGACATTTTCCGTTAAGGGCTGCATAGAAGTTAGCTTTAGGTGGGGACTGTGTGAGAACAAGAAAGAAGAAATTATTAAAAGCTATTTGCCCATACGACTGATTTAGCAGAAAAGGAGAAAGTGACTGTGCAGAAGACATTGGGGTGACTGGGAGACAATGGCCAAAACGATGCCAATGAGCAGGTGAGAGGGGTGAAGATCAGTGGATTTACTGAGTTGACAATGATTGGATTGTCCATCATGTCTATGTATAGAGTGCAGAAGCAGTATGCATGCAAGTGGAGCTAGATTTTGCGGAAGCAAGGAGAGTAGTTTTCATCTGTATGTCACAACAGGTTTGTGACAAAATGACCTACTGAAAAATTCATGCTATGATTGACTGTCATTAGTTTGCAAATAGAATGTATGATTCTCTGAGAATGCTTTGGCATTCTGATAGAGCCAATGCATACAAAATAAAATTTACAATGTGTCTTAAAGAGAAATTTTTATAAATTATAAATTATTGAAATAAATATTTTCATTTATTAAACATCTTCCAAGACTGAATGAGAAGAAAAAAGATGCTGAAGATTTAAGATAGACAAAAAGCTGAGAAGGATAAACCTAATGATGTAGGTAGGTGGGAAAAATTATCTTAAATATATCTTAAAATATAGTATATAAATAAAATAAAATCTTAAAAATAGTAGGCTTTCCAGAAACTGCTGAATGGCCACCCAATATTTAAGGTCATGTGTTTAAAGAAAGGTCGCTCAACACACTAGTGAGATTATCTCCAGAAAAGGCAGCTGCTCAGGTGAAGAGCTCAGGCATGGAACAGATGGGTCTTGGATTGCACTAAGGTCAACATTTTGTTTTGATAGGTATCATAGAAGCAGGAGCGTACGGGAGGAAAGATAATTTGAGAGGAGGAGATTTGGGGCTGTCCCCCGAAATTAATTTGGGTAGTCAGGGGCGTGAGGAGACAAGGTCCAGCTCAGTTCGGTTCACTCACTCAGTTGTGTCCAGCTCTTGATGGTCCATTGAGTCAGTGATGCCATCCAACCATCTCATCCTCTGTTATCCCCTTCTCCTGCCTTCAATCTTTTCCAGCATAAGGATCTTTTCCAATGAGTCAGTTCTTCACATCAGGTGGCCAAAGTAATGGAGTTTCAGCTTCACCATCAGTCCTTTTCAAAATGGAAGTATCAATGGACAAGAGATACCTGTGTGGTGGGAGAATAATTTCCAAAGCAGTTTCATAAGTGAACTCAGGGATGGAAACCACCTCTTATTTATGCCAGTGAAACAGCAAATTATTGAATGACAAAAGATGGTCAACATACAGTGAATTGTGGACTTTTTTTTAAAAACTCCTTGCTAAGATGCAAAGAATTCAAAGTGACTTAATAGTACAGTTGGTACAGGAAGGTATTTTCCAAAAGAGTGTTGCTCCTATGGTTAACTAGGAAAAACTAAGACAAACTGCTCTCCATTCAGGCAAATAGAGGAACAGGGAAGATCTGCTGTTGTGTATCAGTGTGCATCTGCTGTGATAGCTGGAAAGCTTTAGCTTTGAATCTAAACAGTACTACATATATTTCTCTTACACTGAGTAACTTCAGAAATAAGAAGGTCAAGTATTCAGTATGGCTCATTTTTCTTCTTGTTCTGAACTTGGCAAAACTTTGCAAAATTCAGAGCTCCTGTTGAATTCTCAAGGGCACTGGAGTCTTGGCTCAGATGCGTGAGCAAAATGGGAAATGGCCCCTTTGTCCTTTGATCACATAAATTCAAACCAAATAAGGGCCAAGCTGGAACAGACTGGGTGTGCAAACTTCCAAAGAGAGACCACAACATGCATAGAGCCATGCCGCTTCAGCATTTCCCCCATTCCTCAAAAGTAGGAAGCCTGATGAATCAGTGGTGATTCTACTCAGTTCAAGTCATTCTTTCCGTGCACCCATGATTACATTCTAATTAAAAAGGAAAGTTTTGGGAGCTTAGCTTTTGGAGTAAAAGACTTTAGGAATGGTGAGGTCTTTATAAAGTATTAAATCAAAAATGCAAGACTTTTTTTTTTCCTAATGAATTATTTTTTTAATCTTTTTATTTTATTTTTAATTACTTTATTTTAATTGGAGGCTAATTACTTTACAGTATTGTAGTGGCTAATGTGGAGCTATTTATCTCAGGGTGAGGACAGTTGAAACTCACCTTTATTTATCTAAAGTTGTATGAAATCACATATAAGTAATTATTCCTCCCTCTATTAGACTGCAAGGAGATCCAACCAGTCCATCCTAAAGGAGATCAGTCCTGGTGTTCATTGGAGGGACTGATGCTGAGGCTGAAACTCCAGTACTTTGGTCACCTCATGCGAAGAGTTGACTCATTGGAAAAGACCCTGATGATGGGAGGGATTGGGGGCAGGAGGAGAAGGGGATGGCAGAGGATGAGATGGCTGGATGGCATCACCGACTCGATAGACATGAGTTTGAGTAAACTCTGGGAGTTGGTGATGGACAGGGAGGCCTGGCGTGCTGCAATTCATGGGGTCACAAAGAGTCGGACATGACTGAGCGACTGAACTGAACTAAACTGAACTAATGGTCACTACCTCAACTTCCAACCGTGTGTTTAATATGCTGTTAGCTTTCTATTCCTTGATTCTTATTTCACTACCACCATAATCTACCTCTCCTTACAGTTAAAATCTTTCAATAGCTCTCATTGCTATAGAAAATAATACAAAATGTTTTTAGCCTGGTATTAGAGGATAACCCATTGAGTCAAAATCTATGACAATATTTACAATGTGTATGCAATGTTCTAAGAAATGCTATGATGGGTGAGATAGGTAAAGTCTCTGTGTTTACATTATAAGAGGAACAGGACGAATGGAGGAGAACATTTCAATAAAATTAAAGACCTATTTGTTGTTGTTATTTAATTGCTGAGTCGTGTCTGACTCTTTTGTGACCCCATGGACTGTAGCCCACCATGCTACATTCTTCCATGGAATTTCCCAGGCAAGAATACTGGAGCAGATTGCCATTTCCTTCTCCAGGGGATCTTCCCGACCCAGGGATCGAACCTGCATCTCCTGCACTGGCGGGTGGATTCTTTACCACTTGTACCACCAGGAAAGCCCTAGAGTTTTATAGCACCATTAGAAAGGGGTAATGCATGTCATCTCATTTAATCTTTAAAACAATCTCATAAAAAAGAGGCAATCTTGTCTCCATTTTACAGTTAAGAAACCTGAGGCTCAGATTAAGTAACTTGCCAATATTCACTCAACCAGCAAGAGATGCGGCCAGTGTGAATATATCGCTACTTGGCTTCACAGGCCTTAACCACTAAGTCTATTCCTTCCAGTACAAGTCTTCTAAGTCTATGCTTTCCTGATTGTATTCAGGCATGTACAAAATTTCACCTTTACTATTTGCAGCACCAAACACAAATGTGCCCAGAATAAAGAAATGTTAATGTTTTAAATGGCTTATTTTGGATAACTGGATATAAAGAGTCTCTGAGAAACATTGCATTTTCTTTTTCTTGGTGATTTTCATATTCTCATACAGATTGTGTATTCTTCATATAAGTGATTTTTCTTGCTTGTTTGTTTTGTTGATTCAATGACTGTTCTAAATCCTGGGAATCCTGAGAAACCAAGTACATTTTCCATTTTAAAATAAAAACCACAATATGTTAAACTTACTGAAATGGTAGAAATCTTATACTAAATATAACTTTTGAAATTCATAAATAATTCTGTCACTGTATTTGTTTACGACATTTATTCAAGAGTTAAATATCAATCAAAGTTGCAACTAACTTTAGATTTACAGAGATGAAAACTGTAGTCTACCAAAAAAATAACCAAATAAGAACTTGATATGGGTTGTTTAAAACTGGTTCAATCTTGAAAACTCCCAAGTTGGAAAATGATTCATAGCTCTATGCTTTGGAGAAAAAAAATAAATGGACATCGTCATTTTGTTATGTAGGGCATATTTTTAAATTTCTCCATCTTCTCTTCATAAAAACCATCTCAAAGTTCTCTAGCATTTCATTCTCAAAGCTATCTTGCCAATCTGACAGTTACAAACTATATTTGTAACTAAAATAATAATGCATGCTGCTAAGTCGCTTCAGTCGTGTCCGACTCTGTGTGACCCCATAGATGTAAGCCCACCAGGCTTCTCCATCCCTGGGATTCTCCAGGCAAGAACACTAGAGTGGGTTGGCATTTCCTTCTCCGATGCATGAAAGTGAAAAGTGAAAGTGAAGTTGCTCAGTCGTGTCCGACTCTTAGCGACCCCGTGGACTGCAGCCTACCAGGCTCCTCCATCCATGGGATTTTCCAGGCAAGAGTACTGGAGTGGGGTGCCATTGCCTTCTCCGAAAATAATAATGCATAGGACCGATTAAGTCAGAAAACAAAATGGAAAAGCACCTTTCAATATCTTTCTTTACCCATAAGCACACTTCTGGCCTACCCTATATCTTCACCAGTGTAACCGGCCACAAGTATTTCTGCGTCCTTTTGTTAGAGATGTTATTAAGATAACATGCAGATTCAAGGGGAGAAACACGCTCTTCTCTGCTTGATAAGGAAAGAACTGTTTGGTTTGGTTTTATTAGGTTTTCATTTAGACTCATGAAATAGATTTTACCTTAAGATGGTAAGTTTTAAAAAAGAGGCACATTAAGCAACTGGCTGAGACACCAGTACTTAGGTTAACCTGACAGTACTCTTTGTATCAGAATTTATTGTATTAAATCAAAATGATAACAAGGAAGAAATAAAGATCGTGAAGTAGGAAGATGCTGAACTCATCTCCTGCCATGAACACTTCAAAAGTACATCTGTATACGGAGCAATTTTCACTGAAAGCAAACCGCTTTCACTGAAAGCAAATTGTTTTTCCAACAGTCTGGTGGAAAAACTCTTAGACAACCAAGGCTGTAACAAAGATTCACACACAGTCAGGTCAGAAGCGAAGGGAAGGAACTGGGTCAGGACCCATGCCCCTAGGAGGGACACGGAGCAGGAAGGAGATTACCTGGGCTGGGAGATCCTCCCTGGGGAGTGAGCAGTTCCAGCCAGCCTTGGGATTGGAAACCAGGAGGATGAGTCCCCTTAGCCGGTTTGCAAACCAGTGGGCCCGACTGATAGCAGGGTTATAAGAAATCTAGACTGCTCGTGAAGAGTACATGCACACTTGCTTACTCCAGAAACAAAGTGGAGGAAGCAAACAGAAACTGCTTAGGACTCTGACTGATTTCTCAGGAGAGCCCCAGCACGTGCCCCCAGACCAGGCCCACTGCCCACCCCGGCCCCAGCTCCAGCACGCTCCCCCTAGAGCAGAGGTGCTAATGCTGCAAGTAGCGAGGACACACCAACAGAGAACAGAACCAGCTTGGACTCAACCCTCAGGGCTTTTGCCCCAGCAGCTTGGTACCTGAACACATCTCCCCCTCCCCAGTAACGTGGTATTGGCCACTGAGCCAAGGAGAAGCCTTGGCTGAGGCTTTAGTCCTTCCATATGCATTTGCATCTCCTAGCAACGTGATAGCTGAAAGCACACCTATGGGAAGACAGATTAGTGCTCCCTTACGATCCAGCTCTTCCTCCAAAGCCACTGGGCACATGCAGACTGTAGAGGGTCAATGCCACACAAGGATTCCCCTTCAAGACGAAGAGAGGTAACTGTGTCACCTAACATCACAGAAGCAGAGAAAGCTAAGCAATATGAGACGACAGATGAATTCATTTCAAACTAAAAGAATAAAGGAAAAAAAACAACTAATGAAACAGAAATAAATGACTTACCAGATAAAGAGTTCAAAACATTAATAATATTGGGTTGCCAAAAAGTTCTTTGAATTTTTCTGTCCCATTTTAAGGAATAACTTGAACGAACCTTTTGCCAAATTCAATAAGACTGCTAGCTTAACCAGGGAAAAGAATAGATGAACACAGCAAGAATTTTAACAAGGAACTAGAAAATTCAAAAAAGAACCAGTCAGAACTGAAGAATACAATAATTGAAATGAAAGACATGACAAAAGGTGTTAAGAGCAAATAAGGTGATACAGAAGAAAGCATAAGTGACCTGAAAGACAGAATAATGGAAATCATCAAATCAGAACAGCCCAAAGAAATACAAATTTTAAAATGAGAACAGTTCAAGGGACTTTGAGACATCAAGTGAGCCAACAACAAGTTATAGGGCTCCCAGAAGGAAAAGAGAGAGAGGAAAGAGTCAACAAAATATTTGCTGAAATTACAGCTGAAAATGTCCCAAACCTGAAGAAGGAAACATATATGCAAGTACAGGAATCACAGACTCCCAAACAAAGAGATCCACACCAAGATGTGTCATAATTAAAATGGCCAAAGTTAAAGAGAGAATTCTAAAGGCAGCAAAAGAAAAACAAAAAATCATATCAAGGGAACTCTCATTAGGCTATTAGCCAATTTTATGGAGAAACTTGGCCAACCAGAAGGGAGTGGCATTTTAATACATGAGCTGAATGGAATAAATCAGTAACATAGGATACCCAGCAAGATTATCATTTAAAATTGAAAGATAGATAAATATCTTCTCAGAAAAGCAAAAGCTAGGAGTTCACCAAGACTAAACTTACCTTAAAGAAATGTTAAAGGATCTTTTGCAAGTGAAATAGAGAAAGGCCACAGCAAGAAGTCAGAATCTATAGGAAAGGAAAATCCCAGTAATAAATGCAAATATATAGTGAAGATAATAACAACAATTGACATGGTAATTATAGCAATGACATGATAAGAAGAGGACCATAGTTTCCTCTACTCATTCTCTGACTCTGTCCTATTCCCTGGCTTCTTCTTCTTCATATACATATTCTACTTAGCACGGATTGCTAGGAAGACTTTCACAGACCGTGTAACTCTGAGGCTTTTATTTTGAGATTCATAAACAGACTAAGAAAGATCCAGAGTCCTCTCTGAAATTGAATGATATTTGTTTATATATAGGTATGTTCATTTTTCTGGAAATGGAAGTCCATTCTCTATGTTCCAATAATTAAGAACAAAATTCTAAACCAACATATACTTATTCTATAAATGAGGCAACTGAAGTCCAGAGAAATGGACTTCAGGTCCAGAAATGAGATTCAGGTCAAGTATTACACTGTGTTGATCTGAAAGCTTTTACCTACATCATTAAATTTAGGTTAAGTATTTTTAAAAATGTGTTTTTGCCTCAAACATCACACTTGGTTTAAGTATATCTTATGTAAAAAGAATGATGAAATGGAATTTTAATATAGAGTGAAGAGGTACTAATGTACCTGAGAATGGATAGGTGAAATAAGATGTTACTCAGATTTCTGAAACTGACACCTATTATTTTCTCAGAAATTTCTTTAAGACATAATGCTGTTTTAAAGCTTTAGGAGATGATAGAAGAAAACAGAAAAAATATTCTTGAAGGATGTTAAAGGACAGGTTGCGCTATTTTGTGCCCTGAGTTACCCAGTCCAGAAATTCGTGAGTCACCTTCTATCCTATGCTCTTCCTCACATGCCAGTTGGTTCCACCACTTTAATCTCTCTCTCCTGGGTTTGTCTTCCCTTTGTCTGTCAATACCTTAATGCATGGCATCCTTATTTTCACCTGGACTACAGAAACAACATCCTGACTGAGTCTGTGTTTTGTTTTGTTGCTCTAAATCTGCCCATGCTCCCCCATCTCTCCATTCATTCACTCTTATATATTGTCAAAGTTCTGCTTTTAAGACTGAACTCACATTCTTTTATATAGCTCTTTCCTGGACAGTCCATTCTCTTACCACATTTCCAAAACAATCCTTCCTACAAGGATTTCGGACACCTACTGATATTAATAAACTTGCTGTACTTTTTCAGGTCTCTGCATCTTGTTTTACCCTATTTCTTTGCTAGAAATCATCACCCCAGCCCTCCCTCCCATAAAGCCTCAACTCAGGCATTTTCAAATTTAAGAAGTCTTTCAGGACACATCTCCTACTCTTGCCTTATGGTGCTGCTGATTCAGACTTAGGTGCCTCTTCTCTGAAATTCAATGACCTCTCCATCAGAGCATCACTTGTACAATGAAGACTCTGATTCTCACGCCATGTCCCCAGGCACACTAATTTTCTTCATATAGTTATCATACCCTGCTTATCTTCATAACCCTGAAGCACACAATTAAACAAAACAGATGAACAAAATTGAAAAATGTTCAATTTAAATTTGCATCAATTCTCTTTATCTTTGCATCAAAGCCATAAAGCTGATTATATATTTTATTCAATTGGCCCCAATCAGTGTTTTTTTGAAAGTTTAAGGGGATACAGTCTTTTAAATAATAGCCAGTGTTAATAGTTAGTATTTATAGTGTGCTTCCTATGAATCCAGGAACAATACCAACTATTTTACAACCATTATGTCTTTTTAACCTTGAAACATAGCCTTATTTTATGGAGATGAAGACTGAGGCCCAGGGTATTCAAATGAATTAATTTCTCAAGGTTATCTAATCACAAAATGCAAAATGAGAACTTAACCACAGTTTAGCTGATGTCCTGAAATGCTATACCGCATATGGAATACCTAGAAGAAATTATGAAGAAGAATTTAACTACAAATATCTGACCTCTTTCCCTATGCAGTAAAATTCCACTCTAAATGTCTATTCAATTCTTTTCACATATTAAAAACAAGCCCAGAGAATGCACCTATTTAGTTCTGTGATGAGCTCATACATTATTTCATCTTGGCAACAATTTAAAATCAAAAGGTAGCAATATAAATAACACATTAAACAGCATACATAACAGTGGAAACAAATAGATGTTTATAGAGAATACCATGGCATCATAAGCTTTTCAGAGAACCATCAGAGTGACAGTTTAATTCTTAAGACTTTTGGACTATATGTAGATTAGGAAAATGTGGGTACTCATTTTGCATATGGGAACAAACATTAAGGCCCAGAAAGGCTGAGTGCCTTTGTAAGGGTGATTGCATAATTTGCCTTTGTAAGGGTGATTGCATAATTTGTAAGAGTGAAGTCTACAACTAATGTCTCCTGGATTACAGTCCACTATTGGTTAGCTTTGAGAGAATAGGAAGATAAGACCTCCTCACCCTTTAAAATAACAGCCTCAAAAAAAAGAAAGAAAGAAAGAAACAAGAAAACACTCTTTGCAGCCCATCCCCTTTGACATGCAGAAACCATTCTGCAAGTCATTCCATTCCTGTCAAACCACACCCCTCCAAAAGCTGCCCCCAACTCTCACTCCCCTCTCCCCACCCCAGAATCTCAGGAATTCATTCCTTAAATTGTGTGTGAAGCTTTGGAAAGCTAAATGGTTAGAACACAGAGTGTCCAGTGTAGCACATTAATATTTTCAAGTTCAACCATATGTATTTGAAGTGTTTATAAATCGAGCTGGCATGTGGCATTTGTTAGGAAAGTAACTCAGCTTTTAAAATGCCTGCCAGCCCTGTGGCAAGGCAAGTTACACCCACTTAATGAGAAATGTAGCCCTTAGCTTCTCTCCAAGCTAGTCAGACACCGCATGCTGCCGTGCATCTACCAAAAGAATATTAACAAAGGGCTGACATGTGCATGATTTGCATTCTAATTCCGATTACAAAATAGAGCTGTGATACCAGAAAGCTGATTGATGACCCTTAAGTCAAAAACAGCTGCTTAGGTGGGTCTCCTGACATCTTGGGGAACTTTTTTTCTTTATTATATCCCATGTTTATATTTTTATGATGTACATAGGATCATAGGATCCTGTTTCAATGCCCCATGGAGAACTGATTTGTAGGTCACACTATACGGGCTCCAAAATAAATCTCTACATGCTTGATTGTTAAAACATAAGGCAAGAAATAAAATAGAGATGTAAGTGAAAATTACATATATTTTTTTCATGCCACTATTGCTTTCTATGCTTTTAATTGTTTGGGGTTGTTTTTCAGTTGCTAAGTCATGTCGAACTCTGTGACTCCATGGACTACAGCACACCAGGTTTCCTTGTCTTTCACCATCTCCTAGAGTTGGCTCAAATTCACCTCCATTGAGTTGGTGATGCCATTCAACCCCTTTATCCTACGTCGCCCCCTTCTCCTCCTGCCTTAAACTCTCCCAGTATCAGGGTCTTTTCCAATGAGTTGGCTCTTTGAGTCAGGTGGCCAAAGTAATGGAGCTTCAGCTTAAGCATCAGTCCTTCCAATGAATATTTCCTTTAGGATTATCTGCTTATTTATTTATTTATTGAAGGATAATTGCTTTACAGAATTTTGTTGTTTTCTGTCAAACCTCAACATGAATCAACCACAGGTATATACCCATTTGAACCTCCCTCCCATCTCCCTCCCCATCCCACCCCTCTTGATACAGAGCCCCTGTTTGAGTTTCCTGAGCCATATAGCAAATTTCCATTGGCTAACTATTTTACATGTGGTAATATAAGTTTCCGTGGTACTCTTTCCATACATCTCTCCCTCTCCTCCCCTCTCCCCATGTCCATAAGTCTATTCTCTATGTTTGTTTCTCCATTGCCGCCCTGTAAATAAATTCTTCAGTACCATTCTTCTAGTTTGATCTCCTTGTAGTCCAAGGGACTCTTAAAAATTCTTCTCCAGCACTACAATTCAAAAGCATCAATTCTTTGCTGCTCAGCCTTCTTTATAGTCCAACTCTTACATCTGTACATGACTACGGGAAAAACCATGACTTTGACTACTTTGTCGGCAAAGGAATGTCTCTGTCTTTTAATATGCTGTCTAGGCTTGTCATCACTTTCCTTCCAAGGAGCAAGCATTTTTTAATTTCATGGCTGCAGTCACTGTCCACAGTGACTTTGAAGCCCTCTAAAATAAAATCTGTCACTGTTTCCACCTTTTTCCCCATCTATTTGCCATTGTTTGGGGGTACAAAATGAATATTCAAAAAAACTAGTACAGGTTGGCAGAGAACGTACGTGTGCTACAGTTTTTCCCAATAATGGGATCTCAGTACATTTGGTGTCTGCTTATTTTGAGATCTTAAACCTTACCAAGGTGTTTTCAGAACTGGTAAGTGCCTTCGTATCTCTTACTATCCCCGCAAGACGTGAACTCTCCAGCAGTTGGCAGCTGTAAATTTTCCTCAGAAGAAGCATGATTTGTCTTTGGGGTTGTACCTATGATGAAATAGTCAAGAATTTTTATAGCAGGGATAAGAAGCTAACAAAACACAAAAGTCACATTCTCATTTTCAATTATGTTTTTGACACAGCAGAAGTTTCCCAAAGGGGCAGCAGTTTAATCTTAATCTGACAAGTTTTGAATAATAGCATGAAGTTTGGAGGAAAAACAGAAATGAATGTTGAAACTGAGGAAATTCTCTCTCTAAGATTGTATTTGATTTGCTCTCTTCTCTACAGAGATGTCTTAATTATGTGATATTTTGTAAATATCTTGTTCCCAAATCAGGTAAGGTGAAGAAAATTTTAAATTGAGCAAAAATTTACATTCTCAGAGAATTTTTTAAAAGTCTTTGAAAATGAATATGCCCTCTTCCAAAGTACCCAGTATTTACCTAAAACAGTATTTTGTCTTATTCTAGTTATAAGTATGGTACACAGAGGAGACTAGACATTAGTCTAATGCAGAGACAATATAAATAAGTTGCATGAAAATGGCCTCTCTCATTCTTATGCAAAATCAGCAGGTTTTCCAAAAAGACTGGCTTTGTCTGGTAGTCCCAATTCTATTAACTGCAACCTGGTTGGTAGGATCTGTTCTCATCCTTCCTCACCTGGCCACAGAAATTATTTTTGTACTATAAGATGATTGTCTATGTTTAATTTAGCATTTTGTCGTTTACCTGTGTCTCTTATGTTAAGCACATAAATTTTGAACCCCCCAAACTACCGTTAAATAACCACATACATACTGACTTGCTTCCCCCAAAAGGGAAACCCAAGGGACTATTAGAGATCACAACATTTAATAAATTATGGTTAAATCAAAATTCCCTTTCAAGTTCACAGAGTATAAATGGTTCTTTTAAGTACAGAAGAGTTACTTCTTCCTCCAGTAGGCAGGGAAAAAGGAGAGGAGAGGGAGGAGGAAAGGGGAAAAAGCAGCAAAGGAAGAAGTGATGGAGAAAAGTAAAGATCATATGTGAAGCCACTAGGTCAGGAACTTACTAATTTATCTTAAAAATTTTCATTATTAGTGTTTGTGCTTTAGAGATGAGGCAACTGAGCTTCTATGAGGTTAAATAACCAGCTGAGCCAGAATTTTATTTCAAAGGCCATAAATGCTCTTGTGAGAACATGAGAGTTGACCTTTCTTGAATTACCTGAAATCAAAAAAGTTGCTTTGCCTTTTCATACTGCTTTGCCTATTCATATTGGCATATTGCTTTGCCTTTTCATACTGGCAAACAGTTCATGTAAAGAACAGAAAAATTTGGGTATGAAAAATGGATATCTATTTTTTTTTTTACATTTCACATTTAAGTGATACTATATATTTGTCTTTGTCTAGTTTATTTCACTTAGTATGATAATCTCTGGGTCCATCATGTTGCTGCAAATGGCATTATTTCATTTTTTATGGCTGAGTGATATTCTACCATATAAATATACCATTGTGTAAACATTCAATTGTATAAATATACATCTCTATTCATTCATCTGTCAATGAACACTTAGGCTGCTTCCATGTCATGGCTATTGTAAATAGTGATGCAATGCATATTGGGGTGCCTGTATCTTTTCAAATTATGCTTTTTCTCCAGATATACGCCCAGAAGTGGGATTTCAGGATCATATGGTAGCTCTATTTTTAGTTTTTTAAGGAACCTCCATGCTATTCACCACAGTGTCTGTACCAATTTACACTTCCACCAGGAATATAAGAGGGCTCTCTTTTCTCCACATTCTCTCCAGCATTTATTGTTTTAGACTTTTTGATGCTGGACATTCTGACCAGTGTGAGGTGATCCTCTGAACTTACATATGAAACAGAAATAGACCCACAGACATTGAAAGCAAACTTGGTTGTCAAAAGTGGAAAGGGCATGGGAGGGATAAATTAGGAGTTGGGGATTTACACATACATGACACTGTATAAAATGGATAACCAACAAGGACATACTGTATAGAACAGAGAACTATATTCAATATTTTGTAACAGCCTATGAAAGAAGAGAAGCTGATAAAAAATAGATGTATGTCCATATAACTGAATCTCTTGGCTGAACAACGGAAACTAATACAGCACCGCAAATCAGCTACACTTCACAGGGAGCTCAGCTTGGTGCTCTGTGATGACCTGGAGGTGTGGGGGGAGGGGGGGTTGTTGGGAGGGTGGTCCACGAGGGAGGGCATATATGTGTGCACATAGCTGATGCACTTCGTTGTACAGAAGAAACTAACACAATACTGTAAAGCAATGATACTCCAATTTAAAAAAAAATAGAAAAGGATAAAAAAGTTTTGAAGAAAATGGGGGAAACTCTTCCTTTTTAAGACCTGCCCATATGCCTCTCTAGGTCTTCTTTATATTGCTTGTCCTTATGCTTTCTTTGTTTAAACACTTTAGCCCAGAAATAAATCTCCTATAATTTTTCGTATTACTGGCCAATTTTCATATTCTGTCCCCATATATTCTACCTTCTCTAGCACTCCAGAATCCTTTATTATCTGAGCTTAAGAGAGTAAAGTTTTGCTCCTTTTCTCTACAAAACTTCAATTCTCATTGTTCCATTTCTCTCTCCTCTCCATTTACCACCTGCCTGGACAAAAACAAAGGAAACCTCAAGGAAGAATTTTTTCCTACATAACTCATGGTATCATTTCTAAAACTGTTGACACACAATACATTTTAATCTATCAACCGTATCCTTTCCAAGAATACATAAGTGATTTTTTGCAGTAGTAACTTGTTTGGGTTCCCCTTATAAAAGCCAGACTTCATTTATTCAGCAATATCTACATATTATATGCTAGGTAGTATTTTAAGTACTGTAGATTTAACAGTAAAGGAACCGAGAGAGACCCTCCTCTATTAAACAAAGTGAAGAACAACAAAAGCTCTAAATATTAAAACAAGTCATAGTAATGGAATCTCCTATAGTTTACCAAGATGACATAATTTTGCTATACTCAAGAATCCTGGGGAATTAATAATTTATGCCTACAACTGAAAAATCATATTTGTCCCGTGAAGTTCATTCCTCTTGTAGCTGCAAGTGAAAAACTAGAAGCAGTGAAAGACATATTTAACTACAGTAAAAATGATAGATCTTTCACTTATTTTTAACATAAACACAGGCGCTTGATGTAGGGGATAGAATGCACAGTCTAGAGTGGAGAGTTTTCAGAAGGCTTAGTAGGATGCTTCTGAAATATTATACTAAAACTGTCTACTTAT
The DNA here is from genome assembly GCF_033118175.1 of Dama dama. NCBI lineage: Eukaryota > Metazoa > Chordata > Mammalia > Artiodactyla > Cervidae > Dama > Dama dama. The sequence continues at coordinate 41,720,730 of NC_083705.1, read as the reverse complement.
GAGTGTTATTTATTTGAACTTGGATGAACAATAAACCAAGAGTTTGCTTTCCTCATCTGTAAAAGGACAACTTTGGAGCGGATTATAATAACTTAAAATTATAAATTGTTTCACTATTTACAGAGCATCTTCACATTCATTCAGTTCAGTTCAGTCGCTCAGTCATGTCTGACTCTTTCAGGCCCCATGGACCGCAGCACACCAGACCTCCCTGTCCATCACCAACTCCGAGTTTACACAGACTCATGTCCATTGAGTTGATGATGCCATCCAACCATCTTATCCTCTGTCATCCCCTTCTCCTCCTATCTTCAATCTTTCCCAGCATCAGCGTCTTTTCAAATGAGTCAGTTCTCCACATCAGGTGGCCAAAGTATTGGAGTTTCAGCTTCAACATCAGTCCTTCCAATGAATATTCAGGACTGACTTCCTTTAGGATGAACTGGTTGGATCTCCTTGCTGTCCAAGGGACTCTCAAGAGTCTTTTCCATGCCACAGTTCAAAAGCATCAATTCTTCAGCGTTCACCTTTCTTTAGTCCAACTCTCACATCCATGCATGACTACTGGAAAAACCATAGCCTTGACTAGATGGACTTTTGTGAGCAAAGTAATGTCTCTGCTTTTTAATATGCCATCTAGGTTGGTCATAACTTTTCTTCCAAGAAGTAAGCATGACATTCATTACCTTCTCGCATTTCCACAATAAAGTGTTATGTTAGAAAAACAGAAACTGAATTTCTATTGTATACATGCAGAAAATTAAACTCAGAAAATACATGAAAGGTCACATTGGTAGGAACTGGTGAAACCAGAACCCAAATCCAGGTTTTCTAACTCCTCATCCACTACTTTCACTTTTCACTACCAAATTATCTAGAAGCTATAAAACATGTGAATTTTTAGGTTTTACACCTTCAGCATATTCTAGAAACACACTTTTTTTAAACTTAAAAATCAAGTAAAGATTTATCAAACAAAAGACTCTTAGAAATCATCCTAATTGTCACATTTTTTTCATACTTGTACAAGGACCATCGAAGATTACAATTGGAGGAACTCCAATCTAGAAAGATTTCAAGGAGTACTTCGGGGAGTAATTTATGTGAAGAGGTGACGGACGGGGAATGATGGAGGTCAAAAGTGACCTTTCCTACTCACAAACATTGCAGATAATACAGTGAAAGACAGGGAATTCATCAAATACATGACAAAATTTGGACCTCATACTATTACAAATTTCCTAATGGCTTTGAAACCTAAACTATTGGTATAGTTTTCCCTTTTTATAATAGAGCATTAAATTGCCCACTTGCAATCACTAATTCTACTCCTGGTAGCTCAGCTGGTAAAGAATCCACCTGCAATGCAGGATTCATTCCTAGGTCAGGAAGATCCCTGGAGAAGGGATAGGCTACCCACTCCAGTATTCTTGGGCTTCCCTGGTGGCTCAGATGGTAAAGAATCTGCCTGCAATGTGGGAGACCTGGGTTCGAGCCTTGGGTTGGGAAGATCTCCAGGAGAAGGGATAGGCTACCCATGCCATATTTCTTGCCTAGAGAATTCCGTGGACAGAGGTGCCTGAAGGGCTACAGTCCATGGGGCCACAAAGAGTCGGACATGACTGAGTGATTTTCACCGCATTACACTACTGTTCTAGCAAGGTAGCAAGGTAGATATAGGAATTAGAAGCTTTAGGGAAAAACACTGTCTAGGGCATTCCTTTGGAAATTCTACAGTTGTTTAGTTAGCTCTTTTTGCTGTCTGACAAGATCTTTAGCAGATGAATGGATAAGGAAGCTGTGGTACATATACACCATGGAATATTACTCAGCCGTTAAAAAGAATTCATTTGAACCAGTCCTAATGAGATGGATGAAGCTGGAGCCCCTTATACAGAGTGAAGTAAGCCAGAAAGATAAAGAACATTACAGCATACTATCACATATATATGGAATTTAGAAAGATGGTAACGATAACCCTATATGCAAAACAGAAAAAGAGACACAGAAATACAGAACAGACTTTTGAACTCTGTGGGAGAATGTGAGGGTGGGATATTTCAAAAGAACAGCATGTATACTATCTGTGGTGAAACAGATCACCAGCCCAGGTGGGATGCATGAGACAAGTGCTCCAGCCTGGTGCACTGGGAGGACTCGGGGGAATCGGGTGGAGAGGGAGGTGGGAGGGGGGATCGGGATTGGGAATACATGTAAATCCATGGCTGATTCATATCAATGTATGACAAAACCCACTGAAATGTTGTGAAGTGATTGGCCTCCAACTAATAAAAAAAAAAAGATTTAAAAAAAAAAAAAAAAAAAAAACAAGAAAGGAGCATCTCAAAATCTCAAATAGTAACAAATAGTAACTCTCTGTGGATTAGCAGACTTGGCTTCTGTGGAGGTTACATTTGGGATGAAGTATCTCCTGCCTACACCATGTATTCCTTTTACCAAAAAGAAAAAAAAAGTAATATTTCCAACTACCTGTCACTTGAACCACAGAAGGTTTCCTACTTACAAAGGAAATGATACCTATTTTAATAGAAAACTCTATGCATCACCAAAACTGGATCTCAGTTTATAGAGTTCTGGGCAAACTGTCTTACCTTGCAACATCCTACCATTCATCACTACCACTGTTGATGGTCACAAATTAATTCTTGGACTTGCATTCATTGGATATATAATCTCTTATTTTGGTGGCATCAAAGATTTGTTTTATTGTTTTATCATTTCTGTAGAACTATAAGACTTTCACTCAAAATGGACATTGACCACTTAGTTATTGGTCAGTCCAACTACATGAAGCAATTCTGGCTGCTATCCTCTTCATATTGATCCAAGCCCACATAGCCCATCTAAACCAATGACTGCTGCTCCATGTCACACTAAGAGAGTGTGGGATGGAATATTTTCTAAGGTTGGCAATAAGAATAAGTTTCAAAGTCTCCAGGTGAACTTCAAAGTCGAAGACCTTATAATCAGTATCTCTCTTTCAACCCCTGCCAGCCTCCAAACAATTCCACCCTCTAAGATCCTATCACTCTCTTCAACTACATGGCTCACGCTTTCACAAAACATAAGGAAGTAGTATGATTTCCAACATCTATTGATTTCTGCCCTGAAATATTCTTGAGAATATTTATTTTGTTTATTCCAGAAAATAAAAACAAGAGGATGGAGAAAGAAATTAGAGACAACAGGACAAATACAAGTATATAACACTATGTAGTATCCTACCAAACAAGCAAAGAGAAGACAATGAAATCAATCACCAATTATATTTTTTATTTTGATTACCTCCTCTTTACCCCATTAGTGAGGGAAGGGTTCCTGCCCTAGGGTTATGAAAAGGACTAAATACACAACATCTGACATGAGAATGATGGGACAGACAGCAGTTCATATACTTAAAGCACAAGAGAAGACATAATGTTCCAAGCAGGACGCCATGGAGGGTTGCCCTCAGGAACTGAGTGAACAAGCAAGATCTGTGGGAGGCAAACTTTGTAGTAACAAAAGAATGGAGTAGACTCTGCTCATCATGGAACGATGTGATTGGCTGGTTTGAATAATTTGACACCCTGGCAGAGAGAGGTTTAATGCAACAGAACTGTTGTCTTACAAGGAGAGGAAGAGAAAATGGAGAACTCTCTCCCCCTCACCATCTCTTTTCCTTTCTCCTAGCTTTCCCCCAAAACATTTGCACAAAGGAAAGGCCATTGTGAGGATACAGTAGGAAGCTAACTAGCTGCAAACCAAGAAGAGAGGTAACTTATTTACAAAACAGAAACAGATTCACAGACTTACAGAACATGAACTATGATTACCAGAGGGGAAAGGTGGGGAGGATAGATTGGGAATTTGGGATTGACATGTACACAGTGCTATATTTAAAACAGATAAACAGCAAGGTCCAACAAGGCGATGCTGCTCATAGTCCATAATAACCTAAATGGGAAAAGAATTTGAAAAAGAACAGATATATGTATATGCATAACTGAATCACTTTGCTATATATCTAAAGCTAATGCAACATTCTTAATCAACTATACTCAAGATAAAATAATTAAAAAAAAAAAAAAACTTTTCCATTAGGTTTAGAAGAGGAGTCTGTTTATAAGAAGATATGACCATTGGAGACAAAGCTTTTATCTCTTTCAGATGTAGTGCAATGTAGGAGAGACAACAAAGCTATTTGCTTCAATAAGAAGCCTCTTGGCTACACCATCACTTTGCCTAATCTACCCAGGAGGTACTATTTTTAAAGTATCAGTCAGTCAAAAAAATAAAAATAAAAAACAGTGACTCTTCTTCCTGTTTCTATGTTCTGTGAAGACACAAGACTATGTCAGGAAGTTCAAACACTACATAAAAAAGGGTCAAAAACATAGGCTTTTGTTACAGCTAAGGACATGATCCACTAAAGCTTATCTAAGTGTGGTAACCATTTGGACTTAAAGTAGGGAGTCAGAAAGATTTCTCAATTTTACCTAGTTATATGTCTGAAGCTGATCAATTTTATGAATACCTAGAAGACCTCCTAGAAATAACACCAAAAAAAGGTGTTCTATTCACCATTGGGGATGGAAAGTGAAAGTAGGAAAACAAGAGATACCTAGAGTAACAGGCAAGTTTGGCCTTGGAGAACAAAATGAAGCAAGGCAAAGGCTAACTGAATTCTGCCAAGAGAACACACTGATCATAAAGAATACGCTTTTTCAACAACACAAGAGATGACTCTACACATGGACATCACCAGATGGACAATACCCAAATCAAAAGGGTTACAGTCTTTGCAGCCAAAGATGGAGAGGCTGTATACTGTCAGCAAAATCAAGACCTGGAGCTGACTGTGGCTCAGATCATCAGCTTCTCCTAGCAAAATTCAACTAAGAAAATTAAACTAAGAAAGTGGAGAAAACCACTAGGTCAGCCAGGTATCAATTCAGTTCAGTTCAGTCTCTCAGTCATGTCCAACTCTTTGTGATCCCATGAATGGCAGCACACAAGGCCTCCCTGTCCATCACCAACTCCTGGAGTTTACTCAAACTCATGCCCATTGAGTCGGTGATGCCATCCAGCCATCTCGTCCTCTGTCGTCTCCTTCTCCTCCTGTCCCCAATCCCTCCCAGCATCAGGGTCTTTTCCAATGAGTCAGCTCTTCGCATGAGATGGCCAAAGTATTGGAGTTTCAGCTTCAGCATCAGTCCTTCCAATGAACACCCAGGACTGATCTCCTTTAGCATGGACTGGTTGTATCTCCTTGCAGTTCAAGGGACTCTCAAGAGTCTTCTCAACACCACTGTTCAAGAGCATCAATTCTTTGGTGCTCAGCTTTCTTCACAGTCCAACTTTCACATCCATACATGACCACTGCAAAAACCATAGCCTTGACTAGACAGACCTTTGTTAGCAAAGTAATGACTTACCTCAAATCCCCTATGAATATGCAGTGGAAGTAACAAATAGATTCAAGAAATTAGATCTAGTAAACAGTGTGCCTGAAGAACTATGGATGGAGGTTCAAAATATTGTACAGGAGGCAGCAAACAAAACCATCCCAAAGAAAAAGAAAAGCAAGAAGGCAAAGTGGTTTTCTGAGGAGGCTTTACAAATAGTCAAGGAAAGAAGAGAAATGAAAAGCAAGGGAGAAAGGGAAAGGTACATCCAACTAAGTGCAGATTTCCAAAAAACAGCACAGAGAGACAAAAAGGTCTTCTTCAATGAACAGTGCATAAAACTAGAAGAAAAGAACAGAAGGGGAAAGACTAGAGATCTCTTGAGGAAAATTGGAAATATCAAGGGAATATTTTGCCCAAAGATAGGCACAATAAAGGACAGAAACGGTTGAGACCTAGTAGACACTGAAGAGATCAAGGAGAGATGGAAAGAATACATGGAAGAATCATACAAAAAAGATCTTAATGAACCAGATTTCTACCATGGTGTGGTCAGTCACCCAGAGCCAGACATTCTGGAGTGTGAAGTCAAGTGAGCCTTAGGAAGCACTGCTGTTAATAAAGCTAGTGGATGTGATAGAATTCCAGTAAAGCTATTCAAAACCCTAAAGAATGATGCCATCAAAGTGTTTCAGTCAATATGTCAGCACATCTGGAAAACCCGGTACCACAAGACTGGGAAAAAAGTCAATCCTCATCCCAATTCCCAAGAAGGATAGTGCTAAAGATTGTTCTAACCATTGAACAATTGCAGTAATCTCCCAAGCTAGTAAGGTCATGCTTAAAATCTTGCATGCGAGGCTTCAGCATTATGCAATCCAAGAACTTCCAGATGTCCAAGCCGGGCTTAGAAAAGGCAGAGGAACCAGAGATCAAATTGCCAACATTTGCTGGATCATAGAGAAAGCAAGGGAATTCCAGAAAGCCATCGAACTCTGTTTCATCAACTACACTAAAGCCTTTGACTGTGTGGCTCATAACAAACTGTAGAAAGCTCTCAAAGAGATGGGAATACCAGAACATCTTACCTGTCTCCTGACAAACCTGTATGCAGATCAAGAAGCAACAGTTAGAACCCGTATAGAACGACTAATTTGTTCAAGATTGAGAAAGGAGTATGATAAGCCTGTCTGCTGTCACTGTGTTTGTTTAACCTATATGCTGAGCACATCATGAGAAATGCAGGGCTGGATGAGTTACAAGCTGGAATCAAGATAGGTGGGCGAAACATCAACAGCCTCAGATATGCCAATGAAACCACTCTAATGGCAGAAAGTGAAGAGGAACTAAAGAGCCTCTTGATGAGGGTGAAGGAGGAAAGTGAAAGTGTCAGCTTAAAACTAAATATTAAAAAAAACTAAGATCATGGCATCCGGCCCCATTACTTCATGGCAAACAGACGGGGAAAAGGTGGAAGTAGTGACAGATTTCCTCTTCTTGGGCTCTAAAATCACTGTGGATGGTGACTGCAGCCATGAAATTAGAATATGATTGCTTCTTGGCAGGAAAGCTATGACAAATGTAGATAGTGTGTTGAAAAGCAGAGACATTACTCTGCCAGCAAAGGTCCATATAGTCAAAGAAGGCTATGGTCTTCCCAGTGGTTACATAAGATTGTGAGAGCTAGACTGTAAAGAAGGCAGAGTGCCAAAGAATTGATGCCTTCAAACTGTGGTGCTGGAGAAGACTGAGAGTCCTTTGGACAGCAAGGAGATCAAACCAATCAATCTTAAGGGAAAGCAACTCTAAATACTCATTGCAAAGACTGATGCTGAAGTTGAAACCAGTATTTTGGTCATCTGATGTGAACAGTCGACTCACTGGAAAAGTCCCTGATGATGGATGGCAAAGGTTAAGGGCAGAAGAAGAAGAATGTGTCAGAGGATAAAATGGCTGGATGGCATCACCGATGCAATGGACATGAACTTGGGAAAACTTTGGGAGATGGTGAGGGAAAGGGAGGCATGGCATGCTGCAGTCCATGGGGTTGCAAGGAGTCGGACATGACTGGGTTACCTGATCTACAACAACAATGAATCCCTGGAGAAGGGAATGACTACCCACTCCAATAGTCTTGCCTGGAGAATTCCATGGACAGAGGAGCCTGGCGGGCTACAGTCCATGAGGTCCCAAAGAGTCAGACAGACTGAGTGACTAACACACATGAATTACAGGAATGTTTGCTGTCATTGAAGAACAGAAATTCATTGCTACACCTTGACTGGAGAAGAGGTAGATATAAGGCATATCCCGGGTAGGATTTAGAATCAGGCAGACAACAAATATTTATTAAGTGCTTATTAGATTCTAGCTAACCCATGGACAGTATTTATCTTTGGCGTCCTTCCATTTTTTTTAAAATGTTCTCATTCTCTATAGCATAACTTGAAATGCCCAGTGCTCCCTTGCTGACCCAAGGATCCCCTGAGTCTCCTATTATTTCACTTCTTTGATGATTATTTTAACTATAACAAAGAATTCCATAAAATCAGCATATTGAAACATGACCCTTTTTAACAACAAACTTGGGGAAATGGATTTGCAAAAATATTAATAAAGTAAAAGTAGAAAGAATTGATACATGTAAAACACAATTGATTAAAAAATAGAGTCTCAGTAGTCAAAATAAATAAAGTTTGTACACAAACCCATGTGTGCACACAAACACACATACACATATACACCATGTTAAAAGTCTAGACTATTTGAATAGATACTAAAATAAGTTTTTAAAAAAAGGCAACAATGTGAAGCTGGTATTTCATTTTTCACCCTATTAGCAAAGTTTTATCCTCTTGCTTCTGTCTGTTTTTATGGGAGTATTCAATGTAGAAGTTACGATAAGCATGAATTCTGACACATTGCTTGAGAATGTACATATTGACATAATTCTTCTCAGAAATAGAAGCCACATGACAGTTGGCTTAAATCAAACATAATTGTTCCAATAACATTTTGAGACTGTATTTTAGGTAATAATCAGAAATTTAAAGATTATATACAAAAATATTTCAGATTACACTGATTAAAAAAACAATAATAGCAAATTGAGATGAATGACATCATCCAAAAGTAAAGAAATGGCATGTGTAAGACTATTCTGCACATGCTTTAATAACTATTAATTTAAAAGTTTATTCACATTTTAAAAACTGTACTTAAAATACTATCTCAACTCTTAAAATAATATCTCAAGATCTTGAGTAGCCTAAAAAAATATGCTTTAAAATCTTGGTATCAGATACCCTCTAGGGTTATGGGAATTTTTTCTGCTTCTTAATACTTTTTAAATCTCCCAAGTCGACAATTCCCTCCAAAAAAACTGTTCTTTGTACCAACTCCCATTTTTCTACTTGGCAGTACCTTCCTCCAAGGCAATAGACAATAATTTATAGTCAACATTGCCAGCACCACCTCTTATGGGCAATAAATTAACTGCCCAACTTAAATTTTTGGAAACGCTCAGTTGAAGCTTCTACTATCTCCTCTTTTCTCTTTTACATTTCACAATCTTTTCTTGTAGATTAATGCAAAAACTTACTAAATTATCTCAACACCTAGTTTTACTTTTTCTTTCAACTGACTTCAAAATGACTTTCTTATTAGTACTCTTCAATTATAGATACTGTCATTGTGGTTATTATAAAATTAAGAAATATACATACACATACATATATTTATATATGTATCTATACATACACATATATATATAAAGAGCTCTTAAAATATAAAAATATAAGCAGATATATAAGGAGAGAGGCAAAGAATTTTATAGGAAATTTATAACTAAACAAATACACATATATATAGATATATCCATACATCTATACAGAGGTCCATGAACATTTATAAAGTAAAAACTTTCCCCTTATAACTTCTACAAGAAATCCAGGTTAAAGCAATATGGTATTTATCCTACTCACTGACAAAACTAGAAGAAAAAACCTAATAATAAAATAGGTTGTGATCATGAAATCAGTGCTTCCCCATCAGACTTGAGTAAATTCCTCTATTTAGATTGGTTCATCCATGGCCTCACCTGGACTCAGGGAAGAGATCAGATGATCGTGGTATAAAGGAAAATATAGAAAAAATCCAACTTTCTGAAATAAGTGAGTTGTTTTTCATGGAAAAATTAGGGTTGAAAAGTTTGTTGACACTAAACAAAAATATGTAACATCTCAGCATTAACTTTTAGGTCTTTCTACTCGAGAATTAATATTAAAGTTTACATAGTTTGGAAACAATAGAAATTGAAAACTCTAAGCTGGTGTCTTTAAAGACTGAATAAGTATTTATTGGTGAAAATTTTCTCCCAGTTTTAAGTATTTATGTGAGTATATGCTTATATTCGGAGATAATATAAAACACACTTTTTACACTGTTTTTAAAAAGTGCAAAAGATACTGTATAAGAGAAATCCATGCACATGAACATTGAGAGACAAAAAAGAGCAACTCAATTGTAATAAAGGAAAACAATTTCAATGTTAATCAAAACATTAATATCGATTAATGTTAATCAATGATGGCTCAGATGATAAAGAATCTGCCTGCAATGTAGCAGACCTGGGTTCAACCCCTGAATTAGGAAGATCCCCTGGAGAAGGGAATGGCAACCCACTCCAGTATTCTTGCCTGGAGAATTCCATGGACAGGTACAAGAGAGAGTATGTCATGTGTTTCCCAAAGAACTTTATTTTCATTCTGGGCACATAAAAGTACTATATTTTTCAGTCTTTATGCATTGTAGGAATGACATGTAATTAAGTTCCGTCTAAAATGTGGGGAAAATAATGTACATTCGTTTCAGTGATGGTCCTAAATGCTTCTTTTTTGTTCTTGCAGTCATCCTTTTTCCCCCTCTCTCTTTCTCTCTCTCCCTGCCTTTCTATTTTCTCTCTCTGGTTCTCTCTCAAGCACACGCACACACATTTACAATGGTGGCTACTGTTCAGTGGTAGTAATGGAATAAGATAGGATGCCGAAGCATAAATTTTGATTTAATATAACTTTTTTTCAAAAAGGGGTAGTGGATATGTGAGCATTTTTATCTCTCTCATCTTATATACATTTTATTTAAAAATTTTATTTACTTAGTAGTTCATCCTTTTAGAGAAGAATAATTGAAAAACTGTCCAATTATTGCAAAATGGGAAAAAAAAAAAGAGTTTCCAGTTAGTAATTTCTCCAAAAGAATTTGGCAATAAAGAAAGATCACCAGGCAGACATTCTGAAGAACTCTACTATGAAGCCAATAGAAATTGCAACAGAGTTATTTTGGAAAAACAAAAACATGTTAATCAAAAGTCAATTGAAATAATTAATTTCATTTATAATTTGTCCCAAATTGAGGAACCTACAATCATTTGCTTACCTGAGATACAGTTCTCAACTGGAGAAACGTAAGCAGAAGTTCACAGAGTTTGAAGTTTCTTATAAAACTTATTTGGCAGAAGATGATTGGAGCATACTTTTCCTTAGAAGTTTTAAGAATAAAAGAGTAATAAAATAGTAGCAGAGAGAATAATAAAATAGAATTTCTAGATAAAGATTTTCAATATTGTCTACATCCGGGAATCACCTAGCTGCTGCTGCTGCTGCTAAGTCACTTCAGTCATGTCTGATTCTGTGCGACCCCATAGACGGCAGCCCACCAGGCTCTGCCGTCCCTGGGATTTTCCAGGCAAGAACACTGGAGTGGGTTGCCATTTCCTTCTCCAATGCAGGAAAGTGAAAAGTGAAAGGGGATCACCTAGACAGTTATATTAAAACCCCCAATGCTCAAGCTGCATCAAAGACAAATTAAATCAGAACATCTCGGGGTGGGACCTAGGCATTAGTGCTTTTTTTTTTTTTTAATTTTTTTTATTTTTATTTATTTTTTTTTTCCAGTGGGTTTTGTCATACATTGATATGAATCAGCCATGGATTTACATGTATTCCCAATCCCGATCCCCCCTCCCACCTCCCTCTCCACCCGATTCCTCTGGGTCTTCCCAGTGCACCAGGCCGGAGCACTTGTCTCATGCATCCCACCTGGGCTGGTGATCTGTTTCACCATAGATAGTATACATGCTGTTCTTTTGAAATATCCCACCCTCACATTCTCCCACAAAGTTCAAAAGTCTGTTCTGTATTTCTGTGTCTCTTTTTCTGTTTTGCATACAGGGTTATCGTTATCACCTTTCTAAATTCCATATATATGTGTTAGTATGCTGTAATGTTCTTTATCTTTCTGGCTTACTTCACTCTGTATAATGGGCTCCAGCTTCATCCATCTCATTAGGACTGGTTCAAATGAATTCTTTTTCATGGCTGAGTAATATTCCATGGTGTATATGTACCACAGCTTCCTTATCCATTCATCTGCTGATGGGCATCTAGGTTGCTTCCATGTCCTGGCTATTATAAACAGTGCTGCGATGAACATTGGGGTGCACGTGTCTCTTTCAGATCTGGTTTCCTCAGTGTGTATGCCCAGAAGTGGGATTGCTGGGTCATATGGCAGTTCTATTTCCAGTTTTTTAAGAAATCTCCACACTGTTTTCCATAGCGGCTGTACTAGTTTGCATTCCCACCAACAGTGTAAGAGGGTTCCCTTTTCTCCACACCCTCTCCAGCATTTATTGCTTGTAGACTTTTGGATAGCAGCCATCCTGACTGGCGTGTAATGGTACCTCATTGTGGTTTTGATTTGCATTTCTCTAATAATGAGTGATGTTGAGCATCTTTTCATGTGTTTGTTAGCCATCTGTATGTCTTCTTTGGAGAAATGTCTGTTTAGTTCTTTAGCCCATTTTTTGATTGGGTCATTTATTTTTCTGGAATTGAGCTGCAGGAGTTGCTTGTATATTTTTGAGATTAATCCTTTGTCTGTTTCTTCATTTGCTATTATTTTCTCCCAATCTGAGGGCTGTCTTTTCACCTTACTTAGTAAAGTTGCAGGATATAAAATTAACACACAGAAATCCCTTGCATTCCTATATACTAACAATGAAAAAACAGAAAGAGAAATTAAGGAAACAATACCATTCACCATGGCATTAGTGCTTTTAAAGATCACCAGATGATTCCACTGTTCAACAAACATTAACTCCATCTTTTCACAGCTGAAGAGTCTGAGGTTGCAAGAAATGAACTGCATTGTGTGAGGTTGCATTTCTTACTTGTTCTCTGTCTCATTCAATCTTCTCTCTTCCTTTTTAAAAAAATGTTGTTGCTTTCCCTATGTTTTAAACAGCTATTTAATACCACTTCAGGTTCTCTTCAGAGAAAGCAATGGCAACCCACTCCAGTACTTTTGCCTGGAAAATCCCATGGGCAGAGGAGCCTGGTGGGCTGCAGTCCATGAGGTCGTGAAGAGTCAGACACGACTGAGCGACTTCACTTTCACTTTTCACGTTCATGCATGGGAGAAGGCAATGGCAACCCACTCCAGTGTTCTTGCCTGGAAAATCCCAGGGACAGCAGAGCCTGGTGGGCTGCTGTCTATGGGGTCGCACAGAGTCGGACATGCACAGAGTTGCACTTAGAAGTGACTTAGCAGCAGCAGCAGCAGTTTCTCTTGGCCTCACCTGTCTCATTCTGGCCACCTGGCATGATGCCAGTACAATCTGATGATACCTCACCTCAGATCATTGACCTTCTGCCTAAGGGCATGTTAATAACACAGTAGTAAACACCTTACAAAAGCTCTTGATGTTCCAATATATGCAGTCTTAAAATGCTGAAAAGTTATTATCCCATGGGATAAACCTATGACTACTGGGGAATGTAAATTGATGGATTTGCTTTCCATTTTTAATCCCTTGAGATAATCTTGAGATGCATTTAAAATGTGCCCTTAAGCAAATATGGGAGTTCCAACAACTAATCACCTGTAGCAGTGGTCAACTTCATAAGGAACCTTTGCTCTGCTCTTCCTCCTTCCCTGGTGACCCAGCCTTTTCTTCATCTCCTTGAATCTCACTCCTTAATAAAACATTAGGTCTTAAGCCTTTGGTTGAAGTTCTACTTTCTAAAGAATCTAAGTGAAGACATTACCTTTCTTCTGTTATCTAATCTTAATTTCATAGTCAATGCCCAATTTTCATGGTCTAGAGGCTTTAATGCTTTAATGATCTCATCACTGTTATCATTGAAACATCAGTATCACCACATCATCAGTCTATGCTCCATGTATTTGTTCTTCTCAAAAGTCTCAGCAGAGTCAGTAAGTGCAATGTATTTGGTGCTCTGACATCCTTCCATACTCCTTCTCTCAAGAAGGTAGAGAGTAGACAAATGTCAATGGAAAGAAAAAGTACCCGGAAAAAACAGGAGATCACAGAGAAAAATGAACTGATTAAAAGATGAAAGGAAACTGAGATGGAGAACAGGATGAAGAAAAACTTGAATGAGAGAAAGAGAGGTTCTCTCACTATCTAAACTACTCTCAAAACATTTATTTTCCCCATGTTAGTTCTACTGTCATCAGTGTATCAAGTCATCATCTTTATCTGTCTTTCTAGTAACTATATTGACATACAAGGTGCTTACTCATTCTATACCAGTCCAGAATTAATTAGATACATATGATATCCTAAAAACCCACAAAGTCACTATATTGATGAGATTAGAAATAAGTAATTATTAAATTTCTACCTAATTCTCAAGAGTCTGGAAACTATGATATCTGACTGACAAGTGGATAAAAATGGGGGCTTCCCTGGCAGTCTAGGGACTTCCTTGGTGGTCAAGTGGTTAAAACTTTGCCTTCTAACACAGGAGGTGTGGTCAGAGAGCTAAGAGCCCATATACCTCACCACCAAAAAAAAAAAGAATGCAACCAAACAACAGATGCAATATTGTAACAAATTCAACAAAGACTTTAAAAATGATCCTAATGTTTTTGAAAAAATCTTTAAAAAGGGATAGAGTGGTCTTCCAGACTGTCATAACAGTATCTGGGCACTATATCCTTACAGGCTCCTACACCTCCACCTGACTCACTGGTCATCATGAGACACACCATCTTGTCCGTTGACTTTTTTCTAGAACTTGATAGAGCCCTATTTGCTCAGTCATCTGTCCCCAAATTCCTATTTCATGTATACAGCATATTAAAAGTAAGTCTTGAATTCCAAAAAAAAAAAAAAAAAAGACACATGTATAAGCACTCCGAAGTGCAGAAATGAATTTCAAATAATGCAGATGCAAAACTGGCCCATAACCACCGGGCAATAATCAATTGCATTTATGTGAATAAGATCCTTTATATTATGATCAGTTTTCTGCAATTTAAAAAGCTTGGAAAATAGCTCAAAGACTATAAATGACATAGATAACCAGAAAAACTAAATTACTCTCAAAAGACATCTGGTTTTTTTTTTTTTTTTTTTTGCTTTTTGCTTTTGTTCATTTCTAAGTATTTCACAATTTTTCCCGTCAGGAGCTTGGACAAGGACAGTGATAGTAAGTACAGAAAACTGTGCCGAATTATAGAGATGTTTTGAAATCTTAACTGATTGGACTTGGTGGTGGATCAGGGGTGTGCGTGTGTGAATTAGTACAGGTATGGGTGTGCATGTGTGTGTGCTTGTGTGTGTGAAAGGGTGCATGTGAGGTTAGCAGATGAGATAAAGAGAGGAATCAAGGCTGACTCCAAGTTTGTTCATTAACCTTTGTTCTTATGGAATAGTCTCACTTGATGCATGATCCCAGCTAAATTCCTTCACTGGAATAGGGCATATAGAGACCCAGCTAGAAGATAAGATAATATTTTTTTTGGAAGAGAAACAAGAGAAAATAGGTAGATTCTCAGATAGGAGTAAAATGTCTTCATAAACATTTAAGGCTAAAGCAGAAAGAGAAAGGCAGGGGATGGGTGGGGGGTGATGGGAACCTCTCTGAAGCACCAATATGTGAACATTTTCTAATCTGCCCTTATGTAGTTTGAACTAAGGACTCTAAGTTCAACATGGTTGGGATATGGGGACCTTTCATTCCACCTCAGTCATCGGTAGATCACACACACAAGTTTTGTCATCAGTGGGTTCTGGGTATTTGAGAAATCCCTGTTTGAATATGTACATGTTACTGAATTTGGCACGGGAGTACAGGATGGGGATGAATGAATAGCTACAAGAGAAGACAGAGAGGTGCAGTAACTGATGAGATGAAATGGGGTGGTTGGTCCGAGGCAATCCCAAGTGAGACACTTGGAGTGGACAAGTGGGCAAAGCTGAAAATATTAGAGACAACAGACACAAGTTCAGTCTATTGAAAACATTGCTGAGAACCAGTGCTGGATTATTACAGCCCTCTTTAATAAGAGGAAATAAGAATCATGCCTGGTTTTTAAATTTTAAAAAATCTTGCTAATAATATGATTTACAGAGCCAAAGAAAACAACCACAGAAAAGTGTTTTCAAATGTTAATAGTGATGGCCTCTGCTGGTGAAACTATTGGTAATATTTTATATTACGTTCTGTACTTTTCAAGAGCTCTGTAATGAGCATGGTTACAAGAAAAACAAATAATTACAAAATACGATTATGGATAACATGGTAAAATAATTCAAGAATATGCCTACTCAATATACTTTTGTATCTCCTCGCTAAATTGCATAATATAAGACTGAACATATAAACCAAATCTTTGGTTTGTCCTTGAAATAATGGTTAGTCCCCAAGCAGTCTTACTAGGTTAAAATCATATATTGTTCCTTGGTATAATGAAGATAAAGAGAAGGCAGAAAAATAATATTATGCATATTTTTACTCTCCTTGTAGTTTTCAATGAAAGGAGTTTAGCCAGTAGACATTGACCTAATCCAGCATTTATGAAGACATAACATAATGTGTCGCATCAAAGGAACTCATGACATCTTACTATAGTGAAATGCAGTGTAAATCTCCCTGATGTCTGTTCTAAGCAATTTAGTATACAGTAAGTCCTCTACATATGGACCTTCAAGTTGCCAACTTTCAAAGATGTGAACATGCATGCACGTGTTCAATCACATAAGTTAGTTCGTGTGTCTGGTGTACGTTGTCACATGTGCTTCCACTATAAGTGCTTGTAATTTTGTGTACTTTCCTGTCCAGTACTCTGTAGAGTGGGGCTTCCCTGTAGCTCAGCTGGTAAAAAATTCACCTGCAATGCAGGAGACCCCTGTTCAATTCCTGGGTCAGGAAGCTCCCCTGGAGAAGAGATAAGCCACCTACTCCAGTATTCATGGGTTTCTCTTGTGGCTCAGATGGTAAAGAATCTGCCTGCAATGTGGGAGACCTGGGTTCAATGCCTGGGATGGGAAGATCTCTTGGAGGAGGGCATGGCAACCCACTCTAGTGTTCTTGCCTGGGGAATTCCCATGGACAGAGGAGCCTGGTGGGCTACAATCCATGGGGTCACAAAGAATTGGACACGGCTGGGCGGCTAAGCACAGCACTGTATAGAGTACAGTAGCCCAGTATTTTTCTTTCAAGCCCAGGATGGCCAAAAGCAAGCTTAAAGGCAACGTAATGTAGCCGGTACCTATACTTTCCAAGGTACTGTACTGTAAGATTAAAAATGTTTTCTTTATTATTTTATCATTTTATGTATTACTTGTGTGAGAAGTATTATAAACCCATTACAGCACAGTGCTAATTCCTCAGTCATGTCTGACTGTTTGTGACTTTATGGACTGTAGCCCGCCAGGTTCCTCTATTCATGGAATTTTCTAGGACAGAATTCTGGAGTGGGTAGCCATTTCCTACTCCAGGAAATCTTCCCAACCCAGGGACTGAACATGGGTATCCTGAAATAAAGGCAAATTTTTTGCTGTCTGAGCCCCTTGATTGTGTTAGTTGGGTACCGAGGCTAACATTGTTGGACTTACAGACAAATTGAACTTACGAATGCTCTCTTGGAACAGAATTTGTTCATATGTAGGAGACTTACTGTATAAGATCAGCTTCCACTGAGAGCTCCTTTCTTGGAGTCCTTAACTGAAAAAGAATATAATTCTGATAGTATCTTCATCCTCTTGGCCCTATCAGCCTTCTGGACCTAGCAAGGAAGGCAATCTGTCTCTGGACAGGGTCTTCAGATTCCCAGGCTTCACATGACCTAACTTTTGCACATTCTTGCAAGGACAGTCTATAGGTGCCTCCCAATTTGTCAGCACATACCCTGGCCCCAGATACTTTCCAGGCAGGACAGAGAAGCCATCATTTTCCAGCTCATCTCTGCATCACAGCTTTTGCACATGCTACATTTTCCACACCCTCTCAACTTTGTCCCCTTATTTGTATTGACAAGCTGTGCTGGGCTTAGTCCATCAGTCGTCTCTGACTCTTTGCGACCTTATGGACTGTAGCCCGCCAGGCTGCTCAGTCCATGGAGATTCTCCAGGCAAGTGTACCAGAGTGAGTTGCCAAGCCCTCTTCCAGGGGATATTCCCAACCCAGGGATCAAACCCAGGTCTCCCACATCTCTGGTGGACTCTACCATTGAGCCAGGGACAAGCTGTGCACTGATACCATTTAGTGACCTATTGTAAGAGATACCCCCAAATTCTCCATGTTTGAATAAAACTTCATCTTCATGTTTTGAAAGCTTCCAAAACTTTGGACCAATCTGCTAGTAATTTAGAGGCAAGAAACATGTGCTTGTGACAAGAAACAAATCTGTGGGTTCTTACAGAAGGCGTTAAAGTTGTTTCCATCACACATTATCGAAACTCAAGCAGACTTGGAAACAGCCCAACAAGATCACCTCCCATTGAAATGAGGAAATACAAGCCCAGTTATGACGCCTCTATTAAGCGGCAGTCAGGTCTGAAAGCATGTGGGTTTTATTTTCTTTTTTCTTGCATCAGGGAGAGCCACACTATAGAGAAGATCACAGCAAATCTGAAGAGTCTCACAAAGCCTACTGTTCTGAACACTCCAATTCTGCTTAGCAAGGAAGCCTGAAAAGAGATACTGGAGAGAACAGCAATGAGAAGAGAAAGAGAAGAAAAAGCAACTTTGCGGCTAAGGTCAAAATCATCTTAGTTTGGATGTAGCCACCAAAAACTAAGTGGAAAAAAAGGCATTTAAACAACACGAGAGCAATGTCTAAGGAACTAAATGGGATCAGTCCTTCAAGAGCACAGGTGGTTTGTCTTTCTCCCTCTTAGTATCAGCTTTCTGGGATGGGGTAGCGAGACCCATGGAACTGTTTTCTCAGACTTGACAAGTCAGTCTGTCCTGAGTCCTATGACACAGTCCTGGCTATGTCAGTGAGGTCAGGTTGGACTCAGTCAGCCAGCAGATCCTGAGTGCTGAATGAGGTGACGGCACGAGGGATGCTCAGCTGTGCTTCCCCAGAGCCAAAGAGCTGAATGAAATACATGTGGGCCTTCAGGGTTCCAAATTCTTCAAGGCTTGGTTTTTTTTAGGCCACAGCTCACACGGACTACTAAGTAAAAGCAGCCTGCAGAGCTGTCCATTGCTGACATCTTGGCACTAATTTCTTCCAAATGTGCTTAACTAACTTTGGAGTCTAGACTGTGACATATTGGCACTCTCCAATCTGCTGCATCTCCTTTCAAGATGCCGAAAAGCACTTACAGAAAACAATAGTCATTGCTTGAATAGACGAATGATAAGGTTCCAGGTTTTTTCATTTAACTGCCATTCCCTACAATGTTTACTTTTTTCACTAGTCCCCACCCACAGGCACTTTTTCCCCCATAAAATCTCTATATAGTCTCTATTCTTTCCTATTCACTCTCTCCACAGCTCTTCCTGATTGTCACCACTGACTCTTACTTTCTTCATTCTGAGACCATGTATGTGAAAACACTCTGTAAAATCTAAAATTCTATAACAATGTCAGATATCAATGTTATTGTTATTATTCAACCTTTTCCAACTGTGAGTAGGTATGGCTGTGCAGTGTGGGTGAGTTTATGTGCCCATGAGAGAAAGGGTTCGCTCTCATGAATGGTTCTCCATCCTGAACATTACCCCTTCCTGCCCAGAGACAGCCTGAACCCACATAGATAGCAAGATATCTCTAACTCATGGCAAACTCAGATGTGAGATTTTTTTTGAAGATATGCAGCAGCAGCAGGTCTGTCCCAGTTAAGCTAAGAAGCAGAGAAAATGTGTTTGGACTCTCCCATCTTGCCTGTCTCCTAACATTTCTTTTTCTCCACTCAAGTATCCCACTGTTCCCTGCTGTCCTCCAACAAGTCCAAATCTTCCCTAATACTTAACTCCTCCAGCATCACTGGAGGTGTTAGTTTTCCAAATTACCCTCCTTCCAAACCCAAATTCCATGTCTTTAGACTACAGAAGAAAAATGTCTTATTAATCTAGTCCACAGGGGAGTGTGACAAAGAATAAGAAAATCCACATGAGAAATATTATGTTTAATAATTTGTTTAGTCATAGAAATAGAGATGGTTTTAAAAGATCTCTAGAAAACACTGGAAAAGAAAACTTTCAAGAGATCCCTTAATTTTAGAGGTGGCTATCTGCTCTGACACGCATGAGGCAATCTTTAACCTAGAAAATGAAAAACAGTGAAATGAAGTGATAGATATTCTTTAACAACCAGCTGGAGTACTGTCAAACACTGCATGGTGGCAGAGGTGATTTAAGGCCACTGTCAGAGCTGCTTGAAGACATCCATTAAAGCTTGGAATCAATTACTTTTAATATTGATTAGACTGTTTCTCCAGGCTATTTACCTATAGAAAACATTAATCTGGGCCAATTCAACTTTTCTTTTAAAGTTTGTTTATTTTTTCTAGAAGGAAGTCCAAATTGCCTTGTGGTCTATTCAAACATTAGGAATAGAGATCATAAAAATATCTTCACTAAATGGACTTAAAAATTGCTAAAAGAAATTTAGTCTCTTGGTCATAAAATAGGAAGAGAATGAAGAAGACAGACAAGAGACCAAGTGATGAGGACATAGGAAGAGAAAGCGAAAGTCAGAGAGAGAGATGGGCCCCAAAGAAACAGAAACAGAGGTACCCCAAGAAGACAAATGCAAATGTGTTCAACACCTGCACAAAGAGGAGAAGAGAAAGACAAGAGAGGATATACCTATATACTTGATGACACTGTGCACAGAGGATGGATCATAAGCATTATTTAAAAAACATACATGAAGAGACACCACAGTGGCTTTATATTGTATCCGATTGGCTGTGATGATTTCCTATCCCTTTATGTATCCACAGGTGGTGAGCCACAGACAAACTCAGGTTTGGAGGATGGAAGTAAAACAGCAACCATTTTCCCAGGTCATACAAATCATCACTTATCCTCTGGCTCATCTTATTGTTGTGAAACAGGGGCTGAGTCTGAAACAACTACTTCTTCCATTGATTTCTCTGCTTTTCCAAAGTGTGTGTGTGTGCATGTGTAGCTCCAGGATGAAAAAGGGCCCTGGTTTCTCCAGGAAACCCAGGCCACGGAGGTGAAAGAATAAGAACAGATGCTTATGGCTTCCATCTTCTCCCTGCTCACCTCCACTTTCCACACATCTCCCTTATCTTTGTGGACTTCCAGCTTTAGGACCAGACACAAGACAACAGCCTCACTGTGCCTGCTCATCAACTCCCACAACTGTGGAAGGTCAAACCCCTGTAATAAAATCCTTAATATAAATATGTGAATGAATGAATGAATATAGCTCCTAATGGTTCTGCTTTTCTGATTATACTTTTTCTAATGCGGACATGTAAATCAACTTTATTGGGACCTAGACAGAGTTGAAATTTATATTCCCGCATGGTTTGAGCCCATAGAAACTGCTGCAGTCTGTCCAATGGAAATATGAGTCTCATATGTAATTTTAAATTTCCTAGTAACTGCATTTAAGAAAAACAAATGAAACTAATTTTAACAGTGCATTTTATTTGATTCAATATTTCCAAAATACTTTGATATCAATACAAAAATTATTTACTGATATTTAATTTTTTTCATATTAAGCGTTCTCTTTTGAGACTTGGTGTGCATTTAAAATTTCAGTACATCTCCATTAAGATTAGCCACATTTAAAGATTTCAGTAGCCACATGTAGTCCAATACCATATTGGTCAGTGCAGTTCTAGTGAGTGTGTTGGGTGAAGGTGACAGGTTTGAATATGCTTACTACACTCAGGCAGCAAAAACACAAGGTAATCTCCACCCACCAGAGACCGTGAGGTCATACAGGCCAGGAAACCCTCAGGGAAAATTTTGGGATCTTCACTGAGGATGGCAGTTTTAGAGCAATCAAGATGAAATCCATTCTACTGCCTTAGGGTTGGGTATGCCTTAGGGAGTAGGCAAGACAGTATGTTTGGAGCCAAACTGGGTTTGTTAGCCCCTATCTAGGCTTATTGTAAAGCTGTCCTCAGGTCTGCTTTGTGATATCTCAGACCGCAGGACTCTATGGGGATGGTCAGGGGCTGACTAAGCTGAACTCTTAGGGCTCTGCAGGAATATATTTTCTTTCACGAACAATCTCAAATGAATACTTGGTGGAGAATTATATGGTTTGCACTGTGCATCTCTAGTACCACTAGAGGCAGCGGGGTCGGGGATCGGGGTGGAGTGGGAAGAAGGGAGGCGCAACAGTGGTAGAAATCAGGCTGTGAGAACAAGTGAGGGTCCAAGGAGGCTCCACTTGACTAAATCCAATATGGCAGGGGTTCCCAAACTCCAAGATCTAATGTCTGATGATTTGAGATAGAACTAATGTAATAATAAAGTA
Source organism: Dama dama (assembly GCF_033118175.1). NCBI lineage: Eukaryota > Metazoa > Chordata > Mammalia > Artiodactyla > Cervidae > Dama > Dama dama. Next base: position 41,698,531 of record NC_083705.1, on the reverse strand, counting down.
CACAAATGCAATGTGCTTGACTCAACCTGAAACCATCCCACCCTGTCCATAGAAGAATTGTCTTCCATGAAATTGGTCCCTGGTGTCAAAAAAGGTTGGGGACTGCTGCAATATGGGACACAGCATATGTGCTTGGACCACACCAGGGCATGGTGTGAGGAACAGTCATGTAGAGGTGTGAGAAAGTGAAAGTTCCTTCTGAGGATCTTATTCAAGTGGAAATCTAGATCTCAAGTTCATTTCAAAAATAACAACAGGCTGAAGAGTACCTACAGATCAATGCTGATCCCCTGCCATTATGATACAGAACCATTATGATACAATCTCAACAGGACATGCTGACTAGATGCTCAGCATGTGCCAGCCAGTGTTTCAAGTACTTAAACAAATATCTCATTATATTTTATAACTCTCCAAGATGAGTATTTTAGTTCTCATTTTAAAAATAAGGCAACTGTGCTCGCTTCGGCAGCACATATACTAAAATTGGAACGATACAGAGAAGATTAGCATGGCCCCTGCGCAAGGATGACACGCAAATTCGTGAAGCGTTCCATATTTTAAAAAAAAAAAAAATAAATAAAAATAAAAATAAAAAAAAAAATAAAAATAAGGCAACTGACACTCCAGAGTATCTTGTCTGATGTCACTCTGCTAGAAAGTGGAGCATGTCCCTGACTTAGTTTTAACCATATGACTTAATAACAGTGTTCTATTTGATGGCAGAGTTATATCTTAAAAGAAACTTGATTACACCAGTAACCATGAGGATCAGAATTGTCCCTTCCAGGATGAGTCACTTTAAAACCATTACTACTATTAAACTATGAGACAGAAATAAGCATCTCTGTTCTTTCATCTCCTATTCTGGGGCCTTTTTTTCTTTTTTGTACTTCAGCGTATCTCAGCCCTACATACGCAGAGAAAGCTGAAGCCATCAAGTTAAGGCTATGCATGTAAACACTGCAGAAAATGGAGAGCTCCCCCCATCACTTTATCCCCATATTTCAACAACATAATTAAACCAATAGTCTAGATCTCTTCCAATGAAGAGAGACCTCAAGGACTTGGAATTTTCAGAATTTTCTGAGAATGTTTTATTATCTGATGTCAGCAGATGTGGCTCAAGAGGAAGACTATGCCTGTTAGAAGTAAATTTCATAAATGCTATCACAGAGATAAAGTATATATAAACCAGTCTATTTGTATTCCATATTTTAAAATAAATACAAGAAATATACAGCAAGCTTTATGAACAATATACAAAATTATGTTAAGACACCAGTTTTAATGTTAAAAGGTATTTTGCTTCTTAGTCCACAAATTTCCATAAATGTACAGAGAGACTATCGTATTCATGACCTTACAGACATGTAAAGAGATTAAATGGCAAATCATCTAAACAGCTTTGGAAAAAAATCAGTTCTGCATTCAAAATAATTGAGTGGGACCATGTAGTAAGTCAACTAGTGCTAAGATAGTGCTAGGTAACACACAACTCTAAAGTTTCCACTAACCAACAACAAGAAGTATTCATTCATCACTTCTTGGCCTAAAGATAAGCTGTGGATCATCCACTTCACCCCAATTAGCAGTCTGAGCTCGTTGACTCTATATGCCTCCTCATTTTTTTTTTTAAAGGACAGACTAACTTGGAAATGTTCTCCTTGGGCCAATGCAAAAGTGAAAGGGAGAGAGGGGGACCATATACTGCCTTTCATAGCCTTTACTCTTCCACTAACACTCCATTGGTCAACGCAATTCCCGTTGCCAAACCCACCACCAAGGGGAAAGGAAATCTATTTCAGCCATAGCAGGAAACACTACTAAATCACATGGAAAACCGATAATAACCCAATTTTTCACTGGCCAAGTGTAAGTTCATGTATATCTGATTAAAACACTCACCTTGACCTGAGTCACGCTGCCCTGAAATATTATTTTTTTTCACATATATGTCCTCAGTTAATCTTAACAATATTCTTATGAGTTTATTTTAGAGATGAACAGTTCATTGAGGTTGAATAATTCAGCCAATGATGAACAGTGAAGCAATAGCAGAACTGAAGTTCAAATCGGTCTCCTTGAATGAATGCTCTTTAAAACGTGAAGGAGCTGAATGATTTTGCAGCACTTTGCCATATGTACCCAAAAGGCATTCATTGCATGAACTACTCAGAAAGCCTTTACCAGCACTTACTGTGTGAGCACACAGCAGTAAGACTGCTTCAAGGCCTTGGGATAAACACATCAGTGAACACATAAGCTTTAACTTGAGCTCTGGATACAGGTCAAGTAAATAACATCCTCAGTCAAACCAAATCCCTCATCTTGCGTGATTAACAATGAGCTACTTTACAGATTATAATAATTACTAGTCACACACAGCCTGCTTCCTTTTAGTCACTGGTATTTGTTTTGCCTTTACTTTCATGGCCACATCAAGACATATTCTTTCTCCAAGAATCAAGTATTCATTTCTTTATGCCAATAAGGATATACACATATAATGTCAGAAGGGTATACTTGTTACAAACATGTACAAGTTAGCTTGCCCTTTAAGCCACATTTTCCCTCTTTTGGTGATTTTGAATTCTAGATTTGATCTAGCAGATTCTATTTGATCATAATTTTTATTAAAAAAACAGCCACAATCTCTATTGCGTATATTTTAAAGAAATCATAAATGAATTTATGCAATTCATGCAATGTAATTTGGATAAACAGAACTGAATATTTCCTGAAAATAGCTATCATAATCCTGGTGAAGGGAGAAAAGAGTAGAGACTTTAAAAATGTTGGACAGATGAGACATTTTGGATAAGATAGATAAAGAAGTTGGATTGACACTTACTTGAATTAAGGAAAAAATATTAGAAATCAATGGATTGTAGCCCACCAGGTTCTTCTGTCCATAAGATTTCCTAGGCAAGAATGCTGGAGTGGGTTGCCATTTCCTTCTCCAGGGGATTGTCCTGACCCAGGGATCGAACCCAAGTCTCTTGCATATCTTGCAGTGGCAGGAGAGTTCTTTACCAGCTGAGCCACCTGGGAAGCCTTAGAAATTAAAGAACATATTTTTTTGACAAGCCTGAGATTGATCTGAACCATTTTTAATCATCTCCAAATGGAATACAAGGTAGAAAATTCCCATGTATTTTGTGAATGTAGAGCATCTCAAATCTCATTTTGTGTGTCTTATCAATGAAATGGATGCCACCAGTTGATGTAATACATTTTGTTTATCCCAAACTAGTTTTCCATTATTTGTTAAATTTTGTTTTAAAGGAATCCCTACAGTATGTTTGCCTCTCACTAAAAACAACTTACAGAGAATCTACTCTGTACCAGCTACTCTGCCAGTTCCTCTCTATCATTAGAGTCATACAAATCTAGTCAATGGTTACCATTTTAATAAAGTAACTACCTTTGAGTGCTCATAAATTTCTATTGATATAACAATACACAGCTAAGAAAAATTGATTCTTTTATGTATAACTCAATATTTCAGAATCCTAAGAGGTTAAGACTAAGAGTACAAATAACATCAGAAGGAAGAAAAGTGTTAATCGTTCAGTCATGTCTGCCTCTTTGTGACCCCATGGACTGTAGCCTGCCAGGCTTCTCTGTCCTTGGGATTCCCTAGGCAAGAATACTGGAGTGGGTAGCCACTTCCTTCCCTGGGGGATCTTCCTGACCCAGGAATCGAACCTGGGTCTCCCTCATTGCAGGCAGATTCTTTACTGTCTGAGCCACCAGAGAAGCCTCAATAACGTCAGAAAGATAACTTCAAACCAGACATTTCATACTCAGTTTTCTTTTGCCTGCCTGGCACATCTATCACATCTATCAAAATAACTTATATTAACTTCTTTAGAGAAATGTAATTTTAAATGCTACCTGCACTTGCAGGATTCTATTCGCTAGCTTTTTTCCCTTCTTTCTCTTTCTTCCTTCTTTCCTCATTTATTTTGGGGGCAATTTATTTAGTTGTTTGCTTCCCATGTGGTGCTAGTGGTAAAGAACCCAGCTGCCAATGCAGGAGACATAAGAGACTCATGTTCAGTCCTTGGGTCTGAAAGATCCTCTGGAGAAGGGAATGGCTACCCACTCCAGTATTCTTGCTTGGACAATCCCATGGACAGAGGAGCCTAGTGGGCTTCGGTCCATGGGGTCACAAAGAGTTGGACAGGACTGAAGCATTTTCAGCATGCAGACATTTAGTTATTTACTTATTTAATTGGTCTTTCCAGATGGCATTAGTGGTAAAGAACCCACCTGCCACTTAGCATGCACATGCACACTTAGTTAGTTTTGTTATTAATGTTCAGTCGCTCAGTTGTGTCTGACTCTTTGCCACCCCATGGACTTGCTTCCCTGTCCTTCACCATCTCCCGGAGCTTGCTCAAACTCATGTCCATTGAGTCGGTGATGCTATCCAACCACCTCATCCTCTGTTATCCCCTTCTCCTCCTTTATTAGTTCATTTACATAATAAATATAATTTTTCTAGTTACTGGCATCTTTGATTGACAACAAGTAAAGGTATATATTCTAACAGCAGTAGCTGCTTTATCAAAAATCCAAGTAACTTTATTTGCCTGTGAATGTCATCCATTTGGTTATCTTCCTACTGAATTAGACTAAAGTATATTTTGCTACCTAAAGAAAATGGTCTGTAGAATGTTACCACTTAATAAGTCAGCAAAAATATATAGTTTTGCTAAAATTTGGTAAGTGAAAGCCAATTATTTGTGAGTGATAATACCCTCCAAATAAAACAAACATATTCCCCATTTCAGCATTGCAGAGCTGTATGGATATGATACCTTTACAACAGAAGCTGATCCTAATTCTTGCTTCTTGTTAGCACCATTGGCACTTAGGAACTGTTGAACAAATTCTAAGGACAATCTAACAAAAGATCTCTGTCATAGCAGGAAAGGGAAAAAAAACTGGTTTCTGGGATGAGTCACTGAAAACCTAGAGTTGAGAGGAAGGCTTTCATAAAGGCACTTCTTTCCCTTTCATTTTTTAGGTTGAGTTCTGTTGATAAGGAAGTTGACTCAAACAGCTTTTGGCTTTAAACACCACCATAGACATGTTTACCTTGGGTAATGTGGTGCCATCACTAAAAGGGAATATGTTAACAGACAAAATAACTTAAAAGCTATACAGTTATGTGCCATTTGAGCAGCAGAGCCCAATTAGAGAGTTACTGTCAACTTCAATTCCTCTCTCTTAAGAATAATATAGGAAAACTGAAGAGGGTTCAAAGAAGAGCCCCAGAAATGATCCAGGAAGGGCAATGAACTTAAGGATAAATCTTAAAAAGATTTGAGTTTATATTGAAAGTGAAAGTGAAAGTCACTCAGTAGTGTCCAACTCTTTGTGACCCCATGGACTATACAGTCCATAGATTTCTCCAGGCCAGAATACTAGACTGGGTAGCCTTTCCCTTCTCCAGGGGATCTTCCCAGCCCAGGGATCAAACCCAGGTCTCTCACATTGCAGGCAGATTCTTTACCAGCTGAGCAACAAGGCAAGCCCAAGAATACTGGAGTTGATAGCCTAGTCTAGAGAAAATTAAACACAAAATAATCTACAACTGCATTCAATAAGTAAAGAAATATTCTATTTGTACTTTATCTCAAGATAGAACCAAAGAGATAAGGGTATCAAAACAAAATAATTTAGACATGCAAAAGAAGTCTTGGAGAATGAAAACGATTAATTTCAAATAGAAGTATTTGTAGAATCCTCATCTGTTAAGTTAAAGAGGCAAAACTGTCCCCATTAGAGAAAATTTAAGTGGGTGAAGACTTTACAGGGGACAGCTGCTGCTGCTAAGTCACTTCAGTCGTGTCTGATTCAGTGCGACCCCACAGACAGCAGCCCACCAGGCTCCCCCATCCCTGGGATTCTCCAGGCAAGAACACGGGAGTGGGTTGCCATTTCCTTCTCCAATGCATGAAAGTGAAAAGTGAAAGTGAAGTCACTCAGTTGTGTCCGACTCTCAGTGACCCCATGGACTGCAGCCTACCAGGCTCCTCGGTCCATGGGATTTTCCAGGCAAGAGTACTGGAGCGGGTCGCCAATGCCTTCTCCGTCACAGGGGACAGAGGTATATACAATTGAACATGAGGCAACGTCTAGATCCAGAACTCCAAATCCAAATATTTGGATTTGACATCTATTAAATGTATCTGGATTTCTAACCAAAACACAAATTTCACTGAATGCTTGCGAGACCGTCTCATCTGAACAACTTGGCATGGGGAGGGGGGTGGTGACTAATGAACCCCTATGGTGGACATCTCCCACTCCCCCCAGGGTTGATCAGAATACAAGGCTCTGCCAGAACACTGGGAGCTTCTAAGTTTGCTCCAGCTGTACCAGGAAACCTCCTTTGACTATGGCATCCAGCCCTCGTTGATTGTCATCCAAGCTTTTAAAAATCTTAGAAGTCTACACATCAAAACACACACCTGGCAACAATTCTTGCCAATTCCCGCCTGTTCTAACCCTTTCCTCTGTTGCCGAGGTACTTTTCCTATTTTCCAAACATTGGCTATAAAATTCATTCCTGGGTTCAGGATCCAATTATATATCTTTCAAGAATTATTACCTATTTGGTATTCTGACCTTTAAAAACCAGATGCCTTCCTTATCTTTTTCTAACATGAGTTTTGGCTACTCTTTTGAGATTTTTCTGACCTTGCCCTCTGCAAGACTTTCCCTTCAATGTGATAATTGGATTGCTGAAATTGTTTGTCTCCGTAGTTTAGTATACAGAGCTAGAGCCACTAATTAATATGTGATATGGGTCCTTTGATTTCACTTCTATGGATATATTTATAAATGGTAAAATTCATAATTTTAAATCAATAAAATTGCTGAAAGCTTGCTAAGCCATATACAGAAATTTTTAGAGTAGAATTAGGAAACCAACGTTGACTATTCATTGGGAGGACTGATGCCGAAGCTGAAGCTCTAATACTTTGGCCACCTGATGTGAAGAGCCAACTCATTGGAAAAATACCCTGATGCTGGGAAAGATTGAGGGCAGGAGGAGAAGGGGATGACAGAGGATGAGATGCTTGGATGGCATCATCGACTCAATAGACATGAGTTTGAGCAAGCTCCAGAAGATGGTGAAGGACAGGGAGGCCTGGTGTGCTAGAGTCCATGGGGTCACAAAGAGTCGGCCAC